>NC_133411.1:150467500-151717500 GCF_049350105.2 Macaca mulatta
CTACAAAAACAGGTTTTACCAAACCAAACCAGACAATGAAATTGTCTGATTCCGTAAATCCTGGAAGCCCTGAAGCCAGATGTTCAGACACTTCCTCACCCAGGAGAGGGGATCAGGGGATATCCTTGGAGGAGGAGAGCTGGAGAGGGTCCCAAGAGTCACAGCAGTAAAGCCCAAGTCCAGAGGAGAGATACGGAGGCCTGAACTCTAAAACAGAAGCGGATTCTAGAAGGGGCTGAGAAGCCCATCAAGCTCTGCAGCAGAGCTGGCTCAAATCTCTAACCCTGCGTGGGAGCAGGACTGCGTGTCCCACAAGTGTCCAGCTGTGGTTATCCCTCAGTCATGTAAGGAAATCTGTTCTCCATTAAGTGCATCTGTTCCTGTACTTCTGGGTTCTGTTGTCTTTTCCTTTCATTTTTCAGTAAAGTTTTGGGATTAAAAAAAAATTCTATCCTATCCTTTTTTCCCCCTAATTCATTCCATCTACAAATATTTTGTATGTATCTCAGAAAGATAAAGACTTTTTTTTTTTGAAAAACAACATAACCACAATACAATTATCCCACCTGAAAAAATTAACAGAGCAAAGAAATCAAAGAGCCTTAGAGAGCAGTATGCAGGTAGTGACCTGTCCAGCTCAAGACCTGGAAAGACTGAGTAAAATGCTGGCAAGACTATAAGCCACTACAGACTTCTGGATGGCAATTTGGCAGCAAATATAAAAAATTTTAGGCCGGGCGCAGTGGCTCACGCTTGTAATCCCAGCACCTTGGGAGGCAAAGGCTGGCAGATCACGAGATAAGGAAATCGAGACCATCCTGGCTAACACAGTGAAACCCCGTCTCTACTAAAAATACAAAAAAATTAGCCAGGCGTGGTGGTGGGCGCCTGTAGTCCCAGCTACTCAGGAGGCTGAGACAGGAGAATGGCGTGAACCCGGGAGGCGGAGCTTGCAGTGAGCCTAGATCACGCCACCGCACTCTAGCCTGGGTGACAAAGCGAGACTCCATCTCAAAAAAAAAAAAAAAAAAAAAATTTAGGCCAGGCTTAGTGGCTCACGCCTATAATCCCAGCACTTTGGAAGGCCAGGGCGGGAATTTGAGCCCAGGAGTTTAAGACCAGCCTGGGCAACAAGGCAAGACTCGTCTCTACAAAAAAAAAAAAAATTAGCCAGGTGTGGTGGTGCACACCTATGATCCCAGCTACTCAAGACGCTGAGGCAGGAGGATCACTTGAACCTAGGAGTTCAAGATTGCAGTGAGCTATAATCATGCCACTATACTCCAGCTTGGGTGACAGAACGAGACCTTGTCTCAAAAAAAAAAAAAAAAAATTAGTGCACACAGCCTTTGACCTAGCAGCAACCATTCTACTATCTAACCCATTCAAACAAGAATGCAAAGATGTATATGTAAGGGGGTTCATTGCCACATTATTACTGTAATACCAAAAAAATGGAAAATAATCCATCTACACAACAGATTATTATACAGCTGATAAAATACTGAGGCAGATCTATATTAGCTAACTGGAACCGGCCATATCATGTAAAGCAGCATATGTAGAATGACTCTATTTGTATTTATAAAAAACTAAAAACCACACAAACTGCAAATGAGTGTGTATGTGTTTGTTTATATGTACATACAGAACAGTATATTTGCAATCTATAGAAAAAGGCCTATCTAAAATAAAAACTATTAACAGTGGTTACTCCTGTGGAATGGGTCTGGGATTGTGTGAAAGCAAACAACATATTTTAGTGCTGTTTTAAAATTTTACAATAAATACGTGTTATTTTTGTCATTAAAAACAGCAAAGAAAAGAGTGAGGAAATTGTAGCAGACTAAAGGAGGTAAGCCAGAGGCAATTAAGCTAATACCTTCCCACTTACTTTTTCCCTTTTAAACCTCCCCAGCAAGCCTATTGGAAGTAGGCTGAAGTCCCTGCTCCCAGACCTGCTATAGTTCTCCTCAGGACCCCTCTCCTCTGCATCAGCCTCATCAGTCCTGTCATAGGTCAGGAGGTCTGCAGGCACGTCATGAATCTGGACACTAGGTGCATGGTTCAGCATCTTCAGGTTTTCAAAGATTGTCTGGCGGATCTGGTCCAGATACTGGTTGGAAATGAGGAACAGAGAGTGAGCAGTTCCCAGTGATTCCCAGGGCATGCAATCTCCTAGTTGCCTTTTACCCCTACCATCCTGATTTTCATCTCAGTGGTATCTCTAGTTCAGGTCCCCCAATTGATAGCTGTCCCTCCCCACCAACCCCAACTGCCTCTACTTTAACCTGGACTGCCTCCTAGCCAATAACAGTGACAGTGATGACTTAGAACTTCCTTCTCCTTGGTTTTTCCTACTTCCCACATCTTTGACCTCTCCTGGGCTCCACCTTTCAGGAGAAGTTTGTGCTCAGCTTTTCTGAGCTGCTGACCTGGCGTGAGTTCTGATTCTCGATGCGAGTGCTGACATCTGGATGAAGTGTGAAGTCTGGGGCAAAGTACTCGAAGTATTCTTGGGGAGGAGAGGAGAAAGTATGGCTCAGACTGAGAAAGGCAGCTACCAAGACTTCCCAATCTTTTTCCTTCCCATCCAGAGCACCTACATAATAGCTGCCCAATCTTTTCCCTGCTCTGAGCCCAGGGGTTTAGCCTGCAGAGCTCTGAAAGTGTAAAATTTCCCATCTGCCTTCAAACCAGGTCATTCTGGAATCTGGTGAGAATGGCCTTCCTGTTATGGGGGTGTTGTGGGGTAGTCCTTACCACTATAGGGAAGCTCCTCACTAATGGCCTCTTCTACCAGCAGCGATGTCTCATATGTCCTGAAACCAACCAGCAGAGGGGAGCAGGCTGATCAAGTGGGCTGAAGGGCCCATGTGGCCATATCTGAGGGACACCCTAGCTCACACTGGACAACAGGGGAGGAAATCAGGAGGGTGCTCACCAGCAACGGGCAACATTTCGGACAGTATAACCACCACCACCCAGCACCAGTAGAGGGATATTGAAGCTCTTGACATATTCGACGCATTCCCTGTTAAAAGGAACCAGAGGAAGACGCGGAGGAGGTTATCAAAAGACAAGGTAAATAAATACCTTTAGGTATTGCCTGAAAGGAGCACAAGAAAACTATAAATGTTCCAAATCTTTAGCTGCATAGTGAAATTCATTATGTTATACCCTTAAGATTTGCATATACTTTATATGCTGTGTCTCAATAAAAATTTTAAAATAAAGCACAGTCCCACCTCTGTTCTGCTCAACACCCTCCCTGGCACCCTGCATGTTAACCAACTACTCTCATCAATGCAGGTTCTGTCAATTCTAACCTTGAAAATATAACTCATGCCCGGTGCAGTGCTCACGCCTGTAATCCTAGCACTTTGAGAGGCCGAAGCAGACGGATTGCCTGAGCTCAGGAGTTTGAGACCAACCTGGGCAACGTGGCAAAACTCAGTCTCTACTAAAAATAAAAAAATATATATATACATACATATATATATATATATGTATAGAGAGAGAGAGCCAGGTATGATGGCGCATGCCTGTAGTCCCAGCTACTCAGGAGGCTGAGGCAGGAGAATCGCTAGAACCCAGGTGGCAGAGCTTGCAGTGAGCCAAGATCGTGCCACTGCACCCCAGCCTGGGCGACAGAGCAAGACTCCATCTCAAAAAAGAAAAAAAACCATATATATGTGTGTGTGTGTTGAAATAGCTGGGTTGTGGCTGTTGTTCTTCATTGCCACCTCCTTCACCTTAGTCTGGGCACCTAACCAACACCATGGCTTCCTAACTGGTCTTCCCACTTCCATCCCCATTCCCCCATCCAAACTTTTCTCTATTCAGCAGTCAGAATAGTCACTTTCAAACACAGATTGGATCATGTCACTTTCCTGCTTAAAATCCTTCAATGGTTTCCCATCATGTTTGGAATATAATTCAAACTCCTTACCAGGGTTTAAAGGCTCTGCACAATCTCACCATGGCCAGCTTCTTGGACCTCACCTCAAACTACCTCCAGCCTGCTCCCTGCATTCTACTTCGTCAGCTCATTCCTGCTACAGCCTTTTTTTTTTTTTTTTTTTTAAAGAAACAGTGTCTCACTCTGTTGCCCAGACTGAAGTCCAGTGGCATAATCATAGCTCACTGTAACCTCAAACTCCTGGGCTCAAGTGATCCTCCTGCCTCAGCTTCCTGAGTAGCTAGGACTATAGGCATGCACCATCATGCCCAGCTGATTTTGTTTTTTATTTTCTGTAGAGATGGCTCTTGCCACGTTGCCCAGGCTGGCCTCAAACTCCCAGCCTCAGGCGATTCTCCCACCTTGGCCTCTCAAAGTGTTGGGATTATAGGTGTGTGCCATTGGGCCCAGCCCTCAGAGCCTTTTGTGGGCCTTTGTCAATGCTTGGGACAGGCTTCTCTCTGCTCCTCTTATGACTCACTCCTTCTTAGTCTCCAGGTCTCAGCTCAAATTTTACTTCTTCAGAAAAACTTTTCCAAATCATGCTATCTAAAGTAGGTCCCCCATTGTATCCTGTGTCTCAGCTTTCTTTTTTCTTTCATAGAATCTATAACAATCTATTTCATTTGATTATTTATTTTTTGTCTGTTTCCTAAACTGTGAACTCCACAGGAGACTCCTCATTCCATCCCCATGATGTGGTACGATGCCTGGAACATAATACGTACTTAATAAAAATATATTGTGAATGAATGACCATCTAGGGAACTCTGTTCAAGATGACATTTCTAGTTCAAGTACAATTTATAGCTACTTTTGATTTCCAAGAAGAGATGAGGCCCATTCCCCATCTACCCCCACCCACGTACTGAAGTCCAAGGCCACTTGAAAACCTTGCGGAGAAGAAGGAGAGCAAGTCTCACCCATGCCCTCGGATGCTGAGGTTAAAGCAGCCCAATCGATCACAGCCCAGAGAGTCAGCTCCACACTGCAAAAAGCAAAAGCCCAGGCAAGTGCAGTGAGATAACTGATCAGAACATCACAGATACCCCGTCTATCACCAACCTAAAGAACCTCCTCTTCCCTTGTCCTCTTTCCCCAAGCCCAGGCAGAACACTCCTGAGGAGGAACTGACAGTATTACCTGGAGCACAATGCACGTGGGTTGGTAGAAGTCCACTACCTGGTTGATAACCGGCTGGAAAAGGTGCTTGTAACCTGGGAGAGGGCCAAAGATGGGCACCTGGCACCCCAAGGGGATGGGGAGACAGGGAACAAAAGGAAAAAGGGGGTTGAGCGAGCATGTAGCCCAGGAAAGGGGCAACCCAAAAGAACCGAATCATTGGTCTGAAACTTCTGGAAGGGATCCCAGACTGCTATGGGCGACTGATGAAAGCCAATGACTTTTCCCAGAAAAATGCACATATACATGATATGTTGCATACAATTCCCAGGGATTCATGGTCCCTCTGAAGGCCCTTCATCCTTAAGGACACCTGGCCCCAACAGCAGACAATACGAGGCAGAAGAGGTTACTTCAAGGAGAAAAAGAAGGGGCCTAGGGAACAGAAGGAAGACTTCAGTACTTACTCTGGTCATCAATGCCATCCCGCAGGGGCACATTCAGACAGTAGTAGCGGCCACTCTCTGCCCCGACTTCATACATGTCACCTATAGGGAAGCGGGTGGTGGTAGCCACACATGGGAAGCACCCACAGCCCAGCTGTTTCAACCCCAATCTGCACTCTGGGAGCCTCTCACTGCATCTATGTAGCTTCACCATAAACTCCCTAGAGCCACTAAATCTCCTGCAGCTCGCATTCATTTGGCAAAGAGTTTTGGGGGATCTACTCTGAGCCAACTGTGTACTAGGCAGTAGGGACGCAGCAGTGAACGGAACTAATGAAATTTACGATATCCCACCAACCTTATATTCTTAGGGAGTAGGCATGAGGAGGGAGGCAATAAACAAAACAAAACAAAAAACCACAATAAACATAAATAGCAGTGAGTGTTCTGAGGGAATGAGGCTGATGTAACAGAGGAATGGGGAAGGAGGTGATTGTGACAACTGGGGTGGTCAGGAAAGGCTTCTCTGAGGAGGGGACACCTGAGATGAGACTAGAAGGCTGAGAAGGAGGCACTCATAGTAAAGAGCTGAAGGGTGCAAATGGGAAAGTAATCCCTATTCCCATACCTGTGCCAGGGAAGAAGTAATTTCCGTATTTGTGGAAGGACACCGTCATGACCCGGTCAGTGAGGTAGAAAGCTTCCTGAACCCCGTCACCATGGTGGATGTCAATATCAATGTAAAGCACCCGAGGGTGGTACCTGGAGGGAAGCCAAAGCCAGGGTCTGAGCTAGAAGTGAACCCCTGACCCACTCCTCCCAAACACCGGGTCTCGTTTTGTGAAGAGTCTGCTTCTGCCCTGGTCACCTGAAACTTAATATCACCAGTTCCCTAAAGGCAACTGGGGGCTCCAGGCTAGAGGCTAGAGGCAGGGACAGAAGAGGGATATGCAGAGAAGGCTGAAATGTGAGCAGGCAGCAGGGAATCTGCAGCAGTGGAAGAGGCAGCCTGAATAAAGCATCAAGAACTTGGGAGAAGCTAGTCAGGGAGGAGGGAGGTCAAGGTCAGGGCTGAGTCTGAGAGACCTTCTCAGCCAAGAATCCCATAACTGCCCCCATCTCCTCCTGGGCTACTTACTTGAGCAGCTCCAGGATGCCAATCACAATGTCGTTGACATAGCAGAAGCCAGAGGCCTATGGCAAGACAGTGGTCTCATAAAGAGAGGAGCAATTCCCCTACCCAGCTGCCCCCACCATCATCCTAAACACCTACCCGAGGATGGCCACTGTCTTTCCCATCAACTCCTCACTCACCTCAAACTTCTTGGCATGGTGCAGACCACCAGCCCAGTTAATGGCAATATCACAGATCTGAAAGACAAACACCCAAGTCACAGTCCTTCCTGCCCACCCTTCAAGCTGGGAGCCCAGGATCAGGGTTAAATCCCGAGTCCAGGGATCTAGAGGAAAGGAGGAACAGGACTCGGGACTATGTCACCTTGTTGTTCAGCTGGGTTGCTCCTTGCAGAGATGCGCCTGTGTAACGCGAGCAGAACTCAAAGAGCCCGGGAAACACTGGGCTGCAGGGAAGAGGAATAAGTTGGAACCCTCCTGCCTCTGTCTGGGCCCTTCCCATACCTCCCTCCCCACCCCAGATTCCTCCAATCTCCATTTTTCAAGAGCCTTCTCTCCCCCTCCTACACACCTGTGCTATCTGCAAATTTATTCAACAAATATTTTGGATCAAACCATGTACCAAGCCCTGTGCAAGGCACTGGATGGGAAGTAAAGAAGCATTTAACTGTCAGGGAATTTGTATCCTAGCTGGGGAAAGAAGCAAGCAGCTTCCAGGTACTGAAGTACAATGTTAAAAGGAAATCAGTTGAAAGAAAAGATGAGCTCTGTTTTTCTTAGTCTCAGTGTAACACATTTTAACATAATGTTCAATAATATTCTTCACAGTCACACATTTTAAAGAAAGAATTGTATACCTACATATGTGAAACGGTGATGAGATAACCCACGAAAAGCCTGTGGCACAGTATACGGTATCTGCTAAGCCTTTAATAAATGTCAGTTATAATTATTACCATTGTTATTCTTTATAAAAAGCAAAGGCTTGAAGCCAGACACAAAAGGCTACTTACTGTATGACTCCATTTATGCAACATTCTGGAAAAGGTAAAATATAAGGACAGACATCAGATCAGTACTTGGCTGGATGTAGGTTGGAGAGAAGATATTAACTACAAAAGGGTGAGTGACCTTTGTCAGGTAATGGAAATTTCCTATACCTTGATACTTTTTTTTTAAATAGAGACAGGGTCTCACTATGTTGCCCAAGCTGGTCTCGAACTCCTAGGCGTAAGTGATCCTCCTGCCTTGGCCTTCCAAAGTGTTGGGACTACAGGTGTGAGCCATCGGCGCTGGCCCTACACCTTGATATATTCTATCAAAACTCTCTGAACTCTTACACCTAAAAAAGGTTAATTTTACTGTATGCAAGTTATACCTATATAAACCTGACTTTTTAAAGAGGAAAGGCTTAGGCAATCCCTAGTTTTAGGTCTCAAAAAAAAGAAAAATAGTGCAGCTGACACATTTGACCATGTGAAAAACAGAACTGTAGGGGCTTTTCGTTTATTTGTTTTTTGAGATGGAGTCTCGCTTTGTCACCCAGGCTGGGGTGCAGTGGCCTCACCGCAGCCTCCGCCTCCTGGGTTCAAGCAAGAATTGTAGAGTTTTACAGTTTCTCGAAAGGTTTGGAAAGAATTAGAGATTAATACCTAGAAAACTAAGCAAATGAAAAAATAATGCAATTGTCAGCTCCAGGAAAAACAAAAAGCTTTA
Source organism: Macaca mulatta (assembly GCF_049350105.2). Classification (NCBI taxonomy): domain Eukaryota; kingdom Metazoa; phylum Chordata; class Mammalia; order Primates; family Cercopithecidae; genus Macaca; species Macaca mulatta. The sequence continues at coordinate 150,475,880 of NC_133411.1, forward strand.
GAAGAAAATAGATTAAATCACACTACACTATTTGGCTTGATAGTAAATGAATCTTTCAGAGTTGTAATAATGTAAACATAGAATACTGATTTATTTTTAAATTATTATGAAGCTGAAAGGGGAAAGGAAGCCAACGTGATGGTGTAAGAAGACTAAATGCTCACATCCCATACTAAGAGCTTAACAGATACTACCTAAAATTGACAGATGAAGAAATAGCAATGAGACAATACAGGAGGGCAGTATGATTACAAGCACAGATTCTGGAGCCAGACTACCTAGGTTCAAATTCCAGTTCTTTAACACCTACTAATGATAGTGAGGTTGTACAAACTGTTTAACCTTTCTGTGCCTAAGTGTCCTCATCTGTAAAAGGAAACAATAATACACCCTGCTTCACAGGGGTTGTTGAGATTAAATAAGCTAATGGCTGTAAAGCACTTAGAACAGTACCTAGTATATAACAGGTATTCCCTAAGGATTACAGATTATTAATAATAGTCAATTAATATTATTATTATTTAGAAATCCAAAGGTAAATACCAGAAGACATAGGGAAAGGAGCTGAAAGTGGCTGTCACTGGGCAGAGGGATTTATGGGTGAAAGGGAGAGGTCTGGAATTTTTTTTTTTTTATTTTTGAGAGAGTCTCGCTCTGTTGCCCAGGCTGGAGTATAGTGGCATGATCTCAGCTCACTGTAACCTCTGCCTCCCGGCTTCAAGCAATTCTCCTGCCTCAGCCTCCCAGAGCAGCTGGAACTAAAGGCATGCATCACCACGCCTGGCTAATTTTTTTATTTTTAGTAGAGATAGGATTTCACCATGTTGGCCAGGCTGGTCTTGAACTCCTGACCTTAGGTGATCCACCCACCTCGGCCTCCTAAAGTGCTGGGATTACAGGCATGAGCCACCACGCCCGGCCTGGGACTGCTTTTTTATTTTTTTTCACTTAAAGGCCTGTAGTACAATTTGGCCTTTTATGTTAGAATACTTTGAAAGCAATTGGAAATTCATTAAACAGAAGAAAAATTCCTGATTCTCATCAGAAATACAGATAAGACAACTGTAACTTGTTTGACAGGAAGACTGATGCAGCATAAATAGCCCAGAGATAGTATTCTAATTAGCATTCCCTAATTGCACAAACAGCATCTACAGGACCCCAGTGTGGCTTAAGGGCTGACCCTGTATTCTCAGACCTAGAAAGTGAGCTCAGAAATAGCAGCAGGTATAGTAACAAAAAAACAAGAACCCTCCTGAGACAGCACGTGACTGAACACCAAATGAGCAGTGCAGTGTGTGCAGGACAGAGCTCTATGGGCTGGTGTGGTCAAGAAAGGTTTCATGGAGATGGTGTGCGAAGAGTGAGAAGGCCTTGAGGAGGTTGAATAGAGAACTAAGGGCATTCCAGGAAGGCATCCCGTGCAGCTAAGGTGTAGGGATAAAGTTGGAAAGGTGCCAAGGCCAGCCTAATGAGTTGGCCTCTATCCTACAGCCCTGTCATTTCTTAATGACAGAAAGATCTGTCATTAAGATCTTTCAGGAAAACAGATTAGTGGTTTAAAAACCTGGGATCTGGATCATGCACACTCCAATGGCCAGTTACGTGACTGACGCTAAGTTACCTAAATATTCTCAAACCTCAGTTTACTTATGTATAACATCAGAAAAAGGTCTATTATAATACATCTAAGGATTGGCATGAGAATTACGTGGATTTACCAGCAATCCTTGGCATAATACCTAGCAGAGTAAGCACTCAATAAATGGTAGCTATCATAAGAAACTCTACTGGATCAACAACCTGGTTTCTTCAAGAAATAAATTCAAGGGGGTGACAGAAAAGCTACAAATTAAAAGTTTTAAGAGACCTATCAACCAAAAGCATTGTGTAGACCTTGTTTAGATCCAGATTTAAACTAACTACAAAATAATTATGAGACAACTGCAGAAATTTGAATACTGATTGCATATTTGATGACATTAAGGAATCACTTAACTTTTTAGATTTGATAATGATACTTTTTCTTTTAAAAGAGTATCATTTAGCGATACATAATAAAATATTTATGGATAAAAGGATATAACATCTAGGATTTGCTTTAAAACAATCTAACATGAGGGAGTATAGATGAAGTAAGAGTGGCCATTTGCTCAGCCAGGCGCAACGGCTCATGCCTGTAATCCCAGCACTTTCGGAGGCTGAGGCTGGTGGATCACCTGAGGTCAGGAGTTCAAAACAAGCCTGACCAACGTGGTGAAACCCCATCTCTACTAAACATACAAAAATTATTTGGGCATGGTGGCAGGCACCTGTAATTCCAGCTACTCAGGAGTCTGAGGCATAAGAATCACTTGAACCTAGGAGGCGGAGGTTGCAGTGAGTCAAGACTACACCACTGCACTCCAGCCTGGGCTACAGAGTGAGACTCTGTCTCAAAAAAAAAAAAAAAAAAGAGTGGCCATTTGCTCATAAGTGTTGAAGCTAGGTGACGGATGGGAAGTCACTGCACTACTTCACTTTCTGAAATTTTTGAAATTTTCCCTAATAGAAAGCTTAAAAACAAAAATAAGTAGAATTGAGGAACTGGTGGCTATGATGTTTACTATTTTTTCATGGATGTAGAGGAGAGTGTAAGCAAAGATCATGGCTTATCTTTGTTGTCCACTCCTTTCCCCACAGGGTCTAATCCTGACTCTTCTATGGATGATACCAGCTCAATGTAAACCTAACGATATCAAACCACTCCTTTGTTGTTTTTTTGTTTTCTTAACTGCCCATAGCCCTCTTATGATCAGGACTTTTTAAAAAACTTTGATAGCTTCCCTCTACTCTAGGAGTAAAAACCCTAATTCATAATAGAGCTGTTTACTTTAAAAAGGCCCTATTTCTTTAGCCTCAATTCAGTTCACCTCCTCTTCATATTCTGCACTTGGCCTTTTTTCTGTTCCTCAAATGAGTCATACTCAATCCTACCACGGACCCTTAGCACTTGTCCCTACTGCCTGCTATACTCCTCCCCTCACCCTTCAACCACCTTTCATCTCACTACTTCTACTCTTTTTTCAGATCTCAGCTCAATCTTTACTTCCTCTAGGAAGGCCCCACCGACCAGCCACTACACCAAGCTAAACAATTCTCCACATATATACTCTCATAATCTGTCATATACCTCCTCTTCATAAGACTTAGCAAAAATACAGTATTAAAATTTTGGTTTTGTTCATCACTGCATTCCCAGCACTTAGCACAGGGCCTGGCCTAGAACAAGTGACCAGTAAATATTTATTGAATAAACAAGTAAGTGAATTATGATTCATTGACAAGTAGGCCCCCCTTGAGATCTTCCCACTGCTGCCAAAAGACCTCACTGAAGGGCTTGGCATTAAACTATTAGACATCAAAAGTCCCAGTCCTCCCTCACCAGTCATCGCCTACGTTGAAGGCATTAAGACTCTTGGTGAAGCCTTGCATATTGGTGGGGCTGACTCTCTGCAGGAAGTCAATGTAGTCCTCGGAGTGGAAGCGGCACATGTCATGCTGGGAGGCCTGGTATGGCTTGAAGACCTCGGGATGGAGACACAAGATGAACCTAGCCAGGGTCAGCCCCACTCCACAGGCTCAGACCACCCATACTGAACCCAGCCCTGGAGACTATATGAAGCCAAATATAGCATTCCCCTCATCCCACAATCCTTAAGTCAATAGAGAGACTCCAATTAACCAGGTGAGTTATTACGAATGAGCCCCCTGAAGACCATTTCTTTTCCTTTCCACCTCCAGCTCAGCCTATTGTACCTTCTCAACTTTGAGCCCTGATCCACCTGCCCTGTTCCTTGGATCTCCTATTCCCAGTTCTCTCCACGCTCATCTCCTCCCCCAAGCTCTGATTCTGTCCTCTTTCCTCCAGATTCTTCTTTCTGGAGTCAAATATATGGCATATATGTCAACTTTCTAATTAAAATCAGAAGTTTACTATCTTTGGAAGGTCGGGGGGATGTGTCACATCTCTTTGAAAACTGGACAAATTTTCTCCCAGAAAATGCACACAGGTACATATAGGCAAACAATCTCAAGGGATAAAGATTCCTGCACTAACATCACCTCAGTCTTTTCTATGACCAATCTATTTGTCTGTGCCTGGGCACAAGCAATGAACATTCATTCATATTGTTCACTAGCTTCCCTAGCAACACATAAAGCCTGGGCTTAGCTGTTTTGTCTTATTTTTTCTTTTGAGACAAGGTCCTCCCTGTCAACTCAGGCTGCTGATCATAGCTCACTGTAACTTCAAACTCCTGGGCCCAAGCCATCCTCTCGCCTCAGCCTCCCAAGTAGTTGGGACTACAGGCACACCCACCACACATGGCTACTTTTTTTATTTTTTATTTTTGTAGAGATGTGGGTCCCACTGTGGCCCAAGCTGGTCTCCAACTCCTGGCCTCAAGCGATCCTCCCATTTCAGCCTCCCAAAGTGCTGGGATTACAGGCATGGGCCACTACACCTGGCCTGGCTTAACTGTTACTATGCCATATCACAGCCATAAATTCCAAGCTGGGAAGACAGCATGTGTATGTCTGGGAGATGAAAAACTGGATAGCGATTAAGTAGAACCATGTAGAGGTATTCCGGGCTGAAAAAGGAATACCTAAGATATCTCCTCTCTTCCACACGCACATACACATTTAGAAACACGGTAGTATCGTCCCACCCTGGAGCCCCAGCTCCTTGGAGGTAAAAAAAAGGTGGCAAAAGAGGAGTGGGAACTGAGGGTAAACCTTACACCCTGATACAGTGATATCCGCTCCCCTAAACCTAATTCCTGAGGCCAAGGCCCTATCCACACTCTAAAATGCAGAGGAGGAACACTCCTTCTGTCTTCAAACCAGCCCCCACATCACCTTAACCCTAGGCCAAGGGCTAGGGTGCCTACAGTCAGAGGGTGGCCGACCTGAGCTGAGAAAGTACTTTCCATTAAGCAGAGGACGCCACCTCCAACACCCGGCACTTTCAAGATACTCCGGTGTCTTCTATCCAGCTCCCCGCTACTCTAGGGGCTGGTCGCACTTGATGCACTCAGTCCAGCCCACCTATCCCTTCCGCCACAGCTCGCCCCACCCCCCCCCAACCCCCGGCCGAGGCGGCGAAACTCACGATCATCTTCTTATAGAGACCGTAATGCAGGACCAGGCTATGGGTCAATGCCAAGCGATGGGGCTTCATAGGGTGTCCAGCTCCTGGGGGTGGGGAGAAAAGAGTTCGTCAGCTCTCACCCCTGGAGTTGCAACCCCCGCCTCAAAACCTCCGCGTCCCAACCCTCATGCATAGCCCTGTTTCCTCACCGTAGTGGAAGTTGCCCACGTCGGGGTCGTAGAAATAGGCCACGGTCTTGGCCATGGTGCCGGCGGGAGCAGGCCCCGCGCCTCCGCCGCCCGCCGCCCGCCGCCCGCGGCCCGCCACCCGCCACCCGCCGCCAACCCCGCCCCAGCCGTGCGTGCTGCGCAAGCACGTAGCCTGCCTCTGCGGAACTGGGCGTTGCGGTCCCGCCTCCAGCCACACCCAGGCCACGCCCCCGGGGGAGCTCCGCCCCTCGCCTGGCTCCGCTCTCCCGGGAGCTGCGGCTTTGAGCGTCCCGGGTTGGGCGGGGAACTGGTAGCATCGCTCCTAGGATGCAAGGGCCATTTCTCTCCGGCCGGGGGTCAGATCCTCGGGAAGCTGAGCCATCCCATCCAGCCGCTTGCCCCAAACCGGGCGCAGGCCGTGGTCACTTCTCTAGGAAGCTCCGAAGATCCCGCCACGCCGTCCCTCAAAGGTGCGGAAAGCCGGCTTCCCCCAGCCCTCGGGGAAGATTCCTGACTCTCCGCTTGGTCGGGGCATCTGAGGGCAGGAGCTGCGCCAGGCGTAGCGGATAGACCAGTGGACAACACCCACGCCGGACCTCCTGTCCCCTACCCGGACCTAGACTCGGCGCCACACATTGCCCCGGGGGGGCCAGGCGCAGTCACGCGCGCGCAGAGCTCACGCTCTCCGCCCCGCACACCTGCGCTCCGCCTCCTGGTCCTGGGCCCGCGACGGGCGAAGGCATTTGGGAAGCCAGGGCGGCTGCGGAGGCGATCTCCCTGACCCAGGGCCGGAGTTGCCCAGAGCCTGCCGCCGCTCTCAGTCAGCCCGCATCCTTCTCTGTCCTTCCCTCCCCCCGCCTGCCACGGCGCGGGTATCCGCAGCCACAGCCCGGGGCCGGTGAGGCGGCGAAGGGGGAGGGGAGGAATCAAGGGATGAGCGCCGGAAGGGCGTCGGGGGCCCCGAGCCGCACTAGGACGCCCCTGGAGCCGGAACCTGAGCAGAAGCCGGAACCAGAACCAAATCACCGGTACCGGGTGGGCCAGGTGGTCAGGGTGGGAGAAACCAAAAAGGGAGAGGGGTGCGGGAGTACTGAGAGGAGGGGGCTGCAGAGGCCTGGCTCAGGCCGGCGCGGAGGAGGTGCGGGCGCTGACTCAGGCACGATTTCTGCTCCCGCCGCCTAAGAATTCCGTCCCATCTCGTGCTGCAGTGTCCTTGGGAGGGACGGAAGCGCGAACGAGCTGGAAAGGGGAACGCTCGGGGCGTCGGGGAAGCGGGACCAGGGTCGTGGTAGAGAGCTTGCGTAGCCGCTGACCTCTTGCCTTGGGCCGTATTGACGAAACAGCACCCCTGGCCCGGACAGCTCCCTGGTTGGGTAGGGGGTGGAGCCGGACCTTAGCCGAACGTCTTAGACGTGCTTGTTTCAGATCCTGAGAACTGCATTCCTACCCCTCCCCCATTCCCAGCTGCAGCCTCCTAAACCCAGGAGGCGCCCTGGCCCGCGCTCGCCCCCCAGGGCCTCATGTCGGAACCACAGCCTGACCTGGAACCGCCCCAACATGGGCTGTATATGCTCTTCCTGCTTGTGCTGGTCTTCTTCCTCATGGGCCTGGTAGGTTTCATGATCTGCCACGTGCTCAAGAAGAAGGGCTACCGCTGCCGCACGTCGAGGGGCTCCGAGCCTGACGATGCCCAGCTTCAGCCCCGTGAGTGGAGCCTGGAACCCTGGCTCAGTAACCTTTCACCCTTCTCCCCACACCTCTGCCCCTCACCTCTGCCTCCCTGACCAACAGACCCAGGCCAAATCCTGATCAAGCCTGCTCAGGAAGCTTAGTGATGCACTCTTGAGTTAGCAAGTGGGGTGACACCACTCTGAAAGCAAAACTAGAGAAGGCAGCATGGGCAGCAAGGGTCCTCTGGATGGTAGTCTTGGGCTTGCATTGGTGTCCCCATCTTTTCTGGTCCCTGAAATGCTGAGGTCCAGCATGATAGCAAGTAGGTAAAAGGGTATGTCCTAAGCAATAAATGATGGGAGCCACCAGGTAATGTTCCCCCAAAGCTGACTCATTCCTGCTTCCTTGCCAATCTCTTTCATCCTTCAGCTGAGGACGATGACATGAATGAGGACACAGTAGAGAGGATTGTTCGCTGCATCATCCAAAATGAAGGTGGGTCTAGCATAGCCCCTTGCTCCCTCCTTCTCCAACCTTCTCTTGCCCTGACCTCCACCTTCACTGACTCCCTCTTTTCCTTCTTCCCTCAGCCAATGCTGAGGCCTTGAAGGAGATGCTGGGGGACAGTGAAGGAGAAGGGACAGTGCAGCTGTCCAGGTGAGCTGGAAACAAGGGCCAGCATGACTTAGCTTGCCTTGGAGAGTATCCTCTCCTCCAGCACAATCCTCTCCCAGTCTCCTTGCATGTATGGGGTTGGGGGAAGGGCAAAGCTGGCTAACTTATAGGAAGAAAGAAGTTTTGTAGAAATCTCGATTCCTTCAAAACATCTCTCTCATCTAGATGTCATCAAACCTAACATTTACCTCTAGTGCCACTCCTTTGGGTTAAGCAATGTTCTTTTTAGCAAACAGCCCTGGGAGGAAGAACATGTGGTCACTAACATCTTAATATTGAATTTATTAGATAAAGACAAGAAAAAAATGTTGGGGCTTGGGGACATTGGGGCTTCTGGGGTTTTAAGGAGCATGCTGAAAGAACATAAGAAACAAAACATGAAGGGAAATGGAAATGTTACCCTTGCTCCCCTCCTCCCTGCTGTCCAGTGTGGATGCCACCTCCAGCCTGCAGGATGGAGCCCCCTCCCATCATCACACAGTGCACCTGGGCTCTGCAGCCCCTTGCATCCATTGCAGCCGCAGCAAGAGGCCTCCACTTGTCCGTCAGGGACGCTCCAAGGAAGGAAAAAGCCGCCCCCGGACAGGGGAGACCACTGTGTTCTCTGTGGGCAGGTGGGGCAGGTGCTCCAGGGAAAGTGAGGTTGAGGTAGGGGGCCCAATGATCAGGCACCTGATCCCAAAAGTGGGCCTTGGCTCTTTCCTCCTGGACTGTGAGCTCCAGCGGAAGTCACGCTACACAATGTGCCCCACAGTCTGAGAAGGCCTCCCCTACCTTAGGCCAGAGGGAAGTAGCCACCAAACTCAGGATGTCCCTGGTCAGAGGGGAGGGCCAAGCAGCCTCTGAGTTGTGGTCCTAAACCCCAGTGTTCCCTTCCCTCCCAGGTTCCGGGTGACACACATTGAGAAGCGCTATGGACTGCATGAACACCGTGATGGCTCCCCCACGGACAGGAGCTGGGGCTCTGGTGGGGGACAGGACCCAGGGGGTGGTCAGGGGTCTGGGGGAGGGCAGCCCAAGGCAGGGATGCCTGCCATGGAGAGGCTGCCCCCTGAGAGGCCACAGCCCCAGGTCCTAGCCAGCCCCCCAGTACAGAATGGAGGACTCAGGGACAGCAGCCTAGCCCCTTGTGCACTTGAAGGGAACCCCAGAGCTTCTGCAGAGCCAACACTGAGGGACAGAGGGAGGGGCCCAAGCCCAGGGCTGCCCACTCAAGAGGCAAATGGGCAGCAAAGCAAACCGGACACTTCCGATCACCAGGTAGGAAAACACAGCCAGGACTGTACTGGGCTGGGCTCTTATTGCTCTCTACTTTGGGGGGGCACTGATATGACCTACTCCTGTTCTCTCGTTGACCCCTCCCCTTTCTCTCAGGTGTCTCTACCACGGGGAGCAGGGGGTATGTGAGGTGAGTCTGCCTGAGCCCTAAATGAGGTAATCTCATCTTCCCATCACCTACTTAAACTACTTAAGCCTTTCAGCTCCCTGAACCCCCAGAGTATAAACTGCAGGCTTACCCTTTGCTATAAATCCCTTGGTTTGGTGGTAGAGGTAGGGAAGGTCCTGCAGCCCCAGGGGAAAAGCTGGATACAGCCTGAACAGGAAGCAATACTGTTACTCTTCCTCTTCTCCAAGTCTCCTTCTTCATTGTGCTGATGGACTACCAGCTGGCAGGGCCAGGGTGTGGGTGGGCGTGAAGGCCCTCCCCTCCACTGGACAGCACTGCCCCCCAGCTGAGGGACCAGCTCAACTTCTACCTGGAGTTACACGGTCTCAGGCTGGGGGCCTCAGGAGAGGTCATGGCCCCTCAGTCTCTTCTCCTTCCCCTGCCTGCAACAGGCTGCCTGACCCGCCTTCCCCAACACCTCGCTCCATATAATAGAGCGTGGCAGCTGGGAGCAGGCCCCTGCCCCTGGTGGGCCCCTAAAGCAATAGCACCATAGGCCCCCTGCCCTCTTAGCACAAGAGGCCCAGGCCCTGGCCTGGCCTTCGTGCCCTTTATTCATTGTCAATAAATCCGCTCAGACCATTACAGCTGCTTCGCATCCTGGCTCCAGCGCCTTCTGATCCCCAAGGCCTGTTCCTCTCCCCGGCCTAACCCCAGTGACCCTGGCATCCAGAGTGGGGTGGGTCACGGAGCCAGGGTGGGGAAAGAGGTGGGCCAGAACCACTAGAGACTTTGATGGATGGTTTCCAGCCCCAGAGATTTCAGGCATTTCACCACCCTAGATAGGGTGATGGCAGAAGAGAAAGGAGTAGTTCCAGTCCTAGAGATGATAGGACAATGGGAAAAAAAGGAGTGGGCTCCAGTCCCAGAAATGGGAAGGGGCAAGTTTCTACCCTTGGAGGTGAGGGTGGAAATAGGGAGATTCCAGGTTTTGGCTGTGTTGCTCTGGATCATTGAGGGTGTGGTCTGACAGCTTGAAGATAGGGACAGCAGCATCACCGGGGGTCAAGGATTCCCTGGCCTTCAGGTGAGGGGATCTGGGTGGCCAGGATCCGGGGCTTTAGCCGGCGGGGGAGGTGGTGGACGCATCTGTAGGGAACACACAGTTAGTGCTCCAGAGTCCTCCCTTAAGGGTATACCAGACAAAACAGGACTGATTGGAACCCCTCTACATACAATCTCCTCCAAGGCAAGGGCCCTTACCGGCCTGAGTCGAGGTACCATCATGTCCAGGAGCCCAGGGAAGTCCAGGGCTTTGTCTGGAAATAAGAACCACAAGTCAGTCTTCAGACTTTGTTTTGTTCAATGCTGTATCTCCAGCACTTAGGAAAGTGGCATTCTATAAATATTTGCTAAATTAATGGTCACCATCCTAGACCATAAAATCCATCACTCTATCCACTGTCCTCAACATTTATTGGGTAACTGCTGTATAATCAGCTCTGCTCAAGGTATAAAACAAAGGCAGATAGGATACATAGCGCTCCTACCCCCAGTGGCTGTCAAGAAACCAATAATGAAACCTCAATAAACACAATAAATGACTAAGTGCTAAGTCATGCAAAGTGAACTTGGGGTGGTGGAGATGATGGTAACTCCAGGGAGGGAGACTCCTTGTGGACAAGGTGGGAGTACCAGAAGGTTTTAGAAAAGGCAGGCATTCCACAGCCATTAAAAAGAATGAAATCATGTCGTCTGTAGCAACATGAATGGAGTTGGATGCCATTATCCTAAATGAACTAACTCAGAAACAGAAAACCAAATATTACATGTTCTCACTTATAAGTGGGAGCTAAACAACAGCTACACATGGACATAGAGATGGAAATAACAGACTCCCAGGACTCCAAAGGAGGCAAAGGTAGGAATCGAGGCAGGGGTGAGGGTTGAAAAATTACCTATCAGGTACAATGTTCACTATTTGAGTAACAGGTACACTAGAAGCCCAATCTCCACTAGTATGCAGTATATCCATATGACAAACAAGCACATGTACCTCCTGAATCTAAAATAAATAATAATAAAATAAAACTGCTATAGACATTTAAAAAAGAAAAAAAAGTGGGCATCAGAAAAAATGATACAAAGCTAGGTATCTGGACACTAGGAGCAAAAGGTGCATATTGGGAGGACACCATGAGAGAGAACTTAGCTAATTTTTAAAATAGCGACTGAATACTTACTGTGTGCCAGACACAATGCTGTGTAGTCCACAGGCATCTTTTTTAACTCTCATAACAATTCAATGAGCTAGTACCTTTTCCTTACCTCATAAAGAACATAAACTGAGGCCCAGACAGGTTCAGAATCCCACCTCGAGTCACACACTTGGAAATGACAGAGCGGGATCTGAACCAGTCAGCCTGGCTCCAGAGCCCAGGCAAGTGCTCTCCACCAAGCTGCAATAGACCTTATTGCAAGATGCCTGAGGGCATGGAGAGGACCAGACCGTGACCTGGGAGTCCAAGCTTCCTCCTTCTTCCTTATCTGTTAGCCTCCCAGGGCTCCCAATTCCTTCCACTCACCCCCAGGCAGGACAGGTGCAGGGGGCCCATCCAACACAGAGGTAGGTGCAGGTGGGGAGAAGCTGGGAGGAGAAGGGGACGGCAGCATCTGGAGGTGGGGTGGGCACACAGTTATTCCTGGCACGTGGGGAGGTTTTACCAGCTTTTCCTCTCATCCCATCTTCAGTTCCTTCCTCATCACTTCCCAACACAGGAAGTGGCCAAATGTTTGCATTAAGATGGGGGGTGTAGCTGACAGATATTCAACAGTCAATATGTATTGAATGCTTATGTATACTATGTCTCAAGTGTTCTACTAGCACTTCACATGTACTAATTCATTCAATCCTCACCACTACCCCATGAGGTAGGCATTTTTATTAATATGACTCCTGTGTTAGAAGTGAGACCCAGGTTAAGCCAGGTCCAAAATCATAGAGCCAGTTATTGGCAGAGTGCTGGCTAGAACCCAGGTCTCCTGACGCCCACTCCTGTTCTCTTTCTGCTGTATGTATATACATTATAACAATAGGTATCTTATATTGAAACACCTTCTGCATTCCACTGCACTAAAGGCTTTGCCTCGGCCAGGCATGGTGGCTTGCACCTGTAATCCCAGCACATTGGGAGGCCAAGGCAGGCGGATGACCTGAGGTCAGGAGTTCGAGACCAGCCTGACCAACATGGAGAAACCCTGTATCCACTAAAAATAGGAAATTGGCTGGGCGTGGCGGCACGCGCCTGTAATCCCATCTACTAGAGGGGCTGATACAGGAGAATTGCTTGAACCCGGGAGGTGGAGGTTGCGGGGAGCCGAGATCGCCCCATTGCACTCCAGCCTGGGCAACAAGAGCGAAACTCCGTCTCAAAAAAAAAACGGGGGGGCTTTACCTCGATTATCTCTAATTATGACAGTGAGCCTGCTAAAGTAGGTATTATCCCCATTTTACACGTGAAGAAACAAGCTCAGAGAGATTAAATCATTGCCCAAGTTATACAATAGAAATTTGAACTCAGATCTATCCAGCACTAAAGTAGGACCCCCAAACTCCTATGAAGGCTGCCTTGGTTTCCCTTTCCCCTGCCCACCCATAGGAGATGGGGAGGCCCAGGCCACTACAGGAGGTAAACCTGGGGAGCAGAGGGGGCATTAAAATGAATATGAGGCTTTACTGGGGTGGAAGGGTCAACCCAGAGGTGCCTGGGTAGTTCAGGGAGAAGGTAAGCCTCACCTGTTCAGGGTCAGAGAGTTCAGGTGGCCCTGGGGGACCAAGCAGCTCTTCCACCAGCAGTGAGGGGAAGACCCCAACATGGCCCCCAAATTCTCCCCTCCAGAAGCCGTCATCTACTCCATCTTGGGCCCGGGGCAGCAGACGGATGAGCGCCCCCTCAGGGAAGCTCAGCTCCTCTGCACTCTGTCCGGTGTAGCTGTACAGGGCCCGTGCCAGGAATGCTACAGAGGCCCAGGAGAAACGGTGAGAGGGAGGTGGGTGGCAGTGCCCCAGGACCGTGACACCCCAGGGCTACAACCCCTAACAATTCTTCACCATACCCAGGGTCCCCTAACCCCAAATTTCCCTTTCTTACCTTTGGGCTCTGCCCCAGAGGGATTGTCACTGTCTTGGCCGCTCTCTGGGAGGGAGAGGTCCGGGAAGTTGAGATACCGCTCAGGGACAAAGCCTACCTCACCGTGCTGGTTCCGAGCCTGCTCACCCAGCAATGTGAACAGATATTAGATTTACCTCAGCAGTCCATGACCCTGGCTCTCCTCTACTCAGGCTTCTAGCTTTGCCTAGAAGGGTCCATGGGGGCCACAGAGAAGTCCCTCCTACTGCCCCCAACCCAAGGTCAGAGCCCAGGGTCCATACCCACCTTGACCCATTCGTCAGCATCTCCCTCCTCTATGACCTCCAGCCACTCACCCTCCGTGATTGTCAGCTCATCCTCATGCCCTGCCTGGGCCACACACGAAGGATTCAGGACTTGGCTGTCCCTGACCCTTGCCCATCAAAGGTCCCCACCCCCATCAAAGGTCCCCACCCCCATTCATACCTGATAGCGAAATACCACATGTGCAGGGCAGGGGAGGGGCCTAGTGGCCAGGGCTTGGGGGGCAGGCTCCTCAAAGAGCTCTCCTGTCTCCTCACATTCCTCAAAGTCAGAAAGCTCAGCATCCTCAGCCTAGAGGGGCAAAGAACAGACCTCATATGGGGCCCGCTCTCAAGCACTGGTTCTATCTCCCACTCTTCCATCTTTCCCGTAAAGGACACCATGGATCCCCCTCCAAGGTAGTTGCACCCATCCACTTACCATGTATACAACCACAGTCACCACAGAGTAGGATAATAACAACAGTAATAGCAGAGTTACAGCAATTGAGTGCATACTATGTGCCAAGCACAATGCAAAGTATCTTGTATATATTGTCTCATTTAATCTTCATAATGACCCAGTGCTAATAGTTTTGCACAACTATTAACCTCACTTTATTTATGAGGAAACTGGGGTTCAGAAAAGTTAAGTCACTTTTCGAGATTGCACAGCTCATAAGTGGAGTGGCTGGTACTCAAAGCCCTTACAGATTGCCCCAGAACCCTACTTCTTAATCATTCTATTATGCTCATAATAAAAATTTACTGAGGATTCTATGCCAGAAATTATGTAAAGAATGATATATGAATGATTTCACTTAAACCTCACAATAACCCTTTGAGTTAGGCACAACTGTGATTCCAGTTTTATAGGGTTTGCGTTCCACTGGAGTTTTTCACTTCTAAGTAAGGATGGGTAGTGTCAGGGGAGGAGCTCACGGTTGGAGAGAGGTCCCTCTGGGACAGCCGAGCCTCGCTGAGACGTCGCTCCTGCTCTACCTCATCCTGGGCCTGGGTCATGGCTGGCTTCAGCCAGCGCTGCACATCGAGGCCAGCCCCCTGCAGCAGAGTCAGCCGGGCAGCCCCCTTCACCTGGCTCACCTGGCATAGGGAGGAAGGAAGTTAGTGGAACCTGGCTGATGGCAGTGTCTACTCTCTGCTTCTCCCTTCCCTCCTTCCCACCATCAGAAAGAGTAGAGGGAGTGGGGCTTGCCTGAGAAGGTGAGATCTCTAACCTCAGGGGTGTGCCTCACCTGTGCCCGGCGGATGCTCTCTCGCACTTCCTGTAACCTCTGTTCTATGCCTGGAGCCTCCCGTTCTGAAGCCTGCTGCTGCCTCTGCTCCAGTCGCTGCAGTACCTGGTTGGGAAGGCAGAGAACAGGGGTGGGTGGAAATACTGTGGGGCATGACTTACTACAGGACTGGTACTTTGCTAGTTGTATCACATACATTATGTCATTTAATCGTCCCTATGAGGTGGGTGCTATTATTGGCCCTACTTTAGTGATGAGGAAATTGAAGTCCAGAGAGGTTACGTCACTCCCTTACCCGGGGTTACAGAACTAGGAAGCAACAGAAGAGAATTTGAACCTATGTGGGTCTAGCTCCAAAAACTGTTCTTAACTATTGTGCCACACTGTTACCTTACAATACCTTTCCCTCCCCTCTGTAGCCCCATGACACCCTCAATGGCTCCAAGATCCCCTCTCTCAGCTCTTCTTGCTGAGACAAGAAGGTGCACATGACACCTGTGCCCCCCACCTCACCCGATGCCCATGGTTCTGGATCTTGTAGTCACGGGCAGCTCGGCTGGTCAAGCGCTGAACCTCTTTCTCCAGGCCACTCTCGCCAGCCATGCTTTCTGCTCCCCACTCCAGGGCACACACCTGAATGGGTCAGGGGGTGCTGTGAGGAGGACCTGAGGCTGCTCCTTCTCTCCAGTTCCCTCCTTTTTCCACTCTGTCTTGACCTCCAAGGACAAGGACAAAGAGGAAGGGGCACATGCCTATGGCCATGGATACAGGTAATGTGGACACAGAGATACAGAGCTTCAGAAATGGGATCCAGGTCGAGGGACAGAGGTAGAATGAAGAAGATGGTGCAGTCAAGTGACTGAAAGGTGGCCTGAGGTGTGTTTTTTGTGTGTGTGTGTCCTGGTGGGAGGGAGGTGAGTTGGAATTCTGAAACCCCCTCTCCATGGTGTAACACTCACTAAGTTAACGTAAAGACAAGGATAATGGAGGAGGAGGCCTAAATCATAGTCCCCTTTATATGTGGCCTGGTTCCAACAAGCAGGAAGGTCTCACCTGATCAGTCCCTGCTGGCTGAAACTGCTGAGGTGGGGTGGGGGAAAATACACCAGGCTCCTTAAGAAACAGCTTCAGGTCTTGCTCCCAGCTTACCTAGGGGTTGGGAAAAGTCAAAGTCACTCATTCACTGGCTCACTCTCCAACCCTGTTCCTAGCACTTCTTGGAAGAAAAAGGACAATGTGTGAAGGAAAGAGGGCTGCACTGGGAGGGAAGGGTAAAAAGGATCCCTAGGGAAGCTCTTAGAGGCCACAGCCCTCACCTGGGAGGTTGTCTGCTCCCCACGGTGGGCATGCTCCAGGACGACCTCTGCGGCTTCCAGCTCAGTGCGGCTGAGGGAGGTCAAGGGGTCCCTCAAGTGTTCTGACAGCTCACTGACAAGGGCCTAGAAAGAACCCCAAGATACTAACACCACCCTTCCCCCAGATCTCTACTGTAAAATAGGCTCGTTCCAGATTTGACAGGTGATGGTCATGAGATATAGGAAGGAGGGAAGAAGACATTCTTCATGAGAAAGGCCCTCGTGTGCAGAGCACTTAGAAGTTTAAAACATACTTTAACATCCATTCTCTCCTTTGAGCCCAACTAGTGTTATAAGATAGGCAGAGAAAGGGTCATCCCTGATGAGGAATCTGGGGTTCAGAAGGGTTACGTGTACTGTACAATGCCATGCAGCCAGCTAGGAGCAGAACCAGAGCCCATGTATGTATCATCTACCCACTGTAAGCAGACAAGATCCCCTGCGCCGCCCAGTGTCATGGGGATCAAGAAGCAAGGGGGAGGTCCTCCTTTCCCTCCCTGCTGAGGGACAGGGGTGTTTGGGTTAAGACTGGCCTTGAGCAGAGCTGGCAGTTCCTCCTGGTAGTAATGGTCGAGGTGGGCATTGGTAGCCACCAAAGTAAGCAGGTACTCATTGCGGGCGGCTTGCAGCTGCTGGGAGTACTGGGCTGACTGGGCGGACAGCTAGGAGAGTAAACTGATGTCAATAGGAAGCCCTAGACCCCTTGAGTCCTTCCAAGACCAATTGAGAAGCCAGATCCAGAATGGATTCTCACATTATTGAGTGCTTACTATGTGCCTGGCACTACACTAAAAATGTTGCATACTCACAACTCCTGCTCAAAATCCTCTAGTGCCTTCTGCACACATTTAAAATAAAATCCACTGTTCCTTACCACGGTCCACCAGGTTCAATATGAGCTGACCCCCACAACCTCTCTAACGTCTTTTCAAGTGCTTGTTCCCTTGCTCACAGTACTCCAGCCATACTGGCCTTCTCTCAATTCCTCGAGCCTACGAAGTTATTCCCACCTCAGAGCCTTTGCACTCATCATTTCTTCTCTCTGGAATGTTCTTCCTTTAGATCTTTGCAAGGCCAGCTCCTTCTTGACAATTAGGCCACCTATTCAGAGAGGCCTCCCTCTAAATTCTACCCCCTTGTTATTCTTTATCATAGTACCTTGTTTTATTTTCATCTTAATCTAAGTATTTATTTGCTGTCTGTCTCTCTTAACCAGACTGTGAGGGCAGGAACTCTGTTGGTAGTGTTCTCCACTTATCCATAGTGTCTAGAACAGTGCCTAGTACCTGCAGATCCTCAATAAATGCATATTAAAGGACTGAAAAAGAAGGGTATTCTTTCCATTTTATAGAAGAAAATAAGGCTCAGAGAGATGAAGTAAATTAACCAAGGTCACCCACCCAGGAAGTAGGAGAGCCTGGATTCAACCCAGTCTTTCATACTTATGCACCTAGGTTCCAAACCACTAGACTACTCTGCCCTTCTCTTCCCTGCCCCACACTCATGCCCTCATCCCTCAAACCTTGGTGCTCAGTTTCTGGAGACTGGTCCGAGAGTGGAAGATCCCATGGTCACTTCGGTTTAGCCTGTGCAGATGAGGGAAAGGAGTCAGACCCACCCCAAGTGAGAGAATATGAGATCAGAGTCAGGCCCTGCTTTGGTGACTTGGCTCCACCCCTACACAGCCCCACCTCCCTGTTCCCCCACCTTGGGCTTCCTCACTCTACATGACCCCACCTGGCCTGGACGTCAGCTGCCTTCTCCTGTGCCAAGGCCCACACACGTTCCCGCTGCCCATACAGCTTCCGACTTCGGCTCAGCTCCCGGACAGACTGCAGCACCTCGGCCTGCGCCCTCTGGAGGTTCTCTGTTCCCTATTGGGATGCATACACAAAGTCCTGACCTAGACCACCTTTGGTCCCAAGCCAGCTCTTCCTTCACCCCATCCTCTGAGCCATACCTTCCTAAGCACCTGCTCCTTGGCGCTCCGCCCTGTGCCCCCTGCTAGGTCACGGTATCGGTCGGACGCCTGGAGCCGGGTTTGGCCCCCAGCCACGGTGGCATCCAGCAGGCAGCGCCAGGCACCGAACACTGTCCTGCCCCTCCCCAGAGAAGGTCTGTGTTGAGGAGGAGAGCACTCCACAGCTTCATGAGACCACCACCGCCCCCTGACCAACACCATGGGAGACAGAGTGCTTTCCCATCCTCCCTTGTCTATAAGCCCATCAATCGATCAGCCCATTAGCTCAGCCACAAGCCTCACTCCTGCCCTCCACCCCACCCACAGTGTCCTTGCTGGGTCAGCTCCTCTGCTGCTGCTGTGTCAGCTCTACCTACAGCTCACGTGCCCTCCCCACTTGCTAGGCCTTCATCTCCACAGGCTCCTGGGGCTGAGCTCCCCATCACTTTTTGGTCCCTGTGGCCCGCCCCCTCCATAGGGCCCACCTGCTGTCCATCTCGCCGCTCCGGTGCCCTTCCCTCTTCAGGAATGGGCCAGCCAGTTTCTGGAGTGCCTGGTGAAAAAGCCATCACAGAACCAAGTTCCCTTTCAAAGACCCACCCCAACTGGGAGAATATGAGATCAGAGTATAATCATACCATCCTTTGGGTACATTATGTGCCACTTGCTTTGCTAAATGCCTTATAGTCATTAATTTGTATAATCCTTACAACAACCCTACATGAAGGTAAGGTATTATTTTTATTCCCATTTTACAGAGAAAGAAACTGAGGTCAAGAAAGGTTAACTAACTGGTCCAAGGCCATATGGCTATAATTACACAACAGGGATCTGACACCAGTCTGCTTGACTCTAGGCATCTGCTCTTGACCACAATAGGGATAGATATGGACAGACATTACTGGTGATGTAAAGGAGACTGGAACAAGAGGTAAGGTACAGAAAAAAGTCCCATACCTGCCCATACTCCCGTTCAATGGCTGCCCTCTGCTTGCTGTAGGATCTGCGGAGATTGCAGGTGGGGGATAAGGTTATGTTTGGGCATGTTCTCCCATCCTCAGTCCTCTACTCTGGGCAGGAAGAAGCCGGGGGAGCCAGGTTCCTAGAGCGTAACTGCACCCAGAGGGAATGGGACTGATGGGAGTCCTTGAGATCACCTCAGGCAGCCGCAACACAGGAAACCCTCACCTTACTGCCCTGGGCCCCAGCAGGATCCTCCCCAACCCAGAGGTTCATCTGTGGGCTTAGAGGTGAAGATTGATGGGGGCCTGGGTACGACGTCTGCCAGCCTTCCAACAGGTCTGGAAGAGGGAGAGGGATTCTGCTCTAAGGTTGATTGTAGGGTTGGGGGCAGTAGTGTGGAGTCAAGGGCTTTGAGGGAGAGTTCCTGTGTTTATGTGGGGGGGGAGCTGTGGGGGGGTTAGGTTGGGGAGCATTCCTATCCAGTATCTGGAGAGGCCAAGCCTAGGGTGAGGGCTGTGGATGGGTCGGCTGGGGAGCTCTTGACCCCTGTTCCTCCACCCCGGCAGATGTATGTTGGGGAGAAGTGGCGCACAACGACGAAGGTGAGTGTAAATGAAGAGGGTTAGGGGGCTACCTGATGTCCTCCAGCAGATCCGCCTCCCTTTGCTGCCGGGTCTGAAGGATGCTCAGCTGTTCCAGGAAGCGAAGCTTCACCTCCTGGGCCGGCTTCACCTGCGGGGGCAAGGAGAGGATGAAGACCCCGGGCACAAGGACCTAAAAAACACTCCGCGCAGGGAGCGGTGAGGGGGCGGGGCCAGGGAGGGGCTGAGCTCTT
Source organism: Macaca mulatta (assembly GCF_049350105.2). Lineage (NCBI taxonomy): Eukaryota > Metazoa > Chordata > Mammalia > Primates > Cercopithecidae > Macaca > Macaca mulatta. The sequence continues at coordinate 150,495,757 of NC_133411.1, forward strand.
TCCTCTGTTACTTCTGGTTTGGGGTCTGATCCCTTCCGACTTCCCGTCTCCCACCCCAAGTCTGGTGCCCCCTTAGCTCCGTCCGTTCCCCCAGCCCGCCAGGAGTCCCCATTCAGGAGCAAGCTCACTTTTCGGGGCGGTGGCTGCATCTCCGCTCCAGCAAGGCGGCCAGCGACTGGACTCCGGAACTCGGGGAAGCCCCGCCCACTGTGGAGCCCCGCCCCAGGCCAGGCCAGGCCCCGCCCTCTGCCCGCCCACGACTTGTCCGGCGACGGCGCAGGGCGCGGAAGCGAGACCGGGCAGCAAAGAAAATAAACCTGTTACTGCTGCGAATACCCCGGAAGGGTCCGGGCGGCGGGGCGGACGCAGCGTCCGCTGGGCGGTGGGGAGAACCCCAGGCATCTGAGTCAAGACGCCTTGAGTTCTATTTGTAGTGTATCCACTGATTCAGCCTGTAATTATTGATAATTATTCATTTGCATATGTAGATCACCAGTCCCCGAGCTAATGATGAGGAATTCAATGTGTGACCAGGGAAACTGAGTCACTGGGCACCTGAGCAAAGATGCATCTGACGAAGAGAGGGCTGGTCCCAGACCTTTTCCTAATTCCCGCTTAACTGGAAAAGCCAGCGTGAGCAGGGTGAGAAACATGCCTAGATCCAGGAAGGCACCAGGCCCAAAGGTAAAAAGTCTGGGCCCCACTGAAAAGTAAACGATACCAGTGAGTCGGCGAGAGCTGGGAGATGCGCAGGAAGCCCCTGCCATCTTTAGGATCTTCCGGCCCTAGCACTGCTTTCTGAGGAGCCTCTCTCCCATTCCTCATCCTCCTCACCGAAGCTCCTTTGGCTCAGGCACCTGTCCCAGTAACCCTGACATGGTTCAAAACTCCAGATTCACACTCCAACTCCCCACTGACACCTCTGCTAGTGTATCTAATAGGAACCTCAACTTTTAAAGCTTTTATTTATTTATTTATTTATTTTTGAGACGGAGTCTCGCTCTGTTGCCCAGGCTGGAGTGTAGTGGCTGGATCTCAGCTCACTGCAAGCTCCGCTTCCTGGGTTTACCCCATTCTCCTGCCTCAGCCTCCGGAGTAGCTGGGACTATAGGCGCTCGCCACCACGCCCGGCTAGTTTTTTGTATTTTTTTAGTAGAGATGGGGTTTCACCGTGTTAGCCAGGATGGTCTCGATCTCCTGACCTCGTGATCCGCCCGTCTCGGCCTCCCAAAGTACTGGGATTACAGGCTTGAGCCACCGCACCCGGCTAAAGCTTTTAAAGCTCCTTCAACGTGATCCTCCCCCGGTAACGTTTTAAATGGCACCGAATTTCCTCCAGTTAGTTAAGCCAGAAACCCAGAGTCAGTGTGCCTTCTCCTACTCCTACATTCTATCCATCAGTAGGTCCTACAGGTTCTATTTCAGACAACAATAAGCAAACAAAAACCTCTTGATCCACTTCCCTCAATTTCCAAGACCACTATCCTAGTCCAAGCCCTCATTATTAGACTTCTGGTCTAATATCTGGTCTCCTTACTTCCACACTTCCCCCACCCCAACCCACTGTTCACCCAGCAGAGTGATCAACCTTTTTTTCTTTTTTAAAGGGAAATAAGATCTCATCATTTACTTGCTTAAAATGCAATTGCTTCAGAATAAAATCCAAATAGAATCCATGGCCTTCAAGGGTATGCATGGAAGACCCTGCTGGTCTTTCTTACTTCAGCCTGTACTCTCCTCCCACTGTCCGCTCACTGTGCTCCAGCCTCCTTGCTGTTCCCTCAGTAGACCAAGTACCTTCCAGTGCAGAGCGTTCTTCATGCCCGCTTTCCTTCTCCAGAATCTCTTCCTTCCAGCATTCCACCTGTGTCTTCCAACAGCTTCTTTCCCTTTGCAACTCTTCACAGATGCCTTCCCCATCCACCCAGTCCAAAGGCCATTTCCACAATCACTTTTTTTTTTTTTTTTTTTTTTTGAGACGGAGTCTCGCTCTGTTGCCAGACTGCAGCGCAATGGTGCCATCTCGGCTCACTGCAACCTCCGCCTCCCAGATTCAAGTGATTCTTCTGCTTCAGCCTCCTGAGTAGCTGGGATTACAAGCACGTGCCACCACAACCAGCTAAGTTTGTTTTTTTAGTAGAGACAGGATTTCACTATCTTAGCCAGGATGGTCTCAAACTCCTGACCTCAGATAATCCATCACCCTCAGCCTCCCAAAGTGCTGGGATTACAGGTGTGAGCCACTGCGCCTGGCCTCCACAATCACTCTTCAAGTTCATCACTTTGGTTCAGTTTCTTCACAGCACTAAACTCACTTGTTCAAGTACTGGTTTATGTGTTTATTTGCTATTTTCTGTTCCCCTCCACAATGGAGGATCCATAAGAGCAGGGGCCCTGTTTGTTTTGTTCATGCTATATCCCCAGACCTGGGACCAATTAGGTGCACAATACATATTTGTTGAATGAATGAATGAGAATGGTAGTCTTTTGGTTCCAAGGTTTATTGACAATTACTCATCTATTTTTGACTCCCCTGGTCCCAGCCCCCAAACTCAATCAGTCTCCCTACTCCAGGCTTCACTGTAGTCCCAGAATGTAGGAAGTGGGACAGGATAGACTTTAACATCATCCAGGCCTCTGGTTTCCAAAGCATTTTTTTCTTTAATGCAATAAAACCATTCCTTTAAAACCCAAAATCTCTCACAGAACCCCTACATATCAAATATATAAAGCAGGAGCTGCCCTTGTTGAGGGAAAATATGTGAGGCTTATGGCTCTGACAGTTTGACATTCACTGCTCTCCTTACTTCAGTTACCTCATGGTACAGATAAATGGGCTGGGCCCAGAGAGGAGCCATGACCTGTCCTGGGACACACAGCCACTGAAGCCTTCAGTCCAATGCTCCTTCCACAGCACCACACTGGATTCTGGAGTCTTTCCAGCCGGGCCAGAGGAAGCTGCAACAGTGCCATGATGAGAGCTTCTGGGTCTTCTGGTACCTACCCTCTCAGACTGCTGGTCCTAGGGTCATGTGAGGGGATGGCTGGAGGGTGGACTAGAAATGCAGGGGGGTTGGGTGGGGAAGCCAGGTGTCTGTGTTGGAAGGCCAGTGGGACTGGGGGATTGGGGGCTGGATGGCTGGGAAGGACTTCTCAGGCCTGCAGTGGTCTCTCCTTTCCTCAGGATAAGGCTGCTGAGCTCCTGGAGCAGCTGTTCCTCCAGGGACCCCCGTGCCTGGGGACTGCTCTTTGAAAGGGGGCCCGGAGGGGGCTCAGGTGGCCTCTCCTCCTGGCCCAGGGTGCTTGACTTGGACAGAAAGGGTTGATCCAAGGACTTCTGGCTGGTAAGGGGGTTCTCTGGCTTCACTGTCCACTCCCGTGTGGTGGAGAAAGAGGTAGAAGTGTCCAGGGTCAACTCAGGGAAGGCCCCTACTTCTTCATACACCGGCTCCTCATACACAGGCTCCTCCAGCTCCTCTTGCTCCTCCACAGACCCCTGGGATGACTTCATCGGCTGAACGGGAATGGGATGGCAGGAGTGGGCACAGAGTTAAAGTTACCAGATTATTAATCACTAACATTTACTGAGCTCTTCCTCTGGGCCAGATGCTGTAAAATACTTGGCATGTATAATACTAGAACAACCCTGTGCAGTGGGTTACACTACAAAAGAGTCAACTGAATGCAAAGGGGTTAAGTTGCCCAGCATCACATAATGAGTAAATGGCAGAGCTGGGGTTTGAACCCAGGTCTGTCTAACTCCAAAATGCATTCACTTCATCACTTTCCTTCTATTTCACAGATTCTGTGACAACTTTCCCCCTTTTTTTTTTTTTTTTTTTTTGAGACAGAGTTTCACTCTTGCTGCCTAGGCTGGAGTGCAGTGGTGTGATCTCGGCTCACTGCAACCTCTGCCTCCCAGGTTCAAGTGATTCTCCTGCCTCAGCCTCTCAAGTAGCTGGGATCACAGGCATGTGCCACCACATCTGGCTAATTTTGTATTTTTAGTAGAGACGGGATTTTACCATGTTGATTAGGCTGGTCTTGAACTCCTGACCTCAGGTGATCCACTCACCTCAGCCTCCCAAAGTGCTGGGATTACAGGTGTGAGCCACTGTGCCCGAACTTTCTCCTTTTATTACCGCACCTTATACCTCTCATTTTCCTCATTCTTTCTGGCCTCCTCTCTCTCTGTCCTGTCCCTCTCCCTCTCCCTTTCTCTCTTTCTCTGTCCTCTCTCCCTCTCTCTCACACACACACACACACCCCCCCCCGATGGGCTACACACACCCACACACACACACACACACACACACACACACACCCCGATGGCCTACACACACCCTGATGGCCTACATGAGGAAAACAGAGCACATCCGGGGCTCAGGCAGCACAGAGGAACACAGGGTTGACAGGCATACTGCTGGAGCAGGCACAATACTCACAAAGAACATGGACAGGGTCCTCCGGTTGTGTAGTTGCCGCTGGACACAGGTGGGGTGGGGACAAGGGGAGGGAAAGATATAAAGACACAGTGAGGACTAGCAACAGGAGACAGGAGTGGTGAATGGGGGTGAAGAAGGCAGAAGGGAGGGGGACAGTGAGCATAGGGTGGCACCAGGCTAGCAGGCACACCACTCCCTACTGCAACGTGACAAGGGTTACAGCAGGAATCAGGGGTTGGGGCAGACTGGGGTGCCTTACCAGGGTCTGATTGGCAGAGAGGAGGGTGGCTCCACTGTCATCCCCACGGATAGGCAGCAGAGGCATAGTGCCAAACTTCTGACGGGCAAGGTCGGAGGAGGAACGGCGTCGTAAGACCACTGGCTGCTGGTCATCGTGCTGGTGGGAGCGTGAGGGGTTGGCACCAGTGGGCATGAAAGGCACTGAGGAGGATAGCTGGGCCCCAGGGGGACCACAGACCCAGCCCTCAGCCTTTTCCTTCCCCTCACCTGGGCTTTAAGGATGCTGGTGGTCCAATCCCACATCTCATCCTCGTCAGTGCAGGACAAGTAGCTGGGGTGATCAGAGTGGAATCAGAGGGAGAGAGAGGGTCACAGCTATAGGAATGGAGCATAGAAAGAGGGAGGAGAAAAGACAGAGTGCAGAGCTGGGCCAGAGAAGCCAGGGCAGGAGGTACTCACAGGTGCATCTTCTCCAGTATCAATGTGAAGCCCCACCTGGGAGACAAAGACGAACAGTGATGGGGCAGTCAGAAAGGGCAGGGGGGTGAAGGCAGGAAGGTCGTGGAAGTGCGGGCTGGGGAAGAAAACTCACGGTGTTGGGGGCTTTAACTTCTTGCGGATTCCCAGGAAGACTTTGACACCTTCCAAAGGCCACTCCCGTTCTGGTTTAGAGCTCTGAGAACAGAAACAGAGTCAGTGAGATCGAGAGATGAGAAATCATGGTTAATGAGGTCAAGATGTCATGGAAGCAATGGGGTTTGTGGTCACAGGGTCTCAGAAGTAGGGGGCAGGAAAGCAATGAGATTGATGAGAGCATGGGCTGTGGAGTCAGAGGGTGGGTGGAGTCATGGCTCCTCTCCATGGCCACCCAGCATCCCACGCCTCTGGCCCCAGGGCCTCACTTTCTTCTCCTTGAGTAGCAGCAGGCAGCGGCCACGCAGCAGAAAGAACCTCTCCTGGAAGCGGCTTCCCAGCAAGCGTGGTGGCTCCTCACGACACCGCAACAGCCCCACCCGTGGGCTCTCACGTCGGATACCTGGGCACAGATGGGCAATCATGGGTCGAGGGTGCTAGGGGAGAGACCTGGGGGGTGCTGGGCAGAGGAAGGAGGCTCACCTGTGAAGAGGCAGCCGGCTTGGGCCAGGGGGACTTTTTTCAAGAGCAGGGAGGCTGAGCAGGGCTCTGGGAGCTGGCACCATTGTAAGGCCTGCTCTAAGACCTTTTCCTTGGGATGCAGTGGCCGCTCTTAAGGGGTAAGGTGAGGGTATATATCAACCAGAATATTCATACTAAGCCCTCACCAGTCCAGCTCTCACCAGTCATTCATTCATCCATTCAATTATCCAACCACAGACATTTATTTTTCACTGTCTCTATGCCAGGTACTGTGCTGGCCCTGGGATACAGTGGTGAGCATGATACACATGGCCTCCCTTCACAAAGCACACAGTCTAGTGAGGGTAGAGGCACAAAATAATTGCAGACAAATAATTGCTTTGCAAGAAACAATAAGCTGAGCGAGCAACAGCACAGCAACTGAAATAGGGTAGTCAGGCAAGACCTTTCAAAAGTGGCACTTGAAGATGAGACTCAGAGATCTGAAGGATTAGGAAGAGCAAGCCATCCTACGATTGGGTGATAGATTTCAAGCATGACAATATGCAAGAACAAAGGCTGTCAATCAGGAAAGATGTATTTGGGGAAGTAAACAGCCAATGTAGCTATAACGAAGAGGATAGATATAAGAACAGGTGATGTGAGATGAGGCATGGAGGACGTAGGGGCAGACATTCAGGGCCATGTGAGCCATGGTAAGGGATTGGAATGATACTTTAAGTTCAATGGGAAGCCACTGAAGGGTTTTAACCATAGGAAGGATATGAGCTGATTTATGCTTGAAATGTTCACTTTGCTGCTGCGTGGAAAATTGATTGTAGGGAGGCAAGCATGGAACATTGTCCAGCTATCCCCTTTCTGGGGCCACGCATTTTAGTGGTTACTGTTGACAAAAAGATAATGGTGACTTCAGCTAGGATGGTGGTAGCAGTGGAGATGGAGAGAAATGATTGATTCTAATGGAATCGACAAGACTAGTTGGTGAGTTGGGTATGAAAATGACACAAAGGGAGGAGTCCCAGAGGACTCCCAGGTTTCTGGCCTTAATCACCAGGTGAATTGTGCTACCATTTACTGAGTTGGGAAAAACTGGAGAATGGCCTAGACTTTTTTTTTAGGAAAGGGGACTAGAAACCATCTAAATTGGTCTTAGATGTTTTACATTTGAGTTGGTTGTCAGAAGTGGCGGTGTCGAGTCGGCATTTGGATATGTGAGTCTGGAGCTGAGAGGAGAGATGTGGGCCAGAGATATAAATTTGGATGTCGGGTTAGTAATGGCATTTAAAACCATGAGAATAGGTTAGTTCATCCAAGGAGAAATGTAGATAGATAAGAGAAAAGGGCCCAGGATTGAGCTGGGGGTCTCTCCAACATTTGGAATCTGGGCAAAAGAGGAAGAGAAGCTCCCTTTAAGGTAGAAGGTAAACTACAAGCTTGTGGGGGTCACTAAGGCCAAGATGGAAGAATACTGAGAAAGAGGGAGTGAGTCAACTGTGTTGAATGTCCCCTCGCATGGATGAGTGGATGAGTCCGCTGTATTTTGGTAACATGAAGTCACTGATGACCTTGACCACACAACCACACACAGGCATATATACATGCGTGAACACATAGGCATGGTCATACTCACCCAACTCCCCATGCTCGCGAATCTCAAAAGTCACCCACAAGTCCATCCCAGCTGCTGTCCCCCGCATCTCCAGTACCTGGTTAGTCAGCTCCTCAGCAGTCAGGGTTGGGGACACCTGGGGTCAGGGCAAGAGCAGAGAACCCATGCTGGTCAGGCCATTGCCCCTGGAACCTCACTATCCTCTTACTTCCCCTCCAATCCCCTCGGGACCAACCTTCAGGGTGACACAGTTGTCTGGGAGCTGCTGTTCTATATAAACTTCCATGATGAGGTCTCCAGCCTGAGACAGCTGAGGGGAGGGGTAAAAAAGTCAGAAGGACAAAAAAAGGATGCAAAAGAAATCAAAGTCAGAGGGTTCCTCGTGTTGCCTCATAAGCGATTCTTCCAACAAAGATCTCCTCCCAACCCCAATGTCACTCAGGCTCTTAAAAGGGAGAACTCTGGAAGTGGCAAAACTGCATCTAGGCTGCATATGTGCTCCCCAAGGCATCAGAGTGGTTGGGAGGACAGATGTGGAGTCAGACTGCCTGGTCTCTTCCACTCGCTACAGGGTGACCTTGAATAAATGACCCTCTGAGCCTCAGTTTCTTTATTTAAAAAAATGAGACTATCTACTTCATGGAGTTGTATGATACTAACATGAGATTAGAGGTGCTTGGAATATAATAAGTCCTCAGTTATGTTTGCTATTATATTTATTATTATTCTCACTGCTTTGTCTGATTTTACTAACTCCTCCTTGGATCTCTTACACTTAGTAGTAAGGTCTCACTTGATGCTCCCACAGAAAACCAAAACAAACTATCCAGTGTCAAGATTATCACCAGGAAGAATCCTCATGGTGGAACAAATGGAGCAAACCATAACCAAACCCCACTCCCCAAAGCACTTCTCTCATTGGATTTCCTCTGTCTCCCAGAGAGCTGAGTGCTAGTGTCCCGAAGGACAGGCTGGAAAGGAAACTTCCTCAGCTGGGCAGAAAGTCAGCTTCCTGTCCTGATGTCTCCTCCTGCCGCATTCAGGAGACTAAGGTCAGGACGAGTTACCTGCACATCCTTCCAGGTGGTGATAAGACTGACCTCCAAGTCAATCTGAGCTACCTGGTCAGAATCGATCTGTGAAAGAGACAAAAGAGAGTGTTGAGGTGCTGGAAGAGGATCTGCAGGGAAGATCTCAAGGCCAAGGAGGACCTGTTTAAAAGGGCTGGAGGCCAGAAGAGCTAAGAACCAAGGGTGTGAGGATGTTAGAAGTGAGGTTGTGGGAGAAAAAGGCCCAGGGTTCTGGGAGGTGGTTCCTGGTGTAGTGGGCCACCAGAGGCCTGGGCTGGGGGCTTGTTGGGGTGAGCAGGATCCAGAGTCTCTGGGTCCTGTGAGGGTAGGGGAAAGGGATTGTGAGTTAGAGGTCAGGAAAGTCTTACATCAAAGACAGAGATGTAGCCGTCAATGAGCTCCTGCAGCACCCGAACCTCATGTTCCCCCCGCCCATCCGTCTGGAACACGCTGGGCGCAAACAGCAGAGCCAGGTTCCGCGTGCACATCTGGTTTAGAGCCGCACATTTCTGCACCCTGCAGAGGGGTGCCAGGGTCTTCATCAATGTAGCCATTCATTCAGCAAACACTTATTGAATCCCTATTGTATGCCTGGGCTAAGTGCTTGGGATACAGTAGTAAGACAATATTGGCATCAAGGAGCTCCCAGTCTAGGGGAGACAGATAAGGCAAGAATCAGCAAACTTTTTATGTAAAGGGACAGATGGTAGACATTTTAGGCTTGCAGGCCAGACAGTCTCTGTTGTAACTCCTCAACTCTGTTGCTGCAGCATGAAAGGAGCTATAGGAAATGTATACATGAATGGGTGTGGCTTTACACTTTATGTACAAAACTTTATTTATAAACATAGGCAATAAGCTGGATTTGGCCCCATGGGCCTGTAGTTGACCAATCCCTATAATATAGTATGTTTTTATTATTTATTTATTTTTATCTTTTGTAGAGATGGGATGTCTCACTATGTTACCCAGGCTGGTCTCCAACTCCTGGGCTCAAATGATCCTCCTGTCTTGGCCTCCCAACGTGTTGGGGTTACAGGTGTGAGCCACCACACCTGGCCCCTGTAATATAGTGTAATCAGTGCAATACAGAAAGGGTTTCTCCCCAGAATTGCTCAAAGACCTGTCTTCCTAACAGATTGGTAAAGGTAGATGTGCATTTTATTCGTTTTTGTGTTTCTTGTATCTAATGCTTTCCCTGACATCACATAATAAAACAAAATAATATTGATTGCTAACCATTTCTGAAGGCTTATGACATGCCAGATGTACTGGCATGTACTGTACTAAGAATTTAATGAATTTTGACTCTCTTTTTTTTTTTTTTTTTTTTTGAGACAGGGTCTCTGTCACCCAGGCTGGAGTGAAGTGGTACAATCTTGGCTCACTGCAACCTCCACCTCCCGGGCTCAAGTGATTCTCGTGCCTCAGCTTCCTGAGTAGCTGGGATTACAGGTATGCACCACCACGCAGGGCTAATTTTTGTATTTTTAGTAGAGGCTGGGTTTCACTATGTTGGCCAGGCTGGTCTTGAACTCCTGGCCTCAGGTGATCCGCCCACCTCAGTTTCCCAAAGTATTGCGATTACAGGCGTGAGACACCATGCGCCCAGCCTTCATTTAACTCTCTCATAACCTATGAGGTGGATATGATTCATTACATCATCCATTACTTCCTTTTAGAAATGAAGAAATTGAGGTACAAGTAATTTACCCAAAGTCACACAGCTACAATGATGGCACCAGATTAAAGCCTAGGTCTGCCTGATCCCCCAAATCCATTCTCTGAACCTTGATGCTATGATACCTTCACTTAACAACTGTTTGTGGAATGAATGAATGAATGAATGAATGAATGAAAGTGCAGGGTCAGACTGAGGTGAGGAAGGGTCCTGCAGAGGGTCTGGCTATACTGACCGATAGAGATGCCCAATGAGGGTGGCCAGTGTGCGGCGGTTGACCCGCGGCAGGCAGCCAATCACATCTTTATATTTCTGCAGGCGCTGATTCTTCTGGGGCAGCTCTGGGGATGGAATGGAGGAGGGTTGGGGAGGACCCAGGAAGAAAGAGTGGCAGCTGGTATGGAGGGAGGGATTTTTAGACACAAACGCAGGATGGATGTGTCTCTGCCCCCTTCCCACCTCCCCCTGAGCCAAGTCTCCGGATGATCCCCCAGGGTGGGAAGTGATGGGGAGGAGGGCTGCCAAACCATGGATTCTGGTGGGGGAAGGCAGAGATCCTGGTTGGGCCTTGGTTCTCAGGGATCTTAGGAGTACCAGCAGCCTCCCTCCAGCGAGGCAGCAACCGTGCAGAGGTCACAGGGTCATCGAGCTCACGAAAGAAGCGTTTGAGTGTGTCAGTGACATCCTCCACAAAATGCTCCCCTGGTCGGAGCTTCACCGACCGGGCATCTCGACGGAACTCAGCCAGGAGTTTCAGGCTGCGGGCACGAGCGCCCCCTTTCCGGTATACACCTTCCAGCCGGAGCCCTAAGGAGAGCCAGCCATCTCTGCTCACCATGGTGCAAAGGCTACCACCACCCACCATGGCCCATCCGTGGCCTCCCTATGTGGTATGTGGCTGATGGGGGCATGGATTCAGAGAGGAGGAGCTCTATGCCTCCATGGTCTTCATTCTCAGGTCTCAGAAAGTCCTTCTCTGACCTCACTGTCACATGTAACAACCCCCATGACACTGTATTTCCTAACCACTTTTATTTTTAAAAAGCACTCTCTGAAATCACTTTATAGTCCATCCTCATTATCTGTGGATTCCATATCTGCACATTCTCCTACTTGCTAAAATTTATTTGTAACCCCAAAATCAATACTTTTGGCATTTTCATCATCATTTATGAACAAAGTGAAGAAAAATTTAAGTCCCCTCCCCAATGTGCATGTTCTTACTCTAAACAAGTGTATCCTTTTAGTGGTATATTTAGAGCCATATTTTTGTGCTTTCTGTTGGTGATTTCACTGTTTAAGATGGCCCAAGTATAGTGCTGAAATGCTGTCTAGTGTTTCTACGTGTGAGAAAGCTGTGACATGCCTTACAGAGAAAATACATGTGTTAGATTAGCTTCCTTCAGGCATGAGTTACAGTGCTGTTGGCCTTGGGTTCAGTGTTAACAAATCAAACAAAATATATAAAATAAGGTCTCTTTACACAGAAAAATACATACAACAAGGATACATATTGATCAGTTGACTAAAATGTTATTGTAACCACAGGCTAGCAGGAAGTTAACCCTGTATTTCCCCTGGGACAGTGATTTAGTATTCACTAATTAAATGTTTGGGACCGGGCGCCGTGGCTCAAGCCTGTAATCCCAGCACTTTGGGAGGCCGAGGCGGGTGGATCACGAGGTCAGGAGATCGAGACCATCCTGGCTAACACGGTGAAACCCCGTCTCTACTAAAAAATACAAAAAACTAGCCGGGCGAGGTGGCGGGCACCTATAGTCCCAGCTACTCGGGAGGCTGAGGCAGGAGAATGGCGTAAACCCAGGAGGTGGAGCTTGCAGTGAGCTGAGATCCGGCCACTGCACTCCAGCCTGGGCGACAGAGCGAGACTCCGTCTCAAATAAAAAAAAAATGTTTGCAGTGGCTTAGAACATAACTACCACAAATAACAAGAACAGACTATATTTGTTTTCTTATTTATTACCCAAGAGATGGGTAATAAATAAGCTTCCTAGGACCCTCCCTGCTTACTGCCATATCCCCACTGTCTGACACATGGTAGCAGCTCAACCAATGTATGCTGACTAAACAGTGGTGGTACAGGAACCTTGGAGGCGAGGGGATGAACACCCAGATTCTTTCTTTTTTTTTTTTGAGATGGAGTTTTGCTCTTTTGCCCAGGGTGGAGTAAAGTGGTGCCATCTCAGCTCACTGCAACCTCAGCTCACAGCGATTCTCCTGCCTCAGCCTCCCGGGTAGCTGGGATTACAGGCATCTGCCACCATGGCCAGCTAATTTTTGTATTTTAATAGAAACGGGGTTTCACCATGTTGGCCTGGCTGGTCTCGAACTCCGGACCTCAGGTGATCCACCTGCCTTGGCTTCCCAAAGTGCTGGGATTACAGGCTTGAACCACCATGTCCAGCCCCATATTCTTTCTTCAGGGCTTTCTCACTGAGCCTCTGATTTATTTCCTCCTTTGAACACGAGAGAGGTTGAGAAGAGGATAAGGATGTAGCGAGTGGGGGAGGTCACTGAACAAGGCCACTGCCAAGGCATGGAAAATGTTATTAGCCACTGACTATCCATTTCCCATGACTAGTAACAATTATTTGTAGGTTTGTGGAGGTGCTGTTTTTTTCCTTACAGTCAGCCCTCTGTATCCATGGGCTCCACAACTGCAGATTCAACCAACATCAAAAATATTTGGCAAAAACCCCGAGATAACAATATAACAACAACAAAATACAAATAAAAACAATACAGCATAACAACTATTTCCACAGCACTTGCATTGTATTAGGTATTATAAACGATCTAGGGATGATTTAAAGTATACAGGAAGATGTGCCTAGGTTATATGCAAATAAATACTATGCCATTTTATGTGAGGGAGCATCCATGGATTTTGGTATCCACGGGGGTCCTGGAACCAATCCTCTGCGGATATTGAGTGATGACTGTACTGCCCACCTTAGTTTTCTGTGAATTTTCCTTCTTAAGAGTCCAGCCTTCTAAAGAGGGTTCACAGGAGAAAAAGATTCTTTTTGGTCCTTATTTAGACTGGATAAAAAACAAGGGCCAGGTGCGGTGGCTCACGCCTGTAATTCCAGCACTTTGGGAGGCCGAGGTGGGTGGATCACCTGAGGTCAGGAGTTTGAGACCAGCCTGGCCAACATGGTGAAACCCATCTCTACTAAAAACATAAAAATTATCAGGTGTGGTGGGGCACGCCTGTAATCCCAACTACTTGAGAGGCTGAGGCAGGAGAATTGCTTGAACCCAAAAGGCGGACGTTGCAGTGAGCCGAGATCGCACCACTGCACTCCAGCTTGGGCGACAGAGCAAGACTTCATCTCAAACAAACAAACAAAAACTCACAAAGAATTATGGGGGCCATTTGCACAGCTGACCATTTAAGCCTGGAAAACCTCTCACACAGAATAATTCTGCTTAAAACTTCTGGGAATGTGCTGCACAGCTCAGCTCTCACCCCACAGCTGCTCACTGTTTGCCATGGCTCTGTGTCCTCAGTCACATTTTCAGTGCTCCTCCCCTACTCCACACTCTGACGAAACTTCTGAACACTTATTACATGCCAGGCCCTGCACTCAAGGCTTGACAAGCATTGTCTCACTGTCACAATTATCCTGGAAAATGAGGACCGTTGGCCCCATTTTACAGATGATGGAATTGAGGTTCAGAAAAGCAAAGCAGCCTGCCAAGAGTCATATGACCAGCTGGGGTCCAGTTGCAGTTTCTAGAGGCAAAGCTCTTCCAGGCTGTGCTCATGTTCCACCCTGGCTGTGCTCACGTTATCCACCCCCTCATCCCCCCACCCCCCACCCCCACTGGCTCAGTATCAGCCAGTGCCTACTCACCATGCTGGGTAACGAAACTGATGCAGGCATCCACGATGATGGGGATGTCACCCCGGCTCATCTGCTGCTCCTGCAGCCCTGTGCCACCCCCACCAGCCGCGCCGCCAATGGCTGTGTTCCATGCCGTGAAGTCCAGTCGGCCCTCTCCTTGCAGATACAGGGTCCTGAGACCGGAGAGGCCTGAATCAGAGCCAGCTCCTCTGACAGGCCCAGATGCATGGGGACCAGACTTCCCAGAGCCACCAGCAGAGGGCAGCAACATCCAACCCAAATCATCTTGGAGCAAGGGAAGAAACTTTGAGGAAGTGGGCAATAGCCCAGCAGGCCAGGTTGCAGAGTGTGGGCTTGGCTCCAGGAAGGGGAGCCCCAGGTCAAGGGCAAGGGCAATTTACCTTCCTGTCTCCACCAGGACCAAATACTCTTTCTTGTCTGGGGTGTCAGCTGCAGAAACCACACCTGGGAGGAGAATCAGTGGACATTTTCATGATTATCATCTTCATTATAGAGACTATTATTTATTAAATGCTTAACTTGCATAGATGCCAGGCTAGGAGCATTACCAAAAACGTTCAGTTGAATCCTATGAGTTATGTACTATTATTCCCATTTTATAGGTGACACATTAAGCTCAGAAAGTTTAAGTAACTTGCCCCAGATCACTTGCTATAAAATGACAAGACTAAACACAAACCCAGGTCTCTTGTTTCCAAAGTCCTAAAATATTATCTTACATTGTTCCTCTTTTAGGAGAAAGGAAAGCAGCGAGGGTACCCAGTCCCCTCTCCCAGGACCCAACCAGCAAGTGACTCCAATTAATAACATTTATAGGCTGGGCGAGGTGGCTCACTCCTGTAATCTCAGCACTTTGGGAGGCCAAGGTGGGTAGATGACCTGAGGTCAGGAGTTCGAGACCAGCCTGGCCAACATGGTGAAACCCCGTCTCTACTAAAAATACAAAAATTAGCTGGGCGTGGTGGCAGGCGCCTGTAATCCCAGCTACTTGGGAGGCTGAGGCATGAGAATCACTTGAACCTGGGAGGTGGAGGTTGCAGTGAGTTGAGGAGTTGAGATCATGCCCTTGCACTCCAGCCTGGGGGATAGGGCGTGACTCTGTCTCCAAAATAAATAAATAAATAATAATAATAGTAATAAATTTATTGAGCACTTAAAAAATGCTTGTCAGGCTCTGTGATACATGTTTTAGATGCATTACCCTATTTGAACCTCACTACAACCCTCTGAGGAAGATGTTATTATTGTACCCATTTTAAAGATGAGGAAACTAAGGCACAGAGAGGTTAAATAACTTGTCCAGGGATATACAGCTAGGAAGTGATGAAGGTGGGGTGTAAAGCTGGGCAGTTGCCGGGCGTGGTGGCTCACGCCTGTAATCCCAGCACTTTGGGAGGCCGAGGCGGGCGGATCACCTGAGGTCAGGAGTTGGAGACCAGCCTGACCAACATGGAGAAACCCTGTCTCTACTAAAAAAATACAAAATTAGCCAGGCATGGTGGTGCATGCCTGTAATCCTAGCTACTTGGGAGGCTGAGGCAGGAGAATCGCTTGAGCTGAGGAAGCGGAGGTTGCTGTGAGCTGAGATTGCGCCATTGCACTCCAGCCTGGGCAACAAGAGTGAAACTCCGTCTCAAAAAAAAAAAAAAATAGCTGGGCAGTTTCCCTTCAGAGCTTGTACCTGAAGCCACCATGTTCTGCTGTTTCCCGTAAGAAACCCCAAATAATAAAGGTCTGCTCCTATGCACCCCCATGGCCACCCTTCATCCCTGTCCCCCCAAACCTCCCTGCTTACTGATCTCCTGTAGCCTCCGCAGATGCACCATGTCCTCAGGGGCTGGGGGGCCGGGGCCCGGCGCTGAGCACAGGAAGAGGTGGTCACCACGAAGGAGGCCGAACCCTGACAGCCAGACACCAGGGGCCGGGGCTGTATGGGAGGGGGACCGCAGCCATAGGCGGCCCAGCCGCAGCAACCCAGGACCCAGCAGCTGGTGGCAGCTCAGCGGGGAGAACCACTGTAGAGGCAGGGGAGGACAGGAGAAAGGGGGATGGGGGAAGAGACAAGGAACAGGGGAGAGAAATGAGAGTGACCGGGGTAGGGAAAAGCAGAGAAAAACACAAAGAGAAAGCAGAAGAAAAACAGGAATGGAAAGGGATTGGAGAGAACAAAGGAGACAGCCAAGGAGGAGAGATGAGATGGATGGAGAAAGACAGGAAAGAAATTCAATTCAATTCAGTTTGCTCTCCCCAACATAAAGAAGACCACTGTGTGGCAGCCTTGAGCCCTTAATTGAGGTGTGGGTGTAAAAAAGAATACTCATTCTTGTGCAGTGCTGTGATCATGGCTCACTGCAGCCTCAACCTCCCCCAGCTCAGGTGATCTTCCCACCTCAACCTCCTGAGTAGCTGGGACTACAGGAGCATGCCATCACACCTGGCTATTTTACTTTTTTTGTAAAGATAGGGTTTTGCCATGTTGCTCAGGCTGGTCTCAAACGCCCACCTTGGCCTCCCAAAGCGCTGGGATTACAGACACGAGCCACTGCGCCAAGCCAAAAAGGCATACTCATTCTTTATAGCCAAAAATGCTACACCTGAAGACTCATGATGCCCTGGGAAATCCCACCACCCTAGGGGGCTGGGGAGAAGCTTTATAGAGGAAAGGATGTTTGAGGTCGACTGCAAAGCAGTGCTTCTCAAACTACCTGCAGTAAATTGCAGTAAAGGATCAGAGCTTTTTTTCCTTTTTCTTTCTTAAAGTCCCAAGCTGTCACTAACCAATACCGTACTTTCTTTTTTTTTTTTTTTCTTTTTTTTTTCATTGAAATGGAGTTTCGCTCCTCTCTCCCAGGGTGGAGTGGCATGATCTCGGCTCACTGCAACTTCCACCTCCCGGGTTCAAACTCCTGACCTCAGGTGATCTGCCTGCCTCAGCCTCCCAAAGTGTTGGGATTACAGGCATGAGCCACCACGCCCGGCCAATACTGTATTTTCATTAAAAATAATAAAAGTGGCCAGGCGCGGTGGCTCAAGCCTGTAATCCCAGCACTTTCGGAGGCCGAGGCAGGCGGATCACCTGAGGTCAGGAGTTCGAGACCAGCCTGACCAACATGGTGAAACCCCATCTCTACCAAAAATACAAAAATTAGCTGGGCATGGTCATGTGCACCTATAGTCCCAGCTACTCAGGAGGCTGAGGCATGAGAATTGCTTGAACCCGGGAGGCGGAGGTTGCAGTGAGCCAAGATCTCGTCACTGCACTCCAGCCTGGGAGACAAGAGCGAAACTCCATCTCAAAAAGAAAATAATAATAATAATAATAATACAAGTGAATTGCTAGAAAATCTGGATGAAAAAACGAAGAATACAACCCGACCCGCTTTTTTTTTTTAGACGGGCCTCACTTACCTAGGCTGAAGGGCAGTGGCATGATCACAGCTCACTGTAGGCTCAACTTCCAGGGCTCAAGCAATCCTCCCAACTCAGCCTCCCCAGTAGCTGGGACTACAGGTGAGCACCATCATGCTTAGCTAATTCTTTTATTTTTTGTAGAGACGGGGTCCCAGGCTCCTCTCAAACTCCTGGGCTCAAGCAATCCTCCCGCCTCAGCCTCCCAAAGTGCTGGGATTTGCAAGTGTGAGCCACCACGCCTGGCCCAAGCCCTTTTTTTAAAATAATTAGATTCAACACATAAAATTACTATGTCAAATTGCTATAAAATATTCTAAATGCTTACTCTCAAGTTCTGTGCTTATCCTGTCATGGACCATAACACATAGTCCAGGGGCTAGTGTGGTGTGACAGTCTTCACAGCACCCTCCGGGTAGCACTGCCTTAAAGGATAGCTTTTTGGAAATGTAGATAATAATGAGAGGAGACTTAAACCTGGTTGGGAGGGCCACGACAGAGCCTTGAAAAGATATAGAGACAATGTGTTAGTGTGAGGAGTTGTAGGAGGCCTGGGAGAAGGTGGTCAAAAGCCAGAGCAGTGGAGCATTTCCCATACAGGAGTGCCAGATGCTGCAGAGATGACCTGGTGAGGCTGGGAGGCAGCCTTAGCCCTTGGAAATGAGAAGGCACTGGTGACCTGCTGGGTAGCAGTTCAGAAGGGCATGGGCAGAGGAGGGCAGCTGCAAGGGGTCAAAGGGGAACTGCAGGCTGCTCACGACTTTCTGACGCATTGTCAGGAGGGAAAGGAAGGCACCAGGGTGAAAAGTTGAAGATGGAACAGATCTTAGGGAAAAGCTGTCTTAGGATGGGAGAGATTGTCGTCATCATTGTCATCATCACTACCATCATTATTATTTCAACGCCCACATACTGAGGGCTTGCTGTGTGTGGGCCTCACATGTCATTTAATCCTCAACCCTAGGGGGTGCGTCTTTTACGCCCACTCTACAGATGTGGAAAAGCTCACAAGGCTAAGAGTTGTGAGACTCCAATCCCAGGATGTCTGACTCCAGGGCCTGAACTTTCAGTTCTGGCAATGGCATACAGGAGGGAGATACTGGCTTATCTAAGAATGGACAAGCTGGGAAATATGAAGGTAGCTTTGCCTCTGGGCTTGCTGGAAAACTGGAGCAGAGGGTAGGTAGTGGGAATCAGAGCCAGCTTCTTCGTGGGAGGAGGCATTGGCACAGCGAGGTTTGGGCCATGAGCTTTGCAGACAGAGGCCTGAATTTTAGTCCTGTGCGCTGGTGCCTCCTAGCTCTGTGACCCTGACCAAGTGAATTCGTAAACTCTAAAACTTAGTTTCCTTATACGTAAAACCTTACCTCTGAGGGTGGTTGTGAAAATTAAATGAGATATCGAGTGGGCAGTGCTTAACACAGGGCCTGGCACAGAATATGTGCTCAGTCACCCTTAGCTGTTAGTGGAAGAAGTGGCTGTAGAAATAAGAGAGAAGATGGGAGCACGTGGGGACAAGGAAAGCACGAGTTGCTGCAGAGGGCGCTCTCCTGTCTCACCTTGCCCACAGCACTAGTCCAGGCCTCCAGACTGTCAGCTCCATCTGTGCCAAAATGCTGGATCCTCCCCCCAGTGAGGATGAGCTCAAAGGAAAAGGGGAACCTGGAGAGAAGATGAGGTCAGGGAGGAGAATCGGACCAATGAGGGGGCTGTCAGGCTGGAGGTTGGGAAGAGAAAAGGGGAAGCTCAGTGAGCACAGGAGGGCTATTACCTGTCAAGGTCACCTGGGTCAGTAGGTGGGGGGCTCACACCCAGACATACAATATCCTGGGGCTGTATGAGGCTGAGGGGTTCAGGGCTGTTTTCTGATGCAAACATTTCCAGAGCTGCTCCCAGCACACACCATAGGCGGGGGGGAGCTAAGGAGAAGGAAGATAGTCAGGGGTAGCAGACCTCTGCCCCCACTGTCATAGTTCCCATTTACCAGATATTTATTCTGTGTCAAGCCCTTTGCCCATATATGATCCCATGAAATCTTCACAATAACCCTATGAGGTGTTATACTCAGTCCTGTTTTGCAGATGGGGAAACTGAGGGTCAGTTTCAGTAGCTCGCCCAAGACACATAGGTAGGAAGTAGCAGAGCTGGGATTTGACCCAGACAGTCTGACTTCAGAACAGATGCTCTTAACTATCACTCAATGCTGCCACCTGGCATGGTCTCTCTCTCATCCCCAGGACCCCAACCTATTCCCAGGCATGGCCCCACTTTCCCATCCCAGCCCTCACCTCTTTGTCCCTCTGCAGTACACTCACACCCATCCACTTTCTGTCCCTGTATCCTCCCATCCCTTGGCTCCCCCTCACCATCCCGGCCCCTGCGAGGGGGTGAGGGTCCAGCTTTGTTGGTGACAGGACCACAGTACAGGAAGCCGCTGTAAGTAGCAGGCACCACCACTTCATTGTACACACCAGGGGAGGGGTCTGCAAGGGGAACGGGAAGTAGTAAGTCAACCAAGTGCAATGGGATCACCTGACCCCCTCTGGGGAAGGGATGAAATGGAGAAAGACAGTGGGACCTGACTCCACTGGCAGCACAGCCAAGTAGAGCCCAGTGGAGCTGGATCCCTCACTACCCAGATTGCAAAACAGAGAGGCAGGGGGTAACGAGACAGGGAGCCCTCTGGCCCAGCCCCTGCCCACTGCCTCTCCCCACCAGCCAGCCAACCAGGCTGTTAGCTCTGGGTGGGCACCTCAGGGCATGTGCCATCCTGTAAGGGTCTCAGCCCCACTGGCCTGACCAATGGAGATGAGTGTAACTAAGCTGATCACTTCTTTGAGAGATCAGACTGTCTCCAGGGAGACTAGCCCTGACCTATGGATTGGCCCTGTCTGGGGTGGACCAGCACTAGCACCTGGAACACCCAGACCCTCCCCAGCCATGACCATCATCAGCTATCGCATGACATCAGGAGATAGGCCCTGGAGGATCTGAGGATTTGGGAAACTGCCCAGGCTGGGCCACTGTGATCAGCTAATTGGGGCCCCTTGGAAGAAGTGAATCATAGGTTGGGTCTGAGAATTCCTGTGGGGGAGAGAGGAGGCACTTGGGGGATGACCTGGGGGCACGAGGCCAGGGCAGCTGCCATCAAGGGCTGGTGGAGACCAGGGCTCCTCGCCCTCGAAGGCCTCAACACAGAGGAGCTGGGTCATGTTCTTCAGCAGGTTGGGTCCTGCCACAGCTGCACACAGTGCCTGCAGGGAGGGAAGGGCCTCTGTCAGCCCCAAATCCCAAACAGAGCTTTGGGGACAGTCGTATGATCACCCAAAACAGTCCCCACCACCCAAGTCTAGGCATTCCAACCCCAGAGAGTGTTTCCTGACCCCTCCTCCACCCCAGATCAGCCCTGCTCTGTCCCACCTACCTGGAGAAGCTGGCTATGATCTGGGTACTGAGGGTGGGGCTTCCGGAAGAGACCCAGCCGGTACTTTCGGGAGATGAACTCACCCCGGAGGCCAGGGGTCGCATCTGGATGCAGTCCCTCACCTGGGGGTAGGGTCCCTGCCCAGAAGCGGTTGGCACGATCATTTCCCAGGACAATGAACAACTGTGGGATGACAAGGGGCAAAGGCAGGTGACAGGAACTCAAGAGTCCTCAGATGTTCCATTCCTGTCCCCAGGCTGGCCCAAGGCCTGCTTCTGGATGCTCCCTTCTACCCCTCCCTCTTTCTCCCTCTTCTGCCCCTCACCTGCACTATCTCATTACTCCAGACACTCGTGTCCAGCTTCAGGCTCTGCACCTTGGAGATCCCGGAACCCAGGGCCCGGTGCTGACCTGTTTGAGGGTGTGTGAGGGTGTGAGGGGCACGGTGCATGGGTACCCTGAGCCCTCTAGTCCCAGACCTCCTGTTCCCCACATAGGCTTGAGGCCAGTCCTCACCTGCACACTGCTTGCAGATGACCACCCCCAAATTGACAGCGGCCCAGTCTGGGCGGGAGGACCCACAGTCTGCACAATGCCGGTTGGCCCGATTAGACCAGATCTTCTCAGCCACCTCGTAGTCAGACAGGGTCTCGGTTACTGCTTCCTGCAGAGCGGCCGCCCAGCTCTGCCGAGCACCCCCAGACTCGGCTGTGAAGCTGAGGGGTTGACAGTCAGTCCATGGGCATGGACCTACCCACCATGTCCCATCCCCCTGGCCCTTGCTGCAGGAGCCACCACAGGCCACATCTGGGGCAGCCCAGACCCTTCTGACATCTTGACCCAGCTCACTGGACTACCATCCGTGCACACCCTCTGACGTCCTACTGAGGAGGCCTCCAGTCCTCTGCACCCTTGTGCCTCCCTCAAAAGTCCCCCAGCCTTGCCTCCCACTGGCCCAGGCCCCACCTGAAGCAGCGATGGGGTGTGAGCAGGTCGAAGCTTCGACTCTTGGTCTCCCGAACGCTGCAGCCCTGCAGTTCGATGAAGCAGATCCCGATGCCCAGAGAGAAGGCCTGGTGGGGTCAGGGGGTGGGCATCGTGAGGTGCCAGAAGAGACTAGTTCAGGCCCCTCAGCCCTCACCCGGCTCTCCTCACCTGCTCACTCTTGTACAGTGCCAGCTCTCCAGGGCTCAAGGCAGCAAACACCTTGGCCTTGTGTCCACGCAGCTCCAGCATGCCCGTGCGGAGGGGTCGGGGTGGCTGGGGGGGCCTGGGATGGCCCAGGAGGCGCTGCTCCTTCAGACAGGACTGCAGTGTGGAGCACCACGTGTCCCGCTGAGCTGGTGGGGATGGAGAAGCAGGTCAGTGGCTATTGCACACACAGCCTCCCTCCCTCCTGCCCTGACTCAGGGAGCTGTGGCCCTCACCCTCACTCTCTGTGCGGAACACGAACACCCTCTGGCCGGTGATGACCTGGAACTTGTTGTCCTTGCTGCTGCGGGTCATCTCAATGGCAGTCAAAGGTATCACACCCTTAGGGAAGGGGTCCTGCAGAGAGAGAGCTCAATGACCCACGAGGACAGGAACTGAACCATGTGTGCCAACCCCTGGGTCCTGCCCCAGATTTTATGAGATTGGCATTCAATCCACAAGCAGTGGGTACAGCTGCTAAGCCAGCTACTTTAAATGCTGACATCAGTCATGCAGTCACTGCCCCCCCACATACACCATGGACTTCCCTCCTTCCAATTCTGAGCCCCTCTCAGCCCTCCCTCTCCCTCATCTCCATGTCACATCTCCTAGCCCCCCACCTTGTCACTGCCAAAGTACATCAGACTCCTCCCGTTGAACTGCACAAAGCGTCTCTGGAAGACATAGTTTCTGAGGAAGGAAGAAGCCAAGATCACTGTTTGAGGTTGCATGGGGTTAGGGGGATCATAGGGTCTGGGGGCACTTTCCCGTGCAACCACCTCCCAGCCTCTCTCTTCTCCCTCCCTTCCCCTCCCAGCACCCACCCCTGAGGGGAGAGCTTGTCTAGCCAGCCACTGAGCAGGGGCGTGGGGCGGTCTGCCGTGAAGGAAAAGCTGGCATAGGGTGAAATGAGGTCATCACTGGTCTCCTCTGTTTCCAGGGTGGGTGATAAGAGAGTAGAGTCTCCAGGTAGCTCAAGGCTGGCATAGCCAGCATCCTCCCGTGCCTCCAGATCCTGTCTGCTGAGCCTTATGGGGGCCAAGACAGGGAGGGACACACATTAGACAAGTACCCTGGACACCCTCTTTGTACCTTCTCCATCCTACTCACATCACCTAAGAATAGAATGCCTAGCAGGTGCTGGATCTGCTTTTCTTTTCTTTTTTTCTTTCTTTCTTTCTTTTTTTTTTTTTTTGAGATGGAGCTTCGCTCCTGTTGCTGAGGCTGGAGTGCAACGGTGCGATCTCGGCTCACCGCAACCTCCGCCTCTGGGGTTCAAGCGATTCTCCTGCCTCAGCCTCCTGAGTAGCTGGGATTACAAGAATATGCTACCACGCCTGGCTAATTTTGTATTTTTAGTAGAGATGGGGTTTCTCGATGTTGGTCAGGCTGGTCGAAAATTCCTGACATCAGGTGATTCACCCGCCTTGGCCTCCCAAAATGTTGGGATTACAGGCGTGAGCTACCACGCCCAGCCTCTTTTGAGACAGGGTGTCTCTCTCTCTCTGCTGCCTACGCTGAGCACAGTGGTGCAATCATGGCTCACTGCAGCCTTGAACTTCTGGGCTCAAGGGATCCTCCCACCCTCAGTAGCTGGGACTACAGGCATGTGCTGGCCACCACACCTGGCTAATTTTTTAATTTGTATTTTTAGTAGAGATGAGGTCTCGCCATGTTGCCCAGGCTGGTCTCAAACTCCTGGGCTCAAGTGATCCTCCCACCTTGGCCTCCCAAATTGTTGGGGTTACAGGCGTGAGCCACTGTGCCCAGTCTGGATCTGCTTTTCAAACAGGGGAATAGGGAGGTTCAAAACCCTTAAGATTGGCATGGAGCTGCTTTCCTGAGCATACTTGGAATTTTTATTGGGAAAATTTCAGTCCATCTTCTGTGCCATTAATATGACTCGGATGGAAAAGACGGGGAAGGGCTGTGTAGATGGCTGCCTGTCATGGTTGCCCATGGCTAATCAATATGTCTTGACTCTTTCTCCAAAATGTTCTTGAACTCTCCCTGGACCAAGCACCAAGTTCCTATCAACTCTCACCAGGGTGATACAAATTCCCTAACTGGTCACCTGCTTTCATTCTTGCCCTCCCTCCCACACTCATTCTCCCACAGGCACCAAAGTGCTCTTTTACAAATGCAGATGAGACCATTTTACTCCCTTGCAGGAAGCCTTTAATAATGTCCCATTTGCACTTTGGTTAAACCCAAATTCCAATGGGCTGCAAGAACTTGTACACTAAGGCCCATAGACACTCCCCTGACTGCATCCTGTGTTGCCCTGGCCCTTGCTTACAGCCACATTCTCCTCCGTGTTTCAGAGCCTTTGCACACACTCTTCCCTCTACCTAGAACTTGCCTCCTTCCATGCTTCCCTGGGCTGCTTTTTTCTCATCCTTCAGGTCTCTGCTTATGTCATCTTCTCAGAGAGGCCTCCCTTAACTAATCTGAGTAGATTCCTCTATTATTCTCTATCACTTTCCAGGGGTTCTCAACCTCAACAGCACAAAATAACTTGGGAAACATTAAAAAATATCAGTACATGGGCTCCACACCAGACACTTAAATGTGAATCTCTGGGAGAGGGCCCAGGCACTTGTAGTTTTAAAAGTTCCCCAGCTAACGTTGAGAACCGCTACTGCAGCCTGTTTCCTACTTCACTGAGAAATTGAAGTAATCAGATAAGAACCCCCACAGACTCCCAGTGCCATGTTTACCCAACTTCACGCACATATTCTGCCTTCCTCCTGTGACTATAATAAACACCCGTGTCTAAAGCCAGACCCTCCTCTGTGCACTTAAGCCTATTGCTCTCACCCACACAATCACTCTAGACATCCCTCACTCTCCTCTCCCGTACATAACTGTCCCTCCCTACCAGATCATTCCTATTCACCTACAAACCTACATAACATTGTATCCAGTAAAAACTCTTCTTGGACGGGTACGGTGGCTCACGCCTGTAATCCCAGCACTTTGGGAGGCCGAGGCAGGCAGATCACGAGGTCAAGAGATTGAGACCATCCTGGCCAACATGGTGAAAAACCCTGTCTCTACTAAAAGTACAAAAATTAGCTGGGCGTGGTGGCACATGCCTGTAGTCCCAGCTACTCAGGAGGCTGAGGCAGGAGAATCACTTGAACCCAGAAGGCAGAGGTTGCGGTGAGCCGAGATCATGCCACTGCACTCCAACCTGGGCCACAGAGCAAGACTCCGTCTCAAAAACAACACAAAAACTCTTTTCTTGACTCTACTTCCTCTAGCAACAATCATTCCAACTCTCTGCTCTTCTTTGCGGAAAAATTCCTCAAAAGACACTGTCTATACTTTTCTATTCTCTCTTAAAACCCACTCTGACCGGGCTTTCACCCCATCACTCTGAGACTGTACTTGTCAAGATCCCCAGTGACCTCCAATTCCAAGGGTCAGTTCTAAGTCCCATCATACACAGTAGCAGACCCCTCAGAAAGCGTAGGACACAGTTGGCCTCTCCCTTCTTCTCCTCCATTTTCTTCACTTTGCTCCTATGACATCATATTCTCCTGGCCGTTTATTTGCTGTCTGTTTCTCTTCTGTCCATTTTGTAGATTCTTCCTCTTCTCCCAAACCTCTAGATATGGGAGTGCATGAGGGCTTTGATCTTGGTCCTCTTCTCTATCTGCACTCACTCACAGCTCTATGCACCCATCTAAGCGCTGACAACTCCCAAGTTTAGGTCTCTAGCTCTGACCTCTCCCCAGACTCTAGACTTGTCTACCTGGTGGTCTATTTTTCACCTCTTCTTGGAGGTATAACTTACATCTCAAATTCAACACTTCCAGAACTGCACTCCTGATCTACCCTCACCTCCCAGCTGCCTTAGCACAGTCTTTCCCATCTCAGACCATGGCAGCTCCAGGAACTTTCAGGTGCTCAGGACAGTGCTATCCAGCAGAAGTCAATGCGAACCAAATATGTAATTTTAAACTTTTCAGTAGCCATGTTTAAAAAAATTAA
This sequence comes from Macaca mulatta, assembly GCF_049350105.2. Lineage (NCBI taxonomy): Eukaryota > Metazoa > Chordata > Mammalia > Primates > Cercopithecidae > Macaca > Macaca mulatta. The sequence goes on from NC_133411.1 coordinate 150,521,833, forward strand.
AAGAAACAGGTGAAATTAATTTTAATAATATATTTTATTTAACCCAATATATCCTAAACATTAACATTTTAGTATGTAATCAACATGAAAATGACTATTTTTACTACATAAAAATTCTGTAATCAACATAAAATATAAACATAATTTATGTTTATATTTATTATATTCATCCAGTATTGCTTTTTCTCATATTAAGTCTTTGAAATCTAGCAGGTGTTTTACATTTATTGTGCATCTCAATGGAGACTAGCCACATTTCATAGGCCCAGTAGTCACGTGTGGCTAATGGCTACCATACTGGTCAGCACCAGCTCAGACGGAAGCCCTCAAGGTCATTCTTGACTGCTCTTTTTTTCTCACACCCCAAGTTAATCTGACAGTTTGCCTTCAAAATAAAGCCACTTGTCATCATCTCCGCTACTATCACTGTACTCTGAGGTCTCTCACCTACATTACTACAAAAACCTCCCCACTGGTCTCTCTGCCTCTCCTTTTGCCCCCTACAGACCACTCCCAACACAGCAACCAGGGAGATCCCTTTATAAAGTCAAAACCCCTCAATGGCTTCCCATTTCACTTAGAGTAAAAGCCAAAGTCCCTACAAGCTCCTGCCTTATCTGGCCTCTTGTTTTTGTTTTGTTGGTTTTTAAAAAAAAAAAAACAAAAAAAAACAGGGTCTCACTCTGTTGCCTAGGCTGGAGGGCAGTGGCATGATCTAGATTTACTGCAACCTCCACCTCCCTGGTTCAGGTGATTCTCCTGCTTCAGCCTCTCTAGTAGCTGGGACTACAGGTATGCGCCACCACTCCCAGCTATTTTTCTTTTTCTTTTTTTTTTTTTTTTTTTTTTTGAGACAGAGTCTCACTGTTGCCCAGGCTGGAGTGCAGTGGCATGACCTTGGCTCACTGCATGCTCCACCTCCCGGGTTCCCACCATTCTCCTGCCTCAGCCTCCCGAGTAGCTGGGACTACAAGTGCCCACCACCACACCTGGCTATTTTTTTGTATTTTTAGTAGAGACGAGGTTTACCATGTTGGCTAGGCTGCTCTCGAACTCCTGACCTCAGGTGATCCGCCCACCTTGGCCTCCCAAAGTGCTGGGATTACAGGCATGAGCCACTGTGTCCGGCCCTTATCTAGCCTCTTTCACCTCTCTGACTTCATCTCCTGCCATTCCTCCCACCATGGCCCACCTGCCCCAGCCAAGATGCCCTGGCCTCCTCACTGCTCCTGGATCCCCTTGGGCATACACCCGCCTTGAGGCCTCTGTTCCAGTCACTCGCCCTACCTAGGGCACTCTTCCCCCAGTTATCTTCATGGCTAACTCCTTCACCTCCTTTCCTTCAAGTTTTTGATCAAATGCCATCTTCTTAACGCTCTGCTAACTGTAAATGAAAAATTGCAGTACCCCCAGCCAACCTCCCAGCCCTCTTACCCTGCTCTATTTTTTCCATGGCACTTAATACCTTTTAAACATTCTATAATATTTAATGTATTATGTTTATTGTTAATGGACTACCTCCCCACAAGGGCAGGGATTTCTGTGTACACTAATCTATCCCAAGCATCTACATCTCGTATATGATAGTTGTTCAATAAATATTTGTTGAATGAAAAAACGAAAAGCACTTCTCCTAGTTGGGCATGGTGGCTCACGCCTGTAATGCCAGCACTTTGGGAGGCCAAGGCGGGAGGATCACCTAAGGTCAGGAGTTCGAGACCAGCCTGGCCAACATGGTGAAACTCCATCTCTACTAAAAATACAAAAATTAGCCGGGCGTGGTGGCGTGCACCTGTAATCCCAGCTACTCAGGAGCCTGAGACAAGATAATTGTTTAAACTCAGGAGGCGGAGGTTGCAGTGAGCCTATTGTGGCATTGCACTCCAATCTGGGCAACAGAGCAAGACTCCATCTCAAAAGAAAAAAAAAAAAGAAAAGAAAGAAAGAAAAGCACTTCTCCCAATTTTCCATTATACGACCATTCGTTTGTCTACTTGTTTTATTCCCAGTCTGTCCCACTGAGTCACAAGTTGCCTGAGGGTGCCACTGGGTCTGTGATACTCATCCTGTATCTTGAGTGCCTGGCTGGTGAATACTCAATGCACGTTTGTTGAATAACTGGATACACGGCCACCACCGACTCACCTGCTCCTCCCTCCCACCACTTCCCTGTTTAGTACTCACCTGTGTTCAGCCCTGTCCTGACAAACACTTCTGCCCTCTCTTCTGTCGGGGGCCCCTGGAGTCCCCACAGGTTGGACACCATAGTACAGACAACCAGGATCCATTATGTGCACTGGCAGGAGGAGAGGGGAACGCACAGGGAAGAGGAGATTGCTGGGAGTGTATGAGGTCCTGAGGGCACTATCCCTCTCCCCCAACCCATGATAATCCAGTTACCTGTGCCTGCTGTGGGCCTGAGGGCAGGGGTGGGGGCAGTGGTTTGGGAGCTGTCTGGGGCCCTGAAGGGAAAGGTCTATTGGTTACTTAGGCAGAGAGGAGGAAGAACAAGCCTTCATGCCCTGCTCCCCGCCTCCGCCTCTGTCCAATTCATGCTCTCCTCCCCACGCCCCCCAGCATCAGTCCCTAGGGAGCCAACCCCACTCACTTTTCCTGAGCTGCCTGTGCCCTGCCTCTTAGGTCCAGGCCGAAGTAGATGGAATTAGGCATCATCTCCACAGTATTTAGGGCTGAAGACTGCTCAGTGGAGGAAGTGGGGAGAGGAGGCGGCCTTGGGCTGGGCTCTGGGCTCCTGGACACTCCTGGTTCTCCGAGGACTGGGCTCAGCCCAGGTCTCTGAGTGGTGGCAGGGCCACTGAGTCCACCAAACACGGTCCTGGGCTTCGGCACGGGTTTAGGGGGCTGGGTTTGGGGAGCTGGGCTGGAGGATGGTTCCATGGCACTATCTGATTTGGGATCCAGGGAGCCCTCTTCGGTGCCTGTCTGCAGCAGGCGCAGAATGCGTTTCCGGTGCCCTGTGGCGCTGATGCCCAACTGCTTCAGCTCCTCGTGGCCCAGGCCCCGGGCTGCACCTGCTGTAGCCAGGCCATGCCGTCGGAACGTGTCTGCATACTGCTCCAGGTGCACCGTGGCCAGCCACACAGCGATGTCCAGGTCCTGAGGGGCAGCCATGGGGGCTCAGGCCATTGCTGGGGGGAGGGGCAGGGTGAAGGGAGGGCTCAGGCTGAGAATCCCCCTCCCTGCCCCAAGGTCTGAGGCCTGGACAGTGAGCACCAGCCTTCAATCTTCCTCCAAAGAAAGATGCTGACAGGCCTGCGATCTGGAAGCAGATCCATCCCAGAACAACAGCAATGGCTCTCTACTTAGGGAAGGGACTTCATTTGAAGTTAAGGAAACTGAGGCCCAGAGAGGGGAAGGGGCTTGCCCCAGGTTCACAGCAAGTCAGTGCTAGAGTTGGCCCCTCAGCTCCTGCCCACCCTGGGTCTGGGTCAAAGCTCTGCCCCTGCCTGACTGCACATCCAACTGAATAAGCATGGGACAATATACTAGAATGCTGTGGGGCAGAGTGGGATTGGGAGATGCAGAAGAGGGGCCAATGATGTGGCCAGATCAGCTGTAGACTAAGGTGGGGAGAGGGGCAGCCTAGGTAGGAGGAAGGAGGTGCAGACCCTGCTCCCTCTTGTTTCCAGAGCCGAGGTATACAGGCCTGCCATCCTAATCCTGGTTGTTCCCAGTCCCTCCTCCCCTTCCACCTATTGTCTCTGCTCAGACTTCCTTCCTGTCCCTCCAGCCCTGGCCGCCTCCACATCCTGCCTGCCTTGGTCAGGCTGCCCTGAGAGCCCTAACCAGTCCTAATGTGTGGGATCCCAGCCCTGGGTGGAGGCTAATTGAAGAATAAGGATGGGGGCGGAGAACCAGGCCAGAGAGATGAGGGACCAGAGGTCAGGGGTACTCCAGAGGTACCCACTGGCAGCATGTTCACATGCTGTTCACATGTGTGTGCACATGCCCTGTAGCAGTTCAGCAGTGTGAAATGCCAACCCCTCACCTCTGCTTTCTCCAAGCCTTCCTTTTCTGAGCTTGCCTTTTCCCTGCCCATTCCCTTGGGCTCAGGTCTCTGCTCTGTCCCCCTTCTGCCAGCCTGACCCTGACCCCAGTCTATTTCATAGACCTGTCTCTAATTCTGTGGCCCCTGAGTTTTATCTCTGCCTTGTCCCTGTCCCTGCCCCACTCCATCTCAACCTCTCAATCCTTCTTTGTCCCTCTCCTTGTCCCACCCTGTTTTGCTCTCTGTCGTTAAGCTTGTCCCTGACTCAGTCTCCAATTCTAACCAGATCTTGAGTTGTATCTGTGTTTCTGTCTGCCTCTGAGCCTGGGTTTCTGTCTTCCTCCTCGGCCTAGGCTCTCTCCTTGTTGCTCTTATGCTCTGTCGGTGACCAGGACGCCCTCTCCGTCCCAGCATCAGTGCGGGCCTCCTTCTGCCTCTCTCCAGCTGGGCCTCATTCCCAAGCCAGGGCCCGCGTGCTGACCCTCGGGCCCTGACTCAGGACCTGGTTTCCCGGTGACTCAGGCCGGGCTCGAGAGCACGGGACTGGGAGCCGAGGTACTCGCGGAACAGGAGCGGCGGGGGCGGGGCGGGCAGTGGCAGGCAGCGCAGGCTGCGACGAGGGAGGGGGCGAGGAGGGATGATGGGGCAGAGGCCGGGCAGCAGGAGGGAGGGGCGGGTCGTGGCGGGGAGGGGGAGGGCCGCCGGCGCCGAGGGGACCCTGGGAGCCCACGAAGGCCCTCGAGAAGGTGATGGGGAGGAGTCTGGGAAGCAGGGACCCGGGGGGCGCGGGGGTCCTCACCTCACTACGCGGCCGCCGTCCGCTCGCGGGTGCCCGCCGCGCGTCCGAGGCTCCGGGTCCCGCCGCGCCGGCCCCGCCTCCCCTCTGCCCTCCCTCGACGGGCCCAGCCCCGCCCCGCCCCGCCCGGCCGGTTCCCTCCGCGGGGCCCCGGCCACTCCTTGTGCAAGCGCAGGCCTCCAAAGGGTTTGGGCTCCTTGCCCAACCGCCGCGCTTATCTCCGAGTCTGCCCCCAGTGTGCCCTCTCGCAGGCCGAGAAAGGACCACAATACGTTGGGACCAAGACAACCTCAGGGAGAGGGACAAAGAGGCAGAGACCGGGACGGAGATTGGGACGGAGGTAGAAACTGAGAAAGGGAGAGTGCCAGGGAAGGTTTTGCATCCTCTCTGCTGCACCCGTGCCCTCCAGTCCTGCCAAAAGTGAGGAGGAAAGGTCGAACCATAAGCCCTCAGGGCACCTCTCCTACGCCCAGCAGGGTGCTGGACCCTGGCAACCAGTTTAGTGGGGGGACAGAAGCTGGACATCCAGAATTCATGGGGAGCCACAACCTTCCAAGCTGCCCAGAGACTTGGCCTGGGCAACAAGCGCAGAGGCCCAGCAGAGGGGTCCCCGTCTCTTTCTCCCCACTTCCATTCCTAAGGGCCTGGCCTAGGTTCCTCCGAGGGATGAAGGTCCGCAAGGCAGCATCCCTACATCCAAACCAAGGTTTGGGGCTGCCTTTTTGGGACAGGCTGACGCCCTGCAAGCGCAGTGACCAAGCAAGCAGCTGTTTCATTCGTGGGAGAAGCCACTCCTTTTCCCCACTCTCCCACCCTAAAATTTCAGGGGGATGCCGAGGACACCTGAGGAGGAATGGCTCCTCTCTCCTTCCCTAGTGTCCTTCCCTAGTCTTGCCGGAACCCCAGTCCTGGAGCCTGTCTCCCAGGGGCGGAGGCAGTTCCCTCTCTGAGCAGGGCCAGTGTTTGGCTGTGTGTGTGTGTGTGTGTGTGTGTGTGTGTGTGTGTGTGTGTGTGTGTGTGTGTCTGTGTCTGTGTGTGTTGGGGGGGGGGGCGCTGGCCGGCTGTGTTTTCCTGTTTGTATGAGAGGAAGTTGGCTGTGAGTCAGCAGACACAGGAACTGTCAGTAGCTAGGGGAAGACCCCTGCCTCAGGGGAGTGGGAGGAAGCGGTTCCCACCTCTTCCAGCTGCCCCAGCTAGGGGAGGGACTGTCATCTTCAGCCTCCTGGAGCCCCACTTTCCTGACCTTCCCTTTGAGAAAGAGAATGATAGTAATAAGTAATAATTGCAGTGGCTATAATAAGGGCTACCAATTATTGAGAGCTGACCGTGCTCCAGGCTCTATGTAAACATTGCTTTACAAACTTTAATTAATCCTCACAAATATCCCTATAAATAAGAAATTTTATCACCTCTATTTTACATATAAGGAGAAAGGGAGCATTAAATAACTTGCTCAAGACCCTGCAGTTAGAAAATAGCCAACTCTGCAAGTCTACATCTATAACTACCATGCTGGCCTACTGCCCTGGACAGGACCCCTGCACCACGTCCTTTTATCTGAATGGGCAACTATGGTGGCAGTGAGAATGCTCCTCACAGACCTTACATTGTGAGGAGTGAAATTAACCAGTGACCCCAGCTGCTTCTGTTTGAAATCTAAGGCCAGCTTCCCACTGGGCTGCTCCCAGCCAGTGACAGAGCTCAGCAGAGATCCTAAGGTAGACTCATTCCCGGGAGATAGGGGAGTCCTCTGACAGCTGACTTTGGTTCAAGAATTTCCCAGTGGCTTTGCTGAACTTTCCTTTGACTGGTGTTCTAGGATGCTCCTCTCAACCTTTCTTCCTTCTCTCTCTCCTTCACAGCTCTCCCAACTCCAGGCTCCCTTCCTCTCTCACAGGCATCTCCCCTAGTCAAATCCTTGCATTCTGCCTTGGCAGCTTCTTCTTGAAGGACTCAGACTAACCCAGCAAAATAACGGAGCAGGAAAAGACAGTAATGGGCACAGGGAGTTTTGAGGAATGGGTGCCGAGTGGTCTGGGTCAGGGGCTAGATGCAAGAGTTCTTAACCTTTTTGTGCCATGTTCCCCTTTGGCAATCTGGTAAAGTATGTGGCCTTATCTCAGAATAATATTTTAAAATGCATAAAATAAAATATATAGGATTATGAAGGAAACCAATTATGTTGTAATACAGGTATAAAACCAATGTGATATAGTAATATATGCGCTTCTTTATTAATGCTTTAAAGAAGATCTAGTGGTAGGTTGATACCTCACATAATTTTGATGCAGTGATGAGCATAAATGGTATTTCAAAAGATCTGCAATACTGTAATATGATATAAAAATATATGTGATTTCTACTGGTGACAAAGCCATAGTTATAGCTAAAATGACTGGTTTGTTGCTATTGTCATAAGTGGAGGAAATGTTAAATTTCAGCTAGAGATTAGTGGAAGTAATATTCTTTTCCCATCCAAGTCCACTGACTCCAAGTTAAGGACACCCAATGCCAGATGATGGGGCAGAGCCACAGAGAGGGAGACCTGGCTTCCTCCCTCAGACCCCACTTTCCTTCTTTGGCTCAATGATATGGGGCGGGTGGAGGCTTCTGGGCCCTGGCTTGTGTCTTCCTTCTCTACCTCCCTGGCTCTCCTTCTCAGTTTCTATTCTCTTCTCTCTGCCTCTATCTCTATTGCTCTGTCTCTCTTCCTATTTCTGTCTCTCTATTTCTTTTCCTGTGTTCCCCTGAATGTACTTCTATCTTTCTTCGCTCTCTGAATCTCTTTGTGATGTCCGCTGTGTCTGTCTCTCTTTCTGTCTCTGCCTGTGTCTGTCTGTCCCTCTGTCTGTGTCTGTCTTTCTCTGTCTTCACAATCTGTCTCTGAAAGTATAGGACAGACTCAAGGGGATCTCTGTAGCCTGGCCGCAGTGGAGCAAAGAGAATCCATTGCTTCTAGGGTCCCTGGGAGCTAGACAAGGAGGTGATCCTGGGTCTTAGGCTCTGGACTGGGAAGCACAGGTTTCTTCTTCCCCATCCTGTCTGTCTTTCTCTTTTTTTTTTTTTTTTTTCCAGAGATGAAGCCTTGCTCTGTCACCCAGGCTGGAGTGCAGTGGTATAATCTCGGCTCACTGCAACCTCCGCCTCCTGGGTTCAAGCAATTCTCCCGCCTCAGCCTCCAGAGTAGCTGGGACTATAGGCACCCGCCACTACACCCAGCTAATTTTTGCATTTTTTAGTAGAGATGGGGTTTCACCGTGTTGGCTAGGCTGGTTTCGAACTCCTGACCTCAAGTGATCCTCCTGCCTCGGCTTCCCAGAATGCTGGGATTATAGGGGTGAGCCACCCCGCCCTGCCTCCTCTCTTTCATTCTTAGCCTTTGCAAGGGCAGAAACAGGTTGCAGGGGATAGAGACATCCCAGGCCCCAGAAGACAATGGCTAAAGCATCTGTGACCCTGAATGTGGATACAGTGAGATCTTTGCCCAGACTCCTCTCTGTGGAGCTGTAACCCAGGGGCCAGGTGTCACGGCTTTCCTCTGCTCTCCTCCATACCCTGGGGGAGCACTAACCCAGTGTCACGTGAGGGCACAGGGATTCATGAACCTGGCGGAGTAAGTCTGTAGCAGATGTGAGGCCTGGCCCCTAGGAGATGTGCAAAATGAAGGTCTGTGAGCTCAAGGAAGGAAAGTATGGATTTCTGGGGCTTAATCTTTGAATACTCAAAAATGGGGTAGAGCACCAGGTCAGCCATTCACTTGGAGGGATATACACCTTCAAGATGATTTGGGTCAGGGAGGGCTGTTGGCCTGAGAAATCAGGAAAGGAGAGTAGTCACGAGTGTCCTGAAAGAGCTGAGCATCCTAAGATAAGAGGCAGATGGGAAATGGTAGTGTGAGAGATGAACTAGGTCATAGGAATGGGATTGAAACTGAGTAGCAGGGGTGGCTAGTGCCCCTTGGAGAGCTTCCTCCCTAGGAGGCTATCTTGGGTCCCTGCTCCCTAATCAGACCTCTCTCACCCTCGCTGTCCAAAGAGTCTGCTTACAGCAAGATTAGCAGTACCAGGCTCGGCAAGGGAACTCACTTTACTCCAGAGCTAGCCATGCCTGGCAATCTAGGCTGAGCTGCTTTTACCTTTTGGGGTACCTTCTGTGGCTCCCTCAGAGCTTCATGGACAAAGGGTACTAGGAAGGGACTCTCTCCAATCCTAAGTCCTGAGACACCACAGACACCGTTCACCCTGTCTAGAGAGACTGCGTTATTGACCATCATCAACTGATTTACCTGCTCTGATGTAACCCAAATATAAGCCACAGGGCTCACGTGACCCATGGAAACCAACAAGAGCAAACAGGTTCTCCAATACTTCATCTCTCAGAAGACCTGAAAACCGACGGCAACACTTCTGTGTTGCTCACAAATCTTTTGGCTGTTTTTTGTTTGTTTGTTTGTTTGTTTGTTTGGCAATGTCTCACTCTGGAGTGAGTGGTTGGAGTGCAGTGAGGTTGGAGTGCAGTAAGGCTCAAGTGATCCTCCCACCTCAGCCTCCCGAGTAGCTGGGAATAGAGTCGCATGCCACTGGGCTCGGCTAATTTTTGTATTTTTTTGTAGAGACAGGGTTTTGTCATGTTGCCCAGACTGATCTCGAACTCATGAGCTCAAGCCATCCACCTGCCTCCTGCCTTAGCCTCCCAAAGTACTGGGATTACAGGTGTGTGCCACCATGCCCAGCCCACAAATCTTGATTATCTGGGACTTCTCACTCCTCAATACCTTATCTCTCTTAAGTTCTTCCCAGAAGCAGCCCTAGTTTTCTCTTTCTCATGCTTTTTATTGTTCAATTTTGCCTCTCTAGGATTTTGCCTGGAGGGAGGAATAGGAAGAAACATGACATTACTAATTTTCTTTTTTTTTTTTTGAGATGGAGTCTTGCTCTGTCGCCCAGGCTGGAGTGCAGTGGCCGGATCTCAGCTCACTGCAACCTCCGCTTCCTGGGTTCAAGCGATTCTCATGCCTCAGCCTCCCAAGTAGCTGGGATTACAGGCACCCGCTACCATGCCCGGCTAATTTTTGTATTTTAGTAGAGACAGGGTTTCACCATGTTGTCCAGGCTGGTCTCAAACTCCTGACCTCAGGTGATCCGCCCACTTCAGCCTCCCAAAGTGCTGGGATTACAGCCATTAGCCACCGTGCCCAGCTGACATTAGTAGATCTTAAATCTTAATCTTAACACATGGGACAAAAGGGACACTAGTGAGCAGAGGAAGGGGAAGAACCAAGCAATGAGGAGATGTTGAAAGGAATTCTTCAATAGCCCCTTCCATGTCTCGATTTATTCCGCACTCAAATGATAGACTATTAAGCCACAATTACTTTGGAGGCCACTTTGTTCACCAAAAGTGGATGGTATGCAGTAATTAAGAATAAGGTCTCTCAGCTAGGCACTGTGGCTCACACCTGTAATCCCAGCATTTTGGGAGGCCAAGGCAGGAGGATTGTTTGAGAGTAGGAGTTTGAGACCAACCTGGACAACATAGCAAGACTTAGTCTCTACTAAAAATTTTTAAATTAGCCAAGTGCGGTAGTGTGCACCTGTAGTCCCAGCTACTCGGGAGGCGGAGGTGGGAGGATTGCTTGAGCCCAGGAGGTGGGGATTGCAGTGAGCTGAGATCGAACCACTGCACTCCAGCTTGGGTGACACAGTGAGGCCTGTCTCTAAAAACAAAACAAAACAAACACCACCACCAGCAACAAAAACTAAAACAAAAAATCAATTAAAAAAACACAGTCTCTAAAATAAAGCCCTGATGCCACCTCTACCAACTGTGTGACCTGAGCAGATTATTTGTGTCTATTTGGCCCTCTGTGCCTCAGTTTCTTTTTCTGAAAAAAGGAGAGAGAATAGTGCCTGACAGGGTTGTAAAGATTAATCTGTGGAAATATATGGGTAATATGTGGAAAGGACCTGGCACACAGTGAGTGCTCAAAGTGTTTCCCGTTACTTGTTCCTATTTTTGCCAGTTACTTCCACGATAACTCTGGAATGCACCCAGCTTGCCTATTTTTCCATCACTCTGGCATATCCCGTTACCTATTTTAATCAATCAGCCTGTGTCATCCTATTGCCAAATTAGGCCACATTGTACCCCTTGTATTTTCCCCAAAGTCCCCAGCTGTCATCTTGTCCGTTCCATCACTTTTGTTACTCAATTTCCTGTCACCCCTGCAACTCCCAATCGCTTCCATGGTCTCCAGTGGCCTCCAGGTCACACTCCTTTCCTGCCCTTACCCTCTGGATGATAGAAGGCACAGCCATCACCCACATTTGGTCCTGATGAGATGGGACAGGGCCTGGGGGAATGCCAAGGAGTGTGTTTCTTTTTATTTATTTATTTTTTTAGACAGAGTCTCCCTCTGTCGCCCAGGCTGGAGTGGAGTGGTACGATCTCGTATCACTGTAACCTCCGCCTCCCAGATTCAAGCGATTCTTCTGTCTCAGCCTCCCTAGTAGCTGGAATTACAGGCACCCACCACCACACCCAGCTGATTTTTGTATTTTTTTAGTAGAGATGGAGTTTCGCCATGTTGGCAGGGCTGGTCTTGAACTCCTGACCTCAGGTGATCCACCCGCCTTGGCCTCCCACAGTGCTGGGATTACAGGCGTGAGCCACTGCGCCCAGCCGAGCATGTTTCTTACAGGAAGGAAGATTCCCATTCAATCCCTTCATTTTCTTCTCATGTTTTTATTAATCATCTTTGCTGGACCAACCACTGCTCAAGGGTTTAGAGATGCAACGACATGCACAGCAGACTTTGGGGAGCATGACCTGCTCAAGAAGTGAGATATTTATCAAACAACCCCCAAATAAATGTGTAATTACAAACCAAGATGAATTTTTCTGAAGGGAAGCCCTATAAAAGCATAACACAGAGGCAGCTGACCTGACCTGGGCATCTGGGAGGCTCCTCCAGGGAGCTCTGCTTAAGTTGAGATCTCAGAAAGATGAGTAGGAGTTAAGTGAGGTGGAAGGAGTGTTCTAGGCAGAAGAACCATGAGTGCAAAGGCCCTGAGGTAGGAGTCAGCCTGGTGAGTAAGGGAGACAAATCAAAGAGAGAGGGAGCTTGGGACCAGCTAAGACTGAAGGGATCTCAGGGGCCAGGCCATGCAGGCCCTTGGAGGTCTTGTATGGGATTTGGTCTCCATGCCAAGAGCCATGGGGAGCCAGGGAAGAGTTTAAGCATGGGGTGATAGACTCATGAATTTAGGTTTGAATTTTAGGAAGATGGCTGCATGGAGACTGGTTAGGGTCAGCACAGCCCTCCCTTCCCCTAATTCCTCTGGCCTGTGGGCTCTGCCATTTCCCCCTAGACTCCAGAGCTACCCTGCAGTGAGCCCCTTCCCACTGCCCTCCTCACATTTTTGTGAGGATGAAGTCATCATTGAGGAGGGGAGGAAGTTCCAGGCCTCCATGCCTTCTTTATCCTGGAGAGCTGGGGCAGCCCTGGGGCCAGGGGGAGGGAAGGAACAAACACAGAACACCTCCCTTCCCCTGCATCCTCACTCCCATGACTGGGCCCTGTCTCCTTCCACCCTAGGCCATTGACATGAGCTGTAGTTATAAGATTTTTAGTGCAATTTTACTGCAAAATATTTTATAAAGGGCATCTAGTATTACAGCTACTACTAACTCCCCTCAGGGCTTGGGCAAGTCATCTCTCTTTGGGCCTCAGTTTCTCTATACATAAAATTAATGGCACTGCTGTTTGATAGAATTTCCTGCAATGATGGACCATGTTCTATATTTGTGCTGTCCAATATGGCAGCCAGTAGCCACATGTGGCCATTGAGAGGTTGAAATGAGATTGGTGAGCCAGAAGAGCTGAATATTTAATTTCACTTAATTGTAATTAATTTAAATAATAACCACTGGCTGCCAATATTGGACAGCACAGGGGCAGATCTTAAACTTTTTTGAGACTCTGATGACAGTTATGGATCTCTCCCTAAAAAAACACCCTGCACCCGACTATCAGAGATGGGGGCCCTTCCAATTCTATTTATGCATCCCAGGCAGGCAGAGCAGACGGTAGACTGCTGGGGCTCAGGTCCCTCCTCTCCTCTTCCCTTCCTTCTGCCTTGAAAATGCTGAAATAAGGCTTTGCCTAGAGGCAGGAGAATGACAGGGATGACTCCAGGAATTAGCAGACCTCTGTTTTAAGCTTCAGGTGCACCACTGCACACATCTAGAGAAAGAAGAGTGTAAGCAGGGGTAGGCGCAAGGAGAGTATTAGGAATATTTGCTCACTCAGTCTCTGCCCTACCTCCCTGCAAACCACCAAATTGCTGCTGGGCCAGTCCTTTTTTGGACACAAAACTCCATCAGAGTGTGAGGCTGTACTCTGGAGATGGGGATGTGCCCTAGGTATGCAGTATTTATGAACTGGGGCTTTGGGAGTGGCCAGAGCGGGGGCTATCTTAGTCCATTTGCATTGCTGTAACAAAATACTGGAGATTGGGTTATCTATTTATTTTTTATTTATTTACTTTTTGAGACAATCTCACTCTGTCACCCAGGCCAGAGTACAGGGGCGCTATCTCGGTTCACTGCAACCTCCACTTCCCAGGTTCAAGAGGTTTTCCTGCCTCAGCCTCCCAAGTAGTTGGGATTACAGGCACGCGCCATCATGCTTGGCTAATTTTGTGTTTTTAGTAGAGACAGGGTTTCACCATGTTGGCCAGGCTGGCCTTGAACTCTTGACCTCAGGTGATCCACCTGCCTCGGTCTCCCAAAGTGCTGGGATTACAGGCGTGAGCCACCGCGCCCGGCCAACCATCTACTTATTCTTGATGTTTTCACTATCCAGAGCATCTGTGGGTCAGACACTGCCCCCACCCAGGAATATGGAGCCCTGAGGGTGTCAGGAGAACTCACTTCCTGCCTTGCATGGATGGGGGTGTCTACTCCACGGCGGGGAAAGGAAATATTGTTCTCCCTTCTCCCTTCTAGGATCTAATCATTCTCTCCAGAAAACTCACTGCACAGACCCATTTACAGGGGCAGTTTTCACTGAGACTTAACTTCCTACCCTCTGATCTCCCCTCTCCCTTTCCTGACCCTGCCTGCCCCTCCTCCCTCATCGCTCAGATGTTCATCCACCTTCTCTCCCATCTGGAAAGTAGTTAGTTGGTTCCTGTCTCCCAGGGTCTCCATTTCTTTGGCTCCAGAGATGCTGGATTGGTCAAACTCAGGCTCCAGCAGTGACCACAGTGTGAGACACAGATGGGGAAATAGCTCTCAGGAATCCCCTTGTCTTAGGTCTTTGAGAAGCAGAGCCTGTGGTCAGGATTCAGGTGGAAGCCCTGAGCTGAGGGAGAGGAAATGGAGGATGCAAGGCGAGACGGTGCGTCGCCTTCCCATCCTGCCCCACTTCACACAAGCCTCTCAGAGACACTGCTGACTACACAGCAGGGGTGCTCTCTTGGCACGTGGGTGGGACTTCTCCAGAAGGTAAGGGGGAAACACACCTTGGAGCAGTCCCCAGCTCCCACCCATGACCTGTTTCCCATGGGTCAAAGTTCACCCCACAGAGTTACCTTCCCATGCTTCTGGGTTCTGTTACCCAGCCCTTGGTGGCACTTGGAAACCAGGTTCCACGCTGTACAGTGTGGAATTTTATTTAAGTCTGAAAGTAGAGGAGCAGCCTCAAAGAGAGCAAGGAGATAGTGAAGGACTTTGAGAAGAAAGGTTCGTGTCTCAGGGCAGCTCATTTCTCATGCCGCTGAGATCCACTCAAGTCCTCCCATTATACCTGACTTCCATGCCACCCTACAGGGCATTTTCCCCCACAGGAACAAAGTTGCCCTCACTCTTTCTTCAAGAGGGGAAGTACAGTCTACTGGAATCAAGTCCCCTTCCAGAGAGTGCCAGATGTGGTCTTAAGGAAGATAAAGAGGAGAGGGCTAATGAAGCAAGCTACAGTCCCACTGCTGTAGCGTGTCCTGAGTCCACAATTGATATTCTCTCCCTCCTTCCATGACCCTCTGCTAGCCCTCTGCAGATCTGGGCTGCTTGCCTGATGAGATTATACAGACTTTCATCCCCAAGAGACCTGATTCCTTTGTTGCCTCGTCCTTTTAGAACTGTTGTTAGAGTTGTCCATTGTCAATTACTACTGGGTGGGAAGTTCCAAGAGATGCCACAGTGAATTCCCTAGCTGGGGCCAGACTCCCTGCCTTCATTGCATCTACACACATTGTATCTGCAGCCCTGGTTCCTCATGATCATTAGGATCAATGGCCCTGGCCAGCACATTAACTGTTGGCCCACTGGAATGAGGAGCATAAGGTGGCCAGGTGGCTGTCACAGCTTCCAGTTTAGTGGAAACTACTGTGTTCTTTCATATAAGTTCTCCCTCCCTGGCAACTAGAAACTCTAATTGGCAGAGCCTCCAGTTTTGGTGACAGAAAGCAAATATTCTACAAATGTGAATGAGATGGGCCACATCCACTTCCACATTTGACTCCAGGACCGGCAATTTCTGTGTATAAGGAACATAGTACTGTTCAAAACAAATACTGCGTCAAGGAGTTGAGGGCCCAAACCCACAGGTGTCATGTTCCTGCCAGTGTCTTCACTGAGCATTCAACATGCTGTCCCCTTGTCCCATCAGGCTGTCAGCTTCTAGGTGATGAGGAGCAACCAAGTGAGCCCAATGAATCTGTTGATTGGCATCCCATACACCATATACAAAGATGAACTCAAAGATGGATCAAAGACCCAAAGGTAAGAGCAGAAACTATAGAAGTCCATGATGACCCCATTATTTTACTTGCTTTGGTAAAAACACTGTGGAAGACAAGCCTGAATCTGGAGCATGCACTGATTCCAGTAAGAACGAATTACTGTCCCTTCCAGAGTAGAAAGAATAGCATCAGTGTAACTGATCTGTCACCAGAGGCTTGGCTGGTCTTCTGAGGAAGAGAGCCTTCTGAGGGAGGGCCCAGTGCTGGTCTTGGCTGCAGGCAGGTTGAGTAATCGAAGTGGTAGCTCATCCTTGGTGAGAGGCAGCCCATGCTGTTGGGCTCATACATAGCCTCCATCTCTGGTAGCATGACTACTCTGTTCAAGGGCTTTTGAGCAGGCATTTAGGGTAGACAGGGAGAGAGATTCACTCACCAGGTGAATCATTGTATCTCTTAGTGGAGCGTGTCCTGGCAAAAGATGCTCTGCAGGGTGTTTACCTGAGACCCAGAGGTTTGCACACTTGGTGCTCACTCTCAGTCCACCCATCTGCCTCTTTCCTAGACCACTTTGTCACTTGCCTTTGACTTTGTTCCTTCGGGCTCCTGACTAGGGGACATTTACTATTCCACAGGAGCCAGGGAATATCCACACCTCAGGCTACTTGTTTGTCTAGAGAAAGCTAACGCCCAAGTGTACTGCTCAAAGCTTTGCACCCTGGAACCTCCCTTCCCTCCTGTCCTTTAGGGCTACCCCAAGAAGGCCATAATGTGGCAGCAATCCACTTCTAACTCTCACCAACATATCACACTGACATCTGTGAACCAGGGCTGAGTCCCTTCCTTATCTAGCAGTTGATTTGACTACAGGGAATTTGAGAAGGTTCCACAAACTTTGTGACTCAATATGCCCTTTCACTCCTATCTGCCTATGACTTCGTCTTTATTCCTGACTCATTGGCAAGTGGCCCCTCACCTCCAGCCTCTGATTTCCTTTCATATCCTTGCCAGACCAGGCCAGATGAGAGTGGGGTTGGGGTGCTGCCCGCACAAGGCCTTAGCACCCTCACAGTAATAATAATGATAGCAACGACCACAGTAGCTACTGCTGATGAAGTGCTCCTTTTGTGGCAGGCATTGTGCTAATAAGCAGGACCAGGAAGAGGACGAAGAGGGTAAAAGCTTAGGCGACAAATTGTAAGGAGGTCTCAAGGTCGTGCAAGTTGGAAGTCCTTAAAGTCCTGGTCCTGCTGAGAAGCTCCTAATAGATTATATATTCTTTTATTCTCACAAGTAAATTTTATCACTCCCATTTTACAGATGAGGAAATTGATTCAGAGGTTAATTTGCCAAGGTCATACAGCCATATTTGGCCCAAGCTCTTCACCACTAAGCTGTCTTAGCTCATTCACGTTAGCCTGGCCGCCCCGTGGGAAGTTCCCCTGCCCGTGATCCTCTGGAAGACCGCGGGTCCCTAGGCCCACTCAGACAGCCGACCGTTGGGAGTATGCAAGCTGACGTGACTTTGGTGCAAGCAGCCGCAGGAAGAGGCTGCCGCTAGAGCGGGCAGGAAGAGGGCGCGTTCCCGCATATGTCTACTAGATGGCGCCCCAACACTGAGCCACTGAGCTCCAGGCCGAGTGGGCACGCCCCCAGCGGGGAGACTCTGTGCGAGACCCGCCCCGCTGTCCACGGGCACAGGTCTCCAACCCTCCGACGCTCTCCCTGATTTCTGCATCACCGATCGCCTTCCCTGCTACCCCCAGGAGATGGTATTGGGGAGAGGAGACTTCCCAGGGTACTTGGGAGGAATTCTTCCTTCTTTCCCCTGGAAACTGACTCTTAGCAGTGCCCAGCGCTTCCCAGGACCCCCGCAGCACTGCCTCTCCCTTCGTTCCCTTCCTGAATTCCCCAGGCCCTCCCTGTCACTCCCACTCTCTCAACTTCTGCCAGTCTTCTGAGGCAGGGACCATTAAGGCCGATTCCACAGATTTGGTGATGCAAATTAATGCAAATGTATGCAAATCGCCATGTAAAGGAGGCTTGCCACTGTGGTTCTAAGTGGCTGTCACAGCTTCTCTGACACCTGTTTTGGGAGACAGCTGCCCTGCCCCCTCCTGCTCAGTGTCTATCTGCTATTCGTCCCCCTTTCCTTCCTCCAAGGCTCTGGCCCCCTTCCTTCAGCCACCCTGGTTGGCTTCTGGTTACAAAGGACCCTTGGGGACTTCTCTCTAAACCCCCTAGAGGGAGCAAGGTGAGAAGCACATCTTACTGGGTACCGACTTTGACATCTGATAATTTCACCATTTTCTAGCTGTGTGACCTTGGAAAGCGGGTTAAGTTCTCTGAGTCTCAGTTTCATCGTTAGCAGAATGGGAATAATGATAGTAGGCACCTAATAAGGCTGCGGTAAAGACTCTATGCTACACTGCATGTAAAGTGCTTGGCACAGAGCCCAAGCGTGGGAAGCATGTGGCTATCAATGTTATGATGATCACTGACCCTGTGGGTCATCGTATTCTGAGAGCTCGGGCTTGGAGGCAGAGATATGCAGGTGGACCCAGCTCAGGCATGTGCACATGTGTGCTCATCTCTGTACATGCGCACACACACAGCTGACAGCCTCACGCGCTGGAGGGGCGCACGCGCGGGTACACACGCATTCAGAAACACACACAGGAGGAGGCTGTGGGAGGTGGAATCTGAGTCATCGAGACCAGAGCTGTGGGTGGTGCTTTTGTCCTGATTTCCGGGGCTCAGTGCTCCATTTCGAACAAGGAAATGTATGCGGATGGCACAGCTAACCAGCCAGCTGAAGGGCCAGTTGTGTGGACCCCTTTCTTGCATCAGCCCCTTCCCCAGGCTTGCTGTTGTCCCAGTCCCAGCCTAGCTCTCTGTCATCTGAGCTTCTCCTTCCTCTGACCCTGCCCCTAGCTCCACTGAGGCCTAGCAGGTGGGACAGGGCAGGCCCACTGAGGTGATAAAGCAGGCTGTCGATGACGTCATAGAGAAGGGGATGCCTGCTGCAGCTGCTCGCTGCAGAATGCCCTGGGAGCTTGGTGGACGTGGTGAGGAAGAGGGTGTGAGGGATGTGGCATACAACGGTAGTTAAGAACACTATCTTGAGAATAAGGTGAACCCAGGTTGAAGTCCTGGCTCTGCCTCTGTGTGACTTTTTGCAGTTCTCTTAACCTCTTTGGACCTCAATTTCTTTGTCAGTAGAAGGAAACCAGTCATACCTAACTCAAAGAGTTTTGTGACTTTTCAATGAGATAATGCACATAAACATGCACTCTGTTCAGTGCTGCATGGACTGAATGTTTGTATGTGGCCATGATTTTGGATGATGCTGATTGAAGGCAGCCCCACCCATAGCAGTTTCACCTCCTTCCCAGGAGTTGCCTCTCCTTCCACACCACTCAGGCCTGGAGGGAAGAAAAGAGGCAGTGCTTTTGGTGCCTGGGGTCTCCTGGGTCAGTATGGGCTAAGGTATCAATAGGCCGGTGTATTGTCCAGCTTTTCTTCTCTGATAAGATGATTAATCAGGATAGGTCGGAATCACAACCTTGCCAAAAGGGAAAGAAAGATACTGCAGTTTACTGTGCACCTGTTATACGACAGGCACCATGATGGGTGCTGTCCCACGTGAGCTCTCCTCAGCCTCCCAACAGCTCTCTGAAAAAGACACTAGCATCTTCAAGGTACAACCCAAGAAGAAATGAAGTAACTTGCCCTAGGATGTACAGTCGGTAAATAGAGAAACTGGGATTCAGACCAGCTGACATTCCACACTGTCTACCTTGCCATATACATCTGCAGTTTTGATTCCTTTGGGCTCTGGACGTGGCAATGGGGAGGATCAGTTCCTTGGATGTGCAGCCCCTGCCTCCAGAGCTGCCCAAGTCTGCTTGGGCCTTTGAGGGGGAGGGGTCTCTATTTCTCCGGTCAGTCTCTTGAGAGCCTTATGGGCAATGGTGGAGCTAGTTAATCACTGAAAGTGTCCCCAGGTGTTATGCACTTGGCTCCTAGCCAGTGGTTATATGACATCAGGGAAAGGACACAGGTGCATGGGACACAGGTGCATGGAGGTTGGGGGCGGGCTGGGGCAGCCTAGACACCTGCTGAAGGCTCGGTTCTGTGTCAGTGGGGGGCATGGGGAAGGGGGGAGCAGCAGATGGACGGGGTCGGGTTGGGGGCAGGGATGCTGAATTGGCTCTGAAGCCCAAGGTGACTTGAGAGCCTGCCAGGAAGATGAAAGTTTGAAGGAGAAGGAGGGAAGGAGAGCTATAGTGTAGGAGAAATTGAGGCAGCTAAGGGAAAGCACAGTAGGGTCTCAGGGTGGTTGGCCAAGAGTGGTTAGGGGTGCAGGCTTTGGGGTTAGAAGGCACAGGCTCTTATTTCAGTGCCACCGCTCATGAGCTATGTGGTCAAAGGCAAGAACTGTCCTCCAGTTTCCTCAGCTGCAAACCGGGTACAAATAGCACCTCTACAAATAGAAGTTCTATCCCTAGAACCTCTAGTCCTTCACCACCAGAACCTAAACTTCATTGCAGCCTGGCTGCCAAGTAACCACCCACAGGACCTTAATCACGGACAGGGCCAGGAAGGACCTACCTCAGAAAGCTCCAGGGTCCGGCTCCCACCCAAGTCTAACCACACACTCAATTTTTTTCTCCAACTGGTGGCCACCTTTTCCTGTGGGCCCAGGTCTAAAGGTCTATCTGTCTTGCTCATTGGCTATGCATCCAGCACATAGTAGGGGCTCCTACTATGAAGTGAGTAATATGTGCCAAGTGGCTGATACATTGTTCAATAATTGCACCTTAGCTGACTTCATGTCAGCGAATATTTCTAGAGCATTCACCCTGTGCTAAACAAACAAGACTGAGCCCTGTCCTCACAGATTGGTGAGTGAAGGGTTTAAGGGTGCAGTGAGTGTTACTGAGGTGACTACAGGCACATTCCCAAACCAGGGCCCAGGAGAAAAGGTGGCCAATGCTTGAAGGAAAAAACTGTGTGTGGTTAGGCCAGATTGAGATTCGGCCCCTGGAGCCTTCTGAAGCAGGCCCTTCCAGGCCCCAACAGTGATTAAGGTCCTTGTGGCTGGTTACTCGGCAGCCAGGCCGGAAAAGAGAGCCCGTAATTAACAAGCTGGCACTCACACAACCACATGTCAGCACGCCCAAGCCCTGGGATAGCTGTCTGTCAGTTGTAGCTGCTGGTGGAATTTTTTAGACAGCTGGGCTCAAGCTGGGAAATGAATATAAGTTGCATTTCTATGCATCGTTGTTCGTGGTGGTAAAAAAAATTAATCAGTGACATAGCTGTGACACATACTCATTTAAGAGTCTACAGAGAAATGTTCATTTGTCAGAGGCAGCAAAGAAGAGATTATGTGTCAGCTGGGGAGGGGTGAAATATTTATACAATGGCTAATAAACACCGGTGTGGAAGGGGGTCAATTGATTGTGTCAGTGGCCACATGACAAATACAGCATTGAGCAGCCATGGGCACTACCCTTGTGCCTGGGGGCTCCATTCTGATGACAAATACACAACATGTTACTCTGAATGCTCCCCACCAACTATGTGCTCAGCCCTCTTTGCCGGCTGGGCGGCTGAAGATTGCTAGGAAGCAGAGCTCCCATGGAAGCTGCCTACCCCCAACTTCATTAAGTCGAACTTGAAGTTGGTAAATTATTCCCCAAATGCCAAAACAGCTGCAAAAAAATATTTCTTTGTGTGTGTGCAGTTTTTTAAATTTCATGTTTCTGAATTTCAAAGGCCTTGCTCCCTGCCTTCACCAAGACCATATCACCAGCACCTCCCATGCAGACCTCACCCTGCCCCAGGTTCTGCACCCCCCTGCGTGGCTTTGGGGCAATGTAGGACACCTGGGTTCAAGTTCTTGTCCAGCCAGTCTAGTAGCTAAGTTGGTCTCCTTCCTTATTCTCACAGCTGAGGCCAAGGCCTAACTTGTTCCCCAGTTATAGGAAGGAGTCACTGTACCCTCCCAGGCACAGTGATACTTCCGTGACCGGACACCCACCTGTCATTGCCTAAGGGGAAAGTAGTCTGGTTGGGACATCTGTCATCCCCAGGCAGAACACCCCTGCCTCTCACTCCAGCCCATAAGAAGCCCATCTGGGGCTGTGCAATTGGTCAAACTTTCCAGAAGGAGCAGAACATCATATCAGCGCTGACAACTACTAGTTTTTGAGCCCTGATCACGTGCCGGGCACTGAGTCAAGTGCTCTCTGTGCATTGTTTCACTGAATCTTAAGACAACTCTTGAGGTGGGTCTAATGATCAGTCCAGTTTTATAGGAAGGAAACCAAAACCCAGAGAAACAGCTTGTCTAATGCCTATGCTATGTAGATAGAGGTGGCATTTGAACCCGGTTGGTAGGACCCCAGGGCACAGCCTTCCTGGTCCTTGTTCACCTGTCTGACCATGTTGGAACTATGTCTCATGGTTAACACCTGCAAATCTTAATTTCAAAGCTTAAACAATTCAGATTCTAAGAGATCAATTAACAAACCTCAAAGATTGTAAAACTTGTGGAGGCATGGGCTGTATCCCAGACTCTGCTCAGAGCATTCACTCTAGCAAAACTCGGCTGATTCTCTCTCATCTTAACTGGGGCAGATAGAGCTGTTTCCTCTCCCCAGAGTGTCCCCACCATCCTGGTTTAGAAACATGGGCGTTGTCACCCCTCCAGAGACTGAGAGAGGCCCCTTCCACTCCCCTGCATACGATCCCTGCCTCGAGCCTGCTGTTGGTTGCTGTAATACCCCTATAATTCCTGGCACATCCAACATCCGTCATTTGATTGGGGATGGGATGACACTCTGAGAAAACAGTTGCAGATGAAATTTCACACATATCGGTGAATGTGGAGATTGCAGATAAGCACACGTTGCAACTTGTTTTTACTTTTTAAAATGAGATTCTTCCCTTATGAAGTTGTGCTCCACCTTAGATTTCCCACTGTGAGGCTGTTAGTAATGATAATATTAGTGATAGTGACAATAGCATAGACTGTGCTTATTGGGTATTTATTATGTGCTAAGTACTTTCACATTGTTTTGCTTAATCCTCACAGCAACCCTATTTTACAGATGAGAAAACTAAAAACCAGAGAGCCTAAGTAGTTTTCCCACAGATGCGTAGCTCGTAGGAACTGGGCTTTAACCTAGGGATACCAGCAGCAGAACCCCTAGACTCTTACCCATGAAGGCCTGAGTTCAGTCCTGCTGCACAGGAACAACTCCATCTAGCCCAGTCCCTGGCTTCAGCTTATAAACTATGCTAGCTCCCAGATAGTCTTGCTCTCTTTCACCTCTGCACCTTTGCAGATGCTGTTCCTGCTGTCTGGAATGCCCTTCCTTCTGTCTGTTCTCACGTGGGTACCTCACTGGTGACTGTAGGGAGGAAACCTTGGCTCTTATACTTCATCCCATCCACAATCCCCGCCCCAGGCCTCCGGAGGCCCCTGCAAGTTCAGCCAAGGGTGCCCTGGAAGGCTGCCCTCCCTACATGCTCACAGCCTGCTGGGTTGGCTCCAAGGGTCTAGCACCAGAGGTGACTAGAAAGATCCTGGTCTGGAAGAGACAGCATCCCGGTACTCTCCCCTTCCCCAGCCTCCACAGCATCCTTATACAGACCTGACCAGGTCACTCCCTGCCACATCCTGCCACCCGCCAACACTACACAAACCTCACCTCTCTCCTCCCTGTTGCTGTCCCAGTCAAACTGCCTCAATTACAGGGTCCCTGAGCAGGCCCCACTCTCTCTTGCCTCTGGCTTCTCCTGCTTGGAACATTCTTCCCTCTTCCTTCTCTTCTGCCTGCTTCCTATTCATCCTTCAAGATTCATCTTGGGCACCCTTCCAGGAAGCCTTCTTGGATTCCCCCAGCCTGGGCTAGCTACTCCAGAGCAGGACATTGTACCACTGTCCACTGTGGTATGCCTAGTGCCAGCCACAGAGGAAGGCCTCGTGAATGTTTGACAAACCAAGGGGTGAACACATGAGTGAACTGGGAATGCAGATAACCACAGAAAAGAGAGACCCTCAATGATCCTAGACCCCAAGGAAAGGGTTCTGGAGGCTTGGTGTGAGTAGGGGCCTCAGTTAAGCCGCAGAACCTATGGGTAGGAGTTAAAGTCTCAGATTGTTCAGACTAAGATTGTATCCAGAATCTGAATAGCCTGTGTGACTCAAAGCAAGTTCCTTAACTTCTCTGAGCTTTGGCCATCTCATATGTAATGTGGGGGCTAATAATATGGCCAATATCATAAGGTTGTGTTGGGAGTTAAGTGAGATAATTCAAGTTGTGTACGTATATAGATACTCAATTATTTGCTCTTGTTATTAAGAGACTGGAATGGCGTAAGAGCTGGAAGGGTTTATGCTGTGTAGGCTACTCTGGGTTTCAGCTTCAAGATCCAGGGCAAGGCCAGGCGCAGTGGCTCACGCCTATAATCCCAGCACTTTGGGAGGCCGAGGTGGGCGGATCACAAGGTCAGGAGATCGAGACCACCCTGGCTAACACGGTGAAACCCCGTCTCTACTAAAAATACAAAAACTTAGCCGGGCGTGGTGGCGGGCGCCTGTAGTCCCAGCTACTCAGGAGGCTGAGGCAGGAGAATGGTGTGAACCCGGGAGGCGGAGCTGGTAGTGAGCCGAGATCGTGCCACTGCACTCCAGCCTGGGCGACAGAGCAAGACTCCATCTCAAAAAAAAAAAAAAAAAAAAAAAAAAGATCCAGGGCTAGTGGACAATTAAGAACCCTGGACTTTCAGGAACTTGCACGGTCGGCCCAGTTCTGCCCCCAACAGGCCGTGTGACCTCAGAGAAGATTCCTTCCTCTCTGAGTCTTGGTTTTTCTCCTCTTTGAAATAAGGACATTAATTCCTTCCCCCAATAATTATCTAACAGGATTATTGTGGGAGATCATATGAGATAATATATATGAAAATGCTTTGAAATGTGCTCAGGGCTGTATAAATAAAAGGGATTATGGTTATCTGCAGGCAGTTTGTAGGGGCTTAATTATTAGTCAGCATTCATGGGCACTGAAGCTGTGGAGCAGCCCTGCAAATGTTCCCCTGGCAGCTTTAGCAGAAAGGACCCTGTGGAGAAACTGAGGCTGGGTTGCCAGCAGGTATCCAGGGGACCTTGGCAGTAGCGGGTGGGGTGGGGAGGTGGTGCTGAGATGGGACAGCATTGGGATTCCACGCTGGCCTGATCCCCAGTTTTAGGACCTCTAACCATCTTTGCAAAGTCCGCAAAGATAGGAGTCTGCAGGAAGAGATGCAGGAACTCCTTGGCTTCAGGTGTGAAGTGCTTTGGCTGATGCCAAGGGTGGCTCTTCTGGGTTTGCTCCTGGCAGCTCCTCAGGCTGGAGGAGCTGGAGACAGGCACCAGCAGGCAATGACTCGGCATTTGCTAGACCCAGCTGGCTGATGGGGGGAGAAGGGTGCCCAGCCTCCCTGTGTTTGGAGACCCAGAACTACGCTCTTTGGAGGGTGGAAAGGAGGTGGGCCCAGGGCCTGCCCTCAGGAGCACGGCTCAGGGGCATTGGCGGCACTACTCTTCACCAGGGAGAGACAACCAAGGATGAAAGGGCCCAGACGTGGCCTGTGAGTGGATGGCTAAGAAGGAAGGAGATGGAGAGAAGTGAGAGGGGGAGCAAAGACCTGGTCCTAAGACATCCAAAGTCATTTCTCTGAGGATAGGGGTACAGGGTCAGTAGGAGGGACTAAAACAGAAGACATGGAGTTCCAGTGCCATCCATCCATTTATTTCCTCATTCAAAACCTTTCTTGAGCACCTAGTATATGTTGAACACTGAAGATAGAGCTATAAACAAGAAGGAGCTTCTCTGCCCTTGTGAGGTTGAGTTTAGGAGATAGACACAAGCATGTGAATTTCACAGGTGAAGTACAGGAGGCTTTAGAAGGTGAAACAAGAGGCTCTACCTAGCCCTAGCAGTAGGGAAAGCCTTTCCTAAGAAGTGAGGTTTGAGATGAGGCCATTGGACATCAGCTGGGGTGGTGTCAATTCTACAAATATTTATAGATCATTTACTATTGATCAACCAATGGACAGAGTTCCTGTCCTCAAAGAGATAGATATTAGAAGGGAAAAGAGTCCCAGGAAAAAGGAATTACACATACAAAGGCAGAGGCAAGAAAGGCCAAGTATATCACAGGAGCATAGAGAGCTCAGAGTGCAAGAGGCAAGAGATGAAAAGACGACAGGAGATGAAAGACAAGGCAGGAGCAAAAGGCAGCCCCAGGCCATGCTAGGGTGTTTGGGGCTTGTCCAGGGCCATGCATGATGGTCAGATTTGCATGCTTGAAATGCCAGTCTCAAATATCCACTGGCACTATGGCAAATGAAAAGTCACATGTGGGAGCCTCTGTCCCACATTCCCCACTATCAGGCTGATCCAAAGGCAGGAGAGGGTGTATCTAGGCTGTGTGTCTGAAAGGCTGAGACTGAGTGTGTCTGTCACTGATCGAATGTGGGAGCGACTGAATATGTGTGCCTGCCTCATACCTCTTCATGCCATTATTGGTGTTGTTGACCTGATTGCGGATCAATAGCAATAGTCCTTCACATGGGCCTGGTGCCTCTGTCCATTTGAGTTTCATGAGATCTCTCCAGAAAGCAGAGCCAGGATTCCTACTCCCATTTTCCAGATAATGATCCTACTAATAATAGTTGACATTATTGAGTGTTTACTGTATGAAGGCTCAGTGCGTATACTACCTCATGGAACACACACTGCAATCACTCCCATTTTACAGATGAGTCATTCGAAGGCACTTACAAGCTTGCAAGGGTACTTACGTGCTAGTAAGTAGCAAAACTGGGACTAAAACCCATTTCTCCCTACCATCTGCCCTTGTCCTAGGAAATCTTAGCCTCTCCTCCCTCCTTTCATCTTTCTCCTTCGCGTTGCAAAGCTGCCCAAATAGACAATAGCCTGGTACTGCTGGAACAGCCCCATCTGCTGAGCTCAAATTGTAAACTTTGCCTCTTCACACCCATACCCCTCCACCCTGGCTCAGCCCAGCCTTGAGGGCAGTGACCCTGAAATCCTGGGCATCTGATACCCGAGTGCTGCAGGCCCCAGCTCACAGCAAACAGTGGCACTCCCCTAAATATTTCCAGAGCCAAGACCCCTCCCGCTGCCATCTCCGAGCCTCACTTGGTCAGAGCGGCTAGGGGAGGCAGGATCGATGTGCAGAGAACTCAGTAATAATCCCAGCGCAGTCAGCCAGGCTGCTGTATAAAGACAGATTAAAAACTCATCGGGTCGAGATGAAGAAATAATTCAGCCGCTTGGCCACAGTGGGAACGCCTAGGGCTGCAGGTGCGCTTGGCCACAGTGGGAACGCCTAGGGCTGCAGGTGCTAGCCGGAGTACATGTGAGGGGGTGGCGGAGATCCAGATGACAGCGACTTTTGGCCTTGGGAATCTGCACTCCCCCATTTCGTTCCACCCCCAGAGCCACCTTCCTTTGCTGCCTCCCTTGAAGCCAAGGCTGACAAATCCCAGTCCCCTAGGGAGCAGTGAGGGGGAGGCAGGCTGGGGGAAACCGAGAGAGCACAGTTGCTGCCTAGCTCCACACCCTGGTTTATTTCCTCCGCAGCACTGAAGTTATTTTGCTCATTTATTTGTTTACTTGTGTGCTGTTTCCTCACCTAGACTATAAGCCCCGCGAAGCCAGGGACCTGTTCATCTGTTCTGCAGTACCTCCAGCCCCCAGCCTACAAGAGGGACTTCTTAAGAACTGTTGAGTAAATGAATGCATGGACTGGAATCCTGGCTCTTGCTGTATGACCTCGCTGGGCTTCCGTTCTCATAGATGTAAAATGGGCACAGTAGTGGCTTCTAAAGGAGATCTCAGCCCAGCGCCAGGCTTCTAGGAAGCGCTCAATTGAGGATTTTGTTACACTGATGTCAAAAGAAAATGGAAACCGTGTCTGCCGCCTGAGGCGCCATCAGGGGGCGCCCTTGTGCAAGGCGCTCGGCGTGCTGCGCCTTCCGCAGGCTCCCGGGTGAGCGCATCCAAGGCCGCCCCCACTCCCCGCCCCCACTTTTGGGAGGCTTATCTCCTCCCCTCTCCGTCCCGTTCACACGCCCACCCTCACTCCGCGCGCGTCCCCGCTCCGGGGACAGTCTCCGAAGCCCGGTGCCCACCCCTCCCCACCGCCAGGCCCAGACTCCTTCCGCCCACGCGGCCCCATATGCTGGAAAGAGCCTCCCACTCCCCATCTGTCAAGCCACTTCCTTGCCCCGATTCCCGGTTTCGCCGCTGTCCCCTCCTCCAGGAAGCCGGTCCTGATTGAGGGGCGGAGGAGTGCCAGCCTCGCCGGTCAACCGCCCCTTATCCCCGTTCCCCCAACCACCGGGCTTTGGGGAAATGCCCACTGCCCTGGGCAGACGACCCCCGGTGCTGAGCTCTGAACCTCGAGTCGGGGTTTACGAGCAGATGCGAGAACTCTCTGTGCGCTTCAGACCCGTGGGGAAACCCTGCGAAGAGGAGTGGGAGGGCCTGCGTGGAAGGACCCCTCGTGTCAGGGCTGGGGGTGGGGAGCGGGCCTCGGGGCATCGCCGGCTGTTCGCCTGGGGGACGCAGGGCTTGGGGAGCGCGGTACGGAGAAACACAGGCTGCTTTTCTCGCCCGAAGGACCGGTTTCATTTCGCAGATTGATTATTGCTGCGTGTGTGTGTGTGTGTGTGTGTGTGTGTGTGTGCGCGCGCGCGCGCGTGTTTGGGCGTTGTTAGTTTTTTTAAAAATGTAACAACTTGCTTGTCTAATGAATGTTTGATTGCACCTACATCCGGAGGCTGTTTTAATGAAAGGTGAAGGCTCCTGGAGGGAAATAAATAAATAAAGGATCGCTCCCCATCCCTCGGCACCCGCTCCCGCAGCAACTCTCCATCCACAGCCATCTTCTGAAGCCCATGCCCTCGCGGAAGAATTCTGTTCCTGTTTGAATGTTCCCATGTAAATGCTGCTGCTCTCCCAGGGAAATCACACCCTTCAATCGGTCAATCTCAGGGCTTTTATTAAGGGTGTGAAGGGGAGATGAATGGGGAGAGGGAGCTCTGGAGGAGCGGGGAGAGGAGCGAGGAGGCCTCCTCTCCCACCGCAGGCTGGACTGGGTTTTGCTCGCTTGGTGAGTGCACACCCACTCTGCGCCAGGCTTTGTGCTGACATCAGTGGACACGGAGAAAGCAGGCACAAGGTAATGCCAATGTTATCAGTTCAATTCAGCAACTATTTGTTCAGCATCCCAGTACCACGTTGTGACCCTGGGGGATTCACTGAACCTCAGAGATCCTCAGTTTCCTCATCTGTAAAATGGAGATTGTATTCATATTTATCTCATTATGTGCTGAGGGGATTAAATGAGAGAGTGCATGGCACACAGTAAGCACTCAGGGAATGCTAGCCGTTATTATCTACTATGTAGGTATCAGTGTAGGGGCTATGGGAAGGCAAAGTGGTGTGGAGCACAGACCTGGGAGATTTTTAGAGGGTGGATTTAAAAGTGCATCCCTCTTAGAGTAGAATGTCTACGTTTAGGCTCTGTCCCATCGATCAGTCAACTGATAATTACTGAGTGCCGGCATACCAGCCACTGTTCTTCACTTTGTGGATACAGCTATGAGACAGGTAAATCTGGTCTCTGCACAGAGAGCTCATGTCTAGTAAGGGAGACCCAGGTCCATAAACAGCCTGGCCACAGGGTGGGCAGAGCTGTAACAGAACAAGCCCAGGCAACTGTGGGAGCACATATGAGGGGTACTTCACCCGACCTGGCTTCCCGGAGGAGGGCAATTTAACCAGACAAAGATCGAGGGTGAGGGATGGGAGGAAATATATTCTAAGCCCAGGGAATTACCTGTTGGGAGGACACAGAGATTAAGCGAATGAAGTCATGAGTGATTGGAGAACTGAAATTTCCATCCCCCATGATGGTTAAAGAAACAGCTTTGGAATCAAATGCCTGGCTTCAAATTCTGGGTCTGCTATGTACTAGCTGTGTGACCTTGGTCAAATTATTTCATCTCTCTGTGCCTCAGTTTTCTCTTCTGTAAAATAGGTCTGTTAATAATAAGGGGTTAATAATAATATCCATTTCATTGGATTGTTGTGGAGAATGCATGAGATGGCATTTGTAAAATGCTTAGCTCAGGCCTGGCATGAGGTTAACATTCAGTAACTGTTAAATAGTATTATTCTTCACTGTTGCTGAAGATGAAGCCATGGTGTGGGGAGGGTGAGAGGTGAGTAGGAGGCTTAGATCATGAAGGACCTTATACATGGTAAGGGGTTTGTACAAGCCTAAGAACAATGGGGAATTGATGGAGCGACAAAATCATATCTGCAGTCATCCCTGGCATCCTTCCTGACTCCTTTCTTTCACACCCCACATGCAGTTCATCAGCAAACATTGTCAGCTCTACCTTCATAACTCATCCAGCATTGAACTACTTCTTACCACTTCCATAGACACTACGCTGGTCCGAGCTATTATCATCTCTTCCCTGTGTTACTGCAATGGCTTCCTAACTAGTCTTGCCACTTCTACCCTTGTACCCTTACTGCTTGTTCTTCACACGGCAGGTAGAGAGGTCCTGTTAAAATGTAAGCCAATTAAAATGATTGTGTCATGCCTCTGTTCAACCCCTCCACTGGTGCAGCATCTCACTCAGGGTCAAAGCCAAAGTCTTTATAATGGCCAACAGACCCTGCAAGGTGTGGCCTTCTGCCAGATCTCTCCCTCTTCTCGTACTCCTCCAGCCTTACTGGTTTCTGTGCACTTTCTCAAACATGAACTTGCCAAGTGCCATCCCACCTCAGGATTTTACACTTGCTGTTCCATCTGCCTGGAATAACTCCAGGTATCAGCAAGCCTCACTCCCTCACTTCTTTCAGATGTCTGCTCAGTGAGGGCTTTTCTCCCCACCTTACATAATAACAAGCCTATATCCTGCTACAGTACTCCCTGACTCCCTCCTCTGCTTGCTTTCTTTCCATAGCAATGATCACTATCTAATACTATACATTTACTTGATTACTTATTATTGACCCCTCACCTCCCCACTGGAATATAAGCCCCACGAGGGCAATAGTTTTATTCATTGCTGTACCCCCAGCATCTTGAACAGTGCCTGACACAGAATAGGTTCTCAATTGAACAAAGTCATTGAACAAATAGTTAGGCTTTCAAGAACTATTTGTTCAATGAATGAATGTGTATGCATCAGAAAAAGACCACTGTGATGCAATGTACAGAACGAATGAGGTAGGGTGGGGCAATAGCAGAGGGCTGGAGGGCGACCTTTGCAATCTTCCAGGGCAGGAATGATGTCATCACATTGGGCCAAGGTGGTAGAACTGGAGAGGAGTGATTGGTCTGGAGAGAAATTTAGGTTTCATCTGCAGGGTGGGGGCTGTAAAAGAAAGGATGAGGTGAGGAATGATGGAGATGCCCAAGTTTTTGGCTTAGACATCTTGGTGGACAGTGGTGCCAATTATTGAGATAGTGAAAGGGGAATAGGCTGGGGTGAGGAGTTATTGATGTGAGCATCTCTGACCCTTGGTTGCCTTATCTGTGGAATGTAGAAGATGACCTCTGTCCTGCCCACTTTCTGGGGTGGTTATAGAGACAGAGAGAGGTAAAAGAAATGGGATCCCTCTGTATGGGTGCCCAGTGGGTTCCCAGATGTAAGGCAAAATTATTATTATTAGTAGTAGTAGTAGTATTACTATTAAAGTCAACTCGGGGAGATCTGACAGAGAGGTAAAATGAGAACCTGCAGCAGAATCTAATCAAATGCCAGCCTGGGTGGAAGCAAATGCCAGGAAGCACGATTTAGTCGATATATGCAGTGGGTGGTCAGGAAGGGGAGAGAACAATGTGACCTAAGCTGTCAGAGGCCTTGTGGAGGTGGGAGGGGGGACTCAGCTGGATTCTGGAGTGAGAGAGGGGGAACTAGAGCAAAGGTTGGGGTTTAGTCAGAGGTTCACAAGCAGAGAAGCCATGGGGTAGCTTGGGGATCTGGGGGTAGGCAGAGAACCCTGGGCACAGGATGAATGATGGTCACCACCACAGACTTCCTTTTCCTATTTCCACCTACCAGATGAGAAAACAGTGGTATTTCTCAGCTGGTAATTCAATCCAGGAGAATGGGCAGAAACCATCAGAGCATGGCCAGTGGGGATCTGCCTCTGCTGTGTCATCCAGCCAGTTTTGCTCATGCCCTTACTTGGTGCTGAGTAGAATGGGAAATATGGAAATTCACTCTCTAATGTTCATCAGGCACCTACTAAGTGCCAAGGAGTCACCGTGAACTTGTAGACTTGGTTCCTGCCCTCTGAGAGTTCAGGGTCGAGTAGGGAAAGAAGCATTCAATAAATACTTTGCAGAGGCCATGAGGTAGGTACTTTCATCCTCGTTTTGCAGATGAGAGGCTCACAGATGTTAAGGTCACCCCACTGGAAAGTGGTAGAACCAAGATTTGAACCCAGGTAGTTTGTCTTTAAAACTGTAACCACTGATGACACTGCCCATGGTCAGAGAGTCTGTGATCCTGGGCTTACACATGGCAGGGACAGACTTGTATTATTCTGTCACCAGACCCCTGGAGGGGTCAACGGAAAGAACTTGGGAAACTGGAGGGAACTAAAGGAGCCGCGTAGAGCGAGAAAGGATCTTAGAGGCTCACTTGCAGACATGACTATTTACTTTTTTACAAATATTTATTTCATTTCTTCTATATTCCAGGTGCTGTGTAAGATAGTGATAGGTAGAAGATCCATTTATTGATTCACTCAACAACTATTGAGCACCTACTATGTGCCAAATACTATGCTAAGCTGTGAGGGTATAAGAGAAATCAAACAGACAAAAACCCTTGCCCTCATTGAGCTTATAATCTAATGGGAAGACAGAAAATAAACAAGATAAATAAGTTTAAATATATATGTAGTATGATAGACAGTGATAAGTGCTAAGGGGGATTAAAAAGGAATTATGTGAAGTTGAAATTTTAGACAAGGTAGCCAAGGAAGGCCTCAGTGACATGAGGTGAGAAGGGCAGGCAAGGCTCGGGGCATGTAAGGCATGGCTGGTCCTCGTAACAAATACATAGATTTATATTTTTAAAAATCTAAAATGCTATGGGAGCCCAGCAGAATTTTTCCCTTTTGTTTTTGTGTGCGTAATTTTATGTAGGAGTTCCCTGCAGACCAATGCTCATGGAACAGGGGCAGGAGGCAGGAATGGGCAGAGGGAGAAGATGAGCACAGGCCTGGCAGTGGCCTTGGCCGGCTGGATGAGGAACTCCAGAGCTGGACGGGCCTCTTCCAGAGTTGTCCTGAGTTGGGCTGATGGCTCATCCTTCATCTCCCCCATCAGTCAGTGCTTGGGTGTGGAGACTCCTGCAAGTGGCATGACCTTGGATGAGGCAGTTCTTTGCAGCTGATGCAATCCCGGAGGGGCTGAGAGCTGGAGGCTCTTTCCCAACAGCGTGCCAGTACCAGGGGCAACGAGCCCTTCTCTGAACAGGGGCCTGTTCATACTGTCCCTCCCGTGTATCCAGGCCTTTCTTTTTCGGCCCCTCATAGTGTTTATTCAGTGGAAGTTTTTAACCATAAATGATATAATCTGATTCACATATAATTTTTTAAAACAATCACTCCAGTTTCTGTGTGTGGAGAATAGACTGGGGTGGGGGCAGGGTGAGGTGGGGAGACCAGTTTGAGGCTGAGGCATGTGGAAGTCCCAACAGGAGCCCCTGGGAAGCAGGGAAAGGACAGGCTTCATGAGGCTCACTTGGGCTTTGGGCCTGTGCCCGGTGACCCTTCTCCCACAACAGAATAGCAAGCACAGCGAAAAGTCCACACCTTTCAACCTGGGTGCGGTCCCAAGGTCATCCTGCATCTGGAGCCACAGAGGTGGTGGTGGTGGAAGATTAAGTCCCCAGAAGGTCAAGTGAGCTTGTGGCCAGGAGGAAGTTCCTTTAGAGTCAGGAACCTCAGCTCTGTG
This sequence comes from Macaca mulatta, assembly GCF_049350105.2. Taxonomy (NCBI): domain Eukaryota; kingdom Metazoa; phylum Chordata; class Mammalia; order Primates; family Cercopithecidae; genus Macaca; species Macaca mulatta. Next base: position 150,555,461 of record NC_133411.1, read on the forward strand.
GACCCCTGTTTCCCAGCATCTGTATTTCTCCCTTCTTTCCCTTTTTTCCTTCCCTCTGTTTGGTTGATGCGTTTCCTATAAAAAATCTTACCTTATCTTAGCAGAACTGAGAGGAAAGGAGGTGTGCCTGCACTGGTGAAGGCTGGCTGGCACACTGTTTCCCCACTCCCCACCCCATCCCCCAGACCAAGCATGGGGGTGTCGGGAACCTCTCCCAGCCAAGAGAAGGAGCAGGTGGGCAAACTAGGAAAGAGAAGTTAAGGCCACTGAGCCTCCTGCCTGGCGTGGACCTGTCCTTCAGGAAAGGAGTTGAGGGATGGGAGGGCTGGAAGTTTCCTTGGGCAGCCATTGGCAAGATGACAGGGTTGGTCTGGTTTCTGGTTTCTGCTCAGATTCAAGATGCATGGTCCCTAGCCTGGGAAAGTCCTAGCTAACGGATAGACCCAGGCAGCAACTTTTCTACCCTCACCAAATGGACAAGCAAGCTGCTTGTCTCACCCTCAGTAGTTCCGGCGAAAGTCAAAGCTATGTAGGGTGGAACAGACCCCTCCAAAGAAACTGGGCCCAGTGAGGACCTGGTGCATTGTGAGTTCTTGCACTTGCTGTTCATTCTAGGAACGTTTTCCCCAGCTCCTGCAGGACCGGCTTGCTCGCCTTCGTTCACGTATCAGTTTACATCTCAGGCCCTCTGGCCACCCTGTCTAAAATAGTCCTCCCACTCCCTCCCTAACACCTCACCTGTTTGGTTTTGTCTCCCTAATAAGCACATATCACCATCTGAAATTATATCTTTTACTGGCTTATTTCTTATATGCTTCCTTGGGCTAGATTGTAAGCTCCATGAGGCTGGGCCCCTTGCCTGTCTTGTTCATCTCTGTATCGTCAATGTCTAGAATAGTGCCTGGTAGGCACTTACTACATTATAAAATGAAGGAATGAAGTGTCGTCTTCTCCTTCATCCCTCAAAACATCAAGGAAAAAGTCAACCCTGTGAGCATATAAATGGCCATAGAGGGACAGTCCCTCCAAAGAGGTTGGGCACAACCCTAAGATCCCAGGCCCATGAGCCCAGAGTGGGAGTGTATGTGTGCACACGCACGTGTGCATGTAGTGTGTGTGCATGTTTTGTGTGTATGTGTGTTGTGCATGTGTGTTGTGCATGTTGTGCATGTGTTTGTTGATGAGAAGAGAGAAAACCATTCACTCCAAGCTGAGGTTCCTGCTGCACTAAATACAGGGACTCCCAAAGTCTGAGTAAAGGCCAGCTTCTTTTAGGGAGTGATAAAGGAACAGGAGAAGGAGAGAGGGCTTCTGAAAGTGACCCCTAGGTCTCTGCAGGCCTTTGCAAGGCCTTAGGCTGCTAGCTAGGGGTGCCCACCCAAGTATGACCACATCGTCCCCACAATTTCCAGACCCTCTGAACCCTGGCTGCCCCTCCTCCCAGAAAGGTGTCAATGTGAAGAGGGTGAATTTGCTCTATCAAGTGTGACCCAGTGTTGGTGATGAATACCAGAGATGGTAGGATCAGCTAGAATAACATGTCACACGGTGGGCTGCGTTCAGGAATGCTGGAGTGGGTAACTGGCAAATTGAAAGGCTGCTTCATACTATAATGGTTAAAGAAAAAGGGAATTATCTCATGCCTTTCTTTTCGTCTATCAAGGTGTCAGCATATGCTAATTACCTGGCAGAGGCTTCAACGGGAAGAGGAAGAACAACTATTATATTTCTGAGGAAAGATTTATCTTGTGTTATTGGCGCCAGTTGGAGGAGGAGGTGGGGGTGGTAGGGGGTCAGAGAGGCAAAGTGAGAACTGTTTTTTGACTTGAATGGAATTGAAAATGCCTTTGAACTGAGGTTTTTCTCCTACAATTAGAAATAATAAGCCTTGTTGGAAGAGGCTTTGCTCTGAGCCTGTGGGCAGAAGAGGGGGCACATGGGTGGAGGACTCTAGCGTCCTAGGAGGTTGTGGGGAGGGGTCAGGCTGGGCAGCCGACTGGGCAGGAGACACAGAACTCCATTCATCCATGGATTGCATTAAAGAGGCTGTATAGGATGGGCGTTCAGAAGCACAGGCTTACAGTCAGGCAACCCTGGGTTTTGAATCCTGGCCCCACTACCTCCTAGCTGTGGTCTATGGCACATTGCTCATGTTTCAGAGCCTCAGTTTCCTCATCTGTGGGGAAAATAATACCTACTTTATATTGGTTACTGTCTTAGCTAAATGGGATCGTGTGAAAGAGATGTCCAGTATAGCTCAATAAGCAAGAGCACCGGTGGATATTATTACTCAGCATATGTTTTCTGAGCACCTACTGCAGTTCAAGCACTAGGGAAACAGGTTAATAAGTCAGATAGGGCTCTGCCCTCCAGGAACTTATCACAAAATGGAGGGCCTGTATCTCCTTCGGTTCCCATCCCCTCAGAGATCCCAGAAAGTGAAGAAAAGGGATACGGGGAACAGGGAAGGGCCCTCAAGCTTTACATGAGGCTGTGCTTCCCCCATTATAATGATAATAACAGTGAATTGGATACTTGATACACATGAACTCTAAGTGGAGATTTGGTGGATAAGTGTTGGAGGCCAAAGGATCACCCCAGGAAGGAGCTTGGAGGTGTCAGAGCTTAAGAGGATTGAGTTTGCAAGAGACAGGTGAGGGACTGGTCAGGATTCAAGCTGTGGAGACCAACACTGGGGGGTGTAGTACCTCCAAGGGGGTCTGTCCTCAGGAATGGAAGGTCCTGGGGCCAGATGAACTTACTCCCAAGAGTTGACCCCAATGCCAATGTCAAATTTCAGCTGTCCCAGGCCCCTCCATTCAGGATCAGCAGCTGTGAGCAAGTGAACTGGAGAGGCAGCCTGGCATGGTGGCAAGTGTGCAGCCTATGGTGCAGAGATCTGAGTTCAAATCCTATTTCTCGTACTTATCAAATGGTGGATTTGGGTCAGTTCCTAACCTCTCTGTGCCTCTGTTAAATACAGATAATGAGCTCTAACTGTGGGGTTGTTGGGCAGACTAAAAACAAGGCATTCGAAGCACCTGGCGCACAGTAGCTGTTCCCAAATGGTAGAGGTGATTACTAAAATTGGCCATCCTCGCCAACTGTGTCTGATTCACTGCTGGCCCCAACCCCTGTGGCCTGGAGAGGCATTTACTGCTCTGGGGATGGCAGAGGAAGGAATGGGGGTGGCACCAGGTGGGTTGTGTGGCAGACAGAGACTTTGAGCAGGTAATGGCTGTCAGAGACCAGCAAATCACAGGTGTCTAGGGAACAACAGGAGTTACGCTCAGACTCCAAAGAACAAACATGCAGCACAAGACGTTTTGCCAAAGCAAAGCTGTTTTGATCGTTCCCGGATGTGACATGTATCGCATGAGGAAAGAGAGCCTCTTGCACTGAGGCTGCCTAATTGACAGCCGGCGGCTCCAAGCAGAGTGGCACTGGGCAAGGTGAGGATGAGGGTAGAGCAACCCTCCTCATACTGCCGGCCTCCCCGCCACCCCGGGCAAGGCTTCATAGCAGAGGCACTCTTGCCTGTGGGGTGAGGGAGGCTCACTATTCCCAACACCTCCAGATCCAGCCCTGGCCTCCACCTCTCCAGCCCCAGCCTGCATCTCTCCTGGAACCCAGGCTCTGTGCCAGTCTAATTGAACTTCAAAACTTTGCCAAATGCAAAAGGCTCTGTCTGGCCTCCAGGCCTTTGCATATGCTGTTCTCTCTGCCTTGGATTTTCCTCCCACCCACCTGGCTAGTAATGGCAAATGCCTCCTTAATAACAAAAATAAAAGCAGCTTACATTTATTAAGCACTTACTCTGGGTTAAGTGCTTACCCAATTTTATCTTATTTAATCCTCACAACAACCTACAGGGTAAAAATACTGATAGTTGACATGCAGTAGATCCCTAGCATTGGCCAGCCACTGTGCTTTCTTTTTTTTTTTTTTTTTTTTTTTGAGACGGAGTCTTGCTCTGTCGCCCAGGCTGGAGTGCAGTGGCACAATCTCGGCTCACTGCAAGCTCTGCCTCCTGGGTTCACGCCATTCTCCTGCCTCAGCCTCCTGAGTAGCTGGGATTACAGGCACCCGCCACCATGCCCGGCTAATTTTTTGTATTTTTAGTAGAGATGGGGTTTCACCGTGTTAGCGAGGATGGTCTTGATCTCCTGACCTCGTGATCCACCCGCCTCGGCCTCCCAGAGTGCTGGGATTACAGGTGTGAGCCAGTGCGCCCAGCCTCAAGTGCTTTCTGTGTATTGACTCATTTATCTCTCAACCCTATGGGGTTATTACTATTATTATTATTATTATTATAGAGGGAGTTTTGCTCTTGTTGCCCAGGCTGGAGTGCAATGGCGCGATCTAGGCTCACCACAACCTCCACCTCCCGGGTTCAAGCGTTTCTCCTGCCTCAGACTCCCAAGTAGCTGGGATAATAGGCACATGCCACCACGCCTGGCTAATTTTTGTATTTTTAGTAGAGACAGGGCGTCACCATGTGTGCCTAGCTGGTCTCAAATGCCTGACCTCAGGTGATCCGCCTGCCTTGGCCTTCCAAAGTGCTGGGATTATAGGCATGAGCCACCACGCCTGGCCTAAGTTGCTATTACTATGCTTATTTTACACATGAGGAAACTGAGGCACAAAGAGGTCAAGGAACTTGTCCAAGGTCACGAGCTTGAAGTAGCAGAGCCCAGGTTCCAGCTCAGGTTACCTGACTCCAGACCTTGAATTCATAACTGCTGTACCATCTGCCCCTGTATATCCTTTAGAATTCAGCCCAGGGGCCATGTCTCCCCCAGAGGCCGTCTCTTTTCCCTGATTGGGTCAGGAGCTTCCAGCCATCATCCTGTGAAGTCTGCTTGTCTGTCCCCTAGGCTGGAAATTCCCAACAGTAGGGACTGTCTGCCTGGTTCAGCATTATATCCTCAAAGTCTAGCACAGTGCCTGGCACCTAGCAGGGGCTCCACATAGGCTGAAAGCCTGCAAGAATCCCACCCTAGCTTCACCTTTTCAATCACAAGGACTGCAATACCCCATCACATAAGGTAACTGGGGTCGAAAAAATTCAATCACATAAAATCTGGGTTTTGATTTTTATATAGTTAGTGAGAAGCAATGCTTTTTCATCCATCTGAAGTGGCACAAAAAGCCAAGATAGTAAGGCATGCTGTACACCACTGACCCTATGCTGAACTGAGGAAATTCCAGATAATCACAGGGCATTCACTTCCTGACACTCCCATTCCCTTTTGAGAAATGGAACTGGCTGTAGGACAGGAGCTCTTTGCAGCCCTTGCTCATGTTATATTAAATTTGTGTTTCTTGTGGGCAGCATTAGGAAGAGCGTTGCCACACCCACTTTGTGCCCAATCTTGGCCACATTGTCCGAAGATCAAGGAGCCAACAGAGTAGCTGAGAGTCAGAGGGGCTTGGAGAGAGTGAGGGGCTCTGGTCTCACTCCACGCATAGTTTCTGTTCTTAAGCCATCATAACACTGTTGCCTGAGCAAACTCTTGCCCCACGAGTTTACCTTCCCACTGCCAAAGGTCACTCTTGTTGACTAATTCTTTTTGTGATGATGCAGAGATAACAAGCTCTGCCTTGGGAGGGGCTGTCAAAGGAGTGAAAGAGATGGACAGCTCAGAGGAGAGTAAGAGTCCCAAGGGTGGGCAGGTCCAGGCAGGCTCCTTGGAGGAGGTGGCATTTGGTCTGGCCTCTGCGCCTGCTGGCCTTTCCCCTGTGGTTATAGAGAGCACAGAAATGCCATATGAGTCTCAGCCTAGATTTCCCTTTGAGCCAATGACAGTCTGGGGAGAGGTTATGGCAGCCTCCAGGAGATGAGAGTGAGTGCTTGTCACTGAACCACTACCCCCTTAGGTGTGCAGCCTGCCCAACCCTAGCTGAGAGGTGTGGGAGCCTTACTTTCCTCACCAATAAAGTGTAGATAATGATAATACCTTCCACCCAGGCCTGTGGTGAAGATCAAATGAGAGAATGCAGGCAAAAGCGTCTTATATGCTATAAAAGGCTCTGACAAATGCTCATTATTTCTTCCTATTCTTCTCCTGGAATTTATCAAACACTTTATAGGCCCTGGAGGTATTTTTTTGACTCCATTGTACATGGCTTTCTCTGGCCCACAATTCTCCTCTCTTCTCCTGCTGTACTTTAAGGGAGGCAGGATAGTGCAGTGGTTAAGAAGGGAGGAGCAGGCTGGCCTGGGTTTGAATCCTGGCTTCTCCTTTTCCTAGAGGAATGCATGACTCAGGGCAAGCCACACCACCTTTCAGAGCTCCCTTGGCTCTCTCCTGTTTGTCCTGTTTAAAAATGAGTATAAAAATTGAACTTAACTCATAGATTGATGTGAGGACTAAATGAGATATTTTGTGAACAGTTCTTAATACTGTGGCTGCTGAGTGCTTAATAAATGTCAGCTGTGTTGTTTTTAATTCTCTCTGGTAGGTAGAATTCTACCATTTTTGAGTGGTAGGACCACTGAAAAGAGACCTCAGGCACAATTTTTACAGGCTTCCTTGTCTCCACACTCAGGCAGCGGGTAGATCAAGAAGCAGATTAAGTGCTCACTCATGCAGCAAGCAGTTTTTGAGTGCTTACTCTGTGCCAGGTACTCCTAGAGCAATAGGATGGTGAAATCACGGTCCCCATCACTGGGGAGCCATGCTGCAGTGAGGAAGATGTTTATTGAGTCACTCACTCGCTCACTCTCATTCATTCATTCGTTCATTCGGTCAATTATCACCCATTTGCCAGGGTCTCCACATGCAGGTTCTGCGCTGGGCTCTGAAGCGCAGAGCTGGGAACAGGGCAGGAAGCCTACTGCAGAGGTCGGGCTGGAGTCCCTTGAGGCCGCAACCTCTTTCTGATGTGCCTTCCCACTTCCTGTCACTTGGCCTCAGTCTCTCCATCTGAACGTCAAAGGGTCATTTAAGCTGGTCTCCAAGCTCCTGGCCCACACCAACATTCCAGATTTCTCAGCTAGGATGGACAAATGCTGAGTGACACCCCCATCCCTGCTCCCAGCCCACACACTCACTTGAGGCGCGGGCATCGATCGGCTTGGAGCTCATTAGTGGCCGCGCAGCCGTTGCTGCATGTCACAGGCTCTTAAAGTCTCCATTACCAAGGCCCCTTGCTCCTCTGTATTTTTAGCCCGCATCTGGAGGAGACGGCTGGCGTCTCCTGCAGTTATACATGTCAGGTTCCGTGGTTTCGACAACTTCGCAGGCCTCTGGGCACCTGGAGGTGGGGGCCCCTAGATCTGCTGCTGGAAGAGAAGCTGGTGGGAGGTGTGAGGACCAGGGGTGGGACCAGGTGTTTTCTGTTCTGCAATCCCCCAGTCCCTTCTTGTGGGATACTGCCTCCCAGGTATGACAGAGCACAGAGGCCCCCATGCTTTCCTGGCTGTTCTGGGACCTAGGAGGATAAACTGCTCTCTGGATGACACTGGACTCAGGGCAGGTGATGCCAACTTGGGAACAAAACCCAGGCCACTTGGACATTCCCAATGATCAGCCACCATCTCTGGCTGCAGACAGGTAGAGCAAAACACACAGAGGCCACGCGTTGACATCCAATACTGAAAGCAGGTTTCTTCTGCCTACAGGAGACAGAGCAAGCTCCTGCAGCCAGCCCAGCTTGCAAGAGCCTGGGTTCCTCTGGCATTGACAAGGACTGTAGCTCACAGGCCCCAGAATGTGGGAGAAAGAATGTGTTTCCTGGTGATAGACACCAAGAAGGACGAGGCAGGCCACAGCTTGCCTGGGAGGGGTAGGAGGTGCAACGTGGTGGGGGATGGGGAGGAATCCCAACATGGGGAGAGGGGAAGTCCTCGGGCCTGAGATGGGAATGGGGCTATTCCCATATTGGGAGCACCAAAGCCTGGACTTCCAGGAAGAATAGAAGCCTCAGTCAAGGACATAATTTAAATTTCTCTATTCCCCAACAGCCGTACACCCTAAGACTTGCTAATAAAATAATAGTAGTGAACAATTATTAGTCTGTTACTCTGAGCCAGTTACTTAGTGTACTAAGTGAGATCCTTGTACTTCCTGATCATCTTATCGATTCTTCAGTTTAAGGGAGGAAGTATTATGATTCTTCTCATCTTATAGATGAGGACAGTGAAGCTCAGAGAGGCTAAGCAACTCACCCAAAGTCACACAGCTGGAAAGTGCCAAATATATGCAGAATTTCAATCCAGAGTCCAGGCTCGTCCTACACCATGTATGTAGCCTTCAGATGCCAAGGGAAGAAATGAGGTAAGTTCTCACTCAACAGTGACATTTTACTGATGATGCAGCAGGAAGAACATCATTTTGGAAGGTTCTGTCTCTATGCCAGATGTAGTTCTGACAAATCCCTCTTTTACTCTGGGCCTCAATGAGGAGATAGATTGAGGTGTGGAAGGATCAAAGCCATATTACACATCTGTTCTGAGCTCCCATCTGAATCTGAAAAGATGTTAAATAATAATAATAGCAAACATTCCTGGAATATTTACTGTGTGCCAGGTATATTATATGTGTTGTTTTTTAATCTTCATACCTCCCTGTGAAGTATTATCCTTAAACAGATGAGGGAATGAAGCTCAGAAAGGCTGAGCAATCTGCCTAAAGCCACACAGCTAACAACGAGGTGAGGCTGAAATTAGAAATGTGGCTTGCTCTGTCTTAACCACTCCCCTTTTCTGCCTTCTGAGCGTTCAGTCCTGGGACACCTAAATGTTTTGAGAAGGAGGAGCTTCAGGTGTCTTCTGTCAGAGCTGGAGGGAGGCCAGGGGCAGAGCCTATGTGATCTGCTGGAAGCACTCAGTTTTCTGTTATTTAGGTGAGAGTAACGGCTTCCTTATTTTCAGGCTCAGGACACTGACCTCCCTTTACACCACCCTATTCCACGCCATCCGTTATTGACACCCCACTTACCTCAAGGTGCTGAGAGCTTCCCAAACACAGAATACCTCCTGAAGGAGAAGGAGGGAGAAAACCTGCAACACTTTTGCTCCTCCCAGAGGGGCCTGGAGGGGCAATGAGAGTGACACTTGACACAGGGACCTGGGGGTTTCTGAACTTTGCCACCATCTATAAATTCACCAGATACTTACTGTCTGCCTATTCGGTGTCAGGCACCTTTCCAGGGCAGGGCTGCCATACAGAGTTGCATGCTGCACAACCCTCTGGAGGTGCCAATCATATGGTAGACACTGTGCATGACATGACTGGGTGCTGGGAATGTCGTGGTAAGCAAGACCAACCTGGCCTCTGGTCTCACAGAGGATGGAGTCCCACAGGGGCCTCAGTCAGGCAAGGCAGGAATGACTTTACAGTATGGCCAGGGTGGTGATGGGGGAGGAGCAGGGGCTGTTGGGACTTGCAGGAGAGGCCCCAAACTATATTTGGTAAGTCAAAGAAGGCTTCCTGGAAGAAGTGACGTCTAAACTAAGGCCTGAAAGATAAGTAGAAGCAGCCTGCTTAAGGGGGAGTGTTCCAGGCAGGAGAAGCTTGAGCAATTAATCATAATCCAAGGTAATTCAGGCTGTAACATCAACATGAACACAGAGCTGTGGGAGCCTGTATTCATTCCATCAGTCATTTACTCATTAAGGAGATGGGGAATAGTTAGGCCTGGGAGTTGGAAATGTTTCACCTAGAAGATAACCCTTGAACTGGGCCTTGAAGGATAAGTAAGGGTTTTCTGGGTTTAGGGGGCAGGAGAAGTGGGAGAGAAGCATCTGAGGAGACAAAACCACATGAGCAAAGGCATGCGGTTGGAGGTTTTGAGCATGTTGCCTGCACAAAGCAGAGGTTTAGGATACCTTTCCCAGGCTACCCTTGGTAGCTCTTTGTCTCTCAAACCTAACCTTGATATTTATTATTCATTTTTAACATGACTTCATCTGTTAATAAGGGTTCAGATAGGAATGTTGGATGTAGGCATGCCTGAGTGCAGGAATCAGTGGATGAGTGGAAAGATTAATAAATGCATGAATGAAGGAATATATGAAAGAATGAATAATAATACTGAACATTTTATGCGTGCTTTCCATGTGCCAGGCATTGTTCTAAGCGCTTTTTATTTATTAAATCATTAAATCCTCACACAACCCTAGGAGGTAGGTTTTGTTATTATATACATTTTACAAATGGGAAAAGTAAGACATGCAAAGTTAAGTAATGCACGCAGTGCCGCACAGCTAGGAGGTGGAGTGCGGGGGCAAGGGTTTGAACAGAGGCTACAGCCTGGGTCCCAGGAACAAATGCTAGGAGTTGGGCAGTTCCTCATTTATCCAAATAACTCCTCTCTCGCTTCATAATGGTTTCTTGGCTAAGCCTCCTCCAGAAATGTGCTGCTTCCTTGGAGCAGACCTGGGTCCAGGCAACCAGAGACTGTCAGGGCACTGCCCTGGCTGGTGGGGACACACAACACCTGCAGCCCTCGCGGGGTAGCTGTAATGTGCTGAGGATGTGCTGCTCCTCCCTAGAACAGGCTGGGTGAGGAAGTAGGGCCTTTAGCTTGCACAGTGGAGAGCACCCTTGCTCTGGGAGTGCCTCTCTGATCATTGAACGAGAAGCTTGAAGTTTGCCTTGCAGTTGATTGTATTAGCATTTCGGAAGAATCCCCCTTCCTGGGAAGTGTATTAATGATTCACTCTGGCTGGTCTCTCACCCAGGGCAGCCTCTTCGTGAAGTGCCACAGATTTCCTAGGAATCCTCTGAGACATTTTGACATTCTGATTGTCACTGCCAACGTGGGCTGCGAAGGAATTAATTGACACAGATGAAACCCTCAATTTCCAAGGGCTGTGTAATAAAATAAAGGTTATTGTATCATTGTAGATTCCACCACTAATGAAAAAGGGCTAAAGACCATAATGACAATATGGCATGCTTAGAGAGTGGGGACTCACTTTGATTTTTACAAGCAACCATCCTGAACTTTTGGGAATAATAAGGATGATAGTTATTATTTATCGAGAATTTATGATATGTTAGGTCCTTTACTAAATGATCTATCTATATATTATGTATTCCAACTCTATGAAGGATATGCTATTTTCATCTCCATTTTACGGGTGAAGAAACTGAGGCAGGGAGAGGTACAGTAAACATGGCTAGTAAGTTGGAGAAATAGACAACCTTGTGGCTGAAAGACATTCTATTTTCTTGAGGATGAAGGATGATTGAAATACCTGGGCAGGCAGGGTTAAGATATGGGCTAAGCATAAGGAATTCTGGCTGGTAGAGTGTTATAAGTGTCTGTACACATTTTGTAGACACTGAGAGAACACCACTGCCTTTTCTCTCAGACCACAGGAATCCCATCCATCCATCTACCCATTCATCCATACAAAAGAGATCCACCCATTCATCATCCTCCCAACCATAGATCCATTAATCTGCCCATCAATCCACTCATCCATTTATCTGTCATCCACCCATCCATTCATGCATCCATTCAGTTAGTCATATATTCATGTATTCACTTATTTCTTCAACTCAAGGATGTCTCTGACTACCCCTCCCCAGCTTCTGTCATGGGAGTGGGTGCCCCCCTTTCCTATAAGTGCCTGCTCTCACAGATGTAGCAGGTGGAGGAAAAGCAGCAGGAGAGCAAGGTGCTGGGAGATACAGTACCACCTCCATAATTTGTAAAGAGTTCCTTTAACTTTCTCATCCCCAATCTCCATATATGTAAAATGGGAATAATATTTGCAGGCTGTTGTGAATTTAAAGCAAGCAAATGTGTGATATGTTTTGGAAATATAAAAGTTCTGCATAAATTTGTGTCTCTATCATCATTATCATCACTAGTGCAGTATGTACTCGAATCTATGACTCCCTTAAGTTTGAGAAGTCAGCATCTATAAAATGAACCATTTCTGATTTTGTTTTAAAGAAATTCTTTAAAATTTATAAACACGAAATCCAGTAAAATAAAATTACTTTAAATCATGCAATTGCACAGTTTTATAATAATCAGATCTATTTATTCCACGTTCTCTTGAGGCTACAGGAAGTATTAGAGATTAGGAGTTGGAAAGGGACTTGGTAAAAAGGGATACTTGATCATGAAACATCAGTCCTACAATTCCTGGCTTAATGGATAGAGCTCTCCAGAATAATATTATATATCAGGAAGATTGTTTAAGGCTTACTTCTTGTTGGTTATAAGAATAGGTGAGGGAAGACTGTAAGGAAATATGTGCCTGAAAACCCAGGAAAAGATGAATAATCAGGCTACAAGATGAGCAAGAACTGCTATAAATAGAGGTTATATAAATGCTATTATCAGTCAGTGTGGGTTACATTATGTTGCAGTAACAAACAGTCCCCAAGTCTCTGAGGCCTATTACAAATGTTTATTTCTATCCTATATTACATGTCTGTCGTGGGTCAGCTGCAGCTTTGTTCTCCTGCTTTCTTCACTCTGGAGCCCAGGCCAATAGAGGAGCACACCAATTCTTAAAGCTTTCCCTCAAATTTTATTGGCCAAAGCAAATCGCATGGTAGGCCTGTCATCAATGGGAAGCATATTCCACTTTCAGAAAGGGCACCCAAGGGAGGAACAGCAAATATTTTGACCAATAACACAACTGTCCATATACATTGTAACTGAACTAGATTATTTGAACCTCAGAGTGGCTTACAGGAAGGACCTTTGGAGGAAGAAGTAGTAGCCCAATCAATTTAGCTTATTTCTGTGTCTGCCTCTTCTCCTCTCACCACCCATTTTCTATGTATTGTGGCTTTTGCCTTTGTGTCCTTTTTTTTTTTGAAGTGAGGTCTTACTGTGTTGTCCAGGCTGGGGTGCAGTGGTGTGACCTTAGCTCACTGCAATCTCTGCCTCCTGTGCTCAAATGCTTCTCCCTCCTCACCCTCCTGAGTAGGTGGGACTACAGGAATGTGCCACCACACCCAACTAATTTCTTTTTTTTTCTTTTTTTCTTTTTTTTTTTTTGTAGACTAGAGTCTTACTCTGTCACCTAGGCTGGAGTGCAGTGGCGTGATCTTGGCTCACTGCAACCTCTGCCTTCCATGTTCAAGTGATTCTCCTGTCTCAGTTTCCCAAGTAGGTGGGATTACAGGTGTGAGCTACCACACCCAGCTAATTTTTTGTATTTTTAGTAGGGATGGGGTTTTGCAATGTGGCCAGTCTGGTCTCAAACTCCTGGCCTCAGGTGATCTGCCTGCACTGGCCTCCCGAAGTGCTGGGATTACAGGCATGAGCCACCACACCTGGCCTGCTTTTCCATCTTGAGATTCCCATTTCCTCATGACTCTGGCTTCCCCTTTATGGTCCTTTTGCCCTCTTTCTCCCTTATGACCTTTTACCTTATGATCTTGCCATTAGTTAGCCAGAACTCTTCAGAGTCAAGTGCCAGAAACCCAATGCAAAATAATTTAAGCAAAAGGGAAAAGAAGAAATTTTTTGGCTCATATATGAAAAATCAAAGGTAGAGCTGGCCTTCAGCATGGCTGGGTCTCTGGGCCTTGGTAATCTTGCCATCTCTCATCTCTTCTTTCCACTGTGTTAACTCCATCTTTGGGCAGACTTTCCCATCTTGTTGATGGGATGGTTGCTATGGCAGAGGCCCCTGGTTGCCTGACAACAGCTGTTCTCCTTTTCTTCCAATATGATAGAATATTTTAGTTGGCAGGATGGCCTTTCTTGCAACTAGTTGTGCTTTAGGACTACATTCTGGCTAATCATACATGAGAAAATGATGTGTGCAACTTTTGGGCTGTTCCCCTAAAATAAATCGTTGTGCTTCCCCTTCCTTTTTATTGCCTTCTGGCTGGCTGAAATGTGGTCATGGTGGTGATAAATGTCACCCCCCCAGAGGGGGAAGAGCAACAAAATAGAAGGAGCCTGGGATTCTGAGAACTTTTGTGGAGCAGAACTACTATATCTACTTGAGCTTTTATATGAGAAAGAATTAAATTTTAATCTTGCTTTAGCCCTGTTATTTGGGCCTCTTTGTTAGAGTAGCATGATCAATATCTTAATTAATTCACTTCCCCATCTTGAGCCCATCATTGTGGTGAGGGGATGAAATCTACTGACTCGGCCAGGCCTGGGAATTAGGGTCTTATTTCAGAATCTGGGGCGAGACTAACTCACTTAAACTCTTAGGTGAGACTAGCTCATCTAAACTCTAGACTGTACCCCAAGGAATATTGGGGTGCTATCACCAGAAAAACATGTGAAATGAGTGCTAGGCAGGCAAAAACAACATATGGCCATCACACCCTGTCAGCTCCTCATTCTCCTTATGCTTGCCTGCTTAGATTCCCTAGAAAAACATTAGATTGGCCCAATTCATCTATTTCCTCTCACCAGGTCACAACTCATCTCTCAGGTGCCAGATAATGGCCCAATCAGCTGTGGCTATGGAGATGGGTCACCTGTGGCTATGCGTTTGGTAGCCTTGGTGGACAGAGTAGACAGCATAATTCACGTATCTTCAGAGCCCTCTGTCCACTTGCTGTAGTGGGTGGTGTTGATGTTGAGGCCTGGGAGTAATTCAGGAAGTGGACTAGTGTTTTAGTCTGTTTGGGGGCTATAACAAAATGCCATAAGCTGGGTGGCTTATAAACAACAGAAACTTATTCCTCCCAATTCTGGAGGCTGGGAAGTCCAAGATCAAGGCACCAACAGACTCTGTCTGGTGAGAGTTTACTTTGTGGTTCACAGAATGGTGCCTCATCACTAGTCCTCACATGGTGGAAGTGGCAAAGCAGCTCTCCAGGGCCTCCTTTTTCTTTCTTTCTTTTTTGTGTGTGTGTGTGTGTGTGTGTGTGCTTTTTTAAGAGATAGGGTGTATAAGGCCATTATCTCATTGCCATAAAGAAATACCTGAGACTGGGTAATTCATAAAGAAAAGAGGTTTAATTGGCTCATGATTCTGCAGACCTTACACGAAGCATGATGCTGGCATTTGCTCAGCCTCTGTGAAGGCCTCAGGAAACTTACAATCATGGCAGAAGGTAAAGGAGGAATAGGCACTTTGCATGGCCAGAGCAGGAGCAAGAGTTGGGGTTGGAGGTACCACACCCTTTTAAGCAACAGATCTCGTGAGAACTCACTCACTATCATGAGAAGAGCACCAAGGGAATGGTGCTAAACCATTCATGAGAAATCCACCCCTATGATCCAATCACCTCCCACCAGGTCCCACCTCCAACATTGGGGATTGCAATTCAACATGAAATTTGGGCAGAGACACATCACCAAACCACATCATTCCACCCCTGACCCTTCCCAAATCTTATATCTTTCTCATGTTTCAAAATACAATCATGCCTTCCCCAAAGTTTTAACTCATTCCAGCATTAACTCAAAAGTTCAAAGCCTCATCTGAGACAAGGCAAGTCCCTTCTACCTATGAGCCTGTAAAATAAAAATCAGTTTAGTTACTTCCGAGATACAATGGGAGTACAAGCATTGAGTAAACATTCCCATTTCAAAAGGAAGCAATCAGCCAAAAGAAAGGGGCTATCGGCTCCATGCAAGACTCCAGCAGGGCAGTCATTAAATCTTAAAGCTTCAAAATAATCTCCTTTGACTCCATATCTTACATCCAGGGCATACTGGTGTTAGAATTGGACTCCCAAGGCCTTGGGCAGGTCTGCCCCTGTGGCTTTGCAGGGTCCAGCCCCCAAGGCTGCTCTCACAGGCTGGCCTTGAGTACCTGTGGCTTTTCCAGGTGCAGGGTACAAGCTGTCAGTAGATTTACCATTCTGGGGTTTGAAGGATGGTGGCTCTCTTTTCACAGTTCCATTAGGCAGTGGCCTAGTGGGGACTCTGTGTGTGGGTTCCAAACCCTCATTTCCCCTCCACACCGCCCTAGCAGAAGTTCTCAAAGAGGCCCTTGCAGCAAGCTTCTGCCTGGGCACCCAAGCTTTCTCATGCATCCTCTGAAATCTAGGCGGAGGCTCCCAAGCCTCAACTCTTGCATACAGTGCACCTGCAGGCTTCACACTGCACGGAAGCTGCCAAAACTTAAGGCCTGCACCCTCTGGAGCTGCAGACCGAACTGTACTTGGCCCCGTTTGAGCAGAGGCTGGACCTGAGTAGCCAGTGTCCTGAGACTGTGCAGGGGAGTGGGGTCCTGAGTCTGGCCCATGAAACCATTCTTCCCTCCTAGACCTCAGGGCCTGTGATGGGACCCGCTGCCAGGAAGGTCTCTGAAATGCCTTCAAGGCCTTTCCGCCATTGTCTTGTCTGTTAGCCTGTGGCTCTTTTTTTTTTTTGTTTTTTTGGTTTTTTTAGTTGTGCAATCTCTCTAGCAAGTGGTTGCTCCACAGACTCCTTGAATTCCTCTCTCAAAAACAAACAAACCAAAAAAAAAAAAAAAATTTTATTTCTCTGTCACATGGCCAGGCTTCAAATTTTCCAAACTTTTATGCTCTGCTTCCCTTTTAAATGTAAGTTCCAAGTTCAAGGCATTCCTTTGTTCCCACATCTAAGCATAGACTGTTAGAAGCAGCCATGCCACTTGTTGAACACCTTGCTGCTTAGAAATTTCTTTCTCAGCTGGTGGCAGTGGCTTACACCTGTAATCCCAGCACTTTGGGAGGCTGAGGTGGGCAGATCACCTGAGGTTGGGAGTTCGAGACCAGCCTGACCAACATGGAGAAACCCCGTCTCTACTAAAAATACAAAATTAGCTGGGTGTGGTGGCACATGCCTGTAATCCCAGCTACTTGGGAGGCTGACGCAGGAGAATTGCTTGAACCTGGGAGGTGGAGGTTGCGGTGAGCTGAGATCGTGCCATTGCACTCCAGCCTGGGCAACAACAGCAAAACTCGGTCTCAAAAAATAAATAAACAAACAAACAAATAAACAAATAAATAAATTTCTCCAGATCCCCTAGGTCATCACATCCTCTTTCTCTCTCTCTCTCTTTGAGGTGTGGTCTGGTTCTGTTGCCTAGGCTGGAGTTCAGTAGTGTGATCCCAGCTCACTATAGCCTCCACCTCCCAGGCTCAAGTGATCCTCCCACCTCGCACTCCTGAGTAGCTGGGACTATAGGCATACGCCACCACTCCCAGCTAATTTTTGTATTTTTTGTAAAAATCGGGTTTTGTCATGTTGCCCAAGCTGGTCTTGAACTCCTGAGCTCAAGCAGTCCACCCACCTCCGCTTCCCAAAACGCTGGGATTATAGGCGTGAGCCATCATGCCCAGCCCCCAAGTCATCACTCTCAAGGTCAAATTCCACATATCCTTAGGGAATGGACACAGTCCAGCCAAACTCTTTGCTAAGTCATAACATGCGTGACCTTTGCTCCAGTTCCCACTAAGTTTCTCATTTCCATCTGAGACCTTGTCAGCCTGACCTTCATTGTTCATATCACTATCAGCATTTTGGTCACAACCATTTAACCAGTCTCTAAGAAGTTCTAAACTTTCCCTCATCTTCGTGTCTTCTTCTGAGGCCTCCAAACTCTTCCAACTGTTACCCAGTTCCAAAGTTACTTCCACATTTTTTTTTTTTTTTTTTTTTTGAGACAGTCTCACTCTGTCTCCCAGGCTGGAATGCAGAGGTGTGATCTCAACTCACTGCAACCTTTGCCTCCCGGAGGCGATTCTTGTGCCTCAGCCTCCCAAGTAGCTGGGACTACAGGCATGCACCACCATGCCCAGCTAATTTTTGTATGTATTTTTAGTAGAGAAGAGTTTCACCGTGTTGGCCAGACTGGTCTCGATGTACTGACCTCAAGTGATCTGTGTACCTTGGCCTCCCAAAGTTCTGGGATTACAGGCTGCTTCCGCATTTTCATGTATCTTTGTAGCAATGCCCCCACTCCTCAGTACCGATTTTCTGTATTAGGCCATTTTTGCATTGCTATAAAAAAATAGTTGAGACTGGATAATTTTTTCTCTTTTTTTTTTTTTTTTTGAGACAGAGTCTTAGTCTTGTCACCCAGGCTGGAGTGCAATGGCGCGATTTCGGCTCACTGCAACCTCCACCTCCCGGGTTCAAGCAATTCTTCTGCCTCAGCCTCCCGAGTAGCTGGGATTACAGGTGCCCGCCAACACACCTGGCTAATTTTTTTTTTTTTTTTTTTTTTTGTATTTTTAGTAGAGACGGGGTTTCACCATGTTGTCCAGGCTGGTCTCGAACTCCTGACCTCAGGTGATGAGACTGGATAATTAATAAAGAAAATAGGTTTAATTGGCTCATGTTTCTGCAGGCTGTACCGGCAGCATGATGCTGGAATTTGCTCAACCTCTAGGGGAGCCTCAGGAAACTTACAGTCATGGCAGAAGGTAAAGGGGGAGCAGGCACATCATATGGCCAGAGCAAAAGCAGGAGAGAAAGAGGCAGGGAGGTGCCATACACTTTTAAACAACCAGATCTCATGACAACTCACTATCATGAGAACAGCACCAAGAAGGGGATGGTGCTAGATCATTCATGAGAAATACACCCCCATGATCCAATCAACTCCTACCAGGGCCCACTTCCAATACTGGTGATTACAATTCAACGTGAGATTTGTGGTGGGGACCCATATCCAAACTATATCATAGGGTCTTGCTATGTTGCCCAGGCTGGCCTTGAATTCCTGGGCTCAAGCAATCCTCCTGCCTCAGCCTCCCAAAGTGCTGGTATTACAGGTATAAGACACTGTGCCTGGCCAAGAGGACTCTTTTATAAGGGCACTAATCTTCATGATCTAATCGCCCCCAAAGGCCCTACCTCTAATATCATCACAATGGTGATTAGGTTTTCCACTTATGAATTTTGAAGAGAAACAAACATTTAGACCATAGCAACTGGGCTCTCCAGCCATGAAAATGGATTAGGGAAAATATGAGAACTGGCTAAGGGTATCTGTATGCTGTCAGCCCCAGTCTCCAAAAGTTGGTCTCTGCCCATGACCATCTGTGTAAAATGACACAAGGATCCTAGTTGGGTCATCTTCACTGTGCCAAAGGCAAGATAAGTTCTTTAAATTTACTGCAGACGCTCATTGGGGATGGACCAGAGTGTTTGTTAACTCTAAACACCAATAAATGCTGACAAATAATGCTATTAAAAATGTGTTATTGCTCTGACACTTTGTTATAACGTCTTTCCTCTTCCGTTTTCCCCATGTAACATTGGCTTTAAAAGGCCCCAGCCAAAAGCCGAACACCAATAAAACTGCGCCAAGTCTCCCAGAACATCTTCATTTATGAAACAGTCAAAGACTCAGCACTCAGGGAGAAGCCACTGAGATATTCCACTGTTTTGTAAACTTTGAAAAATCTATAGTTCCTGTAGTTGAGGCCTAACTGCACATTGCATTTGAAATTTTGAAGCTTCAATTGCTTAAAAATATTGTAACTGCTTCTCAAACAGGAAAATTGCATTTAGATTTCCCTCTGTGTTTAACCTTGGACTGGCAAGAGATAGTCTTCAAATTTCCCCAGCAAATGAAAATCACTTTAGGATTGAGATTGCATATGGATAGTTCCTGCCATGAGAAAAAGAAATCTCCAGGAACAAATACAGTCATACCTTCTGTGCTGGGCCCATTATGTGGACAAATAGATGATCATTTTGTCCTATAATCCACAGCATGAGGGATTTGGGACAGAGACAAGGAAAGACATTTTTGAATATGAGGTTCAGCCACATCTGAACTGTTACTAAGGGAAATCGCAGTGCCCTGCACTCAATTTTCTTAGAGCCAGCCTCCTGTAAAATTGTTCCATTCCTTTGGCACTTTCCATGTCAAAATTCCCATTTTGCCCACAGAGGCTCTAGTGCTTTCAAACCATCTCTTCTCAGTCAGTCTTATAATTCATTCAAACTAAAGTGTGATTGTTTGCATTTTAAAGGGATCCAATTGGAAGAGGGCAGTGCTTTACTCAAAGGAATTAGTCAACATTGGTAAAATTATAGGCAATGACAGAGGTCTATTCGATGGAGTGTTGAACAGGGGTCTACTTATAAGAGTGGTTTTACCTCTGGTAAATGCATCCACTTTCCTCCCTCCCTTCCTCCCCCTCTACTTCCTCCCCTCCTCCCCCACTTCTTCTTCCCTATCTCCCTTCCTTTTGTCTATTCAACAAACTTCTCTGGGGTGCCTGCTCTATTCCATTCTTTATGTTCAGTGTCGAAGTCTTGGAACAGGAACTTCCCACGACAAAGGGAACTGAGCCCAAGAAATAATAATCATAGTCATAGAACTACAATTACCATTCATTGAGTGGGTGCTTACTACATGCTGGGAACTATGCTAGGAGCTTTTTCTGGATAGCATTTAATCTTCCCAACAACCCAGTGAGGTAGGTAGTATTATGCCCTTTTCACAGACAGGAAAATAGAGGCACCATTTTTGGTCCAAGTTCGCACATGTTAAGGTGTGATACTGGGATATCAACACAGGCAGTCTGATTTCAGAGCTTTCTGTTCCAAGCGAGATTAGATTAAAATAAGCATATACGGCAGGCTTTGAGGAGGCAAATTCTTAAGGTGCTCTGCTCTACCTGAGGAGTTGTTTTAAGGGGCCGCAAGAAAAGCCAGCCTCTTGTTGAGTGTATAGGAGGCTCAGGTGAGGGGAGCCCTAGAGGGTCGCCCCACTCTTGCGCCCTCTCCCCCACGTCATCCCCTCCCCCCACTAGCAGACAGCAGAAGCCAGCAGCCTGGCTGCGCCCCAGGCCTGGCTCTGGTCAGGAAGAGGGGATCTTTTGTGAGTTTCTGGCCTGGTCTCTGTTAACATCAATTAGCGTTTCTGCCTGCTTGGAGCTGCAGGGCCGACAGGCTTCTATGATCCTGGTGGCTGGAGGTTCTGGCCTAGAAATGCTCAGGATGTGGGACAGAAGTCAGAGAGTCTGAGGGGAGGGACTTTGTCATTGAATGGAGAGGAAATGGGGTTTCACAGAGGCTCCCTGGGGCCCAGCAACCTGGAGGACAGAGCTCTCTGGGGCCAAAGAGGAAGAAGAGAAAAAGACATCTAGGACTGCCTCCACCCCACCCCCGCATATCCCACTGTGTCTTGGCTGGGAAATCGGGGACTGGTTGTTGAGAGAGGAGGAGAAGGTCGAGAGTGGGCTCTGACATTCCTGGGCTTGTGCACCACTCTAGGACAAATTCTTCTAGGAGCTTGGCTATCTAGGGTTGTGAGTGCCTTACTTTACCTTAAAGCAAGCCCAGAAAGTTGGCCTCCGATTCCCCAATAATCTAGGATTTGTGGCTGGCCATGGGTAAGTTTGAATAAATGGTATGAAATTAGCAGACTGAGTCCTCAGGAAAAGCTGAGAAGGGGACTGCCAGGAAAGCCTTGTCACCCCTTTATGAGGCTGCCTTTGGCCTTCCGGATGGATGTGGGTGAGAGATCCCTGAGTCCCTGTGGCCTGGGGAATGGCCTGTGTCCACCTGCCCTAAACCTTTCTTGTCTGACTGTTCCCTTAACTCCTCTCCCTTGTCCTCTGGCCCCCTTCGTGTTGTCCCCTCCATCTGTCCTTTTTGTCCAGTTGTGGGCTTCTTCTTGTCCTTCCCTCTCCATTGAGCCTGCTTGGCCGGTCAGTCCTCCAGCAGGGGTAATCATCCATTCTCACATTTCCAGTGCTCACTTGGGCTGGACCACTCATCTTGCTCCTGCTTCTTGCAGGAGGGCTGTCTCCCGTGTTGTTTGTAGAGCCAATAGCTATAGATGTCCAGAAGCTGGTGAATATCACCCCTTGCCTGGCTCCAGCTCTACCTGGTTGCCCAGATCTTCTTCAGTGACTCACCCAGGTGCCCCCAGGGACTGGTTTTCCAGAACCCCATCACTATAGATTCAAGAACATCACTTCACCTTTCAAACACAGAACTTACTGCCTATCTCTCCCCTACTCACAACTGGGGCCTTTCTGAGCAGTGCATGAAGGGACGGGGAGGTGGTATCCACAGTAGGAAGGCCCTGGCCCAAGCCAAATTTTCTCTTTTCTAACCTCTGGCCCCTCTTCTCTTCCTTGCAGTCTCCATTCTCTTCCTGGGGGCTTCTCCAAGTTCCCATGGCAACCACTACTTCCTGGCCCCAAATCCCTAGGACCTGGACCATTTCAAGGTCAGGCAGAGGCCTGAAGGGTGATAGAGGCCCTATATTGGCTTCCCAGGCCCCAGGCTCAGCCCTTCTCTGTTGGTGCAGGATTCCTAAACCTAGGTGACAAATGATCATTTCTTTCTGTATTGAAAAAAAGAAACTCAGCGTCTCCAAAGCATCTCTTATGAGAGGCAGGTACTGCTGCCCCCTCTTCCTTTCTAAGCCTCTTCTCTCTACTTCTTTGCCTTATCTGAGCTTAGGCTAAAGCCCCAGGATACACCCCACTCAGAAAGAGGCTCAGGCCCAGTTGGGCAGGGCATGCTGTGGCCATGAAACTGATACCTCATCAGCTTTCACTACTTTGTCTACTTCAGGTCTCCTGGGCTGTGGGAGGCATGGGAGAGGGGCAGGGGACGTTGCTGTGCTCTGAGGTAGGACCTGAGAAAGGTGCTTAGATGCCCATACACTAAGGCGTCCTTCTGCAGTCTGGGCAACCTGTGAGGTTTCCTGTTTGACTTTTGAGTTGAGATCGGATGTCCTGGGCTCTGACTGCACACCAGCCACTAATATTAATGCAGATGGAATCGGAGCATTTAGACAAACACATAAAGCTCCCGTTTCCTGAATAGTTAGTAAGAGTCACTCAAGTGTCATAACCTTGATGGAAAGAGCTACATTTATCCCCATTTTACAGATGAGGAAATGCAAGCTCAGAGTGGTTGCTACTTGCCCAAGAACAAACAAGAATGGCGTGGAGCTGGGATTTGAATCCAAATATCCAGAGCTCCTGCTCTTAAATGTTGCAAAATACTTCACAGGCAGGACTCTTGTCACTTCCCCAGCTCATCTCAGTGCTTTAGCTGGGCATTGTCACCACTGGAGCTCTGAGGCCAGAGAGCTAGAGTCATGAGAGGCCAGGAGCTCTAAGGCCTGTCTTAAGGGACCTGCTAGTGTCAGGACTCTGGGGTTGGGAAGGAACTTGGAGAGGCTTTCTCTCCACCTGATGGCCACCCATACCCACCCTGTCACTGGGGGCTCACAGGAGCTGCTTTGCCAACAAAAGTGTCCCTGAAGCTTTCTGTAAGCCTGTCACATACCTCTCCTAGGCAGGGAGTCACTGGGCTTGACTCTGCCTTTCTAGCAGGTGCTGCTGCCACTCGGGGCTTCCTGGGGAGGAGGAGTCCTGCCAGGGCCTGCCCCGTGCTCCCACGGCTTGAGATACACAGTCAGCACGTTCCTGCCTTCCCCCCAGCCCTTTGAAGCCGGGGTCACTAAGCTCTGGAGAAATAGCACCCCACACCTAGCAGGAAGAGCCTGGACTAACTGGTGTTGTGACAAGCTGGAGAACCTCCAACTTGCACGGGGGGCCTCTGTCATCTAGATCTCCCTTCCTTACACAGCTGCTAGCATGGGTTCCTTCCATCAGACTGGTCCCATGAACTGGCCCCTGGGCCTTTGCTGTACATGTTGATTTCATGCCTCTCCTTTTCTCTCCGCTTCTTCCCTCTCTCTTCTCTCTGTCCAAATCCTGCCCACACAGGAAGGCTGATCTCAACTCTCACCTCCCCCAGGGAGCCTCTCTGGACTACTCCAGCCTACAAGAGCTCCTTCCTCTGAGCCTTCACAGCTCACAGAATATAACCAAATTCTGTGGTATCTCTCATCATATATTAGTCTTGTTTTTCCAATTAGCCCATCAGTCCCTTGAGGGCAGGAGACCACAGCTGACCCCTTTTTGCCTCTCCCAGTGCACTTACAGAAGGGTTGGGCTTTCTTGGAACTCATCCATGACTGCTTGGCTAACTGGAATCTGCTGAACTGTATTCAGGGCCTAGCATGTGTGTGTACACTGTATATAGATTTCCTGTGTCTGTGTGTACCCTTGATTTACATGTTTGTGCACATATGTAAGGTATCTGTGCTCATGCATGTGAATTATGGTTGATGTATGGCACTATGTGAATAAATGGTTTAATTAATTCAACAAGCATTTATTGAGATCCTGTCACAGCTGGGCACTGTGCCAGGTGCTGGGGATACGATGGTGAGTAAGAAATGGACTGCCCTAGCCCCTCAGAGCTGGGAAGAGAGACCATTAAAGAAGTGACAATACTAATAAGTGAGCTAAGTGCCGTGATGGGGCAGCACATGCCAGGGACCCTGACTTTAACCAGTCTAGGGAGACAGATCAGGGAAGAACTCACGCAGAAAGGAAAAGTTGGTTAAGACTTAGTCTGTTGAGGGTTAAATTGTGTCCCACCCCCTCCAAAATATATTCAAGTCCTAACTCTCAGTACCTATCAGTGTGACCTTATATAGAAATAGGGTCTTTGCAGATGTCATCAAGTTAAGATGAAGTCATACTGGATTAGTGTGCACCCTAATTGAAAGACTCTGGTGTCCTTCTAAGAAGAGGGAACACAGAAACAGACACAGGAAGAATGCTATGTGGCCACAGAGGCAAGATTGGGGTGATGTGTCTACAAACCAAGGATTGCAGCCACCGGAAGCTCTTGAGGGCGGGAGACCACAGTTGACTGCTTTTTGCCCCTCCTAGTGCACTCAGACAAGGGTAAGAACCTTTCTGGCACTCAGAGAGAGACATGGAACAGATTTTCTCTCTGAGCCTCCAGGAAGTAACCAATCCTGCTGACACCTTGATTTCAGACTTCTGGCCTCCAGAAGTGTGAGAGAATAAATTTCTGCTGTTTTAAAGCCACCCAGCCATAGTAATTTTTTATGGCAACCCCAGGTACCTCATACAAAAGCTTACTAGGAGTCCACCATGTGAGGAAAAGAAGGGAAGAATGATTCCATCATAGGGAACAGATTACACAAAGGTGAGGGGGAGTGAGAGGCCATGGCAGAGAGAAATGAAAAGTTCAGTGGGGTTGGGACACTTCCTAGGGGGTGGGAATGGGGGGGTTACATTTTAGATCATGTATGTGTGTCCATATGGTTTGCATGTATGTGAAGTTTGTACATGCATGTGCTTTTCGGAGTTTTGCATGTTTCAGCCTGCTTTTATGATTCATGTGTTTCTGTATGCTTCTGCATAATTTGTGTGTGTGTCCTGACCTGTGAGTATGTGTGCCTTGCATGTCAGTGCATATATGTGCACAGTCTACAGGTGTGTGCATTGAACCCAAAGAAGTTGGTCTGTGGTTGGTCACAGGAACATTTGAAGCCAGGCAGAGCCCTGTTTCCTCATCTATGTGGTTAGTGCTCACTGTAAATGGCAAAAACTTGGTCAGACTGTGCAATGACTCAGGTAGATACCAGGAGCTCAGAGCTCATCTGTCTTGATTCAAGATCAAAGCAGAGTGGATGATGCCTTGACTGCATTGGTTAGCAAGAGGCATGTGTGGTACAGAACCACTGAGTCCTTGTGTTTGACAGCTGGAGGTGGCCTTGGAGATGGTTCTGATTCCTCTTGCACCTCAGCCCAGCCCCACTGGCACTGTTCCTGGGGAGTGCCCCAAACTCAATGCATCTGCCCAGAGAACATCTTCTTAGCAGAGCCTCACTCCCTGGGCAAGGTTTACAGTGGAGGGCAGGAATCAGAAAGGGCCACCCCATCCCAGGCCCTCCTGATGGGATGTGCAAAGAGTTGGGTACATACGCATCTTTTTTTCCGAGGAGATCACAGCCAGATAGTCCATGACCCAGGAAATCTAAGAACTACTTCTCTAGTCTAGGCTGACATTGAGAGTGTGAGCGTGTGCATGATATGTGCAGGTGTGTGCAAGCATGCGGAACTCCCAACCTGTTTCCTCTCTGAGAATATGGTTGGATCAGGATGTCAAGTGCAGCCCCGGGCCCTACCAGCTGCTGTGTGGTCAGATTGTAGGGGCTGTCCTTGACAAGGCTGGTAGAACAGACAGAGCCAGTGTTAAGGACAAAAAGGGAGGGGCAGAGGCTGCAGCTTTGTAGGGAAGGCTGGCTTATAACCTGAAGGAGCTCATCGAGATCAGCTCCCTGATCATCCCCATCCCTTATATGGTTCACATTCAGGGTGAAACCTTGGAGGTGGAGCCAGGGTGGGTGTGTGGGCGGGGATGGGGCCATAGGGTGCACGAGGAGCATTATGAAGTTCCTCTGTAGAAGGAATTGAGACTGTTCAGGACCTTGGTTAGCACCTCTGGGTTCCTGCAGCACCAGCTTTCTCTGCCTGTTTCCAGCCTGCCCTATTTCAATGCCTTTGGCTATGGTGGAGATGCTGAGTACAGTGAACCGACATATAAAGTCCAGGATGTAGTTGGGGGCCTTGTCAGGGCTACAGGAATTTTTGAGAGACAGGATGTGAAGGAGGGTCTCTCACATGGGAGACTCAGTGAGGGGATACTGAGCCCCAAAAGAATGAAAAGAGAGGATTTTCCAGAGGTCAGGGTGGGTGGTGGTTAGGGGAGGCTTGCTGGGGGAGCCCTTGGCTTCAGACTCATCCAGTGGGAAGGAAGAAGAAGAGCATCCCGGTGAGGAAGGGGAGGAAGAGTCCCCAGCTCGGGTTGTGTTTCTCTTTCCTCTTATCTCAGGCACTGGGCTGAGACAGCCTGGGCCTTACCACCCTTGTTCAACCAAACTCTCTCCCCCTGTGGGCTCCCCAAACATTCTGGGATCAGAGGCTTCCCTGAGGCTATTCTCTGAGACTTGTCCCATGTCCCTTCCTTCTGCTGTCCCACTCCCTTCCTTGCCTGACACCATCATAGCCCTGCCCTTTGCACCCCTGTCTTAAATAATAGGACTTTGCTGCTGCCATCCTCTGGCTCCCAGACATGATGGCTCTTTTCCTTCCAAATAACTTTTTACAAGCAATTAATTAACCTCATCAGATCCTTTCTGTGGGTCCCAGTGCTGGGAGGGAGGTAGGAGAAGTGCCTTGTCCCCTGAGGCCAGGCAAGTGGATATGTGGCTACCCAGGCAGCTGCTGAAGGGATTCTCTCTTAGGCAGCCACCTCTTCCTCACTCTGGAGCCAGCAGTGTGGGCCCAGGTCCCAGGAGAAGTAAGGGTCACCCTGCCTGCTCTCAGCCCTGGCTTAGTCTCCAAACTGCCTTCCTTATTGGCTCCCTCCAGCTTCCCTTTTCTCCCAGTTCTCCCCCAGGCAACTTATGGGATCAAAGGTTGCATGCAAAGTACAGGTGAGTGTAAACGAGCATGACCTCAGGTAGCAGTGATAACCTTTCCCCTGCATGCTGGGCCTGCCATTTTGGTGTAGCAAATGGCGTGGAAATACAGGGAAATGCATAGTGTCTGCATGCAAATGGGCCCAGACATCCTGGTCACTTCCCTGGCAGCATACAGCCCCTCGGTGTACCCATGCAGGGTCTGATCTGCGACCCTGAAGAGTGGTTCCTGAAATACTTGGGCACTGGTGATGGGAACACTGGGCCTACCTCAGCTGGTCCTGACACCTGTGGATGAGTCCCCTTCCTTCCACTCTGAGATCCCAGCTAGGCCCTGGAGTGTACTTAGTGCATGACAACTGGGGAGAGGCTAGGGCTCAGAGGAAAGGCAGAGGGAGAGAGACAAAGTGGGACATTGATTGTGCAGCTATCGATGCTGGGCTCTGAGCTAGACACGCAAGTTAACTCATGTTCTTCTGACACCCCAAGAAGTTCTTAAGGAACCTGAGGTTTAATGAAATGCAGCAACTGGCTCAAGATCTTGCACTGAGTAACTTGTGAAGCCAGAACTAGACCAAGATTTTTATTATCTGAGCAAAATTAAAATGTAAATCAGATAGTGCCATCCTCTGCCCAAATCACTCTCATGGCTTCCCAGTGCTTTTAGTGAGAAATTATCTTCTTTTACATGGCCAGCAAGACCATGCCCCTCTCTGCCACCTCATTTCTTACTCTGCCCCAGCACCAGGCCTTTTTATGCTCCTCTAGCACATGTGCTCATTCTCTTCTTAAAGCTCTTGCACTTGCTGATCTGCCTGCTTGGAACCTTCTTCCTCCAAATCTTTATAGAGTGGCTTATTCTCGGGGCCGGGCGCGGTGGCTCAAGCCTGTAATCCCAGCACTTTGGGAGACCTAAACAGGTGGATCACGAGGTCAGGAGATCGAGACCATCCTGGCTAACACGGTGAAACCCCGTCTCTACTAAAAAATACAAAAAACTAGCCGGGCGAGGTGGCAGGCGCCTGTAGTCCCAGCTACTCGGGAGGCTGAGGCAGGAGAATGGTGTGAACCCGGGAGGCGGAGCTTACAGTGAGCTGAGATCTGGCCACTGCACTCCAGCCTGGACCACAGAGCAAGACTCCGTCTCAAAAAAAAAAAAAAAAAGAATGGCTTATTCTCATTCTTCAGGTCAAACTCCACCTCCCAGAAGGCCTTCCCTGACTGCCCAGTCAACAGCTGCCTCGCTCCTTCCCTCTCTACCCCTTCATCCCAATTTATTTTCTTCACAGTACTTAACAGCATCTGAAGTTATTTATCTGTTCACTTGTTCATTATCTGTTTTGCCCACTAGAACATGAGCTCCTTCAGGGTACGAACTGTGTCTCTTTGGTTCACCATTGTATTCCCAGGGCCTGGTGCTTAATAAGTGCTCAATAAATGTTTGATGAATGAATGACTTCAGAAAAGCTTCGCTAGGCCCCAAGGGGGCAGCGAGAGGAAGGAGGACAGGCTGGGTAGAGCAGTCAGCTGATGGGCTGCAGACCACATTGAGGCCTGATCACTGAGGCTCTGGGGTTCATCAGAGAGAGCCCATCTGTCCAGCTGTCATTCTGACCATGAGGTGGCCTAGCCTCCTTCTAGCACAGGGAACACGTGTGAACACATTTCCTTAGACTTCGAATGAAGCCAAGTGAAAGGGACAAGGCTGCCTGGTGTTCCTGGACCAGAGATGTATGCCTTTGGGCTTCCTACATGTTCCCAGCCTTTCTTGATTTTGGGTGAGGTTCGTGGTGGCTCTGGAGCCCACCCTGCCTGCCCCCAGGGTTGCAGCAGGCATTGCCTGGCAGGGGGAGACTGCTGCTCAAAGAACCCGATCTTTTGCATTCACTGACATTCTTGGATTTGGCATTTACAACCTCAGGGCTCTATTCCGAGGAGGCCTTTTGCATTTGATGTAAATATTATGGTGATGAGAGGTGACACTGAGAATACCCTGTAGGAAATGTAAATCCACCCCCACCAGGCCGGGAGCCTCTCCCCACTGCTGCTTTGGGTTGTTATTCAGAGGACTTATTCCTTCCAGTTCTTGAGTTAACCCAGAAAAGCCCCCATCACCTGTAGGCAGCAGGGTCTAGGAATAGCACATTAGTTATTTCTCTAATTTGCAGAGGCACTTTCATCCATCAATGTGGGATGCAGTAGTGGGGCCAAGTAGCACTGCAGCCATTCATTAAGAGGAGGGATGTCTCCTCCAAGAGGAGGCTTGGGCAGTTCTCAGGTCTGGAGGGGTGGGGTTGGGGGATCATAGCCAGTAATGGGCACTGTATTCCCAGAAGTCAGCTACTCTCCCAGCTACTTCCTCACTGACTCCCGGTTTCTACTTGTCTCCCAACAGAGTTTAGCCCTGGATCTGTGTATCTCTCTAAGCACTGGGGACCACTTTCAGCTGCAGTGCCCCTTGGTGCCACAATTTTACTCTCTTCCCAAACTCCCAGGGAAATGATGTTTATAATCCCCACTGGCAATCATGGTGGGGTGCTGGGACTGGAGCAGCTGTGCCGAGATGGTTTGCATGATCAAGGAAAGAGGTAGCATTTTTACAATAGTATCTCTTTGATATGCTGTGTGGCTGGGGACAAGTGACTGAATCTCTCTGAGCTTTGGTTTCTACATCCTTCAAATAGGGAAGATAATACCTATGCCATATGTGAGGATTATATCAGGTTATGTGAGTGCATGTAAGGAGCCTAACACAGGACTTGACATGCAGTGACTGTTCAAGAAGTAGGGGCAGGGTTTTTTTGTTGTTGTTGTTATTGTTGTTTTGTTTTGTTTTATTTTGAGATGGAGTCTTGCTCTGTCACCAGGCTGGAGTGCAGTGGTGTGATCTTGGCTCATGGCAACCTCCACCTCCTAGGTTCAAGCGCCTGCCTCAGCCTCCCGAGTAGCTGGGACTACAAGCGTGCAGCCATACACCCCGCTAATTTTTTTCTTTAGTGGGGCGGGCAGATCACAAGGTCAGGCCTCCCAAGTAGCTAGGAAAATCACCTGAGCTGGAGAGGTCGGGCTGCAGTGAGCTGTGATTGTGCTGCTGCACCACCCCACCCTGGGTGACAGAGTGAGACACTGTCTTAAAAAAAAAGAAAAGTCCAGTATCTAGTAGCCAAGCTAAGAGTGAACTGTGTTTCTTTGACTCCAGAATCTGAGCTCTATGCTATACCAGCTTACTGATGATAATAATAAACACTCATTACACACCCAAATAATCAATGCTTATTGATTGAATGACTGGTCACTGTAGATATTATGTTCATGGCACAGCTAGGAAAAAAAGCTGTAAATTCTGGGCTCTCAAGCCAGCATCTGGCCCTTGGTCCGCATTATGGCTCACAAGCCCTCTGTACCTAATAATAATCCTACTTCAGCTGGGCACAGTGGCTCATGCCTGTAATCCCAGCACTTTGAGAGGCCGAGACGGGAGGATCACGAGGTCAGGAGATCGAGACCATCCTGGCTAACACGGTGAAACCCCGTCTCTACTACAAATACAAAAAAATTAGTTGGGCACGATGGTGGGAACCTATAGTCCCAGCTACTCGGGAGGCTGAGGCAGGAGAATGGCGTGAACCTGGGAGGCGGAGCTTGCAGTGAGCCAAGATCGCGCCACTGCACTCCAGCCTGGGCAACAGAGCAAGACTCCCTCTCAAACACAGAAGAAAAAGAAAAAAAGAAAAAAAAAATCTGGGTTCAATCTGCTTCCATCCCCTGTTTATTTACTGTGCCATCATGGGCAAATCACTTCACCTCTATTTTCCAATCTACAGATAGGGTACAATGTCACCTAGTTTCAGATTGCCATGAAGAAAACTTAACATTTGGCATAAAGAGGAAGCTCACTATTTATGTAATAAATGAACAAATGAATGAGGCAGAAAGATTTTAGGATCTGGATTCAGAGAACTTTCATTGGCATCCCAGGTTTATTGTTTACTTTCTGTGTAATGGACAAGTGACTTCACCTCTCTGAACCTTGAGTCCTCTCAGTATAAAACAGGATAATATCTATCCCTAGCATTATTGTAGAATTAAATCAGACAGTTAATATTAAAATACCTTGTAAACCACAGGGCACTGTGCTCACTCTAGTTTAATATTACCTTGTGCAGAGCCCTGGGCAAGGAGCTATGAGGGCTCCAAAGATATGCAAAGTCCTTGCTCCTAGCCCTAGAGGAGCTATGATAGACTTGGCGAAGGAAGGCATGAAATAGGGGGCAGAGCCACACAGAGATTTCCACCCATTTATTGATTGCACACATATTTACAGAGTGCCTTCCAAACACTAAGTGTGAAAGGTTTCCTGGGGATTTTAGGTTAGGCCAGATGGAGGGGCCTTGAATGCCAAGGTAAGGCCTTTGGATTGACTGTTCTGTGGGCAGCGGTTTCGGAAAGTTCATATGTCATCTATGCTCCTGAGTTCCCTTGTGAACAAGGCCTCTGGCTTGCTGAGTCACTTCCCTCAGTCACTCTCTGAGGGCCAAATGTGCAAAGTCCATTGTAAGGAGAGCATTTAAATTAGCCATTCAGTGGGTGGCCCCTCCTCAAAGGTCAGTGGCCTATCTGGCCACCACAGCTGGCGGCCACAAAAGACCTACCGAGAATCCTGCCGAGAATCCAATCTAATGGAGCGGTAAAGGCTCAAGCCACTCCTCCTGGGAGCGGGAGGGTGAGTTGCAAGGTGATTTTACTGCTGTCACAATCTCCCTTTAGACACAGCCCTCTTGAGGGCAAAAATAGCAGCTTTAGAGGCAGGAGAGTGTTGTTGTGACATCATCCCCAGGTTCAGCCAGCAAACCTCACTCCAGCCAGCAGATCTTGTTTGCCCCTTGGAGACTTATGCCAAGGTCCTAAAGGACAACTTGGGTGGCCCTGGGGCTCCTTCCAGCTTCCTGGACCCAGTTCTGGACCCTGCCTATGAACCAGAGTCCCCACCCCCACCCCACCCCACTGTTTACACACCAAGTGAGAGGAGTGCACTCACTAGTGCACTGTGGCTGGACTCATGCCTACCTCCATCTCCCCAGGGCTGAGTGCTGCAGGCCCTGCAGCCTCTCTGGGCTAGGAGCACACAGGCTGAGCTGAAGATGCTGAGAATGGCACCTAGCCTGGAGGTTGAACTGAGGGGAAGACATTCTGCAGTCTCTGGGAGGTGGGAGGGAGGGAGGGTGGTTTGCAGAGAGAATAAAGGAGTTTATGCGCAACTCGGGTGTGTGTGTATTTGCATGTGTGTGTGCCCGTCCTGCAGCAGAAGATGGCAGGCAGGAATGGGGACTCCACAGCCTCCACTGATTAGAAAGGTTTTGAAATTGATAAATTACTTTGTGTTGGGGCAAAATGATTTGATCAGGTTTCAAATGTCTCAGAGAAGGGAAGCTTCTCTTGGGCCAAGTATTGATTGCATTTAATAGAGCTGGGACTTTCTCACTGAAAAACAACAAAATAAACATCTAAGAGAAGTCACCAAAACACATACGCACTCTCTCAATCTCTCTCTCTCTCTCTCTCTTTCTCTCTCCTTCTTTCTCTTCTCTCTAAGGACAGGAAGGGATCCAGAGACCCACTCAAGGCTGAGGTGGGGGTGGAGGCAGTGCTGATGTCAGAGCCATGGGGTTCTTTTGGGGCAGATTGGTGGTGGGGGCTCAGGAGAACAGGGGGCCTTGGGTTGGTCCCATTCTTCACAGATTGATTTTGCCAAACAGCAACCGTCAGAGCCTTTGATAAATCACTAACGCAGTGATGAATGCCCTGAGACTGGGTGGGGTGGGGGGAAGGATGCTGGTCTGGGAGGCAGCCCAGGGAGGGAAAGGGGCAAGGATGGAGGGCTGAGGGCAGCAGATACCAGCTAAGCAAAAGTGAGTCCTAGAAATCTTGTGAGATACCCCTGGATAGTTTACCCTGGGCTCGTCTTTCAACAGGATTTGACCATAATCATTGACTCAACAGTGCTTCAAATTTCATTTTCAGTCTGTCTCTCGTCTGTCTCTTGCTGTCTGTCTCACTGTCTGCCTCTTTATCTGACTTCCAAATGGACTCTGATGGTTTCCTCCCAGGAGATGATTCCTCTGGGCCTCCTGGAAAGTAGAAAAGAATGCGGGGAAGGCTGGAAGCAAGTAGGGCCTCGGGCAGTGGGAAGTGGGAAGGGAGGGGTGAGGTGACCTCCTGGAATGGAGGGATGAGGCCCAGCAGGGACCTGGACCAGCGGGGCGAGGGAGGGGCTGAGAGAATGCAGATGCAAGCTTGCAAAGCAGCTCTTGCCAGAAAGAAGCCCGTTTTTAGGAAGTCTTATTCTTCATGGAAGGAAAGGTCATGCCACAGGGTTTTCTTATCCATCAAAGTACTGAGAACAGAGACCTGTGCCAACTGAGCTCCCTGAGGAACAAGGGCAGAGGGGGAGAGGGACCAACCCAGAATCACAGAACTGATCTCTCCTCATGGCCAGAGCCTGCCTTGGAGGCAGCCCAGTTCATAGACCACAAGTTTGAGTCATCCCTGAGTGACCTTGCACATGTGACTTAGCCTCACTCGCCATCTGGTTCCTCATCTATAAAATGGATGTTAGAATAGGGTTACATGAGGTTTATATTAATTAAGATCGTGTGTATAAAGTGCTGAGCAGAGGGCCCGGCCCACAGCAAGCACTCAGTAAATATTAGCTGGGAACATTAGTGTTCTCCCTGGTAGCAGCATGGCAGATTCTGAAGTCACAAAAACTCCTCGCTCTGCCTGAGAGTAGAGAACTCTACCCAAGTTACTGATCCACAGGCCTAGCCACGTCGATCTTCTGTCCCCACTGGCAGTGCTTATGCACCCTGGGCAGAGGCCTACACTGCCTTTTCGGTAAAGGCAGCTGGTACCTAGCCCTCCAGATGCCTGCCGGCCGCCGGCAGGTGTCTGCTGGCCCCCAGGTGTCTACAAACGTGAGTGGGGCTTGGTGCCGCTTTACCGGTTGCACACAAGGCCGCTCCCAGGCTCCCTCAGCCCTTGGCCCTGTCCATGGTGCTAACCCACATCCCAGTCCAAGACTTGCCCGCAGAGCGGAACTTCTGACTTCAGCCCCTCTTGCCCCCCAACTTTAACATCTCTGAAGATCCCCTCCATCACCAGGAATGAATTCTGAGCTCACTTTCTGGAATTCTGCCAGGAAGAAGGAAACGGTGTTAGTATAAAGAATCACACAAAAGGCCTCAGGTAATTATGTCTCTTTTAAGCTGCTAACAGGATTGGCCGTTTGATAAATGGGAGGATTTGAGGCTGTTTTGTCACTGACAAGCTGTTGTAAGATCATATTGGAAGCTGAAGACAGTTTATCTTCATGTGTGTGGTGGAGAGAGGGGAATTCTCCGTGGATTTTACACCCTCTTTAAATTAATGTGATTTCCTAGGCTGGTCCTGTGCACGGGAGTGAGTGATCTTTATGACTCACCCCCTGATTAGATTACCTGGCTCAGTAGCCACCTCCAGCCCCTCTGAGTGCCCTCACCCTCCCAGACCCCTCCCTGCTCTCATTCCTCCAGCTCCCCTCTGACCTCCCCGCTCCCTCCTCTAGCCCTACTCTCAGGTCCAGCTGCTGAGCGAGCCCACAGCTCAATTACTGCTATCTAGCCTGAGAGAGAGGGAGATCTAGTTTCTTCAATTCCTCTGAAGGGAGCAGAAGAGAGGGAGGTAGGGTGGGAAGAAGAGGGAGGCAATGGGAGAGGGAGGGAGGGAAGCAGTGGAGGAGAGAAGAAATGAGACAAAGAGGGAGTTGAAACAGAAACAGAGAGCCAGGCTGAGCCAGAGAAAAGAAAGAGAGATAAAAACAGTAGCAAAGAGAGAGGAGGGATTTTTCTTTTATTTCCAGAACCTTCCTTAAAACACAGGCACCAAGGTGGCCTCCTTCCTTGAACCCCCAAATTAAGCAGTCCCCTCCAGGCATACTCTATCAGATAACTGTTTTATCTTCCTCATAGCACCTGCCACAATTATCTTGTTTATTTATTTATTTGCTTTTACAATATTTGTCTTCACTGCCAAATTACAAGACCCATGAGAGTAGAGATGCTGGCTGTCAGGTTCTTCCCAGAACCCCAGCACCCAGCACATAATGAGTTCTTGGTCCATGTTTACAGAATGCATGATGAGGCAGGGATTTGGAAGGGGGTCTGAAGGGGCAGGGCTGGTTTGCCCTTCTAGTGGAAGGTCTAGAGATGAGTGGGAGAATGCAGAGTCCAGGGTTGGATCACCATGGGGAGACACTTCTGGGGAGGGGAATGCCTCAGCAGTTATTTTGGGCAGAATTAGGTATCCTTTAGGACAATGCTTCTTAAAATGTAATCTGTGAACTACATGCATCAGGGTCCTCTGGGAGCCTGCATTTTCACAAGCATTTCACAGGATTCTGATGTAGTGGGTCTGAAGCTCACACTTTGAAAAACACTCTCCTGAGAAATGGGTAAGCTAGAGGCTCCTGCCCACAGGGAAACCTCAGCAAAACCCGGGATCTGGCCTCAGTGTGTGTGTGTGTGTGTGTGTGTGTGTGTGTGTGTGTTAGAGGGGTAGTGGTTGGAATACCTGCAGTGAAATAAGAAAGCTAAAGTCCATTATTTCCAGCGCAGATGCCACTTCATTTTACACAAACACACACACACACACACACACACACACACACACTTCGGACTACTTGTAGGGGAACTGCCAAGTTCAAAGGAAGGGTTAAACCTGCCAGGAAGAGTTTTCCCACCCTACGGAGGACCCTTGAGATGCAGCAACAAATGCAAGGAGAAGAGCTCTCCCTGCCCTGTGCCCAGGGGCCTCTGCTGCCCCCACCCGTTGAAGTCTTTGCAGCTGGTAAGTCATGCCTCATTTCCCAGGCAAGCTGCACACCCACATCCAAGCCCCAGGCCAGTCTCCCTTTTCAGGGGATCTCCCCCAGACTTGTCAGCGATGTATGCTACAGGATTGATTGGCTGCTACCACAGCATATCACCCCCTAATACACATACAAATGTCACAGCCCCATCAGACCGGACATGGGCAGGGCCCCTACCAGACACCTGAATACAGCAGTGAGTGGTCAGCGGTGAAGGCCATATGAGGAGTGGGACAGCCTGGGTATGTCCACACTGGGCCTCATCCCGGGCCTGAGAATAGGGAGAGGAGTGTAGAAGACAAGATCCAGCCAGTTTGAAAAGACAGCTCGTCTGCACTTCTAGCCAGTAAAATCAAAGCATGTGGATGGAGCTACCACCGCCTCCCACTCACTTCAGGCTCCAGTGACTCTGTCCTTACTTCATGCCTCAAACAATCCAAGCCCTCTCTGCTTCAGCAGTATCCTCGCTCATGCCATTCCCTCTGCCTGCAACATTCTTTGACATTATTCCATCCCTTTTGCCTGCTGACTCCTGCTTCTCTTCCTTGGTGGACCTGTCCAGATCCCAGGGCTTTGTGCCACCATGGCTCTATATCCTTCGCCATTTGAACTACTCGGCAGTCTGGTCATTATATATTCAATGTCTGTCTCCCACTGGACTGTGAGCACAATAATAGGAAGGACCATGCTTCTGTGTCTTGTCCAGTACTGTATGCCTGCCCGCCCCCCCTTTGCAGTGCATGACACATGGGGGGCACTCAGGTGGGAAGAATGAGACTTAAACAGATTCATTTATTTCAACAAATGGCTCTTGAGTATCTGCTATGTGTCATATATGGTGCTAGATCCTGAGGTTGCAGTCACAGCCAAAAAGGCACTCTCTCTCCTCTCACAGAGGCTATGATCTGGTGGGGAGGTGCATAGTTGCCTGTACAGATAAATGTAAAAGTGCAACTGGGACAGTACTATAAAGGAGAGGCTCATGGTGCCAATGCTAATATATAAAAGGAGGATTTGGTCAAGTCAGGAAAGTTAGAGGAGGCTTCCTTAGAAGAAAATATTTTTGTGAAAGAGAGGTTTGTGTAGAGCAACAGTGGAGGAAAAAGTGTTCTGGAGAGAGAGAGGGAGCAGCTTGTGCAAATGCCCTGTGGCAGGAGGGAGCATGGCTTCTGCAAGGAAATGAAAGTCCAGAAGGGCTGAAGTGTATGGAGTGAGTAGGAAGGCTGGAAACTAGACACAGACCAGGCCATGCAGAGCCTTGTCAGCTGACAGAGGGAATTTGCTTCTTCATCTAAGAGCAAAAGGTTTAAACACTGAATAGTTTAAACAGCAGGGGGCTGAGCATGGGAGGTAGTGATATGATCAGAATCGCATTTTGAAAAGGTCGCTTAGTCTTCAGCATGAAGAAGGAAAGGACGGGGTCTAAAGGAGGCAAAGACACCAATTAGTGGCATGTTGCAACCACCTAGGCTTGGACTATGAAGGTAGTGTTAGAGACTGAGGGTAGTGGAGTTCTGAGAGAGTTTTCAAGCAACACCACAGGCTGGTGGCAAAAGCAGGACTAGTAACCATCCCCAGCCTTTGTCCCTTCCTGAAGCCATTGGCCTCCTTCTGGTATGTCCAGTAGGCCAACATCAGGAGGGGTTCTCTGGCCTCCTCCAGAGGTATCCCATGCTCTCTGCACACACAGGTGCCCATGTTCTGTACTGTGTTCCATTTGGGGTGCCCCTATGCATCTTCCAAGCTGGAAGGCTCTGGCTGGATACCATCTAGGAGGTGGGTTTCTCTCACAGCCTCAGGTGCTTTGCATTCTGGGAATCGTAGTGCTAGAGCAGGAAGGCTGGGCCTGCTCCTGACTGGGTCTGGCAGGCAGCCTGGTTGCCATGGCAGCAGCTGGGCTGGAGCCACTGAACCATTTCATCCACAGCTCTGCTGGCTCTGAGAGCCTCCCAGCAAGAAAGCTTGGGCTCAGGGGAGGAGGGGTGGGAGGAGAGGGAGAGAAAAGAAGGGAGGGAGGGGAGGACCTCCTGGCCTTCCCCAGAGGCCTGGGCTAAGCCTCATCCTGCTCTGGGGCTTGTGGACTGAGTCGGAGAGAAGTCACCAGGTCATCCGCAGAGCAGGACTCCCTGACCACTGGGAGTCAGCTCTGCTGCTCTGTTCTCGTCAGTCAGTCAGACCCTGTAGGTTCAGCTCTGTGTATGCAGAAGCCTGCGCCAGACACAGAGAAAGGAGTGAGCAGCCTCCATCCCCAGGGGAACTTGGAGCCTGCCTAGAAAGGCAAGAAAAGTCCAAAAGAATGACAGAGCCAGGGAAAGTCTGGTCCATTTTTCCCCCCCAAATGTTCCTGGAATCCATTCCTTTTTCTCTGCCCCTTGGCCACCATCCTGGTTCGTTCCATCTCCCCTGGATAAGGCTTTCTAAAACACACCCCTGCTTAAAATTCTTCAATGGCTCCCCTTTGCCCACGACTGGATCCAATCCAAATTCTCTAGTAGGACCATTTATAGCCTTTCAAATACTGGCCTGAGGCTCCCCATCCAGTGTCTCCTCATGCCTCCCCCTCAGCTCCAGCCACACAGAAATCCCCTAGTTCCTCTTTCTTACCCCTCGCCTTTGCACATGCTCACCTCTGCCTGAAGTGCCCTTCCCTCCCTCTGCCAACCTCAGAGCCGACCAAACGCAGCTGAAACACCTCCTCCTCAGCGAAGTCTTCCAAAATCCTCTCCACCAGAGGAAGAATTAATGGCCTGGTGCTGTGAGCTCTCAGAGCACTTTGTACATCCCTCTCAAGCACTTATCACCCATGTTGTGATTATTGTCTCTGTAGCTGCCTCTCCCCCTCTCTCTCCTGCATCTGAGCTGTCTTTGGGTCTCCAGTGCCCAGCACAGCATCTGACACAAGGTAGGTACTCAATAAATGGTTAATGGGATGGAGTTCACTGAAGGAAGGCTATTTGGGTCTTCATCACTCTCTCACTCTGCCTCCCTGTGCTCGGCTGCTGTTCCTGGGCCCCTTCCCTCCCCTGCTCCTCCCTTGGGTACCTGCATACCTCAAACACTGCAGCTGATGGGCAGACCTTATTGAGCAGTGCCTTCTATTCTGGGCAGGGTGGCATGGGGACCTGCATGTGGAGGCTGCAAGCCTCTTCATGTCACTGGGAACTCACATCAAGTCATACCAGGGTCCCTAGAGAGGAGGCACCTGTGCTTTCAATGGAGCCATAATTTATGGATCCAGCTCCAGGAGCTGAAGAAAGCAATTAGGCTTCCCTGCTTCTCTACCCAGAAGCAGGATAATTCTAAGAAAGTCCTTCCTGCAGGGCAGAGGCTCCATCTGCTTGGACCTAATCCCTGAGGTTTGCCCATCCAGGCTTTTACCCACCTTTATCACCTACTCCCTGGTCAGTAGCTCCAAACCTTCTGGACCAGCTTTCCCTGCATTAAAATCTTGCCTCTAATATTTAACATGTGGGAAGTGCAAGCCAGGTTTCCATTCTCTCCTAAATCTCATTTCCTCATTATAATAATAGGATAAAAGTCCTTGTCTACCTAGGTTGCTCATTCATTTATGAATGTATGTATCATTCATTCATTCACATATTTCCTTCCATGAAGATTTAATAGACATCTACTGTGGGCCAGGTGCTGGATTAATCACTAAGGATGCAGACATGAACCAGAAAACATGGTCCCTATCCTCAGGGAACAGCTTACAGTCCATGGGGAAGATCAACCTCAAAGTGCTTTGAGGTAAAAGTACAGACTGTTAAGGACAGGCCTGGCCTGGTCTTGAACCTCCATATTTATTTACTCAATAAATATTTACTGTGCACCTGTGATATGGCAGGCATGGAAGATAAGAATGGAACCAACCTCTCTCACTCAACTCCTGTTCTCAGCACAGAGAGGACTCTGAACAGTCACTGTATACTACAACTGTATGGACAACTGTGGGAAGACCAGAGGAGTGGAAAATGTAGCCAAAAACATGAGGTCCGGACTTATCAGGGCCTTGGATGATTGCCTGAGATGGAGAGATGGGGTCCTTTGTACTCCATAGCAGTGAAAATGAAAGGATGGAGTCTTGGTAGGACTCACTGGGCTGGGAGAAGAAGTAGCCTTCCCTTGATAGGGTCTAGAGGATGATAGAGCAAGGGACTCTCACAGAAAGAGGTATGAAATGGGAGAACCACTAGCCACACACGGCCTGGAGAAGGCAGTCAGTTCCCAGAGCACATGGAGGCTACTGTGTCACTGCCTCCACCATTTGGTAGGACCTTTATTTTCTCCATTTTAGAGGTTCAGGAAGAGCTGGTCCAGGTGTCAATCTAGTATTGTGGTGAGGACGGCAGAGGCTGGTATGGTGGCTGGCTCAAGCTGTTCTCCTTCCTGCAGCCCCTAATGCTGGGCCCACAACCCTGAGCTAGCTCCTTAGTCCTTCCTTCTGCTCCTGTGACTTCTAGGAACCAGGGTCTTGACTCAAGGGGCTCCAGATAGACCGTGATGGGGAATGGGGAATAGGGTGGATGGGTGGAGGTCCATGACTAATTCTTGATGTTTCCGGTGAAAAAAATAGATGCTGCCTTGCTCTGTGAGTTCTGGGATCTCAGTTCTCCCATCTCTAAGATGGTTGGGTTGGATTAGGCAAACTCTAAGGGTTCTTTGGCTTCTCTTTCTTCTGCAGTTGGAAACAGGGAGATGGTGGAGGGAGGCTCTGCAGAAAAAGGCTGGCTCCCCTCCACCAAGGGACCCAAATCAGCATTTATTGACATTTCTCAGGATGCCCTCAGTGCTGGTAACATTTCAGAGACTTGCTCCCTGGCAAGGCTAGAGGATACAGGGCTGACCCCAAATCCACTGCCACAGGCCCCACCCAAGGACAAGCTTC
Source organism: Macaca mulatta (assembly GCF_049350105.2). Taxonomy (NCBI): domain Eukaryota; kingdom Metazoa; phylum Chordata; class Mammalia; order Primates; family Cercopithecidae; genus Macaca; species Macaca mulatta. The sequence continues at coordinate 150,596,420 of NC_133411.1, forward strand.
ACATTCCAAATAGCAGCAAGGCATCCACTCTGAGGTTAGTCCTGACTTTGCTTAAGGGGCCTGAGCCCATCTTGAAAATGCTGACTGGGACAGGCGCATAGCAGGTCTGGGCCCAGAGCTTTCCTCACCCCAAGCCTCAATGTCTGCATCTATCAAATGGAGCCCATTTCCCTGCCTCCTTCAAAGGTAGTCTTGGGATTCGAACTACATAAATGTGAGCAAAGGAAAGTGTTTCATAAACCAGTGTGAGGAGCTCTGATGGAGGCATTAGGGCCAGGGCTCGGATCAGGGGGAGCAGAGCTTGGAAGGATTAATGGGATGCAGAGGCTGGAGGAACCAAGTCATATTCTGGCAAGAGCCATATGGTGAGTAGAGGCCAGCAGAGGGGACCCAGAGAACCCTGTGATGCTCTTGCTGATGCTGACAGATAGTCACAGAGCTGTGGGCAATGTCAGAACCAGCCACACAAGGAGGAGGCCCCAAGCCTTGTTCATTAGCTTCACTCTACAGCCTTGGGAATGGGAGAGAGGCCGGCTTGAGAGGCCAGGTCAAGAAGGCGGTAAAGTGCCTGAGTTTTGGAGTCAGAGCTAATCCTGGCTCCATTGATCATGAGCTGTGCAGCCTTAGGCAAGTACTTAACCTCTCTGAACCTCATTTTTCTCATCTGTAAAAGGGTGGGGGTCTAGTAATAATGCATACCTTGCAGGTTTCTTGGGATAATTCGAGAAGCTAATGTTCGTAAAGCACTTAGCATGGGCTGCCACATAGCAGTTGCTGAGTAGAGTTACTTCACTGATAACCATATTAGTGGCATCAGCTCTTAACCAGGAGGCAGACTGGGGCTCACCAAGATGCTTTTCCACCTCTGGTAAGCCTAGTCCATAAGGAGAGGAAATCCCCCTCCCCAGAAAGTTTTTACACATTTAAATGTGTGCCAGACACCTAACGTGCTCCCAACTTAGTTTGGTGGGAAAGAGGAAGAAAACTTGATTTCTAGTCAGAGTCCTAATTTGCTGATTGTGTGAGCTTGAGTGACTTTGTTCCCCAGTCTGAGTCTCAGTTTTTTCATCTTTAAACATGAGAGTAATCAGGCAAAGATTATGTATTGGTATTAATAACCATTAGGTGAATGGCTGATGGGGAAATGGACATTTGCATGGTGTCAGAATAACCCACAAACATAATTTACTAGAAAGAAGGTGGGGAGGAAATCATAACTATCATCAGCAGGTGTCCATATGAGCATTTCTCATGGTGGATGAATTTGATGTTCTATGTCTTCTGATATGGTGCAAAGTGAAGTATATGACATGGCCTCACATGTGTTCTAGCCAAGAATGTTGAACTTGAATTATTCTAACCTTTAGATCTAACTCTCGGTTTATAGGAAACACTGGGATAGTTTCACAACCTCAACAACAGCACAAGGAAGTAACCAGGCAGCTGGAAGGAAGAATATTCTGTGGGAAAACTAACCTGAATATTTCAATGCATTGATGGCCAAAAAAACCAGGGGAATGCACCATTTTAGCAATTTAATACACGTAATGATCAGATGCTATCCCTGTATTGGATTCGGACCAACTGTAAAGGACTTCTTGGGGGTCATTTGGGGAAATTTTTATAGGTTCTGGATATTAAAAGGGATGAAAATTTACTTAAATAGGAAAGGTAGAAATTGTTTGTTAAAAAACAGATCATAAAGCAGTATGTATAATTCAATCACATTTTGGTAAAAAGATACTTGTATGTAAGGAAAAGATCTGGAGGGAGATGCATTAAGGTGTTAATGGTGGTAGGAATATGATGTTTTTATTTTTATATTTTTGCTTTCTGTACTTTTAAAATTTTGCACAATTCATACTTATTACCTCTGTAATAATAAAATGCTATTTAATAAATAAAATGGGAATAATAACTGTGTACCTTGTACACAGGGCTGTAATGATTCAGTGAGATAATGCCGTGAAGAACAAGGCCTGGCATAAGTACATGCTCAATAGCTAGGTGCTGCTACGATGTTTATGCTGTTGCAACCCCAGCCACCATTAGACAGAGCAGGCTTATCAGAGATGTTCTTTTTGTCCCCAGGTTCTGGCACAGAGCAGGGCTCTACTGATGTTTTCTGGAAAAATTATTTCCATTGGTCCAGCATTTGTTGGACATCAAGGGAAGCATGATGGAAATTGTGGCCTTGTGCTCACATAGGTGTAGGTCCCCAGAGCTCCCCTCCACTCCCTCCCATGAAACCAGAGTGTGCCCTCAGTTAGGTCCTTGCAATAAGCAGGAGGTGACCCTCTGCCAGTGAGGTAAAGCTATAGTGATCTGAGCCAAAGGGAACAACCAGTTGTCCCCCCTCCCCAAGCCATACTCATCCAACTATTTTTGCCATTGGCCTCCAAAAGCTTCCACCTTCTTGGCTACCCTAAATTCTGGGACTGGGCTAACGTCTGGAGGTTGGGTCTAAGGCTATTCCACAAATACGGACTGAGATTAAGGCCAGCCCTACCATTGGAGGGGGTTCTTAGTCTGAGTGTAGCTTCCCAGATAAAGACTCAAAATTAGGACCAAGCTGCAGTCTGTCCACTTCCAGGGCCTGAGGATTTAGTCTAGGTCCGAGGCTAGCCCCCTATTGAGAACTGAATTAAGACTTGAGGTGTGTCTGGGTCAGTCGGTCGGAAGCTTGCTCTTGGCTGAAAGCTGGAGCTAAGTCTGGTCCTTGATAAAGGCGAGGTTGCCCCTGACTAGGAGACAAGGGCTGGGTTATTTCCTTCTCTGTCAAGAGCTGGGAGCTGGCTCTGTAGTCAGAGAAGGAGCCTGGGAGGGGACGGTCGGGTGAGGGGATGGTTGAGCGGGACGCTGGAAAGGGGCTCTCCGCGGAGAAACGGAGGCGCCTTCCGTGGCTCCAGCTCTGGCTCCGGCGTCTGCAGCAACCGGTAGGGGTGAGGACGGGAGAGGAACGTCCCGCCTGAGGCGAAGCGGGAGAGGCCACGGGTGTATGTGTTCTGGGGGCCCTCGGCACTGCAGAAGCGCGGTGCGGAGGGAGAGGGAGGGGAGCCGAGGAGAGGTTTCCGAGGGGGTCCCCGCGGCTGGAGAGAGGCCCTGCGTGTGTGGATAGCGCCCCATTACCTCCAGCTCCACCCCTCCGAGCCAGCCGGGCTCCCCGATCATTAGGCCGACATCTCCTCCTTAATAAAAAATACATGAATAAATAAATAATAACAGCCACAACCGAACGGGAAACCGCTTGCCACTCTTCTGTTTCCCCAGCTCCTTCCTTCCAGTGCGGCCCTGGGGGCTCCTGGGCTGGCTCGGCCAGTAAAGGCCCTCCTCTCTCCCGCCCCGCAGTGCCACAGGCATCCCGCGACCGGAAGGGGACCGGGCTGGGGCGGGCGCCGCTCTTAGGGCGACTGAGCAGGCCCTTTGCCACCTAGACCTGTTCTTAGAGGGGCGTGGGGCGAGAGAAATCTGGAGGAGAGTCTTTTCTCTCGGCTTTCGAGGAGGAAGAAGCAACAGCTGAGCCTTTAGGTCCGGGACTTTGAGTGGTCCCCAAGCACACAGACCCTAAATCAGGGAGAGGCTGGACCCAGCGTGAGGGAAGGAAATGGAAAGTGGGACGTCTAGAAAGTTTCAGGGTCAAACGGGAGCGAGGAGCAGGCATTTGCATAGAGCGAGGACACCAAGTACTTGGGAAGATTACCTTTCTTAAAAGAAACAACCAAATCACTTTTTCTTCCTCCTGGCAGTCTCGCGTTGGTCTCTTTATCCCTGTGTGTCTTGCACACACTCTTTGTCTCTCTCCAGTGCCTTCCCTTTCACTATCGTCTCCTTTCTTACTTGGGTCAGAATGCCTCCAAGATGTGTGCTAGGAGCCACCGCTTGTTCAAGGTTGAGAAGTAATTCTGTCCCGGGACTCTGGTTCAGGACCATGGAGAGCATCCCGTAAAGGGAGCGGTCCTCTCCCAAAATAAAACAAGAACCTTGGATCGTCTGTGGAGAGTAAGGGAGCAGGTGAAGTAGAAGTAGGGCAGGGGGAGTGGGAAAAGGGAAGGTTATGGGCCAAGGTCATTCCCAGCCTGGTCCTCCTAGGATGCATGTCTCTGACGTAGGACTCAGAATGTTTGCTGCCAGGGACCAAAGGCCTTGGTTCTTCCATACCCCCCGCCCCAGCCTCAACCACCACCACCACAGGGTGGGGAAGGAGAGGAGCAGCCTGCCCATAGAGTGTGTGGTTCTGGAGCACAGCCCATTCCAGGAAGCTCTGGGAACCTTTGTGTGTAGAGTGCAAAGCTAAGCACATGCACGGATTCTGGCACAGAGAACCGTGTGACCCTTGGGCAGATGTTGGGGAGGCTGTGTGGGGTATGTTGGGTGTTACAACCCTACAGGTGAGGGAGTGCTCAAGGGTAGGGATAATAGGAGACAAGAACCAGAGTTCTGTTAGGCTAGTTCATTCTGGCAGCTGCAGGCTGGGAGTGGGGGTCAGGCAGGGCCTTCCCTGGCCCCAGCTCAGAACTAATGGGACCCAGGAGTCTCCTCTTCCCTCTAGCAGCTCCCTCTGGATGGAACAAGGAGCCAGATTTCAGGAGCAGTCCAGATGTTCACGGGAAATGCAGAGAAGTGGAGCAGATGGGACCTGGGATTCCTGTGGGGGCTGGGGAAGGAGGGCAGCAGCTGGAGGATGTGCTGGGGCATGTGCTAGAGCTAAGACTGGCTCCAGCATGTGCCACGGCATGTGCCACAGTGTGTGTGTAAGACACAGAGCTTGATCAGAGAGCAGTCTAGGGCAGGTAGCCCTAGGTGCTTTCCTGATACCAGTTACTAAGATCTGTCCTGAACTGCCTCTAGCTGTGGCAAGGCTTGAGGGGTATACCCTCCCTGCCAGGTGCTATGCTGGGATACAGAAGTGAGCAAGATAGATCTTGCCCCTGTCCTAGGAGAGTTCAGCCTTTCCCCTCAATGCAGGGCTCTGACTTTGGCCCAGAGAACCCATGTTTCCACCCTGAGGCCAGAGTGGCCACTCCTTTAGAGCTGGAGAAGAAAAGCTTTCCTTGCCCAGAGGCCTGAGATGGCCCACCCTGTCCCTTCATTTTCTACCCCAAGAGACCAGTTCACCTTCCCACCCAGTGCCTCAATCCCTGGCCATGTCATCCCTGCTGTTCCTTGAAATTTCTGTAGTTCTTGGGAAGCTGTAGGACAAGGCAAAGGGGTCTGGTCACTAATGGCAGGATGAATCTAGAACTGATATTGCTCCTGCCTTCCCCATGAACTCAAGAACACTAGGGCTTTTGTGATCCACCCCCACTTTGCTGCATCTGGCTGTGGCCAGCTCATCATCGTCACACCAGCCTGGGAGAATGGTCATGAGCTCCACTTGGTAGAACAAACCGAGGTGCAGAGAAGTAAAATCACAGGTTGAAGGCACACCTTTTCAACAGAGCCTGTTTGAAGTTTGCATGGCTCTGTTTCTCCACAACTCCTCCTCTAGGCAATATGGTCATTCTGGCTCTGCACACCAACCAGTTGTGTAGCGCCCTGGATTAGTAAGTACCTTTACCTCTCTGGGCCTCCATTTCCCTATCTATAAAACAAAAGGGTCTAAATAGGATTATCTTGAAGAGCTCTTCCCATTTTGCTGTGCTGTAGCATCGAAAACACCCTCTGCACTGGGACAGCGGGCAGTGGGGGTAGACTGCATGCTGTGGTCCCCTAACTGAGACAAAGCACTGACCAATCTCCCACTTCTGCCAGATCCGTGGGGCACCCTAAAATGTCAAGATGCTTGGCTGGGATGGGGGATGGGGAGGGTGGTCCTCTGTAGGCTGCAGTGCTAGAGTTGGAGTGGGGCTGAGGGAGCCCAGGCCCTGAGCCCACGCTCTGCCTGCTGGGGAGGGAGAGCAGAGGGAGGTCTGGGGTGGAGAGTGGGGCTAGCTGGGCAGGCCAGAGCCATGTGGGCAGAGCCAGGCGGGCAGAGCAGAACGAGGCTCAAAGCTCCAGGGCTTTACAAATGGTTTTTGCTGAAATGGAAATTTCCACCCATCCCTGAAATGAGCCTGGCAGTAAGGCCAGGTCTGGTGGGGGCTGCCGCAGCTGGGGATGTGGACAGGGACAAAAGCCAAGCTGTCAAAGCCTCTCAGGCCTGTCCACCCCTCTCCATGCCACCCAGTCCCCTCCTTCACCTCCTCCCCTGCTCGGGTCCTCCAGGCCCTCAGGGACCTGCTCATTCCTCCACACCTTTTTCTACCCTTCTCACTTTCTCCCTAACCACTCCATGCACTCTTACACCCCCTCCACACCTAGCACCCCCACCGCCTACTCACTCTGGCTGCCTTTCACCCTGCATATCCCTCCCGCCTCCCCCTCCACCTCTCCTTCACACACCCCACACACCTGACACTTCCCTCCCCTCCTACTTTATCCTTATCCTGCCCTTTGACCCCTCACCTGCTCTGTGAACACCTCCATCCCATCCACTCTACCTTCTACACCCATTCACATGCCTGACATTCCCCTACTCCTGTTCATCCCTCACCTCTCACACACCTCCCCCACACTTCATGTGCTCCCCTCACATCACTCTTTGGAATCCTCTCCTGTTCCTGACACTCCTGTACCCCCTACCACTCCCCTTGCACCCTTGCATGTACCACACTCCTCTCCAATCCCTAACCCCACCTTCTCACCTCCTTACAGCCTTCCACTAATAACCCTAGGCCAAATATCTCCTGGGGAAGAGTCGGGCTGTAGAGTCAGAATCCTAGCTCAACGCCTCCTGGCTGGGTGAGCCAGGAGGTTCCCTAATTTCACTGCAACTGTTTCCTCATCTGTAAAATGGTGTTGACAACTGCTCCTGCCTCTTGGGATTGCTGTGTGGACTGAGTGGGCCAATGCTTGTAAATCCCTTTGCCTGGCACACAGGAGTGTTGATCATGTTTATTGCCGTTTAGTAATTCATTGATACTTTGGGGAAAGAAGTGAGAGGTGAACTTGATAGCACAGGGCCAGAGTAACAGGATAAGAGCTAACTAGGCTGCTGGGAAAGGTAGTCCGCAACCCAGCCTGCAAGTGGTGAGTTGACAAAGGTGAGTAGACAAAGGTGTGGCACTCTCCCTCCCCACCTCCCACCCACAGATGGACTGACCTGAAACACTCCAAGGAGCCTGGACTCTCTTTCCTCCCTAGGTTGCTGCCAGCTATTGCCACTGGAGGGCAACACACTGTCTCCCGTGGACAGTGGGGTGCGGAGTGCTGGGAAGGGAGCTGACTTCCATCACCCAAAAGGCTTTTCTAGGAGCTGGAGCAGGGAAGAGGACAGGGCGCAGGCTGGGACGGGGAGGTCCCTGGAGGGCTCTCACTGGCTCCCTGCTGAGTGGGAGTGGGGAGAATGTCAATGGAGGACAGAGTGCAGGAGCCAAAGGGGGTCATCAGGAGAGGTGTGGGGCTTAACTTGCTGTGGATTCCTTCCAGGGACTTCTTGTACTCAAGGCCTGCATGGGAGTCAGGGACTGGCCTAGCCCCTCAGGAAATTGTGATCCCCGGAGACATTGGGATCCCCAGGACTGTAGGGAATGGGCTCCTTCAGCCCAGTGTGGAAGGCAGGGAGGAAGCCAAGGCAGGAGTAAGTGGGGAAGACCCTGAAGGCTGAATGAAGAGGGGACCACAGGTGAGAGACCTAGTGGCAGGACCCAGCGTAAGCAAAGGGAATCAAGAGGCTGATCTGGCCAGCACCTGGGCAGTACAGGGGCATGTGTGGCCAGGCTCCAGTCCACTCCCCCAGGGCAAGGCCCAAGGAGCACAGCCATGTGCCCTCATCCTCTAATTACATGTTGACTTATTACCCATTATTAATTAAACAGGAGTGCTGAGTTGCTCCAGGCTGCCTCCTGCCCCAGCCCCAAGTGCTGGGCACCAATCTCAGAGCCTGGGCTGAGCTGAGCCAATGGTAGAAAGAAACAGAGGTGGGGATGTGGGGTTGCAGGGGACTGCCCCCACTGTTGGTGAAAGGGCAGTCACTGAGTGCTCACTCCGAGAAGTAACCCAGGGTCTGGGGCCTGGAAGGAAGAGAAATGGATGGGTAGAGGAAGGGGAGCTTCCTAAGGATGGAGCAAGGGAGAGGGAAGGAGAGCCTGATGGACATGGGGAGCTGAGGAATGTGTGGAGAGTTGGCAAAGTCCGGAGGTTTGAGAGGCCAGGGGTGGGCAGGTTAGGGGTGAGTGACTGCTGAACCAGGGGTGGTCTATGTCTCTAGTAACTGCTGCAAGGGGAAGAGCGTGTGCCTATGACCAAGGGGCTGCCTGTAAGCGAGGCTGAGCGCATGCCTGTGGCTCTGCACTTGCGGGCTTGTTCCTCTGAAACTGGGTCTTTGTCGCCGTCTTGAACACCCAGCACTGCGGGGGAGGGGAGGAAGCACCGGGGGATTGAATTACCTTTCAAATCTAAAGCCTGAATTCCTCCAGGCCCGGCAGGTGGGCGTGTGCACACATTCCCAAGAGCATTGTGGGATGTTGGCTGTCACTAGGGAGCCACGAAGTTTCCTTTCCTTGGGCAAGAAAAAAGAGAAGCCTGTGACCCTGGAGAGGAGGAGGGAGCCGGGGAAGGAGAGAATATCTGACTTGGCCCCAGCCTGCAGCCCCTCAGATAGGACTAGGGAGGCCTTAGTTAGAATCCTAACACTGCTACGATCTAGCCGCACGTGACGCTGACATATGACAACCTCCCTGGTTTTCTCATCTAAAAAGAGGATAATAATAATGATAACAGCCGGCATGAACAAGCCTTTGTGCCAGGTACTGTGCTAAGAATTTTCTCTCTCTCTTTCTTTTTTTTTTTTTTGAGACAGGGTCTGGTGCTGTTGCCCAGGTTGGAGTATAGTGGCAAGATCAAGGCTCACTGCAGCCTAGACCTCCCCGACTCGGGTGATCCTCCAACCTCAGCACACCCTCTACCCCACCAGTAGCTGGGACTACAGGCACCATGGGGTTTTGCCGTGTTGCCCAGGCTGGTCTCAAACTCCTGGGCTCAAGTGGTCTGCCTGTCTCAACCTCCCAAAGTGCAGAGATTAAGGGCGTGAGCCACCACATTCAGCCTAGGCACTTTATTTCTTTATGTCTTCATACAACCCTATAAGGTAGGTATTCTTAACCTCCCCATTTTGAAGATGAGAAACCAGGCTCAGAGAGGTTAAGTGATTTTCCTGTGCCTCACACAGCTGGTAAGTAGGAAGGCTGAGACTCTGTCTGACCCCAGAGCCTTGTCCTGAATAGCCTATTATGTTACCCATATATCAGGGGACAGGGGATATATGAGGAGTAAATGAGATAATGCACATAGTGAAGTATTTAGAGCTGGGCATGGTGGCTCACACCTGCAATCCCAGCAATTTGGGAGGCCGAGGCTGGCAAATCACCTGAGGTCGGGAGTTCGAGACCAGCCCAACCAACATGGAGAAACCCCGTCTCTACTAGAAATACAAAATTAACCAGGTGTGGTGGCACATGCCTGTAATCCCAGCTACTCGGGAGGCTGAGGCAGAAGAATCGCTTGAACCCAGGAGGTGATGGTTGTGGTGAGGCGAGATCGCGTCACTGCACTCCAGCCTGAGCAACTAGAGAGAAACTCCGTCTCAAAAAAAAAAAAAGTATTTAGCCTAGTGCCTTGCACACAGTGAGTGCTCAAGAAATACTGTTAATGTTTTTATTATTTATTCATCTGTACAGGTGCTCAGATGTTTCATTTTATGGCTGCTCAGGTGGCAGGAGGCTGAGGAGGGGATGGAGAGGCTGGTTGTGGGCGTGGGAGAAGGGAAGTTAGCTGCAGGGAGGCTGAGGGGGCAGGGGGACGGTGGGCTGAGATGGGAGTTGGGGCCTGCATGCAGAAAGCAGGGGAGGGTAAGGAGAGCAGAGTGGAGGAAATGGAAGTGAGTGACTATGTATTTACTTAAAGACTTTGCTCCGGTGAGCACCTCATTGGCCAGACATCTGGTTTCTCTGGGCATCCCCAGGGAATGGAAGTCAGACAGTATTACTTCAGCACCTCTGATGCCATCTGCCTCAGGCTGGCTTGTACTCATGGGGCTCAGGATGCTCCCCTGCAGAGTGGGGACCAAGAGCTACAGGCCTGGTCTAGAACTCACTGGCAGGAAGTGGTAGCCCCTTCTGGCAGCCAGTTGGTCACTCTCCTCTCACCTGCTCTGAGCTAGAAGCAACGGGGTTTGACCCCTGCACACACTCCTCCTCCCCCTCCTGAACTTTCCTCCTAAATATGGTGGTGGGTGATGGCCAGGAGCTGAGGAGGGCACTGAGGAAATCCTCCTCCATGCCGTTCCCCTCCGTAGTCATTTGGAGAAGAGGCCTGATGGAGGGGGCCCACTATGCAGCTGCCTGGGGCACTCTCTAAGGGGCACTAAAGCTTCACTGGTCACCTAATGTGTTGGAGGAAAGAGTATTTACCAGGCACAAACCACTGCGGGGGTGGAGGGTGTTGGCAGGAACACTTCTATAAGCTGCTAGGTACAGAGGTGAGATCGCCAGGGACTGTTGGGCTACTGTTCATTAAACTGCTTTCCCTTCTGAGGGGGCGGGGCGTGGAGAACCAAAGAGTTTTGGTGAAGCTCAGTAGGGCCAGCAAGGTTAGGGCCAGCAGTGAATTGTTCAGCAGGTGGAGGAGAGGCTGAAGGCTGTGAACAGGCCCCCTTCTCTGCACAGTCTCCACGCAGCCTCTCTTCCAAATAAATATTGAATAAATATTGAAAGAGCATTGGTTCGAAGAGACACCAAATTATTAGCTGCCCTTGGCTCTAATTTCCCAGTCGAGCCCCGTTTTAAAAGTACCATAATGATAGCTTTAATGATTCCCTTCCTGTCTTGGTTTGTGCCTGCATCTCATTCATTCATTTGTTCATTCTTTCATTCACTCACTTAACAAAGGTTTCCAAGCACCTACTATGTGCCAGGCACTGTTCCAGGCACTAGTGATAAACAACAAACTGCCTCTTCTCTCCTACTTCTCACCACCTCCTGTGTGATTGAACCAGTAAGTGTTTGGAGTCTTGTGTGCTTAGATTGGATTGGGTAGAGGTAAATCAGAAGTCTGGAGCTCAGCTTCTGCCCCAGGAAGAAACCAATTCCTTGGGTAACAAGGAGCCATGGTAAAGATACCATTTTTGTGCCTGTCCACAGCTTAGCCCCACCTCCCCAGTTTTTCTTGCCCTCAGGACCTGGTGTAGTCTTATAAATTCACTGTGTCCAGGAAAGTGTGTGTGTGTGTGTGTGTGTGTGTGTGTGTGTGTGTGTGTGTGTGTGTGTTTTGCATAGCTCTGAACTGGGCAGCTGGGTGTGGGGAGCTGGGTAGAGGGGAACAGCGGATGATTCCAGACTCATCCCTCATCCCTATTGTACACCCCACCTGAGCCTCTCTGATGGGTAGGGCTGCCTACAGTAACCCAGCACCCAAACAGGAGACCAGGAGTTTCTCTCAATCACCTGGAGAGAGGACCTGCAGGAAGCCAAGAGGTAGGAGGGACCCTGGGGTTTGACAGTCATATTCCCTGAGAAGTGCAAGATACAAGACATCCTTAGAACACATGCTCTCTGTCGCCCACTACTACCACCCTAGGGCTCCACTCAGCTACTTGGACTTCTGCACCTAATTCCAGTACTGAAAGATACGAAGAGGCCCAGTCCTGAAGCCTTGTCCCACCCATCCTACATAGCTTGAAGGGAGAGGGAGAGAAAACCCGTGAAGCCAGGTCTTCCACTCCTCTGGGCTGCAGCCCTGGCCCAGACCCTTCCCTAAAGTCAGAGACCAATGAGAATGTTCGTTAAGACTTTAGGGAAAGCTGAAGATCCCCTGCCCTAACCCTGGATCCTGGGCAATGGCTGCTGCCACAGAGGCAGGCTGTGAGGCAGGGGTATATATGGGGAGAACTGGGGGCTGGGTCTCACATGCTCAGAAAGAGGGGGCCTATGTCTGCACAGGCATCCCCCCTACACTGTCTGACAGAACGAGATGCGTCCTTGCTGTCTCTATTTTTAGTCAGAACTGGAAGGAAAGGAAGTTCGGGGGCCAAGCCACCAGCCCCAGCTCCCGCTGCCAGCACCCACGCCACGTGGTGCGGGGGCGCTGGAGGAGCCCCGAGTCCCAGCTCCTCACGGAGGCAGGCATGGCTCCCCTCCCACCTGCCAGCAAGGCCTGGGCCTGATGGATCTCCAAGCGAGGGGACATGCTCTGGGTTGGGGCTGGGGAGGGAGTGCTGCCTCCTCTCCCTGCCCAAACACAGGGCTCTGCAGCAGGTGTTTTTGGCAAAGAAGGAGAAGGTGGGAAAGGAGGAAGACCCAGTTTGGTCTCCCAAAAATAGGACTTTGGTAGCTCTGAGGTGCTTTCTTTTGTAGGTTCTTTGAATGGAACCCTGGCTTCTTCCTTCAAGATTTAAACATCTTGACCTCTATTAGCAGTGTTTGGGGCTGGCTCTTCCTCAACAGAAGGCTTGTATGAGACAGGAGCCAAGAGACTCTCCTCCACCCATCCTTCTGTAGAGCTAGAGGAAGAGAGGGAGGAGTTTTTCAGAGTGTCCTCACTTCCCTAGGCAAGAGAAGGACTCCTTGGCTGAAACCCCAGAGCTGCTACAGTCATTACATGTGGGTCAGAGAAAGGTCGTCCAGGTGGCTGTAGAGTATAGCCATTAGAGCTTGGACTTTGCAGTCTGCAGACAGACCTGGGTCCAAATCCTGACTCCTCCACCTGCTAGCTGTGTGACATTAGAAAATGGCTAAACCTCTCTGAAACTCTGTAAAATGGGGATAATTATCGTACCTACCTCATAGGATTGCGAAGATTAATTTAGAGCATGTGAGAAAAAGCACACAGTATGTGCTCGATTGTTAATGAAGTTTTAAAACCAGATTCGCTGCAGTCCTGGGTCGGAACCCCACGGTGTGGCTGATCTCTGGCCTATGTAGCATAGCTTTCAACAGATTCTTCAAGGGATCTAGGTACTCCAGACAGTTAAGAACCACTATTGACTAGTCTGGAAGTCAGGAGATGTGGGTGTTAGATCTTGTCTGCCTCTCACTCCTTGGGCAGCAACCAACCTCCTCAGTTTTTCTAGCTGTTCCATAAGGGAGTTAGAACAACTGAGATCTATGGACCAGGTGGGGCATTATCAGACTCTGTGAAGTCTGATGAGCAGTGATGGAGAGAGTAACCAAAACTGGGGCTTGGAGGGCAGGTTCCAGGAAAGTGGGAGAGGGCTCCATCCCACCCTTCCCAGGAGCTGGTTTGGTCCATCAGCCAACATGTCAGCCAGCCAGCCGACGGAAACTGAGCTGCATCCCTCCACCAACCCGGGAGGCTGTTGCCATGGTAACTTCATATTTATCCACTTTAGCTCCTAATTAAGGGGAAAAGCATATAACATATTGGATGTCAAGGAGGCTTTGTGAGCCTCAATTTAGCGGCCGTGCCTGGATGTCAAACTCAAGCGTGATTGCTGTTAATCACCTCCCAAATTACCAAGACAGGTCACAAAGGGAAAGGTCCCCAGCAGTGGGGGCAGCTGAGCCCAGGGGAGATGAGGTGGTGGTAGTGGCAGAAAGGGAGACTTTGTTCCACAACATGACCTGGGGGTGCTGCTGGATGGATGCTGGCTCTGTGGGTGTCTGATTATGAGGTCTGTGGTAACAGTGGCTAGGTCTGTTCTCACTGAGATCAGGGATCTCCACCCCAAAACCTCACAAACCAAGGCCCTTGGTCTGTAAAGATGGACTGACCAATGGGTGAGCAAAGCGGCAAGTAAGGACCATGGAGTGGCCTCTGATGTCAGAAGGAAGATTGACAGATGACCAGGGCTGGTAAATACAGGCTGAACTGGTCTCTGGATGGATGGATGGATGAATGCCACATGGCAGATGGAAGATCCACTTAGGAGAGACTGGCTGGATGGCTGGATTCACCCGTTCATCTCTCATCTCCCAAGCAAGTGCCTGGCCTCTCTACCCCTATTTGGGACCCAGGGCATTCTCAGATGCCAGTTAGGTCAGCCCTTGCTGTGGTTCTTCTTGCCTGCCGTGGGGAGGAGCTGTGGCCTGAAGCCGTGCTCCTTGGGAGAAACTTTGGCAGGTTCCTGGGGATGTGGGAGGCAGGGAGTAGAGACTGATAGAGTAAGGTTAGGAGTTGGGGGCCCAGAGGGGAGGACATCAGCAGAACAGGTAAGAGCATGAGTTATGGGGTCAAGCAGGCCTAGGGTAGAGTTTCATCTTGACTATTTACAGCTGTGTGGCTTTGATCAAGTCACCTCACCTCTCTGCTTCTGTTTTCTCATCTGTCAAGCAGGGATGATGATAACTCATACCTCACAGGGCTTTGTGAGGACTTAGCAAGATAGTAAATGTAAGGTACTTGGCATGGTGCCTGGCACATGGAAAGCCCTCAAGACAGGTAGGCCTGGAAAGGAGGAGCAGGAACATGGTGACTCTGGGCTGGGCCTGGAGGGAAGTCAAGGAGCATTTTCTCCGTGTTCCCTTTCAGTCAGGACTCCAAGAGAGAACTTGCAGAAGGGAAGCTCGATGGGAGGCCAGCTGAGAGGGCATGGAAACAACTGCAACCCACTGGGCCTATGTGGGCTATTTCTCAACCTAAGAGAGGACCATAGGGAAGGAGGCCCTTGTACTCAAAGTCCTGCTGTCAGATCCAGAAAGGTCCTTAATGGTGCCCCAACCTGGGAAATCATTAGAACTACCTGGATATGGCCGGGCGCGGTGGCTCATGCCTGTAATCCCAGCACTTTGGGAGGCCAAGGTGGGTGGATCACGAGGTTAGGAGATCGAGACCATCCTGGCTAACACGGTGAAACCCCGTCTCTACTAAAAGATACAAAAAATTATCCGGGTGGGGTGGCGGGCGGGCGCCTGTAGTCCCAGCTACTCTGGAGGCTGAGGTGAGAGAATGGTGTGAACCTGGGAGGCGGAGCTTGTAGTGAGCCGAGATCACGCCACTGCACTCCAGCCTAAGCAACAGAGTGAGACTCTGACTCAAAAAAAAAAAAAAAGAAAAAAAAAAGAACTACCTGGATGTTTCCATAAGCTCTACTCTCTGGGCTTACCCCAGACTCCCTGAAGGAGAATCTCAGGAGCGGGGCTTGGGATATTGGTTTTGAAATCCTCCCAGGATGGTCTGGTAATCAGCTGGGTCTGGGACCTACTGGTCAAAACCAGAGGACCCTGTGCATCAGCACTGGGAGGAGCTGGCGGGAGGCGTGGACAAGCACTCTTCCAGCACATAACTTTTTACATACGGTGTCGGGGTTCTGCTTAAAAATTTGCATTTGAACATAAAAAAAAGTCTACAGCTAAAAAGTTTGAAAAACACCAATTATGATAATGGTAATAACAATAATTACAGCTAACATGTATTGGTTGTTTACTGTAAGCCAGGCACTATGCTAAGTGCTTCACACGGGTTATCTCTTTGAATCCTCTCGGTAGCTGCAGAGGGGGGTCGATTTGTTTATACAGAAAAGGGAACTGAGGTTCAGAGAGGTATGTCAAAAGTCACACCTTGTTAGTGGCAGATCCAGGATTCAAGTCTGGGCTTCTGATTTCAGGCTGGGCCCTCTTCTTATTCTACAGTTGAGGAAATGGGAGTCCCAAAGAGGTAAAGTGACTTTTCCAAGGTCACGAAGGAAGTTACAGGCAGAGGAGTGATGAGAACCCAGGAGCTCTACCCATCCTCCTGCTCCCCAACCTCATCCTGAAGATGCATTGTGCAGAGAAAAGTTAAGGACAGGCTGATCTGAGGAAAAGCATCTCAGTTCCATCCCTCTGCTATAGGCAGAATCCTGGAAACAGCAGGTGGAGTGGAAGGGGCTTGTAAGTTTTCTGACTTGGAGGGACAAGGAGAAGCTCAGGACGTGGTGACCATGGCCATGGCAGCCCTGCTGGCCTGGTAGGAGGAGTTGCTGTGGCCTGGTTTCCACAGATGTGGGCTGCAGCCATCCTGTTGAATGGGAGGCTATTAAGGGAAAATGCTTTGCAAGGAGCTAAGCAGCTGGGAGAGGAGATCATCAGAGCTCTGAATGGGGAACTTTGTCCTGCCAGGCTCTGGCAGGCACTTGCTCCCTGGTCTGTATCTAAGAGACTGGCTGGTCAAGAGGCCAAGGGAGTTACCCCAAGAACCATTCCCTCCACTACCTTCCTGTCCCTGGTCCCCACCCCCACCCCTGTGCTGCCCCATATCAAGGGTGGCCTGGGTTAAGAGCCACCTGGTTAAGGTGGCTCTTAGGCTGGCCTGTGGCTCTGGAGACTGACACCAGGGCCACATTCTGTAGGTGTGAAGCATGTTACTGAAACTCTCAGTGCGTTAGTCTCATCATTTGCAAAATGGAACTAATAAGAGTATCTTCTTATAATGCTGTTATGAAGATTGAGCAAGAAAATGGAGTTCATGCCTCAGTGGACTTGTTACTGTAGATATTATCTCCAGCTAAGGAATCACCCTTCCTGGTTTCTTTCCATCTCAGTCCCTCCCAGGGTGCAAATTCCTCTCCTAGGTCTTACCCTCTCTCCTTCCTTTCCCCAACAATCAGCCAGGGGCTCAGGACAGGTCTCCTTGTGGAGGCTGCAAGTGGAGAGAAGGAAAAAGTATCAGCAGTACCATCCCAGTAGGGAGACCTCCCAGGAAGGAGAACAACTCCAGCCTGCATGGTGCATCATTGCCTATGGCTCCACTTCGACTCAGGAAACTCATCACTCAAAGCTTGCTTGTCTTCTCCCACCCAGGCCTTTGCCGGGGCTGTTTTCCTCTGCCTGGGACACTCTTTCTCCACTATGCCTGGCTACCTTTGCCCAGCTAACTCCTATTTGTCCTCCAGATGTTAGCTTATACAAGCTCACCTCCAGGAACCCATTCCTTAGACCAGGGTGTCCTCCTGTATGCCCCTTACCCTAGCACTGATAAAACACCCAGCCCCCTTCACATTAGGCCATGAGTATCATGAAAGTAGGCACCTTGACCTGTTTACTTATCCCCCAGCCCATAGCACAGGGCCTGGATTAGAATAATCAATCTATAAATATTTGTTGGATATTGAATGAGTGAATGAAGTGAATGAGTGAATGTGTGAATATGTGAATGAAGGAATGATTGAGTTCTCTGGCCCAGGGTGGGACAGGGGAAAGGAGAATGTCTGGTGGGATGAAGACAAAGCGAAGCAGGTGCTTCCAACAAGACCATAAACACATCAAGTTTAGGGCCCTCTCCAGTACAATGACCAAGCTGACCCCCTCTTGGGACCCTGTCTTGAAGTCAGGCTACCAATGTCTGTAGCCACATCATGATCATAAGTTAATGTTTACTGAGGACCTACTATGTGTCAACCACTACGCTCAGCACTTACACACACACACACTTACTGTGTGCTACCTCACTGAATTCTTAAAGCAGCTCTTTGAGACAGGTACCATAATTATCTTCATTTTACGGAACAGAAAACTGAGGTTCAGAGAAGTCAAGATGCCTTTCCCAAGACTTACCCAGCTAGCAAATGATAGGGCTGGAGGTATGGTTAGTGGTCAGGCATGTTTGTTTGTTTCTAGAGTTATGCCTCTTAGCCACCAGGCCATCTTGCCTTCCTCATAGGATGGAGCAGAAGTCACCATTCCTCCCTCCCAGGAAGTGGAAGTTGCTGGGAAACAAAGCTGGAGAAAGTTCAGACCATTCAGTTAGCTTTTGGTGAGCAACTATGGCGCACTGGGCCCGGCAGGAAACGCAGAGCTGGCGGCCAGCCCAGCCATCCAGCTCCCCATCTGAGCAGACAGACCGACCCCAGGAAGAGGGGTGGGTGATGACAGCGGACTGGTGGGGTGCCAGACCATGCGGTGGTGATGGCTGGTGGCTGGTGTTCATCACCGGGTGACTGGAGGGTGGACGGTGGTGGTCCCAGGAACAGAGCATGGTACACAGAGCTGTTCTCAGTGAGGCTGCTTGGATGGCTGTATACGCTGGAGGCTTCACCATTCCACTTGGTGTGTGCTGAGCCCAGACATGGCTCTTTGGCACTCAAGTCACTGACAGAGATGACTCGTTTTCCCATAGCCGCAGATAATGTTTTCCTGCTTTTTAGGCTCAGCAGAGCACTCTAACTTGCTCATTCTCACCCAACAGCTGTAGGATCCCAAGCTTTCAGAGTGTCCTTCTCTCCTGACAACTGTAAGCACCATCCTTTTAGCAGAGCGCAGAGCCCCTTAGTCTGTGGGAGACCCTGGAGGCTGCTTTCCCTGACTGTCCACCAGGCTGGAAGCAGGTGGCCCATTAGGCTCAGGCTTTGGTCTTGTAGAAATTACCCAGCGAGCTGTGAGGAACAGCAATGATGGGGCGGCCCAGCCAAGTGCTAATTTCTTGCCATTCCTCAGGAGAAGCATGGTTTCTTAGTTCGGGCCCAGCAGCTGGTGTCATTGGGGCTGGTGGCTGGGAGCTGAACATAGCAGGAAGAGCCCAGACTCCTAGACTTAGACCTGGGACCTTGAGCACTCAAAAATGTTGGGGGGGAGGGGGGCACCACCATGAAGTTCCCATGGCTTGGTGGCTTGGCTCAAGATGGCAGTCCTCTAATCCTCAATCAGCCTTGTCTAGGTGCCATGGGGCCAAGCCAGGGGCTAGATGTAGTGCCAGGGCAAGTTGCAGTTAGGAGGTAAAATTGTTGTTAGAGAAGGGGTTGGGTCAGGTGAGAAATAAGGACTGGGAAGGAAGTTGGGGATGGACTTCCCTCTGAGATGGATATTACAGTAGGAACTAGGGTTGAAGTCTGGGATGAGTGACGGATTGGTTAAGATTAGGTTGGGGTTGGGGTTGGAAATGATATTAGGATTATAATTGCTCTTAGGGTTTGAGTTGGAGCACTTGGCTTGATTTTGGTATGAAGGGTGGGATTAGGGTTGAAACTGTTGTTGGATGAGGCTTGGATTTAGAGATGAGGAGAGGGTCAATAGGGTTGTGGCTGATTGTAGGTTTGCTGTTGGTATGAGGCTTGGTGTCAGAGTGAGGTTATATTTGGCTCAGAGTTAGACTTGGAAGTGATTGGGAAATGGTGAGAAGCAAGTTTTCTCTTCATCTACCAGGGTGTGCACCTCCTGAGCAGGTGGAAAATCCAAAGGGAGAATACTGGGGCCTTCTCAAAAGTTAGCTGCCATATACCTATCACCTGTCTCATCCATTTACCTCCACCTTCCCACCCTTACCCCCATCTCCCCTGACCTCCTTCTCTTGCTCTTGGGCAAAGCCAAGGCTCAAATGCTGTCTCCTTACTGATCGCAACAGACGTGACTGTCCGAGGTCCGTACCATACCGTTTTCCAGGCAGCTGCTTGTTGCAGAGTCCTCCAGGCTGGAAAGTGGAGCTGAAAACAAGGCATTCTGGATAGCTCTCCATCAGCTGGGCCCTCATCCTAGGGGTGAGTGGGGACATGGAATGCCCCCCCACAACTCTTTCCTGGCCCTCGCCAGGGCCCTGACCTCTCTCCTCCTTTCTGAAGAGGCCCCAGCCCCTGCATGCCCCCTCTCGCTTCTCAGGGTGACAACCTGACATCCTCCAGCACTCAGCGCTGGGGTCAGGCTTTTAAAGCTGTCACTGGGGAGACTGTGGCCCCTCTCCCCCTCACTCCCCTGCCCCAGTGTCCCTTCATGCAGAAACACGCATCAGGGCATGAAGCAGAGGACGCGGATGGCACTCTGATGCCTTTTAAATGCAGGCAATTAGTGGCTAAATAAAATATAAAACGAACGTCTCTGCCTGTTTCTAGCAGGGACTCACTAAAGACTGCCAGAGTTAGAGACCCTGGAAACTGATGGGGGAACAGAAGAGAGTGGTCCCAGTCCCCTGGTGTGGAGTCTCTTGCTGGGATAAGGTTATAGAGAAAAAAGGCTTGCAGACTCAATAAACCTCTTAACCTCATTGAGGGATGTCTTAGTCTGTTTGAGCTGCTATAACAAAATATCATAAAATAGGGAGCTTAAAAACAATAAAAATTGATTTTTCACAGTTCTGGAGGCTGGAAAGTCCAAGATCAAAGTGCCAGCAGACTCAATGTCTGGTGAGGGCCCACTTCTCCTAGACGGTGTCTTTTTGCTGTGTCTTCACATGGCAGAAGGAGTGAAGGAGCTCTCTGGGATCTATTTTATTAGGATACTAATTCTGCTCACGAGGACTCTGACTTCCTGACCTAATCCCCTTCCAAAGGCTCCATCTTGGAGGTTAGGATTTCAATATATGAATTTGGAGGAGACAAACATTCAGTCCATTGCAGGGGAGGACAGGGGGTCTTGGGGGAGAGTCCTGCAGAATAGTGAGAAGCAGAGGATAGTGGCTTTAGAACATGACAGGCCTGGGTTTGTACCCCGGCTCTGCCACTTACCAGCTGTGTGACTTGGGCAGGTAGCTTACCCTTTCCAAGCCTCAGTTGCCTGGTCTGTAAAATGGGGTAATAGTTGTACCAATCTCTTAGCAATGTTGTTAGATTTAAATGAGGTACTAAATGCTCCATACTCCTCAAAAAAGGACCTTCCAGAAGGGAGTGAGGCTGGAGCATGAAAGAGTTGGAGATATTGCTGAGAGGTCCTGGCATGGATGAGAACTCAGGCCATGGTAACCGAGCAGACCAACTCCTGAGCCAGGGGCTCTATCTGTGCTGAAGCCCCCTCTCAGGTGTTCCAGGAAGAAACAAGGGGCTAGACTCTGACCATCAGAGCATGAAAGAGAAAGAACTTAGACCTAGTGATTATGGTAGTAAGTTCCCTACTCAGTCCTCCTCCCCGGCACCCTCCTACTGGAATGCCATGCACAGATAACCACTGTGGATGACTTAATGTCCCAGAGCCTCAGTTTCCCCTGTATGCCTTTAACAAAAGCATGTCTCTTGACTCCAGAGAGCCCTTAACAAACACACTAGCTGGTAACACTCTCACAGACCTCGGACACTTTGCTTCTTGGTTAACCTGTTGGTCTCCCCATACTGCTCCCGTGGTGAGTAGGGCCCTCTCTGGGGTGCTTTTCAGGGGATGTGGCAGGAGTCATGAGGCAGCTCAGCAGACTGCAGGTCGGGGAACGTAAGAGGCCAGGAGCTGTGAGGCCAGTCACTTGGCTTTTGCTCCCATATTGTCCCCCATCCTGAGCTCCAGCTCAGCCCTTTTCTTTAAATAAAAGGAATGACATCATCCTTGTGCTTAGCTGCTGAGCTAGAGGGAGGTGATCTGAAATACTGTAGAGGGGAAGCAAGAGGAGCTGGGGCTGGGGGTGGGGAAGCCACAGGACAGATGAAGGACAGATACCAAGTCCCCTCTGGGGATACCTTTGTGTGTGTGCATGTGTGTGTCTCCTGGGGTCCACCCATGTTTATGTGTTGGTAAGTGGGCTAACTGCAGACTCACAAAATGTTAATGCTTAGATGAGACTTTATGGTACTGCTAGAAAAAAGGCTCATAGGTAATGTGGTGGAGTCAGATCTAGACAAGGTTTTTCATGTTTCTGAGTCTCAGTTTTTGCATCTGAGGGGGTAACAATGATTTGGCCTTGCAAGCATTTTGTGAAAGGATTGGAAGAGAGAATGGCTGTAAGTACCTGTTACATAGTAGGTTCTCAAATAAATGGTGCTATTGGGAATATGGGCAGAAGCAATGCTGGGTAGCAAAAGAATACCGGCTAGAGTCAGGAGGCCTGCTCTGGGATCAGCCCAACCCTTCCTGGCCCGAGTCCTGGGCCCAGGTTCTGCCAGGTCAGGGAGTGCGTGGTCCTTCCCAGTATTTTCAGTTCACCTGCCAGCAGTTCCCCTCTGAGTCCTGGGAGCTGCCTCTGCTCTCCTGCTCCAGGCACAGCCCTGGATCATCCTGCAGAAGCCCTGGGTTCTGTTTTTCCCTGAGCTTCTCGGAGGCCTCTCTTCAGGATCTGCTCAGGTTCCTGACAGCTCCTTCCCATCTGAGCTCTCCATCCTTCTCAGAGTCCCTTTTCTTCTCCCTCCCCCAGGCTCACAAGTGCCTCCTCTTCCTTTTGCTCATCTCTGCTTCCTTTCCTCTGCATTCCCTCCCTGAGAGAGTTTGCTTTTTCCCTCCGTTACTCTCCCTTTCTCTTTTCCTATTTCTGTCTCTCCTTGTCCATCTCTGATCTCTGTCTTAATTCAGCCTCCATCCCTCCCTCTCTCTCCTTCCCTGTTTCCCTGTCGTGCCTTGCTCTGTCCTGTCCCTGTCTCTGACAGGAACTCTCTCACTGCCTCTGTCTGCCAGTCCCGTGTGTTTCTTCATCCCACACATGTTCTGCTCCCTAAAAGGTGAGTCCCAAGCCTTGAACAAAGGCCCCAGGGGCCAAGGCTGGGCTAGCTCTCCAGCAGGGAAGGGCCCCTACCTCCACCCCCAGCCCTCTTCCTCACCCATGTGGGGTACAGCCCTGGCTCTCTGTGCTTCCTGAGCACGGGTGTGTGTGGGCCGAGGGCAGAAGGCCCAGCTTGCCTGTCATCTGGAGAGACGTGTGTGCAAAATGTTAGTTCTATGGCTCTGATTCAGCTCCGGGGCGGCTCACGGAGGGGGGTGATGGGGACCCAGAATAGGGAACTAGCTGGGCTGAAGTTAGAGTCCTGGGACTTTGGCAGAGGACTTGGGGATGCCTGGAGAGGTGCCTGGGTGGGATAATGGAGGGGTTAGGTGGAGGTCGTAGCACCTTGGGATGTAATCAGATGGGATGAAATGAAGGAGGTTCAGTGAAAAGGGCCCGGAGGGGAGAAGGGGCATTGGGTGTGACGAAGGGGACACTGGCTGGAGTGATGGGACATTGCATGAGGTTTGTTCAAGGCATGGTGAATGTGGATGAAGGGGATGGGTCAGAAGAAGGCATTAAAGGAGGTGAAGAAACCTGGCTGTGGTGAAAGGCCACTGGGTGGGCTCCTTGGAGCTCCATCTACCTGCTCCTCGCCTGTCTCCCCGGCTGCACCTAATGCCAGGCCTCTGCTCCCAGTACTCACTTTGCTGATTCTAGCCCTCACCTCTCAGACCTGAGGCTTCCCCATCTCTCCTTTCCCTGTGCAGTTTTGAATCGCCAGAGGTCATCCCTATTTAGGGCACTCCCCTTAGAGATCCCCTTATCACTGTGGTCTGACACTGCAGGTGGTTCTGTGTTTCAGGGTTGACCCTGCATAGAACTGTCTATCTGTCTGGTCCAGAAAGAAGAGCCCAAGTTCCCCCTTGCCCTGGACTGGCTGATCAGCAGTTCTCACCTGAGGAGGAGCTGATGGTAGCTCTTGAACCTGGGTCTGTGAGCAGAGTGTTCTGCTTATGAGCAGCAGAATAGGGATGGAGCCTCCAACAGTCATTAAGGCTGGCTGATGACTTCACAGGGAGTCCCAGTAAGTGCCAGGGGCCAGTGTGTGTCCAGGCCACAGATGGCACATAGTCACCCAAAGGCCAAACTCACCTGCTGCTTCCCCTCCCCAGGACCCTGCAGTCTATGTCTGTATCCACCGGGTCCTGAAGAGGATCACTATGACCCTTTGGTTTTGGGGGAGAGGAGAGCAATTTCAAATAAATGATAACAATAATAATACAGGTAAAAAGCTTTCACTCATTGATTGCTCACTCGCTAGGCTGTGAGAAAGCTGGACATTTTTAACTCAAAATCTCCCCAACCATCTGAGATGGACATTGTTTTTATACCCATATCACAGAGATGAAAAAGGCTCATAGGTCCCCTTGATCACACCCAATGCCCCCTTCTCTCCTTCACAGAGAAGAAAACTGAGGCTCAAAGAGGTCAAGTCACGTGCCTGGGCTCATAACACAGCCCATTTGCCTCCACAGCTTGCACTTTTAGCCCCTGCAGGCCCTAGGCAGCCCCTACAGTCAGTCTTCTGTGGTGGGACCCGAACATTCCAGGAAGACGCTTATTCCAGGCCACGGCTTTGGGCGGACTGGGTGCCTGTAGCTCCTCCCCCAAGGCAAGGGACCACCTCCAGGGCACAAGAAGCACGACCAGTCCCACAGGGCCTGAAGATCCCCCTGCCTCCACCAACACCCTCAGGAAGCCATTAATTGTTTGCACTTGTAGCCAATGGAGGGCGGGTGACCTAAATGTAGGCCACTTTTCTGGGCTGTAGGTAGAAACTCGGGGTGAGAGTGAGGGGCTGTCCAGGGTCCATTCCTGCTTTATCAGCCTTGCCCTGCAAGCTGTGGGACCCCTGCCAGCCTGTGGAAGTGCACCAAGACCCTCCCCACGTGTCTCCGTGTGGGTGCGCTGGGCTGCTGTGTTCCTGAGGCACCGGTGGGTGCGTGACGATGGCAGCTCCCACCCAGCAGAGCCGCGAACAGAAGGGGAGAGCTGCCGGCAGCTTTAAATAGCTCCTCACTGTATCTCACTTGCTGAAGTCCCATCCCCCCACTCCAATACTGGCTGTCCCAGGGAGGGGCTGTGAGCCCCAGAAATGAGGCCAAGACAGAGGGGCTCAGCCCCCAACTCAGAAACACCTGCCAAGCAACACCTGCTCAGCACCACGCCTGAGGCGCAGCCCACTATTTTTCTCAGGGGCAGGAGGATCCAGGAAATCTCTTAGGGATTGTGAGTTGTCAGGAGACAGGCTTTCCCTGGGCCTGCATCTTGGCTGGAAAGATGTAGCAGGCAGGTTTGTATTCAAGCCTTCCCCTAAAGGGGACACACTGGTCACCTTGCAAGCCCAGGTACGGCCCTAGCTGTTCTGACACTGAGAAGCAGCTCACTACCCGCTGCCCCCAAGAGCAGTCAGTGGCAGCCCCCTTGGTCATCAGCTCACCTCCTCACCCTGGCCTGCATCTCTCTATGCACAGTCCTTCCGTGATCTGACCCTGCGAACTCATTTCTCATCACTCTCCCCAAGCTACTTACCTCACTCGAGGTCCTTCTTGCTGTTTTTCAAACATGTCCAGCTCATTCCCACCTCAGGACCTTCGCACTTGCCATTCCCTCTGCCTGGAATGCTCTTCTGTGGCTTTCCCCATGGTTGGAGCGAGAGCCACACTGTGATTTGTGTGGGTCCGAGGCACTTTTGCCTTTGTGGGATCCCTTCTTTCATGAAAATATATACAAATTATATTTTAGCACTGCATTGGTATAAGCATGGTTATGTTAAAGAAACTATTTTGGCCAGGCACGGTGACTCACGCCTATAATCCTAGCACTTTGGGAGGCCGAGGCTGGCAGATTACTTGAGCTCAGGAGTTCAAGACCAGCCTGAGCAACATGGCGAAACCCCGTCTCTACTAAAAATACAAAAAATTACCTGGGTGTGGAGGTGTGTGCCTGTAATCTTAGCTACTCGGGAAGCCAAGGCACAAGAATTGCTTGAACCCGGGAGATGGAGGTTACAATGAGCCAAGATCATGCCATTGCACTCCAGCCTGGGTGACAGAATGAGACTCTGTCTCAAAAAAGAAAGAAAGAAAGAAAGAAAGAAAGAGAGAGAGAGAGAGAGAGAGAGAGAGAGAGAGAGAGAAAGAAAGAAAGAAAGAAAGAAAGAAAGAAAGAAAGAAAGAAAGAAAGAAAGAAAACGATTTTAACATATAGTTTCTTTAACCTAAAAGTTCATTGTTTTCTTCTGATTTTAAAATAAATTAGGCTGGGTGCGGTGGCTCACGCTTGTAATCCCAGCACTTTGGGAGGCTGAGGCGGGTGGATCGCGAGGTCAGGAGATCGAGACCATCCTGGCTAACACAGTGAAACCCCGTCTCTACTAAAAATACAAAAAAAATTAGCCGAGTGTGGTGGTGGGCGCCTGTAGTACCAGCTACTCGGGAGGCTGAGGCAGGAGAATGGCGTGAACCCGGGAGGTGGAGCTTGCAGTGAGCTGAGATTGCGCCACTGCACTCCAGCCTGGGTGACAGAGCGAGACTCTGTCTTAAAAAAAAAAAAAAAAAAGAAATTAAAATATTTTGAGGGCCCCTAAAAGTATTGTGGGCACTGTGCTACTGTCCCTAATGGAGAAGTTGGCCCCGGTTAGATCCTTCTCATAATTTCGGCCTCAGTTTAAATGTCACCTACTCCAGGGGTCCCCAACCTCCAGGTCACGGACCGGTACCACCTGAGTTCTGCCTCCTGTCAGAGAATGCTTTAGATTTTCATAGGGGCGTGAACTCTATCGTGAACTGCGCATGCAAGGGATCTAGGCTGCGTACTCCTTATGAGAATCTAATGCCTAATGATCTGAGGTGGAACAGTTTCATCCTGAAACCATCACCACCACCCCGACCCCCACCCTGGGTCCATGGAAAAATTGCCTTCCATGAAACTGGTCCCCGGTGCCAAAAAGGTTGGAGACCACTGACCTACTCCAAAAGGCCTTCCTTGAAGCCCCCATTTAAAATATCTCCTGGTGGAGCATGGTGGCTCGTGCCTGTAATCCCAGCACTTGGAAGGACAAGGCAGGAAGATCACTTGAGCCCAGGAGCTCGAGATCATCCTAGGCAACATAGTGAGACCCCATCCCTACAATATATTATTTAAAAAATAGCTGGGTGTGGTGGCTTGCTCCTGTCGTCCCAACTACAGGCTGAGGTGGGAGGATCACTTGAGCCCATGAGTTTGAGGCTGTAGTGAGATACGATTCTCACCTCTGCACTCCAGCCCTAGTCTGGGCAACAGAGTGAGACCCTGTCTCAAAGATAAAATATATCCCATATCCACTTGCTGGCCCATTACCCCAATTTAGTTCCTTCACAGAATTTACACCATCTGACAATACCTTATTTATCTGTTTATTTGTTCCGTATCTCCTGTAACTAGAATGTAAGCTCTATGAGGGCAGGGACTTTGTCTTTCCACTGCTGAATAACCTGTGCCACCAGCAACAAGGTCTATAAAATTGGTGAAAGAATAGCCTGAATTGCTTGAACAGAACATAGAGTCCCTCCTCTCAGCCACCCTAATATCTGTGCTCTTCCTTATTGGGCCCCCTCAGACTTTACTAGGGTAGAAGGAAGAAGGGAATTCATGCACAGGCCTCACACACAATCCACCTGTCCTCTCAGAACCTCAGTTTCTTCATCTGGAAAATGGTAATAGTGCTGACCCATTCTGAGAATGCAACAAGATGGCATACATAAAGCAAAAGACCAGCGCACAGAGAGGGTGCAGTAAATTCAAGCTTCTTTTCCCCCTTCTCACTGTCCACCTTGGAGCTTGTTCTTGGCTAAGGCAAAGGAACCTCAAGGCCTTGAGGCCTAAATACCTCAAAACACAGTAGGTGCTCAATAAACATTTGCTGGTTGCTGGTTGACCACATCCCTCCTTCCCCTTCCAGCAAAATCTTAAACAGAAGCCCAGTGGAAATTCACAACATCGTCCCCACTTGCTCTCTTTCTATAAATATTTACAGAGCCCCTACTATATAACAGGCACCATGCTGGGCTCTATAGAATCAATAATAAGTAGAAAGAATATATGGTCTCTATCTTTCCTAGAGCTGGGTCCCATAGTCTGGTCTAGACAGACATTAATCAAATAACCACTTCCATGGAACTATTATTGTGCTAAAAACATCACAGAAGGGGCTCACCTGGCTGTGAGAACACATGATGGGAGAATTTGATCAGACCAGAAAGGTTGGGGACAGCATTCCTGAAGAAACAATGACTGACCTGAAATCTCTAAACAAGTTGGACTTTATTAGGCAAGGAGCCTAACTGGGCAGTAGGAGCACTCCAGGCAGTGGGAACAGTATGTGCAAATGCCCTGTGGCCAAAGCTATGCTAGGCAATGAGATGGACTAG
Source organism: Macaca mulatta (assembly GCF_049350105.2). Taxonomy (NCBI): domain Eukaryota; kingdom Metazoa; phylum Chordata; class Mammalia; order Primates; family Cercopithecidae; genus Macaca; species Macaca mulatta. The sequence goes on from NC_133411.1 coordinate 150,624,181, forward strand.
AAGGAGACATAGGTGGCCATATGATATAAGATGGGCTGTTACGGTGGGCAGTGTCTGCACTGGGTAGGACTTTGTAAGCCACATTATGTCATTTTCTCTTTGTCTGCAGGTTCCTCAAAGGATTTTAAGTCATATGATTAGGTTTGTATTTTGAAAAAATTACTCTGGCTGCCTACAAAATATTTACTATTTATTTATAGATTTATAATTTATAACAAAAAGATTCTACAGTCCTACTAGAAGAGAAATGGCAAATATATGCCATACTTGTCACAATTCCCTATTCTCATGCCCAGAGCAGACAGCACTGATCAATTACAGCAGATGTTCTCAAAGTGTGGTCCTCAGACCAGCATCATCAGCATCACCTGAGAATTTCTTAGGACTGCAAATCATCAGACCTCACACCAGACCCCTTGAATGGGAAACTTTAGCGGTGAAAGCCAGCAATCTGTGGCTTAACAAGTCCTCCAGGTGATTCTGATGCACACTGGAGTTTGAGAAGCACTGAACTATTATATAACACTTTCCTATGAAGCCCCATGCAGCATCAAAAACCTCAACACAGCACTCTAGGCTATCACTACTAATAAAGGCTACTTACACAGAGTGCTGGGCTGGGGCTCCTCAGAGGGGGCTGCACAGACCTAGGTCTGGAATTTGAGAAGCGAAGACCCTGACAAAGACCTAAACATGGGCAAACAGCCAAGTGTGCCAGGAAAGAGAGCACTGGACGGAGTCTGGAGATCTGGCCTCAAGCCCCTGCTCAGCCCCTGCTCAGTGGCAGCACAACCTTAGGAGCCTCTTCTCCCTTCCAGGTCTCAGTTTCCCCATCTGTGCATTGAAGAAAATTTCTCTGCGCAGCGGCCCATTCTCCTGCAGCCTCCAAGCCAGGGTGAAGCAGATGCACATGCAGTCCCTGGGGAAAACCCCTATAAATCTGCCTTCCCACAGGGGCCAGGAGTGAAGCAAGGAGCGCAGCAGTAGCAGAGATGTTGCCCAGAGCTTGCAAGAGGCACACATGACTCAGCCCTTCAAGGAAGCATCCATCACCCTGGGCAGCCAGCGAGGCGGCGGGAGAACCACGGGAGGGACAGTGTGGGAGTGAGGGAGTGAGGGAAGAAGGAGGCGGGGCTCTTAGCCCCGTTTGCTCTACCACTTTCCCAGACCCAGGACCCATTAACAGACAAGAGGACTCTAAGCGCAGAGATGAGGGAAACCTGAGATAAAGAGTGGGATGAGGGGCAAGGAGTCCAATTCTATGAAACCATGCAGAATGCAAAAAATGTGGCCCTGAACTACTTACAAATCCTGAGACTACTCACAAGAATGCCTCCTCCACATGCACACTCATCTGGCTTCTTCTCAGCTCACATGTCTCAACCCAAATGTCACTTTACCAGAAAGACCTTCCCTGATGAGCCATCTATCCCCCACCCGCCTGTGACCTTTCCATTATCTTCATAGCTCAGATCACTCTTTGGAATTCCCCATTGATTTGCTTCGTGGCCTATGGTCATCTCCAGCATCCTCCTGGGATGGTAGCTCCCTGAGGGCAGGGGCCTCCCTGTTTTATTCTATCACCTGCCCCTAGAACAGCGTTTGGCACAGAGTGGGTGCTCCACAGAGCTCCCACTTACCATGTGCCAAGAACTATTTGAGATGATTTGCATACATTATTTTGTCATGTCCCAACAATCTTGGAAATAGAAGGTATAATTGTTTATCATTTTTTCAGATGGAAACACTGAAGACAGAAAGAAGTGATTTGCTAAAGGTCACACAACCAGGAAGTGGTAGAGTCCCTGTTTGGGCCTAAATCTGTCTGACCTCAAAGCTCAGAACATTTGCAATGTAGGAGCCGAGGGGCTATTAGAAACCTTGCAGAGGGGTGAGGCGGTAGTGTTGGCCCAAACTTCCCAAGTTACTGCTAAGGAAGCATCAGCCCAGAACCAGGAGGTCCCTTCTAAAGCTGTTGTTACTTAATTTAGGATTTCTAAAGGGAAGTCCTGCTTTACACAGCTGCTGTCCAACTTCTGGAATTTGTTACCCCCAAGGGGTCTTCACAAGCTGAAAATAGAATGGAGTTCAGAAAGGGCTACACAAAATTAATGGATGACAGGTCCCCAGCGGTAATTAAAGGAAGCAAGAGATGCTGGGGGTTTGGGCCTAGACGTTTGAGGTCAGCATCATGCTGGGGACTGCCGTGGTCTCCCCCAAATGGGTCCCGGGTGCCCCAGCAGAGTGAGCCAAGCCGCAGACTGGGAAGCAGTGGGGAGGTGAATTGTATCAACGTCCCCGCCCACCCTGGCAGGATTTGGCCGCCTGGCTGCTCCCTCCTCCCATCCCCAGGCCCAGCTGGGCTGTCAGGGGTTGTGTCTTGGCTTGCTGACTCACTCACCTGGCCAAGATGGTCAATTTGCCCATGTTCTCAGTATTTTCTTTGCTATTTTTTTAAAAATAAAATGCTATTTGTGCAAAGTCTTCATTACTTCCTAATTATTCATACTCCTGCCACTTATTTGTCTTGTTAAATACCAAACTCAATAAGCAGTTCACTTTTCTCAGATTACTTGTGAAGTTCAAGCTCATGCCCCTTTGCTCAGGTTAGCCTAGGGTGGGAGAGGCCCCTGTGACCCCTCCTCCCTAAGCATGGAGCCCCCACTCCCTAGTGACTTCCCTCCAGCCAGCTCCCCTATAGACCTCCCTGGGATCGCACTGCATTATTCGGCTGTCCTGGCCTCCCCACTTCTCCTTATCTTCCCCTCTCCATCCAGAGCTTCTCCCTCTGTGCTCTCTTCCCCCACCCCTCCCTTCTCCCTCTCTTCCTTCCATCAGTCTATCCACCCTCCTGTGGCCTCCCCCTCTACCTAACCAATTTATTTGTCCTCGTCCTCTACCTGCCCCCTCCTTCCCCAGACTCCTCCCCTCCCCTCCCCTCCCTCACACAGCACGTTCACACCCAGGAGCTACCCTCAGAGCCTCAGGGGTCTCTCTCACCCTACCCACCTCCTCCTGAAATATCATCCACAGGCCTCAGTGATGCTGCATTGCTGGCTGCTCCAGCAGGTGGGTGCTGCGGTTCTCTTCACTGATAATTCATTCCCCCTAGCCCTGCATAATCCTCCTTAAATTAGTTAATCCCCAAAAACTCACTTCTTCAAGCCCAAGAGCAGCAAGGAGGAGTGGGATGGGTCCCTAGGACTGTAAGTCCCTAGAGTACTGGGGCCAGGATGCGGTCCCTATTTCAGCCACGCTGGAGTGTCAGGGATGCGACTAGCAGCTCGCCGCAGATCCTGCTGACAGGCCAACTTTATCCCAGGTACGGGAGTCTTGTGGCCATCAAGGGGTAGGTGGCTATGATGGGGGAGTTGCTAGCTGGACCTGAGCCCCTTCTTCCAAATAACAGGCACCCTGGGCTCTCTGGTGGGGGCCTGATTTCTGCCTGGGTTTTTGCTGCTGTAGTTTCCAAATGCTCAGACACCCGCATGTATGTCCACGTGGCCATGTTCACATGGCACACACATCCACCTCACACATCTCTACACACTGTATACATCAGAACAGGGCTTCTCTAATTTGGGTGCACCAGAATCACCTAGAAATCCTATTTGAGTGCTAAGCCCCACTTCTTGGGTTTCTGATTCAGTAGGTTTGGGGAGGGGCCCTAAAGTGTGCATTTCAAGCACATCAAGTGCTGCTGATGCTGCTGGCCCGAGTACCACACTCTGAGAACCACTGCTCTAGAGATGCCCACATGTGCATACACACAAGAGTACACGTTCATGCACAGGTTTTGCAAAACGAGGAGTGAAGCTACTAGGAAGAACTGAAGCTGTGAGCTCAGTTTGGGGATTACTCGACCTAAGAACACAAACTCGCAATCTCATTTTCTCTCTCGGTCTCTGATTCTTGCTACTTCTCCACGGTCTCTGCCTCTCTTTCTCGGTCCCCCACCCGCTAACTCCCTGCAGCCTCCAGGTGTCCTCCCAGCCCCTTTGCACACATGAGCTCATCCATCTCCATCACCCAGCAAGTGAGTGGCAGGCAGGTGAGAGAGGAAGAATACAGAAGAACAGGCTCAGCTCCCTGCTCACAGGCAGCTCGCTCACCATGAGAACACAGCCAAATATTCCTCCTGTTCTGGGGGATAATCATTAATGCCACAGGAAATTCTAAACAAGCGATTAAATCACTACTGGGGAAGACGCGAGCCTGTGCCACCATTAAGCTTCCCTTATACTGTTGGTTTTGAGAGAGCTTACCTGGGAAGTGAGAAGAAAGGGGCAGATGGGCATCATCACAGCCCTGCAGCATCACCAAGAGCCAGTCTGCCAGGGGCCAGCCCTAGAACCACCTTCCCCTCCCTGAGCTGCACACCCAGCAACTGTCTGAGAGCCCCTCGTGCCCTACCCGTGATGAAGACTCTGTTCCTCCAGCCCTTCACGATCTCATGCCTCCTGATGAATCCATTTACTCAGTTGACAAATATTTACTGAGCATCTACTATGTGTGAGGTTATAGTCTAGGGACTAGGGATACAATGGAGAACAAGACAGATGAGGTCCCTGTCCTGGTGGACAGGGTCTAGTGGGGAAGGCAGATCATAAAAAAGTAAATAAGAAAACAATTAACAAACGTGGCAAGTGCTCAGGGGAACACAAACAGGAGACTCAGTGTTTTCAGTGGAGTGTATACTGACAGGATCTTGGAGTCCCCTACACTCTAACAAACAGCCTGGCAGTCTATACCCATCTCTTGGGCCTGCAGATCATGTCTTATATGAACATCTGCAATGTCTGTGCATCCCTCTTCTTATCCTGAATCCCCAATATGCTATCTTTGGAAAGATAACAAATATCTATCTATAACAGCCACTGTTTTTTAGCACTTACTATGTGCCAGGCATTGCACAAAGCAATTTATGGTCATTACATCATTTCATCTGCAGAACAATAATGACATTATGACGTGGGTGTTTTTTAATCCCCATTTTACAGATGAGGAAATGGAGACCTGGAACATTTGAGTCATTTGGCCAGGCCATACAACAGGCAACTGAGGGTTCAACAGATGTCTGAGTCCTGAGCTGAGGCATTTCACCCCTACCTTGTCCTAACTCCCAAGAGAAACATGACAGGGCTGTGTGGGCTTCTCAGGATCTATTTCAGGGCTAAGGAGGTGCAGCTGGGTCCCTGGAGAGATGGGGCTGCATTGGAGTTGCCCAGCCAGGGCTGGTTACTGGCTACTAAAGTATAGTAAGTCCAAGTCTCCAAAATGCAGCCCAGAGAGGAAAGTGGCTTGATATGGCCAGTGCAGGGTCCCACTCCCTTGGGGACGCTAGGCCAGTCCCCTTTGGCTTCCCCAGCCTGTGGGTCTCTGCAAAACCCAGAGAGACCATCAGCCCTACCTCCTGGCTGCCCTTCAGGACCCTGTAGCCTCCAGAGGGCTCCTCCAGTGTCCCCATATGCCCTCCACCTCCTGCCCCTGTGGCCAGGCCACACTCCCTAGGGCCAGTGGGGCAGCCTGAGGCAGACAAGACCGGAGCCTGGGTCTGCGGTGACTAATCGGCTGGTGTTTGGGAGGCCATGGTGAATTATTCACACAGATTCTGTGAATTATTCACGTTGTTATTATTTATTTTTCAGATGCGCCTGCAGCAGAGCCTCCAGGCCCATGTTCAAAGGATGACATAACTCCTGACTCCTGATCGCCTTTGTCTGTGGAGGAGGAGTCAGGCCTCTCTCCAGTCTCACCTGGGAGTCCCAGGGAGCAGGCTGAGGGCAGGGGGCTGCTGCCTTGGGGCAGGCTCCTGCAGGGCCCCAATCCTATCACCAATTAAGAAGTAACTGTCACCACTTACTGAGTCTTCGCTGGGCCCCAGCACTGTGCTCCCCATAGGCAGGCTCAAGTGAATGTCACAACTACCCTGTGAACAATACTGCCAACCCCATTTTACAGATGCTGGGATTGAGGCTCAGAGATGCCATGGCCCTTGTTCAGGGCCGCCAGTTAGGAACTGGGACTCAGGCCCAGGTCAGTGGACTCTAAAGCCAGCAGCAGCCACACTGCATGCATCAGTCAACGTTGCACCTGACCAGGTCCTACAGAATCCCTTTGCTGCCCCAACTTGCCCACCCCCACCTGCAAATCATGCTGAGGGCAGGCCACGCCCAGTGCCGCCAATGCTGTCAGAGGAGCCAGCTCCCCATCTCCATGGCGACAGGATTCTCAGCAGCCAGAGCTGAGCTGGATCTGCCTCTGAGGAGTGGAGGTGGCCTTTGCCCGTGGAGCCCCCCAGGTGTCTCAGGCTCTTAGCAAGTGTGATTCCGGGCTCCCCTAGGCACCCCATAGCTTCACAGAGCTCCCCTGCCTTCCCTCAGACACACACAGAGCCCCACTCCTCCCTCACAGAGCTCTGATGGCAGAAGCCATCCCCAGCCTCCGTTCTGTGCTCCTTCCCATGACTCGCCTGCTGTCTAACCTCCATCCCCCTGGCTGCAGCTTCCTCTCCTCTCAGAATATTCCTTCCTCTGCCCCCATAGCTGCCATCTGGAGGAGACGAGATGGACATGTGGGCTCAGCCCTGGGAAGGCCCTGAGGGCCCCTTATCAAGGTGACCACAGTCTCACAGAGACACCTTCCTGTCCTGGGAGGGTGCCTTTGTCTTCCTGCCACCACATTCATTCATTCATTCATTCATTCATTCAGTAAATGCCTACTGGGTGCCCTCATTCAATAAATACCTACTATGTGCCAGGCATTGTTCCAAGGGCTAGGGAAGTGGACAGCAGCAGCAGGGCTACCTTGTTAGGGCCCCTCCCATCCCATAGTAGCCTGGGCCTGATTCCCAGGACCTGTCTATCCTAGCATAAGCACAATCACAGGCAAACTGGATTTGAGCCTGACTCTTCCAGTCCCTGACTCTGGGTGACCTTGAGCTAGCAACTCCTCCTCTCTGCTTTTCCCCTTTTTAAAATAAGGGAGTGAGACCAGAATCTGCTTTCTAAGGCCCTGCCAGCCCTGCTTTTCTCAGGTGTCAGTAACTCAATAACTGGAACAACATAATCATTTCCATCCTACAGCTGTGAAAGTCAGAGCATTGCACGTGCTTCATCTCAGGTGGACTTAATAACTGTCCCTCTCTTCCCGGCTCTGTGCATTTTAAAGAGGAGTCTGGGGATGTCTGTGCTGCTAATGGTGGATTTCGGTTGCCAGAGAGGAAAGAAAACAAACATTTGCAGAATGCTTGTGCTTTCCTTGCAAATGTTCTTTATTAATCTTTGCAGAGGTAGAGTCCACTATCCCCGTTTTACACACAAGGAAACTGGGATTCAGGCCACACGGCCAGTAAGTAACAGGGCTGGGATTTGAACCCAGGCCCAAGACAACACATGCTCTTGCTGCTGGACCCAGCTGACTGAGCTGGGCCCTGGGGATGGAGTGTGGCTTCCTCTTCCAAAGCCTGTGTTGGAGCTGGAGGGAGGGCAACTAGGTCAGCACCTCTTCCAGGGAGTTGGGTGCCACTGATTTGATTTCCATCTTCTCCACCAACCAACGAGGGGACACCTTGGGCTCAGCTTGCTGAGATCCAGGGCCTAGGAAGTCCAGGTTTATATTTACCCCAAAGCAGCCACCTCGGCAGGGTTGGGACTGGATTTCCTCTTTATCTCAAAGCACCTGGACTAATTCCAGGTGGGCAGGCAGGTGGGGAGAGACCTTGGACTCTGGAATGCAGGGGCGGGGCCATCTCCTGCCCTTGCTGCACCCATACTCCTGGCCCAGTCAATGACCTTGCAGGCTGGATACCAGCCTGGGCCTTTCCCCAGTGGTCCTAGGGCAGAGTTCTCCAAGTGCAGTCCTTGGATCACCAGCATCTAAATGGGGAGTTAGGGAGGGGGGCTGCTAATAAAACCAGGTCCAATTTGCATATTCCTCTAGACCTCCAGAATTGGGCGTGGGGGGATCCCGCTCAATATAGCTTCCCCCATTCTGAGCATCCCTCAAGCTCAGAAACTGCTGTGCTAACTGCAGAGCCCAGGGTCTGGGACAATCCTGAGTTTGAGCCACCGACTAGTTAGGCAGCCTCTGACCAGGCGTTCACCTCTCTGGCTTCAGTTTCCTCATCTGTAAAATATAGATGATTCCTGTACCCTCCTTCATGGGGTTGTTATGAGGATCATACTGGACAATGTAGATAAAGTGCTAGATAAAGACACTATAGATAAAGGCCAGTTCAAATTACCATCAACCCTCCCTACTCATTCCATTCCCTTCCAAGCTGATGACCTGGGCCTGGGGCTGCAGTTCTGGGAATACTGAACTTGTCCAGCAGGTTTTGGCTTTCAGAGCTGCAGCAGGCAGCGTATCTAGTTAATCTCTAAACAAAACTTGCCCTCCAACCACAGTCATGTGTACCTGTTGGTCTCTCTCAAGGCTCCAGCTGAAAGTCAGCTCTCCAGACCTTTATCTTGGATAGATTGGAGTGGTATGGCCCTTGCTGGACCCAAGGTCAGATGTAGGGGTCAGAGAGGGCTGCCTTGTGGTCTCGGGGACAGAAGATCTTGGACCAGGCTTGTGATCTGAGACCTGAGAAGTGGCATGGCTGCTGAGGCAGCTACCATTTAGGGAGAACCTGAGTTCCAGGTAGCTTACATCCCATATCACACTTCCTCTCACCTCTGGCTGGGGTAAATACTGTTACTGGTTCTATCTACCGATGACAAACCCAAGGCTCCGTCTTCTGCCTAAAGTCATTGAGCTGGTAAGTGGAAAAGCTGAGATTTGAACACAGATCTGCATGATTCCAAGGTTCCTGTTAGTGCCCAGTATGTGATACCACCTCCCTAAAGCATCACCATCATCATGATCATTGAGCACTTGGTGAGGGCCAGGTTCTGAGCTAAGCGCTCTATATGCTTTTTTCTCATTTAACCTCCACAATCGCTCTCTAAGATAGATACTATTATTATTGTTCCCATCTTGCAGGGAGGGAAATCACCAGGCAGAAAGGCTAAGGACCTAAAATAACTTAGCTTGGCTCTTTCACTATTATATCTGGAGTCTAGGGAAAGTAGCTTTCCCAATTATTAATCTTCCATGATGGTGCTTTACCTCCAAGTACCCTTCTGCCTCACCCATGTCTGCAACCATACCTTCTTTTGGGAGGTCTCCTTACCCCACCCATGCTCCCATCTGGCCCCGCTGAACCTGAGTGCAGGATTGCAGATGTAGGCCCCACTCTCACCTCCAAACAAGGAATTGCCCTTCCCACTGCCTCCAGGCCCACTGGGAACCTCCCCCTAATTGCATCTCAGGCTGGGAGGCTATTAGCCTGTGATTGCATCCCCAGTGCCTGCCTTCCCCCCTGGGTCTTCACTGTCAGCTTCCACAGGGGTTTGAGATGACGTCAATAACCCCCAATCCCAGGGCCTGGCCAGCTCTGCTCCCCAACACCCCCACCATCCAGTCCTAGGTGGGCTCCTCCAGGGAGCTGGGCCTCTTCCCTGTGGGCCAGCCAAGAACATGGGCCTGAGGAGGGTGCCCAGCCATGAATCACGCATGTCTGCACACACATCACAGGTCCTGCTGCTGCAGGATCCTCACACTGAACCTCTCCCCACTGCAACCCCTCTACACCTCCTGCCAGCTGCCTCCCCTCCACCATGGGAGGACAAGGGTCTGGGAGTTAGGACTCCTGGTTCTTTTCCTGGCTCAGATACTCCCTCTGTATGACCTTGGCCAAGTATCTTCCACTGTCTGGGCCTTAAAAATAGAGGACTCTTCCAGGTATCGGGGCACATGCCTGTAGTCCTAGCTATTTGGGAGGCAGAGGCAGGAGGATCGCTTGAGTCTAGGAGTTCAAGGCAAGCCTGGGCAACATAGTAAGACTTTCTCTTAAAAAAAAAAAGTGAGGGTGATTGGGAATCGTTTCAGTTTTCTCTATGCTTCTACTAGCAGAAAAGAAAGATTACCATTTGGTAATTCCTGGGATTTCCTTCCACCAATATCTAATGAGTCCTAGGCACCACGCCAGGCATTGAGGATTCTAGCAAGCAAGTTCCTGCCCTCACAGTTACAACACAGAGTGATCAGGCCTAGAATGGAAGAAGCACAGGCAATGGCGGTAGTGGTTGGGGGTGCCCGCAGTGGCCCTGGGGTACCTACCCAAAGGAGAAACGTTATCTAGCTTGGAGGTATAGTCTGAGAAAGCTTCCTAGTTTCTGAGACTGAAAGGATGAGGAAAAATTAGCCATATAAACAAGGATAAGGTATGGAGCTGGACATGAAGAATGTTCTAAGCAGAGGGAACAGGACTGAGAAGAAGCCTGGAGGCTTTGGTGTCAAGAGCAGAGGCTGGAGGGTGGACAGAGGCTGGCTTGAGAGTTTGGACTTTATTCTGAGGGCATTGAAGAACTATAGAAAGATCTTAGGTAGGAGGGTGATAGGACTGCTGTTTGGAGGGAGGATTGGGGCCCAGAGAGGAGAGGGAGAGAGACCTTCAGGGAGGCTACCAACCATCTGTCTTACCTCCCCCAAGTGTGGGAATACTCCCTCCTGTCTGTCTGTGTTAGAAGAGGTGGCCAGGCTTTGCTTCCTCTCCTTTCCCTCTACACCCCCACACTTCCCTCTCCTAAAGCTTACACACACAGGCACTCTCATACACATGTGCGTGCACACCACATGACCTGCTGCAGGTCCGCTGGAGGGGAAAGGGCGGAGGTGGCTTTGGGGAGGCGACACAGGGCCATCTGCCCCAAGGGAGCTAGAAGAGAAGGGGTCTGGAGGTTTGATACCCAACTGAAACTCCACTAGGGAGAGCACACTCCCTGTCACTTGGCGCAGTGACACCTTTCCCTTCTCCCCTCTCCCCTAAGGGGTTAATCCCATCCTGAGCCACGGAAACTGGAGCTGGGAGTTTCACCACCTTATCACCACCAGAGAGCCTCCAAGATCCTCCTTCCCCTCCTTTTCTCTCCTACTTCTCCCACCTCCTCCTTTTTCTCCTAGGTGCTCTCTAACTCCCTGCCTCCCTTCTACCAGGGCTCATCAGAGCCTGAAACATGCTGTGTGTGCATCTGCGTATAGATGTATGGGTTAGAGGGTGTGGTGTGCATGCAAGAAGCACAAGGAGGTACCCACCAGCCACCATCAGGAGGTGCACCAGAGGGCTGTGCAAGGCTGAAAGGGATTTCAGGAGGATTCAGAGATTAGAGAATTAAACATGCTGCTGCAGCCTCCCTTGAGCCTGGAATCCTTGTGGCTCCAGCTGCATAGAGAGCTCAGCTGGGCCAAGCCGGAGTTGCAGGGGATTCCTGGGCACCTTCTCTTTACCCTGCCTCCTGCTCCCCAAGGCTCCCTCAAGCCCCTTCCCAGACAAGGACCTGGGCCACAAGACGCCTCCGCCCCAGGGCCCAGATGTGCAAACCTTCCCTCAACCCCTGTGTCTCTTCCAGGCACCCTCCAGGGGTGGAGTGCTCAGGCCAGACTCTTCAGCCAGCAATCATCAGAATTCCAGCCTTGGCCAGGATCACTCCTGGAAGGCACATGTCCATTTTGCTCTGCCTCCACAGCCCAGGCCCATCGAGCTCCTCACTCTCCACCCTCACCCCTCTCCCTTCCAGTCCCCGCACTGAAACCAGGGATATGTTTCTGTAAGAACACCCATGTCACTGCTCTCCTCAGTGTCCTACAGTGGCTCCACACTGCCCTCAGGATGAAAGCCAAACTCCTCCGCTCTGGCCTCAGCTCCTGACTGCCATCCCCATTGCACAAGTTCCTCAGGTCCCTGCCTGCTGTCCCCTCCAGGCCTGGGCACTGATGGTCTCCACTCTCAGAGTCTCCGTCACTCATTCTCTCCAGGCAAATCTCTCTGTGTTCCTCAGGTCTCAGTTCAGAAGTCAGCTCCTGTTGAAAGCCTCTGACCACCACTGAGGCACCCCCTTTATGGGTATGGGTTGTCATGGCGCCCAGCACTTAGCCTGCCATAGCACTCTCCACACTGTACTGTAAATGCCTGTTGAACATATTCAGCCCCCACACCACTCTATCAATAAAAACTCAATCATGTATTCCAAGTGTATGAAGGAAGGGATGAGGCAGGAGAGAGGCGGGGTGGCAGTGCCATGCTGCAGACTTCAAGTGCCAAAGACACTACTGCATTTATGATAATAGTGGCAGCTATTATTGATTGTGTGTCAAGTCCACACCAGCCACTCTTCTAAGCATGAACTCATTTCTTCCCTCAGCAACCTTGAGAGAGAGGCATGATTGCTATCATTCCCATTTTATAGATAGGGAAACTGAGACTCAGAAGGATTAATTTACCCAAGGTTATACAGCCAGAAGGAAGTCTAGGCTAGATCTTCCTAAAGGCTGGGGTAGGGGCTTTAAGGTGGGTAAAATGCAGCCCACTGAAAAGGTCATGTATCACCTCTAGATCCTCAGTGGGCCTGGAGAAGAAATCACTGGAGCACCCCATCTTCCCCTCAAACCAGGAGACGTTCTGCTTCTCTGGCCATCTGGTGTGAGGTTCCTGAGGACCTAGGGGAAAAGTGTATGACCCTACCTTGGAACCTTCCAGGAGGTGTAAGAGAAGCAAGTCCCTCATGACGTCCTTGTTCTCACTAGTGTCTCTTTCAGAAGCAGGATTCTGAGAAGTCTGGAGTATGTCGCCTCATCATCATCAGGGCAGGAGGTAAGGTGCTGAATTTAATAGCAAAGCAAATTTTGCTGGAGAGGAAATGAGATTTCTTTGTCAAGGTGAGTGTGTCTGGGAGAGCCAGGAACAGGGTGGAGTGGGGGGATGGGGGCACTTTGGAGGGGCTGCAAAAGGGGAGTGTGGATCTGGAATTATTAGAATGTTGATTATGTCCTCTTGATTGTTAATGAAATTCTTCACCTTGGGTTTCTGGACCAGGGGGAAAGCTCCCAGAGCTCATTTTGCAGCTGATGAGAGCAAGAGAGAGGGCAGGAGGGGGCAGAAGACTCTCGGCTTAGGGAGAAATTAAATTCCTCCTAAACAAATGGAACTGGACAAGTCTGACCACCACCATGTGAAGGCAGAGCCCCGGGCTGACCTGAAGTCCCCTGTGGAAATGGGATGGAGACCCCTGGCTGGGTAGGGAGTAGCCCAGAGGCTTGACTCAGACAGCAGAGTGCAGCTCCAATAATAATAGCTGACATTACCGAGCACCTTCCATGTAGCCAGAGCAAACGAATGTGCATGTATGATCTCATTTAATCCTCCCAACAATGCTTGCAGATAGGTAGTATGATCGTTCCCATTCTGCAGATGACAACACTGAGGCACGGAGAGGACTGAAGCTTGTCCAAGCTCCCGCAGCTGGAAAGTGCAGGTGCCAGACTTTCAGCCCAGGCAGCCTGCACCAGCACCTATCCTTTGAGATTTGAAAGATGCTCCAGCTCTCCTACCTCCTTTTCTTTTTTTTTTAAGACAGGATTTCTCTTGCTCTGTCACCCGGGCTGGAATGCAGTGATGTGATTGTGGCTCACTGCAGCCTCAAACTCCTGGGCTCAAGCAATCTTCCCACTCATCTTCCAGAGTAGCAGGGACTAGGGGTGTGTGCTACCATACCTGGCTAATTTTTTTTATTTTTAATAAGTCAGGGTCTTGCCATGTTGCCCAGGGTGACCTCAAACTCCTGGCCTCAAGCGATCCTCCCACCTCAGCCTCCCAAAGTGCTGGGATTACAGGCATGAGCCACTAGGCCCAGCCTCTCCCACTTTCTTCACTACCTCCCTGAGCCTCAACTGCGTCATCTATAACATGGGGCCAGCAATCGTTGTCAACATGAAGAGCTGTTGTTAGCAGCCAGTGAAATAAAAATAAATTTAAAACAACTTAGTGCAGAAATAGCATTCCCTTTGAAGCCTTGCTCTCTGCCTCCCAAAATGGGAAGTGTCCCTTCTTATCTGGCTGGTTGAGCACCTATGACACAGAGGTGCTTGTTCTAGGCACTGGGAATAGAACAGTGAACAAAATGGACAAAAACCCCTGCCCTTGTGGAACTTACAATTAGTGGGAGACAGACCATAAACAAGACAAATAAGTACATTATAACCTATATTAGAGATGGTAAATACAATAGAACAAAACGAGGCAACAGAGGAGGGGTTGGAGCGCTGATGGGGAGGGTTGCAGTTCAAACAGGGCGGTCTGAGTTGGTCTCACCAAGAAAGTGTCTTGAAGGAAGCAAAGGAGCGAGCAAATATTTGGGGGAACAGCGCTGCTCAGGAAGAGGAAACGGCAGTGCAAAGGCTCTGAGGTGGGACTGCACCTGTCGTGTTACAGGAACAGCAAGGAGGCCAGAGTAGCTGTGTTAGCAAAGGTAGCATAGTAGGAATCAGAGTCACAAATCCCGGAGGAAGTGCAGCTCGTGTAGGGTCTTGTTGGTCTTTGTAAGGACTTTTAGCTTTTATCTGAATGAGACAAGAATCTGTCAGAGGGTTTTAGGCATGATCTGATTGATGTTTTAAAGGTATTGCTGGGACGGTGATATTGAGACTAGACTATAGGGGGCCAAAGGCAGAAGCAGAGGGGAGAGTTAGGAAGCTATTACAAAAACCCAGGTGAGAGTAGGTGGCAGCTTAGTTCAGGGAGGTAGTGACGGAGGCGATGCTGAGAGGTCTGATTCTGGATGTATTGCGAAAGGGAAAGCCCCCAGGATGAGCTGATCATCAAAAGTGAGGAATGGGAGAAAGAAGGAATCACCGCGGATAATTCTGAGGATTTTACCCTCTCCACCCTCAGTTCCTGAAGACCCATCCCTTCCTTTTAAAATCCGGCTCTGGCCGGGTGCGGTGTCTCACGCCTGTAATCCCAGCACTTTGGAAGGCCAAGACGGGCAGATCACGAGGTCAAGAGATCGAGACCATCCTGGCCAACGTGGTGAAACCCCATCTTTACTAAAAATGCAAAAATTAGCCGGGTGTGGTGGTGCGCACCTGTAGTCCCAGCTACTCAGGAGGCTGAGGCAGGAGAATTGCTTGAACCTGGGAGGTGGAGGTTGCAGTAGCTGAGGTCGAGCCACTGCATTCCAGCCTGGTGACAGAGCCAGGCTCCGTCTCAAAAAAAAAAAAATAAATAAATAAAATTCCAGCCTTCTCTCTCAGGGCTCTTTTGGAGACCCACTGCTTTCATCCCTCTCTCTTTCCATTGTCCAGGCATTTGCCTTACAGAGCCCGGGGCAGAGGACCATGGTCAAACAACTTGACTCAGGGTATAAATCTGCCTCATGGCCTTCTGGGGCTCCCCCAGTCCTTACCCTGGCTCAGAAGGTCCCATCGCAGTCTGCCGTCCACCTCAGCAGCTCCTCGAAGTCCCTTGCTCCTCCTGACTGCAGTACCCCTTTTCTTGCTCCCTGGAACTGGCTCTGCTCTTCCGTCTTAACCAGCTGCCCACCATGCTGCCCTCAGATCTCAGTGGGAGCATCACCACACCTGGGAACCCTTCTCTGACCTGCTATTCTGGAGGAAGCCCCTGATTCCAGGCTCTCAAGCCCTGAGCCTCTACCACAGGGTTGCGTGTCTCTTTCCTTGTGTGATTATTTGATGAAAGCCTGTCTCCCCATGTGACTATAACTTCCATAAAAGCGGGGCCCACCCATCGCTAGAAGCAGACAATTCACCAAAAGAGACATTCAGTGAATCTGACATGGATCCTTAGGCTTTTGGTAAATTAACTTTCATTGACCTAAAGCCTCCAGCTGCTAGGTAAATATCTGGCACATAGCAGGTACTTAACATATATTTATTGAAGGAATGAATCAGAGTTCTCTAAGATCTTGGGCATGTGACAAACTTCTTGAGCCTCAGTTTCCCCATGTGTAAGGATGGGAATAAGAATACCTATTTCATGAGTCGTTGTGAGAATTTAAAAACCTACGGCATGAGCAATGCCTCACACTAGTAGATGCTCAATAACTGTTCCAGTGCATGGTTCAGACAATTACCACCTTACAACTCCCCTGTGCTTCCCCTCCCCTCCCCCTCTGCCTCCCATCCCTCCTTCCATTCCCCAACCTCCTCCCCTCCCCACCCTTCCCCTCCTAAGGACTCCCAGATGTGGAATCACCAAAGCCTCCGAACGTTCCCCTTTTCCCCCAAGATCCCCCAATGCGCCACTGGTTACATATTGATCCTGTTTAACTTTCCCAATGGATGATAAACATGAAATTAAAATGACTTCCTGGAATATTAATGTATTAAATGGCCCTATTAAAAGAAAGAAAATACAGCTGAGAAAATTCGCTTTGATGTAGCGTTTCTGCAGGAGGCTCATTTATCTGCAGCTCAGACTCTCGAAATGAGATTCTGAAGGTTTCTCTGATGTCTCTTATTTTTCCCTCACCCAGAATTTAAACAGAAAATAGAATCACAAGCTAGTGTCATAAAACTTGGGCCTTTTCCCTTCTCCACCAAAAAGCAAATGAAAACAGGGCCAGGTAGATGTCAGTCTCTGCAAACATGGGGCTGAGGACTCACCTGCTCCTCCCAATCTCCTCTATATCTCGCTCACTGGGGCCTGGTCCAGGCTGCCAGGCCAGCCGCCTGGATTCAGCAGGGGTTCCCAGAAGCCTGTGCTGCTACTGCTGCTGCTGAAGTTAGGACTTCAGACTCAGAGCCGGGTGCAGTGGCTCACGCCTCTAATCCCAACACTTTGGGAGGCCGAGGCGGGTAGATTATCTGAGGTCAGGAGTTCGAGATCAGCCTGGCCAACATGGTGAAACCCCGTCTCTACTAAAAATACAAAAAAAAAAAAATGGGCATGGTGGCAAGACACCTGTAATCCCAGCTATTCAGGAGGCTGAGGCAGCAGAATCACTTAAACGCAGAAGGTGGAGGTTGCAGTGAGTGGAGATGGCACCACTGCACTCCAGTCTGGGTGACAGAGGGAGACTTTATCTCAAAAAAAATAAAATAAATAAAAAATAGGCCAGGCGCGGTGGCTCACACCTGTAATCCCAGCACTTTGGGGGGCCAAGGTGGGTGGATCACCTGAGGTCAGGAGTTCGAGACCAACCTGGCCAACATGGGGAAACTCCGTCTCTACTAAAAATACAAAAATTAGCCGGGTGTGGTGACATGCACCTGTACTCCCAGCTGCTCAGGAGGCTGAGGCAGAAGAATCGCTTAAACCCGGGAGGTAGAGGTTGTAGTGAGTCGAGATCATGCCACCGCATTCCAGCCTGGGTGACAGAGCAAGACTCTGTCTCAAATAAATAAATACAAATTTAAAAATAAAATTTAAAAAAGGAAAGGTGACTCAGGACCCCAGGAGGCTGTTCTCCAATGTGGGTAAATACTCTAGGTTTGGTGTACTTGAAATCTTGGTTCTCTCACTTGTTAGCTATATGTTCTTAAAGTACTGCACCTTTCTGGGCCTTGGTTTTCTCATCTGTAAGATGGGGATATGAGTGCCTCGCTCACAAAGCAGTTCAGAAAAGTAAATGAGATCATATATCTTGCATGTGGCAGGTGCTCAATATTGTAATCATTTGTTACCATTATTACAAATGATAACTCGTGCTGTCACTATAATCATTCAGGCCTAGGCTGAGATGTCACTTCCTCCAAGAAATTTTTCTGACCCCTAGGCTGGGTCATGTGCTATCTCTGGGTGACCACAGCCCTGAGCTTCTCCCATCCCAGGCTGGTGACTTCCCTGCCTCTTCCAGCAGCCTGTTTATTCCATGAAGGCTGGCCCGGGTCTTGCTCATAATCGTGTACCGGCAACACATGGCGGAATTCGAATGTCTTGGAGTCAGAGCCAAGGTGCTCTGGGTGATATCCTATCCCCACCTGGCATTGTTGTGACCTAGGGTCCTTCCATGCAGCCATAAGAGCTCCAAATGCCCAGCTTGGCAACAGCTGTCCATCCACCTTCTGCAGCCCTGGGGTCCCTTCTCTGCACCTTCCCTAGGTCTCACCTTGATTCTGTTATGCCCATTCCTTCCTCCCCAGGCTCAGAGAGGTGACAGACAGAGCATTCAGATAAGGTCCTTTGGGATTAACTCTTCCTTTCTTTCCCCCTTCTCTCATCTGACTCCCAGCTTCCCGCTCTCCACAGCAACTTCTGCTGACATTCTCAGTCTCCCTCACCTGGGTTTGGCCCTGTGGGCAGGTGGAGGGGTACTGCATGCCTATTGCCTGGGCTGACTCTCCTGGGTGCCTAAGGTGGGCCCACAACTTCCCTAGCCACATTCCTCTTACCTGCAATTCAGGCTCTTTTTGCCCTTTCCGATTGCCAGAAGGGGCTCAGGACCCTTTTCTGGAACCAAGAGAGCACCCCGCTCCTTGAAGGCAGCCAGGACCCTGCCATAGTGCTTCTGAACCATTCACAGTCCAGCCCCAGCCTCATGCATGTGCACACACAGCCTCACACTCAGATCCGCAGTCACAGGATCTCTGTTCTCCACAGCCACAGGCAAGAAAGAAGAGGACCCCCTGTGGATGAGGGGCAGGGGCAGAAGGCTTTGGAATATCAGCTTGCCTCCTGGGGGCACTGTCCCCTAGAGACTCCTCCCCAGCCAGCCCACGGCCCCCTAGCAGGAAAATGAGAAGCTGGAGCAGAGGGGTTAATTTGGGGAAAAGCAGCAGCTGCTTGAAACAGGGAGGGTAGGCCCAAGGCAAGAGCTGTTCCTGCTGAGGCAATGATTGTGAGGGATACTAGGGCTGGGGCCACCTGCACGCCCCCCAAACGCCCTCACCCCCAGGCAAGTTATCTGCTTGGACACCCCCCACCCTCACACACACACACATAAAGAAGCATCATAACCATCTGGGCATAAGACGCAGTCCCTTCCACACAATTACACAAGCGCTGCAGTCTCACTCTTGTGGCTCAGGCTGGAGTGTAGTGGCACAATCTCAGCTCACTGCAACTTCCACCTCCCGAGTTCAAGTGATTCTCCTGCCTCAGCCTCCTGAGTAGCTGGGATTATAGGCTCCGGCCACCATGCCCAGCTAATTTTTGTACTCTTGGTAGGTGGGGTTTCGCCATGTTGGCCAGGCTGGTCTCAAACTCCTGACCTCAGATGATCCACCCGCCTTAGCCTCTCAAAGTGCTGGGATTACAGGCGTGAGCCACCGCACCCGGCCTGAGGATAAAACTCTTTGGAAATTTCAGAGATGCGAGCTGCAGGCAGCCCTGGCACTCAGAAGCCCGAAAACACACACACACACACACACACACGGCTACAACTTTTTCCAGTCTCTGTATCAGGATGTCAGTCTCTGTTTGGCGTGCCAAGGTGACCCCCATCACTGCACAAGGGCAGAGGACTCCTCCCTGTGAAAATGAGAGTTGGGAGCTGGCTGCCTTTAGACCTGCTGGCGTCTCCTTACTCCTGGAAACTACACGTTACATAACATCACACACAATAAAACACAACCAGGTCCCACGTTACCTCTGACTTGTATATAGCCCTGTGAGCACCTCTGCAGTTGGCATAATGTTAGGTTTTTGTAGGCATTTAATTAAGCATTTGTGCCTTGTATTTCTTCATCTGAGTTCTGGTTGTATTTGAGGTCATTGAAAATTTTCAGCAGAACCCTTAAAAGCCTTTAGGGCTTGCGTCTTGGATTTATGATGGGCGATGGACAACAGGGCCCTAGTGAAAGGGGTGGTGGACATGGGGTTGGGGGAACGTTGCCACTGGGAGCCCAAGTCCGCTTTGGTGACAGCAAGCATGGATAAGCCAAGGGCTCACAGGCAGGACACCCTTTGAGGTCCTAACTCGATTGCCACCAGTAACCATCTCTCTTGGAGCCAGAGAGAAATCAAAGTGAGCTGTGGGCCCAGCAGCCCCTACACTGAGACTGAGACTGAGACTGAGACTCTACCTACATGATATTGACCAAAAGACCACACCTGGACACTGTGTGCAGGCACCAACACACAAATACACACAGGCCCCAGCACACACACTCTGATATGCACATCCTCAATGCCTGGACACATACCCCAACTAATAGCCATTACCCCAACGACTAGGCACACATCTGGACACACTCCCCAGCAGACCAGCTCACCCCACACCCCCCAACACAGAGATCCACACAGAGTGGCACAGAGGTACCCCTTAGGCAAAGCTGTAGATGGACACCCACTCCGTCACTTGTGTCCACACACCAAGACATACCAGGCATATAATTACAGACACCCACATTTGAACACCCTCCCTCCTGCTGCTTTTCACACCCACCCACACATGCTCCCTGCCCTGTCATGGGGAGACAGAGCATCTCAGCCCCAAAGAGCCCAAGGGTCCTGATTAACAGGAAATTCTACGAATGACAATTAGAGCAAAGTTTACTGAACAAATTGTTTGCAGTTGTGCCCCAGAACCATCATGAATTTTAATCTTGCATTGATTTGCACTGATGTGAGGTTTGCAGATGGCAGGGCCTTTGGTGCCTCCTGCCCCTCCCACCCATCTGGGAGGAGTCATCACCCAGCCTCAGATGCAGGAGCTCTGGGGGCAGGCTTCAGCCTCTACCAGTCCAGAGGCCAGCACCACCAGCCCAACTGAGAGAGACCCAAGATGCCCAGAAGATGGGCAAGAGTTTTAGAAACATACATGTTATGGATGAAGAAGACCGTACTCCTTCTTTCCTTCTTTCCTTCTTTCCCTCCTTCCCTCCTTCCCTCCTTCCCTCTCCTTCCCTCTTTCTCTCTCTCTCTCTCTCTCTCTCTCTCTCTCTCTCTTTCTTTTTTGACATGGAGTCTCATTCTGTGACCCAGGCTGGGGTGCAGTGGTGTGATCTCGGCTCACTGCAGTCTCTGCAACCTCTATCTCCTGGTTCAAGCAATTCTCCTGCATCAGCCTCCCAAGTAGCTGGGATTACAGGCGTGCATCACCACACTCAGCTAATATTTGTATTTTTAGTAGAGACGGGGGTTTCACCATGTTGGCCAGGCTGATCTTGAAGTCCTCACCTCAAGTGATCCCCCACCTCAGCCTCCCAAAGTGCAGGGATTACAGTTGTGAGTCACCGTGCCCAGCCAGACCCTACATTTTCAAGAACACCAGTAATCTGAGGAAAGGGCCAGAGGCCTGGAGCCTCTCGATTTGGACACAAAAGCAAGATCACAATGTGGCAGAGATACAGAGTCAGGCGCAGATGTTGTGATAGTTCTACTACTGCCTCAACCAACATAACTGCCAGTATGTTTATAATCTCAGTCCAAAGGACCTCTTCCAAAATTAATTTGTCTTCCTCTCCCTTCCACCAAGCTCTTTTCTCAAACCCTTCCGTAGTTTCCTGTTACTTAAAAAAAAAATCCGGCCAGAAACGGTGGCTCACACCTGTAATCCTAGCACTTTGGGAGGTCGAGGCGGTCGGATCACCTAAGGTCAGGAGTTTGAGACCAGCCTGGCCAACATGGCGAAACCCCATCTTTACTAAAAATACAAAAATTAGCTGGGTACGGTGGGGCGAGCCTATAATCCCAGCTACTCAGGAGGCTGAGGTAGGAGAATCACTTGAGCCTGGGAGGCAGAGGTTGCTGTGAGCCGAGATCATGCCACTGCACTCCAGCCTGGGCCACAGAGTGAGACTCCATCTCAAAAATAAATAAATAAATAAAAATAAAAAATCCTTGCCTGATCTTCATCCACCCCCAATCATCTAACCTATACCTCCTCCTCTCACTCCTGCCCCTCTTATTCAGCCACTGTCAGTCCCTGGTAGGAGCCGTGCTTCCTTCAAGCCTCAGGGCTCTTGAACATTCTATTCCTGTCTGGAAGAGTTTACCTAGTTAACTTGTACTCATCCTTCAGGCCTCAGTTCGAGTGTCACTTCCTCAGGAAGCTTTTTTGACCCCCTACCTAGATCAACACTCCCTGCCATGAAATGCTCTCATGGCCCTCTCATCATTAGAGAATCAACTCCATGAGGGCAGGAACTGTATCTGGCTTTGTTCACCACTGTATCCCCCGTACTTAGCATAGGGCCTGGCATATAGTAGGTGCTCTATATTAATTAGCTTTTGCCGCAGTAATGCTGTATAACAAACCACTCAGAAAGTCAGGGTCATACAACAAACAATAAGTATTGTTTCCTGCAGGTTGACTGGGTTTTGGTTGATCTAAACTTGGCTCAGATGGGCTTGGTTCTAACCTGTGAATTTGGTGCAGGTCCGCCCCCCCATCTCTCATCCTTGTTGAACTAGCAGCTACCTGAGGCATGTTCTACAAAAGACAGGAATGAATTCAAAAGAGCATGCCCGACTATGCCAGCTCCCCCTTGGCCAAAGAAAGTGCTGATGCCCTGGCAAGGGCATGGAAGTGGTGGAAGCAGTGAAGAATTAGGACCAGTTGAATCTATCACATGCCCAATGAATATCTGTGGTGTGGAATTGAATATTTGCTCTGTGCTAGGCATTGTACTAAGCACTTTACATGCATTAATTCATTTAATTCTCAAGTCAACCCTCTAAGTATTATTAACCCAATTTTTAAAAAGCAGTTTAGCTGAAAAAATAAAATCTCCGGCTGGGCGCAGTGGCTCACGCCTGTAATCCCAGCACTTTGGGAGGCCGAGGTGGGTGGATCACGAGGTCAGGAGATTGAGACCATCCTGGCTAACATGGTGAAACTCCGTCTCTAATAAAAATACAAAGAAAAACTAGCCGGGTGTGGTGGCAGGCGCCTGTAGTCCCAGCTACTCAGGAGGCTGAGGCAGGAGAATGGCATGAACCCGGGAGGCGGAGCTTGCAGTGAGCCGAGATCGTGCCACTGCACTCCAGCCCGGGCAACAAAGCGAGACTCCATCTCAAAAAATAAAAAATAAATAAAAAATAAAATCTCCACAAAGTAAACAACTCAAATAGTACCAGCTACACTCAATGAAGAGTAACTCTTCTTCCTACTCCAACTCCAGCCCTACTCCGCAAAGAAGCAGTGTTCCGTTGTTTCGTGGACTTTCTGATGTAGTCTATGATATGCAAGCCCCCCCGCCACATAGAGAGATATCCCTTTTTTAATCATTTGGTTTGCTTCATACTATATTAAAACGGTTCTGCATCTTGGTTTCATTTTGTTTTCAAAGAATAATATATATTGGAGCTCCTTCCTTATCAACCAAATTGATCTACATTATTTTTCACTTATTTCCATTTTACAGATGAGGAAACCGAGACTTAGAGAAGTTAAGAGACCTATACCAGATATTGCAGCTCAAAAGAGGCAGGGCTGGGATTGAAGCTTAAGTCTGCCTGACTTCAGAGCCTGTGTTCATAGCCACTCTGTTCTACTGACATGGCTGGGGAACCCACAGGGTCCCCAGCATGGGCAGAGTAGACCTAGACAAAAACATCTGAGCTCCAGCTGGGGGTCCTCTCTGGGAAGAGGGATAGCAGTGGGAGCTCTCATGGTGCTGGGTCTAGCCAGGGTCTGCTGGAAGCACCACCAATGCTGGGAAGTGCTTTGGCCCCGCCCTTTGCCCTCAGACCACCCACCCTTCTTGGTGCCCCAGCACTAGCTCTAGTGATATGAATGAATAAGTGATAATGAATCAATGATATCAGCTCCACAATATCTTAGAGGGCTGGATGTTTTGGAACTTCTTATTTATTTTTAAAAAGATATATTAATAATAGCTCCCCCAATGCGACAAGCCTCTTCTTCCCCTCTACTCCCTTGTGGAAGAGGAAAATGTCTTAGGCAGGAAACCTGCCCTCACCCCTAGCTGTCTTTAACTTACTTTATGCCTTTGGGCAAGCCACTTGCCCCTATTTGTGAAAGGGAATCATAATTCAGAGAAAAGCAGGGAAGGCCTACTAAAATTGCAACCATGTGGCAGAGTGTCTAGTGTGGATGCTGACTTGGAGGCATGGTCAGGGTGCTCTGATCCTTGTGCCTGGGCTGGGACTCACTGGGAATCCACAGGAACAAGCCAGAATTCAGCCTCCTTCCGTGGAGTTGGTGGCTGTGCGATAGGGGACAGTGCAGTATGGTGGCTCATAGCCTGCCTCCGCCTCTTACTAACTCTGGGGCCTGGGGCTCTGCTAATAATAGTTACAATCTATTGTACTCTTAATATGTTCCAGATGTAGGCAGCCCTGCCTTGTTTAATTCTCCTGACAATTCTATGGAATAGAAATTATCTCCAATTTACACAAAGAAACCAAGTCTCAAAGAGGCTTAAGTGACTTCCTCAAGGGCAGGGGGAAGGGAAGCAAAATACTTTGAGTCTCAGTATCCCCATCCATAAAGTAGGTACAATAATGCCCATCTCTGACAGTTGTGGTGGGGATTCACTGAACTGATGTAAGCAAATTAAACTGGCATAGCCACAGACACATAGTAGGCGCTCAGTCAAAGAATTCCTTTCCTCCTCTTCTTGGAGATAGAGATTGTGTTGGGACAGTATATTGGAATCATCTGGGAAGCTTCAGAAAGGACCAATGCGGGATCCTAGCCTCAGAGATCCTGATTTGAGTGGTCTGGGTGCAGCCTAGGCATCAGCATTCTTAAAACTCACTGAGTGATTCTAACACTTAACCAACATTGAGAATCACTGTATTCTAGACCCTGAGTGAGTGGAGGGTAGAAATTATGTGAGGCTCTCTACTTTGTTAGCTCCTGAAATAGCCTGCTCACTGGTCTTGTGACTTCTACTCCCATCCCCCTCCCCATTACATTCTTCATTCAAAAGCCAAGGGGATCATGAAAAACTCAAATCATTCCTCTTCAGTAACTTCCCATTGTACTTAAGAGTAAAAAAAAAAAAAAACTGTTTTACCTTCTTCCAAGACCCTACATGGCCCACACCCTGCTGACCCTGCCCATCGGTCTCTGCATCACTGTCCCCTCTGCCTTCCCTCTTCAATCTGTGGCTGGACGGTTCCCATCCGACCTTTATTTTTTATTTATTTGTTTAGTTTTGAGACAGAGTCTGGCTCTGTCACCCAGGCTGGAGTGTAGTGGCTCAATCTCGGCTCACTGCAACCTCCGCCTCCCGGGTTCAAGCAATTCTGACTCAGTCTCCCGAGTAGCTGGGATTACCGGTGCCCACCACCACACCACACCTGGCTAATTTTTGTGTTTTTAGTAGAGATGAGGTTTCCCCATGTGGAACAGGCTGGTCTCGAACTCCTTACCTCAGGTGATCTACCCGCCTCAGCCTTCCAAAGTGCTGGGATTACAGTCATGAGCCACCAGGTGGCCCCCATCTGGCCTTTAGATCTTATCTTAACTAGCACTTCCACAGGGAGATTTTCCCTGGCCAGCCCTCTAGGATTGGTCCCCTCAGTTTTGCTCTCCCAGATATTGTTTAGTACATGATGAAATGAACAAAGCACATTTAAAATTTTTTATATTATTATTATTATTATTATTATTTTGAGGCAGAGTCTCGCTCTGTCACCCAGGTCTGAGGGCAGTGGCGCGATCTTGGCTCACTGCAAGCTCCGCCTCCCAGGTTCACGCCATTCTCCTGCCTCAGCCTCCCAAGTAGTTGGGACTACAGGCGCCCGCCACTGCGCCCAGCTAATTTTTTTGTATTTTTAGTAGAGACAGGGTTTCACCGTGTTAGCCAGGATGTTCTCAATCTCCTGACCTCGTGATCCACCCGCCTCGGACTTCCAAAGTGCTGGGATTACAGGTGTGAGCCACCGCACCCGGACTATTTTTTTTTTTTTTTTTTTTGAGACAGAGTCTTGCCCTGTCGTCCGGGCTGGAGTGCAATGGCATGATCTCAGTTCACTGCAACCTCTGCCTCCCAGGTTCAAATGATTCTTCTGCCTCAGCCTCCCGAGTATCTGGGACTACAGGCAGGCACCACCATGCCCAGCTAATTTTTTGTGTGTTTTTAGTAGAGACGGGGTTTTGCCACGTTGGCCAGGCTGGTCTCAAACTCCTGACCTCAGGTGATCCACCTGCCTCAGCCTCCCAAAGTGCTGGGATTCCAAGCATGAGCCACCATGCCTGGCCTTAAAGTTATTTCGTGTGTTTGGCCGGGCGTGGTGGGTCACGCCTGTAATCCCAGCACTTTGGGAGGCCGAGGCAGGCGGATCACAAGGTCAGGAGATTGAGACCATCCTGGCTAACACAGTGAAACCCTGTCTCTACTGAAAATACAAAAAATTAGCCGGGTGTGGTGGCAGGTGCCTGTAGTCCCAGCTACTCGGGAGACTGAGGCAGGAGAATGGCGTGAACCCGGAAGGCGGAGTTTGCAGTGAGCCGAGATCACGCCACTGCACTCCAGCCTGGGCGACAGAATCCAAAAAAAAAAAGTTATTTCGTTTGTATATTTGCCTATTCAATGTCTCTCTCCCTTACTAGACTCTAAGCTCTATGAGGGCAGGGTTCATGTCTGTTTTTGCTCATCGTTGTACTCCAGTGGCTAGCATAGGGTCTGACACAAAGTCAGTGCTTAATAAATATTTGTTGAATGAATGCCTAAGTGATAATGGGTGAATGATACCAGCTTCACAGCATCTTGGAGAACTGAATGTTTTGGAATTTCTTAATTATTTTTTAGAAATATGTATTAATAATTGTTCCCATCTAGTGAGGACTTACTGTGTCTCATTTCCATAGAAGGAGAGAACTACAAGGGCCTCCTTGTCTTGCGTTCTCTCTTCACCCTCCACAGCTTCTCTGTCTTCTCTCCAGCTCACTGTCCTTCCTCTGCAATCTGCCTTTCAGACTCCAGTCTATAGAACCACCTTCACTTCCTAATGTCCTCCCTTGGGCCCCTCAGCAAGGGCCCCCACACCGGCCAAAGCAGAGGGGGACCACAGGCCTTTTCTAGAGGCTGGGCTCATGATGCAATTCTAGCACCAGGCATGGCTGCAGGGGAAGATAGGGCAGTGGAAAAGGCAGTGAAGAGAATTAGGATAATAGCCATGATCTGGTGGTCCTGGTGCAGAAAGAGGATGAAGAATAGATGCCTCAGAGGCCATCATGCCAGGTCTTCAGCCCCTGCCTCACCCTTCCCACCTGAATCCCCAGCCTGCTAATTTCCCCTGAATCTTGCCAGGGCTGTCCCAGCCCTTGAGGGAGGACAGGTGTTTAGAAGAAACCCTACTGCCAGCATCTATATTCTCTTCTACTCATCTTCAACTTCATAGCTGACTGTGCCAGGCACTGTGCCAAGAACTCTCAGTTCATCCTTACAGTATCCTCAGGTCATCATGATCATTATTCTTGAACAGATGAAGAAACTGAGGGTCCGAGTGGTTATGTCATTTGCTCAAGGTCACCATGTTTGTCTGATCTCAGAGACCAGCTCTTAACCATACTTGGTTCCCAAAAGGCTACTGCCTAGAACCATCAAAATCCCTAATCCCAAAAGGACAGCCTCAAATAAGGCAGTGTCTTGCACACCTCCTTCTCGAGAAAATAATGGCAATGCAGTTGAGCCCTTCTGTCACTTTGATAGTAGCTTTCCCTTCACGCTTAGTAAAGGTGCTGCAATTACTATGGGCACCTCTGGCAAGACGAAATTTTAAGGAATACAGAATCATAGGATGTCAGGTTGGCAGACACCTAATGCCATACATCTCAGCTCACAGGTGAAAAAAAAAAAAAAAAAAAAAAGAGGTCCACAGAGGCTTCCCACACCCACCTCAGAGCAAGCATCTAAATTTGCAATTTGAATTCTCTTGATATTTCTGCCCATGTTCTCATGCCTGAGCTGGTCCTTTGCAACCAGCCTAGTTGCTGCTTTGGTAGATTTCCATTTTAAATTTCAGCTCTCCTACCCGCAAGCCCCTGGGAGCCTCCTGCTTCCTCTCATTTCTTGTGTCTTTAAAGAAAACTCTCCTTGCCTGAGCTCCCTCCCATTGGATTTTGTCCTTTGGAGCTGGATCTGTCTCCCTCCCTTCTTCTCTTCCTTCCTCCCTTCTTCTCTCTCCCTCCTCCCAGCAAGGCATCTCCCTCTTCCTTATTCAGCAGGAGCCATGGGAGACCTCAAGCCCCAAGTGTCCTCAGCCCAACCATGGCCACATGCCCGCCCTCCCTGGTTGGGGTGAGGAGTGTGGGGGCCCTTTGGCTGCACTGCAGTGCCTCTAACTGCAGCTTCTCCCCATCTCTCAGGGTTGCTGGAAGATTATTAGATAATTTTCAAATTTGTAAAGCGCCTTAAGCTCCTCGGAGGAAAGGTGGTATATGAGTGTAATAACAATAACAATCCTATCTGTCAGAGCCATTGAGAAAATGAATCTTGTTATCCTCAGGAACCAGCCGGAGGAACTTCAGCAAGAAACATGAAAATAAAGCACAGAGCACAGCCTCCTGACCAATCAGCAGAGGGGAAAGTGCCCACCAAGGGTGGAGGTAGCATTTGAGCACCGCTCCCCGCCAGCCCAGTGCTGGTGCCAAGGGGCTCTCAGAAAGTCACCCAAATTGCCTCTGACGCTTCACCAATTAAAATGACTTTAGGACAAGTTGAAATCAACTTAGGGAGCGAAGCATTCTGATTTCTGAGACTCTCCCAAGGCAGCAGGGAAGGCAAGTGTCTGAGCAGGTTGTCACTCACTCAGGAGTAATGATGGGAAAATCCATCCCGGTAACGTGATTGAGTTTGGTGAATTAGTAAGGATGTTTACACTGTGTGCTGCAAGTCGGAGTGGGGCTGGCGGGGGTTTTGACACATGTGGCAGCTTCACTCCTAATGAGGTTCTCGGACTCCACACTCAGCCCGGCTGGACTCACTGTCACCGACTTCAAGTTGGGCTGGGTCTTACCCTTCAGGCGAGTGGCTAAGGGCAGGGGTGGGCTCTGCAGGCAGACAGGACTGGGTTTAAGTTCTGACTCTGGTCACCACCAGCACTGTGACCTTAGGCAAAGCTCTGTGCTGCTCCAAGCCTCAGTTTCCCCATGTATACAATCTGCATTATGATAACACAATTCATAATGCTGGCGTCATAATGAGATACATGAAATGAGCTATCTTTTTATTTTTTGTTCACCTCCCCAGGCCAGCATAGCCACGGAGATAAAGGAAAGCCAGGTTTTTCTCTTCTCCCCTGGAGTATCTGTTCCCCTAAGAGACAAGAAGAGACAAGGAAGGTGGGGACCTGTGGAAAACATAACCACAGTTCTAGTCCTGATGATGCTTCTGCCTGGCTGTGTGATCTCAAACAAGCCACTTAACCTCTCTGAGCCTTGGTTTCCTCATCTGTAAAACGGAATAAGCATGCAACTTCTCTGTGGGTAACTGAACAGAACTTCTAGAAGTTCTGAGCAGACATTTGTTGGTATGCAAGGCGATGAGTGGCCTCTGGGAGAAAGTTTAGAGAGGGAGAATGAGAACAGGTTGCTCTTTCTGGTGACCATGGCTCCCTGATGGGGGAATAGGATTTAAGGACTGACAGGGAGGTTGTAAAACCTGAGGGAAAGAGGAAGGAATGGGAGAGACCCATGGAATTTATCAACCAGGCTTGCTGGAAACTCACCAGAGGAAATTACAGAGGACTACAGCATGAAAGACTGAAGTCAGACTGGGAACAGACTTCCAGGCAATCAGACAACAACAGACCTACTCCTTCCTGGTATCTTTAGCTGTACCTGAGCAAAACCTCCCCCAGGAAGGGAGGCACAGCCTGACTGTGCTGGAAGGAAGGCAGGAGGATGGACAGGGAGCCCCTGAAGATGCTTCCGCAGGGCCAGAGAAGGAGGCAGCGGAGGCACAGCAGTCCCTCCCCAAGGCTTTCTTTGAGCCTCATCCTCTGGAGGCCTTGTCGGAACCTACAGTGACCCTGAAGGGAAGTCACTGGGCCTGCTTCAGAGCAGGGGCCATGTCCTCACAGACATGCCCAGGTCAGCACTGGGCCACAGCTCTATTATTTAAGTGTTTCATAAAAGAGCAAACCTCCGGGGCTGGAAGAATGGCCGGGATCCTGACTCTTCCTGCACAGGAAATGGAGTAGCTGTGTCCAAGCCCTGGCTTGACCTGCAGTGGACTCACCAGCCCTGGCAGAAGTTTCCCAGCCTGAGAGGGCCCTGCTGTGGTTGAGATGATGACACCTGGGCCCAGACTGGGTCCCTCCCCTCCACACGGAGCCAGGACCCACCAGTCCCTACACCCACTGCTTGTGGACTCTGCAGCAATTTTATTGTAATTTCCTCGTTGTTGCAGTTAATAGCATTAGTTTGTTAATTACTGTATATTTTAAAAGTAAGACGAAAGGGAATTCCCACTGGAGACTTGTTCTTGGCTGAAACAATGTGATATGAGGGAAGGAAGAGTGTCCACGGGTAATGAGCTTGCCCTGCTGCTTTCTGTTCCCTTGACAGTGCCTGGGGCCAGAGACGGGGCTGCCAAGGTAGGAGGCAGGGGCCCCACACAGAGTCCAAGCCTTTCCCTGGAGGAAGTCCTCTGCAGCACCCCACTTCTTAGCCCCAAACCTCTGCCTGGGTCTCCTACCCCCAGCCCTGCACTATTGTCAGAGGGCGGCTTTAAGCCTCTGGGGAGGAGGGGTCTGCCTGAGGAGCCCTGGGACCGAGGGAACCAGACCAGAGTGAAATAAGACACGAAGAAACCTGGCCTGTGACAAGGAGCATTGATTGAGTAGGATAGAATTTTTATTAGGAAACAGCTGGAATTTGGGGAGAGGCTCCTACATTGAAATTCAGCCTAAGCCAGCAGCCCTAGAGGCGAAATGGGAGTGGGGGGGCAGGCACAGGTCTTGGCAGAGGCAGGAGCAGCAGCTTGTGGTTGTGCATAGAGAGCTGGCTGAGGGGGACAAGCAGGGCCTGCCATTGAGCCCTGACACAGCTGTTAGGGCTGTGGGCTGGGTCAGTTCAGAGGAAGGGTGCCTTTGGTAACTCATCCAACTGAAGAGGGCTGCTGTGTGCTCCTAGAGCCCTGCGTGTTCAAGTTGCCCCCATACTCCCCACACAGAGCCATAAGGGAATGGAGGCTGGGGCTGAGCCCCAGGACTCAGGAGGAGTTGGGGGCAGAGGCCGGAGAAGAGCAGATAGGGAGAGAGAGGGAGGAAGGGAAAGAGACTTAAGACAGAGAAGGATGGAGGACTGGGAAAGAAGTTCATACAATCTACAGGAGCTGATTAAAATCCTGGAAGAAAATGTGATGGAAAGACTTTCTATCTTTCTACTGAGACATTTAACCTAAAAGAAATGAGTTAAATAATTTATACAGAGAACGAGTGAAATTTGCTTTGATCAAATTAAAAAATATGACTCTGGAAATAAAGTGTCCGCCACGTCCTTTCCAGGCGGCAGAAAGAGCTGCGGAGAAACAAAATGACAAAGACATAAAAATAACTAACCCTAACCCGGCGAATATTAGCACCATATTTTTTGGGAGATTACACGGCATCACTGTAGGCCAAGCAGAGAAATCCTCTCTAAGCACCAACAGGAGAGGTTTTGCTTATTGAGGAAGCCCCATAAAAGCCAAAAAATGGATAAAATTTTCCTTTGCAAAAGTGATCCGACTTCACTCAGGGGTTGGCCCAGAAGCCACAAGGGATCAGGTTAAATTTCCCATTTGTGCATTTCAAAAAAAGGAGAAAGCCGCTCAGCTCCCCTCCCCAATTCTGTGTTTCTTGAAGATTATTCCTCTCCCATTTACCCTACACACACACACACACACACACACACACACACACACACACCACGCTGCCCTTTCTAAAAAAAATCCGGCAACGCTTCATTCCATAAAAGTAAGTGTTCCATTTTGTCTGCTCTTAGGAAACATCACAGACAAACTCCAAAACTCATGAGCTATAAGCATAAATGCCAGCGACTTAGCCTCTTGGAGCTTCAGTTTGCTACTCTTTAAAATGGGGCTAGCATCCACTGCACAGAGTCATGGTGAAGATTAAAGGAGATGAATAGAACCTGGCAGATAGAATATTCAGTAAGTGTTAGGAACACTATCTTCCTCTTCAACCTAAAGAAACATCCAGCAAATATAAACCGAAATGCCAGAGATCCCTACCCCAGCTCCACCCGCACCTGGAAAGCCCATGGTGGGACACCATTTGTCCAGTCCTGGAGAGAATGTTTTAGCTTCATGGACAGCAGTCTCTCTGACTTTGGGGGCCCACTAGACTAAAAAAAAAACTTTTGTTTCCAAATAGCTGGGGAGAATATCCACAGATTAAAAGCAAGGGCTTCAGAGTCAGTACCAGGTTCAAATTCTGACTTCACCACTTACTTAGCTGTGTCGCCATGGCCAAGTTAACTTAATCACTCCAGGTGTGTTACTTCATCTGCAAAATGGAATAATAATGGAACAACACTTATGGGATTGAACAAGATAAGGGATGTAAACAGGGTACCTACTGTGTAGTAAAAGTTCAATAAATGACAACAGATATTATTATTATTTTTTTTTTTTTTTGAGACGGAGTCTCGCTCTGTCACCCAGGCTGGAGTGCTGTGGCCGGATCTCAGCTCACTGCAAGCTCCGCCTTGCGGGTTCACGCCATTCTCCTGCCTCAGCCTCCTGAGTAGCTGGGACTACAGGCGCCCGCCACCTCACCCGGCTAGTTTTTTTGTATTTTTTAGTAGAGACAGGGTTTCACCATGTTAGCCAGGATGGTCTCGATCTCCTGACCTCGTGATCCGCCCGTCTCGGCCTCCCAAAGTGCTGGGATTACAGGCTTGAGCCGCCGCGCCCGGCCACAACAGATATTATTTTTTGCAATGACCTTGGGAGAGACATTCAAGGTCAGTGTGATTTTTCTTCTCAAACCTTCTGTAATGGTTTCTGATCCCCAGATGGGAGGAGGGCCTAGCTGGCCTGTGTTCTGGCTGCACCACAGGAAGGACTGTGGTCAGCATTGGAACCACTTTTACTGGTTCTCTGACACACTCTGGTGGCACTGAACAGGTGAACTAGGATAAAGGAAGGGCTCAGCCCACTGACACATGAGGTCTGGAGGAAGGATGGGGAAGGTTAGCTTGAGACTGAAGGTGTCATCAAGAAGCTGGAATGGTAGCCTTCAGATTTCCAAAGGTCTGGCATTTGCCAAAGGAAGGCTGAAAGTGAATATGAACTCCTACTGAAGAAACTTTCTTCGTAGTAATATAAAAGGCTGCCTCCATAGGTAGTGAGCTCCCTGTCCCTGGGAGTATGTAAATACAGCCTGAGGGCAATACAGAAGGGCTTTGAGCATCCACTGAGGATTGCACTAGATGCTCTCTGTGTGACTCTCAGAGTCTGCCAAGAGGGCTCAGAAACTACTCAGCCTGGTTGGTCTCAGGTTTTCTGCCTCTGCCTTTCTTCTCTGTGTTCCTCCTTCTTTTCCTTCTCTATGGAATTATCTTCCTTCTCCCCACCACATCCCTCTGAGGACCCCTGAAAAAAGCAAAGACCATATGGAGATAGAGTCTGTGCACATTGCAGGTTTGTTTGGTTGAATGGTGTGAAGATGAAGGAGAGGCAGGTGATGGAGAGGCAGGTGATGTATGTACGTGTGTGTATCTGTGTGTGAGAGAGACAGAGAGAAAGGGGGAGATTGGAAAAGAGGAGGAAGAAGAAGCAGAGAAAACAGGGAGATACAAAGAGAGGGAGAAGCAAGATAGAGAAGAACAGATAAACAGAAAAAGGGAAAAAAATCAGAGAAAAACGCTGAGGAAGAAAAACAAAAATGAGAGACAGGCGATTGAGGGAGGGAGAGCGCAGCTAAGGTGGAGACTGGCGGTAGCCCTGCACCTGCAGCTGTCGATGCAGCTGGGCGGTGGGTGGGCCCAGAGCACACGCGTGTGCATACACAAGTCAAGCCGCTGAGCCACTGTCAGTGCAAGCATGTCAGCCCCGGGATGGGGATGAGCCGGCTTTTATCTCTTCCGGCTGTGCAGGATTTACAAGCTTTTGAAACGTAGGATTAATAAGAAGAGGCCGGTGTTTTAATCTATAATGGAACAGAAAGTATCATTATTGTTAAATAATGCACAGCCTGTCGTTTATTAAGAATTAATGGTTTATCGAGTGCTCAGGTTGCTGCAGCCGCCTCTGCCCTTCCAGGCCTGGGCTCCTAGCCACTGGCCTGGCCCAACTGGCCACCGAGCAGGCTGGAAGGGCAGCAGCCAGCTGGTCGGCCTGGGATGGAGAGGCTTTGGCTCTGGTTCAGAGGCTTGGCCTCTCTCAGTGGTCCTCCCTTGCTCAGGCTAGGGGCGGGAAGAGCTAGAGTGGAGGGAGAAGTTATGGGGTGTGAACCCCACCTCATTCCTTCAGCCTGGATCCATCAACCACTTCTCAGGAGACCAAAAAAAAAAAAAAAAAAAAAAAAGCATCCTCACTGCATGGGACCTACCCATCCTGCTTCTCTTTCTAAGCCTATAAAGTTTAGTTTCCCCTTCTCACTCTGAGTCCTCTGGAGGTGGTGACAACACAGATGCAGGTGTCCCTTCTTTCTCCTTCTCCCCTCTGGGTCCTGGAGTGATGGATCACACACTTCCCAGAAGGAGAAACAGAAGCACCTGCAAAGGCACCCTGGAGAGAAGGGAACCACATTTCCTGAGAACTTTCTCTGTGCCAATTTTTCCATAGATATCATCTCACTGTAATCTGTATCATCACCCTAGGTGGTACTATTATCTCCATTTTATAGACGGAAAAACTGAGGCTTGGGGAAATTAAGTCATCTGCATAAGGCCACAATACAGATGGCAGAGCTGGACTATACTATTTTATTTCAAAGTCCTTTCCACTCCACACCTTGGGGCACCTGCTCTGGGCTTCCCCATTGTCTCAAAATGAATGACTTCAGGGACAGCATTTGAGAACTGCTAAGGGTCTCTGCATCTGTCATATGGAACTGCAACTACAAGATGCACCAAGCAACAGCAGACCTAGCATCTCCACCAGCCAGGAAAACTGAGTCATGGTTGGCAATCCAGGAGCCTGCCACTCCACTCAGCATCACAACCAGTCTCCAATCTTGGGCTCTTGTGACACAGAACTCCCTGCCCTCCCCAACCACCAATCTGCGTGGTTTGGGTCTTCAGCCAAATATTCAGGTCCAGACACAGAAGCTGACCATGTGTCCACTGTATCTGAGGCAAGAATCAGAGCTGTGTGACTTTGGGGAAGTTACTCAACCTCTCTGGACCTCTGTCACATAGTAATAGTGCCTGCCTCAAAGGATTATTGAAAGTACCAAATTAGGTCGTCCATGAAGGAGTTTGGCACAGACTCCACTGGGAGCACTCAGTGTTGATATTGAGGAAGAGGTGTGGCATTGATTCCAGCAGGAAAGTTCTCCCACTACAGCCCAGCATTTCCCACCCCATTCATTAATTCCACAAACATGTGTGAGCATGGACTATGTGACAAGCACACACTTGCTGAGCACTTGTGCTGGGCATAGAGGTGAGCTAGTCAGAGGCTGTGCCTATCTCCCAGACACTCTCTCCCTCATCGCACCCTTCTTAACAACCCTCTCCATCCCTCTCCCACCCCCCCTTCTTCATCTCACTCAATCTTAGCTCCCATCCCAATCTCTCATCTCCACCTTCTTCCTGCATCCCACGCCCGTCTCCACCTTGCACCTTCCACCAGCTCCCTCCCTCTCCCCATCCCAGCCTCTTCTCCATGCGCAGGTTTCTACCCTCCATTTCCTCCAACTCATCCCTTCCTCCCCGTGGCCTCATTCCCATCCTCATTCCCCTTTTCATTTCTCCATCCCCAACCTGGACTCCACTCCCACCCATCCCCATCTCACCCCAGTCTCCGCCCGATTCCCATTCTAGTCTTTCCCTGCCATTTTTCTTCTTTACCCCATCTCCATCTCTCCCTTTCCCCAGCCCCAGCCCCAGAACTCCAACCCTTCTGATTAGAGGGGCCCAGTGGAACCCATGGGGGAGGGGACACTGCCCCCAGAGGCCACTATGGGAAGGTGCATTCCAGGAGACAAACCCCAATTCCCCGAGAGCTGGTGCAGCCCCAGAACCTGCAGTTGACAGAGTCGGGGAGGGCGGCGACTGGGCAGCGAGCAAGCTCCTCGCTCCCTGCCCCCATCCATCCCCCTCTCCTCCGGGCGGGCCACCACGCTGGGACCTCGGCCCACAGCCCGGCTCCTCACGCGGCTCCTGTTTTATTAACCTGCCTGTCGCTGCTCTTGCCACTGAATAGGGCCTGTCGCGGGGGCTAAGGGGGTGGGGGGGGCTGGGCTTTGCCAGAGATCACCATGGAAACGGCAGCCTCGGCCAATCAGTGGACAGGCAGCACCGAGTGCAGCAGGCAGCTCGGTCTCCGAAGCCTCGTGCAGCCGCAGGCTGACTCCTGCCTGACAGGCCTTCCACAGTGGGAAGGTGGGAGAGGATAAGAGCGGGGACAAGACCCTAGGAGAGGGGGCAGAGGCGCAGGAGTGGTGGGTAGTATGAGGCCAGGGGACACTGAGGGCTGGACTAGAAGATGGGAAGAGACTGGGGAAGGGGATTAGAGACTCTTGGGGTGGGGTTTTGGAGGAGCCTGGGGCAGGGGGCGGCATTTCTCCCCAGCTGCCGTTCTCTACCTAAGCCAAGGTTTCTCAGCCTCAGCACTATTGATATTTGGGACCAGGTGCTTCTTTGTTGTGCGGGCTGTCCTGTGCACTGTAGGATGTTTAGTTGTATCCCTGGCCTCTACCCACTAGAAGCTAGCAGCTAGCAGCATCCCCCCACCCCCGGTTGTGACAACCAATGTCCCCAGACATTGCCAAATGTCCCGTGGGGAGCAAAACCACCCCTGGGTGAGAGCTACTGGTCCAGACACTCACAGGGCAGTGGTCACTGTTTATGAAACGTGCTCTCTCTGAGCTGGCTTTTCTAGGGGAAGAAGGAAGGAGGAAGAAGATGAATAGGAGTGGGAGTGAAAGAGAAAGGAAGAGGAGGAGGAGCAGGAGGAGGGAGCCCAAGGCAGGGTTCCAGGTGGGTGGGAGAGCCTCTGGAAATAGGGATGTAGGAGAGAGATGCCCCAGGGGGGAGACATAGGGCTGCCATTTTGTGCTGCAAGGAAGAAATAAAGATTCCTAAATGCCTTTCCTCCTGGAGTTCTTTCTACCTGCTACAGCCCTTACCAACCCTGCTATAGAAATAGTCTTTCGGCCGGGCGCGGTGGCTCAAGCCTGTAATCCCAGCACTTTGGGAGGCCGAGACGGGCGGATCACGAGGTCAGGAGATCGAGACCATCCTGGCTAACACGGTGAAACCCCGTCTCTACTAAAAAAAAATACAAAAAACTAGCCGGGCGAGGCGGCGGGCGCCTGTAGTCCCAGCTACTCGGGAGGCTGAGGCAGGAGAATGGCGTGAACCCGGGAGGCGGAGCTTGCAGTGAGCCGAGATCCGGCCACTGCACTCCAGCCTGGGCGACAGAGTGAGACTCCGTCTCAAAAAAAAAAAAAAAAAAAAAAAAATATTGTCTTTCCTTCAGGCCCATATCAGGCACCACATCAGGAAGCCCTCCCTGATAATCTCAACACATTGAATTTTCTTAATTTTCTTTTTTTTCTTTTTCTTTTTTCTTTTTTCTTTCTTTTTTTTTTTTTTTTTTTTGAGATGGAGTCTTACCCTGTCGCCAGGCTGGAGTGCAGTGGCGCAATCTCGGCTCACTGCAACCTCTGCCTCCTGGGTTCAAGTGGTTCTCCCACCTCAGCCTCCCCAAGCAGCTGGGATTACAGGCACCCGCCATCATGCCTGGCTAATTTTTATACTTTCAGTTGAGACAGGGTTTCACCATGTTGGCCAGGCTGGTCTCAAATTCCTGACCTCAGGTGATAACGCCCGCCTCGACCTCCCAAAGTGCTGGGATTATAGGCATGAGCCACCGAGTCCAGTTCTCCTTCTTTTTTTTATTTTTTTTTTTTGACAGGGTCTCACTCCATCGCCCTGGCTGGAGTGCAGAGGCATGATCATGGCCTACTGCAGCCTCAACCTCTTGGGCTCAAGTGATCCTCCCACCTCAGCCTCCCAAGCAGCTGGGACCACAGGCACGTGCCATCATGCCCAGCTAATTTTTAGGTTTTTTTTTTTTTTTGTAGAGACAGGATCTCTCTATGTCACCCAGGCTGGTCTTGAATTCCTGGGCTCAAACGATCCTCCTACCTTGGCATCCCAAAGTTCTAGGAGGTGTGAGCCACCATGCCCAGCCCAGATTGAATTTTTTTTTCTCCAGGACTGCTCATTGCTTTGCTTCTACCTCCATGCTAGTACTCAGCACCCTGGTTCACCTACCAACAATAGTTACCTTAACTGAGGGTTTCCTGTGTGCCAGATGCTACAGCAAAGGCTTTAAACATGCTTTCTCATTTAATCCTCTTCACAGCTCCCTGCATCTCCAGTACTATTATCATTTTGCAGATAAGGAAACTGAGACACAAATTAAGTAACTTGCCCAAGGTCACTCACCCAGTTAGAAATAGTAAAGTGAGGATTCAAGTCCAGGTTTTCCTGATTATGGTGCATGTGTTTTAAGCCTCTGTTAGTGTCCATCTCTCACATTAGATTCAAACTCGCTGGCAATGCCTAGCACAGTGCTGGCGAGTAGTAGGCACTTGGGAGCTGTTTTGAATTGGCTGGTGGTCTCTGGAAAGGTCTGCCTGGGCAGCTGAGAAGGCGGGACTGAATTGGCAGCACCAGGAGGTTGAGTGCCCTCTAAAGCCCCTCAGGTTTTGCTGGGGCCTGGATGAGCTGGGCCAGCCTCGTGAAAGGCAAATGCCACTGAGGCTACATCTCAGCCACACTGCCCCACTGGGCCACCTTGGGTCTCTGGACTGACCTGTCCCTCAACCCCATGGATGCTGGGCCATGGCCCCCCCTAGTGGCCAGAGGGTCATGTTGGCGGTGGTGTGAGATGGGAGTGAGGGCAGCTGGAGATCTCACAAACAGCCCAGTGGGCTTCCTTCCCTCTGTGCCCTATTCCTAGGTTCCAAGCTTTCTGAGGAATTGGAGCCAGAGGCCTCAGGAAACTGTCATTGTGGAGCCTGGCCCCTAACCGAGGCCTAGAGGATGAAGCAAACCCCCTTTTTCCCCATTCCTCCCTGCCCACAGTAAGATCCCCTTTCCCTCCTGCCCCATTTGAAATGAAGGGGGTAGTGTTGGCAGACGACTTCCATCACAGCCCGCCTCCCCCCAGGGTTGATTTAACCCCCATCTCTGCCTTACATTCCACAGAAAAGGGTTTGAGGCTGAGGGGTGTCTGCCAGGAAGCATCACATGATGCTGCTTCCCACCCAGGTTAAGGTTTTGATCTGGAATCCAGGAGCTGGAGTCCCAGGGGGCTTACATCAGAGCTGCTTCCCCACCCCAGACACACATACACCACCCGCCTCCCCCAGGAACCTGCAACACACGCACCTCAGCTTTGAAGGCAGGGCTCCTGACAGGCTGCCGTTCCCATGGCAACCCCATCCCCAGCTGCCCTACCCAGCGCTTCCTTCCACCCCCCTTCCTCCACCCTGAACCCACATCACCTTCATTCACAGAACAAGAACTGCTTCACATTGGCAAAGTGGACACCCCTTCCCCCAGTTCTCTCCCTTTTTTTCTTCCTCTTCTCATTCAATGGAGAACCCAAAACCAGAGAGAGTGAAATGAATGGAAAGAGTAGGACTATGGTGGATGAGGGCTAGGACAGGAATGGGAAGAAGCCATGGCTCAGTGCCTTCTGCCAACCTATGGACCCCCCAACCCCAAGGCTCCAGCCTCTACTCTCAATCCCAGCTCTGTCTCAGTTCATGGATCTGTGCCTCTCCCAGCTCTATCTCTGTGGAGATCCAAGACCTAGCCAGGCTGTCTGATGGCCTTATGGCTCCAAGCATAGCAGGGCCAGGTCCCAGCCTCCAGGCCCATGTCTCCAGCCACCAGCCAAACTGTAGCTCAGAGGCCAGGTGCAACAACTGGGCTCTGGAACTCAGCCCAGGAGTACTGAGGCTGCTCCTGTCCCTAACTCTGGTGCCCCTCCAGCATAAGACACTACCTTGCAGAGGTCACTGGGGAGTGAGGGGACTCTGATTTACAGTAGGATTGTGGGAAGGGCTAGAGGGGATTCTCAGAGCCCAGCCCTGGTTAAACAATGCAACTCCTCCTGCTGGGAGAAGGAAACTTGGCTTTTGGACCATTGGCAGGTGCTGTCGGAAAGTCAGGACAGGCATCAGTCCCATCTCTGCAGGAGGCGCTGAGCAATGGTCAGCAACTCAGTTTCACAATCAACCAGCCTGGATTTGAATTATCTGCCCTAATTTATTCACTGTGTGATGCCTACCTTCTCCAAGACTTGCTTTCCATATCTGAAAAATGGAGATAGTAATTATATATAGGTATATGACCAACATTTATGAACTCTACCACCTTTCCAGAGATAGTGCTTGAGATGTTATATCTCATTTAATCCTCAAAACAGCCCAGTGAGGTAGATATTATTATTATTATTATCATTATATCTAGTTTATCCTACAGAGAGGAAACTGAGGCTCAGAGATGTTAAGGTGGTTAAGGTGACCCAGCTATGGGGCTTTTTTTTTTTTTTTTAACATACGGGGTCTTGCTATGTTGCCCAGGCTGTTCTCAAACTCCTGGGCTCAATTGATCCTCCCGCCTCAGCCTCCTGAGAACCTGGGACTACAGGTGTGCAGCACCACTGCACCTGGCTAGGAGCAGGGCTTTTAATCCAGGCCCTATAAGAGAATGTATGCACAGTGTCCAACAGCTGCTAACTAACCAGTAAGTGGGGATTTTCTCATTAGTGAGGTTCTAGGCCCTACATTGGCCTCATCTCTCATTTCCCTTCACTCTGGGGATACACAGCCTCCACTGGCAACCAAGACTGTGAACTTACTGGGTGATAGTCAGGAAGGAGCCCAGGCTTGGTGAGATTGAGGATGTGGTACAGAGGGGACCTAATTTTGTGGCTGTGAGAGACCATCTCTAGCTGGCCCTTCAACTGTGGAAACAGAGCAAGAGGGTGAGGGCTCCGGGCCTCCGGGAGGCAGTGGCTTGTCCAAGGTTACCTGGTGAACAGACAGCTCCACTCCCCCATCAGCCTCCCAACCCAACCCTTTGGACAACACATCAACGTCAGAAGCCTCTGAGGATTAGAATCTCTAGAGAAGGGTGGAGAGGTGTAGGGGGGAAGCAATATTTCTACTAAAGGGAGCTGTCCTGGAGCTCAAACGCACACAACCATACTTACAATCCTCACTTCCCTTAAGGCTCACACCCAGTTCCTCCAGCTTCCATCCACCCCTTCCCTAAGCAGCCCCGCCCCTCCAAGAACCTCGGAACACTGGGGCCTAACCATCTCCCCCCACCCCCCGTCTTGAGTGAATGTGCCGAACAAACAGCTTTGTTCTGCACACAATGGACACAAAGAACTTGGGAATTCACAGAATGGTCCTGAATTTCTGCTTCCTTCCCCTCCAAGCCCTAGAGAGATCCATTGTCTGTAAACTCCACTTAAAATATGCACCATAGCTCCAGCTGGGGAGCCACTTAAGACGTGCGGAAGCTCCTCCTCCCACCCCCACCCACTGCTTTCCCTCCTTCCTAGCCCTTTCAGAGCTAGGCAGAAAGGAGGGGGAGCAGCAGCCACCTAGAGTCCCTGATCGAGTCTGAAGCTGGGAATGACCCTGCCCACCACCAAGTTCAGACGCTTATCTCCCTGGGTCAGACCCAGCACCACTCAGCACCTGGGGCTCCCATGTTCACAGCTGCGTTGGGGTTGAAGGACCTGATCAGCTGGTGGACTACTAATCACAGAACCTTGATGCTGACATGAAGACTCCCTGGGGCCCGTCCCTGTATTCTCCTGTCTGCTTACAGACCCCAAGGACAGGGAACTCACTACCTCCTAAGGCACCTGTTCTACCCCTGAAACTTCTCATTCTTGTAAGACCTTCCTTAGAAGGAACCCCGCCCACTTCTCCTTAACAACCCACTGGCAGGGCGCGGTGGCTCAAGCCTGTAATCCCAGCACTTTGGGAGGCCGAGACGGGCGGATCACGAGGTCAGGAGATCGAGACCATCCTGGCTAACACGGTGAAACCCGTCTCTACTAAAAAATACAAAAAGCTAGCCAGGCGAGGTGGCAGGCGCCTGTAGTCCCAGCTACTCGGGAGGCTGAGACAGGAGAATGGCGGGAACCCGGGAGGCGGAGCTTGCAGTGAGCCGAGATCCGGCCACTGCACTCCAACCTTGGTGA
This sequence comes from Macaca mulatta, assembly GCF_049350105.2. Taxonomy (NCBI): domain Eukaryota; kingdom Metazoa; phylum Chordata; class Mammalia; order Primates; family Cercopithecidae; genus Macaca; species Macaca mulatta. Next base: position 150,666,307 of record NC_133411.1, read on the forward strand.
CAGAGCGAGACTCTGTCAAAAAAAAAAAAAAAAAAAGAAAGAAAGAAAGAAAGAAAGAAAGAAAGAAAGAAAGGATTTAACTCCCAAAAGAGGGGAGGAAACAATATGCAGGGTGATGGGATCAGACTGTGCAAAGATCCTGTGGCAGGAGGGAGCCAGTCTTATTCAAGGACCGGAAGAGGCCAGTGGAATTGGAGGCCAGTGGGTGGGGTTGTAAGACTGTAGGTCTCAGTGAGGAATTCGGCATGATTCTAACAGCAATGGAAAGATACAAATGTGTACGTGCAATAAAAGCTGATTGACATTTGCCTCAGAATGACACAGATCTCTAGAGTCACTGGCCCAAAGCAATTCTTCCGAGTTTTTGCACTTGCTGTGCCCTCTGCCTGGAAAGCTCTGTTTCCAGATTTTTTCTGAGGCTGATTTGTTCTCATCATTTAGGTCTTGACCCAAACCACCCATCCTAAAGGAGCTCCCTCTACATGCACTGTTGCTCTCTATCCCTTTATCTTGTTTCATTATTTTTACAGCACTTTCACAATCTAAAACTAAATTGTTAATTTATTTGCTTGTTTACTGTTACTCTTTCCACTCGCTAGAAAAAAAGCTCAGTATGGGCAGGAATTTTGTCTTAGCAACTACCACATTCTAGCATCAGCATTGTGCTAGCCCACAGTAGGGCCTCAGTAAATAAATGAACAGGCCAGGCGCGGTGGCTCACACCTGTAATCCCAGCACTTTGGGAGGCCGAGGCGGGTGGATCACCTGAGGTCAGGAGTTTGAGACCAGTCTGGCCAACATGGTGAAACCCCTATCTCTACTAAAAATACAAAAATTAGCTGGGCGTGGTGACAGGCACCTGTAATCCCAGATACTTAGGAAGCTGAGGCAGGAGAATTGCTTGAACCTGGGAGGTGGAGGTTGCAGTGAGCCGAGACCATGCCATTGCACTCCAGCCTGGGGGATAAGAGTGAGACTTCATCTAAAAAAAAAAAAATAATAAAAATAATAATAATAATAATAAATGAACAAATGAATGAATTACTGAATACACACTAAGATAAAACGGCCAGTATTTACCCACAAACATACACATATAAATGTATGGCTATTCATGGGCAAGTGCATGAGTACTCACGGTGACTCAGAGACCTCCCTCACCTACAAGGACCACCTCTCAAGGGGCCTCTTAGGCAATCCAGAGCCTGTACAGTTCATTGCCCTAGTCTAGCTAATCAATATCCACCTCCTCTGGCTGGATGAGGACCTGCATAAGCAGATATGTCTCAGGTCAGCCATTGGTTAATCAAAGACGAGGGTGGAATTTAAAGTGCCCTATGGAAGAGCGGTGGAAACAGATTGATCCATGTGGCCTGGACACAGTAAAACCCCTTACAGGCTCCATTTATTTCCCACCTCTCATCTCCCCTCTCCTCCTGGGGCCCCAGCCCATCTTCCACTGCTCCCCATTTTCCACTCCACTGGAAGTGGCTGAACCAGGCATTGTGTGGGACACATGACAAAGAGATTAGAATTTAGTGGGATTTTACAGGGTTTGAGAATTTGACTAGTTGGGCAACATTTTAAACAAGCATTTATTGTCTTAGCAAGCACCCACTAAGTGCAAAGCATGGCTAGGGACTGCCAGATTCATTACATAATAGCTGATTCAGGGGAGATTGTGAAAAATGATTTAGTCGGAAACCTTTAGGTGGAATCCCTGTGTTCCCAAGGTACATGTCAGAGTGGGACACAGTTAATTCCCAGTTGGGGAGCTCTGGGATAGCTTACTAGAGTATCATTCTCAATAACTACCACTTTAGTAGAGCACTTACTGTGTAAGCACATTTTACATGTGACCTTTCTGATTTAATCCTCATTCTAAGCCTTTGCGTATGTGTGATCGCTATTATTATCCCATTTATAGATGGGGAGACTAAGGCTCAGGGAGGATTAAGCGACTTGCCCAAATTTTCCACAGTTATTAAGTGGCAGAGTAGACTTTTTGAAGCTCAAGAGGAGACACCAGAGTCCCTGCTCTGGGACCCCACCATGATGCTGGTCATAGCTGTGCCTCAACGCAAAGGTAGGACTTAGGTGGGAAGATAGGAGAAGTCCATTCTAGGAAGAGGACACAGTTTGAGAAAAAGCTGATAGGCAATGGTGCCAGATGTTTTTGTGTGTGTGTATTTTTTTCTTTTTTTTTTTTTTTTGAGATGGAGTTTCGCTCTGTGGCCCAGGTTAGAGCGCAGTGGCACGATCTCAGCTCACTGCAACCTCCACCTCCCGGGTTCAAACGATTCTCCTGCCTCAGCCTCCTGAGTAGCTGGGATTACAGGCACATCCCACCATGCCCAGCTCATTTTTTGTATTTTTAATAGAGACAGGGTTTCACCATGTTGGCCAGGCTTGTCTCCAACTCTTGACCTCAAATGATCCGTCCGCCTCGGCCTCCCAAAGTGCTGGGATTACAGGTGTGAGCCACCTCGCCCAGCCTAGATGTTTTTTAAAACTCTCTGGTAGCAGGACGGGTATGGATCTCCGATAGCCTGAGGTCCTAGGAGATTTAAAACAACAACAAAAATAACAAAAACAAACAAGCAAAAAACAACTATTGCTGACTTCTTCCTCCATCTGGTCTTTAGGATATTAGCCCCAGGATGGATTCCTTGCCCTGGGTGGGTCTTTATCTAGTTCCCAAACAGAACTTTATCCAAGTTCTGTTGAGGGTGCACTATTTTTGGTGAATTTGTCTTCTCCTTACCCTGGCTGGGATGGGGGCCACTTGGGGACACTTTCCAGGCTCAGCTGGTCCTCTGCCCATCTGCATCCCTGCCTCCTGACTCATTTCATTCCAACCAATAGAGTCTTGGCATGCAAATTTAATGAATAGGCAAAGAAATGATTGGCTCATTTTTCCCTGATGTAATAATGCCACTATTCAAGTAACTCCTATGAACCCTACCCCCACCCCAATTCAGGGCATTTGATCATGTTCTGGCAAGAATCCCCAACTCCTCTGTTTTCCCTTTTTTTCCCCATTCTGAGTTAGTGAATCACTTCAAAATGCCCGACTCATCTCTCCAGGGATGGGATGTCTGGAGGACCAGGAAGCCACCCTTAGGCCTGAACCGCTGCCATCTTTCTAGGAGGTCCCTTATGCCTCTGCTGACTGTGGGTAGCATCAAATCCAGGATAACGGAGCCCATTTACTAAGATGTTTTGCGAGAATCCGTGTCCAAAGCCTGACTGAACCAAACCCCAGCACGTCGGCTGTTCCTTTCAGCCCCTAATTCAGTAATTCTATTGAGAAAAAGAGATTGTGGGTTTTTTTATTTGGTGTGATTTATTCTTTATCATATAAATAATAATAATTTACACAAAGCTCATCCCCAAACAGAAGAGAATCTGTACATAAAAATAAACAAAAATTAAACTGAGCTGGGCCTGGTGCCCAGAAAACCAGCCAATTCCAAGTACAACCAGGGGGAAAAAATTCTCCAGGTCCTGGGAGCTCTGGGGCCTTGGCTGGAATTCTGGGTGGAGACTCTGGTCCGGGAAGCCATTGCCCTCTTTCCTGTAGATCCTGTGCCGGATGATGGCACCTCTGGCAGCCAACATTCATGGACAGCCAACAAGCAAGCTCATTGGGTTGGGAGGTGGGTGGGATTTGGGCGCAAGGGAAGAATCGGTTTTAAAACTCCTGGGCAGTGTTGCTTGCTGCTGGCTTCCAGGGGCTGTGAGAGATACTGTGGCTAGGGAGATGGGTGTCAGCCACCACCCAAAGGGGTAGAAGCTACCTATGGCTCCATCTTTCTCCTGCAGCTCCTTAGAGGCATGAGTTGGGCAGAGTACCCACTGATCTTCTGTTCCCTTGGAGCTCTAGCCCCCTCTCTGGAGGCTCGTTATTTCTTATAGGTATTGAAAGATGACAAGCAATCTTCTTGGCCATTGATTAATTTCCCTCAGCAGGCACTCTTTGGCCGTTTGAAACTTCTCCTTCACCACCTCCATCTTATTGCAGAAAAGTCTCTAAGAAGGAGACTGCCTTCCACATTCTGGTTTTGTACCTTTATTTACAAAGGGAGGGAGTATATGTGGCTTAAACTGCTGTTTGGCTTTACTCTAAGCCCCATCCTCCCATCCCACGGCAGGGGTTAGATCTGCATTGGTCTATAGGTACACAGTCATTTGCAATTAGAGACTTTATAAATGGTGATGTTGATCATGATAGTGAATGTGATAAGGCTAAGATGGTGATGGAGAAGATAAAAGGAAAAGGGATTTTGCTGGCAGTGCTGCGCCTGCCCTTGTGTCTGGGCTGATTATCTGGCTTAGCCTGAAATGAGAAATTGTGAAGGTGGTGGTGAAAGCTAAGGACAGAAGAAGAGGAAAGTGAAGGTAAATGTGTCCAGGTACAGGTGAAGCTTCCAGAGAAGAGCATTAGCACAGCACAGCGGTTAGGAGTCTAGATTCTGGGGCAGGACATTCTGGTTTCAAATTCTAGCTTGACCACATACTAGCTTAGGGAAGTATTTAATCTCTCTGAGCCTCAGCCTCCCCAGCTGCAAAATGGGAATCATAATAGTACCTGCCTCGGAGGGTGGCTGGGAACACAGAGCAAGTGCGTGGCCCATGGTAAGCGCTGTGTGAGCATGTGCAACCTAAGGTATAGGTGGGGTTACAGTTACAGCCAGAGAAAGGGCCACAAAGCACAGCAAGCAGCACTGGGAAGATTCAGGAGATCTTGATCAGGTTCCATCACAGTCCTGTGTAACTTTCCCCATCTGGGCCTTGGGTGCCTTGTCAAAGGAGAGTTGAAGTAAATAATATTCAGCCGGCCGGGCGCGGTGGCTCAAGCCTGTAATCCCAGCACTTTGGGAGGCCGAGGCGGGCGGATCACGAGGTCAGGAGATCGAGACCATCCTGGCTGACACGGTGAAACCCCGTCTCTACTAAAAAATACAAAAAACTAGCCGGGCGAGGTGGCGGGCGCCTGTAGTCCCAGCTCCTGGGGAGGCTGAGGCAGGAGAATGGCGTGAACCCGGGAGGCGGAGCTTGCAGTGAGCTGAGATCCGGCCACTGCACTCCAGCCTGGGCGACAGAGCGAGACTCCGTCTCAAAAAATAATAATAATAATAATAATATTCAGCCCTCAGAAAGTCCCTTTGGGCAGCAAAGCTCTGTATGCATGACTGATAATGGTCCTGTGGGAACATCCAGACCCAGACTCTACAAGTCTATAGGTCCAGGTGTAGATTCAGCAGGCATGCTTGTGTCAGGGGTCAAACCGAGGGAGTTGCTGAGCCCGTTGAAACAGCCTCCTTTTAGGGGTAATAGAAAGATGAGAGGTGAGTTCTTGCCTGGGAGAGAAGGCTCCAGCTGTCCCTCTCTCCAAGGAAGCTGCTGGGCTCCAAAGTACAGCCTGATGGGGCCGAGCCGCTGATCCTGGTTGTACTGTGACTGTAGCCATGTTGGCATCTGCTCCCAAGTTTGGGTACATGAGGGGTTTCACTACCAGAACCAGCCTTTTCCAGTTCTGCGCCTTGTTTGCATTCTTGAGTTTTTTCCTGCCCCCTAGGGTTGAAGGACAAGAGGGATAGAAAGGGCACTCATGCCCTGTGCCAAATTAAATCTTTATAGACCCCCTTCTCTAGGCCTTGTCTAACGATGTCAGAGCCCTCTAAAGTCCCCCAAACCAACAGGAGGCTATCAGAGGCTGCAGGGCAGGAATTGGCCACAGGATGTTTTCCCTTTATTCTGCCCTAGAGGAAACCCAGCTTCAGGTTCATGGCTCCCTGAAAATCAGGGGTGAGGAAGGGAGTTTGGCCTTCAGTACCCCGGGACCTTCATCAGTCCCTCACCTCTTCTCCTGACAAGCCTCAGCCACTCTTCCACCTGAAGGAGGGAGAAGAGCCCTGCTGTGTCCTGAATTCCAATCCTGGGAACTGTCACTCACATCATGGTCTCTGGTCCCAGCCTGAATTTCATCCAAGAATGGAGGCCTGTCTGGTCCCCATCAACCTAGGTACAGGGGATCATGGGCTAGGTGTGTGCATTTGGTTAGTGCTTAGAAGATATAATACAAACATTAGCAATCCACTTGAACTCTTACTCTGTCAGGCTTTACGCTAGATGTTCATGCATCACTTTACTGAATCCTTATTTCAGAGTAGGAAACAGGCTCAGAGAAGTTAGGTCACTTATTCAAGGTCACACAGTTAGAAAGCTTCAGAGTCTAGATTTGTGGATCTCTCTAATTCCAAAGGTTGTGCTCTTATTCACTGAGCTTTGCAACATGTACCTGGATGAACATGAGGTCTCCCGCCTGACACTCAGTTTACTAACAATGTGCGCTGAGGACAGTGTAGTGGGCCAAGGGGGGCCACCCTCAGGCCTCAGATCCACCTGCCCACCCATGATCTCCTGTCAAGACTGTCCAGGGAGCCTCCCAGAAAAGCTGGAGCAGAGCCCAGAGCCATCCCGATGCCTTAAGGAGGCAGCCAAGTCTTTGCTGAGTCTGCAAACCCTCATCTACAGGCCCCCCATGAGCTCATTTTGAGAACCCCCCAATACCTCTCCCCAGCCCCTGCTCCCTCCATCAAAGTGGCCCTCCAACCCCTCTCTGTTTTCTCTCCTACCTGCAAAGCATTCCCTGCAGCACCCCCAGGTTCCCTTCGTCCTGAAACCCAGACCTGTAGGGTTAGACTGGTCCAGCCTGCAAATCTCCCAGTTGGGCTTCTTTTGGGGGTCACAGCTTCAGAAGCATCTCTGCATCTTGCCTGTACTTCGATAAATCATATGAAAACCTGAATCTCTTTGCTTCTCCTCTGAAACCCCCTCCTCCCTGCAACTTCTCTCTGCTTACCAGCTGCACAATGCAGTCAGAGGGAAGGGGGTGGACTGGCAGAAACCAGCTTGTTTCTGAGGCTGGAAAACAGAACTGTAGGAAATTAACAGGCTGAGAAATGTCTGCTCGGCTCCGTGTTTGTTTTGCACCCTCAGTCTTTCTCTCTGCAGCTCTCTCCTCCTGCCCCTGCCCCTCTCCCACTCTCCGCTGCTCAGCATGGGCACCTGGGGCTTGGCGGCTGTGTGTCTGGGCCTTGCAGGAAGGTGCATCTTGGTGTGTGTGCGGGAGTGTGTGTGTGTGTGTTTCTCTGTGTGTGTTTAGGGATGGCAGACCTGCCCCTCCTTCAGAGGCAGCTTAGCCAGAAACGCCAGCGGCAGAGACAATTGTGCGGGTGGGGATGCTGAGCGCAGAGCCGGCAGAGCCCGCGGGCAGGCAGAGAAGCACCACACAAGAAATTGATTCCATTAAAAAGTAATCTTAAATTTAATAAAAGTTATGATTTGATTATAGCCACAGAACCTACAGGCAAGAGGGAAGGGGGGTGGATTCTAGTGATGGATAAACAGAAAGAAAAAAAAAAGAGAGAGGGGGAGGGGAGGAGAGAGAGAGACGCTTAGGTTTGGATGGATGAGAGGATGGAAAGACCTGGGGGTGGGGAACGAGACCATTTTCTCTCCCTCAGATGGAAGAAAAAAGCCTGTGGCTGGATTCCAAAGAGGAAGCAAGAGTGAGGAGTGAATGAGGAGATGCAAGGAGCTCTAGGGAGATGGAGCTGTTGGAGGGGGCTGGGGACATAGATGCATGGCCTGGGAGAGGTGGAGGTGCAGGAGGGATGGTCTGGAGCCTTGGGAAGGGAGGTAAGGAACGAAAAGCCCCTTCAGCTGTCAGACAGGCAGTCCTGGGTTTCCACTCCAGGTCAACCTCTTCCCAGCAGTGTAACTTGACCTCTCAGACCTTCATCTTTTTCATTTGCCAAATGGAGCCATGGAGATAGTGCCTACCTCACAAGGTGGTTGTGAGAATGAATGAAATTGTGCAGGTGCATCTTCTGGGTGCTCAGCAAAAGACAGGTCCCTTCCTGACCTTCCCTGATGGAGGTCATTGCCCCAGTACTGCCCCCTCCTGTTTATTTGCAAGCACTGGCCAATCCTACTCTTTTCTTTTATTCTTTTTGCAATGGAGGGGACTGAGTGGCCTTCATCTCCAGTCTCCATCTGGAGGCTGGTTCTCCTGGGTAGTCGCATACTTTGTCCTTTGCCCAGCTCTCTAGAGCATGAAGAGGGCATGGGCAAGGCACTCTAGAGCCCACTTCCACTATGAGCTAACGGGACACATTCCCTTGCCTAATCTGCCACCCCCCGCACCCTGCTTTTTCTCTCCCCCTCAGCCTAGAATCATGTGTAAACACAGAGCTGAAACTCTCCTGACCCCTGAGAAGTGTGCCTTGGGTGAGACTGCCCAGGTCCAGCCCCTTGGCCACCATAATCAGGTCCTGTTGGGTAGAACATTTGGCTTTCAGGCAAGTCTCCTGTTGTTCCTTCCAGCGAGCCTGGGCCCTGCCTCTAGGCCGGCTGGGAGGGACCTGGGACCTGCAGGGTCAGCACTAGAACTGGTGAGTGGGGCCTGGGCAGGAAGCCAGGACATCACTGTGAGATGCTATGTGAGGCGACAGCCAGAAGATCTCAGCTACCCCAGAGTCCAGGGACTGAGAACCAGGAAAAATCGTCACAGCAACAGGAGTCTCCTGGGGAAGTAAGAAATCATTCTGAGGATAACACGGCCAGTTCTGCTCAGTCATCTCCTCCTACCTGGGCTGCTTTTAGCAAAGTACCTCCACCTGAATTCACTCTTGCCTCGTGGCATGTTCAAAGCACTGCTGGTTGGAGACACTGAGGAAGACAGGACAGGCGATATTAGCATCTTCATTTTACTGATGACGAAACCGAGGTCAGAAAGGGCAAGCTACTGACCCCAGGCCACACAGCATGTAATATATGGAGATGGAACTGAAAGCAAGCATTTAGACTCTGGATAGAGGTGCCACAGCCTACCCTACCGAGTGTCACTCATCATGGCTACGTGTACTGGAGGCCTTGTCACCACTGCTGTCACCATGCTGCTCAGCTCCGCCTTTTTTTGCCAATATCACCACCTCAGGCTCCATCACAGCGGCTGCCAGCCTCACACACACATCCTTTTCCAGGAATGGCAGCCCAGTCTGGGATTCTCATGTCCCATATAGTTTCCAAAAGAAAGAAACTGAAGCCCTGAAGGTGGGGCAGTGGCCTAGAGACAGTGGAGCACAGTGACCTGCAGCTAAGAGGCTTTTGGCATTGCTGAGGGTCTGGCTGGATACAATCTGGCCACTACCTCCAAAGGATTTCCAGACCTCTCCCCCTCAACCAAGACAGGGAGATGGATAGGCCATCCTGGGTGGGGACCTCTGGTGGGGCACCCTGCCGCTTCCCTCACACTCATGCTGTGTGCCAAGACAGAAATACCACCCTGCTGCCCAACCTCAGTCTGTCCGATGTCTGTTTTCTGGTTCTATTCTCTGTGAAGAGACAAGTCTAGCCACTCCCTGTGTAAAAGCCAGCCACCCTCCTCTTCTTGAGGATTCTCTTCCTCCTCCTCTGCAGAGACTGAGGCATGGAGGGCAGTGTCTGGGGTGAAGGGATCATTTAGGAAGAGGTCCTCCAGTGAGGTCTGATCTCCGTCGGTACCCTACGCTGTTTCCTCAAAAGCAGATCCTTACAATTTTACTTGAAATGGTCCTTAACTCTAAGAGTTGCTTTTAGAGGTGGGCTTTAGAAGGGGCTACCGTGGAGTCCTGACTTCTGTGTGACATTCATTAATAAATCACCTTCCCCAGCCACTCCCCAGAGCTTATCTTCCATGATGGATGCAGAAAATGGTTCAGTCAGGGAAAGGAAACCAACATGGGCCAAGAGCCTACTGCACACCAGGCCCATGCTAGAGGCTTGACCTACAAGATGCCATATGATCCTTGCAACAGCTTTGTGAGGCAGCTGTTACAATCTCCGCTGGGCAGTTAAGGAAACAGAAAATCAGAGAGGTTAAGTGACTTAACCAAGGTCACACAGGAAAGAGGTGGCAGAACTGAGATTTGAACCCAAATACATCTGAATGGAAAGGCTATGCTCTTTCTACCTGGGGTGACTTTCATCACTGGTTCAGCCCTAGGGATGGAGGGCTCCTTCACAGAAAAAAGTTCTCCACTCCAACTTGGCAGTATTTTTCAAAATGAAAAATTCATACATATTTTGAGCCAGCAATCTCTCTTCTAGGAATAAATCCTCAAGAAACACTCATACATGTGCACAAAGTGTATTAGATGTTCTTGTTTGCAAAGCAAAATATCAGAAACAAACCAAATGTCCATCAGTAAGGGACTGGATAAATAAACTGAATGACTATGTAGCTGTAAGAAAGGAGGAGCGCCGGGTGCGGTGGCTCATGCCTGTAATCCCAACAGTTTGGGAGGCTGAGGCAGGTGGATCGCCTGAGGTCAGCAGTTTGAGACCATCCTGGCCAACATGGAGAAACCCCATCTCTACTAAAAACACAAAATTAGCAGGGCATGGTGGTACATGCCTGTAATCCCAGCTACTCGGGAGGCTGAGCCAGGAGGATTGCTGGAGCCCAGGAATTCAAGAACAGCCTGGGCAACATAGGGAGACCTCGTCTCTACAATTAACAAAGAAATTGGCCGGGTGTGGTGCCTCATACCTATAATCCCAGCACTCTGGGAGGCCAAGGTGGGTGGATCACTTGAGGCCAGTAGTTCGAGACCAGCCTGGCCAACACGGCAAAACCCTGTCTCAACTAAAAGTACAAAAAGTAGCCGGAGGTGGCCGGGCGTGGTGACTCACGCCTGTAATCCCAGCACTTTGGGAGGCCAAGGCAGGCAGATCACTTGAGGTCAGGAGTTCCAAACCAGCCTGGCCAACATGGTGAAACCCCATCTCTACTAAAAATACAAAAATTAGTAGGGCGTGGTGGCGTGCACCTGTAATCCCAGCTACTTGGAAGGTTGAGGCAGAATAATTGCTTGAACCCAGGAGGCGGAGGTTGCAGTGAGCTGAGATGGTGCCACTGCATCCAGCCTGGGCGAGAAAGTCAGACTCCATCTCAAAAAATAAATAAATAATAAAAAATAAAAAATAAAGAAATTAGCAAGCCATGGTGGCAGGCAACTGTAGTCCCAGCTACTCTGGAGGCTGAAGTGGAAGAATTGCTTGAATCCAGGAGTTTGAGGCTTCAGTGAACCATGATCGCACTACTACACTCCAGCCTGGGTGACAGTGTGAGACCCTGTCTATAGATAGATAGATAGACAGATAAAGATTGGTCTTGGAGCAAGGATTACATGATGAGTTGTTAGTAGAGACACTGGTTGCAACTGATTGCTGACTGTTCAGATAAACTCCAATGACCTTGTCTTCCTCCCCACCCCAAGTAGACCCACGCCCTGTGCAGACTGGAAGCTCAGATGGACTACTGTCATTACACAGACAGACAGCCTATGTAGCAGCAAAAAAACTTTCATGAAACCTCAGATTGGCCCATCTGGAAAATCATCTTTGGCTGTGTGTTCTTTCCGATAAGTTCTGCTATCCCTGCTCCACTGTGGAATGTCAGTTCAGTGATCCTAAATGACCACCCCACCCCCATGCACACCTGCTTTCCCATCAGACTCAGTCCTCATCCCTGTAGTTGTGTCTCTCTCTGGGTTTTCTTTCTCTCCCTCCATTTCTCTCTCTCTCTTTTTTTTTTTTTTTTTTTTTTTGAGACAGAGTCTCACTCTATTGCCCAGGCTGCAGTGCAGTGGCACGATTATCGGCTTACTGCAACCTCCGCCTCCTGGTTTCAAGCAATTCTCCTGCCTTGTCCTCCTGAGTAGCTGGTACTACAGGCATGTGCCACCATGCTCGGCTAATTTTTTTTTTTGTATTTTTAAAGTAGAGATGGGGCTTCACTATATTGGCCAGCCTGGTCTTGAACTCCTGACCTCAGGTGATCCACCCACCTTGGCCTCCCAAAGTGCTGGGATTACAGGTATGAGCCACTGCGCCCGGCCTCTCTCCCTCTGTTTCTCTAAGTGGACTTAGAGTCTCTTAGATGCAAATGACAGAAATACAACTCAAACTGGCTTAAGCTTTTTTGGTCACATAACTGAAAAGCACAGGAATAGACTTCAGGCATAGCTGAATCCAGGCGCTCGGACATTGTCACCTGGCATCTGCCTCACTCCAGCTTTTGGGTCTCTCTCCATTGTGTTAGCTTTACTCTCTGATAGCCACTTTCCAAGCAGTTTAAGAAGCTCTAGGCCGGGTGTGGTGGCTCATGCCTGTAATCCCAGCACTTTGGGAGGCTGAGGCGGGCGGATCACGAGGTCAGGAGATTGAGACCATCCTGGCTAACATGGTGAGACCCCGGTCTCTACTAAAAACACACAAAATTAGCCGGGCGTGGTGGTGGGCACCTGTAGTCCCAGCTACTTGGGAGGCTGAGGCAGGAGAATCGCTTGAACCCAGGAGGCAGAGGCTGCAGTGAGCCGAGATGGCGCCACTGCACTACAGCCTGGGTGACAGAGCAAGACTCTGCCTCAAAAAAAAAAAAAAAAAAAAAAAAAAGAAGCTCTAGTCTTACACTGACCAGTATGGCAAACCCACCAGAAAGAACCCACTCATCTTTCAATAGTTCAGCAAAAGATCCGCTGCTAATGTTATTGGATCAACTTTTTTTTTCTTTCTTTTCTTTTTTTTTTTGAGGAGTCTCACTCTGTCGCCCAGGCTGGAGTGCAGTGGCGCAGTCTCGGCTCACCACAACCTCCACCTCCTGGGTTCAAGCAATTCTCCTGCCTCAGCCTCCCTAGTAGCTGGGATTACAGGAGCCCGCCACCACGCCCAGCTAATTTTTCTATTTTTAGTAGAGACGGGGTTTCACTATGTTGGTTAGGCTGGTCTTGAACTCCTGACCTCATGATCCGCCCACCTCAGCCTCCCAAAGTGCTGGAATTACAGGGGTGGGCCACAGCGCCCAGCCAGATTAACTTTTAATGAGTCACCATGTCCTGGAGATGGAAGGCACAGATTGACCAGGTCCAGTTACATGCCCACCCTGGGATCCTGGGGTAAGATCAGGTTAGGTCACAGAGACAGGGAAGGAAGATGGGAGACTTGACTGACGTGACACTGACAATGGGGAGGTCTTCACCTTCTAGATCTCAGTTAGGTCTTGTGAAAAATTGGGTGTGGTATCCAGATCTGATTCTCTGCTGCTGGGACACTTGCAGCCTAGTTTCTTTTCATAGCCTTAGGCAGATGATCTGAATTAAAGCAGCTTCTAGATCTTTCTGTCACCACCACTCTCACTATTCACTATTCCCCTATTTCAACTCCCAGTGGAGACTCTGTGGTACAGAGGGGTGAGGGAGGGAGAAAAGAGAAAGTAAGAGATGGGATGGGAAAGAAAGAGAAGGGAGAACAACAGAGACAAAAGCTCTGGAGCAAACCTCCAAGGCTGCACAGATTCTGGGCCACCTCAGCCCCCACCTCCATCCCACCCACTGGCCCACATCCTCCACCTGTGAGTGGTGCATCGCGGCTTAGCTGTTCCAGACCCCTGGCTGGGCTGGGCTCCAAGCTCTGCTGCTTTGTCAGGGTATCATTATCCCCATTCTGCAGCTCTTGTCACCTGGAGGTTCTTTCTTCTTCTCTGGCCCACACACCAACACACAGGTGCCTCCTGCCTGGCTTTCAGCTCCTCCTAACTGCCACCTTCTTTCAGGGCCCTTTCCACTGCCACATAGTCAGTGGCTCTGCCCCTAAGGGTGCCATCGCAGCCCAGGCCCATTTTTCCCTCCTCTTCTCTTCCTCACTGAGTTCTCTACCCTTTGTCTAGAGGGAGCCAAAGCCTCTGCTCTAAGGGGTTTCCTTTTTCTCCCTGGGAGGAAAAAGGTGAAAAAGGTATCCAGGGTGCTGGGCAGATCCAGATAACTGATGACTCCATGAGAATCAAGCACTCACCCGTGTCTGGTCTGCAATGCATCCACATTCTTCTCCACAGCTCCAGAGTGGAAGCTCCTTTTCTAGTTATCCCGCACTCAGGGCTTCTGAAACTCACCACTCTCCCTGAGTCCCTTGTCGATATCTAGTTTTGCAAATTCCACTTGGGTTTCAGGAGATCGCAAAAGCTTTGAGATCTGCCTGCAACTCGCTGTGAAAACCTTGGACAAGTCCCTTCCCTGCAGACTCCTGGGTTGTGCTACAATAAAGAGGTTGAAACTAGATCAAAGAGGTAAATCCTAGCACACGTGCCACCATTTCTCATCCAATGCCCATGGCAGACATTGCTAATCAACTACAGCACTCTCTTTTCAGGATGCATTCCAGGCAGCTGCTACTCATCATTCAACATTAGCTCATGACATGAAACATCGTTGCCACTCCTGGACTAGCTGATCTCTGAAGGCCCTTATCTCATTGACAGCAAGGATTCTGTGGCCTGGTTGAATCAATATTACTTCTCCCTAGTTCCCACTTTTCCCTCCAGCTCATTCTTTTGATCATCCCCATCCCTCCCTCTCTCTCATCTTGCCTTGTTTCCAAGTCTCTGCCGCTGAGTCCATGTAAACCCTAGATGATGTCTGGGTCTCCAAGGTTCTGTTTACTGTCACTCAACTTCAGGCTCTTTGAAGGTTACATTTTCCAGGCAGTCACACTTACACATGTTGGGCGGTTCCGTGGCATTGGCTCAGAGGAGGGAGGCAGTGATCAAGACACCAGAGACAGTCAGAGGAGGAGCAGGAGGAATAAGACCAAAGAAATATTAAGAAAGAGATAACAGGATAGACAGACAGTGGGGCTAGAGTTAAATTTATGTATCAAGGCCATCCTGGTAAGAACAGGGAGCAGGAATTTTAATGGAATTTATCCTGGACCCCCAAGGTCACAGTGGGAGGGAGGATCAGGGAGGACCTAAAAGCAAAGGACAAAGGGAGCATATAAATTAGTAGCTCAACTGACAAACATGAAAGAGGTGAAGGGATTCTTTGGTGGGGGAAACTATCAGGAGTTGCCATAATGAGATGGACTTAACCATGCTTCACGAATGTAAAAGCATCCACTAGTTATTGATCAGAAGAGTCTGGTAAAGTCAGGTGGGTGCTGGCTAGCAGCCAATTAGAGACTTAAAGCAAAGCCCAACCCAGGTTGCAGGACATGCCTTATCTCGTCAGAACTGCCTGGAGCAGTTTTAGAGTTTCAGGAAATGCTACCAACTTTATCAGAGGGGCATGTGCACTAGTAGGGTATGCACAAGGGCCAACCAGCCAAGAGCAGAATGACCACAAGAAAGCCCATGTGGCCATGCATGGTGGCTCACACCTGTAATCCTAGCACCTTTGGAGGCTGAGGCAGGAGGACTGCTTGAGTCCAGGAGTTCAAGGTCAGCCTGGGCAACATAGCAAAACTCTGTCTTGCTACAAAAATTTTAAAAATTAGCTGGGTGTGGTGGCGCATGCCTGTGGTCCCAACTATTTGGGAGCCTGAGGCAGGAAGATCTCTTGAGCCTGGGAGAGGGTCAAGGTTACAGTGAGTCATGGTGGTGCCACTGCACTCCAGCCTGAGCAACAGAACAAGACCCTGTCTCAAAAAAAAAAAAAAGGAAGAAAGAAAGGAAAAAAAGAAAGAAAGAAAGAAAGAGAGAAGAAAGAAAGAAAAAGAAAAATAAGAAGAAGGAGGAGGGAAGGAGGGAGAGAGGGAGGAAGGGAGGAAGGAAGGAAGGAAGGAAGGAAGGAAGGAAGGAAGGAAGGAAGGAAGGAAGGAAGGAAGGAAGGAAGGGAGGGAGGGAGGGAAAAGAGAAAGCCCTATGTGCTACAGGTCTGGGTTCAAATCCTGGCTCATCTACTTACTGAGACTTTGGTCTCAGTTTTCTCCTCTGTGAAGTGAAGACAAGCAGCACCTAACTCATAAGGTTGTTGAGTATTAAATAAGAATGCATGTAGGTCGGGCACGGTGGCTCCACCTGTAATCCCAGCACTTTGGGAGGCTGAGGTGGGTGGATCACCTGAGGTCAGGAGTTCAAGACTGGTCTGGCCAACATGGCGAAACCCCATCTCTACTAAAAATACAAAAATTACCAAAAAAAAAAAAAAATTAGCCAGGCGTGGTGGTGCATGCCTGTAATCCCAGCTCCTTGGGAGGCTGAGGCAGGAGAATCAATTGAACCTGGGAGGCAGAGGTTGCAGTGAGCCAAGATGATGCCATTGCACTCCAGCCTGGGCAACAGAGTGAGACTCCGTCTCAAAAAAAAAAAAAATAAATAAATAAAATGCATGTAAAGGGCTTGGCACAGTGTCAGGCTTGTGGTTGATAATAAATGGTAGCCAGTAATGTTAGCATTATTATTATCATGGGCAACATGTCTAAGAGGTCCCTTGAGTGATCCCTACTACACTCAACATATACACACATACTTTAATGGTGGGATCCTCCAGGCACACCACCTAATTGCATGTGATAAATTTTGTCTAAACCAAAAAAGGCGGTAATCCAAAATGTCTGCTCTTGAGCAGGGATTGCTCATGTATAGGAAGAGCTGGACAGCTCCCGTGGGCCTAAGAGGAGGAGCTGATTCTTCCCCAGGATGCAAAAGCCAGATGTGGGGGAACAGCAGAAGTGCTGGGCTGACAAAGGCTCAGAAGAGACCCAAAGATGCTGACAAGAGGGGCAGGTTCTGGTCAGTTCTTTGTCTCCTTGACAATGCTGTGGGTGGGGCCTGGTCCAGGCTGCCTGCCCTGCCCAGCACCCCTTCCCTCCTCCCCAAGAAGGAAATGGAAGAAAATGGGATTTCTGCTGTCTGGAAGGCTGCATGGCTGGGGTTGGCAAGGGCCAGTCAGGCCTGTAGGCCGGCAGTCAGGATGCCAGCCAGCTGGGGATGAGGAGCTAGGGATGAGGCTGACGGGGCAACTTCCCAGAGACCCTGCAGCTGGCCGCTGCTGCCTTCCTGAGGCTGTGCAGTGGGATATGGAAGGAGCCAGGGATCGTCTGACCCCATGTGTCATGCCCGCCGACTCTTCCACGTGGCACAGAAAGAAACCTCAGCTTCCCAGTAGGCTTCTATCCCCAGCACATGAGTGGTGCCCACCTGAGCCTGAGACAACAGTTGCTTTTCAGATGTCCCTCTGCAGGGTTCCACATTGTCATGCCCTGGCACAGGCACAGAGGTTAAGGGGAAAAGGCTGTGGAGTCAAGCAGACCTGAGTTCAAGTCTCAGCTTTGCCATTTACTGGCGTGACCTAGGGCCAGCTCTGTGAGTGATCCGGGCCTCAGTTTCCTTACCCAGAAGTTAGGGATGATAAAAGTAAGTTCCTGACAGGACCAAGTGAGAATGATGCATGTGTAGTACTTAGCCCAGGTCTGGCGCATAGTAAGTGCTTGAAAAATGTTAGCCATAATTCTTCTAATTAATTATTACTATAGTTCATGAGGTCCCCAAATGTACTATGAGTAGTTACACAAATTCCAGCCAGGAAGTCCATATGGCCCATTATGGGAATGATTGTCTCCAAAGTTCAGTGTGATTTGATCCTAGTTCTTCTGTCACTCTGAGGATGTGGCCCGGGTTGGGGCTGGAGTCCCTTCAGACCACTGGAGAGCCTCCCTTTCTGTGGAAATACATGGGGAATCTTAGATGATACAGCTCCTGGACTCCCTTTGCCCTCAAGCCTGGCCAGGGTGTGGAAGGAGGCAATGGGGATGGGGAATATATGCCTCTGAACAGCTGGGCCTGAAGTGGTACACTCCACTTCAAGAAGTTCCACCTCCCTGGGAACAGGACGCCCTCCAAGGGGATAGGGCCCAAAGCTGCCTGGATTTCTAAGGATTTTGTACAGACTCTAGACGGTGAGGGCTGGTGGCTGGGGGAAGCAGCTCCCACTTCTCTGAGCCATTGCTGAGAAAGTAGGAGGGAGCAATGGCTTATGATGACAGACAGGAGGCCACGAGGAGACCCCAGGCTCTTTTGCTAGGGACCTTAGTTCAAGAGCCCCACCTGGCAGTATTCTCCTCCCTCTGCCGCATTTCTCCTCAGGAACTGTGTTCCTGTGTTTACCTGGGCGGGGTGAACTGGGTCTGGGTATTTCTCTGTATGTGGGCCCTTCCTTGTCCCCCACCCAGCGGATGCCTGGACTGGATTGTATATTTCCGGAGTTGCCTACTTGAATCACAGGCTTTTATTTTTAGAAGATTACAAATGCGGGGGCTGGAAGAGAGAACTGAGGGCTTGAAACTGGGGTGGGGGAAGAAGTTCAGGGTCTGAATATGGTGCATTTGGGACAGGAGTGGGGTAGGCACTAATGAGGAATAAGTGAGATGGTGGGAAAAAACAAGGTGAGGAAGTTGGGAGGGATCCCACTCTCCCAGTGCCCCAGCGCCCTGTGCGGGATCAGACTTTCCTCAGGCTGGGGAGGGCCTCTGGAGGGGGACGGGTCAAGGGCCACCTCTCCGGCATGTAGCTGGGTCCCCAGAGAGGCTGAGGAGCCTGGGAAAGAGATGAGAAAATCGCTCCCCTTCCCCCTCCCCCAGGCCTTTGGGACTCCGAGAGAAGCTTCCTGTGCAGACAACTTCTCCATCCCCTGGGCTAGGACGTCTTAACCCTTCTAGTGCTGGTATCAGAGAAACAGAGAGCAACACAGATGTGCACATACATTCTTGCAGAATGGCCCAAACGCTACGTCCCACACAGGTGTAGGCCTTCCTCTTGTTCTGCTGTGTTCAATGTGCACCTCCCAGCTCCTGACCCCAAAGCCCCAGATTACCCAAAGCAGCAAGAATTCAGCTGATTCTCCTACCAGGCCACAGAGTGAGGAAAATGGAGAGCCTTCACCTGGGCATGGGTGGCACACATCTGTTCCTTCACTATTGGGTAGTGAGAAGACATCAGACAGACCTTAGAGCTTGTAGAGTTAGGAAGTCCCCATCCTGCCATTAATAGGGAGCTCCAGGCTGACCGGAAAGGAGCCTTAAAGTCAGGAGAACTGGCTTGCATTTCTGTCTCTGTGTGTGACCTTGAGAAGTTACTTAACTTTCTTGACTTTAGGTGCAGCTTCTGAAAAACACGAGGAAATCAAACCAGAGATGGTCTGGTGCCGTAAGAGGCAAAGAAAGGTATCTTTCTTTGGCCTTTCATTCCCTGGAATCCCCTGACCAAGGCAGCCCCAAGTCCCCAAACACTGAATTTCAGGGCTTTCCTCTCCATTGCTCCATAAAGGCAAGAAGCCATTTGCTTTCTCTACCCCTGAATGGCCATGCCCAGCATGGTGTCTTGCACACAGTTGGCTTCCAATAAGCTTGTGATAAGCAGCTAAACAGATACATGACCCACCTTGACTTTGGGATGGGAATTTTTTTTTTTTTCCATTGTCTTCTCAAGAGTACTAGACTAGAATTTAGAAAGACCCGGCCCAAGGCTGGGCACGGTGGCTCACGCCTGTAATCCCAGCATTTTGGGAGGCCGAGGCGGGCAGATCACGAGGAGATTGAGACCATTCTGGCCAACATGATGAAACCCAATCTCTACAAAAATATAAAAATTAGCTGGGTGTGGTGATGCACGCCTGTAGTCCCAGCTACTCGGGAGGCTGAGGCAGGAGAATCGCTTGAACCTGGGAGGCAGAGGTTGCAGTGAGCTGAGATTGCAGCACTGCACTCTGGCCTAGCAACAGAACAAGACTCCATCTCACAAAAAAAGAAAGAAAGGAAAGAAACAAAGAAAGGAAGAAAGAAAGAAAAGAAAGAAGGAAGGGAGAGAAAGAGAGAAAGAGAGAAAGAAAGAGAGAAAGAGAGAAAGAGAGAAAGAGAGAAGGAAAGAAAGAAAGAAAGAAAGAAAGAAAGAAAGAAAGAAAGAAAGAAAGAAAGAAAGAAAGAGAAAGAAAGAAAGAAAGAAAGAGAAAGAAAGAGAAAGAAAGAAAGACCCAGCCTTGGGTTCACGCTCTGACTGTTACTTACCACTTGTGAGGCTTGGGACAAGTCACATTGCCTCTCCAAGCCTCAATTTCATTTATCTGTAAAATGGACGTTAGAAAGAAAGCATCTACCTTATGGGCCTGTCATCAGCATAAATCCAAAAAGCCTTTGAAAACTCTAAGGTGAGATACAAAAGCAAGTAGGACTGTTATCGGTAATACTGGTAGTCCTAGACCTAATTTCAGGGGTGGTCTGCAGTGTGGCACTTTTGAGCCTGAGGCAGCAGCGTGACAGATATATGAGCTTGAACAAGTTTCTAAACTGCTCTAAGCCTCAGTTGTCTCATCTACAAAATGGGGATTCTAATAGTACCTGATAGTACACATAAATGGTTTGCAGCATGCCTGACTCAGCCAACTCCATAAATAGTGGCTATTGTTATCCTCACCTCCCCCATTAACTCCTCCAGCAGCTTTGCCCCCACCTTCCCGCCTTGAGGTGGTTGTTGCACCCATACCATTCTTGCATGATGACAGATATTCCCAGCTTTCTACTTTGACCTCATTTGGATGAAAATATATCTCCCAGAAGCTGCCTGCCTCCCAGCCCTGGAAGGAGACAGAGCAGGAGTGAGGGTTGCTCAGGGGAGGCCAGAGGCTGAGCGGCTGTGAACTGTGTGTGTGATGGGGTACGAGGATCAGAGGCTGACCCAGCACCCCTACCAGCCACCCCAGATCGAGGCTGCTCAGCCTACCAGGCGGGGCACCTTGATGCTGGGAGCTGTTTATCAGGTTAGAGCGGAGCCACTGTCTCTGGCTGTCTCTGCACATTACCCAACCCATCCGTCCTGCTCTTCTGCGCCCTGCCTGCCCCCAGCTCTGCCTGCGCTAACTAGCTAATTGGATCTTGGCTAACCTGGTTATGGGCCAAGTCAGCCAGCTCTTCTGCCTCTAGAAGCAGGGTCGGGGAGAGGCAAAGCAGTTGGGCATGTGTGCACGAGCATGTGTGTCTGTGTGCTGGAGCCTGTCTTTGGGCTCTGGTTCGGAGCCTCCCAAGATCCCCCAGAACCCGTGGAGACTGGATCTTGGTCCTGAAGGTCAGCCCAGAGTACCCTGTCCCACTGTGACAGGTGGAAAGCACTGAGTCACATGACCTGATTCCAAAGCGCAACCATACCACTAACATAGTCTATATGACTGGGGTGGGAAGCTGAGCCTCAGCTTCCTCCTCTGTAAAATGGGGCTTACAAAATGTACCACCCAGGGTAGCACATTTTATCAAGAGAAATAGAACATTCACTTCAGTGCCTAGCGCTTAGTAGGCCCTCTGGGAATTCCAACCAATCATCATCATCTTTAGTCGCGTTGGGTTCCTGCCCTCCTCCCCAATCCTGGGGGGTTTGTAGGAAACATCTCAGGGTGGGGGTAGAAGCTTTCATTCACTGTTCTTTGCAGGTGTTTCCTCTGAGGCTCAACTCCAATCTCCTCAATTGTTCCTTATGCAAATATTATGCTAATGATCACATCAGCGCTACCCCGAGCCCAGCGCCGGGAAGGTGACGCAGGGCTGACTCCCCAGCTTTCACTTTGGCCAAGTCCCTCGCCTTCCTCCCCAAAAGAGGAGCAAATGCTGGTCCTCTGACAACACCAGTCCTCAGGGCGGAGAGAGAGAGACCTCGATGGAGAGAGAAACAAAGAAAGGCCCCAGTCTTGGAAGGAGACGTGCAGCCTCGTCATCACCATAATCATCAACACCAAAAAGGCCTTTGGAAACTTCAGATTCTTCCCCGCCTGTGCGGACTACTCTACAATTATAGAGGCCCAGCCCCCTGCCCTGAGGAGCTGGAGCTGGAGCTGGGGCTGGAGGTGGGGAGGAACTGTAGAGAGAGAGGGAGAAGGACAGCTAAAATTTTTTTTTTTTTTCCTGAGACAAGGTCTCGCTCTGTCACCCAGGCTGGAGTGCAGTGGTGCGATCTTGATTCACTGCAACCTCTGCTCCTGGGTTCAAGTGATTCTCCTGCCTCAGCCTCCCGAGTAGCTGGGACTATAGGTGCCCACCACCATGCCCAGCTAATTTTTGTATTGTTAGTAGAGATGGGGTTTCACCACGTTTGCCAGGCTGGTCTCGAACTCCTGACCTCAGGTGATCCACCTGCCTTGGCCTTCCAAAGTGCTGGTATTACAGGCATGAGCCACCACGCCTGGCCAAGAGCTAGAGTTTCTAACTGGCAAGTGATTTTCCTTAAGGGCAGGGGCCATGCCCAGCATCGCCCCTCCACAGCACTCAAGCTCCAGGAGGACGGAGGTCCCCCAATAAAGTGTGGAGATCAAAACTGAGGAAGTGATCCAGCAGTTCTTGTCCCACCATGCTTTCACTTTCTTACCAGCTATGTGACTTCATCTCTTTGTCTTGTTTCCCCCACTGTAAGATGGGTATAATAATTCCCACTTTTTAAGGTGACTATGAGAATTAAATAAGTAAAATCTTGTAGGCCTCCAGGAAAGTCGATCATAACTGGGGAATAGAGTGACAGCAAAGGAAAAGCAAATGCCCATCCCTGTTCTATGGCCCACATTAGCTGGGTGGTCAGATATAACCCGTCCCACTTTGCACCTGGCAACTTGATGTGGGATCAGTTTTCTGAACCAAGGTAAATAACAAAATCAAATGGTGTGTGCTGTCCCAACTAGGTGGGTTTGAGATTGGGGTCTCCACTAAACATTTAACCTGCCCTCTGGGTTAATGTTGGACAAGATTTATAGTTGGACTTTAGTCTTCTGACGCTATCCTCTAAACGGTATAAAAATAGACATGGAGTTGTGGGAGGGTGCCCAAAGATGACACTGTGGGCACACATACAGCAGCAGGGCAGGGGTGCTGATGAGGCCAATGTGGAACCAGACTCTTCCCTACAGGGAACCTCCTGCTGACACTGCCAGGTTCCTCTCTCTGTGTGTCGTGTGTGTGTGTGTGTGTGTGTGTGTGTGTGTGTGTGTGTGTATTGTGGTTTTTTGGTTTTTTTTTTCTGAAATGCCCAGGCCTGTAGGCAGCTCTCTCCTGATCCCTCCAGTCTCTGTAGAGAGGAGCTCCAGCACTGGAAGCCTACTCCAGGGCAGACTCAGCCCTCCAGGCATAGTAGGTGCTCAATAAATACAAATTGGATGGACTAGGGAGATAGCCTTGAGGACACTGCCAAATAAATAACAAATTGTGCAAGCAGCAGGCCGCTGTAATTAGACAAAGGAGGACAGTCAGTTATTAATATCAGACACGTGGCAGGGTTAACAGCCATTGAGGGTGGGTATAATGAAGAGAGTTACTTTCTGCACCCTCAGGGACTTCCCTTGTGATGGCCTTCTAAAGAGGGCTGAACAGCACCAAATGTCCTCGCTGCCTCTGGATCCTGCTGCCCTCCGCGTGCCTTGGTGCCCCACAACTAGGGCCCTGGTCCCTCCTATGTCCCTCTCCCTCCTACAACCCCTCAGCCCCTTATCTGCCCTGCCATTATGATGCCTGTCAGTATGAAGCCCAGATGAGAGTTCTTTATACCCAAGCCTTATCTCTCCTGTGGGATTCTAAACTCCCCAAGGGCAGGATTTATCCTGTGCCCATTACTGTACCCCCAGTTGTGGGAGCAGGACCCTTGTCCTATAAGGGCTGCTTAATAAATGCTTGTTAAAATGGAGAATTCCAGTGGAGAGGACAGGGAGCGTGAGGGAGAGAGTGGGAAAAAGAAGAGAAAAGAAGGGAGAGAGAGAGGAGGGGAGGGAGAAGGAGCGAAGAGAAGAAACAAAGAAAGGAAAGAAGGGAGGGAGGAAAGGGGTAAGGAAGAAAGAGAGGAAGGGAAAATAGAAAGGCAGCCATGTGTATTCCTGGGATCGGGAACAGAAGCCTCGCTGTCCTCGGTGCTTAGAGTCTATTTGGAAAGATAAGATGGCAGGTAAAGAGCCCTGCCCTTGCCCTGCTGCCCTGCATCTGCTGGGGCTGGCTGGTGTGTCCCTGGCCCGTACCTGCTCTCTGCCCTTCAGCCCAGGCTCCCCTTGGCAACTCACCTCTGAGGAGGTACTCCTGGGCGCCTTCCAGGGGGTGGGGGCTGGGCAGGAACCCAAGCCAAGCCAGGGAGCATGGCCAGGAAGGAGTCAGCAAAGCAGATGCCGCCCCTCTCCTGCTGTCTTGATTAGAGAAATTGAGATGTTAATAATATTCTGAGATGCAAGGTGCTAATTAAAGTTAATTACTGTTTCCTTGTGAAGTAACCTCTCCTCGTGTTTACCAGGAACAAGGCTGCCAGTCGCTCCCCTGGCTCGTGCCAATCACAATGCCCGCTGCTTGGTGTACCCCTGCACTCTCACAGGTGCCCTCAGCTGCCCCAGACCAGCCTGGCTCAGTCCAGGCAGGCACCAGGATCTGAAGTTCCCAAGCCCTGCCTCTTGGCATGGCACCACATCAGTCCTGCCAGGAAGCATGGGGACACATGGGCATGAGTGACCCCTGGGGCCTGGGGACAGGACTAGTGGCCTCAGCAGCTGGCACCCCTGTCTTGTGCCTCCTCCCCTCCTACAGAGTCTTGGCCTCTTTCCAGCTCCTTCACCTGAAACAAGTTACTTAACCTCTTAGAATCTCAGTTTTCTCATCTGTAAATGGGGCTAATAGTTTCTACCTTGTACTATTGTTGTGGGAATCAAATGAGACACTGCCTGTAAAATGTTTACCACAACCACATAGCTGGAACTTAATAAACTCTCAATTAAAGATAACTGTGATTAGTGTTGTCTTTGTTAATAATCATCCTTCCCAAATCCCTCTCCTGTGTGGTCTGACTGCAGGACTGGGACTGGGTCACCTGGGTATATACATGTCCTCTGCGGATACGGGGACACCACCCAGCTACGCTGCACACATAATCCCACACGAACCCACACATTTGCGAAGCACACCCCCTACCCACCTTATGGAGGGCTTTCCCCTTGCTGGCGCCCTGACACATCCTCTTCCCAAGGCCCCCTCCCTCGTGTCAGCCTCACCCAGGAAGTAGAGAGAAGAGGGGCAGCTGAGGAGTAGAGAGAACCCAGGAGTAGAGTTCTGCAAAACCGTGTGTGTGTGTGTGTGTGTGTGTGTGTATGTGTGTCTCCACTCTTGTGTTCCAAGCTTTATAGGGCTTTGGGGGAGAGGCCACCCCCTTGGGCCAGGTTACCATGACAACCACCGCAGGTGCACACCTCCAATCTCCTCTGCTCCCTCACCCCCATCCCTGCACACATAGCCACTCTGGCCAATTCCCGGGGAGACACTGCTTCTCAGGTGAATCTCCCCACCCCGCAGCCTCCAGGCTATCTCCCCTGTCCCTTGCCTGCCTTCTCAGGAAGCCCCTGGGCTGGGGAGAGGGCCAAGGAACAATGTGGGGCCCTGTGAAAAGATTACCCCTCAAATCCAGTTTCCTCTAGGGGCTTAGTGCTAATGAGTTAATATTGTCATCACCTTTGATTTGGGAAGACGAGGCTTCCGAAGGGGCCTCCCTGGGTAGAGCATGAGTAATCAAAGGGTCAGGAGCCCCTGTGGCTTTGTGCACCCTTCCCAGCCAGAGGAGGATCCCTGGCTCTTTCTGTAAGAGCAGCCTGGCCAGCCCAGCCTGGGGCATTTCCTGTTTATGGGCTTAGAAGGGCAAGGGGAGGAGATCTGGGGATGAGTGAGTTGTAGGGACATTGGTAGTCCCAGCAGGCCCTGGGAAATCCTTATGACTCGGCTGCTCTTGGTGGGTCCCTGCACTCTACTCACTGTGGCCCCGACCTGAATTTCAGGTTTCCCCTTGCCCTTGCCAAGGACACACCCTGTCCTTGGCTCCCTATTCCAGGTTTGCCTTCCTCCTACCCAAAGCCCCTGCCTCTGGGGCCTCTGGGGACCTGAATCCCTTCCCCTAAAGTCCATGCCTCCTGGTTCTAGCTCCATCTACTTCCATCCCAGGTCCCTCCTCTTCCCCATTGTTCCTCCCAACCCATCCCACCCACTCTCTTCACCTTCTAACCCTCTTTCCCTCTTTCCCCCACAGTTCTCACCTACAGCCCTACTCATCTGGGGCCTGCCCTCCTTCTCCCTCCCTTTTCTTGCTCTGGCTACAGAATCTCCAAGCAGAATTCCTTCCATTCACTCATTCATGTATTCATGCAACAAATATTTTTGGTGGTGGTAAATAAGTTAAACAAGGTTCTTGCCTCCTGCAAACTTTTATTCTAGTGGGAAGAGGCAGAAATTGAATGTACAAAAAGATTAAATAATCATAGATTGGAATATGGTCAAGGAAAGGGACAAGGGGGGCCTTTGACCAAGATTGAAAGAGACACCTTCTATTCCCTTAGATATGTTGTCAGGAAAGGGTCATAGACGGCAGCCCTACAGGGACTACCCTGAGGCAGAGGTTTGGCAGAGGCAGTTCCCCAGCTCATCTGCAAGCAGGGGGCATGGAAGCCACTAGACTCGGAAGCTGTCCCCCTCATTCCCACCTGTTTTGCTGGACACCTTCCTCCTTAGTCAACCATGACAGAGATATAAACTCAGGAGACCTCGGCCTCCTCCCTACCACCCCAACCTCTGCCCCTGCTCCCAACCCACCAGCTTTTTCCAGCTACAGGGGTCTCCTGATAAGGGTGAGGGAAGGAGGGTTAAGGGTACCAGTCCTTGGGAGTCGTGTCTTTTTTTATCCCTGGGGGGTGGGCGGAACACTGAACACAGGGGCAAAAAAAGACATGACTGTGTAAACAAACAGCCTAAAAGCCATAGGAACTACTACAGCGATAGGAAATGAAATATACATGTGCTGGGAAGGTTTTGGAGGGATCTTGGCCAGGAAAGGGTTCGCGAGAGCAGCTTTCCTGAGTGTAGCATTTTGAGGGTTGGGGCGTAAGGAGGGCATTGGGCATATGGAACCGCTCCAAGCCATGTGGAGTCACGCGCATATGCACAAACACAGCTCAGGGACTTTGCCCTTCCCAGTGCTGCAGCCCCATGAAATATTTAGGCTTCTGGACGCTGCTCATCCCTTATTGTCCCTCTCAGCAAGTACGCTTCCCCTACATCATGTATGGCTGTCCCCTTTCTTCCCCTCTGAGGCCTGCAGAGAAGGGAAAAACAGACCCTAAGCTGGAGGACAGGTGTGTCCTTCCAGACCTTGTAGGCAGAGGTCAGGATCCCAGTCTCATCCCCTGCATGGGGACACTGTAGTGAGTAGCCCTGGGAGGCGGGCAAGGGCAATGGGTCCGGGAACTGAGAGGCAATTTGGGCCCCCCAAGAATGGAGAAGCAGCAGCAGGAGGAGGGGACTGGAAGATGCAGATGTCCTGGCTCCAGAAGGACCCCAGAGAAAGGACAGGAGTCTGGAGTGATGATAAAAGCTGCCATTTATTGAGCCCTTACAATATACCATGCTAAGCAACTTACGTGCATTCTCACCTTAAATCCACACTGCATTTTTGGAATGTATTATCCTCATCTCATAGTTAGAAAAAGTGATGCACAGAGAGATTAAGTAACTTGTCTGAGAGAGTCAGCCCATCCAGCTCAAGACCAAACTCACACATACACACCGCCTGACCTGTGTGGGTGGGTGGCCAGGGGAGTCATGCCAGGCCAGCATCCACCCTACTCTCTCTTTCTCCCCAAAGACAGGGCTCCTCTCAGTATAATCCCCTCCCCCTGCTCCTCCTCCACTCCCCAGTGGATCGGCCCAGATCGGCAATCCTATATCCTTTATTTGTTCCATAGACAAATATTGGTGGCCAGAGGTCAGGAGACTCCCAGGAAGGGGAGACAGGAAGGTGAGGAGCTAGACAGGGTGAGCAGGAGAGAGAGTGAGAGTGAGAGCTAGAGCTAGAGACAGAGATACATGGAGACAGATGAGAAGGGGCAGAGTAAAAAGCAAGTGGGCGTGAGGGGGTGCTAGTGGCAGCTGGGGAGCTGTTAGAGTGACCCATCAGCCTGTATTGTCACAGCCCACCCCATCCATTGGGTGGCGATAGAATGGATGGCAGGTGGTGGAAGGAACTCCCACCCCCACCTTCACCCAGCTTTGTCTCCACCCACCCTCCCCCTTCACACCCCTGCTTCTCCTTCCCCTCCTCCACTGTCTTCCCCAGAACAATTCTAATTAGACTAAGTGACTAAGAGGTGGTTTTGGACTGAACAGTCAATTAGGCCGGGAAGAAGAGAAAGTAGCTTCCCCAAATCTCCCACCCCTACCCACCCACCCCCATCTGCCTTTTTCACCTAGACCAAGTATTCTTATCCCAAGACTCCAGACCGTCAAGAAAGTTCCTTTTATTCTGCCCGCTCCTCACTGCCCACTGTGCCCTATTACCTGTGTCCAGACAGCCCCTAATCTACTGCTTAGTCCCCACCCTGAGCTCCTCCATCCTCAGGGCCCGAATCACGTCTTCCTGGCGAGGGGTGTAAGGAAAGGGTAGGCCTCTCCTTGGGAGGTTATCTTTCTAAGTCTCTTTATTTCTCTTTCTCCCCTTCTCCCTCTCCCTCTCTCTCTCCTCTTCCTCTGGCACTTATTTCTAACATCCATGGACCAGGCCTACTGGTTGCCATGGAGATGCACGGTGCAGCTGGATGGTGAGTGTGTGTGAGAGGAGCTGTGTGCGCTCTGCAGCAGGGGCGGGCGGCTGTATGTGAAATGCATCCATGTTCCAGGAAACATTCTTTGAGGGGGAACCAGACAGGGATCCAGGCCGCCTCCCTGAAGAAAGACCCAGGCCAAGGGGAAACTCCAAAAGGCCTAAGCCCCTAAAGCCCTTGCTCATCTTCATCTGGGAAACATCCTCCCCTTGGCCCCTGCAAGTCGGATACTAAATTCTGTTTCATCCAGGATCTGGACTGGCAGATTCTGGAGGGGCCCTAACCTGCCCCTCCTGCCCAAGAGGACTAGGAACTCCAGAACCCACTGGGAAAAAGTGTGCTGAGACCTGTCCTGAAACTGGGAGGGGGGTTGGGGGCAGCTATAGAACAGCTGGAAGATTAAGCTGGACAGATGGGCTGACTGATGAAGCCCGCATCTCCCCAATATTACTCCAGGGGATGAGGTTGGAGGGGAAGTGGGTTGGCCCAGCAAGATGGAAACTCTCCTCCATTTCTTTTTTCTTTTTTAGAGACATAGTTTCACTCTTGCTGCCCAGGCGGGAGTACAGTGGTGTGATCTCGGCTCACTGCAACCTCCGCCTCCTGGGTTCAAGCGATTCTCCTGCCTCAGCCTCCTGAGTAGCTGGGATTACAGGCATGCACCACCATGCTCGGCTAATTTTTTTGTTTTTGTTTTTGAGATGGAGTCTCACTCTGTCGCCCAGGCTGGAGTGCAGTAGCAAGATCTCGGCTCACTGCAAGCTCCGCCTCCCGGGTTCACACCATTCTCCTGCCTCAGCCTCCCTAGTAGCTGGGACCACAGGTGCCCGCCACCACGGCCGGCTAATTTTTTTGGATTTTTAGTACAGACGGGGTTTCACCATGTTAGCTAGGATGGTCTCGATCTCCTGACCTTGTGATCCGCCTGCCTTGGCTTCCCAAACTGCTGGGATTACAGGTGTGAGCCACCGCGCCCGGCTGTATTTTTGTTTTTCTTTTTTTTAGTAGAGACGAGGTTTTTTCATGTTGATCAGGCTGGTCTCAAACTCCTGACCTCAGGTGATCTGCCGGCCTCAGCTTCCCAAAGTGCTGAGATTACAGGTGTGAGCCACCACACCCGGCCAACTCCCCTCCATTTCTACTCACTTTGCCCAGAAGGTTAGAAGAAAAGAGACCCAGGTAACTGCCCTCAGGAAGCTTAGCATCTTAGAGTACTGTGGCAATGCTCTTTTCTCCCACCTCAGGGCCTTTGAAGGCAATTTCCCTACAGTTTGCCAAGCTCTAAACCTTCAGGGTTTTTTTCTTTTTTTGAGACAGGGTCTCACCTTGTCGCCCAGGCTGGAGTACACTGGCCAACCTTCAGGTTTCCTCATGGAAGCTTCCCTGGCTAGGCTGGGTAAATCAGTCCCTTCCCCTCCCCCACCTCCAGTTATCCTCCTTCATGTCCCACTGTTTGTTTCCTTCACA
Source organism: Macaca mulatta (assembly GCF_049350105.2). Classification (NCBI taxonomy): domain Eukaryota; kingdom Metazoa; phylum Chordata; class Mammalia; order Primates; family Cercopithecidae; genus Macaca; species Macaca mulatta. Next base: position 150,696,225 of record NC_133411.1, read on the forward strand.
GCACTTTAACACAATCTATAATTATCTCATTTATTTGTTTATTGTCTGTCTTTTCCTCTAGAATGCAAGTTCCCAGAGAGAGAGTAGGCATCATGCCTGTCTTATTCAGCACCATAATGCTAGCACCTGACACAGTGCCTGCCACTTAGTAGGTGCTAGATGTGTGATAAAAAAGTGGACAAATTATCTCATTGAAGCCCCACAATAACCTTTGGTGATGGTAAGCACTATTATTCCCACCTTACAGAGGAAGAAACTGAGGTTCAGCCACCTACCCAAGGTCATGCCACTAGAAAGAAGTATAGTCAAATTTCTAACATAGGTCTCTCTGACTCTAAGTGTGACAGAAAATGGGGACCATTCTTTTGTTTTCCGAGGAGTCTTGCTCTGTTGCCCAGGCTGGAGTACAGTGGTGCAATCTCGGCTCACTGCAACCTCTGCCTCCCGGGTTCAAACGATTCTCCTGCCTCAGCCTCCCAAGTAGCTGGGATTACAGGTGCGCACCACCATGCCCAGCTAATTTTGATATTTTTAGTAGAGATGGGGTTTCCCCATGTTGGCCAGGCTGGTTTTGAACTCCTCACCTCGTGATCTGCCCAGCTTGGCCTCCCAAAGTGCTGGGATTACAGGTGTGAGCCACCCTGACCAGCCAGGGACCATTCTTAACCAGTCTAAACTGCACGTGGTTCCTCTTCCTGTCTGTCTGCCTGTTATCTCCACTCCCAACCCAAGCAAACCCAGAGAAACCTGGGGCAGCGAAGGGAGGAACACAGAATCTGGAAGAATGTAAATCTGACCTTTTCTTTTATAGGCTTAAAAATCTGTAAGTGGCTCCTCCCCAATCCCTCAATCCAAGCACTTTAAATTGACCAGCAGGTCGTTAGTTCTGGCCCCTGCCTTCTTCTCCAGCTTCTCCTGTCCTGAGCCACCTCACCTCCTCCTCCACCTCCAGTCCCTGGCACACACTCCTCCTCAGCTTGCAAGGCTGACCCCTTCCTCAGTAGCCTATCCCTCATTTGCCCTTTGAAACTCAGCTCTGGCACCACCCCTTCCAGGAAGCCTGTAGACTTTGGAGAGGACAGCGCCTTTGGGTCTCCTGCCAGAATTTCCGGCTCAAGGCAGGGCCAAACACAAGATGTGGTCATTGTTTACCTGTCTGCCTTTCCCACAGAGACTGTGTGTCATTCTTGGGGTCCAGTACCCTGTGCGGGTCTGGCACATGGGAGGGGCTCAGGAAATGTTTGTAGAATGAGTAAATCAACCAGTGACAGGATTCTGGTACCCAGTCGGCCACCACATCTCCTCCAACTTCCTTAACTTCAGACACCTTTTCCTGGGCTAGGCCTTAACAGAAGGAACTCCTCACCTTCCACTGTAGGGTCAAGTCAGGGGTGGAGACAATGCGGGGCCCTCCCCCGCTGATTCAGCGCCTCTTCTAATGAGGTGAGGCCTCAGGTTTAGGAAAGGGTTGCCACAGCCACTGGTAGGGGGAGGGTCTGTGATTCTGTAACTGAAGGATAGGTAGGGAGCTTCGGTTGCAGACTGAGCTAGGGAGCTGAGTTAACCCCGTAGATTCAAATACTGCCCGAGAGATCTCTGCCTTTCCGCCCCACACCTCGGTCACCCCGCGGCCAGGCTCTCGGCGCGTCAGATCCCGGCCCTGCCTTCTTCATCTCCTGCCCCGCTCCGCCCCCAACTGCAGATACAACTCGGGTCTCTCCGAAAGCAGCAAGGAGCCTCGGGGTGGGCTCTAGGCCCCGCGATGCTCCGCGTCTGGGAACGGATGAAGGGGTGCCAGCAACCCCCGCCGTCCCCGCGGTCGATCCGGGTTTACACGAGGCTCATCCGGGATTAGTCCCTGCGGTCGGCTAATCCCAGCGGCTGGACCGACCTCGGGGTCCGGAGCGAGGCCCACACAGTACCGGCCTAGGGAGCGAGGACGCTGGCCGAGCAAAAGCGCGCGACGCGGAGCGGGTGGTGGGGGAGGGACGGAGGAGGGAGCAGCGCCCTGGGAGGCGGGGCCAGGAACCGGCTGATCCGGTCTCTGTTTTCCGACCTCTCCGGAGCCGGTGTTTACCCGGGAGCCGGACGGAGGAGGCCGGGGCCGGTCGAGCCCGGAAGGGGGGAGGGGAGCGCAGTCGGAGACCAAGGCTGAGACCTTTTCTGTTCCTTTCCCCTAAATCGACTTCCAACCCTCGTTCCTGAGCGTGGGAGAACGCGACAGACAGAGAGATGTCTCCCGCCCCTTATCCCATCCAGTTCCGCAATTCACACTCGTTGCCAAAGAGTGGGGAGCGGTAATGGATACACCCGGGAACGACTGCACGTCCTGGGGTCGCCCGGGGAAGAAGGCAGCGCAGCACAAAACCTCCCCGGAGGTCACCTCCCACCCCGTCCTGCACCCGAGTTCTTGGGGGAGGGGGTGCCCACAGCAGATCGGGCCCAGAGGATCCGGCAGGGGTCTCTTTGAGGTGTATGGACTAGGGGTCTGTCCTCAGAACGCGTCAGCTCGACCCCATCCCCGATTAATACCAGTGCGGGTCTCAGTCTCTTGTCCCTCGCGTCCCCCAGCCCTTTCCAAGGTCTCCAGATTTAGCTCCCACTCTCCACGGGACGCAGGCCCGAGGACCCGGAAGAAGCGGAGTGGGCTCCGGTTTTCACACTTTTATTGTAAAGCTCGGGAATAATTACACGGGTCTTTCATTGACAGCTCAGCAAACAAACCGGAAACGAACCGAACCGGAGGGGGTAGGGGCGGTGCCTGCGCATGCTCGCAGCGGGGATGGGGAGTGGGAGTGGGAGTGGGAGTGGGGGTGGGGGTGGGGGTGGGGGTGGGGGTGGGGGTGGGGGTGGGGGGGTCAGAGAAAGAGAAAGACGGAAAGAGACAGAAATCATTACAAATCAACGGGATTGTGCTCGCAGCGCCAGGGATGGGGTGGAGCGGGGCGGGGGCCCTTCCCGGGAGGAGCGAGGCGGTGGGAAGTGGCACGAACCAAGAGAAACACGACCCCAATGTGGGCACCCGACGCGCCCAAAACCCCCCACCCCGACCCCCACCCCCCTACACACGAGAGAGACACGGCCCCCCTCCCCACTAGATAACCTGAGGAGAGGAGACACAGTCTCCCCTCCCCATGGGCAGACACACCCGCCCGAAACCCCACGGGCGAGACACAGTCCCCCCTCCCAGAGAAGTCCCCAGTGGAGACGCCCCTTAAGAGACTTTCTCATGGCCAACACAAGCCCTCCCAACACCCGGAGACAGCCCCGACCCAGGGAAGAAATGGCTCCAGAGGCCCTACCCTCGGGAGAGAGAGGTATCCCAGGGCTCTTAGGAGAAAAGACAACTCAGAGATGCCCAGCCTCATCCTAAAGTGCTGCAGGGCAGAGAAACCCCCATAGAAGAGATGGGGGCAGGGCCAGAAACATCCCTTCCCAGACATGCTTCAGAGATAGCCCCCTTCCCTGGGAAGAGAGATGGCCCCAGACTGACTTGCCTTAAGTACCCCCAGGAACCCTGGGAGGAAAACAGGCTCCCCAGAGAGCCTGGGTAATGGGGGGAGACATGCTCCTGTGGTCCTCAGCGGGAACACATGTCCCCCAGAGGCTCCCAAGGGGAGAGATAGGGCCTAGAGAGCCCCCAGAGGTGAGGGATGCCCAGAGAACTTCTCCCCACCCTGGGATGTGAGACATGCTTCAGGGAAGCTAGGAGAGAAATATGTCCCCATATACCCTACCCCTACCAAGAGACATGCCCTGAAGTAGGGGGATGGGGACCGACTAGGTCCCCTCTAGGAAGACACAGACTGGGTCAGGCTGGGTTTGAGGGGGGCTTTCCTCTGGCCAAATGTCGCCTATTGGTACATAAAACTGTACGCGACACAGGCATTGGGGAGGGGCTTCACAGACCTAGGACCCACAGGGATAGTCCCCAGTGCTGTCGCCATCCCCTGCCCACCTTTGGTTTCATCTCTCCAGTGCCCAGTTAGTGACAGACCCAGTGCCCTGGCCCCAACCAGGGGGCTGGGGACTCTCTTTGCCTGTGGGAAGGGCTTCTCAGCCCTCCTAGCCATCTGGGCCACCCTCTTTCTTCTGGCTTCTCCATTGTGCAAAATGCTCCTCTGCTCTTCCGCTCAGTGCTCAGGGGTCTCTAAGACCAGGGCAAGGTACCCAGGCCACTAGGAGCTTCCAGTGGGAGTCCACTGACCCCAGGAAAGCCACCTGTCTGGACCACCTTCTCCACCAAGCAAATGGGCCTCATACAATCTTCTTGCCCAAATCCTGACCTCCAGGACCCAGGACAATCCTGGAGGCCGCTGTTCGACCAGCAGGGCACCCAATACTACCAACTCCAAGACTATTGCACCTGCCCCATTTGTGCAGGGGAAAGGGGCTGTCTCTTTAACAAGCCCCCAGCCCATTTCCTGGGCTTCCCCAAGGGAAAGGAGCCTTTGGCCAACCCCTAGACCTGGTTGCTGTCACCCCATCCCATTCTACCCCTTCCCCTCCATAGAAGGGCTGCGTATGCCAGGGCTACCAGCCTAACAATGCTCTTCTTCCTAGCACTGTCACCCCAAACCAAGTTAGGGGTAAGGGGCAGATAAATAGGGTGATTCTTCAGCCCCCTGGCTTTTCCTGGGTGGGGGTGGGGTCTCTGTACAGGAGTCAAGACCCCAGCAGCACAGCTCCCAAAGGCACCAGACGACCCCGCAGCCTGTACCCACCCCTCCCAATCTTGGACCACCTCCCCAAGCTTAGACTAAGTCAAGCAAGGGCCATACCCTGAGTCTCCAGCCTCCCAGCCTGGGCCCCTAGGGAGCTGGAGAGGTATGGGCCAAGGCAGTGGGGGTTTGGAAGGAAGAGGGGCTGAGGCTTTGAGATGGCCACAGCGGGAGATGGGGGCTCTGCAGGACGCCCCTTACACCCTGGCCCCCTGAGGTGAAGAAGGGAACTCCACCTCATCATGGCTGACTGGGCTTCTCTGCCCCCCAACCTCCCTACCCCCTCCCCTATGGGACCCCTGACCCTGGCAAAGGGAAGCCCAACTGGAAGAAGGGGGCCTGGAGCCCAGGGTGCCCTGAGGCAGCCCTCCCACCCCCTGAGATCAAGGCAATGGTGGTTTTACAGGCTGACGGGTCAGTCATGGCAGGGGCTGGGGGTTGGGAGGGCAGGGAGGGGGCAGAATGCAGGCCCCCTATATCAGGAGCAGCACCCAGCCACCCCTTGAGCAAACCTTCCTGCTCCCAACTCACCCAACCAGGCCAGAGGCACAGTCATCCCACCCCTGTCCAGCTGCCCCCCACAGCCTCAGGGCCCCTCTGTGATGCTCATCTGGATGTGGGAGGCCAGCCTGAGCGGGGATGCCCCCCCAGGGCACAGCGCAACAGTTCCAAAAAAATAGAGATTTGTATTTTTAAAAAAAATTAAATAAAAGCCCAGCTCTGCTGATAGGCAAATGTTCCCCCCGTCCCCACCCCCACCCACCCGTTGTTTCCCTGGCCTGCACCCCCATCCCACCATGGCCCCAGGGGTATTTACAACATGGAACAATAGAGGCCTGGGTTGGGGGGCACTGCGGCAGGGAGGAGGGGGCACAGGGCAGGTTCCCCCCCCCAGAGGGGTCCCCCAAGACAACACAACATCAACAAGAAAAGTTGCAAATCAGGCAGAAATGGGGACGTCATTCCAAGGTCCTTATATACAGACACTGCATGACCAGCAGGGAAGGGGGGCCCAGATGGGACTAGGCGTGGGCATGTGGCAGGCAGGTGGGCCAGCCCAGGAGCAGCACGGGAAGACGAGGCCTCCGCTCCACTCCCACCCCCGTCCCTACCCCACCTTTGGTAACAAAAGCCCTTCAGGGAGCCCCTGGCAGTCAAGAGTTTCCTCTGGGAGCTCCCAGGGAAAGGGGCTCCCCAGTTCAGCCCTGCTTCAGGGCTAAAATTGGGCGTGCTATCCCCGCCCTGGTCGGCCATGAGGGTAACAATGAGTTAGAAGTGTGCTGCCCACCCTTGACTCCACCATCTGCCCAAATCGAGGGGGTGGTCCCTGGAAGTCAAGGAAAGGAGCCCAGTCATTGTAGAGGAGCCCTCTTGGGCATCAGCTGGGGAAGCCCCATAAAGGGGAAGGGGCCCCTGGGGGCTGGGAGATGGAAAGGAGGGGAGAGGACCTGGACCCTGCATGGGGGAAGGGCCAGCGTGGTCATGAGGCCAGTGATACGCCCACTTGGGGCCCTGGCCAGGAAGTCCACGCTGAAGGGGTCAAGAGTGAGGCCCTGGAATGGGCCCATTTGGGAGCTGGCCGGCGGCTGGGGGAGGGGGCCGGCCGGCCAGAAGGGGGCTCACAGGTAGATCTCGCGCTTGGCCGTCTGGGCAGATGCCGGTGTGGCTGCGGGTGGGAAGTCCGAGGTCTGGGTCAGGGGGATTTCCTCCAAGGTGGCCGAGTCCTTGCAGGAATCATGGCTACTGTGGGAGAAGGCACTGTAGGAGGGCAGGAGGCGCACGGGGGCCGTTTTGGTGTTCCGGTCTTCCGGGGGGCTGGGGCTGCCGGCACCCGCAGGCTCCTGCCCTCCTCGGTCCTGGTAAGGCACGAAGGTGGAGAGTTTGAGGGCGCTGCTCTTGGTCCGGCGGCTGGGAGATGACTGGCCAGGCATCCAGCATGTGTCAGAGTGGCCAAACTCACTGCACTCCCGGGTACATGTGCCTGTCATGGCGACATCAGGCAAAGGGCGAAGGTCTGTAGGAGCAAACGGGGAAGAACAATTGTCAGACATACAGCCTCTGCAAAGCTCTGCTTCATGGCCTCCCACTGGCATCTACACCCTGCCTCAGGACAAGAGTATGCGCCCTTTCCTGACCACTGAACTCACAGGCACACACACCCTCGAATGGACACATGCCCTCCCACCATCGACCTACTGGCCTACTGTACACACGCACATGCACACACACACGCACACACACCAATCTATCTTTTTTCTTTTTCTTTGTTTTGAGATGGAGTCTTGCTCTCATCACCCAGGCTGGAGTGCAATGGCGTGATCTCAGCTTACTGCAACCTCCACCTCCTGGGTTCAAGCAATTCTTCTGCCTCAGCCTCCCAAGTAGCTGGGATTACAGGCGCCCACCACCATATCTGGTTAATTTTTGGATTTTTAGTAGAGATGGGATTTCACCAGGTTGACCAGGCTGGTCTTGAACTCCTGACCTCAGGTGATCCACCTGCCTTGACCTCCCAAAGTGTTGGGATTACAAGTATGAGCCACCACACCCAGCCTTATCCTTTCTTTCCTTCAAGACAGGGTCTCACTACTGTCACCCAGGCTGGAGTGCAGTGGTGTGATCTTGGCTCACTGCAGCCTCAATTTCCCAGGCTCAGGCGATCCTCCCACTTCACACTCCCGAGGAGCTGGGACTATAGGCATGCACTACCATGCCTGGATAATTTTTTGTATTTTTTGTAGAGATGGGGTTTAGTCATGTTGCCCAGGCTGGTCTTGAACTCCTGAATTCAAGCAGTCCGCCTGCCTCAGCCTCCCAGAGTGCTAGAATTACAGGCGTGAGCCACAGAGCCCTAAATAGACACATTCCTTCCAGCGTCACCTATCCCACAGTGCTCTTCTTACACACCCACCAAATCTGTCCTCAGACAGGTACACAAACATACTGCCTCATCGATCTCCAGACAGGCTTAAACGTGCAAATCTATCCTCAGGTGGGGTTGAGGAAACCCCCATCCTCACTGAATTGATGGACACAATCAATCTCTCTCTCTCTTTCCCTCTCTCACACACACAGATAGGCATGGATGCACAAATCTACTATACTGGGCACCCCTATCCTCAGATGAAATTGGGCACATCACTTCCTTCAGAACCCCCTCAAGCCTCACATGCTCCCGGTGGTCCTGAACCCACCCTCCTCCAGCAAGGCCTTGCTTTAAACCCAGGGGGAAGGGACAAGCTTCTATGTGGGGTATTCACATAGAAGCACACACTCACATCCACAAGCACGCTCATGCAGCCCCTCCCCACCTCACTTTGGCCCCTAAACCAGCCACCACCCCTGGCCTTGCCCCGGCTCCCTGCCCAGAACACCCACGGGAACAGGAGTTGGCTGCCTGACATTAGCAATAGCCGGTGTAGTTGCTGGGCAGCGGGGATCTCCATGGGAACGGCTGGGCCATGAGCACTTCCTGTCACAGCTGTCCCTGTCCTGCCCTTGCTCAGGGACAGCACCAGGCAGTGCCCCCCCCACCCCCCAGGGACATGGCTGAGCAATACTGCCTGGGACAGGGGCTCCCCTAGCACCACCCACTCTGGCTTGGCCTCCTGCCAGTGCCAGGTGAGGAGGGGACAGCTCTGTTGTTAACCCTCAAAGTGCCAAGGCTCTACAGCTCAGAGCAGAGTTGAAGGACCCAACATGGCTCAGAGCAGAGCATGGGCACTGGGTGGGCGAGGCTGGGTGCTGGGCAGAGTCCCACAGACCCCAGACCCCAGAGCAGCTCCCACATACCTGGCACTCTGCCTCAGGGCCTGCTCCGGCCAGCCGGCTCTGCGCGGGCACAAAAAGGACGAGATGGGCATGAGATCACGCATGGAGGGGCGGGGTGGGGGTGGAGGACACTCTGAGACCTAGGGCCTGGGAAGTTAGACAAGGGCCCTGTACCTGAGGCAGGGGAGGAAAACCTCCCATCTTTTGTGGGTAGGGGAGGCTTTGAGTTGAGGGAGCGGGTGAGACCTGAGGACAGCTCCAAGTTAGAGAATCTTTCCATCTTGGCTTAGCTCGTTCACTCTCCCCCTCCACAGGCTGCCATGGACACCTTCACACATGCACACGCACTGCACACACACTTTCTGACGGCACACCTCACCATCCATTCCCATGCCGACCTCTGCTCGAGCTCACATCTCCATTTTGCCATCACCCTCCAAATCCCTCCCAGACAGGCCTTTCTCCTCACCAGACCTCCTGCTGCTCTTCCTCAAAGAGGTGCCAAACCTTCTCCCACTCCTTTCCCCAGCAGATTGTCACTCTGTTCTCTGACCCCCCCCTCCCCGTAGCATCCAGGGCCCAATCTCTATTCTCAAGGCCTTCCCACCGTTCAGAGGACCGCCACCCACCTTCTCAAGGTTTCCTCACCATTATGTGAGCTTTCTGGTCAACACACTCAGGGTCCCTGTTCCCAAGTGGCCGTGTAAACATGGTGCTGAATGCAATAGCTTTGGAGTCAGAGAAACCTGTCACTTTCTAGATGTATGACTCTGGGCAAGTGACTTAACCTCTCTAAGCCTCAGTTTCCTCCATTGTAAAGTGGGTGCCATAAAGTTCTCAGATCACAGAGTGGTTCTGGGGATTAAATGCGTGTATACCTGAAAGCTCTCAGCACGGTGATGATGACTGAGTACACAAGAACTGAATACACAGAGGATTTGTTTAAGGCCTTGTCACCATTCCCAGGCTTCCACTCATTCCTGGGGTGCCCTGACCATGGTGCTGTGCCTCACCATTCTCGGGGTGCTCCATCTCTCCTATGCTGCCGTCAGGGGTGGTGCGCTCATAGTGATCCTCAGGCAGGGCAAGGGGACCGAGTCGAGGCCCTGAGGATGACTTGCTGGACGGTGTCTCAGACTCCTCCAGGCCACTGTCATAGTAACTGTGCTGGGATGGGTCCTGCAGCTCCTGGGCCTGGCTGGTGGCCGAGAAGGTGACGCGGCGGTGAGGTAACTGCAGGGAGAGAGATTGTCACTACTGCCCAGCCAGCTTGCCCACAGGGCCCACCACCATACCAGGCCCTAGTACAAGCCAAGCACCATCCTACTCAGGCCTCAACAGCAACCAACAGAGACAGAGACCCAGGCCCTAGCATAGCACATTCCTCCCGAAAGCACAGGCCTCCGTGAAAGACTGCTCCTGAGTTCTAGGACCGCTCCTCGTACAGCCAAGTCCACATACTGGAAGTCCCAATACAGCGCAGGCCCCAGTGTTATTATAGCCCCTATGCCACCCCAGTAACCCTCATCCAGTGCAACCACTTGTTATAGCACAACCCTTCTAGTTCTAACCCAGCTTCCCAATATTGGCAAAGCCTCCCTTTAATCCCAGAATGGCCTGTAATACAGTGTAGAGCCCAATACCAGAGTAGCATAATACTACCCGACTCCCCTAATTCCAGGTCAGCCTCTAAACACCAGCATAGCCTGCAATTTCTAGAACAGCTTCCTAAAAGCAGCAGACTCCTAACTCCCAAACAGCTCACCAATACCAGAACAGTTAGTTCCCTCATTTCCAAACAGCACCCTCCAAACTCCAGCTCCTCACCTGTCTCACTGCTCTTGCCACTGCCTCCTTCCAAATGAGGGGACAACCTTTCATTTCTTATCCTCTGTTCCTCATCCCTGGTTTGTGATGTTGCAGCAGTCTGAAGACTCCCTGCTGTGGCCCCTCCCACTCAGCCCCCCATCCCCACTTCACTCCCCTCCAGAGAGGCCTGGGAGTGGAAAAAAGAGGGAGGAGCCTGATAACAAACCAGGGCACCTGGGGGAAGGAGACAAAGCAGAACAATGGAAACTACCCAATCCTCCCATCAGGAAATAGAATATTCACTGGAGAGGGTAGGGCTCTGCCAGGAGCCTGGACATGGGGGGAGGGCATGGCACCCATTAGGGATTAGGAAAGCTGGTCTCAAAGGGAGACTCCTTCCAGGAAATAGGAAGTAGCTTCTGGGAGGGCTGCTGGCATGAGGAGCCAGACTTGGAGGCTTGGACTGGGGACTGGGGACTGGGGACTAGGGGTCAGGGGAGTGGAACCGTTACAGGCTGCTCCCAGCCAGCAGCCCTGTATGCCTGCCACAGGTTAACGATCAGCCCTGGAACCTGGCAACCTCAACTTGGCACTTGGCACAAGCAGCCAGCCACCCAAATACCCACTTGGGACTGCCACAGATTTTCCTGCCAACCAGAAATTAGGAGTTGTGGAGGGCGCAGACCCAGGGCCCCTGGAGGCCAGGGGTGAAAACAGCCAAGCCCAGGGCTCTGCTGATGAGTCTCCACGCTCCTTCCCATCCTCCAAGACTTTGGCAGTGCTTTGTCTTACTCTATAACTCTGGATAGGAGGTTATGAAGGTGGCCAGGGGAGGTGGCCCTGGCTTTGTAGACTTACCCTCCTAACAGCCCCATTCAAGGCAGCTAGGGTGGAAGAGGCTGTCAGGACAGGAGTTTTGGAGCTGTGGGGAAGGTAGCCCAGAACTGCCTCCCCACTATCCCCATTCCTGAAGATGGCTCCCACCTCATCTTCAGGAATAAGCGACCGTTCTTGGAATCCTTGTATTGATCTGAAACACTGAAGGGTCTGGGTGATGACTGATAAGGTCCCCAAAACTGATATGGACATTTGGGGCCGGGAGGCCATAAAGGAGTGTAGTCCACCTGGTGTAGAGGTGAACAGGGTCCAGGAGAGGTCTGGGAGGCACGGGGCTATATGGTTGTTGGTGCTTCTCTTTCCAGTTTTCTTTCAAGATACTGGCCAGCAGTCTCACCTCCCTGCAGAACCCATATCTGGTAATTGAAGGCTTCAGTCCTGCCTACTAAGCAAGTTGCTTGGTCTCTTTTCCCATGATTCTTTTCCGTAAAATGGAGGGTTGGGTTATACCCAACACTTAATGTTCCCTCTAATTTTATGACTATCAAATTATAAAAGCCCAGATCAAAAAATCTCTCTCAAACTCTTTGAGTCCTGAAGCTCTAGACACTTACTGATTATTTCCAATTGGCTCTGGCTACTGGCCCTTAAGATTCAACATGTCTGAAACCAAATTCTTCTTCAATTAGCTTCTGTATGGTCAATGATCTCATCACTATCCTATCACCCAGACTCAGAAGGCTGATGTCTACCTGGGAATCCTGGTAGCTCTCCCCTCATTCCCCATCCTTACCCCATATCCAATTATCCCTTGAATCCTGTGGGTCCTTTATCCCTAACCTTGGCCAAATCCGTCCATCCATCACCCCCATTGCCACCATCATAGTCCAAATTAAAAGGTTCAGTCCTGTACCTTCATCTCTATGCCCTTTAAGCCCACCATATATTCCAGTGAACTTTCTAAAATTCAGTTCATCTAAAACACTCATGAGCTTTCAGGGACTATTTCCTTCTGAAGAACTTTTGGTAGGGCACCTATGTCCTCTACAACCTACAGTTCTTCCAGTCTCTTCTTTCAGCTTTCTCTTATGCCTTCCATTCTTGCCAGAATATTCCTTTTTCTGCCCTTTCCCTCCCTCCAACTTGGTTCACTCCTGCCACAGGAGTTTGCTCACACGGTGACCCTGTGAGGAGACCCTGTGATTAGGACCCTGCCCTAATCCTGCTCATCATTGACAAGCTGACTTTCTCCTTCCAGAAGCCCATCTCCATGTCTTGTGTAAGTTTTCCCACACTGTGCTGGTCAAAGGAAGGGAGGGGCAGTATGGTAAAATAAATTCAGAAAACTCAAGAGGTAAACAAAATTGGGGCTGGGCACAGCAGCTCACACCTGTCATCCCAGCATTTTGGGAGGCTGAGGTGGGCAGATCGCTTGAGCCCAGGAGTTGAGACCAGCCTGGGCAACATGGCAAAACCCTGTCTCTGCAGAAAATACAAAAATTAGCCAGATGCGGTGGTGCACGCCTGTAGTCCCAGCTACACAGGAGGATGGCTTGAGTCCAGGAGGCAGAGGTTGCAGTGAGCCAAGATTGCACCACTGCACTCCAGCCTGGGTGACAGAGCAAGACCCTGCCACAAAAAAAAAAAAAAAAAAAAAAGAAAAAAAATGTCTAGCAGTTTCCCCCTTTTTTGGAGGACTCTGCAGAGCCTTTAATGGGCTAATGTGATTGTGAATTTCTTACTACCAAAACTAACTTCCCCACAGAACCCCTTTTTTATAGCATAATAGATAATAGGAGACCCGCCTGCTTTGTGTTTGAATCTGGCTGCATCACTAGTTTTCACTTCTGCAAAATGAATATTAAAATGACCCATATCATAAAGAGTTATGAGCACTGATTGAACTAATTCACACAAAGTGCTTAGCATGGTACCTCACACCTAGTAAGGACTCAAAAAAATGGAAGTGAGGGTTGGGCGCAGTGGCTCACACCTGTAATCCCTGCACTTTGGGAGGCCATGGTGGGTGGATCACCTGAGGTCAGGAGTTCAAGACCAGCCTGACCAACATGGAGAAGCCCTGTCTCTATTAAAAATACAAAATTAGCTGGGTGTGGTGGCACATGCCTGTAATCCCAGCTACTTGGGAGGCTGAGGCAGGAGAATTGCTTGAACCCGAGAGGCAGAGGTTGCAGTGAGCCGAGATTGTGCCATTGCACTCCAGCCTGCGCAACAAGAGTGAAACTCCATCTCAAAAAAAAAAAAAGAAAGAAAAAAAAAGGAAGTGAGTAGTAGTATAAGTAGTTTCATGGAATAAGTTAGGAAAAGCTTTAGTAGGGCACTTCTCATTCGACTCTTAAGGCTCTCAATTGCCTCATCGTTCACTTGTCTGTCTTGTATAAGTATGGCCATTTTTTTTTATCAGGGTCTAGTACCATGCTGAGTACTCAGTGGAAACTTGGCCTATGTGTGTTGATGCTGACAACAGGTGGTGTGGTTTGGTTGTATCTGAATGTTGGGAGAAGACATTCAATGTGGCTCCATGGATGAGTTAGGTTGGATTAGAGCTGAGTAAGAGACAATCCCTCAGACCATGGGAAAGAAAAAGAGATGAAGATGCTAAAGGAATAGGAGAAAGACGGAAGGAATGCCAGCAAGGACAGAAAAGGAAGAGAAAGAATGGGAGGTCAGGAGTTGTTGGAGGTCACGACATGGTTAGATCTCACTTCCCCAGGCCCCACTCCTCCAAGGACCCCAGGAGTTTTTACTTTGGGCCCCCCCGCAGGACATTGGGGGAGTTTGTGGATGGAATCAGAGGAGAGAGCTGGCGCCTGGTCCTCTTGGGAGTGTCTCAAGCCTCTTTAGTCACCATGGAGATAGGTTGCCTCTGGCCTCAGAGACTCCCCTAGGGCCTGAGGCCCCTCAGCCATGATTTAGCCTTCCTCCAACTCAGGCACAACCAGAGACAGGGCAGACCCAGGAGAGCAAGAAGTGAGAGACGGAGAGAGAGAGAGTGAGAGCAAGCAACCCAGGGTGGCCAAAGCAAGGAGTGGAAAGAGGGGAGGGAGGTAGCATCACAGGCAGAAGGCAGAACTAGGAAGCCTCTGCTCATAAGCAGGGAACCCCCTAAGAGCAGGGGTGCAGGGCAGGTCAATGAAAAGAACTTAGGAATTCCCTTGCCTCCCCCTGGGCCCCGCTCCCTGCGGGCCAGGCTGGTGATCATGGTGGGGAGACACAGGGGAGAGCCAGCTAATTGCTGGGTGTTGAGTGTTGTTGGGATGAAGGGGCTGGGGAAGGGATTTGAGGGAAGGACTTGCCCTGGGGGAAGGTGGCTGGTGTAATCAAGAGGTTCTCTGCCTTCACTCAAGGCAGGAAGGCTGAATGTTATTCCCTGCCAGGTGCTCCAGTCTGAGGTCTGTCAGAGGCAACTGTTTGAGCAGGTTGGAAGAATCAAGCCTCAGATGGGGCAGGACTTGGGTACAGCTCCACCCACCCTTTCTGGGTCATTCTTAGGAAGAAAGCCCTATAGACATGGGGCAAGGGGATACACTGCCAGACACCTCCATTTGAAGGCTGATCGGAAGGCCACTTTCCCAGAGGTGGATAGGGACATGGGGGTGGATGGCAAGATGGTAGGCTAAGATAGTGTGGGGTACAGTGGGCAGGTCTAGGATATGGCAAGAGGCAAAGAGAAGGGAAGGGGAAATTGAGGTAGGGCCCGAGGACAAAGGGCTGCTTCCAGTCTCTCTCGCTTCTTCTCTCAGTTCCAGAAAATAAGAAACCAAAACTCCAAAAATAGAGAACTTTATTGTCAGGGTCAAGGGCACGTGGGACCCAGCCCCAGAAGCCTAGTGGTGAGGAAGAGGTTAATGCACAATACACACAGAAGGCACAATGGCGAGGTCCCCTCCCCTGGCAGACTCCCCACTCAGTTATCCACGGGACCCCAGGTCTCCCTGTTTCCCTCCTAGAGAAGCACCTAGGGCTGGTCTCACATAGAGACCTAGGTTTGGAGTAGACTTCTTCCCCATTTCCCTCCCCACTTCTGCTCACCTGCCCACCACCCCCAACAAACAAGGCCCAGCAGCTGGTTCAGGGCAAGTCACAGGCCTCTCCCCAGTGGGGAGAGGGCAGGGAGGAGACCACAGAGCACACCCTCCCTTAATCTTCACTCAGCCTAATCCCTGTGTCTGGGTGAGGCAGCAGTGTTATTACCAAGGCCCCACCTCCTACTGCTGGCTCAGGCTGGCCCCCACACGGGCAGGCACAGTAAACCTGCTCCATCACTCCCACACCTCAGTCCAGATGGCTCCGTGGTAGGGGTGGGGTAGGGGCTGGGGTGTGCTGAGCTGAAAGGGCTGGCCTACCTGCTTGCTGGGGTATTTGGGGGGGTTGGTGCGGTAGCTGTAGTCGGAGTACTGCTCAGAGCCCGTGGACGTGGTATCCCCGGTGCCCACGAATGTGTTTGCAGGTGGCAAGTCCTGTACCACCTGGTGCTTCTTGGAGGCCGAGGGTGACTGGGGCTGCAGCTGGATGGAAGGCAGTGGGGAGTTAGAGCGGTAATGGCGGCCCAGGTCAGGGCTGCCTGGTGGGTAGTTGAGGGGCAGGTGGATGCGGGGACTGTCCCCAGGGGCATCGCTCATCAGGTTGAACTTGAGGGACTTCTGCAGCCCGGCCTCATCCTCGTCCTCCACTGGCTTCACGGGCTTTGGGGACTTGCTCTTCTTGCCCTTGCTTTTGTTTCCCTTGGAGGCCTTGCCACTGGGCTTGGGGGCGTACAGGTCCTTGGTCTCCTTCTTACCAGCCTGGTAACCACTTTTAGCCTCCCGCTGCCGGCAGTAGCGCACAAGAACCGCCAGGGCGATGAGCAAGGCCACGGCCACCACACCGGCCACCACACCAAAGAGAATGTTGCCACGCTGCTTGGAGCGCTCGTATTCTGGATCCCCAGCAATGTCAATATCCAGCGGTGTGTCCAGGCTGTGGCCCAGGAGGGTCTCCAGCAGCGTGCGGTTGGCCAGAGTCTCATTGACATAAAGGTGGACCAAGGCTGTGCCATAGCGTGGGGGCTTGCCGCGGTCACTGACCTTCACCACCAGGCGATGTAGCCCATGGTGGCGCCGCTCAATCTCCTTCTCCAGGGTGATGGCACCTGAATGTGACCCAATCTGGAAGAGTCCGTAAGGGTTGCCACCTGCGATGCTGTAGATCAGCTCAGCATTGACACCAGAGTCAAAGTCCTCAGCTGCCACCTGGCTGACCGTCTCACCAAGACGTGTCTGGGGGGTCAGCAGCCGGTGAGAGGTGTTAGAAGGGGCAGTGATATAGGGTGCGTTGTCATTCTCATCCAGCACATTGATGGTGACGCCAACATAAGCTGAGCGAGGTGGGACGCCACCATCCACCGCCTTCAGCTGGAAGGTGTAGGTGCTTTGTTGCTCTCGATCGAAGCTCAGGCTGGAGAGGATAGTGCCTGTGCCATTCTGGATAACAAAGTCACCATTGTCCTGCTCCACTGAGAGCTGCACCCGGGCATTCTCCCCTTTGTCTCCATCAATGACAGTCACCATGCCCACCGGACTCAGCGCTGGCATGTTCTCCATCACTGAGAAGTTATAGCCACTCAGCATAAATTTGGGGTCATTGTCATTGCAGTCCAGCACATTGACAAGGACAGTGGCTGTGCCCTGGAGGCTAGGGCTGCCCCGGTCAGCTGCCACCACCTTCAACTCATAGCTGTCCCTCTGTTCCCGATCCAGGGATGTCTTCACCTGGATCTCTCCAGTCTCGGGAGAGATAGTGAAGAGGCCCTTAGCAGCCGGCTCAGGCTCCAGAGAGTAAACCAGCTCAGCATTAGAGCCAGAGTCAGCATCACTGGCAGTGACCTCAGCAATCACTTCACCAGGCTTGTTGTTTTCCGGGAAGGCGACCTCAGTAACACTCTGAGTGAAGACAGGTGCGTTGTCATTGATGTCCACCACCTGCACCTTGAGGGAGTTGGTGCTGGAGAGTGGGGGGTTGCCAGAGTCCACAGCCACAATCTCAATGGTGTAGTCTCTGACCTTCTCGTAGTCCAGCGGGGTGGTAGTCTGCAGGAAATACTTCTTCTTGCTGTCACTGCCTGTCTCACTGGCCTGGCGCAGCTGGAAGGGCACATCACCTGCCACCACACAGGTGACAGCTGCATTCTCTCCCTCATCTCGGTCAGATACCTGCACCAGGGCCACAGCTGTCTCCTCTGCCACATCCTCTGAGATGTTAGCCATCCCATCTTGATGAGTCACTAGCCCTATGCCCCGGATCTCAATGGTGGGGGCGTTGTCATTCATGTCCTTCACAGTCACAACCACTTGGGCACGAGCACTCTTGGGGTTGGTGCCTCGGTCCTTAGCAAGCACTGAGAAGCGCAAGGTGCTTAAGTCCTCACGATCCACCGGGCCCTGAACAGTGATAAGTCCAGTGTTCCTGTCCAGTCGAAGAAGACGCCTCACAACTTCGGGTGCCTGGTGGAATGTGTATTCAATCTCTGCATTGGCACCTTGGTCTGAGTCATTGGCCTTCACCTATGGGACAGGAGAGAAAAAAAGGAGAACAGAGACGGTTTAGATCAGGGAGAGCAAATAAAGGGGCATATGTGCTGCCAATGTCCTTTCCAACAAGCATGGCAGACACAGCCAATCCAACATCGCTCCCTTTCCAGAAGCCATGTGTGTACTGCCTTTTCCCAATTCGGACACTCTGGCAGGCATTACTAACCTATTTTCCTGAAGAGCCCAGATGCAGCCTGCAAATCCTCAACAGTGCTACAGGCAACTATTGGAGATGGGACAGGGCAGAATTAAACTTCACTTGTCACTGCTGTGTGGGTCCACAAAAATACCAGGAGAGGATGAGGATCCAATAGAACTAGGGACGCCATTTCACCAATGAACCCTGCCTGAACCCTCCTGAAGAGATGGAGAGGTGTGAATAGTAGAGGTGGTGTGTGTGCCCGTGTGAATGTGCACTACATGCACGCCTGCACACATGTATGTGTATGATTATGTCAGAATGTGTGATTACGTGTGATATTTTTGTATGAGAAGGTATATGTTTGTATGTGTATGACTGTGTCAGAATGTGTGATTATGTGTGATTTTTGTGAGAGAAGGTATATGTGTTTGTGCATATGTGTGTTTGCACACATGAGTAAAGACTCACATGCCCACCTGAAGGCCCCAGGTTGGGGTATTTCTTTTGAAAGAAGTCAGGTAGCGTTGTGGGTCAGAGAAGCCCTCCAGGCCGGGCCCCAGCCACCGCTCTGTCAAACCGGGGAAACCTGTTTCAGCAGCAACTTCTCCTCCTGGCTGGCACTGGCTGGCGAGGCACCAATGCGAGGAATCCGGCCTGAGCCTGCAGCCAGGAGGGAGGGGCTGATGCAGGCCACAGAGCCTGCTGGCAGTGGGCTGGGCTCCCAGCATCAAACAATGAACTGTCTGTCCCTTTGCAGTCAGCGGGCACGCCCTCCCACGCCAACTCCGACGCGCACTCGACCCAACTCTATACAAACACGGTTGGTAATGGGGCAAGAGGACCCAGGTGGGAATGGCCATGGGGTACTACTGGGCAGGGAGAAACATGAGGGCTGGAGTTAGGTCACAGCCAGACAGAATGTGATGGCTGTGGGGAGTGAGGGGAGAATAAGCATAACTTGGTAGAGTCTCTGGGGTAACAAAACAGAAGAGTCCTGGGTTCAAATCCCAGTTATACCACTTCCCAAGTAACTGTGTGACCTTGGGCCAATTATTTAACCTCCCTAAGCCTCAGTCTAGGAACATGTGAAATGGGGATAATAACGTAACCTGTTTCACAGAACTGTGGCGAGTATCAAATGGGATAATACAGGTAAAAATGCCTGACACAGGGAAAGTGCTCCCTAAATAGCATTTATTTCTTTTTGCTTGTCCAACCTCTACCCTCCTACCCGCCTGCCTCTGAAAAATCAGTGCTAATGCAGTAGTGGGCACTGCACCGAGTGAGCCCTCCAGCCACTGCCAGTCCTCTCCTCCTTGGGAATGGGAACTCCAGCTATTCCTGTCTGGGCTTTTGCTACAGTGAAGACTCCTGGGCAATGGTTCCCCAGGTACCCTGGTCTCTGCTCACATCTCTGGGTGCCAAACCTTAACAGTTTCTCCTCCCCTCACCCCAGTTTACCTGTCACTAACTTTATGATGAGGATCCCCAGTCTCCCTTGCCTCTAGATTGGTCTTCCAGCTTATCTGCCTCTTGTCTCACCTCCCTTTGTCTCTGTCTGTGACTCTTGGCTTCTGTCTCCTTCCTATCCTTGCTCGGTTCTGATTCTGCCCCATTCCCACAGCCCGTTTTCTTCCATCCTCTTTTTTCAGCCCTGCTGCCCTCCCTGCTTACTCTATGCCCTACTCTCCCGCTTCACCTCACTGGGAGGTGGTAAAGCTGTTACACACCTAGGCTCTGAAGCCAGACTCTTGGCTGCGGCAAAGGTGGACTCTGAACTCATTAGCTGTAGGATATCAGGCAAGTTTTCTAATCTGTATGGGCTCAGTTTCTCATCTGCAAAATGGGGATAATGCTTACCTTGTACTCTAAGGATTAAATGATATAATACACATCATGTGTTTAGAACGGTGCCTGGCACCTAGACTATTATTATTTGCCATCCCCAACTGTCTGTCTCCCTTTTGTTTTTCAGTCCTTTTCCAGGTCCCGGTCTACCAGGCTCTTAAAAAAAAAAGGCTGAAACTCCCACCCATCTCCCACTTCGACTTGAGGACCTAGGACTAAGGGTTTTCCAGGATGGGTAACGGTGTCCAGGGCAGGCCGCGCCTCCTCAGCTCCCTCACATCAAAGAGAGAGGCATCTTCAGCCCATGGGGAAGGAGAAAGGAGCTGGGGCTGGCAGGAGGCCAGAGCTGAGATGACAGCAGGAGATACACCCACCTGTCTGAAGGGACGCTTTCTTTGCTCCCTCCCAGGCCCCAGCCCCATCAAGCTGCCCAGCGCCTGGGGCAGTTCCCATGGAGGGGTGCTGAGAACTTCAGCAGAGGAAACTGACCCCCCACTGAACCCCACTGTGCCAAGCACCCCACACCTATGGGTACCCCATGCCTAAGGGAGGAGGCAGGTATATAGACACCCCAGTATGTGTTTTTAGAACACCTGGCTAAAATGATCTCATTTGACTTTGTCAGGAAGAGGCAAAATGAGGCTATTTCCTTCAGCTTCAGGAAAACCTCATCTGGCTAAAGGGAAACTGTCCCTGGTTGGGAAGATACTCTCATCTCAGGAGAGATTCTACCTGGATAAACGGTGATTCCTTTGTTCCAACTCAGCTCACCTGGCTGGCAGAGAAGGTCTACTTGACTAGGGCGGGAGTTTCACTTCTCAGAGGTTTCCCCAGCTTGAGTCTGCTTAGGGGTGGGGGGAAACTGTTCATATGCTGCGTCACTGTCACTTAAGTAGCCTAATAGAGGAAAGTAATATCACTGCTGGGGTGGGGTGGGAAAGGCTCCCCTGGCTGAGTTTGGGGAGAAGGGGTCTCACTACAGTATTCTGGCAGCTTTTCCACTAAGTGAAGGGAATGCTCACCTGGTTGGGTGGGCTCCCATTTCTAATGGTGGATCACCCTGACAGTTATACGGAGGGGGCCTCTCACCTGGATGACCGAGTGGCCTATGGGGCTATTCTCAGATAGTTCGGCCTCATAGGAGGGCCGCTCAAACTTGGGGGCGTTGTCATTGGTGTCGAGCACGGTGACACGCAGCAGGGCACTGCTGGCGCGTGGGGGGCTGCCGCCATCCTGCACTTTAATGGTGAGGTCGTAGGAGTCCCAGCGCTCACGGTCCAGGTTGCCCATCACAATGAGTTGTGGTTGCTTCTCCTCCTGGTCCTCTGCCACCTGCAGCCCAAATAGCTCCTGGGCCTCAGGCCCAGCCTGCAGCTCATAGGATGCCACACCGTTGGGACCAGCATCACGGTCTGAAGCCAGCGGGATGGGGAAGAGTGAGCCGATGTTGGTGTTCTCAGGGATGGCCAGAGTGATGACTGGTGAGGCGAAGTTGGGTGTGTTGTCATTGATGTCTTGTACTTCTATCTGGCCCTCTAGCAGCCGGGGGCTGCCATTCTGCACGAGGTCTGTGATAGACACCTCAAACTCCAGGATGCAGGGATCACCAGGGAGCTGGTTCTGGCATTCACGGAGCCCCTCACGGTCGATGGAGGTCTCAGTGGTGAAAATGTCACCTGTCTTGCCATCCACGCGAAGGTACGGGGCACCCACCTCTAGCTTGTACAGGTGCCCCACATCTGGAAAACCATAGTCAGCTGCGAGGCTCCCAATGAGGGTGTTGGGTGGCTGTTCCTCCGGCACCTTGTACACTACCCGAGTGGCGTGGCCTGGGGATGGAGCCAGCAGGAGCAGCAGTGCTAGCAGCATGGAGGGCAGCAGTAGCCGTTGCCCCCCAGGGCCTGGGCTGTGCCTCAGCGGCCCCATCCTGGCAGGCCCCAGAATCAGGAGGGCTGCAAGGGGAAGAGGCAAAACAGAGGCCATGAGCTGGGAAGAGAAGCCTGGCCCTGAGCTGCCCAGAGCTGGCCCCATACTCACCCTCTCCCATTGACACACGATTCTCCACAAGAGCAGTCAGTCCCAGCACAGAACCCCAATTCCAGAAACTCAGATCCCTGAATCTCATCCACAGCTGGGTGTAGCAGCAGTGTCTGCCCCAGCTGGAGGAGC
Source organism: Macaca mulatta (assembly GCF_049350105.2). NCBI lineage: Eukaryota > Metazoa > Chordata > Mammalia > Primates > Cercopithecidae > Macaca > Macaca mulatta. Next base: position 150,718,112 of record NC_133411.1, read on the forward strand.
CAGTAAGAGGCCTGGCATGCTTAGAGCAGCTCCCGCCCATGGAACACCCTCACCCACCTGACGCTCCCTGGGCCTGAGCCCGGCTGCCCGCCCTCTTTCCTTCTTTCCCTCCCTGCTCTCTGCTCTGTGCTTCACCCAACACCTCCTTCTCACGAGCATCCTGCCTTAGTCACCGATGGTAATTACCCTGATACTGAGATAGGGAGAGAGAGCCAGTGGAAGGGTGAGGCCTTGAGCATCCCCAATTGGAGCACCCCTCCCCACATGCATGGTAGGAAAGAGACACAAGTACCTCCTTACACAACCCAGACCCTGGGACCATGACTTCTCACACTGGGCCCCATTAAGGTTGGCTGGAGGGAGAGGGGATGATGTCTCATTTCTCTTTATTATGAGATGCCAAGTCAGTGCATAGGTATGAGGTATGATATCTGAAATCCTCTTTTTCTGACAATCACCCATGGTGCCCAGTGTTCGCCATCCCCATAAAAGGCCAGCTTGAATTGGGCAAGGCTTGTGAAAGTGGTTAGGGTTGAGGAGTAGGTGTTAGCCTTTCTGACTTTCCCCCAACACATATGCCCCAGAGCGTGCACACAGGCCCCAGAGCGCGCACACAAGCCCCAGAGCGCGCACACAGGCCCCAGAGCGCGCACACAGGCCACAGAGTGCGCACACAGGCCCCAGAGTGTGCACACAGGCCACAGAGTGTGCACACATGCCCCAGAGCGTGCACACAAGCACATGAACGGTTGCTAGGGCTCCTCTCCTCCCCCTCCTGCTACCATGGGCAGGTGCGTACAAGGGAACACAGGTCAAGATTGGGGTCAGAACTGTGGTCAGGGCTGACTAGCCCTGGAATTGGCATTGGGAACTGCCCTGGCCTGTCCTTAGCAACAGGGAGCCCAGCAGGTCTAACTGGGACAGAGCTGCCAGTGATTATGACACCACCAGCCTTTCCCTGACCACTCCCCCACCCCACACGCTCTGGTCTCTGGATGAACATCTGGCTCCTATTTGACATCTATCCCCATATATCCAGCCCCTACTTCACACCTGCGTTTCCCAACCTCTGCCCTAGCCAACCACAAGCTGCACCCCCATCACCACAATAACCCCCTTCTTCTGCCCATCTCTCCTGGTTTTGAGGTCATGCATTTGCAGATCCCAGTCAGACCCAGCTACTGTCTCTGTCTTGAATGCCCCCTCCTCTCCAACGAAACCATGGCCAGTCCCTCCTCTATTCAAATCCAAAATCTTTGGATCTGCAGTTTCTTTAGAGGCTTCTGGTTCAGTCTCCTTTCCCCACTTCCTCACTTTTACCTGGAATACCTTCCCCACACCTGGAATACTCTCCCCACACCTGGAATACCGACCCCACATAATCCCACTGAGGGCAGGCTCTGGCCCTCCAGGAAGCCTTCACAGTCCTCTCCTGCCCACGGTGACCTCTCCTTCCTCCAACTCACAGCCACTTATTGTCTGCTCCAATCCCAAGGCAATGAATCATGGGGCTGACTGGGACACCGCCCGCCTGTGTTGTTCAGCTTCAGTACTGTGCACCTATTCCTGAGTTATCTGCCTCTCCAGGCAGACACAACGCACCATGAAGGGACAAGTACTCTGTACACTCACTCATCCCCTGCCCCCCAACAATGCACCTTTGCACATCTGGGTACACTGTAGGGACTCAGTCATGCATTCAACAAATGTTTATCGGACATTTACAATATGCCAGGCTCTGTCCTGGGCACTGGGATGCAGAAGTGAACAAGACTGGTCCAATCTGCCATGACAGTGGTTCTAACTCAATGACTATTTGTTCATTTTGTTTGGTTGCTTCTGTATACCATTCGGCAAATGTAAGGCAGCAGGGTGGGGAAGAGCGAGGGCTGTGCCATCAGACGGTCTGAGGCAAACCCAGCTGCTCACTTCCTGGCTGCATGACCTGAAGCAAAGATTTAGTGCCTCAGTTTCCTTATCTGCAAAATGGGGATAATACTACCTATTTCCTGGGGTGTTTGAGATACTGTGGGCTAAATGTGGTACTCAACAAAGGACTCCTTCAAAGCATTTAGCACAATTGTAGTTGTGTGCCTGTTTGGAAAATGTGTTAATTGTCTGTGTTTGCTACAAGATGGTGAGCAGAAAGCAGGAGAGTTTCTATTTTGTTTGCTCTTACCTCCTCAGGGCTTAGCCCTGGACCTGGCATACAGTGGGCGCTCGGCAGCTCTTGAATGACTGTTGTTATTTTGGCTCTCTGGGCTTAGCCTTTCCTGGTGTGTGACCACTGCTCTTTCACTTGCTCACTTACCCGATTCCCCTACTCCACTAAGAACTTCCTGGGGTAAAATGTAAGTCTTCTCTGTTTAGGGCACATAGCAGACTTTTCAGCAAATGTTCACTGAATGCACAGAGTCCTTAGATAAATCAAACACTTCCCCTCCTCTGTGTGGCCTTCCCCAAGCACAGGCCCCTCCCTAAAGTGTGTGCGGCCGGCCAGCCGTTATCAGATTGGTGTGAATGTTTGTTCCCGTTGCAATCTTAATCTCTTTAAAGGAAGCAGGAATTTATCTGATACTCCATTTGGATCCACCCCGCCTCCAGTCACCTCCCCTCCACCTGCATGGACCTGACACAGGCTCATCTGACTACTTCAACCCCAGTCCAAACACATCCCCAAAGGACCATCACCAGAGAACCTCATTTTCTTATGGGACTGAGTCCTGCTGCCACCCTCCTCTGCATATACAAGGTGGTATCATTGTGCACCCCAATTCTCTACGTAAGTCTTGGCAGGTGAGGCATTATGTGGGAAGCCCACAGGAATTACCCTAAACCTGACCAAGAGAATAAATAAGGCAGTCACTGTTTGCCTCTGTTCTCTCCAGATCAGGGATATTTAAGATAGTTAATCTTTTGTGGTCACATCCTCCTTCAAGAATTTTATAAAACCATGGTGCAGATTTTTCCAGGAAAAATGACTGTTCACAAACTTTAGCTGCTAATTAATTCAGGGGGCCATGATCTGGCAGTCAGAGCGAATGATGTGTGGCCACTCCAAGAGCTACGAATGAAGCCCCTACCTCAGGCCTCCTCCATCTCACAGTCACAACCTGAGGCCCTATAACCTTTCAAACCTCCTAGGCAGAACAGGCACACATGCTTGTGAGACTACCTCCGCCCCCAACATGCTCTTTCTCACCCTTAGGAGTTGCCTTACCTCCAGCCAGCAAAAGAACCAGTTAAGGACTGTGGTATCTAACGTCTGAATTGGAAAGAGAAGGAGAACCACAGGATAATATCCAACTCAAGGAAGGTATAGGATGGTGGGGCTGGGGAAAGGTCCCAGAAAGTAGGAGGAATGTGGGGAAAACAGGGCTGGGGGAGAGCTGCTCACAGTGGGGAAAGGAGTTGAAGAGGCTCAGGCCCTTCAAGCATCTGGAGAGTTCCTTCAAAATGAGGATTATCTGGCCCCACCCTTAGGAATCTTTATTCAGGAGGTGGGACCTAGAGAAACCCCCAAGCAATTGTGATGCAATGGTCGGATCATCTGGGTACAACTTTAAGATAATTCCAGGGAGTTAAGAAAGGGCCTGAGGTCCTGCAAGCTTTCCGTTGCCAGGCTGGAATGCAGTGGTGCGATCTGGCCTCATTGCAACCTCTGCCTGCCGGGTTCAAGCAATTCCCCTGCCTCAGCCTCCCAAGTAGCTGATACTACAGGTGCGTGCCACCACGCCCGGCTAATTTTTTTTTTTTTTTTTTTTTTTTGTATTTTAGTAGAGACGGTGTTTCACCATGTTGGCCAGGATGGTCTCGATCTCCTGACCTTATGATCTGCCCCCCCCTCGGCCTCCCAAAGTGCTAGGATTATAGGCGTGAGCCACCGCGCCAGGCCGGGTACTGCAAACTCTTTTTTATTTGGTGGGGGGATGGAGTCTCGCACTGGAGTGCAGTAGCTCAATCTCGGCTCACTGCAAGCTCTGCCTCCCGGGTTCACGCCATTCTCCTGCCTCAGCCTCCCGAGTAGCTGGAACTACAGGCGCTCACCATCACGCCCGGCTAATTTTTTTTTTTTTTTTTTTGAGACGGAGTCTCGCTCTGTCGCCCAGGCTGGAGTGCAGTGGCCAGATCTCAGCTCACTGCAAGCTCCGCCTCCCGGGTTCACGCCATTCTCCTGCCTCAGCCTCCCGAGTAGCTGGGACTACAGGCGTCCGCCACCGCGCCCGGCTAGTTTTTTGTATTTTTTAGTAGAGACGGGGTTTCACCGTGTTAGCCAGGATGGTCTCGATCTCCTGACCTCGTGATCCACCCGTCTCGGCCTCCCAAAGTGCTGGGATTACAGGCTTGAGCCACCGCGCCCGGCCCAATTTTTTGTATTATTTAGTAGAGATGGGGTTTCACCATGTTAGCCAGGATGGTCTCAATCTCCTGACCTTGTGATCCGCCTGCCTGGGCCTCCCAAAGTGCTGGGATTACAGGCGTGAGCCACCGCCGCACCCAGCCCCTGCAAACTTATCATCACCTTTGCCATCATCATCACTCATTATCATCTCAGCAAACACTAAGATTCTACTCAGTACTAAGCATTTTACACACATGATCTCTTTCCTCCCAACCCTCTGAAATGGGTACTATTTATTATTACACTCCTTCCCATACTACAGATGATCAAATGTGGGCTGAGAAAGAATAAACTGTCTCAAGTCACAGAAGTAGTATGTGGAAGAGCCAGGACTTGAGAAATAAGAATGCCTCTTCACATCCCAGAGTCTGGGGGAAAGGAACAGAAATATCTGAGGCTAGAATCTAATGCTTGTTATGTCACACCCACCTCCCCACCATTCTTGGACTGCCAACCTTGCCCAGTAAGTAGGGAATAAGAAAGAGTGGGCCTAAGGGTCAAGGAATGGGTGAGCCCAGGCTTCCTAGGCTGCTGCTGTTCACACAGGTGCCTTTAGAGATGCAGGGAGAGAGCCAGGGTGGCCTGGAAGGGCAGGAGCAGCAATAAGGAGGCCTTCCCTCACCCCTGCCCCCATCATCTCTGAACTTTGTCCCCAGCAGTTGGGCACTGGGAGTCATTAGTCCCACACAGCAGCCTTTGATACATGCAGCGCCTTATCTGCCCTTCCCCAGGCCCTGACTGCCTTCCTGGGCAACGGTGCCCCACCTCCCCCCAGTGACGTGGGCACCCAGGACCCTGAGAAGCCTCAGGGGGAACAGGCACAGGGACCCATGTCCCTCAGATAGAGGAGCAGAAGTGTCATCAGGGGTGTAGGAGTAAGGGATAAGAAGGGGACGGAGTCCCAGAAAAGCCGAAGGAAATACTATCTATGTCAACATCTGGGAAGGGATGGGAACAGAGGTGAGGGTTCACCCGGAAACTTCATTTCCAGCCCACCCTGGGGACTAAGGTCCATTTTGCTGAGTGCTGTGGCCAGAGAGAAAAAACACACACAGAGGCAGCCACGATTGTCCCAGTAGCCAGGTCAGCTCTGACTCCCCACCCTCACTCCAGCACTGTTACACAACGGTCAATGCCGCGGGCACAAAACACCAAGGGACAAAGGGACTGTCTGGGGGAAGAGGGGAAGCAAATGGGGCTGTGTGGGGTGGAGCTGAACAGAAGCCTCCCACTGAAAGCAAGTGTGCAGACCTCAGCTCCTCTCCCCTCTCTCCCACAACCCTCTATTAGCCTCTGCAGGGCTTCTGGGCACCTGCATGCTTGAGTCAGATTGTTGGGGTTAGAACCCTCACTCCACCACTTCCTAGCTGTGTGACGTTAACCAAGTGAATTTACTTTTCTGAACCTGTTTCCATACTGTGAAATGGAAATAATGAATCCTGCCTCTTGAAATTATTTGGGAGAATTAAATGAGATCTCATGCCTATAAGGTCTGTTACATTAAGGTCTATTTACATCACATGTAAAGGACAAATCATTTTTTTCTAAGTCTTCCAATTGCTGAATAGACCATTTTATTTCCAGCATCAGGCACACAGTGGGTGCCCCTTTGTTGGATGAATAAACAAGCCAATCCCTCGCTGCTTTGTAAGTCCTATGAAGGCAATGATGGTACGCATCTTACTACTGCATCCTCACCACCCACCATGGGCCCTGGCAGATAAAAGGTGCTCAATACATTGTTGAACAGAATCTGCACCACCTATGCTTGCTCACGGAAGGGGCAGCCCTCACCTTCTCCTTCTTTCCCCACACTCCTCCCTGAACCTTGATTCCCACTTAGCTCCTCCCCCACCCTGGTAGGCCCCCTCCTGGCCCTTCAACCCCCTTCTTCCCAGCAGTAAGGTTACTATCCCTTGCCCAGCTCCTCTGCAGAAGTAGCCACAGCAGCAGCCTCTCTGCTAAGAATATGCCAGACCAGCAAGACACCCCCTTCCAGCTCAAGTCCCTTTTGGAATTGGGAATTGGAGGTGGGTAGGAAAAGGGGTAAAAACTAAATGCGGCCAGAACTGAATCCAGACTTGCCTCCCTATCACACTGCCTCTGGCCACCTCTGGGGGCCTGTCTCCCTCTCCCCTCGATTCCACCACATGCCCTAGTCTAGTTGTAATTACAGGTTCCAATACCCCCAGACCTTCACGTCAATAAAGTAACACCACTACCCCCGCGCCCCCCCTCCCAAACACAGCTAGATATCCGGGTTGTCATAAAAACTTTCTGGGTGGCCCCCTTTCCTGGCAGCTCCCGAGGGTTGACCCAGAACAGGTGCTAGAAGGCTCGCGGCGTCCTCCTGCACGAAGTCCTGGACTCTGCCAACCCCAGCAGCCCCAGTCCGCACCGCCTTGGTGAGCGGGCGCTCCCAGCACACACCCAGCGCGCGGAGCGACTCCTCCCAGAGGACGCCGACTCTGTGTGTGTGTGTGTGTGTGTGTGTGTGTGTGTGTGTGTGTTGCGGGGATTGGGGGGTGGCGGAGGACGGCGGCAGTTTCTTGGGCTCTGGTGGCCCCACCCCCACCCTGGCAGCAACTGGCCTCCAGGAACCCAAGGCAAGACTAGGGCGCGGCGTGTTGAGAACGCGCCTCAGCTAGTTGGGGGAGCCCTTGAGCCCCCCGCACCCAGGCCACCGAGGGGAATCCCTCCTCCCCGGCATCTCCGGCCTCGGCCTGGGGTCCCCCGCAAGCCGGCGCCGGCGCGAGCAGCGCAGCGGGAGCCGGGAGGGGGCAGGGAGGGAGCCGGCGCTGGAATCACAAAGCCGCGAACCCGGCTAGGCGGGGACATTCTCATAAAACCGACCCTCTTGTGGCGAGCGGAGGGGGGATTTACCCTACGCTCAATCCTCCAAGGCCTCAGTGCCACCCTCAGTCTTTCCTGGCAGAAGAAATAGTAGCCGACCACTGTTGGGGAAACTGAGGCCATAAGTCTGACTTACAGAGGGTAGCTGGGGGGGAAAGGGTGCGAGACCACCTCGCCTACAAATTTTGCTCCTGTGCCTGCCGCGATCTTCTTTCTGGCTCCAGGGCCTGCCCGCGCACACACTGGCCTACAGCGCGGACTAGGCGGAGGGAGCGCCCAGGTGTGAGACGAACCAAGGTGTGCGGGACCCACCAAGGTGTGCGGGACCCACCAAGGTGTGTGGGACCCACCAAGGTGTGTGGGACCCAGGTGTGCTGGAGACCCAGATGGCTCAGAAAACTCAGCTAAATGTCCGGAAGAGGGTCGCAATCACTGTCCCAGGCTAGCACCCTCTGCAAATGAACCTGGGGCCCCGGAGCCCTGGGGAGGCGGCATGGCTGGGCCAGCCAGGTCCAGTTTGTTCCCGGAACACCGGCCGGTTCGGCCCGGGAGTGGGGGTTGGGAAGGCGCCGGCAGGGAACCAGGCTTCCCGCTGTGCCGATATTTACAATAACAATGTCGCGATTAAGGTGGCGGGGCGCTTGGGGCTCGCCGAGCGACCCCGGCGGCTTCTGCCTGAATCTGGACTCCGAGGGAGAGGAACGGAGTGTGTGTGTTTGTGTGTATGAGCTGCAGGGTGTAATGTAATGTGACACTGTTGGTTTAAGGTGTGTGTGACACCCAGTGTTAAGATGGGTGAAGCAGTGGATTCTGTGTTTGTGGCTGTGAGGCTCTGCTGTTGGTGCCACTTCCTGTGTTAGGGTGTGTGCCGTCAAGCTTGTGCTGAAATACTGGGTTGTGTGTTTGTGTGGGTGCAGTAGAGGGGTGCAAGGAGACCTGTGCTGTGTACCTATATTCTGGCCAAGAAGTGGGTGAGATAATATATGTTAGGGTGTGTTCCTTAAAGGAATGTGGGGGGTGGCTAGGTTTTGAAGGGTTCGTGTAGTCAACTGTGGCTGTGACACTCGTACATGAGGGCACGAGACTGTGTTTGTGTGTCCACGTCGCGGGGTGTCACACCCGGTTGTGTTGTTGCTCTGTAAAGCCACGGGTTGCGTGTCCGTGCTGCTGATCGTGCAGACACTGAAGCGGATTCTGAGCTGGTGACGGTGCCCCAGTGGGCGCTGGTGTGCGGGAGGTATGTCTGTGTGCACATATGTACGGATGTATGTATGTGTGTATATATGTCCACGGTCTGGCCCTCTGGGTGCCCGCGGGAAGCTGGAAGCGGCTGAGTGAGCCGAGCTAGTTGCCCAACAAGTGTGTATGTATGTGATGTGGATAAGGGTCCCTGCCTGCTCCGTCCTCCGAGAGCCCCCCATCAAACTGGGGGCCGCGCACTTCCCCAAACCCATCCTCCACGCCGCGCGCTCCTGGAGTCTCCTTATCCCCGTCTCTCTGAGAGCTCCCAGGTTCGGGACGCGGGGACTGGGGTCCCCTCCCTCGGCTTCTCGCCGCGGACCTGGGAGACCGGAATCCCTCGGCCGCATCCCCGACTCTGGGCTCCCAGCCGCCCCCACCTCAGCACCCTCGCGCCGAGCTCGGGCTAGGCCCCCGCGGCCTCGCTCCGCCGAGCGCCCCTCCCTCAGCTCCCGCCGGCCATGACCGCTTCGGGCCCCAAGCCGCTGCAGCCTCCACCGCCACCGGATCCTTACCCGCCTCCGGGCAGCGCCGGTCGCCCGCCCCGCTGTCCATGAGCCGCCGCCGGCCCCGGCCCGGGCTGCGGCTCCGCACGGCTGGGGCTGGCGCTGCGGTTCGGGCTCCGGCTCCGGCTGGCTCTGGGCGCAGCAGCCCGGCGGCTTTGCGTCCGCGCCGCGCTCCCGCTCCCCGAGTGTGTGAGGCGGCGGCGGCGGCGGCGGCGGCGGCGGCGGAGCCAGCAGAGAGCGGAGCGCACAGCCCGGCCCGCCCCCTCCCTCCCTCCTCCCTCCCGGCCCGCCCGCCTCCCCGCCCCCCCTTCGGCCGGGAGGTGGAGCTCGGGACCGCTCTGGTCCGGCTGGGAGGGGACCCCAAGCACCGCTCCCTAAAGCCTGGACCCCTCCCTTTGCTATCTCTTCACTACCCGAGGCCCAGTACACAGGCCGTCCCCTCCTCTGCGCTTCACCTTACACTTATCCCACCCAAGCCTCCATCTAGGACCGCTCCTGAATTCCCCTCCTTACCCTACTCAAACACCTGTCCCCAGCTCTGTCTGCCCCCTGGGAAGTCGAGGCAAGGGAAGTGTCTCCCACAGCGCCTTCTTCCCTGGGCACCTGCTCCTCCATATCCACCCTCTTCCCGCCCAGATCCCCGATCACCCTGTGTGGCCCTCCCTTCCCACTGCGCTCAGGGAAAGTCCACCCCTCCCCCTCCGGCCGAAGCCGCAGAGCGGTCAGCCTAGGTGGCCGCAGCAAGCCGTGGGGGTGGGGCTATGGAGGGGACCGTGGGAGGAGGAGGCTAATGGGACTCGGGGGCTCTAGAGTGAGGATGGGGAAGATACACAAGCTGAAGACGAAGTGCTGCGCCTGAGCTCAGGCTATTCGAGGTTCCCCTGATTACCTGCCCTCTGGGCGGCGTAGTGCTGCGGCCACCCGTATTTGCCAGTGACTTACATTATACAGTCACCGGGTCCCTGCCCCCCGAGGCCGCGCGGTGTCACGGCCTGTGTCACACGCCCTCGCAGTGCCACACGCTCCCTATCACAATCACACTCACCAAATCACACACGGTGTCACACGCAGTGTCTCACACACTCCAATACTAGGTTTCTCCCATTCAGATCTGGCTCTCTGGCGCCATCTAGAGGTCTTCGAGCAGCTTGGGAACTCCCTCTCCTGCGCTCGAGGTTTGGTAACCCAGGCTGCCAAGTGTCCCAGTTCAACAGGACCTCCTGCCTTCTTCGCCTGCATGCCCAGGCAGAGTGTTCGAGATCAAAAGAATGAGGAAAGCTATCCCTAGCCAGGCCTAGTGCTGCGTGAGGAAAGGCTCTCGTTATGGGATGATCAGTTGCTGGACCCCTTTTTGCCATAGCCTCTGACTCCCCATCTCTGTCCTTCCCCATTTCCCTGTTCCTACCACTCTTCTGTGCCTTTCCTCTTTCTTCTACTTCCTTCTCTTCTCAGCTCTGGCCTCTCTCGGTGGGATGCTCTTCAGGGTAAGAGTGGAATCTCTGGCTAGCTAAGGGGGCAAGCAAAGTCTGTGCAAGATCTCTCCCAGAGCAGCCCCCCTTAACTGGACTCCTTTTCTGGCCTGGGCCCTGCTCTATCCCTCAGCCCCAGGAGCCCAGGGGCGGGGCTCTAGATGGGAGATGGGATAATCTGCTGAAAGAGGGGGGAGGGTCTGTCCTGTAAGTAGCTTCTTTCTGTCTCACGAAAGCTCATACTCTCCACATCATTGAGCACAGCTCCGAGGAGGGAATCAGTGGCCCAGAGAGAAGAAATCTTCCACAGAAGAGCTGCCCCAGTCTCCCTGCCCCCAGCGTGTGCCTGCTGCCCAATGCAGCAAACCCTCCCCAGTCTGCTTGCTGGGAGCCATTCAAAGGCTCCTCTGTTCTCCTCCCTTGCTCAGGGCTGAGCAGGCTCAGCAGCCGCAGAGCTGGGCAGGAAATGCTAATCTCCCAGATGTTCTCCTCCATCCTTCCTGCTCCACCACCATCAAACTCAAATTCTGGACCAAGTGGTAGGAGCAGAACTGGGCCAGAGAAGCAGCACCAGGGTGTGCCTACTTTTCTCCCTACTCCCCAGCCCCTCCTACCCCAGCTGCCAGGCTGGGCTCTGTGCCCCTGAGTCAGGGGCAATGTAGATATGAGAATTGGGGCCTTTTTTCCCCAGGAAGGAGGGCAGGTGAGCAAGCAGGGACTGGGAGGACGGTTGGGGAGCAAGGGCGGTGGCATTTGAAGAGGAGAGAAGTCAGACTTTTGGCCCTGTACCAAAGTGGGAGGAGGACCTGCTTGGCAAGTGAAGCATTGGGGGAAGCTCCTGAAACTGATGGTGCCTGAGTTCCAGCTGAGACTGTGGTCAGGGATTGGAACCAGGTGATGCCGGGTATGGGAATGGTTGGGGTGCTTGCTGTGATATCTGTGTACCTGGGATGGGCTGTGGCTAAGTGAACTAGGATGCTGTAGGACCTGGAACTGTAACACCAAGCCTGCTGCCTCTGATTGTAGTTGGGACACTTGCAATGCTCTGATGCTGGTGTGCCTAGGCTATAGCCAATAAGATTACCTGAGAAGCTATCACCAAGCTGTGTGTATATGGGCGTGTGTGTGCATGTTGAAGGAGGGCTGTAACAGATATGCTGTTGAGCCTGAAGCTATAGATATGAGGCTGGCACACCTGAGACTAGCTGTAGCTGAGAAGCTGTTCCCTGTTAATATGATGTAGATGGGACTGTAGCTGGATCCATTGCCTAGGTCCTAGGAGATGAGAGGCTGTTGCTAGGAGCCTGTACCTGGGAGACAGGCTGTTACCTGGGATAGGAGCAGAGCTACTGTTGTGTATAGGACTGTAGCTGAGCTGCTATTGGTCCTGGGGCTGTAGCTGTGATGACAGCATACTGGGGATTGGCTATAGCTAAGATGCTGTTGCTCAGGATTGTGGATGGGCTGTTGCTGTATGCAGGACTCTAGCTGGGATGCCTGCAGCTATAACTTTAAAGCTTGGGTGTAGCTAGGAGGCCATTTCCTGGTAATTTTGCTGGACCATTATTGTGTGGGGGCTGTGGCTGAGACTCTATTGTCTAGGAGATGACAAACTGTTCTGGAAGGCAAGATATTACCTGAGATGGAAGCTGATGTACTGTTGGAGCTGATCTACTGTTGTGCCTAGGGTGGTCCCCAAGTGGATGTTGCTGGGTCAGTGAGAGCTGGGTGGGGGAAGCCAAGTGAGTCCTGCCTTGAGGTCTGGGAGATGACAGGAGCCCTAGGCTGGGTGGGGGCTGCTGCTCTGGGGAGGCCTCAGCAGCTGCTCTGCTGTGAAGCTGGAAAGCCTGTTTTCATTACTGTTTTAACTCTTTTTTTAACCTTGTTTTTCTCTCGACTGCACTTTAGCTCACTCATTAATTTTGGTATTTTTCTCACGGTGCCTCAGCCCCTGTCACGGCTGCTATGGCAACAGGAGGCAGTGTGCTCAGTGCCAAAATATCTGATCAAAAAATAACCAAAATAAGCAAACACCAAGACGACTGTTCTGGGGACTATGGTTGAGGGAGAGTCGATGGCTCAGATTCAGGAAACCCTAGGCTTGAGGGTACCTGTTTCACTACCCTTCTCCCCCAGGGAAGCTTTACTGAAGGTTCTGATAACCTAGAGGGCCCCTTTCCAAGGAATCCCCCACAGCACAATATCCCAGGACTCTGAGATTTCCAATAGTCCCTGTCCAAGGGGCAGCTTTGCCTGAGGTGGGAACATCAGGAGAGGGTAAGGGCTGGGGATCACTTCCCAGGTGCTGGCAGATGAAGCTTCTAAGAAGCTCCCTCCCTGCCCTAGCCACAAGCATCTGCACTCACTCACTCACCCACCCCTCTTCTGGCCCTTCTTGCCTTAGGCTTATCTCCCTTTCTCTGCACCCAACCCCCACTAGGCCACTTTTGTTTTCTCATAGCCCAACATACTGATGGGAAGGACAGAGTCGGGAGGAAGCTGACAGTCTCCAGCCCCTACCAACTCCTCAGTGGGGGTGCTGGAGAGGGGTACCATAAAAGTAGCTGACATTCTGAGGCCTCTGCCCACCTCTAGCTCACCTTCCTAGGGGAGATTCCTGAACATCCCTGACCACTCACTCCAATTTTCCCTCTCATTTCTTGGGAGCCTTCTAGTTCCCTGGAGACCTCCTCTCAAGTGGGCATGTCCCCAGGAAGGGTAAAAGGATAGAGCCTCACATAAGGTAGGAATAGGGAGAGCTCTTGGTACTACCTGTCTCTTTTCCTTCTTCATCCACCACATTCCCCTCTGAGGAGGCTTGTCTAGATGTCTGGAGCACTGGGAATTGGGGGAATGAGGAAGAGCCCCTCGACTCTGTCTCAGTCACATCACTTAATCACACCTCTCTTTCTGCTCCAACCCTCCGGCAGTGAAGTCTCACTCCCCACAGATCTCCACCCGCTTCCAGGAATGGCCAGAACTTGCCTCCTGTGTCTTTCTTTCCATTTCTATCTTCCCCTCCCCCCAAGAGCAGTAGTGGCCTTGGCCTCCTGGCAGTGCCTTCCCAGCCTGTTTCCATAGAAACTGGGTAGGCTGTGCAGTGCAAGAAGGGGAGGGGAGACAGGAGCAGGAAGGAGGGACCAAGCCTTAGGGACAGCCCCAGATGAAGGGACAAGGGCACCAAGAGAAGCGGGGAGGGGCCCCATGCAAACTGAGGGTGGGACCCCGATTTGGGGAACCGGGTGGGATGGAGGGTGGATTGGGGGAGAAGAGGTAGCAAAAACTTGGTAGCTGGCTTTGCTGCCTCCTGAGGAAGGGGCACAGAATCTCCCCTTCTCTGCCACAGGTAGTGGGGGTTCCTCCCTCCCCACCCCCTTAAAATCCTTCTTTACCAGAAACTGCCTGAGCCAGATGAATCTCTTCTCCGGGGTCTACTAGTCTCTAAGAAAGGGACCATGGGATTCCTTTCTTCCCCGAAGAGCTCCCCACTCTCCCCGGCCAGAGTCTCCTTGATCGGGAGACTGGGCAGCCCCCGGGGACCCGGTGGCCGCCTCTGACCCCGTGGCGTGCGGCTCTCAAAGGCCCCATTCATCTCTGGGGGCTGAAGGCGCCATTGTCCCCAGCGGGGGGTGGTGTGGGGAGTAAGTGAAGGGGTCTCGACTCAGAAGGAAGGAATGCGTCTGGAGAAGTTGCCCCCGGGGCCCCAGTCTCAAGGCCCGCACCAGATCTCCATCGGGACCCTTTCACGACCCCAAGCCCTTTCCCCAGGAGCTCCCAGCAGCCTTCGCGCTTCTCCGGAGGGTGGGGACTGCCGCGGCGCGGGGGCAACTTCGCCCCACCTCTCGGGTGGACTCCGGAGAACCATTTCTGGGACCGGGAGCTGTCCAGCACCTCGGGTCCTGACGGACCGCTGATTCGCCTAGGTGCCATCGGACAAGCGGGCGCTCAGAGCCAGCCCTGGTGGCTCGGGAGCTTTCCCCCATCCAGGCTAAGACCACTAAACCACGCCTGGCCCGGATGAGCTTGAATGCAGCTCCGGACGTGGGGATCCATCGGTGCTGAGAAGTGACCTAGGGAGCACCTTGACCCCTGCCCTAGATAGGGCATAATTGAAGGGCCAAGTGCCACCAGACCACTCTCCTGGAACCCTGTCTCAGACTTGGGCAGGAAGAGTCATGAGAGGTCAGGCCTTGCCTCTGCCCGCTTTCCCCATCTTTCTCTATGTCTCTGTTTCTGTTTTCCTCCGGCTCTCCTCCCTCCTCCTCTTTCCCTCCCTGCTGGGTCGGGGGCTGCTGAATTATCATTTCTCAGCTCTGCTAATGTGCTCCCCGCTGCGAGGAGGGATCATAATTCTGGGAGATGATTAAGTTTCAAATTGTTTTTCTTTGTGTTGTTGAAGATGAGGCTTTAATATGGTCCTTCCTCAGCCCGGGAGCCTGCCCCCATTCCTCCTTTCCTAGTACTCTCCTCACTAATAGGCTAGGTTTGGGACCATGTCTTTTGTGGTGCTCGCCAAACTTTTATGTGTATGGGGTGCTAAGGGAGAGGGGCATAGACCTACCCTTTACTCAAAATGGATTCTTTCTTTCTTTCTTTCTTTCTTTCTTTCTTTCTTTCTTTCTTTCTTTCTTTTTTGAGACAGAGTCTCACTCTGTCGCCCAGATTGGAGTGCAGTGGCGCCGTCTCAGCTCACTGCAACCTCTGCCTCTTGGGTTGAAGTGATTCTCCTGCCTTAGCCTCCTGAGTAGCTAGGATTACAGCTGCGCACCTCCACGCCCGGCTAATTTTTTGTATTTCACTAGAGACGGGTTTCACCATGTTGGCCAGGCTGGTCTCGAACTCCTGACCTCAAATAATCCACTCGCTTCAGAAGCATCCCAAAGTGCTGGGATTACAGGCATGAGCCACTGTGCCTGGTTGGGAATACATTTAATATAGTGGTGAGAAACACTGGTTTGGACGTCGGACAAGTCAACATTTAAATCCCGACTCTGCCACTTACTACTCAGGTGACCTTGGATGAGTTACTTGAACTGAGTCTCCGTTTCTTCATCTATTAAATGGGGGTACTATGAATTACCTCATAGAGCGTTGGTGAGGATTTAAAGTGATAAATCATGTAAAGTGGTTAGCAGGGTGTACAGCTTATGGTAAAACTCAGTAAATGTTAGTAGTTATTACTACACACATACCTTACACTGTGTGATCCTGCCTCCCCCAGCCTCCTTGACTTTGTTCTTCTGTTCAATGTTTATCTAATGCCTACTATTTCGCAGGTACTGTACAATAGACAGTAAGTTATCCAGGAGTGAGGAAGTTGACTTTCTTGCCTATTTGTTCCTCAAACACCCTTCATTTACCTCCTTCTTTCCTTCCAACTTAAGTTCACTCTCATTTTACCCTCCCACTGGCTTCTGGTTCTTCCTGCATTGTTCCCACTCCATTTTTCCTTCTTTCACTGATGTCTTATCGCTTCACTTTGATTCTTATCCTCCTAATACACATATACTTTTTTACCTGCTACATTATTCTTCATAATGTAGAATTTGGGGCCATCACAGTGAAAAAAAGAGCTGAATTTTCAAACTAGGAAAGAGAATTCTGTCATGCTGTGTATGTGTGTATGTGTGTGTGTGTGTGTGTGTGTCTGAGGAACACACACATTAATTCACATTCAACGGTAACGCTATAGCTGACTTCCAAACTCCTACGTTTGAACTGTGTGCTTGTTTGCCTCTCTATCCCCTCTATTTAAGCTCTTGAAATACAAGTCTATTTCTTTGCCTGCCTACTTATCTGCTCTGTCCCTGCCTCTCTCTCTTTGGAATTTGTTGTTTTAAACAGCTTTATTGAGATATAACTGATATACAAAGAACTACATGTATTTAATATGTATGATTTGATGAATTTGGATGTCTTTGTTATATTCTGAATGGGAATGCTTACTGGTTGTTAGTATGAGAAGCTGATTTATGATAATGTATTTTTGTGTTTGCTTAACTGGCCTCCTACCTATCACCATACTGGTAATGGGTTCAGGATATACTACACCAAAATGTGGCAACTTGACATTTGAGAAAACAGCAGAAGCAGGAAGGTCATTCTCACCTGTCCCTCTCCCTTCTTACGGGAAGTGGGCCATAAAACCTCTGACCGTCTTCCTCCTTTTCTCCTGAGGTACACCATAAAACCCTAATTCCAGGGTTTCCTAAATCCAAAAAAAAAAAAAAACCTAATTTTTTTTTTTTTTTTTTTTTTGAGATGGAGTCTTGCTCTGTCACCCAGGCTGGAGTACAGTGGCACGATCTTGGCTCACTGCAACCTCCACCTCCTGGATTCAAGTCATTCTCCTGCCTCAACATCCCAAGTAGCTGGGATTACAGGCACGCATCACCACACTTGGCTAATTTTTTGTATTGTTTTGGTAGAGGCAGGGTTTCACCATGTTGGCCAGGCTGGTTTTGAACTCTTGACCTCAGGTGATCCACCTGCCTCAGCCTCCCAAAGTGCTGGGATTATAGATATGTGAGCCACTGCACCTGGCCCAGCTTTCCTCATTTTAATCTTCATTGTTTGGTTACTGCTGGGAGAGTTCCATCACAGCAGCACCATTTTGGTGTCACAGATTAGTGGGTATGTGACTAGAAGTGTCCTACATTTCTACATTTCATGGGAAATTGGAGAAACCATTTTCATAAACACCATCCTTTACCACCTGTGGCACTGAAGGCCTTTGTTTTCTTTAGGCTATCTTTGGGAGTGATTCTGGATCTTGTGAGGACTGAATCTTTTTGTATCCTCTTTTGAGGACATCTCTTTCATCCATGGTTAAGTCATAAAATACTTACTGGTTTTGGGCCAGGCACGGTGGCTCACACCTGTAATCTCAGCACTTTGGGGGGCCAAGACAGGTGGATCGCTTGCGGTCAGGAGATCGAGACCACCCTGGCCAACATGGTGAAAGCTCACGTCTACTAAAAATACAAAAATTAGCCAGGCATGGAGGCGCATGTCTGTCGTACCAGCTACTTCGGAGGCAGCAGCACGAGAATTGCTTGAACCCAGGAGGCAGAGTTTGCAGTGAGCCAAGATGGTGCCACTGCACTCCAGCCTGGGCAACACAGCAAGACTCTCTCAGAAAAAAAAAAAAAGAAAGAAAGAAAGAAAGAAAGAAAGAAAGAAAGAAAGAAAGAAAGAAAAAAGAAAGACTTATTGGTTTTGGTTCTGAGTCGCTTGATTGCTATCTTTGATTGAAATAAGAAAAAGGATATTCGAAAGCTTTTAATTTGTTTTTTAAAGAGCTCTATGGTAGGAAATTGGTTTCATTGAAAGTTGATAGGCTGGCGTGGTGGCTCAGGCCTATAATCCCAGTACTTTGGGAGGCTGATGCGGGCAGATAACGAGGTCAGGAGATCGAGACCATCCTGGCTAACACGGTGAAACCCCGTGTCTACGAAAAATACAAAAAAAAAAAAAAAAAAATTAGCCAAGCGTGGTGGTGGCGGGCCCCTGTAATCCCAGCTACTCTGGAGGCTGAGGCAGGAGAATGACGTGAACCTGGGAGGCGGAGCTTGCAGTGAGCTGAGATTGCGCCACCGCACTCCAGCCTGGGCAACAGAGTGAGACTGTCTCACAAAAAAAAAAAAAAAGAAAGTTGATATTTGATATTCAGAATATATATTATATTCTTTTTTTTGAGAAAAGTTCTGCTCTGCCGCCCAGGTTGCAGTGCAGTGGCGTGATCTTGGCTCACTGCAACCTCCACTTCCCGGGTTCAAGTGATTCTCATACCTCAGCCTCCTGAGTAGCTAGGACTACAGGTGTGCACCACCACACCTGGCTAATTTTTGTATTTTTAGTAGAGACGGGGTTTCACCATGTTGGCCAGGCTGGTCTTGAACTCCTAAACTCAAGTGATTCACCCGCTTTGGTCTCCCAAAATGCTGGGATTACAGGTGTGAGCCACCATGCCCGACCCAGAATATATATATATATGTTTTGTTGTTGTTGTTGTTGTTGTTTGTGATGGAGTCTCACTCTGTCGCCCAGGCTGAAGTGCAGTGGGGCAATCTCGGCTCACTACAAGCTCCACCTTCCGGGTTCATGCCATTCTCCTGCCTCGGCCTCCCAAGTAGCTGGGACTACAAGTGCCCACCAGCACGCCCGGCTAATTTTTTTTTTTGTATTTTTAGAAGATATGGGGTTTGTGTTAGCCAGGATAGTCTCTATCTCCTGACCTCGTGATCCGCCCGCCTCAGCCTCCCAAAGTGTTGGAATTACAGGCATGAGCCACTGTGCCTGGCTCAGAATATATATATTCTGAACAGGCATTTCTGTTCTATTGAACCCTGCTTTTCTCATGGGAACGTCTCAGTTGACTGACCCTTCACCCTCTTCCCAAACTCCTTCTGACTATATTTTCTGCCAACTCTCTCTGTCTCCCACTTTCTTGAGCTTCATTGCCTCTTTGGGAAGTTGAAGATCCCCTCAGACGAGCTCCTCTAAGACCTCTTCTTTCCATTTACTTCTGCTTTTCCTTCCTCCTTTTACTTTGGTCTTCCTTTCAGTTCCCTTGAATTCTTGATATGACACCTTTCTCCCTTCTCTCTCCAGAACCTCGATTACTTGAACTTTAGGTCTTTGGCTCTCAAGGGACTCAGAGACTCCTGAAAGTAATCACTTGAGGCTAAAAGAGAGAAAGAAAAATACTATTTGGAAACAAAAATGGATGTTTGTCTATTTAGATGGGCTTGGGAGGCCGATAGCCACTAGATGTCTCCTCAGTCACTCACCTAAAATTAGTCCACAGCCTCCATAAGATTGACCTCTGATAATAGACAAATATGCCTCCAAAACTTGCATTCTTCTTCTGTGCCATCGAGTTGCAAATTTTTACCCTGTCTTCTTTAGAACCTAATAGTTACCTTTTGGAAATACAAACTTCAGGGAGGGAATTGTCATCAGAAAAAAAAAAGCTCTTGGAAACCAGTTGAGTAAAAAATCTTAAAAGTCTTTTCCACAAATATTAGTAAAAAACTTTAGGCTGAGTGCGGTGGCTCAAGCCTGTAATCCCAGCACTTTGGGAGGCCGAGACGGGCAGATCACGAGGTCAGGAGATCGAGACCATCCTGGCTAACATGGTGAAACCCCGTCTCTACTAAAAAATACAAAAAAACTAGCCAGGCGAGGTGGTGGGCGCCTGTAGTCGCAGCTTCTCAGGAGGCTGAGGCAGGAGAATGGCATAAACCCGGGAGACGGAGCTTGCAGTGAGCCGAGATCCAGCCACTGCACTCCAGCCTGGGCGACAGAGCGAGACTCCGTCTCAAAAAAAACAAAAACAAAAAAAACAAAAAAAAACTTTAGACAACTGAGAAGGTAATCTTAACTTGTTATACCTGCCAAAAACGCAATTTAGATCTAGCCATTTATTTTATAAATTAGTGTGTTTTGAATTGTTGTACCTGGCACATGGCTAACATGTTGAAAGCTGTAAGATCTTTGCCGTCTGTCTGTTATGTTTACATATGTATGTGTATTTGTATGTTACGCATAGCTGGTATTTTTCCTACCTCTGGATAGTATTATCAAATTTATTCATAAAATTCCTTAAAGGAATTCTATTCAAATTGGTTTGGAAATAAATGAGTGCTTATATGAAGTATTCCTAAAACTCTCAGAAATGTAGAGTCTAAGTCAAGTGTAGTGGCATGATCCTGCAGTCTCAGCTACTTCAGAAGCTAAGGCAGGAGAATCTCTTGGAGAATTCCTTGAGTTCAATAGTTCAAGACTAGCCTGGGCAACAAAGTGACCTCATCCCTCTCTCTCTCTGTGTGGAAAAGAAAGAAAGAAACAGAAACTAACCCCAAGCTTTTTTGAGTTTACGTGACTTGGGTAAATTTTCTTCCTTCCCTCCCTCCCTCCCTTCCTTCCTTCCTTCCTTCCTTTCCCTCCTTCCTTTCTCTTTCTTTCTTTCTTTTTTCTTTCTTTTTTTTTCTTTCTTTCTTTCTTTCTCTTTCTCTTCCTTCCTTCCTTCCTTCCTCTCTCTCTCTCTTTTTCTTTCTTTCTTTCTTTCTCTTTCTCTTTCTCTCTCTCTCCCTTTCTTTCTTTCTCCCCTTCCCTTCCCTTCCCTCCCCTCCCCTCCCCTCCCTTCCCCTCCCTTCCCTTTTCTTTCTTGACAGAGTTTCACTCTTACTGCCCTCCCTTCCCCTCCCCTCCCCTCCCCTCCCCTCCCTTCCCTTCCCTTCCCTTTTCTTTCTTGACAGAGTGTCACTCTTACTGCCAGAGCTGGAGTGCAATGGTACTATCTCAGCTCACTGCAACCTCTGCCTCCCGGGTTCAAGCGATGCTTCTGCCTCGGCCTCCTGAGTAGCTGGAATTACAGGTGCCTGCCACCAAGCCCAGCTAATTTTTTGTGTTTTTAGTAGAGACAGGGTTTCACTATATTGGCCAGGCTGGTCTTGAATTCCTGACCTCGTGATCCACCTGTCTCAGCCTCCCAAAGTGCTGGGATTACAGGCGTGAGCCACCACGCCCGGCCGACTTGGGTAAATTTTCAAGAAATAAGATTCGTTTTTAAATTGTTGGTAAAAGAAAATCAGAAATGTCGACTGGGCGGGGTGGCTCACGCCTGTAATCCCAGCACTTTGGGAGGCCGAGGCCGGTGGATCACGACAGTCAGCACATCGAGACCATCCCGGCTAACACGGTGAAACCCCGTCTCTACTAAAAATACAAAAAATTAGCCGGGCGTGGTGGCGGGCGCCTGTAGTCCCAGCTACTCTGGAGGCTGAGGCAGGAGAATGGTGTGAACCTGGGAGGTGGAGCTTGTAGTGAGCCGAGATCGCGCCACTGCACTCCAGCAGCCTGGGCTACAGAGCGAGACTCTGTCTCAAAAAAAAAAAAAAAGAAAAGAAAATCAGAAATGTCTTCAGAACTGTTAGCATTAAATATAATGCAGACATACATTTTTTTCCACTTGGGTTTACTAGTCAAACAAGCTTATGTTATCTCCACTTATATATTTAACTTTTAGTTTCTTTGCTTCTATGGTATTTTTGATACTTGCCTAATTTGTCAACAAGAAAAATAACTTAAGATGGTGGCTAGCTTTGTTTAATGTCTCATGAAATTTTCATGAGAAATTTAATTCAAGCATAATTGTTAAGAACAAGTGAATTAAATGAGATATAAGTGGGATAAAAGCTTATAAATAATCTTTTCCAACAACAATTATGTTTTATAAAACATTTCCAGTTAAAAATAGTTCCAAAATTTTTTTGGCAACTTCAAAGCTTAAAGTTATACTAAATTAAATTGAGTAACAAACATTTATCAAACGGGTCATTTCTATGTAAGAGATAATGCTGAAACAATCACTGAACATGAGTTTATCTACTTTTGCTTCTTATTTCAAAAGAACTAAATATATTTGGGTCTCAGTAAAAATGTCCTATGCCACATTGAAAAATTGTATTATGGAGATGCATATATTTCTAGAAATTATGAAATGGTGTTAATCTACACAATGTTGGTATGTGACAGTTCACAATTGCTTACTTCTTAGTTTTCACTAGAAATTGAGGATACTAAAATTTAAAA
This sequence comes from Macaca mulatta, assembly GCF_049350105.2. Lineage (NCBI taxonomy): Eukaryota > Metazoa > Chordata > Mammalia > Primates > Cercopithecidae > Macaca > Macaca mulatta. The sequence goes on from NC_133411.1 coordinate 150,740,179, forward strand.
TTCAAATTAATATATGGAATTAAAACTATTAGAAATTAAAAGCGTAAAAACTCTATGCAAATAATGCAAGGAAAATAAGATACATTTTTGGTAAGGAAAATTATAAGGCAGGAGAATATGTTTTTCTGTTAGGGGAAAAACGAGTAATTAATTCTGTCCTAAAGTAGAATAACTGATCTTCCCAGAATGAGAAAGAGAAAAATGTAGGGAAAGAAATGTCGATGGATATTTACATATATATATATATAAAATATATATACATATATATCTTATATATATACATTTTTTTTTTTTTTGAGATGGAGTTGCACTCTGTCATCCAGGCTGGAGTGCAGTGGCATGATCTCAGTTCACTGCAACCTCCACCTCCTGGGTACAAGCGATTCTCCTCCCTCAGCCTCCCGAGTAGCTGGGACTACAGGTGTGTGCCACCACACCCAGCTCATTTTGTGTTTTTTTAGTACAGATGGGGTTTCACCATGTTGGCCAGGTTGGTCTCAAACTCCTGACCTTGTGATCTACCCACCTCAGCCTCCCAGAGTGCTGGGATTACAGGCATGAGCCACCACAGCCGGCTTGATGGATATTTTTAAAAGATTGTAATGGGTTTGAGGAAGGAAATCTTAGGAAAGGAGTCTTATCTGGTATGATCAAAGCTATCCGAGGCTGGATAGATGTATTCAGAAGAAATTTTTAAAATTAGCCTTAGCATTAATAGTACACTGATGCAAAACCAGAATTTGTTCTCTTCTGTTAAAGACAAAGTTTTTTGATGGGGGGTATATTGGTTTGCTTTTGATAAGAGATTATGAAAAGTTTTTTTCTTTACCTTTTAAGTAATTGGTATAGAAAACAAAGGTTTTATGAGCTATCAAAATAATTTTTGGTGCTTCACATGGGCTCTACTAGGTCTTTGATTACTTAAGAAAATGGAGTTCTCTCTATTAAAAGAACTAAGGATTTGTTTTTAAAACTATGTAACCTTCTGTACTTGCCTTTAAAATATTTTATTGCCACTTTCATTAAATAGATAACAAATAACCTGATTTAATCAATAGTTTTACACCTTTTGATATTGTTGACAAACTTTCCCAAATCAAATTCTAAATTAAATCTTTTTGACCTCAGTCTAAATTTGGGAGCTTCTAGAGGGCCTCTGGAATATCTCAAAATAATTTATTTTCTCTCCTTATAAAAAGAGAGATATTACACTAATTTGGCTTATTTGTGTTTTGTTTGTTTGTTTTTGTTTTGTTTTGTTTTTTGAGACGGAGTCTCGCTGTGTCACCCAGGCTAGAGAGCAGTGGCGCGATCTTGGGTCATTGCAAGCTGTGCTTCCCAGGTTCACACCATTCTTCTGCCACAGCCTCCTGAATAGCTGGGACTAGAAGCGCCCGCCACCTCGTCCAGCTAATTTTTTGTATTTTTAGTAGAGATGGGGTTTCACCTTGCTTGCCAGAAAGGTCTCCATCTCCTGACCTCGTGATCCCCCTGCCTCGGCCTCCCAAAGTGCTAGAATTACAGACGTGAGCCATAATTTGGCTTATTTTTTATTTTTTATTTTTTTTTGAGACAGAGTCTCACTCTGTCGCCCGGGCTGGAGTGCAGTGGCTGGATCTCAGCTCACTGCAAGCTCTGCCTCCCGGGTTTACGCCATTCTCCTGCCTCAGCCTCCCAAGTAACTGGGACTACAGGCGCCCGCCACCTTGCCCGGCTAGTTTTTTGTATTTTTTAGTAGAGACGGGGTTTCACCGGGCTAGCCAGGATGGTCTCGATCTCCTGACCTCGTGATCTGCTGTCTCGGCCTCCCAAAGTGCTGGGATTAGGGGCTTGAGCCACCGCGCCCGGCCTATTTGTCTTATTTGACATGTTAAATTTGCATGGGAAACACTGTCAACTAAGAAATGATGTTTAACGTTCTTTGAATTTTATCTGTATGGGTATATTATTAATGTGTGTTCCAGAAACTGTATAAAATTCTTAAAAATTTGATATGTTCTCATATAATGTTTTCAGTCGTAATTTTAGTTATGTTAAAATGTTTTATCCCACAGGAATAATCAAATTTCTTCATCAGGCCAGGCGCGGTGGCTAACGCCTGTAATCCAGCACTTTGGGAGGCTGAGGCTGGCGGATCACGAGGTCAGGAGATGGAGACCATCCTGGCTAACACGGTGAAACCCTGTCTCTATTAAAAATACAAAAAATTAGCTGGGTGTGGTGGCGGGCGCCTGTAGTCCCAGCTACTCGGGAGGCTGAGGCAGGAGAATGGCGTGAACCCGGGAGGCAGAGCTTGCAGTGAGCAGAGATCGTGCCACTGCACTCCAGCCTGGGTGACAGAGCGAGACTCTGTCTCCAAAAAAAAAAAAAAAAAAAAAAAAAAAAAAAAATTCTTCATCAAGTTTGTTATTATTATAATGAACTCTCATATTTTTAACCATGGCCAGTTTTTTTTGTTGTTGTTGTTCACAAACAGTTGTTTTACTTTTATTCTTGTCTGAAAGTATTTGCAATCAACTATTGTCTAAAATTGCTTCTTCTTCAAGCACAGTCATGAAAAAGATCTTGACAAGTACTCTGGAATAGAATGCAGGTTCAAGTTTCTGATAACTTAAAAATCATACCATTGCACTGGGTAAGAATTTCCAAAACTCTAATGAAGAAACTGATAAATTCATGAAACTGCTAAGCAAGATCAAAGACAACAAGATTTGATTACACAGGACTGAATAAACTAATGAGGATGATTTGGGGGATGACTTTTTGTCTGAAACATTGCTGGTTCTTTAATGTTTTGTTTTCCATATTTAAGAAAACTTTTTTTTTTTCACTTTTAAGCTATCTATAGCTTACAGCCACTTGGTAAAGTATACTTTCATAAACAGAATTAAAATCATTACTTTTTCTCCTTACCTGATTCCTCCAGAATTCGGAAACTATTAGTATCCTTTCCTGATTCCTCCAGAATTCAGAAACTATTAGTGAATATCCTTTTTTTATGGCAATATAGTTATTTGCATAAGTTTAAAAAGAATCTGTTCCCCTTGTAGCAGAACACATTGGAAATATTGGCTATGTTACCAAGGCTTTGACTGGAATGCCTATTTTCGGATATAACCCAAATACTTTAAGGAACTAAGGCTGACTTTATTGATCTAGTAAAGCCTCTTAGAAAAACCTGGCTTGGTAGTCTGCATACATGGTTCCCTTACATAGTTCCCCTATATGGATGCCTTACAGGTAAGTAAGTAATGCCACTTTTTGAGAGGCCCTGGAAACTCGGGGTATTTTGGGGTCTTCAAGAAGAGAGGAATTCGGCCAGGCGCACACACCTGTAATCCTGGCACTTTGGGAGGCCGAGGCGGGCAGATCGCCTGAGGTCAGGAGTTTGAGACCAGCCTGGCAAACATGGTGAAACCCCATCTCTACTAAAAATACAAAAATTAGCCAGGCATGGTGGCAGTCGCCTGTAATCCCAGCTACTAGGGAGGCTGAGGAAGGATAATTGCTTAAACTTGGGAGGTGGAGGTTGCAGTGAGCCGAGATCGTGCCATCATGCCATTGTGCCATTGCACTTCAGCCTGGACAACAAAAGCGAGACTCCCTCTCAAAAAAAAAAAAAAAAAAAAAAAAAGAGAGAGAGAGAGAGAGAGAGGAATTCACCCAAATCTGTAGGTATTATAGGTAAAGTATGATGACAAGTCCTTGGTTTGGCTTCCTAGACTTGAGTGGGGTTTTAAAAGTCCAATTTGAGATTCCTTATGAAAAATTCCAGCAAAGCAAACTTAAATGAGCCTATAGGGCAATCAGTGTTTTGCTGCACTTATGCAAATAATAAGGTTAAGTTTAATGAGATTGGGCCTATTTTGCAAACAAATTCATCTTATTTTGATCATCTTTGGTAGAAACAGAGGTGACTGTAGGTTTAAAAATTACATTTCAGAAGAAAACTAAAGTGTATCTGTTACTGAATTCTAGTCCTGTTCATGTTTTTGAGGTTTTGTTTTGTGTTGTTGTTGTTTTAAGAGGGAGTCTCGCTCTGTTGCCCAGACTGGAGTGCAGCGGGGCAATCTCGGCTCACTGCAACCTCTGCCTCATGGGTTCAGGCAATTCTGCCTCAGGCTCCTGAATAGCTGGGACTACAGGCACCCTCCACCATGCCCGGCTGTTTTTTGTATTTTTAGTAGAGATGGGGTTTCACGATGTTGGCCAGGCTGGTCTCAATCTCCTGACCTCAGGTGATCCACCCACCTTGGCCTCCCAAAGTGCTGGGATTACAGGCGTGAGCCACCGCGCCCAGACGTTGTTTTTTGAGACAGTCTCGCTCTGTCACCTGGGCTGGAGTGCAGTGGCGCCATCTCGGCTCACTGCAAGCTCCACCTCCTGGGTTCAGGCCATTCTTCTGCCTCAGCCTCCCGAATAGCTGGGACTACAGGTGCCTGCCACCATGCCTGGCTAATTTTTTTGTATTTTTTAGTAGAGACGGGGTTTCATCGTGTTAACCAGGATGGTCTCCATCTCCCGACCTCATGATCCAGCTACTTCGGCTTCCCAAAGTGCTGGGATTACAGGCGTGAGCCACCGTGCCTGGCCCTGAGGTTCTGTTATCTACCTATAATCTGGACTGAATCTTAAATTCTTCTAGTTTCCTCCAATATCTGGTTATCACTGTCCAAACAATTTCCAATTTTTCTCCCAGCTTGTGACTGAGAATCACTAAAAATTAAAACTGCCCTTTTCCCAAAGCCCTACAAGCTAAAGTTGGACAACTTCATATAGACTTTAGAGAAATCACAACAGCCATATATGAATAATTTTTGTACCTGTTGCTGTATGGGCTACTCAGAAAGTTCATCAGAACACCTCATGCAAACTGCAAACCAGGAAAATCTATCAACTTGTCACTGCCTGTCCTCATTCCACCATCTCAAGATGCTTTGAGCTCAACTCTAGAAATTTTTTTGACTGGCTGTCTTCCGGACTCAAAAACCAAGTTTATGGATTGCTCTAATTGTTAATGTTTGTTTTTCTATTGCTTGTCTAGAAATGCCTCTTATGAAATGCCTGATTGATTACACTACATAGAGGCCTAACTTTGGTAGAAGCCCACCTGCAATACCACCTAACAACTGGAATAAGAGACAACTATTAACTATTTGACTGGACTGAGTTATTCCTGGAACTGAGAGATGGTTCAATGGGTTATGCAATAATCTTCCAACTCAATTTTTGGGCTGTGAAACTTCTTGGGAAAGTTTCGGACAGGAGAATGATGGGGTTCAGGACACAGTACTCCAAAATATGGCAACTTGGCATCTGAAAAAACAGCAGAGGCAGGAGAGCCACTCTCACCTTTCCCTCTCCCTTCTTCCCTGAAGCAGGCCATAAAACCTGGGAAGTTTGGCCAGGCACAGTGGCTCATGCCTGTAATCCCAGCACTTTGGGAGGCTGAGGCTGGTGGATCACCTGAGGTCAGTTCAAGACCAGCTTGGCCAACATGGTTAAACCCCATCTCTACTAAAAATACACACACACACACACAAATTAGCTGGGCATGGTGGCAGGCACCTGTAATCCCAGCTACTTGGGAGGCTGAGGCAGGAGAATTACTTGAACCCAGGAGGCAGAGGTTGCAGTGAGCTGAGATCACGCCACTGCACTCCAGCCTGGGTGACAGAGTGCAACTCCATCTCAAAAAAAATAAAGGAAAAAAATTTGGGAAGGTCACTCTCTGACCTTCTTCCTACTTTCTTTCCTGAAGTAGGTCATGAAATCCTCATTCCAGAGATACCCTCCCTATACTGAAGAAAAGGGACTTCCTTGTTTTTGAAGACAGAAGAAGCTGAACAGGACTTGCTAAGTCCCCCACCCCCAGTTTATTACCATTAGATCACACCCCTTTTGTCCTATCATGCTTCTGCATGAGTGACCGCTTCTACTCTTCCTCAAACCCAAGCCTAAATAAATACACAAGTTTTCCTGTTTTGGGGGAGTCTTCATTTCCTTATGAAGGCTCCTGTGTCATGTAAATCTTATATTAAATACATTTGCATGCTTTTCTCTTCTTAATCTGTTTTACATTATTGGAATCTTGGCAATGAACCTAGAAGTGGATGAGAAAAGAAATCTTCTCTCTCCAACACAACACTGACTTTTTTTTCTTCGTTTCTCCAAGGAGTCATTTCACAACTATTTGACGGCCTGGTTCAGTGCAGGAAAACAGAAACTACTCTAGGTATTTTGAACTGAGGAGAACTTAATGTAGAGAATTAGTACTTACACAATCATTGAAAGGAGTTGTGGAATGGACTTCCCAAAACTGCAACAGGAGAATGAATGTTTGCCATGATTAGTAAGATGGGGAATCGAAAGGCCACCACTGTAACTGTTGAGTTAAGGAACACATTGTCGGAGATCTGCCATCCAGGAATTAGAAAGCAGAGATCAGGAAGCTGAATGGCTGTTGCAGGAGAACCCCATGTCTCCAGGATCCTGCTTGCCAACAGAAAGTCCAAAATAGCAGAAAGAAGGCATCTTCCTCCTTTCTGTCTTCCAGTCATACAAGTGTGCCTAATTGTAAGGGAGTCATGGAAATGTTTTCCAGCTCCCCAGTCCCTGTAACACACTAGAAGAAAATAAGAATAGAGGATGCATGCCAATTGACCATATTCAATACAAACCTGCCCTTTAGGAGTCCACAGACTGGAGAGAGAACACCACAATAAATGCAGTCTGAAAGGATGAGCCAGGAAGTATCAGACCAAGTTTAAGTGGCATGAGTCTGGGACCATTTTTTTTTTTTGAGATGGAGTTTTGCTGTTGTTGCCCAGGCTGGAGTGCAATGGCATGATCTCGGCTCACTGCAACCTCTGCCTTCCAGGTTCAAGCAATTATCCTGCCTCAGCCTCTTGAGTAGCTGGGATTACCGGCATGCGCCACTACGCTGGCTAATTTTGTATTTTTAGTAGAAATGGGGTTTCTCCATGTTGGTCAGCCTGGTCTCAAACTTCCAACCTCAGGTGATCTGCTGGCCTTGGTCTCCCAAAGTGCTGGGATTACAGGTTGGAGCCACCACACCCACCCCATAGTAGTCTTAAAATGATTCCAGACCTAATCGAAGCCATGGAAGTCAGACTCAGAATCATTAAAGGGACAAAGCTGAAGTCAGTACACAGGGAAGAGAGGGGAGCAGAAGACACCACGACCCAATGTCAAAAGCTTGAAGCTCTCACTTCCTGCAAGTGGCTGTACATAAGGCCACGAGTGCAACCCCAAGTAAATAGGGCCCACCTTCAGTGGCAGCTTCTCTCTCACACTGGCTGGTTATGGTTTATGTGGCCCTTTGTGGCTTACTTGTCAGCTGCCTCAAGACCATCATCATTCACAAATGAGCCCACAGGATCACCACTGGGAGAAGAGAAATACAGAGGGAAAAGATTCAAAGTGGTCCCATCTTCCGAGCAGGAGGGCCAGGGACCCAGGGGTATTTTGCTGTAGAAGGCCAAGGATCAGGTGCCTTCCAGCTGCCTGTATTTGCTTCTTCCTGTAAATCCAGATGTTTTGGCCCCTCTTTTCTGTGACTCCAGGAATCAGGAGCCGGGTCCTGGTGGTTCTAAGACAAGGAAATAGTGGCAGCTTCTAAGATGGCAAATAAATCCCAAGTTCATTAAAGGGCACCACTTGGCCGGGCGCGGTGGCTCACGCCTGTAATCCCAGCACTTTAGGAGGCCGAGGCTGGCGAATCACGAAGTCAGGAGATGGAGACCATCCTGGCTAACACGGTGAAACCCCGTCTCTACTAAAAATACAAAAAATGAGCCAGGTATGGTGGCGGGCGCCTGTAGTCCAGGTACTCGGGAGGCTGAGGCAGGAGAATGGTGTGATCCCAGGAGGCGGAGCTTGCAGTGAGCCGAGACTGTGCCACTGCACTCTAACCTGAGCGACAGAGTGAAACTCTGTCTCAAAATAAATAAATAAATAAATAAATAAAATAAAGGGCACCACTTTATATCTGTTGAGTGAGTATGAGGTGGTCTGGCATCTCGGGGCTTAAATAGAAGGCAGCCTATCCTGCTGGTTAAAAGCTTGGCCTCAGAGTTCTGTCCTGGTTCAGTTGCTTCCTAGTTGTGTGATGTTGGGCAAATTACTTATTCTCAAAATGGAAATAGTAGTACATTTTTCTCTCAAGATGGTTGTGAGGATTAATTAATTATGTGTAACTATATATAAAGTGCTTAGCCCAGTGCCTGGCATATAGTAAGCGTTCTATAAATGGTAACTGATAGTATTTTTGTTATTATTATCAATACCATATGTTCTCGGAAACAAACATCTCCCATCTTAATTACCAGAAAACATCTGGAATAGAAGGTTCCTCACACAAAGCTTGGTCTAGAACTATGAGCTCTTAGTCACATTCTGGAAAAGTGCAGAGCCAGGCCAGGCCAGGATGCCCATTGAGCCTGTTTCCTCCAGCTGAGAAGTTTCTGTCTGCTTCAGTCCTAGTGCTGTCCCTGTGTAGTTCTACTGGGCATCTTTTTTTGGGGGGGCATCTTTTTTTTTGAGACAGAGTCTCATTGTGTCACCCAGACTGGAGTACAGTGGCGTGATGTTGGCTCACTTCAACCTCCACCTCCTGGGTTCAACCGATTCTTGTGCCTCAGCTTCCCAAGTAACTGGGACTACAGGTGCATGCCACCATTCCTGGCTAATTTTTGTATTTTTAGTAGAGGCGGTTTCACCATGTTGACCAGGCTGGTCTCGAACTCCTGACCTCAAGTGATCCGCCCACCTCGGCCTCCCAAAATGCTGGGATTACAGGCTTGAGCCACCACACCCGGCCTCTGCTGGGCATCTTAACATGCCCCAGGAGAGTTACATGGTGTCACCCTGGCAGGTGAGAAAGGGAGATACTGGTGATATTCAGAGGCCCAAGATCAGAAGGATTTGGAACCATCTCTTCTGACATTTTCTTTCTGTTTTCCTTCTTCTCTAAGGTCCTTTCCCCAAACCATCCAACTTCATTTTTTTTTTAATTAATTTTTTTTTTTGAGATGGAGTTTCTCTCTTGTTGCCCAGGCTGGAGTGCAATGGTGCAATCTCGGCTCACCGCAACCTAGGCCTCTCAGGTTCAAGCAATTCTCCTGCCTCAGCCTCCCTAGTAGCTGGGATTACAGGCATGTGCCACCACGCCTGGCTAATTTTGTATTTTTAGTAGAGATGGGGTTTCTCCATGTTGGTCAGGCTGGTCTCGAACTCCCAACCTCAGGTGATCCACCTGCCTTGGCCTCCCAAAGTGCTGGGATTACAAGTGTGAACCACCGCACCTAGCCATTTAAGTTTTATTTAACATAAATTATGTGCCAGGCATTGTGCTAGCACTGGGGGTATAGTGAAGAACAGAGAAAAAGGCAACTCCTAACCAACTGGAGCTCTCTTTCCACTGGGGCCACAAACTATATAAATGTGATCACACAAATAATCATTTAATTACAGGTTTAATCAGTGCATGGAAGGAAAATGACAGACAGTAATGAGCATGGATAATAGGGGAACTTACCATCCCTCAATAGTAAGAGGTTGGGGGTAAGCAGGGGAGGCTGGATCAGACCTGAAGAATGAGTAAGAGTCAGCTAGTCAAGGAGAAAGAAGCTTCCTAGGTAGAAGTGAACTCCTGCCAAAATGTTCAATGATAACTTTATGATGTGTTGCCTTGATTGGACGTCTTAATTCTTAACTGAGTACTCCCAAAATGATAAATATTTAATAGTGGAATCTTTGGGAGGCATGTGACCAGCAGATAGGGTCAGGAGGCCTTCTTATTAGCCTTCAAACCAAGCCATATGGCTAGGAGGCGTGGCTCTGGGTATGCAGTGTATGTGAGCATGAGCGTGTAGGAGTGTGACTGTGTGTTTGTGACTGTGAATGTCAATGCAGGTGTATATGGATAGATGCAGAGCTACAACTGATAATTTTGGTATCTGGGCCAAGCAACAGAAATATATCTTGAAAGTCAGGCATACATCAGTTCAGCAGGGAGTTGGAGGCGAGCAGAGTAGAAAGACTGCTCTCTCACATGCACACAGGAGCCTCCTACAAGTGGATTCTCTGTTCATGAACTTAGACATTCCAGGTCAGCCATCTCTGCCAAGAGTCAGGGGCAAGCTAGCCAGCACTTCTAGAGAAGGACTGGTGCTGAAGATGGGGGGAGGAGAAGGCTTTAAAATATGCACAATCTTTGAGAAAATAATTCTTTAAAATGTTGGCACCCTCCATATTTTTTGTTCCTGGGCTCCTGGTGAGTGTGCCTTTAAGACTGAATGTATATATGCATATATGTGTGTACGTGTGTGTTGACTGTTTGTACTTTTGTGTATATGAACAGGTGTTGGGGACTACCATGTAAATTGTGATAACTAAGACCCCTGTGAGTTTGGAGCCAGCAGATGTGTTCCTGCACTCCTCCCCTCCCACTTCATGTGCCCTGACACTCCCACTATGCTTATCTCTGTAGCTCTCATGAGAAGCAGAGGCTGGGATTATCTGCCTGCCAGGGCTGAGTCCCTTCATATTAACAACAGACTGAAGATATACTGACTGTAACAAGACAAATAGAAATAATATGGTCACATTCACCTCCATTTCATAAAGCAAGTGGAACCTGGACTCACTGCAATGAATGAGCTTCAATAATTCATCCCAGCTGCTGATGTGGTATTGACATAAAGCTAATTTAACACTGGGGGAGCCAGGGGAAGTAGGGAGCAGTTAGCCTTCACTTACAGCGCGGTCACTCTGCTAACACTCTGGTGCTATGCTGGAAAGCAGAACCCCAGAGCAGAAAAAGACCTGGGGAGGTCACTTGCCCCCTTCCCTCCTTGCAGCCAGTTGACTTTCTGAAGTTGTTAGGATGGTATTTTCTTCTTGATGATACTCTTGTCCTTTTGCATCAGGAATAGAGACTTCCCACCCCTGTCTTCAGATCTGAACTTCTCAACAAAGAGATGTTGCTCAGGTCAGTCAGACTCAGGTCAGTCTCTTCAGGGAATCAAAACCACTGTCACTTTCTATGGGGTATGACAGTTGGCTAAACGAGGTTGAGGATTTTTGTTTGTTTTCAGACAAGGTCTCCCTCTGTCACCCAGGCTGGAGTGCAGTGGCATGATCTCGTCTAACTGTAGCCTCCACCTCCCTGGCTCAAGTGATCCTGCCACCTCAGCCTCCAGAGGAGCTGGGACTACAGGCCTGTGCCATCACACCCCACTAATTGTTTTTGTTTTGCTTTGTTTTTCTAAAGATGGAGTTTCGCCACATTGCCCAGGCTTTCTCAGACTCCTGAGCTCAACCAATTGCCTGCCTTGGCCTCCCAAAGTGCTGGGATTACAGGCATAAGCCACCGTGCACAGCAATGTTGAGGTTTTTGCTAGAGAAAAAGGGAACCTATGGTTCATATCTTAAATGATATTCAACAACCCATTTGATTTTCTTCTGTCTCAAAAATAAAAGTCACTCATTCAACATCCAAAACATGTTTGAGTTCCTATCTTTCTTCACTTATTCAACAAATACTTAGGCCAGGCACGGTGGCTCACGCCTGTAATCCCAGCACTTTGGGAGGCAGAGGTGGGTGGATCACCTGAGGTCAGGAGTTCAAGACTAGCCTGGCCAACATGGCGAAACCCCATCTCTACTAAAAAATACAAAAATTAGCCGGGCATGGTGGCGGGTACCTGTAATCCCAGCTGCTTGGGAGCCTGAAGCAGGGAGAATTGCTTGAACCCAGGAGGCAGAAATTGCTGTAAGCTCAGATGGTGCCACTATACTCCAGCCTGGGCAACAGAGTAAGATTCCATCTCAAAAAAAAAAAAAAAAAAAAAAAAAAAAAAAAAACCCCAAATACTTAGTAAGCATCTCCTGGTACTAAGTGAACCAGACCGATTGGATTCTTGCCTTCATGAAGTTTACAGTACAACAGGAAAGATAGGCATTAAATAAATAAATGCATGAATGAGTATATAATTGCAAATTGTTGCTAAGGCTGTTTATTTATATTTATTCATTAATTTGTCTTCAATGCAATGAGAAAGAATAACATTAAGGAATAGCTTTGGAATGGGAAGGCCTCTCTGAACTCTGAAGGATGAGAAGTCTGGAAAAGAGAGTGGGAAGAGTAGACCAGAAGGAGGAAAAGCCACATATTTAAGGGTTTGCTTCTTGCTGCAAGCAGGTGAATAAAATTTACTGGTGCCTAGTGGGAGAAAAGGAATCAGGAAAGAAAGACCTAAGTTCAAATTTGCTTTTGCCACATTACAGTTGTGTGGCCTTGGGCAAGTTACTTCTTTCAATTCTGTTGCCTCATCTATAAAATAGAAATGATCATATTTTCCACTTTATAGGATTGTTGTGAAAAATTAAGTAAAATAATGTTCTAAAGTGCTTACCAGTGCTTGGCATATGGTAAGTGTCAATAAATTACTATTACTGCTATTATGATTATCCTTAAATGTTCCAAGTTCTTTATTACCCCCAGGCTTTGGCACAGTTTGTTTCCTTTGCCTGGATCACACACTGTTCCTTTTACTCACTCATGTTCATCTTTCAAGTAACAGCTGAAATGTATTTCCCTGGAGGGACTTTCCTGACCCCTAGATTAGTGACTCTCAAACTGTAGTGCAAGTAAGAATCACGGCCAGGTGCAGTGGCTCATGCCAGTAATCCCAGCACTTTGGGAGGCCAAGGTGGGTGGATCCCTTGAGCCCAGGAGTTCAAGACCAGCCTGGGCAACATGGCAAAACTCCGTCTCTACAGAAAAATACAAAAAACTAGCTGGGTGTGGTAGCATGCGCATGTAGTCCCAACTACTCAGGAGGCTGAGGCAGGAGGATCACTTGAGCCTGGCAGGTGGAGGTTGCAGTGAGCTGAGATCACACCACTGCACTCCAGCCTGGATAACAGAATAAAAGCCTGTCTCAAATAAATAAATAAATAATGAGTATAAGTGATGTGCACGTGTGTGTGCGCGCACGCACGTGCTTAGTACAAAACAGATTCCAAGTTTTGTCAAAGTGCCATTGTAATGTAAGATGATAACATTAGGGGAAATGGAAACCAAATGAAAGATGTGCAGGAACTCTCTGTACTATCTTTGTAACTTTTCTGTAAATCTAAAATTTTTCCAAAATAAAAAGTTCACTTAAAAAGGCAGATTCCTGTGCAGATCAAAACCACAGTGCAATATCACCACACACTATACCCCACTAAAAATAGAGAGAAAGAAAGAGGCTGGGCGCTGTGGCTCACACCTGCAACCCTAGCACTTTGGGAGGCCGAGGCAGGTGGATCAGCTGAAGTCAGGAGTTCAAGACCAGCCTAGCTAACATGGTGAAACCCCGTCTCTACCAAAATACAAAAGTTAGTCAGGCATGATGGCGGGTACCAGCTACTCGGGAGGCTGAGATGGGAGAATCATTTGAACCCGGGAGACAGTGGTTGTAGTGAGCCAAGAATGGGCCACTGTACTCCAGCCTGGGAGGCTGAGTAAGACTCCATCTCAAAAAAAAAAAAAAAAAAAAAGAAGAAGGAAGGAAGGAAGAAAAAAAAGTGAGGATGTGGAAAACTGGAGCTTTTGTGGGAGGATAAAATGGTACAGCTGCTATGGAAAATAGTATGGCGGTTCCTCAAAAAGTTAAAAATTGAATTACCATATGATCCAGTAATTTTACTTCTGGATATATATCCAAAATAATTGAAAGCAGGGCCTTGAGGAGATATTTGTACCCCCGTGTTCATAACAGCATTATTCAACAATAGCCAAAAGCGGAAGAGACTCAAATGTTCATTGATAGCTGAATAGGTAAAGAAAATGTGATATATCCATACAATGGAATATTATTCACCCCTAAAAAGAAAGGAAATTCAAACACATGCTAAAACATGGGTGAAACTTGAGGACATTAGTGAAATAAGCCAGTCGCTAAAAGACAACTACTATATGATTCCACTTATATGAAGTACCTAGAGTAGTCTGACTCATAGAGACAGAAAGTAGAATGGTGGTTATCAGGTTCCAGGGGTAGGAGGAAAAGGGGGGTTGTTTAATGGGTATAGTTTCAGTTTTGCAAGATGAAAAAGTTCTGGGTGTTGACTGCATAAATGTGAATGTACTTAATTGTACATTTAAAAATGGTTAAAATGGTAAAATTTATGTTATGTGTATTTTACTCACAATCAAAACTTTTTTTTAAAGCAGATTCCTTGGCTTTACCTTCAGAGCTTTTGACTCAATGCGGAAATGGAAAAGCTGATCCTCAAATTCATAAGGAATTGCAGGGGACCCCAAATAGCCAAAGCTATCTTGAAAAAGAAGAACAAAGCTGGAAGACTTACACGTCCTGATTTCAAAACTTATTACAAAGCTACAGTAATCAAACTAGTGTGATAGTAGCATAAAGGATAGAGATATATATTAAGGGAATAGAATTGAGAGTCCAAAAATATACTTATATAGCTATGGGGTCAATTGGGAAAAGAGTAGTGTCTTCAACAAATGGATATCCACATGCAACAAAGGAGGAAGAAGAAGAAGAAGAAGAAGAAGAAGAAGAAGAAGAAGAAGAAGAAGAAGAAGAAGAAGAAGAAGAAGAAGAAGAAGAAGAAGAAGAAGAAAGAGGAGGAGGAGGAGGAGAAGGGGGAGGAGGAGGAGGAGGAGAAGGGGGAGGAGGAGGAAGCAGCAGGAGGAAGAAACAAGAACAAAGAAGGAAGTTGGACTCCTAACCTCATACCATATACAAATATTAACTCACTAAGGAGCTTCTGGATAGCTGAACACATGAAGATACTTAGAGGGAAGGTGGCATGCCTAGAGATGTATGAAAGCTCTATGCCCCTTCCCACATGGCTTGCCCTATCTGTCTCTTCCATCTGGCTGTTCATCTTTAAAATACCCCTTACGATAAATGGGTAAATGCTACATGTTCACTTGGCATCCTAGGTCAGGCATTTGGTCTCCACCAGAGCCCAGGAACAAGTCCAGGAGCTGTATTTTTTTTTTTCAAAGTGTGAATGAGTTATTTATGTAAAAAGGCATAGCTGCAATAAAAAACTCTAGGAGTCTACATCATGATTCCTCTATCAGGGATTCTCAGATGGTTCGCCAGCATTCCTATCTGCAATAGACATTTGGAGCACTGTTGAATCTGCTGGGTCATAAGGTCCAAGCAGGAAAGCAGCTTATATCATACCTGCAATAGCTTCAGAAACTTTTCTTGCTCTGGTCCTGTATTAACTTTCTATTGCTATGTAACAAATTACCACAAACTTAGTGGCCTAAAACAAACACAAAAAACAAACAAAAATTTTGAATTCGTTATGTATCAAATACCTAAATATAAGAGCAAAAACTATAAAACCTTTAAAAGGAAACATAAGGGTAAATATTCATGACCTTGGATTTGGCAATGGTTTCTTTTTTTTTTTTTTTTTTTTTTTGAGAGAAGTCTTGCTTTCATTCCCCAGGCTTGAGTGCAATGGCTCAATCTTGGCTCACTGCAACCTCCACCTCCCAGGTTCAAACAATTCTCCTGCCTCTGCCTCCCAAGTAGCTGGGATTAAGGCACCGGCCACCACGCCTGGCTAATTTTTGTATTTTTTAGTAGAGATGAGGTTTCACCAGTTGGCCAGGCTGGTCTTGAACTCCTGACCTCAGGTGACCTGCCCGCCTCAACCTCTCAAAGTGCTGGGATTACAGGCATGAGCCACCACGCCCGGCCTGGCAATGGTTTCTTAAACATGATATCAAAATCACATGCAACAAAAAGTAAATATGGATACACTGGACTTCAGCAAAATTAAAAACTTTCATGCATCAGAGAACATCTTCAAGAAAGTATAAAGACAATTTTCATTTCATTTGTCAATTTGCAAATCACATATCCACTAAGCTTCTAGTATCCAGAATATATAAAGAACTCTTATAATTTGATAAAAAAAAGACAATTCTTTTTTTTTTTTTTTTTTTTTTTAGACAAGGTCTCACTCTGTCATCCAGGCTACAGTACCGTGGCAAGATCACAGCTCACTGCAGCCTCAACCTTCCTGGGGCTCAAGTGATCCTCCCACCTCAGCCTCCTGAGTAGCTGGGACTACAGGTGCCACCATGCCAGGCTAATTTTTTGTATTTTTTCATAGAGATGGGATTTTGCCATGTTGCCCCAGCTGGTCTCAAACTATTGGGCTCAATTGATCCACCCTCTTCGACCTCCCAGAGTGCTGGGATTGCAGCTGTGAGCACCATGCCTGGCCTAGATAACTCAATTTTTTTTTTTTTTTTTTTTTGAGACAGAGTCTCGCTGTGTCCCCCAGGCTGGAGTGCAGTGGCGCGATCTCGGCTCACTGCAAGCTTCGCCTCCCGGGTTCACGCCATTCTCCTGCCTCAGCCTCCTGAGTAGCTAGGACTACAGTCGCCCACTACCGCGCCTGGCTAATTTTTTGTATTTTTAGTAGAGACGGGGTTTCACCGTGGTCTCGATCTCCTGACCTTGTGATCCGCCCGCCTTGGCCTCCCAAAGTGCTGGGATTACAGGCGTGAGCCACTGCGCCCGGCCGATAAATCAATTTTTTAAATGAGCAAAGGACTTGAATAGACATTTCCCTAAAGAAGACATACAAATGGCCAAAAAGTACATGAAAAGATGCCCAACATCATTAGTCATTAGGGAAATGCAAATCAAAACTACAATGAGATACCACTTTATACCCACTGTGATGGGTATAATTAAGGAAAAGAACAAGTGTTGGCAAGAATGTGGGGACACTGAAACTGTTGGACCTTCATGATGGGAACATAAAATGGTGCAGCCACTGTAGAAAACAGTTGGTGGTTCCTTAAAATGTTAAACATAGGATTGCCGTATGACCCAGCAATTTCATTCGTAGGGGTATACCCAAGAGACTTGAAAGTAGGTACTCAAACAAATACTTGTATATAAATATTCATAGTAGCAATATTCACAATAGACAAAAGATGGAAACAACCCAAATATCCATCAATAGATGAATGGATAAACAAAATGTGGTATATCCACACAATAGAATATTATTTAGCAATAAAAACAAATGAAGTACTGATATATGCTACAACATGGATGAACCTTGAAAACACTTAAGCAAAGGAAGCTAGACGCAAAAGATCATGTAGTGTATGATTTCATTTCTATGAAATATCAGGAATAGGTCAATTCATACAGATAGAAAGAAGGTTAGTGGTTACCAGGGGATGGGGGGAAGGGAGAATGGGAGTGACTGCTTAATGAGTCAGGAGTTTCTTTGGGAGATGATAAAATATTTTGGAATTAGATAGAGATGATGATTGTACAACATTGTGAATGTACTAAATGCCACCGAAGTGAATACTTTTATATGGCTAATTTTTTGTTATGTAGATTTTACCTCAATTTTTTAAAAAAGCAAGTTCCTTTAGGCCCCACATTCAGAGTTTTGGATTCAGTATATCTGGCTTTATGCCCAGGACCTGAATTTTCAACAAGTACCTCAGATACCACTGATGCAGGTGGTCCAGGGACATATTTTGAGAAACATTGCTAAACAATGTAAAGCTTCCTACTGATTCTCTTCCATAGATCTTTGAGCCTTTTGCTTTTTGTAACATATATCGTAATTGTAATGGCTTATCCTGCACCTCTTTTCCCATAGACTGTAAACTCCATGAGGGCAGTACCTATGTCTTCTTTCATCATCATAATGCTAACATTTGGAAAAAGCACCTTGAGGCTGGGCATGGTGGCTCATGCCTGTAATCCCAGCACTTTGGGAGGCTGAGACCTGGGCAACATGGCAAAACCCCATCTCTACAAAAAATTAAAAAGTTAGCTGGGTGTGGTGGCGCACGTGCCTGTAGTCCCAGCTACCTGGGAGGCTGATGCAGGAGGATCGATTGAGTCTGGGAGGTTGAGGCTGCAGTGAGCTGAAATTGTGCCACTGCACTCCAGCCTGGATGAGAGCGAGACTCTGTCTCAAAAAAGAAAAAAAGAAAAAAAGAAAAGAAAAGGAAAAGCACCTTGACGTTACATATGCCCAGTAGATATAGGGTGAATTTTTTTTTTTTTTTTTTTTTTTTTTTTGAGACAGAGTCTCGCTCTGTCACCCAGGCTGGAGTGCAGTGGTGTGATCTCGACTCACTACAACCTTGCCTCCAGGTTTAAGCGATTCTCCTGCCTCAGCCTCCCAAGCAGCTGGGATTACAGGCACACGTCACCACGCCTGTCTAATTTCTTGTATTTTTTGGTAGAGGCAGGATTTCACCATGTTGGCCAGGCTGGTCTTGAACTCCTGACCTCAGGTGATGCACCAGCCTCGGCCTCCCAAAGTGCTGGGATTACATGCGTGAGCCACCGTGCCTGGCCTGATATAGAGTGAACTGAATGACTGAATTGGATTAACTAGAAGGGATCAGAGTAGAAGGGAAAAATCTTAAGGAGCCTCTAGCCCAAGAATCCACAGTGTAAGTAGTGGGACCAGCGTTTAACCCCCCTTATCCCCATGGCTTCCATTGCACAACAAACTGTATCAGCCCACAGTGTGGAAATCAGGAAACTATGGTAGGGAAAGGAGGCCTTGCCCATGGCCCCAAACTGGGCTCCCCTTGGGGAGGCACCTCTTGGAGCTCATGGCCAAGACTGAGCAGAGTAGTCTTGGCTCTGAGACCCTGGGGCGTGGCATCCATAGGTGCACAGTTCTGTTGGCATGGCCTGGCTGGAAGACTCTGGCCAGGTTTACCTGGTCTCCCTGGCTGATCCCAGTGCCTTTTGGCTTGGTGACTGCTCTCACTCTTGGCTGCTTCCACGGTGCCTTAGAGCACACAGTCAGCAGAATAGCTTCCCTCAGCATTGCTGAGATGGGTCTGGGCCATCCCACTGTCGCCTGTGCTGACTTCTGAGGCCTCATCAACACTGCAGGAAGCATGATGCACCCAAAAGGATGTAGGTGGGACATCCAGGGGATGGAGCCTCCTGCCTGGGCATCTCATATGAAGCCAGCACAAATAATTGCATCCTCACTGCTCTTACCTCTTCTCATCCACAGGCGGGCTTCCTCGAGTCAAGCAATTTTCCTTTTCTCCTCTGTGTCTTCTCTGAAGGGAAGTGTGAAATTTTTCAAGTCTTCACTAAGTTTGTGACCATCAATTAACCCTAAATCAATCAATAATCACCACCCCTATACACACACACTTATATACACAAATATAGGCAGTCAGCCAGGCACAGTGGCTCACACCTATAATCCCGGCACTTTGGAAGGCTGAGGCAAGTGGATCACCTGAGGTCAGGAGTTCGAGACCAGCCTGGCCAACATGGTGAAACCTGTCTCTACTAAAAGTGAAAAAAAATTAGCTGGGCGTGGTGGCACATGCCTGTAATCCCAGCTGCTCGGGAGGCTGAGGGAGGATAATCATTTGAAGCTGGGAGGCAGAGGTTGCAGGGAGCCGAGATCACACCACTGCACTCCAGCCTGGGCGAAAGAGCAAGACTCCTTCTCAAACAAACTACATATACATAGTCAATGTCTTTCATAGAAAAAAGT
This sequence comes from Macaca mulatta, assembly GCF_049350105.2. Classification (NCBI taxonomy): domain Eukaryota; kingdom Metazoa; phylum Chordata; class Mammalia; order Primates; family Cercopithecidae; genus Macaca; species Macaca mulatta. The sequence continues at coordinate 150,759,775 of NC_133411.1, forward strand.
AGGACCTTTTAAAAATATTATCATTGGCTAATTATGTGACCTTCCTCAAGGCCTCAAATCCTTCCCTCAACATGAAAAGTTACTGCCAGCCAGGGCAGAGGCGTGTGCCTATAGTCCCAGCTACTACAAAGGCTGAGGAGGGAGAATCTCTTGAGCCCAGGAGTTCAAGTCTGCAGTGAGCTATCATCATGTCACTGCACTCCAGCCTGGGCAACAAACTGAGACCCCCATCTGTAAAATAATTAAATAATTTTAAAAATAAAAAATAGTAAATGAAAAACGTTGCTTCCATTGAGTACCTGCAACGCACCCGGCAGTTGAGCTTAGAGCCTTACAAATGCATCACCTCATTCAGTTCCCACACAACCCTATCAGATAAGTAACATTTTCTTTCTTTCTTTCTTTCTTTCTTTTTTTTTTTTTTTTTTGAGACAGGGTTTCACTTTTGTTGCCCAGGATGGAGAGCAATGGTGGATCTTGGCTCACTGCAAACTCCGCCTCCCGGGTTCAAGTTATTCTCCTGCCGCAGCCTCCCAAGTAGCTGGGATTATAGACGTGCACCACCATGCCCAGGAAATTTTTGTATTTTTAGTAGAGATGGGGTTTCGCCACATTGGCCAGGCTGGTCTCGAACTCCCGACCTCAGGTGATCCACCCGCCTTGGCCTCCCAAAGTGCTGGGATTACAGGCATGAGCCACCGCACCTAGCCAGGTAAGTAACATCTTAAAAAGGTAATTGTGAAATATAACAGATATACAGAAGCTGTCTAAAACATGTATATGAATCTATAATATATTAATATATATCTATTACATATGTATCTGTAGCAACATTCTCTTTCTTTCCTTATAGTTTTGTTACCCACATATGCATTTCTAAATAATATAATTTAGTCTTGCCTATTTTTGAAATATAAGTGAATGGGATCATATTGTACATATTCTTTTGAGCTTTTTTTTTTTTTTTTTTTAAACTTACTTTTATCTTTGTGAAAGACTAGAAAATGCAGACCCTGACTGGACAGCCACATCCCAGCTGAATTCTAATACCATGGAAGAAGGAGAGAATGGATGTTGGTGGATAATTAGCCATTTTGCTACAATGTATTATTCACCCACCTCCCATTATTTCTGGAGTTATTTCTTTCCTGCTCACTTTGATTAATAATTTCCCCTTCTTTTCTATCTCATGGCAACCTCAATGATAAATCATGGAACCAATGAGTAGGCTTTAGTTCAAGAAGGCAATAATTTCATTCTAGGTAGTTTTGGGCAATGTGAGCAGAAATGCCCTCCCACACCATTAAATTTTTCTTTCCCTCTTTTTTTTTTTTTTTTTGAGATGGTGTCTTACTCTGTCGCCCAGGCTGCAGTGCAGTGGCACGATGTTGGTGCACTGCAACCTCCATCTCCCGGGTTCAAGCAATTCTCCTGCCTCAGCCTCCCAAGTAGCTGGGATTACAAGCATGCGTCACTACACTGGACTAATTTTTTTTTTTTTTTTAATTTTTAGTAGAGGCGTGGTTTTACCATGTTGGCCAGGCTGGCCTCAAACTCCTGAGCTCAAGTGATCCACCCACCTCCACCTCCCAAAGTGCTGGGATTACAGGCGTGAGCCACCACACCTGGCCTCAAATTTTCTTAAATAAACATATTTTGAGGGCTTATTTACCGTAAGATACTAAGCACATGCAAAGGCATCCTGACTGCTTACCATGTATGGAAATTCCAATAAAAGGGCGTGCATAGTTAAAGGGTTAAGGGTATGTGCACCCACAGGGTAAGTCTTAGAACCAATTTATAGAGTCTTAGATGTCCAGCCATATCCTGTCCTGCAAGGACAGTCCCATGTAGTACATGCAGAGAAGGGTGGACTGGATGTGATATACATAAGGGGTTGTGGGCATAGGAGAGGTGGTGGGACAGGGTGATGATTAGAAAGACCGTAGAGTCTTACATGTCCAGCCATATCCTGTCCTGCAAGGACAGTCCCATGTAGTACATGCAGAGAAAGGTGGACTGGATGTGATATACATAGGGGGTTGTGGGCGTAGGAGAGGTGGTGGGATAGGGTGAGGATCAGAAAAACCTAGGAAGTGTTTCCTAGCTCTGCCCTAGTTGGGCGAATCTCTTAATTACTCTCAGCCTCAGTTTCCTCATCGGTAAAATGTACCTACATCTGAGAAAGAGATAGTAATTATCCTCATTTTACAGATGAGGAATCCCAGGCTCAGAGAAGTTAGCTTGCCCAAGAATTCATTAGAGGAAGCGGAGTCAGGATTCAAGCCCAGGCAGTCTGACTCCAGAGATGGAGTTCTTCATTGCTAAGAATCACTAGTGGGATGGGGGTGTGCAGAATGAGTTGGGGGAGGAGGATATACTTTTAACACACTTAATGCATCCACTGTTAGATGTTTTCTGATTTCCAAGTTGTTAAAAAGAGAGTAAGTGTGTTTTAGCATGAAGGAAACACGATACTGTGGGTGGGCAGGAAGGATGAGGAACAGAGACTCAATGATCCCCGGCTCTCTCTGCTGTTTCTTTCTTGGGTTTACAGCCTTGGGCAGGCCCCAAGTAGAACAGCCACGTAAACGCATGCCTAGAGCGCTTGCCTCCAAGATGAGGGCATGAGTGCAGGATGTCACTGAATTTCCCTCCCCCGGCAACCAAGATTTTTGGGGTTGGGGGGTGGGGTGCAACGGTTGCCACAGTTATTGTTCCTCCACAGCCTCGGAGCAAGATTTCCCCCCAAAGCCATATTAAATAAATAAAAGGAAATTCAGCAGATGGGAACATGAATCAATGAAAACTCCCATATGAGTGCAAAGATTTATGTCAAAAAACAAAACATCAACATCTGGGAGCTGCCACGTCTCCTCTTGGCTGCTCGTTTGGAATGGATTCTCAGTGTCGCTTTCCGCCTCTTTCTAGCCCTGGGAGAGGACAGCAAGAAATAAAGAATGAAGCCCATTAAAAATAGTCATTTTTAATAAGAAATGAACGCTGCTTTCCCCCTCAAGGCTGGAGGGAGCGTGATGCAGGCAGTGGAGCTGCGGGCTCGGCCCCTGGATCGTGGGGAGAGAGAGCCCCCTGCCGGGCGCGGAGGGGCGCCCTCCCTCCCGGGCCCAGCGCCGCTGTTTAGGGTCGGTTCCCTCCAGATTTCACAGCCGCGGCAGCAGCAGGAGCGCGCACACGCCCGCGCCCACTGCACTGCGGCGATGCTCGGCAGCTCAGCGGCGGTGCTCGGCAGCTCAGCGGCGGTGCTCGGCAGCTCAGCGGCGGTGCTCGGCTGCTCAGCCGCCGGGTCTTCACGTGTGTGCGGCCCGGCCCCGGGAGATTCTGGGGCAGTCTCCGCAGGCAGTCAAGCCTGCCGCCGGGGCGCTCCTCTGGCCACGGCGAACCTGCACCTGCCTTCCCCAATCCGGGGGAAGGGAGGAGGCGAAAGAGGAACCTAGGCCTTGAGTAATGTGTAGTGCGGATCCAAGTCCGCACTTAGCTCTTAAGCTGGGCCACGAGGGCCCTAAAGGGACAGGCATTGGATTCTGATATGTGGATTCAAATCAACTCTGCCACCGTCAACTATGTGACCTTGAAGAAATTTACCTCCCTGAGCCAGCAATTTCATCATCTGTAACATGGGAATAAAAGCACCAGTCTCCCAGGGAGGCTGTGAAAAGTAAATGGGAAACCATGTGAAATACTTAACATGGTGCACATATACATAAAATTTAATAAATGTTAGCAATTATAATCAGGGATAAAGACTCAAATTCTCATCATAGGTGACAAGGCTCTTACAACCCGTGTTGTAAGCTCTTGCAGCCTTGGAGAGGTCACTGACCTCTTCCATCACTGGGTTCCAGCCGCATTAACCTTGACTTCCACCGAGCAGCCTACTTCCTATCTGCCTCAGGACCTTTGCATCTGCTGTTCCCTCTGCCTGGATGGCTCTTTTCCACCTTCTGCTTCAACCCAGCCTGCTCTTTCTTTGGGCCTCTAGTTACTTGTCACATTGTCCAGGAAACCCTTCCTGATTCATTTCTGCCCAAAATATAGTTCCTCTGCTCTATGCTGTCATAGCAGCCCAGCTTCTCCTTCCTAGCAACCTTCCTAATTGAAACGTATCATCAGTTTTGTTATGTTTCTTATCCGTTGCCTACTGGACAATTCACTCCATGAGGCCAGGAGCCCAGCCTATCTCATTCGCTGCTGTATCCTCAGTCCCCAGGACCGTGACTGGCCTAGGCTCTCCATCTGTGGTAAATGACCCAGAGTGGATGGCAGGACTCAGGCCAGAGGGAATCCTGGGTCTTCTACGTTGTTTCACCAGTTCCTTCCAACAGTAAACATTCATTTATTAAGATCTTCTATATGCTATGTCCTGTGTTGGGCACCAGAGACACAGACTCATACAATTCAATCTCTGACTTAATGGAGCTTGTAGTTCAAAGGCAGAGATGGATATGGGAACAGAGGACAGCACAGATGGGGTGAAGACAGCAATGCGGGTGGTCGTTCTTACAAGGACAGGGCCCTTGGCTCCACGTGGCATAGATGGACTAAGCTAAGTGCTTTACCTGCATTATCTAACTAAAACTCACAACTATTAGAGAGGCCTATTATCATCCCGGTTATACAGATGAGACATAAAGAATTTAAACAACTTGCCTAGTGTCACAAAAAGAGTAAAAGCAGAAACGAGATTCGAACAGGCACATACACATTCTGATTCAGAGTCAGACCTCCAAACTACTTGGTCACACTGCCTCAAGAAAACAGCTGTGAGATTACCTACCTCCCACCCTCATGACTCCAGCTCTGTGCTGGGTAGAGTGCGGCCCTGCCCCTCCTGGGTTCCTGCCAATAGGACTGCCACCACCCAAGAGCAGAGAGGAGGTAGGGAAAGCAGGGCTGAGGGGCAGGGAATGCATCCACCCTGTTCCACACATGGCACTTAATGAGGAATGTTCACAAGGGTGGCAAAGGGGACCTGCAATAGCTCAACTAAAAACAGGAGCATCTCTGACTTCCGTGCTGCCAAATCCCCAGTGCTTGAGGGAGGCCCCAGCCTAAACCCAGCTCAATGCCCTGAGGGTGTTGCTCTCACCTTTCTCACCCACTTCCAAACTTCACTGATCCTGCTACACCTCCTTTCACCACCTGAGGCTTTTTTTAAAGGTTGAATTCACATCCTCCTCCATTTGCTCTCGTAATGGCAGCTCTGCCTGCCCACCTAGAACCCAAGAGTCAGCCAGCACAGGGTTTGGAGGCTTCTGGGGTAGCTGTTCTTCAGGGCCGTCTCGGCTGAGGTCAGGTACAGGGTTCCTTTGAGGATTCGATAGGACAACCTGCCTTTTTCGAGTGTCCCCACCCTCCAGCTGTCAGAAAGCTGCATCTTCCACTAGCATCTGGGGAATTCTGACAGGTGGATCTGAGGTCACAGCATGACATCTAATGGATAAATCTAGCAGGTGGTGGAGGACTGAACTGGAACTCAGCAAAGAGGACAAAGGTAAGGCTAATGATAGTCACCATTTTGAGTTCTTTCTGTGTGCCAGTCACTGTGCTAACTAAGCACTTTACATATGCTCCATTTGACAGATGAGGAAGTGAAGCTCAAAAAATTCAAATAACTTCCCAAAGTTCCCACAACTGAGAAAGTGGTGGAGGATTCAAACCCTGATTATTAGGACTCCAGAACCCAAGCTCTTAACCACTGTATTTTCATTTAAGAGTCGACAGGACAGAGGGAGTTTGAAAGCAATAGGGAAAGAATGGACATCTGGACGATGCTGGTACTAGGGGTCAGAAGGAGGAAGAAGCACTGCTAGAGAGATGTAGAGACCAGGGAAGCTGAAGAGGAGACAGATTTGAGGGTCTGATCCAAAAGAAGGTGATTTTGACAGAACCCAGTGACTTGCTGGGTATGGGAGTGTCTGACACCTTTGGGGTATCTGGGCAGATCATGAGAAATCCAGAAAGAAAGCCAGAGAGAAAGGGCTCACTTTGTTGCCTCCTGAGTCCATAATTCTGGTCTTTCCTGGGTCCCAGCTGTCTCTTGCCCTTGGGGTTCATTAAATGTCCTGTTCACTCTTCCATACCCTGATAAAACTTTTTCAAAAGCTAGCTTCAGTGAGTTTCTAATACTTGCAGTAAGAGTCAAAACTGGTGTGGGGTTATGAGAGGACCTGAACCAGAGGAAAAAAAGAAAACAGAAAACTAGTATTGGGGAGGGCAGACAAGGAAAAGTTGAGCCAATAGTGAGTTCAAGATTCCTTTCCTGGGTGGCTTGGGGAAACTACACAATAGCAGAAAAATGGAAGCGGATGATGAGGTTTTGTGTGTAAGATTTAAGGAGTGGATGGTCAACTGAGTCAAGTGCTCTGGGTCAAGGTGTCTGATTGAGCAAAGGTCCACTGGTGGTTAATGAGGTGGTCTTTGATGACCCTAGTGACCCCTGTGTCAGAAGAACAGGGATGGAAGCTGGGAGACAAGGCTGAAAAGTGAAGGAGCCATGCAGAAATGGAAGGCAGCAGGTGTGTTACTTAATTAAGAAATCTGGCAGTGGGAGAAAGAAACAGAATAGTAGCTGAAAAGGGCAGGAGGATCAAGTAAAGGATTTTTCCCCCAAGATTGGAAAGTCCTGTGTGTATTTCACAGGCAGAAAGAAAAAAGGTAGGAGAAAGATGTATGCTTTGGCATGAGGGTCAGGATAATTATAGAGACAAGGTTCTAAAAGGGACAGGAAGGGAATCGGACTGAGAACAAACAGAGTTTAGCCTTAGAACAAAGGGAAGAGACAGACCTCTCCAACTGAGACTGTGTTCTTGTCATTTCCGCCAAATCATAAACACGCCTTACATTTATTTGTTTAGTGTGCAGCTAGCATCTAGGTGTACTCACAGCTGCTCTTAAGTTAGATTCTTCTTAGTCATCATCAAATACAGCCACCATTTATAGATCATGTGCCCAGCAGTTTAACTCTGTCATCTCGTAAGAAGAGTACAATTATCATTCCCGTCATACAGATGAAGAAACTGAGGGAAAAGATATTACAATGAACTTGACCAAGATAACCCAGCTGCTAAGGGAGACAGCTGTGTTGGATGCTAGACAATTCAATTCTAGAACCCCTGCTCTCCTGTGCTGCTTTCTGACACTTCACAGAGTTTAAAATAATTGCCTCTAGAGAGTAGGATTAGAGGGTAGAGAGCGTGTGGCAGAGGTCTGCTGTCTTTTGATATAAGCCTTTAGTATTATATGACTTTTTACTAGAGTAGGAGCTTTTCAACGACTATTATTTATCTGAAGGGTCAAATCCATTGAGCTTGGCTTGCTCTATGCTCCCTGCCAGTGGGCTCTTGCTTAATATACATCACACTTAAGTATAAATTCACCCCTGGCCGGGTGTGGTGGCTCATACCTATAATCCCAGCCCTTTGGGAGGTCAAGGTGGGCGGATCATCTAAGGTTGGGAGTTCGAGACCAGCCTGACCAACATGGTGAAACCCCATCTCTACTAAAAACACAAAAATTAGCTGGGTGTGGTGGTGCATGCCTGTAATCCCAGCTACTTGGGAGGCTGAGGCAGGAGAATCGCTAGAACCCTGGAGGCAGAGGTTGCAGTGAGCCGAGATCGTGCCATTACACTCCAGCCTGGGCAACAAGAGCAAAACTCCATCTCAAAAATAAATAAATAAATAAATAAAATAAAATAAATTGACCCCTGACCAACCCCATGTCCAGATCCCTATCAGGTAGGTTTTCTACGATATGTTCTTTAAAAAGCAATTAAAACAAAAATATTTGTAGAAAGGCATTTGCACTCTTTTATAATAAAAATCCCAGCCAGGTGCGGTGGCTCACACCCATAATCTCAGCACTCTGGTCAGACCTCCTCTCCTGAGGTGAGGAGTTCGAGAACAGCCTGGCCAACATGGCAAAACTCCCTCTTTACTAAAAATACAAAAATTAGCTGGGTGTGTGATCCCAACTATTCAGGAGGCTGAGGCAGGAGAATTGCTTGAACCCAGGAAGCGGAGGTTGCTGTAAGCCGAGATTGCACCACTACACTCCAGCCTAGGCAACAGAGCGAGACTCCATCTCAAAAAATAAAAAATAAATAAAAACAAAATCCTCACTAATAAAAAGCAAAAGCAAAAAGAGCTAGTACTAGTATTAGTGCTGAGGTGATGACTCAGCTTTCTCAGTGCTGAAGGTGAGGTCACCAGCCTAGAAGGGACAGGGTGAAAATGAGGGCTCGACCCTAATACAGCAGCCAATAGTCTTTCTTGGATCCCTCTGGCCTGGTCACTCCCCTGCCAAAACCCTTCCTAGGTGTCCCATGCCTTCAGGACAGAGTCCAAATGTCTTACAGGCTTACAAGGCGTTATGACCCTGCGCCATTTACCTCTCCAGACTAAAGGCGTATCACCACCCTATCGCCATGACTCCCTGCCTCCCTCCCCAGCTCCACCTACAGTGATCTTAAATTGTGCTTTCTTTGCCTCCCTGGAACTTTGTATCAGCTGTGTCCCCTGGCTGAATTGGGCTTTCTTTTCTTCTTCTTCACCTAGTTTCCAGGCCTCATCATTCAGGTTAATTTAGCATTACTGCTTCCAGGAAGTCTTCCTGACTTCCATGCCTAGGTTATGGGCCTCCCCAGGTGTTCCCATTGCACTCTGTACTTTCTTCACCACAGCACTTGCTTCAAGTCTACTTCCCAGTATTCGTGACCTTGTGTTTTCTCCTCCCACACTGATTATGGGCTGACCCTATGAGTTGCTTTAACCAACAGAGTGCAGAAGTGATGCTATGCCAGTTCCTGCCAGCTTCCACTTGTGTACTTTTGGAAGCTCTGAGCCACTGTGTAAGAAGTTCAGCGACCCAGCTGGAGAGGTTATGTGGAGCAGAGGGGACCTGAGACTACATGGAGAAAGAGGCCCAGCCTTTCCAATGCCCTACTTGAGTCTTCATATGACTGCCATGTGACTACAGCCTCATGAGAGACCCCAAGTGAGACCAGCAGAACTGCCCAGCTGAGCCCAGTCAATTTGCAGAACTGTGAGGGATAATGATTGTTTTAAGCCACTAAATTTTGGGGTGTTCGTTATGCTGCAATAAGTAACTAAAACACCACTCCGTATTTTAATTGCCTACTGACTTTGTTTGCACTCCTAGGCTATTTTCTGTGAGGGCAGGGACCACATCCAGTTTTTTGGGTTTTTTTTCCCTCAAGACAGAGTCTTGTTCTGTCACCCAGGCTGGAGTGCAATGGTGCGATCTTGGCTCACTGCAACCTCCGCCTCCTCGGTTCAAGTGATTCTCCTGCCTCAGCCTCCCAAGTAGCTGGGATTACGGATGTGCGCCACCACACCGGCTAATTTTTTGTACTTTTTTTAGTAGAGATGGGGTTTCACCATGTTGGCCAGGCTGGTCTTGAACTCCTGGCCTTGTGAACCACCCACCTCAGCCTCCCAAAGTGCTGGGATTACAGGTGTGAGGCACTGCGCCTGGCCCACATCCATGTTTTAAAATTGTTACATACTTAGCATATCCTTTAGCACTAAATAAGCTATCATATATTTGATTAATGCAAATTAAGAATGCCTACAAAAATGAAGGCAACAAGTATCTAGAATACTCACTCTAGTGAGTGTACACAAAGTACACAATGGCATGTGTAGTAATCATGAAAGGTGATTAACTGGACAGCAGGCAATAGGTTCCCAATGTCAGACAGTTTACCTTTGTGGAGGGATTGAGTCAACTTGAGGGACTGTGCAGAGGGACTGAGCCACAATCCAAAACCACAGAGTTTGGGGTCTGGCAGTTGAGGGAGCTGCCATTCAACCAACAGCACTCCCATGGGCTGTACTGAACAGGTGGTCTGCTGTGGGCTCCAGCCACCCTCGCCATCTACCCTCACTCAAGTGGTCTGCTGATGTTCCTGTTTATGGGGACAAGAGATGCCATAATGCCATTCTATACATGGGGACAGATGTCCTAGTCTCTCCTTCAAAACTTTTCTACTAGCTTCAAACAGGGAGGGCCCTCAACTAATGTTTTTATGTGCAATGAATACATTTCTACTCATATCAGTAAATCCCCTGGCAGGGGTCTGGTACCCTTGGCTGTAATAATCATTAGTACAAGGTGTTCTGTCAACAGGCATTGTTTGGACATATTCTTTGGGCTGACAATTTACGTCAAGCCCTATGTGGGACACGGAAGAGGAAAATGCCATTCCTGCCCTGAAAGGAGAGAATTGGGAAGGCTAGAGTTACACAAATGAGATAAATACCAAGACAGCATATAATTATTTCTAAACTGTGTAGTAAGAAATTAAGTGCTATTTAGGTATTGGGAAAAGTAGGGAGCAGGGAGGGCTCAAACAGTTGAGGAGTCTACACTGAAGAGCTGGGATTGGGCTGAGCCTTGAGAAATGACACAAACTATGCATAATCTGAAAGGAAGGAGGGTACAAAAGACTCAGAAGGAAGAACACAGCCGAACCAGCATACTTGTTTGTTACTTTATTTTGAAGACAGTAACACAAGGAATGTGAAAGGTAGCCGTTCCAAATCCCGAAGCAAGGCTATTTCTGAAATAGTCGCCCAACATTCAAACTTCTGGGCCTTTATTTATTGTTTCCTCTGCTTGCAATGCCTTTCTTCCTTCTCCACCTGGCAAGCTCTTATCAATATTTAAAGGCCCCGCTCAAATGTAACTACTTTTCTGAAGCCTTCCAAGGCATCCCACAACCCACTGCTTATGCTTCTATGGGAACATAATCTATTATACTTGCCTACTTACCTTCCCTACTACTATAATTAATAGCAACTTACACTTACTGGGCTTTTACTGTATGCTAGGAACTATGCTAAACATTTTTATTTATTTTTTATTTTTTGAAGGGTATTCCTGAAACACCAAGCTAAACATTTTTTAACGTATTATTTTATTTATACCTCACAACAATTGCCATGAGGTATTATTTTCCCTATTTTATGGATGAAGCTCTTGAGACTTAGTGTGGTTAAGGAACATGCATAAGATAACATAGCTATGAAGTAAGCAAGTTGTGATTCCAACCTAGATTTGTGGGACTCCAAAGCCCACTACTAATCCACTGGACCGAGTTCCTGGAGGCCACAAATGCTCTTTCCTCATCTGTCTTCTCACATCCTAGGACGGGCTGATACATGGTTCAAAAGTTGTTTAACGGCCAGGCGCGGTGGCTCAAGCCTGTAATCCAAGCACTTTGGGAGGCCGAGGCAGAAGGATCACCTGAGGTCCAGGAGTTCAAAACCAGCCTGGCCAACATGGTGAAACCCTGTCTCTGTTAAAAATACAAAAACTAGCAGGATGTGGTAGCGGGCGCCTGTAATCTCAGCTACTTGGGAGGCTGAGGCAAGAGAATCGCTTGAACCTGGGAGGTGGAGGTTGCAGTGAGCCGAGATCACACTATTGCACTCCAGCCTGGGAGACAGAGAATCCGTCTCAAAAGAAAAATAAAAGTTGTTTAACAAATTAATACAACTTTCAAGCCACATGCCTGGGTCTAAAAGTAGGTGCCCCCAGTACACTTTTACCCCAGGTAGAGACTTCCACCCACCTTAAAGTCACATACCTGGAGAAAGGGGATAGGGAGGAAATCTAAACATCTTACACTTGAATGTGAGCTCCGTTATTTCACGAATTCAAGTGTGGTGAAAGGAACTATTTTTTTTTTTTTTTCCGAGATGGAGTCTCAATCTCACCCAGGCGCGATCTCGGCTCACTGCAACCTCCGCCTCCCGGGTTCAAGCAATTCTCCTGCCTCAGCCTCCGGAGCAGCTGGGATTACAGGCGTTCACCACCACGCGCAGCTAATTTTTGTATTTTTAGTAGAGACGGGGTTACACTATATTGGCCAGGCTGGTCTCGAACTCCTGACCTCAGGTGATCCGCCCGCTTCGGCCTCCCAAAGTGCTGGGATTACAGGCCTGAGCCACCGCGCCCGGCCGGAATTATTCTTTTCCACAAAAGAACAAACACATACATAACTTTCGCCACGTCTGAAGATGAGGGTTCTAATAGGGTGCGGGTGGTGTGTCAGGTATTTTTAAAGGAGCTACCCAAGAATCTCAGCCTGTCAGGCCAGTCATTCCATTTGACCCTATCTGGCGCGGATTGGGGCCCGGACAAGGTAAGGGGTTGACATGAAGCTGCACAGTGAGACAAAACTAGGCCCGAGCTAGAAGCCAGAATCAAAGCCTTGCTCCGTGCGGTTTCTCGTCGCAGTCGGGCCCTGGCCTGGCATCTCCAGGCAGGTGGCCTTGGACGGAAGCTCGGCCTACTGGCTTCACTTGTGGGACCCTGGGGGTCCTCTCCTCCGCCCACGGAGCCTGGTTACTCCCACCTCTTCAAGCCTAGGGCCTGGGGAAGCCTTTCCTCGTTCGCGGCCTCACGATCTGCAAGGTCCTCTTGCTCCCCCGAAGTCGCTCCAGCACCGCTTCTCAAGGTTCCCGCTTCCGAGCGGCTCGCTTCGCCACTTGCGGTCCCCAGCCTCTGCTTGGGAACGCCAAGGACATCCCCCGCGGAAGCCCGGGCCCACATCCCCATGCCCTTGCGGCACGTCACCTCCCCGCTGGCCCGGAATACGCCTCCGCCCTGCACTTCCTCCCTGTAGCGCCGTCTTTCCGGCTGGGCTCCCTTCTAATTGGCCGGCTCAAAGCTTCCTCGGGGACTCGGCCGCTCGGGGCACTGCAGCGGCCTCTGTAGCCGCTGTCCCGAGGTTTGGCCTCGCCCTTTCGGCCTCGCCCTTTCGGCTGCTCTCTATGGTGCCGGCAGCGACATGTGGCGCCTCCCGGGACTCCTGGGCCGAGGTAAGGGACGTCCCAGCAGCCAGCATCACTCTAGGCCGCAAAGACCGAACTGGAGTGGGGGCGGGCCCGAGGAAACAGCCGAAGCGATCGTGGGCGGGGTTAGAGCTAAGGAAGGTGGGGCCTGAAAGAGGGCGGGGAAGTCAGGGATTGTTGGAATTTGAGATGTGGGTGGGCCTAGCGAGAAGACGGTGGAGTCCAAGGAGATGGTGGGACTGTTGGGAGGGGGTGGAGTCCAATGGCAGGAGATGGTGGACTGAATAAATGAAAGACGATTAGGGGCCAATGGAGTAGGCATAGCCAGTGAAGAGAGGAGGGGTTTAGAGACAAAGAGACGCAAACATTAGTGAAAGTATGTGTATGAACGTTTGGTTATCTTAGAAAAGTGGTTGGCATCCATAGGAGAGCAGCAGAATCACATGGGTGCTTTAAAAAATGTGGATGCTCTACCCTGAGAAATCTTAGTTTATTGGTTCTGGGGTACTACCCTAGAATCTGTAGTAGATAAAAGATTCCCATGTGTATCCATGTTTAAGAACCTCTGCTGAGGCAGATGACAGTGATTCCTGGGTTCTTGTTGAGGTGCCTGAGTTTTGGTTGTTCTCTTCAGCTATTCCCCGTTCGCTGGGACCTAGCCTCTGGAGGGTGACTCCTAAGTCCACCAGCCCAGATGGGCCTCAGACTACCTCCTCCACTTTGCTGGTTCCTGTGCCTAACCTTGACAGGTAAGATACTGCCATTTTGCCACTCATTTCCTCCCCTGGTCTCCCCCCCCTTTTTTTTTTTTTTTTTTTTTGAGACAGAGTCATATTCTGTCGCCAAGGCTGGAGTGCAGCGGCGCAATCTCGGCTCACTGCAATCTCCGCCTCCCGGGTTCAAGCAATTTGCTGCCTCAGCCTCCCGAGTAGCTGGGATTACAGGCACCAGTCCCCACGCCCTGCTAATTTTTATTTTATTTTATTTTATTTTTTTGAGACGGAGTCTCGCTCTGTCGCCCAGGCTGGAGTGCAGTGGCGCTATCTCGGCGCGCTGCAACCTCCGCCTCCTGGGTTCAAGCGATTCTCCCAAGTAGCTGGGATTTCAGGCGTGTACCATCACGCCCAGCTAATTTTTTTTTGTATTTTTAATAGACACAGGGTTTCACCATGTTAGCCAGGATGGTCTTGATCTCCTGATCTTGTGATCCGCTTGCCTCAGCCTCTCATAGTGCTGGGATTACAGATGTGAGCCACTGCGCCCAGCCAATTTTTATATTTTTAGTAGAGACGGGGTTTCACCATCTTGACCAGGCTGGTCTTGAACTCGTGACCTCGTGATCCACCCACCTCAGCCTCCCAAAGTGCTGGGATTACAGGCGTGAGCCACCACGCCCAGTCCCTGGTCTCCCTTTGCCCCTACTTGACAGCCTCTTATTTCATCATCTAGGTCAGGTCCACATGGCCCAGGCACGAGTGGGGGTCCAAGGTCCCATGGATGGAAGGATGCCTTCCAATGGATATCTGCCCGTGTCTCCCCGAACACCCTGTGGGATGCGATATCTTGGGTAAGGCTTCCCCAGCCTTGTCCTTGACCTTCAGTGTAGATGAGAATGATCCTGCATGGATATACAGCCTACCCTGGAAACAAGGGCTAGGGAATCACTGTGTCCATTTAACAAGCAACCCATGATATTGGAGCATATTCAAGTAGATATTGCCACTTTCCCCACCCCCGCCATGTATGTTTTCCTCATTTCATTCAGTAAACGTTTATATAACACCTTCTCTGGGCCAGGCATTTTTGCTAGGCACTACACACATAGCAGAGAACAAGATAGATATATTCTTGCCTTCATGGATTTTATAATAAATAATAGTACATTGCATCATTTTGTAAATTATTTATTTTTTAATTAGTTTTATTTTTTTCTGAGATGGAGTCTTGCTCTGTCACCCAGGCTGAAGTGCAGTGGCATGATCTTGGCTCACTGCAACCTCTGTCTCCCTGGTTCAAGCAATTCTCCTGCCTCAGCCTCCCAAGTAGCTGGGATTACAGGCACGTGCCACCACGCCTGGCTAAGTTTTGTGTTTTTAGTAGAGATGGGGTTTCGCCATTTTGGCCAGGCTAGTCTCGAATTCCTGACCTACTGATTCACCCACCCCGGCCTCCCAAAGTGCTGGGATTATAGGCGTGAGCCACTGCGCCCTCATAGCATTAGTTATTAATGTAAAGTTTTATACATGCATTATCTTGTGTAATCATTACAAAATTTTTACAAGGGAAATACCACCTTCGTTTTACAGATGAGGAACCTCAGGCTCTGCAATATTAGGTAACATGCATAGGTCTCATACCTGTTAAGTGGAGGAGCCAGATTTAACCCTGGAGTTCATGTTCTACTGCTTGGTTGCTGCATCTAATACAGAGCCTAGCCCATAATAGTTACTCAATAGATATTTGTTGAAACTGATTTATAAGGTCAGATTCTTAGTAGTGAATACTAGGTCTCATAGGGCAGAGTCTTTGCTTTTCAGGCAACGCTCCAGGTAAAAGTTCTGCTTATGAGGTTTTCTGAATGAAGTTGACACACACATCACTCTCATGTTTGTCACAGCTCATCCCTGCTGCTTTCATGCTGTGTACTTTGGACAAATGACTTGACCTCTGTGACCCTTGGCTTTCTCAATCTGCAAATTGGTGACATCAGCAGAGCTGAGCCTGGGGTGTCTCCATGACAGGGTTACCTCTCTCTGAGGAGCTGTGTACTAAGGCCATATCACACCCTGAAGAGAGGAGCATTTTCCCATGTTGCCAGAGAAGATCTGAGCCCTAGGGCTGTCCCATAGTGAGAAGTAGGAAGTGGGCCTGGATTCCAGAAGTCCCAATGCCATCCCTGTGCTCTGTCACTACTGCTCATATGAAAGGGTCTGCAAGCTGTCCTCAGTACCATAGATACTTGTCTCTGTTCTTCACAATGCTGGTGCCTTTTCTTCTGGCCTTATCTCACATGTCACCCCCACAGAGAAGCTTTCCCTGACTCCTTGTCTTGTCAGGACCCCTCTTATGCTCTGTGTAGCTCCCTGATTGGTTTCCTTCTTGGCATTTAGCATCATTAGTAGTTATTGTATTCATTTCTCTCTGTACTTGTGTGTTGTCTTTTTAAACACAAGGTATAAACTTCATGAGGGCAGAAACCATGTCTGTCTTACTTGCTATTGTATGCAGTGCCTGTAGCAACAAGTAAGTATCTGGATCAACCTCAGTGTTTTTTTAGTCTGGACTGCAGTGGTGCAATCCTGGCTTACTGCATCCTCTGCTTCCCAGGTTCAAGCAATTTTCATGCCTCAGCCTCCTGAGTGGCTGGGATTACAGGTGTGCGCCACCACACCCAGCCAATTCTTGTATTTTTTAGTAGAATGGAGTTTCTCCATGTTGGCCAGTCTTGAATTCCTGGCCTTAAGTGATCCGCCTGCATCAGCTTCCCAAGTGCTGGGATTACAGGCATGAGCCACTGCGCCCGACCCTGAGGCAACCTTCTTAAGCGTAACACAAGGAGACAGGAGACAGGGAAAACCAAGCAGTCTCTGGGATAAGAGCTAGCTCAGGTCTTCTGCAGACCTGTCAGAGAAGAAACACCTTTACAAAGCTTACACCTGGAGATGTGTGTGTGCTGGGATGACTTGATTAGGGGAATGGGAGTTGGTGGAGGGAGGGGTTGTGCAAGACTGGAAAGAGAACCTAATGAGGAACTCTGACCTGTTGCTATATTTGCAACTAGGTGCCAACCTATCCCATTATCTTTTTGCCTGCCTAGTCTTTGCTTATTTAGTCACTTGATCAAGCATTTATTCAGTTTGTACTTATTAGGTCCGTACTATATTTTAGCACTGTGCTATACTTTTGCACCAGAGATACATTGGTGAGTGAAACATACATGGCCCCTGCCCATGTTGTGCTTATAGACTAACAGGAGAGACAGACCTTAGATAAATAACTGTGGAGATGATTGTTTAAATGCCGGTGTGGTCAGGGCTCCAGAGAAGTTAGGGTGTTGGGAAAGTTTGTAGTCGGGGAGCTGCGCCACCGGGATTTCCTGAGGAAGTGATGTTTGTGTGTAAGGCCGGGTCTGATGGAGTTGACTGGTGAAGGACCGTGTCCTTAATGTGCTGTCTTTCCCAGGGCACTTTGGCCGTGCTGGCCCTGCAGCTGGCAAGGCAGATCCACTTCCGGGCATCCCTGCCAGCAGGACCTCCGCGGGTAGAACACTGCTCCTGGCACAGTCCCCTGGACCGTTTCCTCTCATCTCCCTTGTGGCACCCCTGCTCCTGTGAGTTCTCAGTCCTGGGGACAGGAGGGCTGGGCTGGGAGTTTCTCTGGGCCAGGAAGCGTCTCTGGACACACCTCAGGAAAAGAGCCATCAGCAGCTCCTTGCTTTTCCTATCTGAAGTCAGAGGAAGAGGAATGTGGGGAAGTTCTATCCACCCAGGGTGTGGGCCACACCTACCCCTCAGTATCTTTCCATTTCCTCCCATCACCTCCAACCAAGGGAGCCCCGCAGGGTCCAGACTACTTTAGATTCTGGGTGTGGCTTCCTGGCCCACATTCAACCAGTTAAATTATTCTCTGGTCAGTCACTCAGTCATTCATCAATAAATGAATCTTTATTGAGCACCTATTATGTGCCATGGTGCAGAGGCAACATAGCCTAGTGTCTGAACACTGAACATAGGCTAGAATATGAACCTCTAGAGTCAGATTCTAGAGGTTCAAATCCCAAAACTGCTGCATACTAGTCTTATGTCCCTAAACAAGTCACTTTTAACTTCCTTCTGCCTCAGTTTCTTCATCTATAAATTGGGGTAATAATAAAACCCACCCCATAGGTTTCTTGGGAGGACTAAATGAGTTAGTACATGTCAAGGACTTAGGGCAGTGCCTGGCACATAGTAAGTGTGTAGTAATTATTAGTTTAAGCATTAGTTCTTATCCTTATTATGATGATAATCATTGGCAATATTGATATCAAAGAAAGTGCTAGGTGCCTCCCTGCCACTGAAGAATTTAGGCAGAGGATTGATTGATGCTTAGGGTGGGAGATCAGCACAAATACAGGCCCCTCTAGACTCCTCTGGAGGGAAGCCAAGGAAACAGAGGAGGAGGAATGTGAAGGAAGTATCACAGGAGTTTCAAAATTCTTCCTATGGCCTCTAAAACCTCAGGGAGGACTCAGTCAAGCCCGAGCAGCCTGCACTGATCCTCTTCTGACCTGATCACTCTTTTTTTTTTTCTTTTGAGACAGAGTTTTGCTCTCACTCAGGCTGGAGTAGTGGCGTGATCTTGGCTCACTGCACCCTCCGCCTCCTGAGTTCAAGCAATTTTCCTGCCTCAGCCTCCTGAGTAGCTGGGATTACAGGTGTGTGCTACTGCAACCCGCTAATTTTTGTATTTTTAGTACAGATGGGGTTTCACCATGTTGGCTAGGCTGGTCTTGAGCTGCTGACCTCAGGTGATCCACCCGCCTAGGCCTCCCAAAGTGCTGGGATTATAGGTGTGAGCCACTGTGCCTGGCCCAGACCTGACTACTCTTGCTGTCTCTTTCCAGCACTGCGACAACACGTCCTCCCCAGCCCTGATTGCCCAGCTCCCAGGCACACTGGCCTCAGGGAGCCCAGGCTTGGCCAGGAAGAAGCCTCAGCTCAGCCCCAGAACTTCTCACACAACTCCTTGAGAGCAGCTCGTCCTCAGGACCCCTCTGAGGAAGGTATGTCCCTGCCTCATGGAATCAGCAGAAGGCAGGGGGTGGTGGTGGCAAACTGGGCAGAGGGATGTTGGTTGCTGTGAAGGGAATTGGCATTCCTGTGAGGTCCCATGCCTTGTGAGGTGATTCAGGGTTATTTCGGTTCCTGGTGAGGGTGCTGGATGGAAAGCCTGGGTAGATTGGAAGAGTCGGAGAAAAGAAGTACAACTTTCTCCTTTGCCCTGGCCAGGTGTCGGCCTTTCCCTTGCAGGTCCCAGTGATTTTGGCTTCCTGCATGCCAGTGGCAGCATCGAGTCCAAGGCAAAACCAGCCCAGCCTCAGCCCACTGGTGAAAAGGTATTATCCAGATTTGGCCACCTGGCTCCTCATAACATTCTCTTGGGCAGGTGGCAATCCCAGTAAACCATCCCTTGGTAAGTCTTTATATTTCTTTTCCAGGAACAAGATAAATCAAAAACTCTTTCCCTTGAGGAGGCTGTGACTTCCTTTCAGCAGATCTTCCAGCTCAGTGTTTCCATCGCTTTCAACTTCCTGGGTAACCAAATGGACCCTGCCTCAAGGCAGGAGGGTGGGAAAATGGAAAGGGTATGGGGTAGGTCAGATATAGTCAGGATAGGGAGTGGCTTAAATGAGAGATTTTATTTTCTCCCAGGTAGGGAGATTTTATTTGGTCCCAGGTAGGTAGACTAAATCTGGCGTGGCAGGGACCCATTCTTACGCAAATGTGTCCTGCCATTTTAAAACTGGCTCCCAACTTGAGGCGCAGTTTGGTAGTTTCAGCTCCTGTCCTCCTGTCTGTATTCTAGCCAGCTGGAAGGGGCAAGGTAGGGACGCTAAAGGATCACTCCTTCCCTTTAATCTAGACGTTGCACAAATCCTTATCCAGAATGTAGGCACATGGCCACACCTTGCCACCGAGGAGAGTAGTTACTGTGTATGAAGGAGAAAATACATCTTGGAGGGCACACAGCATTCTCTGCCACACTTAGGAAAGAACAGGCTCCTGGGGTTTGGAGCAGACCCTCAGTGTGTGAACAGGAACCTCTTACCCTCATGTGGGGACTCCAAACACCCTTCCACCATTTGTCCTGGTCTCTGCAATAGCTAGGCTCCTTTTAGGCCTTCTAATGTGGAGACTCAGACTCCCCACAGCATCTGCTGGGGTCTAGTGAGCAGATAGGCAAGAGGCTGCGATTCACTCACAACAAATTTATTGAGCATTTACCCTTTGCCAGTTCCTATTTTAGATAGTGGGGATACAGTGATTTACAAGACAAAGTCCTTATTCTCAGGGAGCAGAAAAACAATAATTGAAAAACAAATAAAAAGATAATTTCAGATGTTGATAGATGTTATGAAGAAAATAAAACAAAGGAATGTGTTAGTGACTTGAACAAGGAGTAGTTTTGATTTAGAAGTCCTCACTGAGCAGAAGACCTTTGATCTAAGACCTGTCACAAGAACAGCCTTTTTTGTTTCAATCTGGAGAAGGAGCTTTCCAAGTGGTGGGAAAAGTAAGCGCAAAAATCCTGAGGCAGGATTGGATTTTGATTGCTAAGGGAACAAAAGAAAGGTGAGTGTGGCTGGAGCTTAGAGATCTTGAGAAGGGCCGAAGGAGATAAAGCCAGAAAAGCAGGCAGGGGGTCAGATCAGGTGAGGTCTTCTGAGCTACAGCAAAGAGTGTGGATTTTCTAAGTGAGACAGGAAGTCTTTGGAGGGCTTTAAGCCGGAGCTGGAAAGGGGGCAGTCACATGATCTGATGTACTTTTCCAAAGATCTCTCTGGCTGCCATGTAGACAGACATGGATTGTAGGATTGCCAGAGGGGAAAAAGGAGACCAGGTAGGCGCTGTTGGTGACAGCTAAACAAAACGTGTCGGTGGCATGGTCTAGAAGAGAGAAAGGAGAGAGCAAGGAGAGTAGATGGATCTGGGTATATTAATGAGCCAGGTGGGAAACAGGAGGATGGTGGGATCCTTTGCGCTCCTGAGTCTTTTCCCCAATGGCAGAGGGCTCTGTGAACCCTGGACAGTGAGTTTGCAGGCAGCAGGGAGGCAACTTTGTTTAATTCACTGCTGGCTGAATGGAACCTGGTTTCTCCCTCATTAGCTTTATGTGATTTTGATGGGCAAAGAGTCTCTTCTCAGAATTTTCTTGCCCATCCCTTCATTCATATATTCATGTATTCAGCAAGCACTTGGAACGGTGGCAGAACACAAAAGGAGCATAAGCCATAATCATGTTTTGCATTTGTATGGTGCCTTCACTCTCGGCGAAGTTATTTCTTCTACATTCTTTTTCTGCTTCTGCCTCCAGGATTTTACAGTCTAATTGAGGAGACAGGACTTGTTCTTTTGAAATGGTTTAGTTTGTAGAAAAGGCTTGGTATATTAAGTAAGTGCCAAAAAAGTGTTTAAAGCCTGAGTGTGGTCTGAAGGTTCTAGAGCAGACACAGGATGGGAGCTTTGATGGTGGAGGTGGAAAGAGAGATCCCAGGCAGGAGAGACAGTTGGAGCCAAGGCTTTGAGTTGAAAATTGGCCATGCCCTGATCCTTTCCTGTTTCCTCTTTGTTTGGGCAATAAAAAGAGCATGGGCTTTGGAGTTGGACGTGCCTGCATTCAGGTCTTGACACTGCTGTATTACCGCTCCCAATTTCTTCATAAAACAAGATTAACGGTATCACTTGTATCAGTTAGGGTTTGTTGGTTATGAGCAACCTAAACCCACGCTGGCTAACTTAAGCACAAAAGGAATCTATTGGGATCTATTGACCTGCCAAGCCTCAGAAAGGACAGGAATCAGGGAAGCTCCAGAGACCCAAGAGGCAGCAGCTGATAGACAGTATCTTCAGAGTGCTGCTGTCAGAATAAACCTACAAGGGCTGTTTTCTCTCCTTGTCCCAACCAGATCAAGGTTCAGATTCCTGAGAAGGAACCTCCGTGGTTAGGAAGAACACAAGCACATTGATTGACAGCACTAGGGGACGGGTTGTTCCCAATGGGAAATCTAGATGCTATTACCAAGAGAAGGAGGAGTGGTTTATAGCAGGGCAGAACCCACTGCTATCTATGGCAAACCAGTGAAATATTCAGAGGATAGAAATATATGCAAAGAGCTGGACACAGTGGCTCATGCCTGTAATCCCAACGCTGTGGGAGGCCAAGGCAGGTGGATCGCCTGAGGTCAAGAGTTTGAGACGAGCCTTGCCAACATGGTGAAATCCAATCTCTACTAGAAATACAAAAGTTAGCCAGGCATGGGGGCAGGCATCTGTAATTCCAGCTACTTGGGAGGCTGAGGCAGGAGAATCGTTTGAACCTAGAAGGTGGAGGTTGTAGTGAGTCAAGATTGTGTCACTGCATTCCAGCCTGGGCAACAGAGCAAGACTCCATCTCAAAAAAAAAAAAAAAAATACATATATATATATATGTATGTAAAGTGTCTGGCACAAAAAAAGAAAGGGAGGAGAATCAGATGTGGAGTCTGTAGGTACCTGGCTGAGGGTGTGGGGAAGTTCACTGAGGAAGCTGTGAGTGTTTGTGCCCTGTGCCTTCTTACAGGGACGGAGAACATGAAGAGTGGCGACTACACGGCAGCCTTTTCTTACTTCCAGAAAGCTGCAGCGCGCGGCTACAGCAAAGCGCAGTACAATGCGGGCTTGTGTCATGAGCACGGCAGAGGCACCCCCAGAGACATTAGCAAGGTATTCCCCTTCCCCCAAGCCCGCCCGCTGTGCTGGGCTGCTGAGATTGATGTCTAGAAATGAGCAGTGGGCAGGGATGGGGGAAAGTTTGGCTTCTTTTCTCCACTTGGTTCTAGCCAAGCTGCGAAGGAAAAATAAGAAAGAAGCTCCTAACTTCCAGGAATTTAGACTCAAAATTCAGGGAGGGCAGGGATTTTGCCTTTCTTCTTTGCAGCTATATCCTCAGCGCTAGAATAGCATCTTGATGAATGGATGAATGAATTTTTAAAAAGTGGGATAAGAACACAAAGAGGTTATATATAAGAATGTATTTCTTAGAGTTGTATGTGAAGGCAGAAAAACCCAAAAAACCCTGAAAGTTTCTTCAATAGAAAACTGGTTAATTACATCTATTTGGGCCTTAAAATGATGTGCTAGATATGTATGTCAGGGAAAGACATTCATGGTGTACCATTAAAGTTAAAAAAAATAGGTTATAAAGTAGTATAGTATGTATAGTATGATCTAAGTCTCTCTTTGCCCCCCCGCACATACACATATGTGCGTGCAAATGCATAGATGTCTAAAATGTATGTGTGTATGTCTAACACATACATGTGAGAAGATATTTACAAGGCTGTATACACTAAAATGTTAAGCAAGAATGATCTTTAGGAGGCTGAATTTCTTGGGATTTTATGTTTCTATTTTTGGTTTATATTTTAAAATTTTGGCTTATCTGAATTTTGTGACTAGTCTATAATTATTATGTATTATTTAATTAAAATAATTTTTAAAAATTTCACTGAAAGGAAAAGATGTACAGAGTTACCAGCTGACTGAGTGTTTCTCCCTTTGCCCCAGGCAGTCCTTTATTATCAATTGGCTGCCAGCCAGGGCCACAGCCTGGCTCAGTACCGCTATGCCAGGTGCCTACTACAAGACCCAGCCTCTTTGTGGAACCCTGAGCAGCAGAGGGCAGTGTCCATGGTGAAGCAGGCTGCAGACTCAGGCTTGAGAGAGGTGAGTGCCATTGGCAGGGTCTGTCCAAGGTCTCTGGGGCTTGTGGAGCCCGAAAGTGACCAAGGTGCCTTTTTTTCCTTCCTCCTTGACCACAGGCCCAAGCTTTCCTCGGGGTGCTTTTCACCAAGGAGCCCTACCTGGATGAGAAAAGAGCTGTGAAATATCTTTGGCTTGCAGCCAACAATGGGGTATGAGCTCTCTAGTGGGCAAGCATGTTGGGGATGAAGCCTGATAAGAGAAGGGATTTTGGAACTGGTACTGAGTTCTTCTGTGCTGAGGAGATTGTTTGATAGGAGCCTTGGCCTGGCTTCAAGCCTTAGCTGTCACTGACTTACTGTGTGACCCTTGGGCAGCTGCAATAGAACGCCGGAGCTGGCTTGCACCAGGCTGTGAGAGCTGTTGGCGGCTTAAAATCTGCTATGGTGGGAATATTTTCACCACAGGAATTGCTAAATGCCACAAAGCAGAACTTCCCCCCCCCCCCCCAAGAGCCAGTTGCTCAACATTTACCAGCACACTACTGGGCCTGCTCACTTCTTGATTCAAACCTGTTTCCTCCTCTGTAAAATCAGCATAATAATGCTTGCCTTACGTGTCCACTACTTCACAGGGTGGTTGTGAGGATCAAAATCTAACCGAGATAACTAACAGGTGTGACAGTGCTGTGTGACCTGTACACATGAAAAACGCATCATTACAAGTGATGGTAACCCAGGGAAATCAGAAGACGCATCAGGTGGAGACAGTAAACAGGGAACACTGCTCAGTTTGGGGTGGGTGGGGATGTCTGGTTGTTTGTGAACTGGGGTCATTGGCATTCAGACAATTCAGATGTGTTCCATGAAGCATTAGTTCTCTGGGATGTTTATAAGTCGTAAGAGGAAAAAAAAATGGTTAGATGGGTTTGGGAAGTACTGAGTTAAACAGTTCATGCAGGAAGTCTCAAAGCTTTATGTCACTGTAGATCACTGAAAAGGCCATCTGTAATTCGCTGTATTCCTCAAGTGTATTTGACTAGTGTATCTTTTGAGTTGCATCTTGAAGGACCAGGAGTCTTAGATTAAATCAAGCAATATATGCGTGAACTGTAATCTCCCTACATAGGGGACTGCTGCTTCCTTTGTTTTCTGGCCAACACACTGATAGCTTCATTGAACTCCTGGGCATCAGAATGCTTTTCCTTGTCTACTCTGTGTTGCCCAAAGTATCTGTAGTAGCTGTCCAAAGGGGACCAATGCCACCAAGTATCCACCAGATAATCAGACCAGCATGCTAGCAGGAGAAATGCACAAAAGGATATCTGTCACCTGCTATGTGACACTGTATTGGGACTCAGACCTGACACTCTTCCACCCCACAGGGAATTGTATCTTTCTGGGTTGGTACTGAGCAGCGATGCAGGGGTGGTGTTTTGGCCTCACATGTGTCCACTGCTATGTTGTAACCTGGTCTGTAGGCATGAGTCTGCCGTGTGTTATAGAAGTAGGGGGAGAATGTGTAGACAACTCTTCCCAGAAATTTGACTGCGGAGGGTAGAAGAGAAATGGGACCATGGTTGGGAGTCAATAATGTTTTGTTTTGTTTCGGTTTTTTTTCTTTTTTCTTTTTTTTTTTTTTTTTTGAGACAGAGTCTCACTCCGTCGCCCAGGCTGGAGTGTAGTGGTGCAGGCTCGGCTCACTGGAAGCTCTGCCTCCTGGGTTCAGGCCATTCTCCTGTCTCAGCCTCCCAAGTAGCTGGGACTACAGGTGCCCGCCACCATGCCTGGCTAATTTTTTTGTATTTTTAGTAGAGACAAGGTTTCACCGTGTTAGCCAGGATGTTCTCGATCTCCTGACCTCGTGATCCGCCCTCCTTGGCCTCCCAAAGTGCTGGGATTACAGGCATGAGCCACCACACCTGGCCTGTTTTGTTTTTTTAATTGGGAGAGTGAATATGATTCGTATAGTGAATGTAAGCACTTTTCATATAGTGTATTTAATCCTTGCAACAACCTAATAAAGTAGGTGCTACTAGTATCCCACTTTATAGGTGAGGAAACTGAGGCACCATGAGTTAGAGTCACATGCCTGAGTTAACACAGCTGGTAAATGGTAGAGCTGTGATGGGAGCACAGACAGTCTGGCTATGCAGCTGGACACCCAGCCTCTACCTCTACCTACCTGAGCC
Organism: Macaca mulatta; assembly: GCF_049350105.2. Classification (NCBI taxonomy): domain Eukaryota; kingdom Metazoa; phylum Chordata; class Mammalia; order Primates; family Cercopithecidae; genus Macaca; species Macaca mulatta. Next base: position 150,785,250 of record NC_133411.1, read on the forward strand.
TATTCCTACCAGGAGCATAGTTCTCAGTGAGAGGAGAGAGAATCGAGGATCCAGAGCTGGGGCAAAGAGCATGGCTTTATTTTTTTTTATTTTTTATTTTTTGACATGGAGTCTTGCACTGTTGCCCTGGCTGGAGTGCAGTGGCGTGATCTTGGCGCACTGCAACCACCGCCTCCTGGGTTCACACGATTCTCCTGCCTCAGCCTCCTGAGTAGTTAGGATTACAGGTGCATACCACCACACCTGCCTAATTTTTTTTGTATTTTTAATAGAGACGGGGTTTCACTATGTTGGGCAGCCTGGTCTCCAACTCCTGACCTCGTGATCTGACCACCTTGGCCTCCCAAAGTGCTGGGATTACAGGTGTGAGCCACTGCGCCCAGGCCGAGCATAGCTTTTTAGAGAAGAATTGCTTTTTCTGTCAGCCCTCCCAGGCAGAGATTCAGGAAGGCACAGGGCCTTTGGGAAGACAACCCTCCACCCTCGCCTCCTTGCTGTTTCAGGGCAACGTAGGAGCCCGACTCCCAGGTTTCCTGTAACTGGGCTGTTTCCTATAGTCTTCCTTGTGCATGCTTTCAGCCACCCTGTGCAAGAGAAGCCTCTACACTGCCCTGGCTGGAATCTCCCTGGGTGGAGGGATCCCCCTCTCCTTTGTGTTGGGTGAGCTCTGAGCCTCTGGCGTTTCATGGTTGAGATCCCTTGTTATGGGACGGGCCAAGGCTGGGTCTTGTTCCTGCATGGATGAAGTCCCAGCATGCCTGACTTCACTTTCCTCCTGCCTTAGCGTTTCAGTTCCTCATTCTTGCATGTGTGTATCTGTTTGTCCATTTTCTCCTTAGGACTCACAGAGCAGGTACCACCTTGGAATTTGCTATGAGAAAGGCCTTGGTGTGCAGAGGAATCTGCGAGAGGCCTTGAGATGTTACCGGCAGTCAGCAGCTCTGGGAAATGAGGCCGCCCAGGAGAGGCTGCAAGCCCTCTTTTCCATGGAGGCTGCAGGTACAGACCCAAGTCCAAGCCAACAGGTTCATTCCCTGAGCTCAGTACTCTGTGACAGAGTAGTAGATAGCAGTAGTCTCTGGTCTCCTAATCATTTCCAACCCCAGTGGTGGCTAAGAACACAGCTTTTGGGGACGGGCACGGTGGCTCACGCCTGTAATCCCAGCACTTTGCGAGGCCAAGACTGGCGGATCACGAGGTCAGGAGATCGAGACCCTCCTGGCTAACATAGTGAAACCCCGTCTCTATTAAAAATACAAAAAAAAATTAGTCGGGCGTGGTTAGCGGTGCCTGTGGTCCCAGCTACTCAGGAGGCTGAGGCAGGAGAATGGCGTGAACCCGGGAGGCGGACCTTGCGGTGAGCCGAGGTTGCGCCACTGCACTCCGGCCTGGGCAACAGAGCAAGACCCCGTCTCAAAAAAAAAAAAACCAGGCTGGGCGCAGTGGCTCAAGCCTGTAATCCCAGCACTCTGGGAGGCCGAGACGGGAGGATCACGAGGTCAAGAGATCGAGACCATCCTGGCTAACACGGTGAAACCCCATCTCTACTAAAAAAATACAAAAAACTAGCCGGGCGAGGTGGCGGGCGCCTGTAGTCCTAGCTACTTAGGAGGCTGAGGCAGGAGAATGGCGTAAACCCGGGAGGCGGAGCTTGCAGTGAGCCGAGGTCGCGCCACTGCACTCCAGCCTAGGCGACAGAGTGAGACTCCATCTCAAAAAAAAAAAAAAAAAAAAGAATGCGGCTTTTGGAGTCAGACAAACCTGAGTTGTTTTTTTTTTTTTTTTTAATTTTTATTCGAGATGGTGTTTCACTCTTGTTGCCCAGGCTGGAGTGCAATGGCACGATCTCAGCTCACTGCAACCTCTGCCTCCCAGGTTCAAGTGATTCTCCTGCCTCAGTATCCCGAGTAGCTGGGATTACAGGCACCCACCACAATACCCGGCTAATTTTTTGTATTTTTAGTAGAGACGGGATTTCACCATGTTGGCCAGGCTGGTTTCAAACTCCTGACCTCAGGCGATCCACTCGTCGCGGCCTCCCAAAGTGCTGGGATTACAGGTGTGAGCCACTGCGCCCAGTCAAACCTGAGTTTTAACCCCCACTGTCACTGAACTTGGACTCCATGGCTTTGTGCCTCAGTTTCTTCACCTCTAAAAATGAAGGTAATGGTAGCACCTAACTCATTAGATTGTCATAGGGTTAAATGAGATGACTCTAAGGGACTTAGCACAGCCTGACAGCACAGTAGGTATTGAACAAGTGGTAGCTGCTCTGATGATTTTGTAGGAGAGACAATATCCCAAGGTTGCCTGAATTACCCTTCTAGGGCTCTGAGAGCCCTGCTCACTCATGAGTCACTGGGGTTGGGAGTTAACAATGCCTGGGGAACCAAGTCCTTGAAGAAGTGCTGGCTCCAAAGTCGGAGTCCAAGAATGTACAGCATGAGTAAGAGTTGCTCTCACCTCTTCTTGTAGCCCCAGGGCCCAGCGACCTGACAGTGACAGGACTGAAGTCTTTCTCCAGCCCCTCCCTCTGCAGCTTGAACACCCTGCTAGCAGGAACCTCACGCCTACCACATGCCTCGAGCACAGGGAACCTTGGCCTCCTCTGCAGAAGTGGGCATCTCGGAGCCAGCCTGGAATCCTCCAGCAGGGCTATCCTCCCACCCCCCTACCCACTGGAAGGGAGTGTTGTAAGACTAGGTTTTGGCTAAGGTGAGATAAAACATAGTCCGTGGTGCCTCTTAGGGGCCAGAGGGAGCAGGAGGTTGGATAACAAAAATAAAGCATCAGTAACCCTTTCCAGGTAGAAATTACAGCAGGAGTTTAGGTTCCCAAGCAATTTCACGTACATGGCTAGTAAGTGACTGATCTTCCCCCACACTTGGTAGCCTCACAGATGAGCCTTGGATGCATCCACAGTCATTTCTGGTCTGTGCGCCAAAGGATGCATTCAGTGACCTATGAAAAGCCCTACTGAAGGGTCCAGAGACCCTTGTGCGCACCTTAGCCTTTGTCTTTGAGCAAATAACTTACCTTCTCCCTTCCTATGCCTTGGTTTTCTCACACTTAATCCTGTACTGCTGTTTGCCAATGTCTGATGTGTGTATCCCTGGTTCACAAGAAGATTTTAGGTGGTATTCAAATTAATATTTTCTATTTCAGTAGCTACATATTTAATGTATAATATAAAAATATGACTAGCATATTGAGCTGTGTAGTTTGGCAGATGTTCTGTCTAGGATAAAGCTAACTGTAAAAAAAAAAAAGTGAATCAGTTTAAAGAAAAACAACGTAAAAGGGGGCACAGGTCCAGAGAGGGAGCAAAAATCATAGGGGCGGTTCTGTGAATGGCTGGCACTTAAAAATACTGAATTAGGCCATCCTCAAGACTAGCTCCACCATTCACCTCTATTCATCCCCCATGGGCTCATAATCATTTTCATTTCACCTTTGATTTGGAAGGAAGACGTTTCTTGCCCAAATGCCTGGATGTGTCTGCTTGACTTTCAGAACTTCTCACCTCAGCCCTAAAGATGGAGCCTGTGGGTTCTCAGAGAGATATCACAACTTGAGTCCCGAAGAAGAGGCCGGTTCCCCACCCACCTTCCCCCAAACCCTAAGCACCTGCGCCAGTACAATCAAGAAGAGGAAAGTATGTGAAGACCCAGGTCTGGCTCTGCCACTTGCCTGGCCATGTCACCTTGAAGCAGTGACCTGACTCCATATTGCTTCCTCAGTTGTATACCAAAGGCAATGGTGTCTGCCTTCCTACCTTACAAGACAAATGCAAGGGCATTTCACCACAGAGAGGACCTTTGTGCTCACTTTGGCCCGGGAGGCAGTGATGCTCATGGTTGCATGACTTTATGAGTTGCTGGGCCAGGATGAGGACCTGGGCCTCCTGACTCCTGGCCCAGGGTTCTTGTCCATCAGTTCAGACTGCAATTTTATGTGAAAGCATTATGACTGTCCTAGTCATGGGAGAGTAAATGTAGATTGAATGCTAGGAGTCCTAGAGCTGGAGAGTGTGATTCTGAGGTCCCCGTTTGGGAAACGTGTGCCAGAAATGTCTAGGTGTTTAATAAAACAGATATTGGATTATATCATCACTCTTGCCCTTGAGTATGTTGGGAAGAGCCAGGTAGATGGGCAGGGGGAGCTGAAAGCCGAGGCTCCGTCCTCATCTCTAAACTCTCCATTAACCAATTTAAAGGATCTTAAAAGCTTCTCTAAGAGAGAGACTTAGGGTAAAAAAAGATTTCTGAGTCAACGCTAATGAGTCCAATTACTGAGTTTGTGAATAGCTATTCCTTGGCTTCTGGATGTTCGCCCAAGTTGAATAGCATAGATGTGGTTGAGGGTGGGGGCTGGGAGGGATAGAGGGCCCACTCCTCACAATCCCGTGACTGTTTGAGTGGAGACCAACCAGCTTGGCCAATTCAAAGGCAAGAAGATTTGAGGGGGGAGAGTTGTCCACATTTCCCTCTCTGCTTCCCACCCCACCTCTCCCAACTTCTAAGTGGTCCTGCCACACTTTCCTAGCACCTCCCTTTCACCTGGGGAGCCCAAGTGTCCTCTAGCTCCAGCTCCTCACCTGCTCCCTGCCTCCTTTTCAGGGCTTCCCTGCACACTGGCTCACCGCTATTGGACCCTGCACATGGCCACCTTCCACAGATGGCACTCCTTGGGAGCAGGGATCTTATCTTTGTATTCCAGTGTCCCCAGCACTGAGCGCAAGGCCCCCCGTGCAGGGTAGGAAACCTGAGGTTTCAAACTCAGGGTTTTAAGCTGTGCGTGCACTAAGCTCTCTGCCAAAAAACAAACAAAAAAAGGTTTCTGTGGTTAAATAAGTTTGGGAAACGCTGTACCAGACGTCCCCTTTTTATAGATTCACAATATACATCAGCATATTTGAGGTTCCAAGAAGTCCTCCAGTAAAGAACTCGGTTAACCCAATGTTTTCCCTCACTGAGTTGAGCCCAGAGCCTGTTTCCCTACAGATTGCTTTTGAGCCTTCCTGGGGCACCCTCTGCATGAAGTGTCACTGTGTGCCCTCCCTGTGGAGCCACTCCCCAGCCTCCTCCCCTCTGTGGTCATTTTGGATTTTCTGACTACTGCCTTGTAGCCATAGCCGGGGCCAAGGGCTGGTTCACAGTCTGGACACTCGGGGTCCTGTGGTGAAGGCCACATGCAGCCCTCCCTGAATGGCTTTCCCTCCCACTCAGTCACTACTGAGCTAAATACTGATTCAATTTGGGGTACCAAAGGTTAGGGGTAGGATATTTTTAAGCTCTCCAATTTAAAAAGGAAGGGCCTCTCCTGTGGAAAGAGAAGGATGGCAGAGTTGTGAGAAAGGTGTTGTCAAGGGACCAAAAATCCTTGGCTGTTAGTCACTGCGGTCTTGATCCAACACCAGGGGGATGGGCTTCATTGGCAGAGCTGAGGACTGCTGTGCTTTTGCCATTAAAATTCTGTTATTAATGACTCATCATCAGTGCCCCAGAGGAAGTGTGAGAGGACGAGAGGGAGGTGGCTCCCATCAGCAGGGCCAGCCTGGGTCAGGATGCTGGGTTAAAGCCTGGCGTCCTCACCAATGAGACCTCTGTGGGAAGCTCTACTGCCTCAGTTTCCCTATCCGGAGATGCTGTTTTCAGGGAGTCCTGACACTACGATGAGAACAAGGCTATTTGGTTCACTATATCTTTAGTGCTAATATAGTGTGGGACACCCAGATGTTCAGTAAATATACATTCAAAAACCCCCCGCCCCACCCAGTGCCCAGTACCAAGCCTACCCAGCACATAGTAGGCACTTTAAGTAATTTGAATGAATAATTTTAAATAACTTGAATGAATAATTCTGTATTGCCCCCCACTCGCCACCTACACACACACACACACACACACACACACACACACACACACACACACACACACGGTTCCCTGTGCTACTTCTGGCACTCAGTAATTGTTCAATAAATACAAAATGTTTGTTGCATGAGTGTTTCCGATCATGTCCTACTACTTCTCCGCCATCGTACCCGAAATTTAGTAGGAGCTAGAAAATGCTTATCTATTCTCTAGGTACACACTATGTACCAGGCCAGGCCTCTCCCTCCTCCTGTCCTCTCTTTTGCGGGATTTGGTTCTCTCCAGAGTTTCAAGGGTAGTGGTTGCCACATCACTCTTATTTCAGCCAGAGAAGAGGCAGGGTCAGTGAGCTGCCAAACTGAAGTTGGGTGACAGACAAGGCAGCTGCCTGTCAATCTCTGAGCTGCCCCCAGGCTCTGAGTGAGTACTGCATTGCACTCCTGGTGCTGGAGAACGGCTGACTATTGATTTAAAAAAAAAAAAAAGTCCCTCTATGCCTCTATGCTTTCCAAATTAAGACAACATTTAACTGAGTGCTTGTTGGCTCGCCTGCTCCCTCAGTCTCCCAGGGGACAGAGCCCATCTTGGTGGAAACTGTTTTGAGCATGTCCAAAGTCTCAGCTTTGACATCTTGGCTGATGTCAAGAAGTTTCTGTAACCTTCCTGTTCAGCACACCCGGTTCTGTCACCATAGACACGGTCTCACTCTGAGCCTGTTATCAGGCAAAGTGCCGGTAGCAGCTCATCAGGAGGGGATACATGGTGCAGGAGAGAACACTGTCCCTCACGTACATACACCCCCATTCTGATCAAAGTTCAGAACAGGAGCAGCTCTACCCATGAGTTCTCCAGGTTCTGCAGGGAAGGCAGGGCTGAGGGCTGACCTAGAGGATTGTAGTGCTTCCTAATCTTAATTGGACCCTAAATCTCTTTGAGAATCTGATCTAAGCACCTACTTCTTTCCATAGAAAAAATGCATATCCTTCCAATTTTGCATGCAGTTCAGCAGGTTCATAGATCCTGAAGTCCAACCAAGGACGTCAGATTAAGAATCTTTGACGTATTAAAAAGACCACCATACTAAATCCCAGATCCAAATCCTGATTTGAGCAACCACTCAGTTAAATGTCATCTTAATTTGGAAAGCTCTCCTCCACAAACCTGCCAGGTGGCCTTTGGCAAGTCATCTGCCGTTTCTTTCTATATTCTTGGCTATAAAATGAAGAGTTGAAATAGATAAAGTTCAGACTCCTTATGACAATTGCCCATGTCTGTGGATGTTTAGATAGTATCTTAAAGCAATGCTGCGTAACCTTTTAAAGGTCAAAGTTTCCTTTAGAGAATCTGATGAGAATTTTGTATCTTCTACCTAAAAAAAAAAATGCCTAGACACAAAGTTTTACCTAGTATTCAGGGAGCCCAATGAGTACAGATTTATAGCTTTTGAACTAGAATGATGCAATGGTCCCATGTGTCTAGTGATCCAGTTGCCACCTATAATTCCAGCTTCCTCAGGTCATCTCCCCATGCCCACTGTCTTCTCTCTACCCTCCCAACATCTGCTCAGCACTGAAAATCTGCTGGTAACTGGGAGGTCACCATGGTCTACTCTAGTACTGTGGTTCTCAGACTTTGCTTTTGCATAACAATCATTTTTTCTAATGAAGTCCTACCTGGAGCTCCAATATGGATAAAAGGGGCCTCTGAAGCATTTACTGACACATTTATTCATTCATACATCCATTCAACAGGTATTTATCAAGCGTTGCTTTGTGGCAGGCACCTGGCTGTTCAGGCTGGAGACCCTGCCTGTCTGCTTGGTTTCCCCCAGCTTCTCTCACTGGCCCACAGAACCCAACAGTTCTGGGATCCAGCCTGAAAATCACAGATTCTGTAAGGAGATCGCTCTGGCCTAGAGTGAGGTGAGGAGAAACCCAGAGACTCTGCCCCGGAAACTCATAACTTTGGGGAGCCTCATTTTCTTCATCTGTAAAATGGAATAATGGAATAATGACACCACACTGTATTCCAAGTATGTATGAGGCCTATTATCCCTAGTTGGGAGTATAATTGGCCCATTTCTGTGAACAGTGAACATGAGCACTGAGCTCCAAGAAAGGACAAAAAGAGGAGCAGATAGAGGAACTTTTGCCTGCAGTGTCCAGGAGAGACCCACGCTATTTAGAAGCTAGCTGATTGGCTGCTCGGAAATTTCCAAGAAAATTATAAAGCTGAACCTTGGGAAAATATCTGCTATTTCTTCCCTCCTCCATCCCCTGGAAGGCTGGCTGCTGTCAGTGCGGATTTCATAGACCCAGTTCACACAGTGTCCTCTGGGATTCACAAGCCTAAACCTGCAATAACAGAGGAAGGTTTACCGGCAAATGGGGTCCAGAAAGATGACATCTGCACTTGAAGAGCTACTTGCTCAGAAAGAACAGGGGTCTGCATCAGTTCAGATCCAAGTTCCTTTTGCCTTGTGCTTGGAAATGTAGAGAGGTGCGGGCCTGCATGACTTTGGAAATGTTCCTTTCAACAGTGTTTCCCGAGGGAGCTCTGTCGGGCAAGTTCACTGCTGCCAACAGCTCACCTCCAGGGCCTTTCCTTCTCCTCTCCTTGGTTGGCAGGCCGGTGTCAAGGTTGAAGGCCTGGGTTTTGGTGTTGGGCCAGCCCGGGTCCAAATCCTGGCTCTGGCTGTACTCCCTGCTTGATCTTGGGAAAGCCATTTGACCTCTCCAAGCCCCAAATCAATGTCTGTGAAATGGGGTTAATCATACCTCCCTCCCAAGACTGTTGGAAAATCAAATTAAATCCTATTGTAAAGCCTGGTGCCTGGCTCATGGAAATGCTTTATAAATAGTTGTGCTTTCTTAGCTCTAATTTTGCAGCTGAGAAGCAGATTAGTTGGTAACATAGTGGTAGGGGAACGGGGTTAAGAGCACACATGTCTGCTATTTGTGTACCTGTCACTGTGTACCAAGGTGCCCCACGCCTGTCCAGGCCCGGTGTGACAGTCTTGCCAGGGATTGGATGACAAAGAACCCTCACTCTATTACTCTTCCCTTCTCCCTCTTGACAGGTGCAAACAGCAGAATGAATCACTGCTTTTCCTTTATTGGTAGGTCAGAGAGCATTTCCTGGCACCCCCAGGGTACAGCCCCCTGACTCCTGCTACTCAAGAAGGCCATCCTTTCCTGCTTGTGGTACTCCGTGGCATCTGTTCTGCCAGAGGACTGACCCTTTGTGCTCTACATATGTTTTGCCAGCAAACACTTGCCTCAGCCACAAACTGTCCCTGTCCTCCAAAAGACTCAGAGCCGCTTACAAGGGGCTGCTTTGGTCAGTCAGGTGTTAGTCCTGGGGCTCCTGCCTCCTCTGTGGGGGTAGCATCAGTCACCCTAAAGTTCTCAGACCACCACTAGCTAGTGAGTTATAAGATTTTAGAAACCAGCTCATGTCCCCAGATCCTCAGGCCCCTGATTCTTGGATCCAGAGGCGTCCGAGGTATGTTCACAGGCAACTGCCACTGCTGCTGCTGCCTCTGCTCCTGCCCTCAGTCCCCGTCTTTCCACCTGGGTCCCCCTGCACTTTCATGCCTGAGGCCGCACTGGTGGCCAAGTCTAGACTGAGGGTCCTCCCGCAGACCGAGAGCCGCCGCAGTGCCTCAGAGGCGGCCTCCACGGGCATGCCGGAGCGCTGTTCCAGCAGCATCTCCAACAGTGAGCTCATCTCCGAGACAAAGGTGCTGGCCAGCCTCGTGCCTGTTGGGCTCAGCTCTGGTGCCTCTGCCTTGCCGAACGTCTGGAAGGTCCTCGGCTCCTCCGTGGCTGCAGCATCCGGGGAGATCACATTGTCATGGTAGTTGGTGGTGAGGGGCAAAGAGAGTCTCGCCATCCAGGCCGGGTCAGGGGCGCTCAGCCGGTCCAGGGCCAGACCTGTGTGGGGAGCAGGGGACACAGTGAGGGCCAGGCTCCGGGAAGGACCAGGCGGGTGAGGGTGGGGCAATGGGCAGGGCAAGGGCAGTGGACAAAGGAGGGAAGGGAAATGGCAGGGGACAGACAGAGTGGCCAGACAGGGACAGGAAGGAAGAGGCCCTGACAGGGAAGCTCCCTGGGTAGGAAGGCAGTCAACTGACACACCCGGGCGAACCGAGTGGGGAAGCAGCAGGAGGAGGAGAAGGCCTAGAAGCAGGAATTAGCCTTTTTCTAAAGAACTTCCCAATCTGGGCTGTGGTGTGTTTCCAGTCTCAGTGTCTTCTATATTTCATCCAGGATTTTTACCCCTCAGGGCGCCTTCTCCCCTCAGGGCTCCACTAGCTGAGGATGGAGGGAAAAATCCCTTTTCTTAGCCGAGGCTGGAGTTCCTGACTTGGCGCTGCCCTTTGTTCCTATCCATAATAATAGGGACCACATACTAGGTACTTATGTGATGAACAATTTACATAATTATTTAACTTCCACACAAACCTTTGAGGTCAAGAGTATTATCCCCATTTGGTGGATGAGGAAACCGAAGCTGAAAGAAGTTAAGTCACACATCTGCTAGGCAACAAACCTCAATTTGATGCCAGGTCTGATGACTTTGAAGCCTTCCTATGATGGCACCACCCTACCCTCTCTCTGAAGAGCTGGCCCTTCGTCCCTCTGGATACTCCAGGTGCCCAGCTGGGGCCTCTGGAATTCCCAGGCTACCTAAGGTCTGCACTGTTATCACCTGGCCCCCGATCCGCAAATCCTCCTCAACATCATCTCTCAAGCTGCCGGAAACCCTGGCCTAGAGTCAGGCTGGGGAGGGGCTGCCTGTCCAAGGGCTGTCCCAGGAGAGGGACTGGGGTAGTGGTGGTGGCAAGTCAGCCTGGTGGCTGGGAATTCAAAAAACTGGCCCCTACATTTGCAATGCCACAGTCACACTTCTTTTCCCATCCCTTCAACAGAAAATCCTGTTTCAAGAAACCAGTCCCAGGCCTGGTGGTAGAGACCAAGCCAGAGGAAAGAAACTGTAAGTCTTATAGTTAAGAAACAGTGTCTTAAAAAAAATTAAAAAAAAAAAAGCACAACATCTACTTAACATTTATCTAATGTTTGCCTAAAGTGAGTTACTTTAAAATCTGTGCACAGAATAAAAGACTGGAAGGAGATATGTCAAAATGTTAACTGAAATTACCTCTGGGCAAAAGCAATCCGTTCTCTTTTTGTTTATCTATGTTTTTCTGTATTCTACTTATGTAATTTGAAAAAGTTATTCTGAAGTACGGGTAGTCATTTTTTGTACTGATAAATGAATCTCTGTCTTGCATTCTGGACTGTGCAGGTTGTGAGACAGTGTTGGGCTCCTGCCCTACAGGATCCTTGGGTTTAGCCCCATGCCTGGGACTTAGTGAATGTTTGTTGAATGATTGAATGAACATAAATATTCACCTTCAACATCTGGGAAATGCAAACCTTAGTTTCTTGAGACTCCGAGGCTATAAGGTTGGATGGAACTCTTGGTGGTGTAGAATCAGGCCTTTCCTTGTACACGGATCAGAGAGCTTCAGAAGGAGTGAAGCTTGGAATGAGAAAATCGCTGGGGCGTATGAGAACAGCTGAAAAGTGATGCTGAATTCACCCAGCATTACCCACCAGTTCTAGCTGCAGGTGGGCGCTGGGCCAACCCGGGTTTGATTTCCCAGCTTTGCCGCTTAGGGGCAGTGTGTGTGACCTTGGGAAGATGGCTTAACCTCTCTAAGCTCCCGTTTCCTCTTAGGAAGTGGTGAGACAGTAGTACTTATCTTGTGGAGTTGTTGTGAGGTTCAATGAGTTCATGCAACCAGTAAAACATTATCATGGTCACATTCTCAAGTGGGGCAATCTGAATCTGAAGCAGCAAATCTGAAGCAATCTGAAGCAGCAAGATCCCAGTCTCCCCATGGCAGTCCAGCCTGTGAGCGGCAAAGGCTTTTCTGCCCCTCCTCTTTCCTTACCCCCCACTCCTTACAGTGCTCCTGTGTTCAGTACCCTTTGTGCTATGGGCAAGCAGGACCGTGTGGGAACTGACCCCACAGGTTCCAGCCAGAGCTGATGAATAGAGATAGAATCCAAAGCTATATCCCCCAGCCATACGTAGCTATTGAGCACTTGAAATGTGGCCGATATGGTAGAAGAACTGAATATTTCATTTTATTTAACTTTAATTCATTTAAAGTTAAATAGCCACATGTGGCTAGTGACTACCGCATTGAACAACACAGCTCTAAAATTTAGAGCCACACTGCCTGTGTTAATAACTATCCATGAGCTGCACAACCTTGGGCAAATTATTAAACACCCCTGACCCTCACATTTTTCCTTTATGAAGTGGGGATAATGAATAGTCCCTATCTCATAAGATTTTCTCATGAGGTACTTAGAACAGGGCCTAGCACATAGAAAGTGCCCAATAACTATTAGCAATATTTTTTTAACCAGGGAGAGAAGTCCCTGCCGTGCCTTCAATGTGTCTGCAGCCAGATGGAGCACATGAGAAACAGTGTTAACTACATAGATAGAAAACCACAGCACAGGGATGGTCCGCTGTGGGGTGTGTTACCAAAGAAGGCTGACCAATGTCCGTAGCAGGGGCAGGGGGCGCTAGCAGATTCTTGAATTCAAATTCACATTATGTATTTATTGTCAAAGCTAATTGTTTGTCTGCAAAATTCTTTTTGTTTTAATTGCAATTGTTAGCATGTTAAAGAGTTGACCTGGTTCCCAGGGCGAAAGGGTATTAAAACACACCAGACGCAAATGAGTGGTAAGAAGTCCATAGAGGACAGGCTGGCTCAGGGTTTGGCTCCCCTTCGATCACTGGTGAGCTGGGTGACTCTGGGACGGCTACTCGATTTTTTTGAGCCTCGGTTTTCTCATCTGTAAATTCAAGGTAATAATTATCTACTTGAGGAGATTGGCTGGAGGCTTAAATGAGATCATGTACATAAGATGCTTCCACTGTGCCTGGCATGTTCACTATTCTTACAGTGATTTTTAAAATGAATAATCAAAGTAGGCCGGGTGCCTACTTTGGCTTTGATTACAGGTTGCTCATGCCTCTAACGCCAGCACTTTGGGAGGCTGAGGTGGGCGGATTGCTTGAGCCCAGGAGTTGGAGACCAGCCTGGGCAACATGTGAATCCCTGTCCCTACCAAAAAAAAAAAAAAATCAAAACTTAGCGAGATGTGGTGGTGCTCACCTGTAGTCCCAGCTACTTGGGAGGCCAAGGTGGGAGGATCACCTGAGCCCAGGAGGTCAATGCTGCAGTGAGTTGTGATCACCCTGTGATCACGCCACTCTACTCCAGCCTGGGTGACAAAGCAAGACCCTGTCTAAAAAAGAAATCAAAGTAGAACCCAGTCTTTAAAATACTTTCTGAGGCTGCAAGGGTGAAAGGGAAGTTAAATGTTGCTGATGTTCCTCCACAGAAACAGAATGGCTTTTCCCTGCAGTGGATTGGAGTACAACTCTGAAGCCTGGACACCATGGGGCAAGGTGACTCTAGGAGGTCCCTACCTGTGCAGGGGTCCAGCAGACTTGACAGCTCTTCTTCTAGCAATTGCTTCACAGAGAGGTCCTCTTCAGGATCCAAAGGCCCTTCCTCCTGTTCTGGGTCTGTCTGGCCTCCAGCCCTCGCACTCGGGCCATCTGTGTCTGTGATTGCACTCCTACAAAAGAAACCAGCCAGTCCACGGGTAAGGACATTCCTATATAGATCCATTCATTCATGCCCATTTATGTTTGCATTCATTTACCCGTATAGGGAACTGGATTCACAGCCTGGCCTCTGCAGTCAGACCAACCTGGATCATGTGATTCCAGCCCTCCTCTTACTCTGTTTCCTCATCTGTAAAATGAGAGTAATAAATAACACCCACCTCACAGGGTATTGTGAGGGTAAAATGAGACGCTGTAGGTAAAGGGGCCTACCACAGAGCCTGGCACATTGTAAGCACTCAGCAGACAGAAGTGAAGATGAGTTCATTGATATCATTCTTGTTGCTCCTCCCATGCCTAGGTATTTCCTGGCACACAGGAGGAGTTTAGTAAACCTCAGTGGAGCCAGTGCAGCCGTCCATCCATCCATAGAAGAAGAGCTCCAGCAAGGCTGGGATTTTTGCCTGTCTCATTCCCTGCTCGCTCACTGATGCTCAGAACAGGGCGTGGCACACAGTGGGTGCTGAATCAACACTTAATGAATGACTGAACATTCCTTCCTTCCTACTTTAGGCCAAAACCTAGGCCAGAAGAACAGACCTATGGAGGGTGCAGCTGGAGTGAGGCAGCCTAAAGCTGCTCAGAATCTGCTACCTGCATCCCAGTCTCCTGCTGTCTCCATCCTGGCCCCTCTCTCCCATGGACACTTGGGGACAGGCCTGGACCCTCATCCCAGCAGGTGGAAAGGCTTCTGAGGGGTTTTAAGGCGTAGGAGTCCTTTCTGTTTGTTTGGGATTTTTTCCCCCTGTAGCCCTTTCTGCTGCTGTGAAGAAATGAGCAGGGAGGTGGCAAGTGTGTGGGTGATAATGACAACTAATGTTTATTAAGCAGTGAGTCTGAGTCAGGCCTCATGTGATGCAAGGTCCATGCACCGTCTCATTCAAACCTTCCACACCTGTAAAGGGTTCTCTTCAATCACCCCATTGTACAAATGAGAAAACCAAGACTTGTGAAGATTTTGCAGGTTCCCAAGGTCCCCGTAGATTAAGAGATAAAGCAAGAATTCAAATCCAGGCCAGTGTGACTCTGGAGTGTGTGGACTCACCCCTGCCGTACACTACCTCTTGCCATCCTTGTAAAAAGAAGCTATAAGTTGTCAGGGCAAGAGCACTGATGCAGGAGTCCAGAACTCTGAGAGCTGGTCCCAGCTTTGCCACTCACTTGTTACATGACCTTTAGCAAAATTGCTTCAAGGGGAAAGGAGTTAGCGTTGTGTGTGCACCTACTATGCGTCAGTCCTGGGCTATGGGCTTAGAATACAATTGATCATGAAATTCTCACCCCATTACTACAAGGGAAATGGGATGGCTTCTATTTTACAGATGGGGAAACCAAGGTCCTGAGAGATTATCTCACTTGCTCAAGTTTACATAGCTGGTTTGAATCAAACTATCCAGAGCCTCAGTTTATCCATCCATAACAAGAAGTTGGATTGGATGTTCTCTTAAGGGCTCTTCAATTCTAGGATTGCCCAAAGGGACACGCCCACATATCCATGTCTTTAGTGGGGAGCCTTCATATTACGTTTATGGGCCCAGAGAAAGAGAGGTGACAGTTACAGATATAAAGGCAATTTACAGCACCTCTGTAATCAGGGGACGAATCGAGCCTCAGCGATGAAGTCATTTCCTTGGTGACTACTGTATTGATAGTATTTATTAATACATCTTGATAGTCCTATAGGACTTCTAGGTCGTGTAAATACTATCAATACAGTCACCCCATGACCAAGCCTCCCAGGGTGGGAGGATGGATGCTGTCTGCTGCACCCTCCCAGGGGACCGGTGTCTGGGATGGGCTCACCCTTCCTCACTCACAGAGGCTGCAGAGATGAGGGGCAGCCAGTAGGGGCCATGAGATGCCTGTGGGGGCTACGTGCTGCTTACCTGCTGCCTCCTGGCTTGGCCAAGTACTTATTTCCTCGGTGGTTTGGTTTCGGCTGGAATTGGCCCTGATGCAGCAAGGACAGCAGCTGGGAGATTTGCTACAAGACAGGAAAAATCTGTTGACTCCACACAATTCCGACTCAGCACACTTCCTCGCCGGATGTTTCCCTCAATGCCGGTGCTTTCTTTTTATAGTCTTTCCTCTGGCTTCAGATGTTTGTGTGATCAGATGGGGGATGGTGCCCAGTGGCAGAGACAGGGACCTGGGCAGGCAGGTCCCCTGCTCTGTCATGTCACCCCAGGACCTGAGTGTCTGAAGGAGAGCAAGAGGACCCTCTGGGCCCATCCCCTCACACTCATTCCTCCGAGTGTCCTGCGCCTGGTGGACTCTGAGAGATAGGGGTGAAAAAGGCATTTCCTGACCATCAATTTGTTGTCACTTTGATAAAGATTATCTTAAAGAGTTATGTTCCCCTTTAGCAGTATTTGGACATTTGGTCGATTTTTGTTGACCAGATGTAAGACTATGTTGTAGAGAAGGCAAAATGGTGTCATTAAATTATTCATTTATTCATCTTTTCATTCATTCATTCAACAAGTACTTAATAAGTGCCAGGCAGGATGGTTGCAATGGGAGTAAGAAGGAGAAGGAGACCCAGCTGCTGCCCTCAGCATGGTCATATCTGTCAGGAGGTGAAGGTTGCAGGCAGCCCCACAGGGAGTGGGGGAGCAGTGAAGAGTGGTTACCACAGGGGTTGCCTCTGGGCGTAGGGAAAGAGTGGGGGCTCTGTGGGAGTGGAGGAAGGCCCCTAACCCAACTTGGAGCAGGGAGGAAGCAGGGGGGTGGTACTGGATTAAGTTCATTCATTCATTTCAACAGATGTTACTGAGTTCATACTACATGCCAGGCACCTCTGCTGAGACCCAAAGGCTCCATAGGAGTTTGGCAAGTGGAAAGAGAACGAGGGTCTGGGCAAGGGGTGATGGTGACAGGGGGGTGGTTTCAGGCAGAAGCACTGCACACTGAAAGGCTGGAAGAGAAGGCAGAGTTTCAGAAAGATTGGAGAATGGAGTAGGGGATGGGTGAGCTACCAGGGCCAGACCCTATAGGCCATTGGGAGGGAAAGGCAACAGATCAAGTCCTGGGAGGCGGAGTTCTAGTTCAAGGCCATTTGTAGCTTATTGTATAGTGTTAGACAGGCTTTTAGACCTCCTCAGACCTCAGTTTCCTCATCTCTAATGGGGGGCTAGAAATACCCATACAGCCTTCTTCTCGGTGTTGTCAAGATTAAATGGTTTGAAAAAGTTAAAAATCCTTTGCAAAAGCAAGGAGTTTGGACTGTTATTCCTAGAAACACTGCTTCAACCTCCTGGGTCCACCCCCATTCCTCCCTTAGGAGGTCCACCGTGCCCCTCGGTGCAGCTTGAGGTAGGAAGTGTCAACCTCAGAGGAGAGTTGGAAGAGGAGATGGCCAGGACTGGGGTTTCACTGTGACTTGGGAGACTCAGGGTCTCATTGCCTGCCTCAGGGAAGATCCCACCTCCCAGCCCAGGCCCAGAAGCCCTCCTAAGATACCTGCCACCCTTTGCTCAAGTGACAGCTGGCATTTCATGACATGACTCCCTACATGCCAATCCCTATGCTGAGCACTGTCATTCAGAGTCACTTCACAGTTACAGCCCAGATTCAAATCAGTCAGACTCAGGTTCAAATCCCAAATATGCCCCTGCCCCAGTTCCCATCAATGTGGCCTTGAGGAATTACTTAAGCATTCTGAGCCTCAGTTTCCTCAACAGTAAAAAAGTGAATATTAATGAGACCCAGATCATATGGTGGGTTATGAGATTTAAATGAGCTTATTAATAGATCCCATGATAAACAATGATTGTCCAGTGTCATATAATCTCCCTTAATTCTTTTTTTTTTTTTTTGAGACGGAGTCTCGCTCTGTCGCCCAGGCTGGAGTGCAGTGGCCGAATCTCAGCTCACTGCAAGCTCCACCTCCCGGGTTTACGCCATTCTCCTGCCTCAGCCTCCCAAGTAGCTGGGACTATAGGTGCCTGCCACCTCGCCCGGCTATTTTTTTGTATTTTTTAGTAGAGATGGGGTTTCATCGTGTTAGCCAGGATGGTCTCGATCTCTTGACCTCATGATCCTCCCGTCTCGGCCTCCCAAAGTGCTGGGATTACAGGCTTGAGCCACCGCGCCCGGCCAATCTCCCTTAATTCTTACAACAGCCTAAGGGAAGAGATACCATTATGGCCATTTTGCAGAGGTGGAATTGGAGGCTTACAGGGGCTACATAGAAGTTAGTGGGAGGGCTGGAATTTAAACTCAGATCTGACTCTCTGTGCTGCTGGAAAGATATGAGCATTGGGCAAGCAGCCTCAAGTTGATCCCAAATGGGCACCTTTCTTTCTGTCACCTCAGTGGGGCCACCCACGGTGCCTATTCTCTGTTGTCCTGTCTACCAGCAGCCAGCACAGTGCTCAGCACAGAGTTTATCCAAAAAGCACCTGATCAATGGATGGATGAATGGAAAGATAAATTAGTGGTTGGCTCTGGCAACCTCTGGGTCTGCACTGATTCCAGGGCAAGATTCCTAAGAGAACAGCTGGGCCATCTCCAGGTGGCTTCCTGAGGAGGGAGTAAGGGAAGGAAACTGTGTTTTGCTTCACAGGAAACATGAACTGATGGCCTGGCCAAATAGAGGTGTGCCTTGGGCAGGCAGCCTGGCACAGTGAAAATATCTGAGGTTCACAGAAGCAGATATGGGTGTGAGATCAGGCATCATCCCTGAAAAGGTTTCCACACTTGTGTCTAGAAAATCCCAGGTCCTTAGACATTTTGTCACTCATCATCCCATTTAGACCTCACACTCTAAGGAGGCAGACACAGGGTAAGTTTGGGCTCATAGTCCGCATTTTATAGATGAGGAAAATGAGGCTCAGATGTTGAAGGATGTGTACAAGGTTGCCCAGCTCCTAAGTGACTGTTGAAATTTGAATCCCAATCTGCCTAACTGCAAAGTTCTAAGGTTATTTCCTCTGCCGCATCCTGCAGGCCCAGCCAGAAAGCTCTGGGGTCTCAGACAAATTATTTGCTACACCTGGGTTTGGGTGCAATGATGCCTATCCTGGCCTTCTTCATAGGGAGGTTGCCCAGATGAGATGAGGGCAGGCAGAGAGTGGAGATGGAGAAGTGCTTTGAGGAAGGAATAGCAATAATTTGCTGAGTACTGACTACATGTCAGATGGACGCTGTTCTACAGGCATTAAGAGCATTCACTCATTTTATCTTCAAGCAAACTTAGAAGATGGGTGCTGTTAACACAGACATCTTTCAACAGAGAAGTTAACTTCCCCTGTGGTTCAGAGCTAGGAAGAAGTGGAGCTAGGATTTGAACTCAGGCAACCTTGCCCAAAGCTTATACTCTTAGTCACTACCTTTGCTGTGTGTCTACTTGTGAGGCACCATAAATGCCTTGTAGGAACTAATTGATCAAATCCTCTGGACAACTCTACGAGGTAGATACTCTTACTATCATTTCTAATTTACAGATAAGACAACTAAGGCCCAGAGACAGTAAGGAATTTGCCTAGGATCACACAGCTAAGTTCAGCCAGTCACAAAGCTGTGCCCTGAACCACTGCTATCCAAAGCATCAAAAAGTACCAGGTGAGCCTAAGGAAGAAACATGAGGACTG
The DNA here is from genome assembly GCF_049350105.2 of Macaca mulatta. Taxonomy (NCBI): domain Eukaryota; kingdom Metazoa; phylum Chordata; class Mammalia; order Primates; family Cercopithecidae; genus Macaca; species Macaca mulatta. The sequence continues at coordinate 150,804,442 of NC_133411.1, forward strand.
TGCAGGTTACGGGGGTGTCTGATGCTGTTTCTGGTGGTCAGGAGTGACCAGAGAAAGAGCTGCCCATGCCCCAGGTACCTGAACAGGAGGAGAATCCACAGTGAGCTCCTCCACGGGGTTCCGCTCGGCGAAGGCAGCCACAGACAGCCGGACCAGACTCCGCAGGATCTGACGGGGCCCTAATTCTTTCTCAGGGGACACTTTGCCATTGAGATGTCGCTGCCGTCTCAGGGTTGCAGAGGAGGCTGGTGGGCTCTGTGGAGCCTCCTCACTGCCCTGGTCTCCAGCCAGCCTCCCTGTGGGGCTGCCTGCAACTTTCAGAGGCCTGGAACGTGGCTGGCCTGTGGCAGGCTGGGGCTCGGGAAGGTTCAGGTTCTCCCGGGAGGCGTTCCTCTGCCTGGGATGGTTGAAAAGCAGATTGACGGTGTCTTGCAGCACCTCTCGGCTCTCCGCCGGTGCTCCCTGGTTGCCTTGATTACGTAGCGTCCTGTACAGGGTCGGGGTGAGGTGGAAGGGGGCCTGAAGGCAGGGGTCCCAGCCTGCTTCCATCATCGCCTCCTTGTCCACGTCTTTGTGGGACTGCCCGACTTCACAAGGCTCACCTGCCTGACCCCTGAGCATAGGCACGAGGTGGATGTCTGCCTTCTGAATGTGTTTCTGGGGCCTCTTGGGCTGCTGGCGGTAGGTGGACTCGGCCTCCCGACAGTTGTAGGCCCTGTTGTCCTTCTTCTCTGTCCGGCAGATGGACATGAACAAAGCCAGGATCAACCCGAAGATGCCCAGCAGTACAGTCAGGCAGATCACTGTCAGCATCGACATGCTCAAGGCCCCAGGCTTGCGGGCTGAGTCCCTCAGGTGGTCAGCACTGGTGACAAACATGATCCTCAACAGGGCTCGGGTCTGTAAAGGGGGGCTTCCCTGGTCCTCTACCACTATCTCCAGCTCCCACTCACTCCCAATGAGGCTGCTGGCATTGGTAACGTTGACGAACAGCTGCCCTGCATGGGGGCTGAGGATGAAGAGGTGGGCTTCATTTCCACTGCGGATGCTGTAGAGGGGCTCTCCATTTGCCCCCGAGTCTGCATCTCTTGCCACAATGGTTGTCAAAAGGAATGGCCGGGAGCTGTGAGTGGCCAGTGGAGGTGTGTCAGTGCCTGCTGGACCCAAGCCATTGGGAGTCTCGATGGGCACTAGCAGGTGGCCTGTGGAGGCGTTCACAAGCACGGAGAGGCTGGCTTTTCCATCGCTGAGCACAGGCTGGACCACCTCTGGGGCATTATCATTGGCATCCAAGAGGCTGACCCTCACAGAGACACTGGATGCAAGCATGGGTTGCCCGCTGTCCTCTGCGATCACCTGGAACTCAAAGCCGGCCATCTCTTCATAGTTCAGTGACCTCTGAGCAGTGACCTCTCCTGTGTTGGAGTCAATAGCTACTAAGTGAGCAACTGGGGAATCATGGATGCGGTATGAGACTTTTCCATTAATACCCAAGTCTGCATCATGAGCCTTGATGGTAATGAGGTGAAGAGAGGGTACGTTGTTTTCCCGTGTGGAGACTTCGTACCTGCTTTTCTCAAACACAGGTGCGTTGTCGTTGATGTCACTGATGTGAATGCTGAGCTGTTTCTTGGCTGATAAGGGCTGCAGTCCTTGGTCTTGGGCTAACAGAGTGAGTGTATATTTGGGCCACTGCTCTCTGTCCAGTGTGGCATTGGTTAGCAACATGTATGTGTTGCCATTAGTTCTTTTCAGCCTGAAGTGGCCCAGCTCTTGGCTCAGCCAACAGTGGACCAAACCATTGTTTCCTGAATCCAAGTCATCTGCCATGACAAGAGCAATAAAACTGTCCTTGGGAAGAGCTTCTGACACCAGTGATGGCTGGGAGGCCCATGTGACATGGATGCTTGGGATGTTGTCATTGACGTCCAGAACCTTGATGAGAACTTTGCAATGGGCTGGGATGGGATTGGGACCCAGGTCCCTTGCCTGGACATCCACCTCGTAGGCAGGGTTCTTTTCATAGTCTAGAGGTCGACGCAGAATGACCTGGCCTGTCTTGGCATCAATACTGAAGGTGTCCAGCACCTCTGGAGGCATGTGCTTACTGAGGAAGAACTCCACCTCCCCATTGGGGCCTTGGTCAGGGTCCGTGGCAGTCAGTTTTATGAGAAGAGTACCAGGGGCAGCATCTTCTTGGATTTCTAGTGCCAGTGAACTCTCAGCAAATACAGGGCTATTATCATTGGAGTCCAAGACGTTGACCTTGACCAAGCTGGTGCCTGACTTGGGGGGGTTCCCATTGTCATAGGCAGTTAACACCAGATCAAAAAATGAATGGATTTCCCTGTCCAGCTCCTTCACTACTACGAGTTCTGCGTGTTTGGTCTCATCAGGGCCCACAATGACATCCAAGGCAAAGTGCTCACTGGGAGACAGAGTGTAGGTGTGCAGGGTGTTAGGGCCCGTGTCTGGGTCAAGAGCTCTGTCCAGGGGGATCCGGGTGCGCAGAGAGGCGCTCTCAGAGATTTCCAGCTCCTGCTCGCCTTTGGGAAACCGTGGCTGGTGGTCATTGATGTCCAGCACTTGGATCTCCACGTGGATCAGAGCCAAATCCCCTGTGGCAAGCACATCAAAGGAAACCAGGCAGGGATCCCACTGTCGGCATAGCTGCTCTCGATCCAGCCGCCTACCTGTGCTGAGCAAGCCTTCCTCAGAGTCCACCTGAATGGGGAGCGCCTGAGGCAGCTGCAACACCTGGAAGGCAGCCCCAGCTTGCCTCTGCCTCTCCTCCCGGCCCAGCTCCTGGGACAGCTTCCCGATCACTGTGCCAGATGGCACTTCCTCTGACACTTGGTATTTCACTGTGAGAGTGGTTACCTCCTGACCATCCCCTAAAAGAAAGAAGTAGCCACCTGGCCCCAAAAGCCCCAGCAGAAGTTGCAGAAGTTGCATCATGCTTACCACCAAGTGGGCCACATTCAGAAACTGCTAGAGTTCTTTCAAGCCTGGACAAGTCCTCCAGTGTTTCCTGGATGGCTCAATCAGCCCTGTGCTCCTTCCCCCGGACCTGCTGGCACAACCTTGTCCCATAGTTAGATGATGATGGAACAAGCAGGACCCCCAGGCAAGGCCATCTTCATCGGAAGCGATCTGAGATATCCAAACGCCGATCAAGAATTGCCAGGATAGACCCCTACAGGGGAACTAGCTGGTCCACTTCAGCAAATGATGGACAAGAGCTGGTCTAAGAGGGACCTGACCCAGTTGAGCAGGATGTGGGACTCTGACTTCCAAACAGTTGCTAGGCTGGGGAAACAGAGAAGCAGCTTTTTCCTATGGAAACCCCACCTACAGGAAAAGGGAGGGCTGTGAGTTTTCAATGCCAATTAGAGAAAGAGCATTTCCTGTGAAGCTAAGTGGCCTGCCACTGAGGAGGATGAGGCTGGGGCTCCGGGGACAGGCCAGATGGGAAGCTGCTGTCCATGCAGCAAGGCTGCTGCTGAGGGAAAGGGAGCCTCTGCATCACCAAGTGAGCAGAAAACTTGAGCCTCCACCTGCTTGCAAGCGGACTGATGCCCCTCCCGGGCAAGTCATGTTTCCTGTTTCTCTCCCCTTCCCCAACTCTCTTTGTTCCTATCTTTTCCCCCATTGTTCCCCTCTCACGCCTGTCTTTTTCCCACTCTTGTTTACCTCTCTGTCTTGACTCTGCCCTGATCACCTGTTTTTGTCTCACTGCAGCTGTGATTAACAGAGCAGCCATCAGAGCTAAACTGCCTGAGTTCAAATTCTGATTTTGCAACTTACCAGCTGTGTCATCTGGGACAAGTCACTTAACCTCTCTGGGCCTCCATTACCTCATCTGTAGAGTGGGGATGGGAGTAAGAATAGTAGCCCTTTCAGCGGGAAACTGTGAGGATTAAACGAAATGATGCATGAAGGGCTTTGGCCTGGGCCTGGCCCCGTGTCACAGGCAGTGACGTTATTGCAAGGGATGAGTGTTGTAATCTGCACAACTTGTCACACCCTATGGCTACCTCTGGATCTTGTATTGGCCCTGGGGCAGTCCCTGCCCACACTGATCTATGAGGGTGCCCATGGTCTTGATTCCAAAAGCTGCAAGAACCCGTGTGACTTGACTGTGTGGCTCTCCTCCTGCTTCCCTTCAGCCCCCGCCCCCCCTCCAGCCTTGAAGTCCATTGTTCTCTGCATCTGGTCCAGCCTGAGTCTCTGTCTGGGGAACCCCCAGCCTCCCACTCCTCTTGGAAGCTTTTATACATTTCCCTCTCCCACACCTTCCCCTCCCTTTCATCTATGTCTTTCCCCCTTCCTCCAATTCTTCTCTCCCCAGTTCTGTTTATAAGAGTACCGTGAAGCACAACTCCTTTGCTGAACCCAACTCTCCTTTTAGATGTTTTAAGGGATGCCCTCCCTCCCACTCACCTCCTCATAAGGTAAAATTCAGTAAGGAAGGAGGTGAATGTGCAGTTTGCTTGGGTGAGCTTTGAGGTGGCCTTACTGCTTCTCATTATGCCCTTCAATTTGCTGCCCCCAGCATTCTCCCAGCCTTATACCCACTTCACGGTTGATCCCTGAGGCTTGTGAAGCATTTGAGGTGATGAGAATGAAGACCAACTTCCCTAGATGGGTGTTTGCTACTAAGCCCTTGGGGCCAGAGGTGCCATGTTTGGACCCAAGTGGCACTAGTCAGGGCTTATTGGCATGGAAGCCTGTGGCCCTCAGGACTGAGGTGGCTAAGGGACAGTCACCTGCACTCCTTCTCTTTCTCTCTGGCTTTTCTTTCCTTTAACTCCATATCCCACTCCTGAGGTTTCCCAACTATTTCACTGAAACCCGTTAAACCATAGCAAGTGGCCTGAATCCAGGGCCACCTCCTATATCATGGTCCTGGAGACAGACAGGCCACTCACAAGCTCTGAGACACTGCACAAGGGCCTTAACCTCTCCCAGCCTCTGTTTCCTTCTCTGAGGGCTGTCATCCATCTCACAAGGTGGGGTAAGGACTCAGCGCAGGGCCTGGCTCAGAGAAAGCACTCAGCACATCGGGACTATGATTTTGCCTTTTGTTATCTTCCAGGTTTTATGCCTCATATGCAAATGGCAAAGATGGCCTTGCATTTGTCCCTTCACTTTTTTTTTTTTTGCCTCTTTGGCAGGAATCCCATTTCTCAGGTCTCCCTCAGCTTGGTGTGAGCAAGGTGCTGCCAAAGCTACTAGGAGCCCCTGGGAGCTCAGGGACACAAGGGTGCCCATTGCCCCCTGCTGGCAGTTAGCCCATGTGACAGCCTCACTGTTCGCCCCACATTTGTCCCCCTGTGTGCCTGACAGTGAACAAGGCAGGGGGCTGACAGTCGCAGGTGGGGGCAGGGAAAATGAAAGGCGAGAGGCCAGTGGAGTGGCTCTGGAATCAGGCCTGGGGGTCTGGGAAGCTCCTCATGGAGGGCACATGCTGAATCCTGACGGACCTGGAGGAGTGAGCCCGAGGAAGTTGAATGGGCAGGGGAGAGGCAAAGCTGGTGGTGGCAGCAAAATGGGCAAAGGCCCCGAGGTGGGTAGGCTGGCTCCCGGCTGTGTTGCAAGAGGGTTGGTGCAGTAGCGTAGGGAGGAAGGTAGGGCGGGGGACATAAGCAGGGGTCCTCAAATGATGCAGTGGCCTGGGTTCCCATGGCTAAGAATTTAGACCTTGTCCTGAAGGTCGTGGGGCGCTTTTGAAAAGCTCAACACAGGATAATGAGAACAGCGACCACATGCCAGGCTTTGTCCTGAGTGCTTTGCTTACATCCTCTCATGACACACAGCCATGCCATCACATTGAAGATGCTGAGCACAGAGCGTTAGGTAACTTGCCCAAGATCACACAGATGTACCCTCCAGAAAGGCCTTTTGGCTGCACCCTGGAAAATGACTTGGAAGGGAACAGAGAAGAGGGAGGGAGCCTAGTTGAGAGTAATGCAGGGGAGCTTTGATGCAGAAAACTCGTTTCCAGAGCGCCATCTGGTGGCCAAAGGTAGAGAAAACCGCACAGAGGCAGGGACCAGGGTCAGCCACGGGGACAGCCACGAAGACAGGAAGTGGGTGCCTGGGGTTCATGATTCCTGGGGTTCATGAATATCCACAGCTCCAGCCCCGTGCTGCACAGAAGAACACAACAGGAGAAGCTACTCACGGGTGACAATAGTATCTCTTAATGGAAAACCTAACGCGGACCAAGGCCACAGAAGGAGTTATGGAATTCATGATAATTTTACTTGTGTTAACATTTATATTCTTCGGAGGACGTTGTTTTATGTATATATATCTTACATGCAGTTATATATCTGGTATGTGTGTGTGTGCGTGTGTGTGTGTGTGTGTGTGTGTTTTGACGGGGAATGTGAATGCCAAAAAATGATGCATAGGTCACAAGAAAGTTTGAATGTAGATTTCATAGGTAACCACCTATGAAGATAACCACCAGGAAGATCTTACTGAAGTTTGTTTGTTTTTTTCACACTGGGGGCATGAAGCTAAGATAACCCTTTGAAATTTCAAAGCTGGCAAACAAGGCCCCAGACTTTTTTAAGGTGATCACCTCTGGGAACGAGGTCCCTGTTTAGTAAGTTTCTCTCCTCCTTCTGGCTACAGGGGTCAGCTGATCTTTAGCAGTCAAATGCCAAGGGGTGAATGGAGCTGTCACTAGAGTTCGTCTGGAAAGGCGACGTTTTCCTGAGTTTTGAAAATAGGTTTGAAGGAGTGGAGGTACTCTGAAATAGGTTTGAAACAATTGAGGACAGCCTCTCTCAAGTCCAAAATATTTTTTTAAAAAGGGCAGGATTAGAGTTTGTGCTTGAATGCCTCACTAACCACCAACTTTGGGGTTGTTCACACTTGAGTTCTTAACCACAGGGAGGGCTGAGGGGTGAAGTGGGAAGGGTGGGGAGTCAGAGAATTTTCTTAAAACACCTGGAGTCCTAAGGAACCTTGAGGGGTCAGACGAGTTGGGTATGACTCTGGCCCTTGGAGGACTCCCAGGTCAGCTGAATGAAGGCTGAGATCACACTTCGCCCCAACGAATGTCCTGCTGGGCTGGCTGCCCACTTCCAGGGCTCAGGTCTTCCAGGCTGGCTGCTCCTGAATCTCCCTGTGGCTGCCACAGCATCACCACCAAGGCAGCTTTGGGGAAGCCAAGAAGTATCCTCCAGCTCATCCCAGATAGAAAGGTGGTTGGACCATCCAAGCTCAGCATCTTTTTTCAGGAAGATCTTATTAAAGTTAGATTCCTAGTCAGACCAGGAATCTTGACTGGGAGACTCAGGTAGATGTTTTGGGTTATCTGCTCCTAGCAGGGCAATTTGTGGACTTTGTTGAGACAGATGACAGTATTTTCTCCCACACAATGGCACCTCTTTCTGGGGTCAGTGCAGAAAAAAGAATGCACTTTGCAGGGAGAAATTTGTCAAGAAATAGGACCTTTCAAGAAATGAAAAAGATTTATGTCTTGGTTAAGAGCAGCAGTTCTCAAAGGGGTCCAGATATCAAAGTCACTTGGAAAGCTTTACAAAATACCAGGGACAGGGCAAGAAAATTCGTACTTTTCCCTTTCCCAGAATACTGCCAAAGAATAGTCTGTAATTGCCAGCTCAGTTCCGCACCCTTCATTTGGGACAGGGTTGGGGAAGTTGATTGGACCTTTTTGCTGGAAAGAGAGGCTAAGTTGATTTATGTGATAAAAATAAATAGACGGGAGGAGGGGGATTTCTGCAATCTGAGAAAATTATGGAGAGCAGTACAGCAGACAACAGCAGAGGCTGTGAAGGAGGTAAAATGAAGATGAGAAGGACTTTTGAATTCATTATTGCAAATTATAGACCTCCTTCGTGATTTTCAACAAAAATACAAGAAAAGATTTATATGCTCTTTTCCAAATTTGTTTTGTGTGTTAGTAACCATAACATGGACCCAAAACTTGACCACTTGAGTTCTGGGTTGATAAAAGTTACACACACATGTCTTTCTCCCCACCCCTCGAGAGGAAGGGCACTACTTCTGGTACATAGATTTCAATTTTGATATATTCCGACTGATTCCAACATGCATCCTTATCTCCACCCCAACTTCATCAAGAACCACTCATTAGAACTTCTCAGAAGCACCATCCCCCCTTGCAAAGGCCAAACTCTATAGCGATCAGGCCTTTCTTAACCCAGCATCCTCATGGTCCCCACCTCTCCCCGACATGTGTGTCACTATTCAATAGAGCTCCATGCTCACCTGGTTCTCTCTCCATAGTTCTGCAGACTCCTCTATCTGCCTCTCTGGCTCCTTCTTTTGTTTTCCTTCCTTCTAACTCCCAGATGCAGGCATGTCCCCTAGAAGCTATCATCTGTTCTCTTCTCTGCATAGGGTTATTGGTCCAGAAAGGGGTTGCCAGATTTAGTAAATAAAAATACAGAGTGCCCGCTTAAATTAGAATTTCAGATAAACAATGAATAATTTTTAGTATAAAGATTTTAATCTGACAACTCTGCCCAGAAATAATGTATGCTTTCAACACAAGTTCTTTTTTTTTTTTTTTTTAAGAATTTTGGTTTACACAGTGAATTTGAAAATCTATTAGTAAACAGAAAAAAAATCAAACATATTGACTGGGAGCATCATCTGTGCATGAATATTCAGAAGCAAACTCTGTTGATTGGCCTTGTTATGTATTCAGCATTTCTGGGTGACTCCAAGATTGAACTGTTTTACACAGAAAGAACCACCCTGGAGGAAGCCTAGATTACAATCATTTATTAAATCATTTGGTCATCCAGTCACTCATTTATTTGGAGGAATTCAGCATTTTCCTCTCTATTTACAAGGTCTGATCTGGTATCGTTTGGTCTGGTTTGGTCTGGTCTGGTCTGGTTTGGTCTAGTCTGATCTGGTCTCGTTTTGTCTGGTTTGGTCTGGTCTGATCTGGTCTCGTCTGGTCTGGTTTTGTCTGGTCTGGTCTCGTCTGGTCTAGTCTGATCTGGTCTGGTTTCTGGTCTGGTTTGGTCTGGTCTGGTCTCATCTGGTCTAGTCTGATCTGGTCTTGTCTGGTCTCGTTTGGTCCAGTCTGATCTGGTCTCGTTTGGTCTCGTTTGGTCCAGTCTGATCTGGTCTCGTTTGGTCTGGTTTGGTCTAGTCTGATCTGGTCTCGACCAGACTGGACCAAACCGGATGAAACCAGACCAAACCAGATCAGACCAGACCAAACTGGACCAAACCGGACCAGACCAGACGAGACCAGATCAGACCAAACCGGACCAGACCAGACCAGACTAAACCGGACCAGACCAGACCAGACTAAACCGGACCAGAGTAGACCAAACCAGATCAGACTAGACTAGACCATATCAGACTAGACTGGACCAGACCAGACGAGAACAGATCAGACTAGATCAGACTAGACCAAACTGGACCAGACCAGACCAAACCGGACCAGACCAGACCAAACCAGACCAGACCAGACCAAACCAGATCAGAATAGACCGGACCAGACCAGACTAGATCAGACTAGACCAAACCGGACCAGACCAGACCAAACCAGATCAGACTAGAGTAGACCATATCACACTAGACCGGAGACCAGATCAGACTAGACCAAACCGGACCAGACCAGACGAAACCGGACCAGACCGGACCACACCAGATCAAACCGGATCAAACCGGACCAGACTGGACCAGACCAGATCAAACCAGATAAAACCGTACCAGACCGGATCGGACCAGACCGGATCAAACCACACCAGACCGGACCAGACCGGATCACACAAATTGAACCGGATCAAATCGGATGGAACCGGATGAAACCGGATCAAACCGGATCAAACCGGATCAAACCGGACCACACCGGATCAAACCGGATCAAACCGGACCAGACTGAACCAGACCGGATCAAACCAGATAAAACCGTACCAGACCGGATCGGACCAGACCGGATCAAACCGCACCAGACCGGACCAGACCGGATCACACAAATTGAACCGGATCAAATCGGATGGAACCGGATGAAACCGGATCAAACCGGATCAAACCGGATCAAACCGGACCACACCGGATCAAACCGGATCAAACCGGACCAGACTGAACCAGACCGGATCAAACCAGATAAAACCGTACCAGACCGGATCGGACCAGACCGGATCAAACCGCACCAGACCGGACCAGACCGGATCACACAAATTGAACCGGATCAAATCGGATGGAACCGGATGAAACTGGATCAAACCGGATGAGACCGGATCAAACCGGATCAGACCGGATGAAACCGGATCAAACCGGATGGAATCAAACCGGCTCAAACTGGTTCCAACCGGGTCAAACCGGCTCAAACCGGCTCCAGCCGGTTCAAACCGGATCAGACCGGATGAAACCGGTCCAGATCGGATCAAACCGGATGGAACCGGATCAAACCAGCTCAAACTGGTTCAAAACGGATAAAACCGGCTCAAACCAGATCAAACCGGATGGAACCGGATCAAACCGGTTCAAACCGGATCAAACCGGCTCAAACCGGACCACACCGGATGGGACCGGATCAAACCGGATCAAACCGGTTCAGACCGGATCAAACCGGATGGGCCCGGATCAAACCGGCTCAAACTGGTTCTAGCCGGATCAAACCGGCTCCAACCGGTTCAAACCATATCAAACCGGATCAAACCAGCTCAAACTGGATCAAACCGGCTTCGACCGGTTCAAACCGGATCAGACCGGATGAAACCGGTACAGACAGGATCAAACCGGATGGGACCGGATCAAACCGGATCAGACCAGATCAAACCGGTTCAGACCGGATCAAACCGGATCAAACCGGCTCCAACAGGTTCAAACCGGAACAGACCGGATGAAACCGGTTCAGACCGGATCAAACCGGATGGACCCGGATCAAACCGTCTCGAACTGGTTCTAACCGGATCAAACCGGCTCCAACCAGTTGAAACCGGATCAAACTGGCTAAAACCGGTTCAAACCGGATCAGACCGGTTCCAACCGGATCAAACCGGCTCCAACCGGTTCAAACCGGTTCAGACCGGATCAAACTGGATCAAACCGGATCAAACCGGTTCAAACCGGATCAAACCAGATGAAACCGGATCACACCAGATCAAGCCGGGAGGAACCGGATCAAACCAGCTCAAACTGGTTGAAACCGGATAAAACCGGCTCAAACCGGTCAAACCGGATCAGACCGGATGAAACCGGTTCAGACCGGATCAAACCGGATGGGACCGGATCAAACCGGATCAAACCGGTTCAGACCGGATCAAACCGGATGGACCCGGATCACCGGCTCAACTGGTTCGAACTGGCTCAAACCGGCTCCAACCGGTTCAAACCGGATCAGAGCGGATGAAACCGGTACAGACTGGATCAAATCGGATGGGACCGGATCAAACCGGTTCAGACCGGATCAAACCGGATGGACCTGGATCAAACCGGCTCAAACTGGTTCTAACCGGAGCAAAACGGCTCCAACCGGTTCAAACCGGATTAGACCGGATGAAACTGGATGGAACCGCATGAAACCAGCTCAAACTGGTTCAAACCGGATCAAACCGGTTCAGACCGGATCAAACTGGATGGGACCGGATCAAACTGGCTCAAACCGGATCAAACCGTATCAAACCGGTTCAGACCGGATCAAACTGGATGGGGCCGGATCAAACCGGCTCAAACCGGATCAAACCACCTCAAACTGGTTCAAACCGGCAGAAACCGGTTCAAACCGGATCACACGGGATGAAACTGGTTGAAACCGGATCAAACCGGCTCCAGCCGGATCAAACCGGTTCAAACCGGATCAGACCGGATGAAACCGGTTCAGACCGGATCAAACCGGACGGACCCGGATTAAACCGGCTCAAACTGGTTCAACCCGGCTCAAACCCGCTCCAACCGGTTCAAACCGGATCAGACCGGAAGAAGCCAGTTCTGACCAGATCAAACCGGATGAAACCAGCTCAAACTGGTTCAAACCGGATCGAACCGGTTAAGACCGGATCAAACCGGATGGGGCCGGATCAAACCGGTTCAAACCGGATCAAACCGCCTCAAACCGGATCAGACCGGATGAAACTGGCTCAAACCGGATCAAACCGGCTCCAACCGGATCAAACCGGTTCAAACCGGATGAAACTGGTTCAGACTGGATCGAACCGGATCAAACCAGCTCAAACTGGTTCAAACCGGATGAAACCGGCTCCAACAGGTTCAAGTCGGAGCAGACCGGATGAAACCGGTTCAGACCGGATCAAACCGGATGGAACTGGATCAAACCAGTTCAAACTGGTTCAAACCGGATTAAACCGGCTCGAACTGGTTCTAACCGGATCAAACCGGCTCCAACCGGTTGAAACCGGATCAAACTGGCTCAAACCAGATCAGATCGGTTCAGACCGGATCAAACTGGCTCAAACCGGTTCAAACCGGATCAAACCGTCTCCAACCGGTTCAAACCGGATGAAACCGGTTCAGACCGGATTAAACCGGATGAAACCGGATCAAACTGGCTCAAACTGGTTCAAACCGGATCAAACCGGTTCAAACCAGATCAAACCGGATGAAACCGGATCACACCAGACCAAGCCAGGTGGAACTGTATCAAACCATCTCAAACTGGTTCAAACCGGATAAAACCGGCTCAAACCGGATCAGACCGGATGAAACCGGTTCAGACCACATGAAACCGGATGGAACCGGATCCAACCAGCTGAAACTGTTTCAAACCAAGTCAAACCGGTTGAAACCGGCTCAAACCGGCTCAAACCGGTTCAAACCGAATAAAACTGGTTCAGACCGGATCAATCCGGATGGAACCGGATCAAACCAGCTCAAACTGGTTCAAACCCGATGAAACCGGCACAAATCGGTTCAAACCGGATCAGACCGGATGAAACTGGTTCAAACCGGATCAAACCGGCTCCAGCCGGATCAAACCGGATCAGACCGGATGAAACTGCTTCAGACCGGATCAAACCGGATGGAACCGGATCAAATCGGCTCAAACTCGTTCAGAGCGGATCGAACCGGATCAAACCGGTTCAAACCGGTTCAGTCCGGATGAAACTGGTTCAAACCGGATGAAACTGGTTCAAACCGGATCAAACCGGCTCCGACCAGATCAAACCGGTTCAAATCAGATCAGTCCGGATGAAACTGGTTCAGACTGGATCAAACCGGATGGAACCGGATCAAACCAGCTCAAACTGTTTCAAACCAGATCAACCCGGTTGAAACCGGATCAGACCGGCTTGAACCGGTTCAAACCGGATCAAACCGGATGAGACCAGATGAAACCGGTTCAGACCGGATCAAACCGGATGGGCCCGGATCAAACCGGCTCAAACTGGTTCTAACCGGATCAAACCGGCTCCAACCGGTTCAAACCATATCAAACCGGATCAAACCAGCTCAAACTGGATCAAACCGGCTTCGACCGGTTCAAACCGGATCAGACCGGATGAAACCGGTACAGACAGGATCAAACCGGATGGGACCGGATCAAACCGGATCAGACCAGATCAAACCGGTTCAGACCGGATCAAACCGGATCAAACCGGCTCCAACAGGTTCAAACCGGAACAGACCGGATGAAACCGGTTCAGACCGGATCAAACCGGATGGACCCGGATCAAACCGTCTCGAACTGGTTCTAACCGGATCAAACCGGCTCCAACCAGTTGAAACCGGATCAAACTGGCTAAAACCGGTTCAAACCGGATCAGACCGGTTCCAACCGGATCAAACCGGCTCCAACCGGTTCAAACCGGTTCAGACCGGATCAAACTGGATCAAACCGGTTCAGACCGGATCAAACTGGATCAAACCGGTTCAAACCGGATCAAACCAGATGAAACCGGATCACACCAGATCAAGCCGGGAGGAACCGGATCAAACCAGCTCAAACTGGTTCTAACCGGATAAAACCGGCTCAAACCGGTCAAACCGGATCAAATCGGCTGCAACCAGTTGAAACCGGATTCAAATCGGCTGCAACCAGTTGAAACCGGATCAGACCGGATGAAAACGGTTCAGACCGGATCAAACCGGTTCAAACCTGATCAAACCGGATGGACCCCTCTCAAACTGGTTCTAACCGGATTAAACCGGCTCCAACCGGTTCAAACCGGATCAGACCGGATGAAACCGGTTCAGACTGGATCCAACCGAATGGGACCGGATCAAACCGGCTCAAACTGGTTCAGACCGGATCATACCAGAGGGGGACCGGATCAAACCGGATCAAACCGGCTCAAACTGGTTCAAACCGGATCGAACAGGCTCAAACCGGCTCCAACCGGTTCAAACCGGATGAAACTGGTTCAAACCGGATCAAACCGGCTCAAAGCGGTTCAAACCGGCTCAAACCGTTTCAAACCGTATCAAACTGGTTCAGACCGGATCAAACCGGATGGAACCGGATCGAACCAGCTCAAACTGGTTCAAACCGGATCAAACCGGATCAAACCGGTTAAGACCGTATCAAACCGGATGTGACCGGATCAAACCGGATCAAACTGGTTCAATTCGGATAAAACCGGATCAAACGAGCTCAAACTGGATCAAAACGGTTCAAACCGGATGAAGCCGGATCAGACCGGATGAAACCGGTTCACACCGGATCAAACCGGATGGGACCGGATCAAACCAGATCAAACCGGTTCAAACCGGATGGAACCGGATCAAAACGGTTCAGACAGGATCAAACCGGATGGACCCGGATCAAACTGGCTTAAACTGGTTCTAACCGGATCAAACCGGCTCCAACCTGTTCAAACCGGATCAGACCGGATGAAACCGGTTCACACCGGATGAAACCGGATGGGACCGGATCAAACCGGCTCAAACTGGTTCAAACCGGATGAAACCAGATCAAACCGGTTCAGACCGGATCAAACCGGATAGGACTGGATCAAACCGGTTCAAACTGAATCAAACCGGATCAAACCATCTCAAACTGTTTCAAACCGGATCAATCCGGCTCAAACCGGTTCAGACCGGATAAAACTGGTTCAAACCGGATGGAACCGGATCAAACCAGTTCAAACCGGATCAAACCGGATGGAACCGGATCAAACCGGCTGAAAGTGGTTCAAACCGGCTCAAACCGGATGGAACCAGATCAAACCGGATCAGACCGGATGAAACTGGATCAAACCAGATGAAACCGGATCAGACCAGATGGAACCAGATCCGACCGGATCAAACCGGATGGAACCGGATGAAACCGGATCAGACCGGATCAGACCGGGTAAAACCGGATTAGACCGGATGAAACTGGATGAAACCGGATCAGACCGGATGAAACCGGATCAGACCGGATGAAACTGGATGAAACCGGATCAGACCGGATGAAACCGGATCAGACCGGATCAGACCGTGTAAAACCAGATTAGACCGGATGAAACCGGATGAAACCGGATCAGACCGGATGAGACCGGATGAGACCGGATCGGACCGGATCAGACCGAATGAAACCGGATTAGACCGGATGAAACTAGATGAAACCGGATCAGACTGGATCAGACCGGATGAGGCCCGATGAGACCGGATCAGACCGGATGAAACCGGATCAGACCGGATCAGACCGTGTAAAACCGGATTAGACCGGATGAAACCGGATGAAACCGGATCAGACCGGATGAGACTGGATCGGACCAGATCAGACCGGGTGAAACCGGATCGGACCGGATGAAACCGGATTAAACCGGATCAGACCGGATCGGACCGGATGAAACCGGATCAAACCGGATGAAACCGGATCAGACCGGATAAGACCGGATGAAACCAGATGGAACCGTATTAAACCGGATCAAACCAGATGGAACCGGATGGAACCTGATCACACCGGATCGAACCGGATCAGATCAGATGAAACCGGATCGAACCGGATCAGATCGGATGAAACCGGATCGAACCGGATCAGACCGGATGAAACCGGATCAGACCGGATGAGACTGGATGAAACTGGATCAAACCGGATGGAACCGGAAGAAACCGGATCAAACCGGATGAAACCGGATCAGACCGGATAAGACCGGATGAAACCGGATAAGACCGGATGAAACCGGATGGAACCGGATGGAAGCTGATCAGACCGGATCAAGCCGGATCAGACCGGATGAAACCGGATGAAACCGGATGGAACCGGATCAGACCGGATCAAACCGGATGGAACCGGATGAAACCGGATGGAACCGGATCAGACCAGATGAAACCAGATCAGACCGGATGAAACCGGATTAGACCGGTCAGACCGGATCAGACCTGATCAAACCAGATCAGACCAGACCAAACCGGACCAGACTGGACCAGACCGGACCAGACCGGACCAGACCAAAACCGGACCAAACCAAACCAGACCAGACCAGACCAGACTAGACCAGACGAGACCAGAGCAAAACAGACCAGATTAGATCAGAACAGACTGGACTAAACCAGATCAGACCAGAGCAGACTAGACCAGACCAGACCAGGCTAGATCAGACCAGACCATACTAAATCATATTAGACCAGACTAGAGTCCCTTCTACTTAGCTCTTAGGGCCTGTGATAAGGTGCAGGACCCAGGGCAAAATCAGACCCTAAAAACAGCCTACTCAAGAGGTCAGTTCTCCATAACATGATTGTTACACATTGCATGCCTGTATCAAAACATCTCAGGTACTCCATAAATACGTACACCTACATTGTACCCACAAACATGAAAACTAAAAAATTCTTTTAAAAATTAAAATAAATTAAATAAAACAAGAGATTGGTAGAACACCAACAAATAAGAGGTCAGAACCCCTAGTCCAAAGCCACAAATGGATTCCTCCCATAATGTGTTTCATTTGGCCCACATAATGTTGTCATCATCATCATCATCATTATTGAACTATTGCTAATATTTACAAATTAGATTTTACCCCCAAATCTAATTTTCTAACTTCTCTAGAAACAGGAAGCCCTGGAAAAACTGAGCCCACATTTCCCCATGACAAGCATCGGCCTCAGCTGGGCAGCTGCTGCCCCTCGGCAGGCCACACTCTCCATTTCAGCCTAGCCCCCACTGTTCCCTGCTGTCTGGAACCAGCTTGCTTCACTGGTCCCCACCAGCCCCTGTGGGCATGTGACGTGGGGCTTCCTGCTGAAGTCAAAAGATGGATGAGAGACCCAGTAGTTCTGCAACTTCCCACTCATCATTTCAACTGCCTCTGGAAACACTCACATGTGGACCAATCCAGGTGGAACATGAGGCACCTGTGAAAATGTGAGTTGCAGGAGAAGGTGTGAACCCAGAATCCAGCCTCAAAGGCATCGGGAAAAAGCCCAGGAGCCAGGGATGGCCCAGGGTCTCCACTCCACTTGCCTCTGCTTGGGCGCACCTCTTGTGGACACATTCACCTGCCTCAAAGGCACAAAGCCAGGTCATCTCCCTGCAGGGAACCCCTTCCTCTCCTGTCACTGTCCAGAGTCATCCTTTCTCCACCTCTGGCTGAGCAGGCCTGGGAGGTAGGAGTGCATGGGGTGACATGGGGCTTTCTCCACCCAGTGCACTCTGTGCAGAAGGCCCACAGACAACTATCACTTCATCAAAAGCCTCACACCTCTCCTTCCATGGACCCAGCCCCATTTTCTCCCACAAACAGCCTTTGCTAACCTGAGACCCTAGGCAGGCAGTGGCACAGGACCCTCCCCTCCTGGAAGGTGGAGGCTGCTGTTATTAGTGTGCCAGGGACTCTTCTGCTGGAAAGGGTGCCAGGTCCTGTTGGCTCGAGCCCAAGCCTCCTGACCCCAGACCCCTCCCAAATGAAGTCCCCTCACCCACCAGCTGACAGCCTGTGGGTCAACAGAAGGTTTGAGAATTATCCCCTGACAGCACTTCAGCTTCATAGCCACCATTACAGAGCAATGGGGAGAGCCTCCCTGTGCACGGATTTCATAACCAGTCATTGGGTTAGAGCAAATCAGTGGTTTAAATATTTGGCCCTGCTGGCACTGGGAAGTGTGTGTGTTCATGGAAAGCTCCATGGTAAACCCACAAAGGCTGTGGGGACCACGCAGAGAATGCTTTGCCGCTGAGGGCTGCTAACTGGGGAGCGGAAAAGCCTGACCTGCCTGAGGAGGGCCCTAGCATTTTCTGACCTGCACCTGAACCCACAAATGACCACCCAGCATGGGTGAGAGGCCACCTGGCACAGTACCCTCACATGTGGCCAGTGTCTGAGGGTTCAGGGCAAAGCGGGCACAGGACTGTGGGTGGGATGGCTGGGCAGCAGCCACCTACATAAGAAAAAAAGCGAAAGAAAATTCATCATTTCCATCAGGCAGTGGTCAGGCCAGTTGAGTTTAGTGAATAAAAGAAGATTTTTACCTTAAGCATCAATGTTTGTGTTTCTTTCAACACTCTCCTATATTGTGGTTTAAATTACATTGCTTTTTCAAAAGCTGTAATGATTGAATTAGTCAGTGTCATTTTGTTTGCATGTGACAGAATCCCCACTTGAACTTGCTCAGGAAAGAGGATGGCTGTTAGACTGAGGACATTATGCTGAGTGCAATGAGGCAGCCTCCAAAGGACAAACAATGCCCAGCTCCACCGTACGAAGCACTAGCGTAGCCAAACTCACAGGGACACACAGTGGAAGAGTGGGTGCCAGGGGCTGGGAAGAGGGCATGGGGAGTTTAATGGGGACAGAATTTCAGGTCTGCAAGATGAAAAGAGTTATGGAGCTAAACGGTGGTGATGTTTGCACAACAGCGTGAGTGCACTGAGTGCCACTGAACTGCGCACTTAAAAATTAAGATGGTGAATTTTATGTTATATGTATTTTGTGATACATTTTTTTTTGAGACGAAGTCTTGCTCTATTTGAAAAATTGTCTTTTTGTTATTGAGTTGCAGGAGTTACTTATATATTTTGGATAAGTAGACCTTTGTCAGATATATACGATTTGCAAATATTTTATTCTATTATGTGGGTTGTCTTTTCATTTTCTTGATAGTGTCCTTTTGTTACAGGAAAGAGGTCCCAATCCAGACCCCAAGAGAGGGTTCTTGGATCTCACACAAGAAAGAATTCAGGGCGAGTCCGTAAAGTGAAAGCAAGTTTATGAAGAAAGTAAAGGAATGAAAGAATGGCTACCCCATAGACAGAGCAGTGCCAAGGGCTGCTGGTTGCCCATTTTTATGGTTATTTCTTCATGATATGCTAAACAAGTGGTGGATTATTCATGCCTCCCCTTTTTAGACGATATAGGGTAACTTACTGACGTTGCCATGGCATTCGTAAACTGTCATGGCACTGGTGGGAGTGTAGCAGTGAGGACAACCAGAGTTCACTCTCGTGGCCATCTTGGTTTTGGTGGGTTTTAGCCCACTTCTTTACGGCAAGCTGTTTTATCAGTAAGATCTTTATAACCTGTATCTTGTGCTAATCTCCTATCTCATCCTGTGACTTGGAATGCCTAACTGTCTAAGAATGTAGCCCAGTAGGTTGCTCAGCCTTATTTTACCCAGCCCCTACTCCAGATGAAGTTGCTCTGGTTCGAATGCCTCTGACATTTTGAAGTACAAAAGTTTTTAGCTTTGGTGAATGCAATTTATGTGTTTTTTTCCTTTGTTGCTTGTGCCTTTAGTTTCATGTCTAAGAAACTATTACCTAATTCAAGTTCATAAATATTTACTCCTACATTTTCTTCTAAGGGTTTTTTGGTTTTTTTTTTTTTTTTTTTGAGAGGGAGTCTCGCTCTGTCGCCCAGGCTGGAGTGCAGTGGCGCAATCTCGGTTCACTGCAAGCTCCGCCTCCCGGGTTCGTGCCGTTCTCCTGCCTCAGCCTCCCGAGTAGCTGGGACTACAGGCACCCACCACCACGCCCTGCTAATCTTTTGTATTTTTGGTAGAGACGGGGCTTCACCATGTTGGTCAGGCTGGTCTCTATCACCTGACCTCATGATCCGCCCTCCTCGGCCTCCCAAAGTGCTGAGATTACAGGCGTGAGCCACTGTGCCTGGCCTTCTAAAGATTTTATAGTTTTAGTTCTTACATTTAGGTCGTTGATCCATATTTAGTTAATTTTTGCATATGGTGTGAGGTAGGAAGCATATAATTTTAATTTCTGCTTAGCCTGATGATAATCATGTGACCCTTTGTAAGTTTTTGCACCTAAGTCTCAATTTCCTTATTTGTAAAGTGAGAATAACAAATGGTAGCTAAATCATAAGGTTACAGTGAAGATAGAAAATTTACGTAGAGCATTTATCACAGTGCTTGAAGCATCCTAACTGCTCAATAAATGCGGTCGGTGTTGCAGTTATAACATGAGCGATGAATGCGTGCTTCTGCAGTGGAGCTCCAGAAAGACGGGCAGCATTTCTGAGAAGGTAAACGGGAGGAAGCAGGCTAGCTTAGTCCACTTAGAGAAGCAGGTCTGGGATTGTTGTGAGAGTCTCTGCCCTAGGTAGACCACTGCCTCGTGATCACCTCTGGGGATTGGTAAAAATTGGAATTCTCGGGCCCCATCAGAACTACTGAAAACAGCCTCCTGTGAGCACTGGGCTCGCAGTGGTTGGAGTGACGGCGGTCGCGCCGGCAGCGCCGCCTTGGGCCTGCGGGAGGCGCCCGAGAGACAGGGGCGACCACGGCGGCTGCGCAGAGTCCTCTCTAGGCCGACTACCCCACCAGCGGGATCCGCTTGGCTCAGCTGACAGCTCCCGAGAACGGAAGAGGCGGTGCGCCGGTTGAGCAGGGAATTGCTAGGCCTGGTCGGCTGGCGGCGGTGAGTGGGCCCCGGGCAAGGGCGGAGGGCGGAACTTTGGAGCTTGGCACTGCCGGGTGGCCGGAAGGTACGGTGGGGACAGCTCTCTGGGCGCGCGAGGCAGAAAAGGGGACCGGGCCAGGACTGTACAGTGGGCCTCAGTCGCTCAAACCCGGGACCGGGCGTCCGCAGCCCAGCTGGCCGGGACTCCCTTCCGGACGCTCCTGAGGAGGAAGAGAAAGGTGTGGGCCCTGCTTCTTTGGGAGGCCCCAGGCTGGCCAGCAGCTCACACGCCCGGATAGCGCCCTCTGATCCCAGCGCTGGGGCGGATAGCTAGCCTTGGACTTGCCCCTGTTTTGGGGTAGTCGCCCAAACGACTCCGCACGCCGGGTGGCGAGCTGAACCCAGACCAGGACACCCGAAGACCAAATGGATAGAATGAGAAGGAAATGGGGGTAGCAACCAGAATTGAGGTACTGGCTTCCAAGTGACAGCTTCACAAGCTGAAATCTAGTAGGGTAGGTCATGAGGAACTGTTGAAACACTGCTTGGAGTAGAAGTTGCTAGCCCTGACTGCATATTGGAATCACCTGGAGAACTTGGACAACTACTGAGGCCTGAATTAATTGTTCTGGGTGTGGCCTGGGTATTCAGATTTTAAAAAACAGCTCCTTAGAAGATTCTAATGTGCAGTCAGATGGAGAACACTAACCTAAAACCATAAACTGCATAAATGAATCTCTCATCCCATTTGCAAATGTTTTAACAGGAAGAAACAAAAAGCTTAATTAGCACCATATATTCCCACCTAGTAAAATTGTTTAAGATTAAATAAGACAATGTGAAAGGACCTAATACTGTACGTAGTAGGTGCTCAATAAATGTAAATTGATTCTGAATCTCATTCTTATTGGGGAGTTACACATCCGAGAATCTGTAACTTTTTAATTATGGTTTTGTATATGGTATTTTTGCATATAATTTTAGGGTGTTGATAGGATTCTCCATAACCCATCTGAGACCATACTCCCTTTTCCCCTCACCCCAGTGAAGAAGCCTAGCTCTAAAGCGTTTAGAATAAAACTTAAAAGTTTCTGTTTGTGTATTCTTGTTTTGTTTAAGTATTTTTCTGTTATCAGAATTAACCATGAGTGCCACTGGTGGTATTAATTCATGAACAAGAGAGGAAAAACTGGAGGGGGATGGCAAATGAAGGAATACAAAAAGCAGAAGAGGAAAGGAGAAAAAACAAGAAACTGAAGAGGCTGTTTGTTATGGGGCATGGTGTCCTGTCCTCTCATATGACCTTGGTGTTCCTCCTTACCTCCTCCCATGGCTGAGGGCAGACAGATAAAAAGTCCTCAGTCATTGCTGGGCACATGCAAATACTCCTTTAACCACATGGCTCAGTCAGTCTGCCCTAGGAGAGTAACATGCACCTGTAGATTAGGATTGGCTGTATGTTAGGATATGTTTGACTTAAGTGGTGATCATGGAAATTCAGAATTTTAATTTGGAGAGGGTCCTAACACCATCTTTTGTATTTCTTTTCTGCAGATGGCAGGATTTTCATAGTATATGTAGTATGAGTTCCACATCTTGGCCTCTTATCCAGCTTCAGCAGTCTCAGCTCCACCAGTTAGAGAATAAATGGGATTTGCACGAACTCCACTCTGAGCTGAAATACAGACTGTGGTGTTAATATTCTTTTCTTCTGGTTGTTATTAACAGGTACTAACTGACCTCAAGTAGAACATGTAATTGTGTCTTTTAGGGAGGCAACTTAAGCAGAGCCATGAACTAACGTCTCCTAGAAAAAGTGTTTTTTGAAATGAAATCATTTTAAATTTCACAGTATGACCTTTTAGAATGTAAAAAAATCCTAACTTTTTAATTATGTACATTTTAATTAAAAATATTTTAGTTGTGAGGGAGGATATTTGCAAATGCAATTGTTGTTCAGTATTTTAATTGACAGAATGGTATTTTGTTTTATTAAAATGATTTTTGTAAATTCTCATTGCTTATTTTTTTCCACATTTAAATTATCTGAAATTGCTGTATCTTTCAGTTGACGCTATTTTAAAAAACATTGATTCATACTTTATTTATTTTTATTTATTTATTTATTTTTTTGAGACGGAGTCTCACTCTATAGCCCAGGCTGGAGTGCAGTGGCCGGATCTCAGCTCACTACAAGCTCCGCCTCCCGGGTTCACGCCATTCTCCTGCCTCAGCCTCCCGAGTAGCTGGGACTACAGGCGCCTGCCACCTCGCCCGGCTAGTTTTTTTTGTATTTTTTAGTAGAAACGGGATTTCACCGTGTTAGCCAGGATGATCTCGATCTCCTGACCTCGTGATCCACCCGTCTTGGCCTCCCAAAGTGCTGGGATTACAGGCTTGAGCCACCGCGGCCGGCCCCATACTTTATTTTTTGAGACAAGGTCTTGCTCTGTCACCCAGGCTGGAGTGCAGTGATGCAGACATGGCTCACTGCAGCCTCAGCATCCAAGGCTCAAGCGATCCTCCTACCACAGTCTCCTAAGTAGCTGGGACTACAAGCACACACCACCATACCTGGCTAATTTTTTATAGAGACAGGATCTTGTATGTTGCCATGGCTGATCTCAAACTGCTGGCCTCAAGCGATCCTCCTGCCTTGGCCTCTCAAAGTGCTGGGATTACAGGCATGAACCTCCACACCCAGCCAGTTCATACTTTAATAGTAGCTAATTTCTTTCTTTCTTTCTCTTTCTTTTTCTTTCTTCCCTCCCTCCCTCCCTCCCTCCCTCCCTCCCTTCCTTCCTTCCTTCCTTCCTGTCTCTGTCACCCAGGCTGGAATGCAGTGGCGCAGTCTCAGCTCACTGCAGCCTCCGCCTGCTGAGTTCTAGTGATTCTCAGTTCTCGTGCCTCAGCTACCAAGTGGTTGGGAATGCGTGCACCACCACGCCCAGCTAATTTTTGTATTTTTAGTAGAGATGGAGTTTTGCTGTGTTGGCCAGGCTAGTCTTGAACTCCTGGCCTCAAGTGATCTGCCTGCCTTGCTCTCCCAAAGTGCTGGGATTAAACGCTTGAGCCACTGTGCCTGGGCCTTGCAGCTAAATTCTTAGTATTACCTAAAATAATGGTAAATCTTTCTTAAAATTATTATCTTTTAAATATTCTTAAGTCATAATGGTAAATCTTAAAATTGATGACTGCTTGGATTTGACAAAATCTGTTATTTCAAAAATTTAATATTGTTTTGCTGCTTGCTCAGTTATCTAATTTTCTTGTATCTATGCCTGTAACATCCTCAAGCACAGTTTTCTCAACTGGAAGCAATTTTGCCTCCAACCCCCATCCTGTCCCAGGACTTTCGGTGCTACTTGGAGATTTTTTTTTTTTTTTGAGACAGGGTCTCACTTTGTCACCCAGGCTGGAGTACAGTGGTGCTATCATGGCTCACTGCAGCCTTGACCTCCCAGGGGTGATTTGCCTGCCTCGGCCTACCAAAGTGTTGGGATTACAGGCGTGAGCCACTGCACCTGGCAAATTAACTTATTTTAAGAAAGCAGTGTAATACACTTTGACTACTTTTGCGAGCCAGGCACTTTGCTAGGTTCAGTGGACAAGTCAAAGTAAACTTGTGATTTGTCGTTTTCAAAGAAAATTTTCAAATTGTGCTTTCTTCCCTCTAATTCAATCATAAAATATCTAACTGATAAGGTCAGAAATTAGAAGTACCACAACTATCCTTTTTGAAAAAGACTGTTAATATTACAAAACGAATGGAATGCCAGATATGGCTGTCATTTTTGGTTTGGGAGGAAAGTGAGAATATCGAGTAATTCTTTGCAGTTATTGGTGAGGAACTTTTTTTAAAGTGCCATTAAACTTTTCCCACCTCTGTGCATTTTCTTTTCTTTTTTTTTTTTTTTTTTTTTTCTTGAGACGGAGTTTCATTCTTGTCACCCAGGCTGGAGTACAGTGGTACTATGTTGGCTCACTGCAGTCTCCACCTCCCGGTTCAAGCCATTCTCCTGCCTCAGCCTCCCAAGCAGCTGGGATTACAGGCACCTGCCACCATGCCCGGCTAAGTTTTGTATTTTTAGTGGAGATGGGGGGTCGCCGCGTTGGCCAGGCTAGTCTCGAACTCCTGAGCTCAGGTGATCTGCCTGCCTTGGCCTCCCAAAGTGTTGGGATTACAGGCGTGAGCCACTGTACCTGGCCACCCTCTGTGCATTTTCTGTTCTTAACTGATTTTAATGTTTTCAGGTCCTCAGAAAATTAAATGTCGTCAGAAGACCGAGAAGCTCAGGAGGATGAATTGCTGGCCCTGGCTAGTATTTATGATGGAGATGAATTTAGAAAAGCAGAGTCTGTCCAAGGTGGAGAAACCAGGATCTATTTGGATTTGCCACAGAATTTCAAGATATTTGTGAGCGGTTAGTTAATAATATTTTCTTAAACAGATTTTTCTAAATATTATTCTTTATTTCTTAGTGTACCTTAAACTATTTGTCATTTCGTGTTTATAGGCATTAGTGATAGGTGGTAGTATTACAGATTTAATGCATATTTCTGTTTTAAATGAAAATTGCAATGAGGGGCAAACAGTTTTCAATTTGATTCTACCTTTTTGATCACTGAAGAGGGATATTATCCGGCGTATTTCATATATCCTAGTCTGCTGACTAGCAGTTTATCAGCCATGAGTCATTGGCTATTACATAGTGATAATCAAAGAGAAAATTAATGTATGTGAAAACACTTAGAAATTTTCAAGTACAGTGGTGGTTGCTAATACTATTTGGTTTCCAGAATCATTTCAACTGCTATAAACATATGACACATGCTGTTACTCTGTGACCTTTTGCTTCAGAAAAAACAATACTGCTGGTTTTGATACAGACATTTACAGAAGACCTTGATGCACACTTTCTCAAAATGTTTCTACTATAAAGGGATTGAGTAAAGAACGTAAGTGTGGTAATTTAAATGCAGCTTTGGTTGTGAGAGTGTTGTATGCTATATCATATCCTCAAACCTGAGATCATTGTGTTGGCACAAATTTTCCCAACTGATTCATGGATAGTTGGGACATGCTGGTCTAAGTAGGTCATGTTGTTTAATGGAAATGAACATCCTTTCTCTAGATCATGTCTTTAATCATCTACTATAAACCAAACCACAACAAATCAAACATTGTGTGTTCCTTGGTCATTAGTGTTAGGAATTGTACCCAGAATTGTATACAAGAATAAGTTGTAGTATTTTCATTATACATTTCATGGTGCTGAGTAGATTTTTCAAGGGCTTACAAGATTTTTTTTAAGGTGGTGGCTACCAAGTTAAAGTTAGGAAATAGAAAGTGCTTTGGGGGAGGGTTTTTCCCTCAACTAAAGCATTAAGTCTTTCTTGAGCGCTGCTCAACGGTAATGGACACTCAAGTGTTGACCAACTGATCCTTTCTAATCTTTGTTTTTGGTTCAGGCAATTCAAATGAGTGTCTCCAGAATAGTGGCTTTGAATACACCATTTGCTTTCTGCCTCCACTTGTGCTGAACTTTGAACTGCCACCAGATTATCCATCCTCTTCCCCACCTTCATTCACACTTAGTGGCAAATGGCTGTCACCAACTCAGGTTAGACTTGAAACTTAATTTTTCCTATCCATTTTTAGAAACTTAAAAATCATCTTTAATTGAAGACTATCTTAATGATCTTGAATTCAGTGCATGAAAAACAAATGGCTTTGGTTTTGTAATTTTTTTCCCTTGCCTTGGTGAATCCTGATGTTAAGAAATTGAAAATGTTTGGTGTTTTAAAAAGGAATGGCAGTAATTGAAACAATCATGAATTGTAGTAGGAGTAATTTTTAAGCAAGTATATTATTTCTTTTCTTGTTTTGCTATTTTCCCATTTAATCTGTATTATAATGGAGACTATGAGGTTTTCCTCATTTTCCTTAGATATTGATACTACTTTTTTCTCAGTTTCTTATCCATTCCTTAAATGAAAGATTCCATTGTAATTAGGACTAAAAATTGAGCTACTGTAGTTATAATAAGCAAATTTTCTGAGTAAATACAATAACTGATTTTCTTTGTAAAATCTGTATTAATAACAAGTAACAGTCAACTGGTATCACATAGACATAAATGCATACAAGTAGAAATGTGTATAGTTCCTGTAGATACCTCAGTAAAGCTTGAGGCCTTGTGTTAAGAGCCTCATTTCCTCTGGGTTATATATACTTTTCTAGTAACAACTTCAACTCTTGATTGAGAAATAAATATGACTTGAAGCTAAATATAAATAATAGAAAGCATTATAGGATAGATAATGAATCAGTAGCAGCTGCTTTTCTAGAAGTCATAATGAAGATTGATAGACTGATGCGTATTAAGACAAAAGCTCAGCCTGTGCAACATGGCGAAACCCAATTTCTACAAAAAATACAAAAATTAGCCAAGTGTGGTGGTGCATCCCTGTAGTCCCAGCTACTTGGGAGGCTGAGGTGGGAGGATCACTTGAGCCTGGGTGGCAAAGATTGCAGTGAGCTGAGATTGACCCACTGCACTCCAGCCTGGGTGACAGAGAGAGACCCTGTCTCAGAAAAGAAAAAAGACAAAAGCTGTCAGAATTGCTGACCTCAAGCAATAGCTCATTAGTTTTTATCTTTGGATCATACAGTTTTCATTCCCCCATCCACCAATCTAATCTTTTCATTGAGAGTACTTTTGCAAACTTGAGCTTATGGCTTAAAAGCAAAATTAAACCTTAAAAAGGATAATATAGGTAGAATAAAAAGGCGTATTACTTTACATTCTAATATCTGTGCCAGAGGCAACAGTTGCAAGACAGTTGATTTGTTCAGGAATATCAAGACTGTTTGGCATTTAGGCCACTGATAGTTGGCTGAATTATTTAGATCTTCATAGTCGTATTTCAGCAGAGAGCTTTTCATACTTTACATCCATGCATGTGCATGCATGCACACACATATGCGCACACACGCACGAAACAGGACAGATTAACTGGATGTGTGGTTGCAGTTTCAGATTCCAGCTAACCAGCATCTACTTAATGCTGGATTTGGGGGTGGGGGTGTGTGCTGGGGAAGAGAGTTGTTCTATGTGTTGCAGCTAAAATTACAGAATTCTTTATCAAATAAATGTTTATGCATATAATTAACATTTTAATTAGTCTCTTATATTCCTTCTTGGTTCAGTTCTTGTTTGTTGCTGTACCCTGATTCCTTGGCATTATGACTCTCACCTGTTAATAGTGAATTTGACACATAGAGCTGTCATTCCCTGAATTGGGGTGGATAGACAGAAGTGGTTTTAGTTTTCTAAAACCTTGTTCCTTATTCCTCCCCAAATATACTTACACAGTCTCTTGCTCTTTTCCCTGAATTCCCATCCCCCTTCCATTTACATGCATTCCAGCTGCCTTTCTCTCTCTCTCTGTCTCTCTCTCTCTCTTTTTTTTTTGTTTTTTTTTTTTCTGAGATGGAGTCTTGCTCTGTCGCCCAGGCTGGAACACAGGGGCGCAATCTCAGCTCACTGCAACCTCTGCCTAGTGGGTTCAAGTGGTTGTCCTGTCTCAGCCTCCCAAATAGCTGGGAATACAGGTGCCCACCACCACACCCTGGTAATTTTTTGTATTTTTTAGTAGAGACAGGGTTTCACCACGTTGGCTAAGCTGGTTATGAACCCCTGACCTCAGGTGATCCACCCGCCTCGGCCTCCCAGAATTCTGGGATTACAGGCATGAGCCACCACGCCCGGCCCCAGCTGCCTCTCTTGAGAAGGGACTGGAGAAGAAAAGAGGTTGGAGAATGGCTTCTTCATAGGACTTGGCAGTTCACACAGCACTCAGAGCTTCCCTTTTAGTATTTATCACATTTTACGGATTTTAGCAGATTTCTCAAAAGCATGGTTGATTTATAAGGATATTTATGTAAATGTGAAAAATTATTAGTTGTTCAATCTGAACTCATCAATAAGTATTTAAGGTAGTACCTGTGCAGGGTTTAGTCAGTGGCACTACACAGAGCATAAGAAACAGAAAATCTGGTCCCTTTTCATTTGTCATTTAAATTTACAAAATTTGTTTGCCATCTGGAAGGCCTATTTTTGGATGTTTACCTAAAAAAGAAAAGCTGCTTATAATTCCTGTGCTCTAGTTACAAATATTTTATATTTCTAATGGAAAATCCTCTTATATTTGCCTTTCAAATTGAACAGACCATTTTTAAAGAGGAAAATTCCAAATAATTTAACTTTGGTTGCTTAGCTTAGGAAGTGTAAGCTTTCTCTATGGCTGCCAAACCTTGCTGAGGGCTTGTGATTAGGACTAGGGTCAATGTCAGTCAACTTCCCTCCATTAACCAGGATCTGATATAAGCCCAGATTGCTTAGTTAAAAGCAGCTTGTAAATCTGAACAAGGACTCTGAGGTTGAATTCTGTGAGTGATTGTTTCAGATGAGTTGACATTTTGATAAAACTGAAAGAATTAATTTTAAAACTTGAGTAGTATTTTTAAACAATTCTTTTTCCAACCATTATTCTAGGATACCAACAGGGCTAGGACTCCTAAAGGAAGAAAAATAGTTTAGTTTTAGAACTAGATCTCTTTCTCCTACATGAGATATATGGCAGTACTAAAAGATTAAAGAACAGAAAAAAGTCTTCCATTTCAGTGACTAAAATGTACAGCTATTTCTCTACCTTGTGGAGTCTTGCTATTTCTCTTGTTCTCATGGTACTTCTTGCTTCTGACTTTGTGTTCTACTTTGGCTCATGTTGCTGAATAGTTTAAGAAGTGCTCCAGTAAGAATGTTTATACTGTTTTGTAGCACAGTGTATCACAGCAGTAAAAAAATAGTGTTAGAATAAGGCCCTAACTTGCAAGTGGAAAAGATTTCTCGGGAAACCAGGAGTTGGCTGCAGCATCATTTTTCTGAACTCACCAACATCTTCATGTGTTTTCTCCTAGCTATCTGCTCTATGCAAGCACTTAGACAACCTATGGGAAGAACACCGTGGCAGTGTGGTCCTGTTTGCCTGGATGCAATTTCTTAAGGAAGAGACCCTAGCATACTTGAATATTGTCTCTCCTTTTGAGCTCAAGATTGGTTCTCAGAAAAAAGTGCAGAGAAGGACAGCTCAAGCCTCTCCCAACACAGAGCTAGATTTTGGAGGAGCTGCTGGATCTGATGTAGACCAAGAGGAAATTGTGGATGAGAGAGCTGTGCAGGATGTGGAATCATTGTCAAATCTGATCCAGGAAATCTTGGACTTTGATCAAGCTCAGCAGATAAAATGCTTTAATAGTAAATTGTTCCTGTGCAATATCTGTTTCTGTGAGAAGCTGGGTAGTGAATGCATGTACTTCTTGGAGTGCAGGCATGTGTACTGCAAAGCCTGTCTGAAGGACTACTTTGAAATCCAGATCAGAGATGGCCAGGTTCAATGCCTCAACTGTCCAGAACCAAAGTGCCCTTCGGTGGCCACTCCTGGTCAGGTAACTGTTTACCCTGCTGATGGTTGCCTCCTAATTCTCTTCCATAAATGGAGATATCATCTCAAGAACTTCCTTGATAGGGCTCATGGGGCAGTCTGAGGCCTTGGAGCCAGCCCACAAGTTGTTTTGCTGTATCCATTAAGAATGCTATGGTCAGGCCGGGCGCGGTGGCTCAAGCCTGTAATCCCAGCACTTTGGGAGGCCGAGATGGGTGGATCATGAGGTCAGGAGATCGAGACCATCCTGGCTAATACGGTGAAACCCCGTCTCTACTAAAAAATACAAAAAACTAGCCAGGCGAAGTGGCGGGTGCCTGTAGTCCCAGCTACTCGGGAGGCTGAGGCAGGAGAATGGCGTGAACCCGAGAGGAGGAGCTTGCAGTGAGCTGAGATCCGGCCACTGCACTCCAGCGTGGGTGACAGAGCGAAACTCCGTCTCAAAAAAAAAAAAAAAAAAAAAGAATGCTATGGTCTTAGTCTACTGCTTAAGCAAATGGAATGCTTCCTTTGGCCTTGCAATGGGCAAGGATGAGTGTTAGTTATTAAGTAATTGTGATAATTTACTTTGTATATCTGCTAGGATCCCATAAACCTTGGGGAATCACTAGCTTATCCTTGTGTGAGGTTGGGATCTGAAGGGGATATCTCTTGGAATAATTAACCAACTTTTATAGACTTCAGCATAAGTACAGCCTACTTAGGTTTTGTTGTTGTTGTTGTTGTTGTTTTGTTTGAGACGGAGTCTTGCTGTGTCACCCAGGCTGGAGTGCAGGGCCACGATCTCAGCTTACGGCAGCCTCTGCCTCCCGGGTTCAAGTGATTTCCTGCCTCCGCCTCCCAAGTAGCTGGAATGGTTAATTTTTTTTGTATTTTTAGTAGAGACAGGGTTTCACCATGTTGGGCAGGCTGGTCTTGAACTCCTGACCTCAACTGATCCTCCCACTTCGGTCTCCCAAAGGGTTGGGATTACAGGTGTGAGCCACTGCGCCCAGCCAGTTTTTTGTTTTCTTATTAAAGCATAATTTTACTTAAAATAAACTACACATTTAAAGCATACAAGGCTAGCATGGTAGCTTATACCTATAATCCCAGCACTTTGGGAGGCCAAGATAGGAGGATCACTTGAGGCTAGGGGTTTAAAACCAGCCTGTGCAAAATAGCATGACTCCATGTCTGAAAAAAAAAAAAATCAGTCAGGCATGATAGCAAGTGCCTGTTGTCCTAGCTACTAGGGAAGCTGAGGCGGAGAATCACTTGAGCCCAGGAGTTCAAGGCTGCAGTGAGCTGTGATTGCACCACTGCACTCCAGTCTGGACGACAGAGTAAGACCCTATCTCTAAAGAAATAAAACTAAAATATAAAATGAATTGTACACTTTGCTTAGTTTTAACAAATATGTAGACCATAATTGCCATCTGAGTCAAAATATACTTGGTTTGATTTTAAAGTGAAAGAGAGATTTTAATTTATGTGCCCATCTGGTTTACACTAGCATCCTAAGAATCTCCTCAGGTTCAGAACTGGTTGTGGAATCATCAAACCTATGGTGTTTTGTATTTCCCTCCAGGTCAAAGAGCTAGTGGAAGCAGAGTTATTTGCCCGTTATGACCGCCTTCTCCTCCAGTCCACCTTGGACCTGATGGCAGATGTAGTGTACTGCCCCCGGCCATGCTGCCAGCTGCCTGTGATGCAGGAGCCTGGCTGCACCATGGGTATCTGCTCCAGCTGCAATTTTGCCTTCTGTACTTTGTGCAGGTTGACCTACCATGGGGTCTCTCCATGTAAGGTGACTGCAGGTATGTTTTAACTGTGAACCCAAATCCTCTATCCCCAATCTCTCCCTCACATTTCACTTTCCTACCAGTGCCTTATGACTTCATTCTTCAATTTTAGAAGTATTCCTTTAGACGATATTTCTGTGTCAGTGACTATCCCAGGCCCTGGGGCTGTAGTAGTGACCAGAAGAGACAAAATCTCTGCCCTCATGGAACTTACATTCTACTAGGGGAGACAGGAAAACAAAATAAGGATATTAGGTGATGGTAAGTGCTGAAGAGGCAGAAGAAATAAAGCAAGGACAGGATATGAAATGTTCTGAAGGGGAGGGGACTTGGGATTTTAGTTAGGGAAACCAGGGGAGGCCTCACTGGCAAAATGGTTTAAGTAAAGACTTGAAGGAGGTAGGAAAAACCATGCAGATACCAGGGAGGAACATTCCAGGAGAAGAAATGGCATGGCAAATTCTATCTACGAACATGGAATAATGTAGATCCTGGATGGCAAATGCAGGGCATCTAAGCTGCCATTCTTGTCTCCATGGCACATGTATTTGACCATTTATCAAATGCTTTCTCCTTGAGCCCAGAGAGGCCTCAGAAACTTCCTCAGCATGGCACTTCGGACAACTACCCTCTGATAAAGTAGACACAGGAGTGAAATATGTTTGCCATTTCCAGTCTAGATAAGGAATCATAAATCAGGCCCTTAATGTCGATTTAACTGGACTTTGGTGGCTTAGTCTTTCTCAGACTAACAGTGATAATGATAACAGCTACTTCACAAAATTGCAGCTCGAGCAGACAACAATAATTTCACCGGGTTATTCTAAGGATGAAGGGAACTAATATTGTGCTATTCAAAATTGTTATATTTGTTACAGTGGTCTATAATGAGATATAGAAATTGAGAGGGTTAGAAACTTTTATAGTGATTTCACATAATTTTATGTCAGTCAAACCTAATAAAAATTTAGACTTTTTTTCATTTTTCTAATAAATTGTTAGCTGACTGGTGGTGCACACTTGTAGTTGTAGCTATTCAGAAGGCTACAGCAGGAGAATCTTTTGAGCCTCGGTTAAGACTAGTTTGGGCAACATAGTGAGACTCTGCCTTTA
Organism: Macaca mulatta; assembly: GCF_049350105.2. Taxonomy (NCBI): domain Eukaryota; kingdom Metazoa; phylum Chordata; class Mammalia; order Primates; family Cercopithecidae; genus Macaca; species Macaca mulatta. Next base: position 150,837,622 of record NC_133411.1, read on the forward strand.
AAAAAATTAAATCAAGCAAACCTGATTATATCTTATAAAAGTGTTGATCCTTGACATATTAGAGAAAAAACTAGGCCTTTACCATAAATAGTTTGAGAAACAGTGAGCTAATCCATGTAAAATGCAGAATGGGGTTGGGCATAGTAGCTCACCTCTGTAATCTTAGCACTTTGGGAGGCCAAGGTAGGTGGATTGCTTGAGTCCAGGAGTTTGACACCATGGCAAAACCCCGTGTCTACAAAAAAATACAAAAACTAACGGGATGTGGTGGTGCACACCTGTAGTCTCAGCCACTCAGGTTGCTGAGGCTGGAGGATCGCTTGACCCCGGGAGGTAGAGGCTGCAGTGAGCCAGATTGCACCACTGCACTCCAGCCTGGGGGACAGAATGGGACCCTATCTCAAAAAAAAAAAAAAGGAAAAAGAAAAATGGTAATTATTAATGCTATTATTATTGTAGTTATTGCTTGCTAATGTTAGCAGACTGTCATTATTTCCAAGAAAGTATCCTGAGAGGAAAGAGTGAGTAGATAATTTCAGTTGCCTCAGGCAGCATCTTGTAGAAGGTAAGGCCAAATGGGATGGAGAAGTTAGCAAAGTATAATATAAGCCTTTACTTTAGACTTCTGTAACCTTTTCATTAAAAGTCGACAGTACATTTCAGGTGTTTCACAGCATTCAGGGATTTAGTAAAATTAGGAATCTCTCCCTCTCTTTGTATGTATATATTATATAAAATATGAAATACCAACAATTTTATTATTTTGAGAAGACTAAAGCAGTATAACCTTTGTCCTTAAGATGCCTAGGAACACAAAAATGCATTGAATGATTAGAGGAATGAGATTTATATTACTTCACTGCTACATTGAAGTAGAGGTGATGGAGCCGTGGGAATGCACTACACAGGAAGAATTCACAGGTGAAAGCAAAGAGTGGAGATAGGATATAGGATTCGGTATCAGAAGATGTCTTTTGCTTTAAAAGGGAGATAGACTTCCGAATAATGTGAGGAAAGTAAACTGATAAAATAAACAGAACATTGTTGGGAAAACTCTTTAATTGTGTTGAAAAATTAAGTAATAGAATTGTGAACAAAAGCCTCTTGTCTGCAAGTAAAGCCTTTGGGATTAGTTACCTGTTCCATTTCAGTTAAATGATAGAGCAGTAGAAGCCAGACTGAAGAGTATCAAGGGAAAACTTTTCAGCACCTATAGCAAAGCATAGTACAGGGTGAGACTTGAGTGGTAAGTTTTATTCACTGATTTTTTTTTTTTTTAACACAAAATTGAAGAGGTAGTCTTTGCTCTTAAGCCAAAGGTGCCTTTGTATTTGGTAGGCCTCTTCATTATCAAACGGTGAATGGTGCCAACTTAGTGGAAAAATCAATGTCTGTTTCAACCTTTGTATCTTCTAGATAAGTCAGTCTTTAACTGCATACTTCTAGTTGCATAAACATACCAACATTAAGAAATCAAAACAAAGGAAAAAAATAACCTATCTTATTCTACCACTTTTAGCAGATACATCTTTTCTAGTTGGGGGATTCCTTTCCATTCATTATCATTTGTGCATGTATAATTTTTACTGGGTTGTAACATAAATATACTTTTTTTCTGGATTCTGTGATGAGTGTTTTAATTGGGTTGTAGCGAATGTAATTATGTTTTTAATAATTGAATATTGCGACATTAAATGGCTCTTTCAAACATAATTATTTCCTTAGAAATTTAATTTTTTTGCCACTGTTATATGCATCTCCATGCATATGACTTTGGATTACTTCCTTATGATAAAGTTCTAGGAATAACATTATTGAATAGTCAAAGATTATAGCCATTTTTAATGATTTTTAGTTTGCATTACAAAGTTATATAAAAGTTAATTTTCCATTTCACTTTCTAGAGAAATTAATGGACTTACGAAATGAATACCTGCAAGCAGATGAGGCTAATAAAAGACTTTTGGATCAAAGGTATGGTAAGAGAGTGATTCAGAAGGCACTGGAAGAGATGGAAAGTAAGGAGTGGCTAGAGAAGAACTCAAAGAGCTGCCCATGTTGTGGAACTCCCATAGAGGTAAATGATTTGGGACAGACTTGGAGGCCATCAGACTTGCAAGCATGCTATGATTACCTTAAGAAGCCTTATTAGTCAATTTTATGACTTACAAAACACATGCTGGTATTATTGCACCTTCCTTACTTGGAAGGTGGAAATTTCACTACTAAATCTTGTTATCGACCTTAAATGTTTGTAGACTTCCCTTTTCAAAGTCTTTTCTTTGTGTCTTTCTTACAGTGACCATTGTTCTTACATTGTATCCATCTCAAAATTGAATGGGTTGTAAGGAGGGCATACTAGAGCTATGGTCACTTCTTACCTCATCTATGTGATTAAAAAAAATCAAATCTGACCTCTCAGAACTATTTATCCTGGAATGCTGCACACCTGTTTAAGATACACTCAGGAATTAATCTGAGTCAAAATAATTACACAACTCTATTGCTTCTTGACAAAAATCTTAATATGTTTTATTTTTTTTATTTTTATTTTTTATTTTTTTTTTTTATTTTTATTTTTTATTTATTTATTTTTTTTTTTTGAGACGGAGTCTCGCTCTGTCGCCCAGGCTGGAGTGCAGTGGCCGCATCTCAGCTCACTGCAAGCTCCGCCTCCCGGGTCTACGCCATTCTCCTGCCTCAGCCTCCCGAGTAGCTGGGACTACAGGCGCCCGCCACCTCACCCGGCTAGTTTTTTTTTTTTGTATTTTTTAGTAGAGACGGGGTTTCACCGTATTAGCCAGGCTGGTCTCGATCTCCTGACCTTGTGATCCGCCCGTCTCGGCCTCCCAAAGTGCTGGGATTACAGGCTTGAGCCACCGCGCCCGGCCATTCTTAATATGTTTTAAAATCAAAATACATCTTTGCATTTGATTCTATTGTTCTAATCTATTATGTCTGAACTGAACATAGTAGTGATACTCCAGGTAAGGAAACTGGCACTATATATAATCACTTTTTTGTTTTTTTGATACTGAGTCTCTCTCTGTTGCCCAGGCTGGAGTGTGGTAGTGCAATATAGGCTAACTACAATCTCCGCCTCCCAGGTTCAAGGAATTTTCATGCCTCAGCCTCCCGAGTAGCTGGGATTACAGGTGCCAGCCACCACACCTGGCTAATGTTTGTATTTTTAGTAGAGATGGGGTTTTATCATGTTGGCCAGGCTGGTCTCCAACTCCTGACCTCAAATGACCCACCCACCTTGGCCTCCCAAAGTGCTGGGATTACAGGCATGAGCCACCACACCTGGCCATTTAATCACTTTTGACATACCTTAGCCCTATGACAGAGTGGAGGACTTGGTACCAAATATTTACTTGGATTTATGTAAAAATTAAAAACCCACACGTTACATCCAAGTATTTTAATATTAATCTACATGTTCCAGTTATATGTGTGTGATTTTTATCTACTGCTTATCAGAAGAGATTGTGCCAAGTAACTAGTTGTAGTAACACTAGCTATTTTCTGTATTTTAGAGTGCAAAATAGAATTACATAGTCATCAGTGTGTTACATTGATATCTCAACCCTGCATAAGAAAAAGGAGAAGACCAGGACAATGTTGTACTGAATCACTTTGGCATGTGCATGTCTCTTCTGCTCTTACAGCCTTGATATTTTTCTCTTTCTATCCTTCCCACCAGAAATTAGATGGATGTAACAAGATGACATGTACTGGCTGTAAGCAATATTTCTGTTGGATTTGCATGGGTTCTCTCTCTAGAGCAAACCCTTACAAACATTTCAATGACCCTGCTTCACCATGTTTTAACCGGTATGTATACACAGAATTCCTTAGGCTCTCCAGCAATTTTTGGTACTTGATTTGCAGACCACACATCCAGTGTTTTATTTAAGTACTTGGACTTATTTAGAGAATTCTCTTACATGTTTTCCCCCATGAAGGAATTTTTATATTATTTTCTCAAAAATGAGCTTTATAATGAGAATATACACTATCTGGAAGTTTTTATAGTGAAAGTTTTCAAACATACAGAAAATTTGAAAGGATAGGACTATGAATAGTAGAATACCTTCCACCCAAATTAACAATTGATAATACTTTGCCATATTTGTTCCCTTAATATTTTTGCTGAACTACATGAAGTTGGAGTTATGATAATGCTTCAACTAAATATTTCCACGTTTCTCCTAAGATAAGGAAATGCTTCTACATCATGACAGTACTTTTAAAAAATTTAATGATAGTGGCATACTGTTATCTAGTAAACAAACATTTGAAACTTCCTAATTATTTCTGAAAATATATTTTAAAGCTATTTGATTGAACCAGAATCTAAACAAGTTCAGTCACTGTATTTGGTTCTATCTCTTTAGTTTCTTAATGCAGAAAAGCTTTGGCCCACCTTTTTTGTGTGTGTGTTTTGTGAACATTCACTTTTTTTTTTTTTCTTTGAGACGGAGTTTCACTCTGTCGCCCAGGCTGGAGTGCAGTGGTGCAATCTCGGCTCACTGCAAGCTCCGCCACCCAGGTTCATGCCATTCTCCTGCCTTAGCCTCCCAAGTAGCTGGGACTACAGGCACCCGCTACCACGCCTGGCTAAGTTTTTTGTATTTTTAGTAGAGACGGGGTTTCACCGTGTTAGGATGATCTCGATCTCCTGACCTTGTGATCCGCCCGTCTCGGCCTCCCAAAGTGCTGGGATTATAAGCGTGAGCCACCGCACCCTGCTGAACATTCACTTTTTGAAGAGTCCAGGCCAGTTGTCTTATATAACGTCTTACCTTCCAGAGTTTTGTTTGTCCATGGTGTCCTTTAGCTAGTTTCTCTATCTTATTTGCTATAAACTGGAAGTTAGGTCTAGACTGAAGTTTGATTAGATTTAGAATAATATTTTTTATGCTGATACTTCATGAGGAGTGATGTGTATTCCGTATTGGATCACATCAAGAGGTCCATGATGTCCCTCATTAGTGTGGTGCTCAGTTCTACAGTTTGCTTTATTGTAAAGGCAAGTTTTCCATTTTGTTATTAGGAAGTAATCTGTGGGGTGATTCCTTGGCACAGTGTGAATATCTTGTTCTCCAAGAGCTCTCCACTTTCAGCATCAGTTGATGATCTTTGTTAAGAGGTGTCTGTTAAGTAAACACATTGGTATTGTGAAACTATAAGAGAAATTGAAGAAACAAGCCCTGCCATGAACTGTTGGAAATCTAGTGTTGGAAATTGCATAAATTGTACATAACATAAGGAAAGGAAGACAAATTGACAGCTACAAAACATTCTATAAATGGAGGGTGCAAGGACTGTGAAGATAGAATGGAGTGATTGATGAGCATGTAATAGTAATAATAGTGTCTTGAAAGAGTTCAGTTTAAATTGCCTGACTTCCCCAGTCTTAGCTTATTCCATGTATTGTATACGCTGGTGTCTTGAAAGAGTTCAGTTTAAATTGCCTGACTTCCCCAGTCTTAGCTTATTCCATGTATTGTATACACTGGTGTCTTGAAAGAGTTCAGTTTAAATTGCCTGACTTCCCCAGTCTTAGCTTATTCCATCTATTATATACACTGAGTATCAGTTTTGTGATACCCATCCTCCCTTATTGTTTATCCTTGGTCCTGGAGAGTTTGTCTGGATTCTAACAGGACTGTTTTGTTTGCTTGTTGTAATTTGGAAAGGAGAGCTTTATTTCTCATAAAGAGTTGAAGCCGGCAAGGTGGCCGTTCTGACAGGTTGGGAAGCATAGCCTTCAGCCGGAAGCTGAAAACAGACACTTTAAGGGTGGAAAGAGGAAGACAGGGATTTATGCTCTACAAGATAGCCAGATACACATATTCAGTAAGCTATAGGAGGAGTCATGAATATTTATGAAAGGAGAAATATGCTGCATGTGCAGTTGAGCTTCATTACCCTTCAGGGGACCCATGTTCAAAAAATGGCACGATCTCTGGGGGAGGTCTCTGATATCAAAAGGTGAAGCAGAGAATACGAAAACCTCAGTACACATCCTCCATAGACTGGCTAGAACCACTCCATGGTCAGTGGTCCATTGACAGGAAGAAATGCTGGTCGGTTTTTGTGCCAAAACTGCAGAAGGGAGGGGCAGCGTTAGGCGGTTGGTTGATAGCAGTGGAGCAAGTCTTCCCAGAGGGTTGGTTTGAACCCTTAGGGAAAGAAAGCCTAATGGTGGTCAATGAGGGAGGGGGGTATGACCAGGTGTGTCTGGCCTCCCATCCCGTCATGGCCGGGAACTGTTTTCAAGGTTTCTTTGGGGTTCCCTTGGCCAGGAGAGGGTCTGTTCAGTTGGTTGTGGGCTTAGGGTATCATTTTTATTTCTCATTTTCCCCCTTTTGACTGAGATTTGCCAGAGGCACCATTGATGGTCAAACTTATTTTGTCCCATATCATTGCTGGAGTGTTGTGGCTAACCTGCCTCGCCTCCATCTAGGCCCTCAGTGGGACCCGTATGGCCAAGGGACTTAAGGCTATAAGACAGCCAATTAAATCTTCTAGGCCAGATGGGAATGGAGCTGGACAGGCACTCATCCACCTTAAACGGGCCGTTCTTTTATTTTTTATTTTTTTGAGATGGAGTCTCACTCTGTTGCCCAGGCTGGAGTGCAGTGGCGCAATCTCGGCTCACTGCAAGCTCCGCCTCCCGGGTTCACGCCATTCTCCTGCCTCAGCCTCCCATGTAGCTGGGACTACAGGCACCCGCCACCGCACCCAGCTAATTTTTTGTATTTTTAGTAGAGTCGGGGTTTCACCGTGTTAGCCAGGATGGTCTCAATCTCCTCACCTCGTGATCCGCCCGTCTCGGCCTCCCAAAGTGCTGGGATTACAGGCGTGAGCCACCATGCCCAGCCCAAACGGGCCGTTCTTCACCAACTTTAGGGTAGATTGTTCAAAGGGACCCATATTTCAGCCCTCCTTAGTGGAATGATTAAAGGAGAAGAAAAGATATACAAAAATGTTATCATAAGAGTACAGAAAATATTTTTCAGTGAAGGAGAGGCAATTTACATTGTTTCATTCAAGTGTATAGAAATGTACCTTTTTTAATGCTTCCAGGCTGTTTTATGCTGTGGATGTTGACGACGATATTTGGGAAGATGAGGTTGAAGACTAATTAACTACTGCTCAAGATATGGAAGTGGATTGTTTTTCCCTAATCTTTCGTCAAGTACACAAAGTAACTTTGCGGGATATTTAGGGTACTACTCATTCACTCTTCCTGTGTAGAAGATATGGAAGAACAAAGTTTATATTTTCATGTGGTACTACTGAAGAAGGTGCATTCATACATTTTAAAATGTAAGTTGAGAAAAATAAGCCAAAGGTTCAGAAAATGAAACTACAGAATATTAAATATTATAATGTGATAATGTGCCCAAAGCTCTGAATAGTAAAAAATTAAATATTTATTTTCTTCCCCAAGCTTTAGGTAAGGAGAAGAGGGGTCAAGAGTTAAACTTAGAGACCCTTTGTCTCTGAGAAGCATCCCTCTAAGACATTCTGTTGGAGCTCCCTCAGTACTACTATTCCTTACAACTGGAGTGGGTAGAAGCCTTTTGAAAATTATACTGAGAACCTGATCTCATTTACTCCATGTTAATCATATTCCTACCAACCTAAATTTCTGCCAACTCAGTTCTCTTTGGAGGAAGCCCTTTACTCTGTAACTGACTGGATGGTCCAGTGTCATTTTGATCTGCTTTTCAGAATGGAAATTTATAATAATTTAAATATATGTTTTAATACCACAAACACTGTGGGGCACTTGATATTTATTAGTGGTGTATATGATCCACTGGTTGCAGGCCAAATCTAGAATTTAGTGATACTGGCTCAGAAGAATTTAAGTTCTATTCAACTTTCCTAGGAGTTAGAACCTAGATTCAAAATGACTTGTCTTTGCTACTTTTGTTCCACATTCTCTCTCTTTACCTTTGCCCTACCTTCTGTTTGTAAGGACGATTTTAGTATTAATTCCAGGAACACATGTTTTTATTTCCTCTGCTGGAATAGGAGAAAGCTTAATATATTCCCAAGCTGAATGTTCTTGAATTATCTGCATTCACCACTGTATATGCATATAGTGACAGTATAACCTGTCTATACCACGGTAGTTCCAGTCCTAACTTTCTGAATTATTCTTAAAGATCTTCTCTAACAAGCTATGGGAATTTGGCTTCATACTCTTTTTTTTGCAACAGCATTGTTCTGGGTGATAATTTTGAATTGATACCTGTTCTTTTTTTCGGGTTTTGTTGGCTTTTTGAAAAATTGTCTTATCATTGGTGGGTGGCTTGGTAGCAAAATAACATTTTTTTGGAAAAGAGGACAGAAAAATTGAACTGCAGCTTGAGAACATATTCTTTTTTTCCTACTTCGTCATTGAAAATTGAGGAATCACTTTTAACTGTTTTAGGTGTGTGTGTCCAGAGTGAGCAAGGACTATGTTTTTGGATTGTCAAAGAGGATGCTTAATCTTAAAATAAAAATAAATTTAAAAATCATCTTATAATTAGAACAGAGTTGCTGCTATTTGTTCTGTCACCAAGGCAACTAATCACATTTTAAAACTGTTTGGCATATAACATATTCTTAAAGTAAGAAGAAAAAGGTCACAGAATAGCATCTCTTTTACCTGGGCTTATGACTGAGCTTAGGTTTTAGGGCCCATATTTTGTTTAAACCAGATAGTTTCATGGTCTTCGATTCAGGACATTTTGTGTAAAAATTGAGGTTAATTTAAAGAATAAATTAAAGATAAGAAATGGAAATTAAAATGATTTGTTCTATAATATATACCTGAGAAGAGTGATTTCTGTGATCAAAAGGAGTTCAATTCAGATTTATTTAGAAAGAACTACTCAGAAGCTCTGTAGTTCATGAGCTACTTGATATTTTCTAGAGATCATTTTATGTTAAGCTGTTGTACATTGTTGATGATGTCATGGAAGTAGGAAAGAAGCCTTTATAATAGAGTTTTATGAAAGAAATGGGAGCCTTTTTTTCCCATTTATGATATTAAAAACAACACAGGTATTTGGTGTTTAGTCTTAAAAATTTGTTTGGTCACCTTAGTGATTCTTACGTGCAAAGTCTTCATCACTCAATTTTAACAAAGAAAATAGGGCTTATAAAGTTATACTTTTGAAGCATGAGTTATGAGCTAATTTTAAGATGGTATAGTTTTGGTAGAGTACTTTTGTCTCAGTAAAATGAAAGATTTGGGTAACTCCCCAAATGCCCTGTAAAACAAATAGGTTTATGGAAGGTTGCAGTGTCAGCAAAATATATGACAGAATAAAGAGTTTTGTACCTGCATTAATTTCATGAAAGCCTTTTTTACGAGTGGGTTGAGATTTGCCATAAATTAGTATGAAGCTCATGGGTCTTTTTTCTTTTTGAGACAAGGTCTCACTCTGTCACCCAGGCTGGAGTGCAGTGGTGTGATCATAGCTCACTGTAGCCTTGATCTCCTGGTCTCAAGCAATCCTCCCACCTCAGCCTCCTGAGTAGCTGGGACTACAGGCACATACTACCATAGGCAGCTTTTTTTTTTTTTTTTTTTTTGTAGTAGAAATGAGGTCTTGCTATATAGCCCAGGCTGTGAACTCCTGAGCTCAAGTGATCCTCCTGCCTCAGCCTTCCAAAGTGTTGGGATTACAGGCATGAGCCACAGTGCCTGGCCTCCTGGGTGTTTTTTGGGGAGTTTGAATAGTCAGTGTCTCTTCATTTTTATATAAAAGGTTTGGGTCTAGAGCTGATAAACGAAAATAAGCTATCAAATAACTTATTTATTTATTTATTTATTTATTTGAGATGGAGTCTCATTCTGTTGCCCAGGCTGGAGTGCAGTGTCACGATCTCAGCTCACCTCTACCTCCACCTCCCAGGTTCAAGTGATTCTCCTGCCTCAGCCTCCCAAGTAGCTGGGACTACAGGCGTGCGCCACCATGCCCCACTATTTTTTTTGTATTTTTAGTAGAGATGGGGTTTCACCATGTTGGCCAGGCTGGTCTTCAACTCCTGACCTAATGATCCACCCACCTCGGCCTCCCAAAGTGCTGGGGTTACAGGCGTGAACCACCGTGCCTGGCCATAACTTTTTTTTTAAAAATCACAATAGAAGCTCTGTGACATTTTAAGCTTGTGATCAAACTAACTTAAGGGCCTGCCTTTGTCAATTGAGATGCATCTTGTTTCATCCATTTTTCTATTAAATTTTTATTTTTTTAGCCACCCTATTAACAGACCATCCATTTTTTAAAAAGAAACTTTTTATTTTAGAATATAGATTGACAGAAAAAATTGCCAAGATTGTACAGTGTTCCTATGTACCTCTCACTCTGTTTTCCTTATTAATATATTAGTGTAGCACACATCATATTAATGAAGCAATAATTGATATTGATATTAATATCAATAATGAAGTATTGATATTATTAAGTAGAGTTCATACTTTATTCAGATTTTCTTAGTTTTATCTGATGTCCTTTTTCTGTTCCAGGATCCCTTCTAGGACACCACGTTATTACATTTAGTAGTCATGTCTCCTTAGACCCCTCTCAGCTGTCACTGTTGTCTCATCTGTTTTTATTGTTATATAAACATTAATTATACCTTGGTACATCTGGACTGGGCAGGAGCCAAAAAACTTTTTGAAGACACATTTCCTAATCCTAGCAGGCTCAGCAAATCAGTGATTTCTTTTTGACTGAGGTCTTTTGTAGCTTTAAATCAGTTACTTCTCAGGATGCTTCAGTGCTGTGTATGCAGTTTTAGGCTGTTCCCCTATTCTGGTAATTTTCCTGCTCAGCTTCTTGAAAAACATCATTAAACACTGGGCAAGTTGATCAAGTCAGGAAGTCAGCTGGACCCATTAGACTGTGCACTGGTGTGAGAATTAGCCTGCCATCTTGGCTGCATCCCAAAGTTTGTTGCGTAGATGCATCCCTTCCTGTTGACTTGTGGAGGAGCTGGTGAAGGTAAGAAAGGCTCAGAATCAGAAGCCATATTCCCAGACAGATTTGTGGTGTCAGCAGTCTATTTTTTTTTTTATTTTTTATTTTTGAGACGGAGTCTTGCTGTCACCAGGCTGGAGTGCAGTGGCGCAATCTCGGCTCACTGCAACCTCCGCCTCCTGGGTTCAAGTGATTCTCCTGCCTCAGCCTCTCAAGCAGCTGGGATTACAGGTGCCCACGACCAAACCCGGCTAATTTTTTTTTTTTTTTTTTTTTGAGACGGAGTCTCGCTCTGTGGCCCAGGCTGGAGTGCAGTGGCCGGATCTCAGCTCACTGCAAGCTCCGCCTCCCGGGTTTACGCCATTCTCCTGCCTCAACCTCCCGAGTAGCTGGGACTACAGGCGCCCGCCACCTCACCCGGCTAGTTTTTTGTATTTTTTAGTAGAGACGGGGTTTCACCATGTTAGCCAGGATGGTCTCGATCTCCTGACCTCGTGATCCGCCCATCTCGGCCTCCCAAAGTGCTGGGATTACAGGCGTGAGCCACCGCGCCCGGCAACCCGGCTAATTTTTTAAAATTTTTTTATATTTTTATTTTTAGTAGAGATGGGGTTTCACCATGTTGGCCAGGCTGGTTTTGAACTCCTGACTTCAAGTGATCCACCCACTTAAGCCTCCCAAAGTGCTAGGATTACAGGTGTGAGCCACCGTGCCCAGCCCAAAGTCATTTGCCCAGTCATATTTTTAGTAGTAGACAGTTCTAATTTACATTAGTAATCTCTTAATATACTTAGTATTTTTTTTTCTGTCAAGAGTAATGAGAGTTAATTAGAGGAGATAATAATAAAGTTGTTCAAGTGGCTGTCTGCTTTGAAAGGGAATTTCAGAATTTTGACTGGAGTTTGGATCTCCCACCTAGTATTAACTTTGCCATAAGCATCACCAGCAGGTGGCAGCAGTGCCCATGTTATAAAAATATAGTCACTAGTTAAGACAGGTATAGAGTATGTTGTTTTGTTACAGAAGTAGATTTAATTTCTGGTATTTAAATTTTCCTCATTATATTTAATTATAGTCTGTTTTATACTTTAGTAGACAGAATGGTATTTAACAATACTATCAAGGCAGGAACAGCAGTATTACCAGAAATTTTTAAATACTCCAAAGTGTACATGAACCACAGTTGACATCTTATGCCATTGTTACATAGCAGAGTGTCACTCCTGATAGTGGCACTTAACCTTCAGCCACCAAAGTAGGGAAATTAAGTTGTATATGAAGCTCCTAAGTAGGACCAAGGAATTGTAACACCATGGTGCCCTCTGATGCTGGTAAGAGTAGTCAGCCTGCTCCCCAGACCTTAGCTTAACTAAAAAAAATCAGGCCAGACTGAGTGTGGTCAGAAATCTGGCTATGGGAGCTTTAGGGGTATTCTTAACAAATGCTTATGGTAATAATCAACTTTCACCACTCATCGTTTAGACCGTACAGTTTCTCAGGTTGTCTGAAGATTTACCACTCCAAGGACTCCCACATTTCTCCGAGCCAGTGGATGCTTTGGAGAAGATTGTGTACGTTGGAAACTTAGGGAGATTTGATGCTGAAGTCGCTAAGTACAAAGTCAACACAGTCACTTGAGACGGAGTCTCGCTCTGTCGCCCAGGCTGGAGTGCGGTGGCGCGATCTCCACTCACTGCAAGCTCCGCCTCCCAGGTTCACACCATTCTCCTGCCTCAGCCTCTGGTGTAGCTGGGACTACAGGTGCCCGCCACCTCGCCCGGCTAGTTTTGTATTTTTTAGTAGAGACGGAGTTTCACCGTGTTAGTCAGGATGGTCTCGATCTCCTGACCTCGTGATCCGCCTGTCTTGGCCTCCCAAAGTGCTGGGATAGTCACTTTTTTCCCTTGCTTGAATCTCTTTTTTTCCCTTCATTATAAAAACAAATCAAAAAAGGAAGAACAACTAAACTCACACGAATACAACATAAATACATGAAAATTTTAAAAGCGATTGTGTGTCTTACCCTCAGTACCATTCTACTTTGTGCAGCCTCTAGTATTTCCTGGAATAACTCACTTATTTAACAAATACTGATGGAATACCCTGCAATGGGCCTTACTCTTTTTCAAAGTGGTGAGAATGTAGCAGTAAATAAAACAGATATAATCTCCCTGCCCATTTGGAATTTAGATTCTAGTGGAAGGAAAGAGACACTAAATAAAGTATCTGGTTCATCAGAAGATAAGTAGCATGGGGCTGTGTGCAGTGGCTCCCACCTGTAATCCCAGTGCTTTGAGGCTAAGGTGAGAGGATCACTTGAAGCCAGGAGTTTGAGACCAGTCTGGGCAACATAGAAAAACCCCGTCTCTCTTAAAAAGAAAAAAACAAACAAACCTAAAAATTAGCTGGGTGCAGTGGTATGTGCCTGTAGTCCCAGCTGACATTCAGGAGGCTGAGGCAGGAGGATTTCTTGAGCTGAGGTCAAGGCTGCAGTGAGCCTTCATCACACCACTGCATTCCAGCCTAAATGACAAAGCAAGATATTTGTCTAAAAGAAGAAAAATACCATAGAAGCTGGGGAGAAGAAATAGGGAATTAGGGGAGGCAGGGCAATGTTGTAATCTTAAAGAGTAGAGAGGACTCCATCAAGATAACATTTGAACAAAGTCTCGGCAGTGTGGGATTGAACCTTCTGGACACCTGGGAGAAGAGAATTCCAGGCAGAGACAGCAAGGGCAAAGCCCTTGGGCTATGAGCATGTAAGAGGGCTCCAGGAACTGTGTGGTAGCCAGTGAGGGCTGAGGCAGACCCAGCAAGAGTGAGGGATGGGATGTGAATAGGTGGTCCTGTAGACTATATGAGCCTTGTGTGAACTTTGGCTGCCACTCTGAGTGGGGGCCATTGAGCAGAGGAGTGATAGGGTCTGGCATGTGTTTTAGGGGAATGGTGAGCAAAGGTGGAAAAAGACCAGTTGGGAGGCCATTTGCAGTAGCTCAGGTGAGAAGTGCAGGTGGCTTGTACCAGTGTGCCAGAAGTTAGAATCTTGAGAACTGGTTAGATTCTGTACTTGCCTGAAGGTAAAATTAATAGGATTTGTTGACAGACTGGCTATATAATGTGAGAAAGTAAGGCATCGGGGTTCATTTCTAGGTATTTTTGTCTGAGCAGTTGAGATGAGAAATCTGTAGGTAGCACAGGTCTGTGACTGAAGGTCAGGAATTTGGTTGTGGACAGGTAAGTTTGAGATGCCTGGTAGTTATCCCAGGGGAAATGATAAACAGGCAGTTGGATATTCTAGTCTGGAGTTCAAGGGAGCAACTCAGGGTAGAGATAGAATTATGGGAGTCAACATGTAAATGGCATTTAAAGCCACGAGACTAGATGAGATTACCAAGGGAGGGAGTTATATGTAGGGAAAGGTTCAAGGACTGAGTCTTGGGTCACTCCAGATGCTAAGAAGTCAAGGAGATGAGGAAGGACCAGCAAAGACAGACAGTGGCCAGTAAGGTAAGAAAACCAGCTGTGTGTGGTGTCTTGGAAGCCAAGTCAAGTTTGGGGGAAGGAGTAATCAACTGTGTCATATGCGGCAAAAACGTCAAGTAATGTGAGCTGTAACAATTGAAGCAGTCAGTGTTGAGGTCCTTGGGGACTCTGACAAATGCTATTTCAGTGGAGGGCAGTTGCAAATCTAGAGTGTGTTTGAGAAAGAATGGGGTGTCCTCATAATAAGAAAAAGGTTGAGCAAACCGATAATCAACAGCTTTTCTTATATCTGCAGAGAATTGAGGTCACAGGGCAAACCACCGCAAAAACAGGCAGGAAAATAGAGATCGGCTCACCTAAGGCAGAAGCTGTTGGAGCCAGTAATTGAGATTTAAACAAATTGCTGTGGGCTAAGTGTGGACTAGTTTGAGAGTTCAAAACCAGGAGCTTGTCTAAGGGGACCCCACACTTTGGTGGGTTTTACCTCAAGGAGACCCACTAGGTTCTCCTGTAAAGATGGCAGGAAAATTCCCTTGTGCTTTGGACACGGGAAGGGAGAAAGTAATCCTTTCGAAATATATCCAGGAAGAAAGCAGACCCAGATCTTCTGTTCTCCATGGCAGAGAAGAGTTTTCTCAGGGAAAACTACTTGCAGGAGCCTTCTCTAGCTTAGGAGAAGGGCAATTGGATGGCTCAACCCTCCTCTAGCCTTCCTGTCTCACATAAGAGGAGGAAAAAACAAGGCTCCACTAACAAAAAAAAAAAAAAAAGATTTTATCATAAGAATATGCAGTGCATCTCCTCACCAATACGATACCATCAGTAGGGCTCCAGGATAACGGTGGATTACAACTGAGAGAGCTGCAAGACACAGACTGTATTTTAAGAAGGAATTTCTAGGGAAACCCAAAGACAACAGGGAGACAAACAAGGATACTGAGGAAAATTGGAGCCTCTAGCACCTACGGTGAACATCAGACGCAGCCTGTTAGCCAGATAAACATACAACTCACTTTACCTAAGTTCTTGTTACCTAATACATCATGTCTGGCTTCAGTAAAAAAGTACAAAGTATGCTAAAAGGGAAAAAAGAGACAAAGCAAGCATCGAGCCAGACTCAGATATGTCAGAGATTTGGGAGTTATCAGACTGGGAATTTAAAATAACTGATTAATGTGCCAGATTTCTAATAGACTAAGTGAACAACATGCAAGAATAGTCAGGTAGTATAAGCAAGAGATGGAAACTTAGAATCAAAAAGAAATGCTAAAAAAAAAAAAAAAGGCCAGGCGCGGTGGCTCACGCCCATAATCCCAACACTTTAGGAGGCTGAAGTGGGAGGATCACCTGAGGTCGGGGGTTCAAGACCAGCCTGACCAACATGGAGAGACCCTGTCTTTACTAAAAATACAAAATTAGCCTGGCGTGGTGGTGTGTGCCTGTAATCCCTGCTACTCGAGAGGCTGAGGCAGGAGAATAGCTTGAACCCGGGAGGCGCAGGTTGCTGTGAGCCAAGATCCTGCCATTGCACTCCAGCCTTGGCAACAAGAGCAAAACTCTGTCTCAAAAAAAGAAAAAAAACACACAAATGCTAGAAATAAAACATTGAAGCAGAGATGAATGCCTTTGATGGGCTCATAAGACTGAACACAGCCAGAAAGAATCAGTGAGCTTGAAGATATATCAATAGTAACTTCCCAAATTGAAATGGAAAGATTCCAAAAAGGAATGGAAAAATTTTTTAAATAGCAGAATATCCAAGAACTGTGGGATAATTTTTAAAAGTGTAGGTTGGATGCAGTGACTTACACTTGTAATCCCAGCACTTTGGGAGGCTGAGGCAGGCGATTGCTTGAGGCCAGGAGTTTGAGACCAGCCTGGGCAACATGGCAAAACCCAGTCTCTTAAAAAAAAAAAAAATACAAAAATTAGCCAAGCATGGTGGTGCACACCTGTAATCCCAGCTACTCAGGAGGCTGAGGTGGGAGGATCGCTTGAGCCTGGGAGGTGGAGATTGCAGTGAGCTGAGATCATGCCACTGCACTCCAGCCTGGGCAACAGAGTGAGAACTTGTCTCAAAAAAAAAAAAGTAAAGTGTAGCTATGCATAATGGGAATACGGTAGTTCTCCCATATCCACAGTTTCACTTTCTATGGTCAACTGTAGTCCAAAACTAGGTAACTGCAGTACAATAAGATTTTGAGACAGAGGGAGAGAGACAATGCTCACATAACTTACTACAGTGTATTATTATAATTCTATTTTTATAAATCTCTTACTGTGCCTAGTTTATAGATTAAGCTTTATCATAGGTATATGTGTATCAAAAAAAAAACAAAAAAACTATACATCAGGTTCAGTACTATCCACGGTTTCAGGCATTCACTGGGAGTCTTGGAACATATGCCCTGTGGATGAAGGGGCGACTACCATACCAGAAGAAGAGAGAATAGAAGAGAGAGAGATTAAAGTCAGAGTATGAGTAACTCTAGAAACTTTGCTCTAAACAAGATCAGAGAAATGATGTATCTGAGGGGGCAAATGAGGTAGAGTTTTGTTTTTTTTTTTTTTTTTTTTTTTTGAGGCGGAGTCTTCACTCTGTCGCCCAGGCTGGAGTGCAGTGGCACCATCTCGGCTCACTGCAAGCTCCGCCTCCCGGGTTCGCGCCATTCTCCTGCCTCAGCCTCCGGAGTAGCTGGGACTACAGGCGCCCGCCACCGCGCCCGCCACCGCGCCCGGCTAATTTTTTTTTTGTATTTTTAGTAGAGACGGGGTTTCACCGTGTTAGCCAGGATGGTCTCGATCTACTGACCTCGTGATCCGCCCGCCTCGGCCTCCCAAAGTGCAGGGATTACAGGCGTGAGCCACCGCGCCCGGCCTTAGAGTTTTGTTTTTAAGTCTTGTTTTGAATGCCATAGGAGTGGTCTAGGAGAGGATAATTTGATGCTGTAGGTGAGAGATGGGAGTGTTGCCAGAGCAATGTCCTCAAGGAGGCAAGAGAGGATGGGATCTGGTGTGCAAGCAGAGAGCTCGGCCAAGGAGCAGGTAACAGGAAGACAGCAGAGTGTGAGAGCAGGGCTGACGTGTGAGTGTGTGATGGTGGGAACTCGTGGACATTCTTTTCTGATTGCTTCTGTTTTCAAGGTCATCAGCTGAGAGGAAAGCTGAGGTAGAGGGGTTAGACGTTTGGGACCTTATGATTTAGTCTTTGAAGATACTAAATGGACTAGTGTGATTATTAATATAGTATGACTGCCAGCTGGTGGTAATGGCGCCCCTGAGGTCCAAAGTGCTATATTCTGTTTTACCTGCCCATTATTGCATAACTCAAAATCGTTACACTGTGTCTTACTGGAAATGGACGTGTTTCACTAGCATCTCATCACAGTAACGATTTTGGTTCCCAGGAAAGAAGCATCAAATTTGCCAAGTTAGATCTCCTCAGTAGGCCAGTTGGCTAATCCATTATATAATAGGCCATGATTTCCCCTGGTTGTTATGTATGATCACTACTCTTGGGGACAACTATCAGGCTTATGGTTCAACAAGTACCAGTGCCTTCTAGATATCAAGGCACTGCTATAGGGGCAGAATAAAGCAGTATTTAACATCTACCTTCATGGAGTTTACATTTAGTGGGAAACAAAATACATGTCCAGTGTAAAGGTTCTGAGAAAATAGCGCACGGCAAGGATAGGAACTTGGGGATTGCAGCTTTATATTGGAGGGTCAGGGAAGAGTTATCTGATAAATGACATTCGAGGTGAGGCCTGAAGGACAGAAAGACTAGAAGAGTAGGCCATAGGGGCAATAGTGAGCCAGGCTTTTGTGTTTTCTACTTTATAAACAGACTAATAGAAGACAGGCAGCAACCATTGATGTCAACACTGCCACTTTTTACTAAATGTAATAAAACTTTAAATACATTCTGTCTACTCTTCCTGAAATACAACTCTGTGTGCACTTAATATTACATTTTCCCTTTCTTATCAAACTTGCTGTTTTACAAATTCAGCGTGTTCCAGTCAGCTGTATTTAGTATTTCCTTTTTGATCAAATTGTGAAAACCTGCTCAGTGGGAACCCATTAACTGGCTGTTTTGTCCTCTCAGAACTGCCTCAGACATTTTTGTTTTGTTTTATTTCATCCCCAGACTTTTTTTTGGTTTTTGTTTTTGGAGACGAAGTCTTGCTCTGTAGCCCAGGCTGGAGTGTAGTGGCATGATCTTGGCTCACCACAACCCCCGCCTCCTGGGTTCAAGCAATTCTCCTGCCTCAGCCTCCCCAGTAGCTGGGATTACAGGTGCACGCCACTGCACCTGGCTAATTTTTTATATTTTTAGTAGGGATGGGGTTTCACCATGTTGGCTAGGCTGGTCTTAAACTCCTGACCTCAGGTGATCCACCCACCTCAGCCTCCCAAAGTGCTAGGATTACAGGCGTGAGCCACTGCGCTGGGCCAGCCACAGACATTTTTGAAAGCACCCTTATTTCCAGTAACAAGATATTCCAGGCCCACTCTGATCCCTACCCCCAAACATAATTAGCTCCTGCACAAGGAGCCTGATATTAGAGGCCCAAGATGACCCAGGGGTGTACATCCCACTTGATCGCATAAGCGCTGGTTGTAGCAGGACACTGCTGTTGAGCCACCAGGAAAACACAGACTTGGGAAAGACATCAGATCTTTCTAAGGTCCCAGGTTCGTACAGCTATCTCCAGTTTAGCTGTCATCACCTAGTCCTTTTTCTGTCTCATTTTAATGTAATTTAGTTAATGTAGTTAATTTACTGTAGTTAATAACATACTTAAAATTTAAACCCTTCTTGACTGGATAAACAAAATGTATGTCCACAAAATGGAATACTATACAGCAATAAAAAGGAATGGACTACTGCTATGTGTTATATGAACCTGAAAAATGTTATACTTAGTGAAAAAAGGCAGACACAAAAGATGTCATGTCACATGATTCCATTTATATTAAATGACCAGAAAAGGTAAATCTATAGACATAAAGCAGACCAGTAGTTGCCTGGGGCTGGGGTTAGGAGTAGGGAGCTTTTGGGAATGATAGAAATGGATTGTGGTGCTGGGCGCGGCGGCTCACGCCTGTAAACCCAGCACTTTAGGAGGCTGAGGCAGGCAGATCATTTAAGGCCACGAATTCAAGACCAGCCTGGCCAACATGGCGAAACCCCATCTCTACTAAAAATACAAAAATTAGGTGGGGTGGGTGTGGTGGTACATGCCTGTAATCCCAGCTACTGGAGAATTTGAGGCAGGAGAATCACTTGAACCCAGGAAGCAGAGGCTGCAGTGAGCTGAGATCGCACCACTGCACTCCAGCCTGGGGGACAGGGTGAGACTTTGTCTCTTGGAAAAAAAAAACAAAAAAAACACTTGTGGTAAGGAAGTACACAATCATAATCATAGAAATCATTGGATTTATATCTCAAGAAATTGTTTTTGAGATGGGGTCTTGTTCTGTTGTCCAGAGTTGGGGTACAGTGATGCGATTATAGTTCACAGCAGTCTTGAACTCCTGGGCTCAACCAACCCTCTCGTCTCAGCCTCCTGAGTGGCTGGGACCACAGGCATGCACCACCATGCTTGGCTAATTTTTAAAAATTTCGTAGAGACAGGGTCTTGTTATGTTGCCCAGGCTGGTTTTGAACTCCTGATCTCAGGTGATCCTCCTGCTTTGGCAAAGCACTGGGATTACAGGCATGAGCCACTGTACCCAGCCTCAAAATTTTGTTAAAAAAAATTAAACCCTTCTTTTAACTTCTACATCTACCTCCTTAATTGGCTATATTAACCTAATAAGCTATTCCATTATATTAACTTAAAAAATATATATATATTTTTTTCCGTACCTTGCAATAATATCCCTCATCACAAATCTGCCTTAATCTTTATAACAGCTGTATCCTCATTTGGATCTCAGGTACAGCCAGAACATGACAATTTATTGCTCATCTGTTCATTCCTACCCTTTTTCCTATAGGTGCTCCATTTTCATAAAATCTCTTATTTTTCACTCTGATGATCGAAGAAGAGATCAATAGATGGTTGCTTTGCTTGTGACCTTCCTGCAAGTTCTTGTGAGGACTGAGTGTGACGCTTTGCTTACCAGCTCTTTCTAAAATATATAAATAGCTGAGTCTTCTAAAATTGAGGGCTCAAATCCACAAATGACATGTTATTTGAAAATACTGGATTTAATAGAAAATATCACATTGTAAACAAATCCATTGATCCATGAGCTTAAAACAGAATGACAGCACAATCACATAGAAAAGCTAAAGACAAAACACTGGTACCAAACATAGCCCTTAGGCCTGAGCCAGACTCTTAAAGGTCTTTCCCAGAAATAGAGACAGCAGTAGCTTCAAACAGGCACAAAAACAGCCAGGAGGAGGCAGCATCCACTCCATGAAGGCCTAAGACAATGAAAGGAAGCCAGAGCAACAGACCACCTTGGGATCCGGGGAGAAGGATAAATGGGCAAAAGGGTTGTATTTCCTGATGTTCTCAGAACATCAGACCACACCATGTGAATCTAAGCAGGACTATTTTAAGTGGGGAAACAATACTAGAAACATTTGGTGTGTTTTCCTGGCACTCACCTCCTAGGGAAGCAGGAGAGCGGGACACTCAGGAGCTGTGACTAAACTCACACTTAAGCTGCCTGCCCAGACCGTCCTCTTGGCTGAACACAACACTGAAATTGTGGCAGTGTCTGTTGCCCCAGTGGACCTCCTACTTACTAATGAGTATGTAAAACAGAGGAGCCACAGTGAGGCCTTTCACAAAAACACAGGGCTCTGGGGGGAAAATGGCTTCCACCTTCCTCCTTTTGATGCTGCAGAGTCCCTGAGGGAGAGAAGTTTGACATGGCTGGGCCCCTTGAGGCTCTGGGTTTATCAGTAGAAGCCGCCTCTTTGACCCCACCCACCCAAATCCACCCCCAGGTTCTCCCAGTTCAGAGAAAAGCTGTGAAACTGGAAAACAACTGGAAGAAGGAAGGAAGGGATGTTTTCTTTCCACTGCACTTGTTACTGACCAAAGAGCCTGCTTCCTTGCACTTTAGATATTGAGAGTTTGTGCCTTAACCTGGAACAATGGTTCTCAACCAAGGGGCAGGCCTGTGCAAGAAGGACTCTCAAGACTCTTCAAAGAGGTGGCATCCAATATACACAAGCCCCTAATTCCCTCCCACTTGAAAATCAGTGCATGTAAGGAGAGAAATTCCTGATGGGAGTGTGTTGTACATGTGAACCGTGGCTGAAGCAGAACAAAAAGTTTAAAACTCCCAACCTGGGTTTGGCAGACATCAAAATGATGGAGTACATTTTGCAGAGATTTTTTTTCTGATTAAGTTACAAACAAATCATTCTCCCTATAGCTAAACTCCATGACTAGGCTCCCAGCCTCATGGCCAAGAACAATAAGTTTACCCACTTATCTGGAGTACCCATACTAGATTAAAGAAATACAATTCTTTCTTCTAAAGACAATTTCCAGAAAGACCTGCCTTTCCCTATGGGTACTTGACACTAGGTCCCAGCACAGGCTAATCGCTGTATGGTTTCTTAGAAGTTTGGCTTTTCTCAGTTTCTTTCTCTTTGATACTGTACAAGGGGTCCACCAACTTGTTATGAACAAGCATTAAACCTACAAAAAATTAAAAAGTAGTTAATTCAGGCAGTGGCAAGAGTTCCTTGATTATCAATCATAACATCCAGGAGCTCTCAAATTTTGTCTTACAGCTGACTCTTCTCTCTTTTCTCTATGATCCCCAAATGATAAACACCCTAAGTACAGGAAGAGTTATTCACAGTGAGTACTATATTCATGGAACTTTTATAAATTCAATCACTATGGGAGTTGGCTATTTAAAGGTTAGTCTTTTCAGCAAAGAACAAATTCCTAATTGACCTGCTTGAGTAAAGGAGGATTTTCACGTTTGCCTAAAGCAGTGTGCATCCTTTTAAAGTAAAAGAAGAGCCGGGCATGGCGGCTCTCATGCCTGTAATCCTAGCACTTTGGGAGGCCAAGATGGGTGGATCCCCTGAGGTCAGGAGTTAAGACAAGCCTGGGCAACATGGCGAAACCCCGTCTCTACTAAAAATACAAAAATTAGCCGGGTATAGTGGCGGGCACCTGTAATTCCAGCTACTTGGGAGGTTGAGTCAAGCAGAATCACTTAAGCCCGGGAGGTGGAGGTTGCAGTGAGCCGAGATCATACCACTGCACTCCAGCCTGAGTGACAGAGTGAGACACTGTCTCAAAAAAAAAAAAAAAAAAGTAAAAGAAATGAAGATCCTCCTGATAATTCAGTGTCTCACCTAGAGGGGAATGGCTGTTTAAGATTTGAAAAGAGAAAACCTGAGGCTCAATGGCACTGTGAGGTCATCACATAGTCCTTGGACCATACTCGGCATTTTCTTTCCTCCTTCTCAGAGCAAACATATCTCCAGAAATGGATCTTTGCAGTCACAGGTGGAAAATAAATGACAGTGTAGTGTGATGCAGTTGGGTTTGATATTTCTTAAGATTACAGTTGTCAAGTAAAACGACTAGAGGATGAAAGCTGGATCTACTACTAACTCCCGGTACACCCTGAGCTTGACCACCTGTTCCTGGACCCACACCTCCCTCACCTTTGAAATACTTGACAGTCTTCACTTTCAGCTCCAAGGTGGCATCCTCATCACACACAAACACGGTGCGGGGATGCTGCTGGAAGGCAGACACGGTCCACATGTGGTTCACTCCCTCCTCGATGGCCTTGTACAGAGCGAATGCCTTGTGAGCACCTGTGATGAGGATCATCACCTGGGGATCAGAAAACAAGTCCGTGATAGAGGGGAGCATTCCAGACACCCTAAACAGTTGTAAGGATGATTGTTTTTCATATCACATTGTAAGTGGTTACCATGCAACATACTTTTGCTCAGTGCTCCTTGTGCTTTATCACACAAATAACCCAAGGCAGGTGGCATCATTATCCCCATGTTATATGATAAGAAAACAGAGCCTGGGGGGTTAAGTAACTTGCCCAGGGTCATTTATGACCCTAAAGTTCATGTTCTTGACCACCACGTGACAGTGCCTCCAGGTATCTTTGATGATGCCTATGAAAGTGCCCTGTAAACAGATATGCCATGCCCAGGCCCGCTATCCCGTCAGCTTGGTGACTCTCCACAAGCACAGTTTGTGAAAGAGGGCTCCTAACCTGCACCACCAGCAAGGATGCTTTGCAGGCAATGGTAGGAGTTATCTGTGGGACCTCTAAGGCTGAATCCCAGGAAGGCTGCTCCATTATCTGGTCACTTTCAGTTCATAGCATTAAACCTATGAACTAATGTGACCTGGGGTGATGGTTTTTGTTAATATATAATAAAACAAAGGCACAGTCTCCACTTAACAGTTAAGATATCAAGAATGTAAGTGATCTTAAAGAAATCAGCTCTATTCAAGGGCAGGAAAAGAGAAAAAAAATAACTCAGTTCTATAGATTTCCTTTCATTTTAATTCACATGTGCCACAGAGTTGTGAACAAGATGTACTGTTCCTTTCTTAAAAGATTAGAACACAGAAGCAGAGAGGGAATGTGACTATTTATTCCGGACCCCTCAGCAACCCAGAACTCTTTTTAGAAAAGATAATCTCCTGATTTCCAGTCCCAGGTCCTTTCCCAGATCAAGATGCCCTCATGATAAAAACAGGTTTAAGCTGCAAGACTAAAAACAGCGAGTAAACACCCCCACCCCACATACTGATTGAAGATTACCCAACAGAAATCTGGGCGCTGTCACTCATATCACAAAAGTTCACTTTAAACAGGGAATTTTTCACTGATTTAGATGCTTGTCTATTGGCTTGGGCAAAGAAATGTAAATCTAACATGTCTATAGCTGCTTCCCA
Organism: Macaca mulatta; assembly: GCF_049350105.2. Lineage (NCBI taxonomy): Eukaryota > Metazoa > Chordata > Mammalia > Primates > Cercopithecidae > Macaca > Macaca mulatta. The sequence continues at coordinate 150,862,040 of NC_133411.1, forward strand.
CTGAATGCACATCAGAAAGGAAGAGAAAACGCTTCTAAAGTTCTAATGAAAATAAGGAAATTGGAACCACAAAAAATTCAAATTCAAATGATAGTCAATTTTTTAGGGGAAAAGCTAAATTCAGTTTAAAACACTTATATTTTAATCACACTTCACCACATTTATTAATCTCTGAGCACGGGGCTAGAAGCACAAGCATCCTTGGTGTCCAAACAGTGACCTCTGCCAACTACAAGGAACAAGGGAGCCCCTCTCTCCATACCTGGTCAGGTACAAAATTCATATTCCAACATTAGTGATGCTGGCCTCCTCTCTGCCTGTGAAAAGCATGAAAGGGGCCCGAGGCCAGAGAGCCTGCTGTCCCAGGCAGTCAGCCAAAGGCACCAAAAACATGCTCAAGGGATTCACCTCACACTGGGAATAATGATGTCTTCCAAAGAGGCAAGAGGAACAGTGAGTAACAGGGTCAGCAGGGATTTTAGCTTTATTTATCATGTGTTCATCTTTAATAAGAATGTAGGTGGTACAAGTATAGTTAAGATTAATAAGAGAAAGACAAGTCCACCCAGCGCAAAGCTGGTGGGGCCCTTGCATCCTCACCTCTCTAGCATCCATGACAGTGCCCACCCCCACCGTCAAGGCCATGGTGGGCACCTTGGTGAGTTCTCCATCGAAGAACCTAGCATTGGCCAGGATGGTGTCCATGGCCAGTGTCTTCACACGGGTCCTGGACACCAGACTGGAGCCTGGCTCGTTGAAGGCAATGTGTCCATCAGGGCCGATGCCTACAGGGAGAGAGCCCACGCAGCTTTGTGAGTCCCAGGGATCCAAGATTTCAAGAATGGACAATTTCTCCTTCCCTAACTAGGGTCTGAAAAAAAATCATTGAAAGCTGTGTCACCTTTCTCATTTGCAGCCCTGAGCAGGTACTCTGTCCCCCTCCCTACCATTTATTTCTCTTTGACATACTGTCTCAGAGGAGACCCTCCCCACCATTTCTGTCTAAGGCACACACATTGTTAACTTGCTATCACCCCCAAAAAACTGAGGAAGAAGCACTCCAAACAGCTTCTGCCTCCCCAGATTGTCAGGAAAGTGGACCTTCTCTGTCTCTTCCGCCTGTAGTTAGAGGGTCCTGCTGCTGGGATAGAGGTGCAGTGAACAAAACACCCAGAGAACCTGGAAGGGGCTGCCAAGGTTCTAAAATCTCAGAGGATGAGAGCTTCCTACCTCCTCCCCACCTTTAAGTACAGAACAGTGATCTCTAGAGCAATAAAAGGCAATTCAATGTTACCCCTCATGGGTAACTCCAGAGGTGGCGACAGATGGACACACAAAAGGGCAGCCCAGAGGACCCGAGCACAAATCCAAGAAGCAGACACCTGCTCCCACCTGCGGACCTTCAGTGAGTCACCTAACTTCTCTGGGGTTCAACTGGCTATCTATAGGGGCTGTGTGGAGACTTTTGGAACTACAGGAGTCCATGATGTTAAATGTTTAGATAAGTTCCAGGACTGATCCATAAATCCTTAAGACTGGGGAGTAGACAGAACCTCAGAGTCCAAACCCAGACCTCTCAGTTTATAGACAAGGCATCAAACTGCACAAAGAGATCCCCAAGATAACACAGTTCCTGAGTAACAGAGCCAGGCAGAGCCCATTTCTCCTGCCTGTCTGTGCGGTCACTAGCACGCCCAGAGGAAGCTGTCTGGAGATAGGCGTGGTGTCTTGTCCTCCTTCCCACGGGTCTGGCCCTGGATTGTGTGCTGCAGAGTGTCAAGCTTACCTCCAACAAATAGCTCGATCCCACCTGCAGCTTTGATCTTCTCTTCAAAGGCATCACATTCTGCCTGTAGGTCGACTGCATTCCCATCCAGAATGTGGGTGTTTTCTGGGTGGATGTCAATGTGCTTGAAGAAGTTGTTCCACATGAAGGAGTGGTAACTTTCTGGGTGGTCTCGAGGAAGGCCTGTGGGGCCATGGGGCACTCAGTCATGCCTAGGCCAAGCCAAAGCCTCCCTCCTAAGAAGGATGCCAGGACACCAAGCTGACCTACAGAGACACTCCCAGGGGTCTGCCCATCTGGGAGCCTTAGGCACCAGCCCTCTGACCCCTAGCCACTCGGGACAGACTGAGCCAGTATCCGTAAGTGTCCACCCACCCAGCACCACCATCTGTGGCCACAGAGCTGGGCCAGAGTAACTACACACCAAGGGCCTGGGAAATCCCCACATTCTAATCTGCTTTTCATAAGGCAATGACCATTAAGTTAGAGGCTGGAGACACTCTGGCCCCCTGGGGTAGGGCTGCACTCATCTTAGAAAGCAAGCAAGCACACCCCTCACCCTGTGCCTCTCACCCCACCATCCACTCCCAGTTCTACCCCACTCAGCCTGAATACATTCCAGCTTGAACACCAGGTGGTTAGAGGGAACTATCTCAAGGCTTCCCCAAATCAACTTTTTTTTTCAGCCAGGAAAAAAAAATAATAATGTTTAATGTTAAGCATTAAGAGTATGTAAAATCAGCCTTAAAAAGGAAGGAAATTTTGACACACGCTACAACAATGGATGAACCTTGTGGACTTTATGCTAGGTGAAAGAAGCCAGTCAAAAAGACAAATACTTTATGATTCCAGTTATATGCTCTAGTTTGATTCTAGAGTAGTCAAATTCATAGAAACAGACAGTAAAATGGTGGTTTCCGCGGCTGGTGAAGGGGGAAACGAGAAGTTACTGTTTTACGGGTATAGAGCCTGGGTCTTACAAGATGAAAAGAGTTCTAGAAATTGGTTGCACAACAATGTGAACGCACTTAACACTACTGAACTATACATAGAAAGGTGGTTAAGATGGTAAATGTCATGTTACATGTATTTTACCACAATTTTTTTCTTTTAAAAAGGATGTTTAAAATGAAGCTATTACAAAAGGACTGGGTGAAGGGGAGGTGATAGAAGACTAAGGTATAGCCTTTCAGCAGCAGGAAGGACACCAATCTCGGGTCCCCTCCAAGTGTACCTGGCAGAAAGGGGAGCTGGAGGCCACACACAGGAGAGGAAGCACAGATCCAGATCCTAGGGGAAACGCCCCAGCCAGGATCCCACTTGCAATCATTTGTTCCAGAAAGAAATGGCATGGAGTTGGGGAGCAGGCAGGAGAAGGAGATACTCTAATATGTATTAAGTATTTGTTATGTGTAAGAAACTTCCACATCTTTTATGATATCATTTAATGCTTACAACCTGTGAGGTCAGCTTTACTAGCCCCATTTTAGAGCTGAGTAAACCAAGAGGTAAATATTGATAATTGAGCCTATCATCAAATGTCACTGGCTCCCTGATTCCTCTCCAGGGCTGGGCCAATGAGAGGAGGAGCATCAGTCTCCTAGAATCAGGAAAGAACCTTGAAAGAGAGACTCACCCACGTACTCATCCATGTTGAAGGTCTTCACATATTTAAAGGACAGGTCCCCATTCTTATAGTATTCAATCAGCTTCTTGTAGCAGCCAAGTGGGGTACTCCCTGAAAGAGTGGCCACAGCCATGAACACCCCTTGCACCCCAAGTCTGGAAGCCCAGAGGGTATACAGGAATGAGTCTGGGCTGCTCACAGGGAGAACCTGTCAGATCTGAAGTCCTAGCCAGTACTCCAATCCTAACTGCCATCCATCCATTAATTGTTTGTTTAATGCCTATTTTGCCACTAGACTTTAAGCTCCAGGAGGGCAGGACTGTGTCTGCCTTGATCACTGCTGAATCCCCAGTATCCAGCACACTGATGACTGAAATCACTCTGATTAGTACCTGAGTGAACATCAGACTTAATTATTGACATGATAATCCCTGAACAAGTACTATGTGCAAGACACAGGGCCATGTGATAAGGACACAGGGGAGCAAGGCACAGTAGCTACTCTAAAATAACTCAACTGTTTAGGAGCAGAACACAAAGCAGGAACATCAGTTGTGATGGGGTAAAGTACAAGCTCACCCAGTGCTTCAGGGTTCAAGGAAGACTTCCCTGAGGAGCAGCGAAGCCCTAGTTGAGTCTCATTAAAAAGTCAATGTCACCGGGCGCGGTGGCTCAAGCCTGTAATCCCAGCACTTTGGGAGGCCGGGACGGGCGGATCACAAGGTCAGGAGATCGAGACCATCCTGGCTAACACGGTGAAACCCCGTCTCTACTAAAAAATACAAAAAATCTAGCCGGGCGAGGTGGTGGGCGCCTGTAGTCCCAGCTACTCGGGAGGCTGAGGCAGGAGAATGGCGTGAACCCGGGAGGCGGAGCTTGCAGTGAGCCGAGATCCGACCACTGCACTCCAGCCTGGGTGACTGAGCGAGACTCCGTCTCAAAAAAAAAAAAAAAAAGTCAATGTCATGGCCGGGCGTGGTGGCTCACGCCTGTAACCCCAACACTTTAGGAGGCCAAGGCAGGTGGATCACTTGAGGTCAGGAGTTCAAGACCAGTCTGGACAACATGGTGAAACCCCGTCTCTACTAAAAATACAAAAATTAGCTGGGCACGGTGGCATGTGCCTGTAAGCTCAGGAGGTTGAGGCACAAGAATCACTTGAACTTGGGAGGCAGAGGTTGCAGTGGGCCGAGATCGCACCACTGCACTCCAGCCTGGCCAACAGAGCCAGACTCCATCTTGAAAAAAAACAAAAAAGTCAATGTCATAAAAACACACACATAATAAAAGGTAGGAGAACACTGTATATTAAAAGACTAAAGATGCATGAACCCTGACTGAACACTGGATTTTTAAAAAACCAACCTATAAAAGATAAATGTGGACAACTGAGAAAAAATTGTGAACATAGTTTGCATATGAGATGATGGCGTGATTTTTCATTTTCTTAGGTATGATGGTATCATAGTTGTGTAGGAGAATGTCCTTATTCTCAGGAGATATGTGCTGAAGGATTTAGAGAGAAGTGTCAGGATGTCTGGAACTTACTTTCACATGGTTCAGAAAAAAAACTTGTGTGTGTGTAGATACAGAACAAGAGCCAGAGAAAGGTTAAAGCAAATGTGGCAAAATGGTAACAATTGGTGAATTTAGGTGAATGGTATTGACCTGTTTTTTTTTTAACTTTTCTGAATATTTCAAATTTTGCAAACTAAAAAAATGAAAGGAAAAAAAAAAACTACCGAGATTACATCATGTCACCATTCTTTTCAAAACCCACCATTAGCTTCTCATTTCACCCTCAGCAACACCAGTCCTTCTAAGGCTCCACAGAACCTGGCCCCCGGCTATGAGACCCTCCCTGCCACCATATCCAACACTGCACAGCCCCACCCCTGCCAACACACTCCCTATCCTTTCCTGCTTCATGTTTCTCCTTTCCTCTTATCACCATCTAACATACTCTATATTTTGCTAATTGTTTATTATCTGTCTCTCCCATTATAATTTAAGCCTCAGAAGGCAGAAGTTTATATCCTTTTTGTTCACTGCTGTATTCTTAGAGGCTAGAACAGCTTTGCACACAGAGGGCACTCAATAAATACCTGCTGGGTGAATGGCAGCTCCCCACAACTCACGCAAAATAATCAGCTGGTCCGTGTGACAAGGCCTTAGCTATGCCTGAGCCACATAGCTTCCTCTCTCCTGCCATTTTCCAAACTTCTAGCCTTCCCATGAATTCTCTGAACTTCCCAGTATCTAGCCAATAAACTCCTTTTCTGCTTAATTTAGCTGGAGTTGGTTTCTGCGGTTTCCACTCAGAACCCTGACAGGTGCTACATCTAACAGAAGGAATGTTCCAAGGAACCCGTGTGGAAATGCTGTCCTGTTGGTTCAAGAAGGACAGGCAGGGAGAGGCTAGGTTTTGGAGGGCCTTAATGCCACTGAAGAGTTTGGATCTGACTCTGCAATGATGGGAATGAGGGAATGGTTTCAGAAGACCAGACTCTGACCCATAGAGAGGTTGTTTCTCTCCACAGTTAGGAGACAGGATGTTAGCACAGCCTCCAGAGGGCCTGAGACATTGGTGGTTTCACAGGCACAGGTGGATACTACTCCCACAAACCTCTACTGCAGAGCTCAGCAAACTTTGGTCCACAGGCCAAATCTGGCCTGTGCAGTGGCACGATCTCAGCTCACTGTAACCTCTGTCTCCTGGGTTTAACTGATTCTCCTGCCTCAGCCTCCTGAGTAGCTGGGATTATAGTGCCTGCCACCATGCCCAGCTAATTTTTGTATTTTTAGTAGAGGTGGGGTTTCACCATGTTGGCCAGGCTCGTCTCGAATTCCTGACTTCAAATGATCCACCCACCTCAGCCTCCCAAAGTGCTGGGATTACAGGCATGAGCCACCACGCCCAGCACTGCAGCCTGTTTTTATACAGCTCATGAGTTAAGAATGGTTTTCTTTTCTTTTCTGAGACAGAATCTTGCTGTCGCCCAGGCTGGAGTGCAATTGCACAATCATGGTTCACTGCAGCCTCGACCAGGCCCAAGCAATCCTCACACCTCACACCGCAGCCTCAGCTGGGACTATAGGCATGTGCCACCATGCCTAGCTAATTTTTGTATTTTTTTGTAGAGATGGGGTTTTGCCATGTTCCCCAGGCGAATCTCAAACTCCTGGGCTCCAGCAATCTGCCCACCTCAGCCTCCCAAAGTGCTGAAATTACAAATGTGAGCCACTGTGCCTGGACTGGTTTTTACATTTTTAAATAGTTTTTTTAAATTAAAGAATAACAACATTTTGTGACATGTGAAAATTATATAAGTTCAAACTTCAGTGTCCATAAAGTTTTATTGGCCTACAACCATACTCATTCACTTATATATTGTCTTCTCTTTTTTTGAGACAGGGTCTCACTCTGTCACCCAGGCTGGAGTACAGTGACACAATCTTGGCTCACTGCAGCCTCAATCTACTGGCTTAAGCGATCCACCTACCTCAGCCTCCCAAGTAGCTGGGACTACAGGTGAGCGCCACTGTGCCAGGCTAATAATAGCTGCTTTCAAACAACAGAAGGGTGAGGTTGTTGCAACAGAGACTATATGGCTAGTGAAGTCTAAAATATTTACTACTGGCCTTTTACAGAAAAAGTTTGGACTGCAAGGAAGACAAAAAAGAAAAAGAAAAAGCTTGAAGAACCCCCCCGACACACACCACACACACATACACACTCTAATGGATGGGTCAGGAACGGCCACTAGGGCAAACCCACCCATCTCTGAAAGAAATAATCAGGACATTTGTCTTGAGGAGCTGGGGTCAAAATATCTTTCTGAAAAAGCAACATTTTGATTTTTTCCAAAAGAAATTAGGACTGTTTTTTACTTAGGTCCTGTGTTTAATTAAGCCTTACAGAAAATTACCTAAGTGACTACCTTCTCAATTCTCCCAAGGATGGTACTTAGCTAGTACCCCTCTAGATATAGAGAAGAGAAATTAATTCATTACATAAAATGAATGCCTTAGGGTATCAGGACTTAATTCTGTTAAGAAACCCTGGTGGACAAGGCTGACTTAGGATGTAGCCTAAAAATCAAGTTCTTCCTACCTAACCAATATCCCTTCTGCTCCAGGATTCTGCAGGAACAGGCAGCACTAAACCAACCCATAAGGGAAGCTGGGTCCTTTGTATGTGGAAGGGGCAGGAAGGTACTCTCTCAGCACCAGTACCCCAGAGCCCCCGTGAAGTCCCTTGGCTGAGTGAGCCCGTGTACCTGGCCCCTGTTGCCTACTCTCTCCACTCCTATCCACGGCACCCTCTCCATCCAAGAACGCACCAGTGGGGAGCCCCAGGGTGAAGTACTTTTCTGGCCCTGGGTTAAACTGGATGATGCGGTTCCTGATGTATTTAGCCGCCCACTCGCTGGCCTGAGAATAGTGGTCCAGGATGATGAGTTTCATCTTGTCCTGCAGTGGGGGAGAGGGGATGACAGAAAGGAATCAATGGTAAGGGGCAGAGAAAGAGATGGAGGTGGTGGGAGAAGCCTCTCTTACCCAGCAACAATCCCCCCTTCCCAAGCTGTCTGAGCCAGGAAAAAGGCCTTTCTATTCACAGAGGAGCTAAGAGGTTGGGCCAGTCGCCTCCACCACCCACAGTCCACTAGGAGGCGCTACTGGGGGCAGATCTGGGTTCTAATCTCAGCTCCTTCACTTACCAACTAAAGGACCTCGGTCGAAGGACCTAAGTTCTCTCTGAGCCGTTTCCTCCTTTATAAAAATTGGGACAATAGTACCTACTTCACAGACTTCACGACGGGTAATACGAAATGAGAGAATGCGTGTAAACCACTTAGTATTTACTATGTTGGCTGTTACCATCCGGATAGATGCTCTGCTCAGCCCCGCCTCCCTCATCCCTGCCCCCACGGGAGCGGGATACTCTCCACACTCCCCGCCCTCTACCCCAAGACTCTTCCTCAAGAAGTAGAGGGGTCATAGGATCATGCTGGGCCACTAGAGCAGGTGGGGCAATGAGCTCTGCCTGGGGAGCTGTGTGCTGAGGGACTAGCGGAGGGGTGTTCCTACTGGCCCGCCTTGCTTTGCGAACCCCTCTGGGTCCTCAGTTTCCCCCAAAGCACAAAAGGTAAAAGGTAATCGCTCCAGAAGGAGGACGTTTTGCTCCCCCAGCACTGCGGTTAGTGGGAGTGGGAAAGCAAGAGGCGAAGGTGGCCCGCGCGGTCGTCGGTGGGGTACAGCGTGTCCCCCACCCCGATTACCACCCCATCGACCCTCCGATCCCGGCTGGAAAATGTGTGAGAGCGGCTCCCCGGGGTCCCGACCCCGGGTGCCGTAGGGCTGGGGCAGCGCTCCGCGCTTCGGCCCGCGAGGAAGGTGCCCGCCAGCCCTTCTCCCCACTTACGCGTACGCCTCCCGCGGCGGCTGCAGCTACTGCGCCGGCGGCCCGGCCCGGCGCGGGTCACGTGGCTGCGGGTCACGCGGCGCAGCGTGCGCCGCCCGCTGGGCTGACTCAGCGGGGCCGCAGCTACTGGGACTGACTCTCTCGGCGGAGGGATTCCGGCCACTCACAGTCTCACCTCGGCCGGTGGCTCCGGCAGGCCCTGGAACAGACCGTAAAAAACACACTTTCCCTTGAGAGGCGGGGATTCGAGCCTGGTGTTTTTTTTGGTTTTTTTTTTTTTTTTTTTGTGCAAGAGGAGGGAGACTTGAGGCGTGCCGGGTCGCCCCCAGGAATACAGCCCTCTGGAACTTGGGGCTGGGGCCGGGGTTTTTAGTGCAGAGGTTGAGCTGGGGGCAGGCAAAGCAGAATCGCTGCCTCAGTCTCCTAGGGTTGGGCCTGGCTCTGTCTTCAGTTTCTTTATTTGTTTAGATGGCATTTATTTACCCAGGTATTAAAACTTTTGTTGTTTAAAATACAATTGGACTTTTTAAAGTCCTTTTTTAAAGATCAAACTTTGCAGCATTATATAATAGAGAAAAAGGCAGGCCCTTGGTTTCCCCAACTCCCCACACCAAGATAACCATTGCTTAGAGTACATTCTGAATTGCTTTCTATGAATATGCTTACACTGTTATTTTACATAAATGGGAACACATACACATGAGGCTTATATATATCAAGGGTCAGATATTTGACCTGCATTATTTCACTTAATCCTTATTAAGCTCCAGTAGTAGGTTTGCCATTACTTTTTAACGAGTGGAGAAACTGACGCTTGGAGAGAAAAGTTAACTTGGCCAGAGGCACCAGTGGTTTGCCTAAGACTTCAATTCAGGGGAATCTGTCCAAATCCCAAATCCATGCTTTTTACCGCTAGCGGGCACTGCCTCCCAGCTGGTATGACTGAATTTGGGACGCTTCTATATCAGAACAAGAGATCCATCGTATTCTTTCCACTCAACATTAGAGTGTTCGAGACTTCTAGGGACACTTGGGAACTTTCCATGCAGAGGCTGGAGGAAGGACTTGAGTGCTGGTCCTCAGTAACATCTTCCATTACATAGGGTTTTGCAAGAGCTTTGTGCCCATTATTTCATAGAATCCTGCCCAATCGTCAGATATGATTACCGCCATTTTATTGATATGGAAACTGGGGCTCAAAGGAGTACAGAGACTTGTGATATATGACCTCACAGTCCGACATCCCGGACTTTGGTCAGTGCTAGGGAGCAGTGGCGAGATCTCCTGAATCAACCTAATTTTCCTCCCGCAGCAAAAGGCCAAAGGAATTCTGGCTTCATGACAGGTGACAGGGCCTTCCTCAGTCAGCCGGGTGGCCACGATCTGCAATTCTGCTGAATCTGCTCACTGTGGACAGCCCCAGGCGCTCACCCAGCCCTTGGGCCCAGCTGCAGCTCCAGACCAGGTTGCTAGGAGTAGGCTTCACCTGGTGAGGCCCTGATGAGACCAGAGATGTTGGAGCTGATACCTTTACACTATGGGGGACTTGCTTTTTGCCTCAGTGTTATTTTTGTTTGTTTGTTTTTTATTTTCCAAATCCTGAGAGCCTGTGAATGGCTTGGTGTTTGTGTAGTTTTTGTTTATTTTTAAATTCAGTCAGAAATCTTTTTTTTTTTTTTTTTTTTTTTTTGAGATGGAGTCTGGCTCTGTTGCCCAGGCTAGAGTAGAGTGGTGTGATCTCGGCTCACTGCAACCTCCACCTCACGGGTTCAAGCAAGTCTGCCTCAGCCTCCTGGGTAGCTGGGATTACAGGTGCCCACCACCATGCCTAGCTAATTTTTGTATTTTTAATAGAGACAGGGTTTCACCATGTTGGCCAGGCTAGTCGCGAACTCCTGACCTCAGGTGATCTGCCCGCCTTGGCCTCCCAAAGTGCTGGGCGTGAGCCCACCGCGCCCAGCCAAAAATGTCTCAACATTAGGACTGCAGATGTTTCACAGTGAAGCTCCAACTCCAATCTCCAAACACGTCTGATAACGTGGGCCAGGTGTGCAGCATCTGCATCCAGACCTTTCTAGGAAGACGGTGACTTCTGGTGACTGAACCCATTTCCCCTGAGTTACCCCTTCTGCAGGGAACCAGTACAGGGTCTCTGTGAAGCCTGGAGGCTCTTGGGTCAGTTTGGGGACTAATCGGAAAGACCTGCCTTTCAATTCTGGTCTGGCTAATTTCTGGTTCTTGAGTGAGTAATTCAAGCAAATGACTCAACTTCCCCAGGTCTCAGTTTTCTTACCTGAAACATGAGAATTGAGTGGAAATTAAGTAATACTGCCCTCCTGTGGCTGTTGTGACTATTAAATGAAATATTAGCATAGCTTGGCATTCACAGCCAGCTGTAATTACTTACCCCTTATTTCCTCCTAACCCTCCTTGCAACCCACTCTCTAACCATACTGAAATGCTCTCTAGCCCTAACCTCCTGTCTCCCTGTACTCCTCCTACTCCACACCTGTGTTTAAACTGCACTTATCCTCCCATCCTCTTGTCTTGGAACTAAAGTTGGCAAATTAGAAGAATTGTGAGTTCATCCACACAATGGAACACTCTGCAACTTTTGTATGGTCAGATATTTTTATACCTTCTAATGCACCCTTGCTTTGGGCAAACAACCTGCCCAGCTGTTACCCCCCAAATTCTGCTCAATTCATAGTTTGCATGGTGCTGGCCCTACCCTTTGACCTAGGATTGAACCAGTTAGAGACTCCATGGCTCTGGCCATGATTAGTTCAAGGCCAGGCAGGCATGGAAGACACTAACCCAGCAGCCATTCACAGCCTCCTTCTCCCTAGCTGCTTCCCACTGGAGAAACTGGAAAGTCAACGACCTCACAGCTTCTCCCACAGCTACGGCGTGGCCAAGTCACTTCGTTCTGCCCAACGAGGGAGGAGGATGGCCTCTGGTTAGATATTTTACTTCCTGAGAAAAGTGCTGTGCTTGAGAAACAAACTGGCGGTTTCTGGTTCCTTCGCTTTCCTTCCTGCCTTGAAGGCAGTTGTGATGACTGAAGCTGGGGAGGCCACATTATAATTGTGAGGCACCAAGCATAAGGATAGAGTGGAGGAGAGAAAACACTTATGTCCTTGCTATCTGACTAGTGCTGGGACCTCCTACTCTGGGCTTCTTATAAGTAAATGGTAAATGTCCTTTTGGCTTAATCTTTAAATCATTTTTAGGAGAATTGCCTGTGACTTGAAATTGAAAACATGACTCACTGTTACAGCAGGTGATTCAGGTCTTCCTGGGGGTTTATGCTGCTACTGGGGGGAAATACTCTTCTCCTGAAATCTTGAGCTGTAAAATGGAGCAAAGCTTAGAGCTACAGAAAGGTACAACAAATAGAAGAAAGACACAGAACTCTGATGACATCATTTGAGCCCCCTAGAATAGCATTGTCTGAAGCCAAATATACCCTTTTGGGTTTTGTGGTTGAGTGAGTAAATGAGTGAATACATAATTAAATATCATTTTCCCCTGAAGCTAGTTAGAGGAAATTCTGGAAGGATATTTTATTAGTTATGTATTGCTGCATAACAGATTACCCCAAAACTTAGTGACTTAAAACAACAATAATGACTATTTCTCACAGTTTCTGTGGGCTGGAAATTCAGACAGGATACAGTGGCGATGATGTCTTGCCCGTCAACTGAAAGACTCAGAGTCTGGGGCTGGAATCATATGAAAGCTCATTGACTCACATGTCTGGCAACGGGTGCTCACTGTCAATAGAATACTCACACATGGCTCTCCTTGTCGCCGTGGCTTCCTCACAACATAGTGGTGGGTTCCAATGGCAAGTGTATCGAGACAAAGGTGGGCTAAGCCTGTATCCTTCTTCTGACCTAGTCTCAGAAGTCATATAGCATCCCTTCTGCTGAGCTCTGTGGGTTGGAGAAATCACAAGCCCCTACCCAGATTTAAAAAGAGAAAACATAGACCCCATCTTTCTGTGTAAGAAGTTCAGTAATATTATAAGAAAAGCATGTTGGATGGGATACATGTATGAGTATGGCCATGTTTAAAAAATACAATCTGCCATAGACACACACTAACTTGTTATTAAGATTTGATTTGGCCAGGAGTGGTGGGTCACACCTGTAATCCCAACACTTTGGGAGGCAGAGGCGGGCAGATCACTTGAACCCAGGAGTTTGAGACCAGCCTGGCCAACATAAACAACATTTTTGTCTCCACTAAAAATACAAAAGTTACCCGGTCATGGTGGCACGTGCCTGTAATCCTAGCTACTCAGGAGGCTGATGCATGAGAATCGCTTGAACTCGGGAGGTGAAGGTTGCAGTAAGCCGAGATTGCACCACTGCGTTGCAGCCTGGGTGACAGAGCAAGACACTGTCTCAAACAAACAAACTGCGCCCCCTATTTGGCAAAAAAAAGAAAAAAATTTTAATAAAAAGTTTTGATCAAAATAATTGACCATCTACTCTGTCCTAGGCACTGTGCTAAAAGTTTTTAAAGCATCGTCTCATTGACTCATGTTTTTGTAAAGTGGGTGCTGTGGGGTAGGATACATTCTGCTTAATATTTGTATGAAATGAATGATTTTGTCTTGAAGGAAAAACGACAAAAAAACCTTGAAAACTTAGCAAATCTTATGCTTCCATCCAAGCCAAGTAAAGTGCCACCTGCCCTACGGTCTTCTTTGTCATTCATTTATAAAATATTTATTGAGCCTTTACTATGTGCCCAGCACTATTTTAGGTTTTAGGGACACAACAATGAACAAAGCCAAGTCCACACCCTTGTGGACCTCCAGGCTCTAGGAATTACATTTTTATGAATGTTAGTAACTTGGTGTGATAGCCAGCCTCCAAGATGGCTCCTAGTGATTCACACTCTTATGTAGTCTCATTCCACAGTGGATGGGGTGACCTGTGTAACCAACAGGATAGTGCAGAAATGATGGGTGTGTCTTCCAGGGTTAGGTCCTAGCATCCATTGCAGCTTCTTCTTTGTTTTCTCTCTGGGATCACTTTCTCAGTGAGGTCAGCTGCCATTTGGGGGACACACTGGAGCAGCCTTATGGAAAAGCCCAGGTGGTGAGGAAACAAGTTTTCTCCCAAAAGCCATGGAAGCCATCTTGGAAGCAGATCCTCCAGTCCCAGTCAAGACTGCAAATGACTGCAGCCCTGGCCAGTAGCTTCACTGAAATCTCATGAGAGACCCTTAACCACAACCACTCAACTAAGTCATTCTTGGATTCTTGACTCACAGAAGCTGTGAAATAATAAACACTTGTGGTTTTAAGCTGCTAAATCGAGTGATTTGTTATGCAGCAATGTATCTCATACGCTCAGAAAAAAAAAATCCACAAATGGGGAGGGTGGCGAACAAGAGATTTAACCTTTGTACCCACTCCCTTGTGTCTGAAGGTGCAATGTCAGACCTGTCAGAGACTCCCCACTTCCCACCCCTATACTCCAACATCATGCCCCCTTCCACATGCTTGTGGAATCCCCTGCCAACGCTTTCGCTGAGCCTTTCTGCTACTTGCTGTTTTCCACCTTTTCATTTTCAGAGGCCCTGTCTTACTTCCTATAATGATAGCCATATGTCACTACTCCCTGCATTTCCCATACTCCCTGTAGCTCAGTGGTACCTTGCACATAAAAGCCAAAGCCCCAAGTGGCTCAGAACACTGGCTCCAAAGCCCATTGGATTCAGATTCTGGATCAATCACTAATTAGCTGGGATACTTTTCTTAACCTTTCTGTAGTTCAGCTCCCTCAGTTGTAAAATGGGGATAATCATAGTGGCCACTCATAGGCTAGCTGTGAGGATGAAATGAATTGACACATGTAGAGCATTTGGAACCGCACCTGACACATGGCGGGTGGTCAATAAATACCAGTTATTAAACCATTTGAAATTGTGACTTTTCTGGGTCAAAAACTATAAAATATCAGCAATTTCATACTGTGTAACCTAATATTATTATTATTCTCTCATCAGAGATATTCAGAGAAACAATCCAGCAACTGAAAATTAACATTTTTATTAGTGTCTCTAGAAGAAAATCAAAGATGATCCAAATCAGAACTCAGAGCACCTCTTAAAATTCTCCTTCATTATTTTACTGCTAACCAGGAAAACTTTCTCCACCACTTTTTTTTTTTTTTTTTTTTTTTTTTTTTTTTTTTTTTGAGACAGAGTCTCGCTTTGTCGCCCAGGCTGGAGTGCAGTGGCACTATCTCAGCTCACTGCAACCTCCACCTCCCAGGTTCAAGCGATTCTCCTGCCTCAGCCTCTCAAACAGCTGGGACTACAGGCACATGCCACCACACCCAGCTAATTTTTGTATTTTTAGTAGAGATGGGGTTTTGCCATGTTGACCAGGCTGGTCTCAAACTCCTGGCCTCAAATGATCTGCCTGCCTCAGCCTCCCAAAGTGCTGGGATTACAGGCATGAGCCATTGTGCCCAGCCAACCACTCATTCTTAATTCTAACTAAAAAATCTCTTTGTCCCAACAGCACACCCACATGACCAACCAAAGTGGGTTTCTACTTTGCTTTCCTTTCAATTTAGCTCTGTTCTCCTCTTCCTTGTAGTAAATTTCTCTCAGTCCTTTTGGCTTCTCAGTTGTTTCTCCCTTCTCTCTCATCGCAAAAACCCAGATTTGAAACCACCAAAAACTGGCTCCTTAGAGGGCAGAGGAGAGGGGAGAAGCCTAGAAGGCAAAGGAAGAATTTCTTTTTTCTTTTTCTTTCTTTCTTTTTTTTTTTTTTTTTCCGAGACAGTCTTGCTCTGTTACCAGGCTGGAGTGCAGTGGCACAATCTCGGCTCACTGCAAGCTCCGCCTTCCAGGTTCAAGCAATTCTCCTACCTCAGCCTCCCAAGTAGCTAGGACTACAGGTGTGCACCACCATGCCCAGCTGATTTTTGTATTTTTAGTAGAGATGGGTTTCACCGTGTTGGCCAAGATGGTCTCAATCTCTTGACTGCATGATCTGCCTGTCTTGGCCTCCCAAAGTGCTGGGATTACAGGTGTGAGCCACCACACCTGGCCTTTCTTTTTCTTTTTAATTTGGTACACACACACACACACACACACACACACACACACCCCATGAAGTTTACCATCTTAACCATTTCTAAGTCTATAGTTTGATAGTATTAAATATATTCACATTGTTGTGTGACCAATCTCCAGAACTTTTTCATCTTGAAAAACTGAAACTTTATAGCCATTAAACCATTTTTTGACTTAACATAATGTCCTCAAGCTTCATCCATGTTGTAGCATGTGAAAGATTTCCTTCTTTTTCAAGGCTGAATGATATTCCATTGTATGTATATACCACATTTTCCCCTACTATCTGCCATCCATTTACTTAATTATTTGATTTCAGTACGCATGTATAGCAGTACCAGGATTGTAACCCTCAGTCCCATGTGAAACAACTTTATCAAGTAGAGCACAGTGCTTATGTACAGTTTCTTTTGCCTTTCATCTGACAGGCTCCACTAATTTTCAAAGTTACTTGTCAGCATCTTTCCCCCTCTATAACTTTCAGTGAGGTTGTTTAATACATTTTAATGCAGTTATATTGTTTTGCCACATTCTATATTCTGTCCTGGGATCCTTCTCCTAAATGATGTTTTTTTTTTTTTTTTTTTTTGAGACGGAGTCTCGCTCTGTCGCCCAGGCTGGAGTGCAGTGGCCGGGTCTCAGCTCACTGCAAGCTCCGCCTCCCGGGTTCACGCCATTCTCCTGCCTCAGCCTCCGGAGTAGCTGGGACTACAGGCGCCCGCCACCTCGCCCGGCTAGTTTTTTGTATTTTTAGTAGAGACGGGGTTTCACCATGTTAGCCAGGATGGTCTCGATCTCCTGACCTTGTGATCCGCCCGTCTCGGCCTCCCAAAGTGCTGGGATTACAGGCTTGAGCCACCGCGCCCGGCCTAAATGATGTTTTAAAAATTTGTGGGCTGGGCGCGGTGGCTCAAGCCTGTAATCCCAGCACTTTGGGAGGCCGAGGCGGGCGGATCACAAGGTCAGGAGATCGAGACCACAGTGAAACCCCGTCTCTACTAAAAATACAAAAAATTAGCCGGGCGCGGTGGCGGGCGCCTGTAGTCCCAGCTACTCAGGAGACTGAGGCAGGAGAATGGCGGGAACCCGGGAGGCGGAGCTTGCAGTGAGCCGAGATCGCGCCACTGCACTCCAGCCTGGGCAACAGCGTGAGACTCCGTCTCAAAAAAAAAAAAAAAAAAAAAAAAAATTTGTATGCTCTGTGCTGTAAAATTCTATGGGTTTTGACACATGCATAGTGTCAAAAATCCTCCCAAAAGTAGGGGATTTTTTTAGGACAGTGAAACTATTCTATATGACACTATAATTTAGGACCTATTCTACTTTCTGAACCCCTTGGCAATCATTAAACTTTTTATTTATTATTTATTTAATTATTTTTGAGACAGGGTCTTGCTTTCTTGCCCAGGCTGGACTGCAGTGGTGTGATCACCGCTCACTGCAGCCTCCACCACCCAGGCTTAAGCAATCCTCCCACCTCAGCCTCCTGAGTAACTGGGACTACAGGCATGGGCCAACATGCCAGGTGAATTTTTAAATTTTTTTGTAGAGATGGGGTCTCACTATGTTGCTCAGGTTAGTCTCAAACTCCTGGGCTCAAGCAATCCTGCTGCCCTGGGCTCTCAAATGCTGGGATTACAGTCACATGCCACTGTGCCCAGCTTTTTTTTTTATTTTATTTTTTCTGTAGAGATGGAGTTTTGCCATGTTGCCCAGGCTGGTCTTGAACTCCTGAGTTCAAGTGATCTGCCCGCCTCAGCTTCCCAAAAGTGCTGGGATTACAGGGTGAGCCACCGCATCTGGCCTCACTGAGCTTTTTATCATCACTGTAGTTATGCCTCTTCCTACCACATTTTGATTTTCCATTCATCTGTTGATGGATGCTTGAGTTAATTCCACCTCTTGTCTATGGCAGAATTCCTTTTAAAGGGGGAAATGAGAACAAATTTAGTAATTTTAGGCTCCGTCACAAGGAAAAAACAATATAATAAATTGTGTGGAAAGCGGGTCATATCTTGAAGAGTCTCACAGGGCAGAGCGGGGTACATGCAGGTCTGGGGTTCAGAAATGGACTCCACGGCCACAGTATCTGGCTTCGAATCCCAGCTCTACCACTTTTGGGCTGTGTAATTTCTGTGTAAGTTATGACATGTCTTTGTTCCCTAATGGCTTCACCCATAAAACAGGAAAAATAATATCTATCTTATAGTACATACTATTATTATCAAGAGCCGTGGCCTCACGAAGGGTAAATGATGTAATGCATCTAAGGCAAATAATACCTGCCACATAGTTTGTACTATTATTCTCAAGAATAATAATCTCAGGGAGGAGCAAATGATTTAACATATATAAAGCACTTAGAACAGTGCCCGGCACAGAGTTAGCCCTCACTAAGGGACGATTACCATTATTACTAGGGTTTTTGAGATGGGCTCAAAAGAGTCAGGATTTGATCATTTAAGAGGAGGAGGAAGGCATTACAGACAGCACAAGCAAAGGCCCAGCAGCACAGAGGCTGAGGGAGTAGATTTAACAAATAAAAGTACAGGACATCAGTGAAATCTGAATTATTTATAATTGCCTGAATTATTTATAATTATTTATAATTGCCTGAATTATTTATAAATTATAGATAATTTATAATTATCTATAATTGAGATAGAAAAATATTGCATGCACTGACATACTTTTAGTAAGTTACTTTTAGTAACATATTCATTGCTTATCTGAAATAAATTGTAAATATCTAAATTACATACCTTTTTGTTATATTTCCCTGGAGATTTGGCACTCCCTAATAGTTCTTCATTTTGCAGAATTTGTTTATAAAATTCCTTGCATTAGTCTGTGTTCCATTTACATTTTATCATGACTTCTGCAGTGGTTGTATCCAATTTATTTTGCTCTTTTGGCCACTGAATATTCATTAATGAGAAATCATGCTTGACATTAGCTTTACAAGCCAGTGTATTGAACATACACAGACATAAAGTTACCAACTCTGATAATTACTCTTCAAATTTGATTGGCTGAAGCACATGTGTCATCTTTCATGCATAACTTCCTTTTCCATTCTTCAGGATCACATTGCCTCTTTTGGTCAATGACTCTTTAAAATGTTGTCCACTGACAAAAAGGAGCATTGTCATCAGTTTTTATTCCTTCTTTTCACTACACTACATGTAGATTACAAATAGAACTTTTGATGGATGTATGCAAACAGGTACAATGTTTATCCAAAGTTGAAGCAAAGCCTGAATGATCCCATGAAAGATACTGGCTGTCCTGCCCACGTTCTCATAATACTTCTTAAATAGCATTGATGTTTTCTATTGAGACTGAAGTAATCATCATGAAATTTTTCATGTAATGTAATCATTTAGGTTTTGCTTCAACTTTGAATAAACATTGTACCTGTATGCATAACACATAATGTAGTGTAGTGAAAAGAAGGAAAACCCATGTAATAAATTAAAAAATACAATGTATTAAAAAAATACAGTGTAATATAGTGTAGTGTAGATTTTATTCTTTCTTTTTCATCACGCACATGGTGATTCCACTTGTACCCACACTGGAAGAGTATTTAGTAACATCCATGTGAAAAAAATGAATTTTTCAAGGGATAAAATCCATCTTGAAAGATGGTCATAACAAGTGTTGTGATAATTGTCCACTTTGAGCTAAAATTTATTTTCCTGTTCATATGTAATGTCCCTTTTAAGAATAGTTTTGATAATTCAAGGGATGCGTTTTTCATCAATTCTCCTTCAACACATTCAACAAATACGTTTAGCAATGGAGTAGTACTTCCATAACACTATTTGCTCTTTCAATTTGCAGAATCCTATTGCAGAATTGACATTGAAAACTATGAATGAGAAATAACTAGGCATCATTCAATGGATTATTTTAAAAGTCAAGAACTTGGGGGGCCTTTTCTTCATAATTAAAGTATAATTTCAGTGCTTGAAATAAATGGAAGATTCTCTCAACTATATTTGTTAAAGAGAGCCAATGGATTTTTGAATGCAAGAGAAATGAAGAATTCTGAATATCAAAATCATAAAAATCCTTAAAATGTTCAGTTAGAATGCTATAAATACTAAAGTAGGAGAACAATTTCATGATAATTACTTCAGTTTCAATAGAAGACATCCATCCAATGCTATTTACGCAGCATTATAAGAACATGGGCAGGACTACTGATACCTTCCATAGAATCATTGAGGCTTTGCTCCAACATCAAATAAACAGTGTACTTGTATGCATACATCCACCAAAAGTTCTATTTGTATTATCTCCAACAAAAGCAGTAAAAATGTTCTCATTAACTGCTAACTCAAGAGGCTCTGCAAATATTTGCTATTGTTTCTGAAGTCTCACCTGGAAGGGATTCTACCTGTAATTGTCTTATTGCAAGTGTTTTTCATGAGAAAACTAGTGCGCACAGGAAAAGTTGAACCTGTATTGTGATACTTGTATTGTAGCTATGCCATAAAAAGATGAGGCATTTAGATATTTGATAATCTCTGTAATAATAAATGAAGCTTTTTTTAAATTAGGGCAGTCGATTTTATCCTAGCATTTGAAATTTTGCTTGCAATTTTGGAACCAGAAAATACTTTGTTAGTAGTATGTTGAAATAGTTATTTGAGCAGAAAGACTGATAATGATATAGTGTGGAAGGCCATTACAACTTCTATTACAACTATTTTTGTCTTAATCTGCTTCTCTTAATCAAAAAAAATTGTTAGTATATCACTTTTCTTAGTATTAGTTGAGAAAATCTTACATCTCTTTTATGTTTAGCCATTAGTATATGCTAGTTTCCACCTAACTTTCTATCATTTTTTATACTAAATGAACAATTACTGCACAGAGCTTCAAAAGGACTTTTTCCTTGTTTAATAAATGTCCATTGGTCAGAAATTTCATGACAGAATTTACACTTGCTTTTTGACAATCAGGGGTTCAAATATACGCAAATAAAAAACATCATATAAACTACTGCAAAAATGGAAGAGATTGACTTTGCTAAACTCACAGCCGCTTTAGTACATCTGTCACTCATAAGTCCAAACTCATAACAAACTATAAACAAGGTCCAACTGTTTTTTGTTTGTTTGTTTGTTTTTGAGACGGAGTCTAGCTCTGTTGCCCAGGCTGGAGTGCAGTGGCCGGATCTCAGCTCACTGCAAGCCCCGCCTCCCGGGTTCACGCCATTCTCCTGCCTCAGCCTCCCGAGTAGCTGGGAGTACAGGCGCCCGCCACCTCGCCCGGCTAATTTTTTTTGTATTTTAGTAGAGACGGGGTTTCACCGTGTTAGCCAGGATGGTCTCGATCTCCTGAACTCGTGATCCGCCCGTCTCGGCCTCCCAAAGTGCTGGGATTACAGGCTTGAGCCACCGCGCCCGGCCAAGTCCAACTGTTAAAAGAGTTGCATTACATTGAACCTGACATCTGATGCCAAAAAAAAAAAAAAAAAAAAAAAAAGGAAACTTCCGGTTTGCTTGCAAGAGAGAACAGTACTTGGACGGGAAAGTCTCCCAACACCCAGGGCTGATTTAGTGTTAGGTTTAGGGAAGCAGGTCATGCAGGGTTGGTGGCGCTGCTGAAGCGTAAGTATTTAGGAATCTAAGGCCTTTCAGCTGTGTCAGCAAATCACAGGCGAAGGCTGCCTTTCGCCCCCGACTTCCGAGAGCGCCGGCGCGGGAGCGAGGCACTTGCTCATTGGCTGCTGTCGAGCAGCGGAGGGGACCGAGGGGCCGGCCCTGATGCGCTGCCTTTTGGGCTGTTGTGGATCCGCTTACCTTTAGGAGTGGGGTTACTGCAGCGATGCTGTCGTTGACTGGCCGATTTTCAGAACATGTGTATGATTGGAAGTTATCTCTAATTAACGGTGTCTCCTGTTCATGACTTTGGACTTCTGCCAAAAAACAGTGTTTTCCTTTCCTGAATAATAAGTACCCTTAATCCTCAGTTTTTCCTTCTGTTCTTCCCTCAGCCGAACCTGCATGAAACCAGAAGGTATTGTCCAAATCTTTATGGAGATACGCTTTTCAACTAGTGTTGCCATTTAGGTGATTTAATTTAGGTGCCAGTTACTGTCGAGGAAAAGTAGCTCTGATGAATTTTTAAATGTATTGAAAAAAGCTGAACATAGGACACTGAAGGAGTCTTGACAAAGTCAAGTAGGACAAAATACAGGATGTGCCCTACATACACAGCCAACTCTATGAGGAAAATGAGAGGGGAAGGGAGGGAAAGCCCCATACCCAACAGAAAGAAATCTAAGTCCTTTGTCTTTCTGGAAGGGCATCCATGGCATCCCAGCTTGTTAAAGAAAAATATTGGAACAACCTAAATATCCGTCAATCAGGGACTGATTGACTAGTTTTGCATACTTGTAAAATGGAGTACAATACAGCTACTAAAAAGCTAGTTCCATGAACTGATAGGAAGACCACCACAATAGTTAAATAAATTTTTTAAAGCAAGATACAGAACTCTGTGTATAACATGTGTGCTAAAACATGCATGAGGGTCAGGAGGTAAGAATAAATATACGTTTCTGTGTGCACAGACAATTTCTAGAAGGATGTTAAACAGGTCGCAGTGATCTCCTTGGGGGAAGGGAACTAAAAGGCAGTAAGTGGAGGGAGTCTTCCTTTTTATGGCATATCCTTTTGATACTGTTTTCATGTCTTTATTCTCTGTGATGCATTATGTATATTAAACAATTTTAATTTTAATTTTATATATATATATAGAGAGAGAGAGATTTATTGCAAGGAATTGGCTGATACTATTGTGGGAGTTGGTGAGGGAGTTCTGAAATACATAGGTCAAGCTGTGAGGAAGGTGTGCGGGAACTCTTGGGCATAAACTGAAGCTGCTGTCCACAGGAAGAATTTCTTCCGGAAACCCTCAGCTCTTCTCTTCTAAGGCCTTTCAACTGATTGAATCAGGCCCACCCAGATTATTTTGGACAATCTCTTCTTCCTTCCTTCCTCCTTCCTTCCTTCCTCCCTCCCTCCCTCCCTCCTTCCTTCCTTCCTTCCTTCCTTCCTTGCTTCCTTCCTTCCTTCTTCCTTTTCTTCCTTTTCTTCCTTTTCTTCTTTCTTCACTTTTTTTGATAGAGTCTCACTCTGTTGCCCAGGCTGGAGTGCAGTGTTGTGATCTCGGCTTGCTGCAACCTCCGTCTCCTGGGTTCAAGCAGTCCTCCCACCTCAGCCTCCCAAGTAGCTGGGACCACAGGCATGTGCTACCATGCCCGGCTAATTTTTTGTATTTTTTCTAGACACAGGGTTTCACCACGTTACCCAGGCTGGTGTCGAACTCCTGGACTCCAGCGATTCACCTGCCTTGGCCTCCCAAAGTGCTGGGATTACAGGTGTGAGCCACCACGCTTGGCCTCTATTTCCTAAAGTTAACTGACTATGGACTCTAATCATGTCTACAAAATTGCCTTCACAGCAACAACTAAATTACTGTTTGATTGACTGAGGACTGTATCCTAGACAAGTTAACATATAAAACTGACCCTCAACTATATTAGTCATTCTTCACTGAATGACGGATTACTCTAAAATGTAGTGCCTAAAACAAAAACATTATCTTAAAGTTGCTGGAGGTCAGGAATCTAGGTGCAGCTTAGCTGGGTCTTTTTTTGTTTCCTTAATTTTTTTTTTTTTTTTTTTTTTTTTTTTTTTTTGTGGAGACAGGATCTCACTTCGTTGCTCAGGCTGGTCTCCTGGTTTCAAGCAATCCTCCTGCCTCAGTCTCTCAGTCTTCCTGCCTCACCCTCCCGAAGTACTGGGATTACAGGATTGAGCTGCCACACCTGGCCCCTATCTAGGTCTTTTTTTTTTTTTTTTTTTTTTTGGAGACGGAGTTTTGCCCTCGTTGCCCGCGCCACCACACCTGGCTAATTTTGTCTCCTGGTTTCCCTTTTATTTGTTATTTCCACTTTTATTTGTTATGTGTAAGAAAAAAGCAACTTTGATGTTATTGCACACATTATTGGCTAGGACACACACAGCATTCTTGACTGTTCTGGAGGGCTGCTTTTAACTGTCTTGCCAGAGGGTATGTACTATTTCCCCATAGTGTATGATCCTTGGGTTTGGGGAGTAACACATCTACCTGTCTTGTGGCCACCCAAGACCACGCTTCTGTCTGAGTTACCTCAACAAATCATCCTTTACCAGCAAGCTGGATTTGTCAACCTCCTTTCGTTTCTTGGCTCTGGCATTTGGGGGTCGCTCTGCGTATCCAGCCCCTTTGTGGAACACTGGCTCACTCACATGCTTATTGGTAGGATTCAGTTGCTTATGAGCTGTTAGCTGGAGGCTTCCCTTGGTTCTTGCCACATAGGCCTCGTCACAGAACATCTCACAACATGGCGGCTTATTTTGTCAGAGTGAGCAAGAGACTTTTAATTATTTTGAAAACAATGAATTTAAAAACTTGAATGTGTGGGCTGGGCATGAACAGGAGGCACGGATAGATTTGCAGGTGTGGACAGGATGTGTCTGAGCCTGGTGACCCTTCTGCAGGCGGGTGGACCTCTGTGCCTGGCTGATCAGCTGTGTGGGACGCTTCCCACATCTCCAAGTCTCTTCCACATCACGGAGCACAAGAAACAGCCTGGGTGGAAATGGGGGAAGTCCTAATCCCAGAGGGGAACAGCTTCATCCCACATAGTGAATGACTGAGAAGAAGAGCTCATGATAAATGTGCTTAACTGCACAAGCAGCCAAAGGGCACAGGAACCACTCTGATTACTAGGTATAGAATTCATTTCCTAGACCGGGTGCTGTGGCTCATGCCTGTAATCCCAGCACTTTGGGAGGCTGAGGTGGGAGGACCATGAGGTCAGGCGATCAAGACCATCCTGGCCAACATGGTGAAACCTCGTTTCAACTGAAAATACAAAAATTAGCTGGGCATGGTGGTGGGCGCCTGTAGTCCCAGCTACTCGGGAGGCTGAGGCACGAGAATCGCTTGAACCCTGGAGGCAGAGGTTGCGGTGAGCCGAGATCGCACCACTGCACTCCAGCCTGGGTGACAGTGGAAGACTCCATCTCAGTTAAAAAAAAAGAAAAAAAAAAGAATTTATTTCCTGGGAGCTCCCTACTGCTAATGGACAGAAACACCAAGGAGGGAGTCTCTGGAGCTTCCTTGGGATTTCATCACAAAAAGTCTCTCTTTGGGGAGTCAGCTTGCTTTGAAGATAATAACTCCTTTCCTGCCAAAACCGGTTATTTGCAGCACAAAATGTATTACAGAGAGGTAGTATGGTAAACATTGGTGAAAATGGAGGGGTTGGGAGCAGCAGAACCCACTGTAGTGTATAATCACCCTCATGCTAGCAGCTGATACTTACTGAACACTTACTGTGTTGTTAGGGATGGTTCCAAGTGCTTTTCACACATTATCATTTCACTTAGTCCTTAGAACAACCCTCTGAGGTAGGCACTGTTTTTCCAATTTTATTGATGAGAAAACTTGCATAGACAGGTTTATAAATCACCCAGAGTCACCAAGCTGATAAGTGGCTGACCTGAGGTTTGAACTCCTGTGTCTGTACTCCTAGCCATTCGACCGTACTGCCTCCAGGAGAAGGCTTCTCTCCAGCACAGCCTAAAAACGAGTTAAAAACATCAGCATTCATTGAGTGCTTATTGTGTTCCTCGGGGCTAGGAGAGATGCCATGGGCAACATTTGGTGTTCCTGAGTGCCAGGGTGGCTCCTGGAGTGTGAATTTTGTGTGTGTGTAAAATATATATAACATAAAATGTACCATTTAATTCATTTTAAATGTACAGTTCAGTGGCTTTAAGATTTTTTATTATTATTATTATTTTTGATACAGAGTTTTGTTCTTGTTGCCCAGGCTGGAGTGCAATGATGTGATCTTGGCTCACCGACCGCAACCTCCGCCTCCTGGGTTCAAGTGATTCTCCTGCCTCAGCCTCCCGAGTAGCTGGGATTGCAGGCATGCGCCACCATGCCCAGCTAGTTTTGTATTTTTAGTAGAGATGGCATTTCTCCATGTTGGTCAGGCTGGTCTCGAACTTCTGACCTCAGGTGATCCGCCTGACTGGGCCTCCCAAAGTGCTGGGATTACAGGCATAAGCCACTGTGCCTGGCCAAGATATTTGTATTATTGAGGTGAAATTTACATAAAATAGAAATGTTAAAATTTAAAAATTTTAAATTAAACCATTTAAAAATTTGTATTTTTTTATTTTTTTATATATATATTATTTTGTCAATACAGGGTCTCCCTGTGTTGCCCAGGCTGGTCTCGAACTCCTGGGCTCAAGCAGTCCACCTGTCTTGGCGTCGCAAAGTGCTGGGATTATAGGTGTGAGCCACAGCACCTGACCAAAAAATTAGCCATTTTAATGTGAACTAGTTGGAGGCATTTAGGACTTTCACAATATTGCACAACCACCACTTTGTAACGTTCATACACTTTCATTACCCCAAAAGGAAACTCTGTACCTGATAAGCAGTTTCTCCCCATTCCCTCTCCCTCCTGTCCTGGTAACCACTAATCTGTGTTCTGTCTCTATGGATCTACCTATTCTGGATATTTTATATAACTTGAATTATAAAATATGTGACCTTTTGTGTCTAACTTCTTTTACTTAGAGTGTGTTTGAGGTTCACATCATAACATGTATCAATACTTTACTCCTTTTTTGTGACTACATAATATTTTATTGTGTGTATATGTACAATTTATCCATTCCATTGATGGAGATTTGGGCTGTTTCTACCTTTTGAATATTGCAAATAGTGCTGCTGTGAATATGTGTGTACAAGTACTTATCTGACTACCTGCTTTAAACTCTTTTGGGGTTACTTAGGAGTGGAATTGCTGGGTTATGTGGTAATTCTACATTTAACTTTTTGAGGAACCACCAAATTGGAAGTTGACATTTTGACATTAAAACCTTTCATTGGGACCTTGGTTTTCTCCTATGCAAGAAAAGGAGAGTTTCTTTCTAGGGTGAATAAGGGAAGTATGTGTGGTGTAGTGAAGATGAAGACTCGCCTGGTTTTGAATTTCAACTCTACCACTTACCAGGTTTTTTGTTTGTTTGTTTGTTTGTTTGTTTGTTTTTGAGATGGAGTTTTGCTCTTGTTGCCTAGCCTGGAGTGCAATGGCATGATCTCGGCTCACCGCAACCTCTGCCTCCCGGGTTCAAGCGATTCTCCTGCCTCAGCCTTCCTAGTAGCTGGGATTACAGGCATGCACCACCACACCTGGCTAATTTTGTATTTTTAGTAGAGACGGGGTTTCTCCATGTTGACCAGGCTGGTCTCGAACTCCTGACCTCAGGAGATCTGTCCGCCTCAGCCTCCCAAAGTGCTGGGATTACAGGCATGAGCCACCGTGCCTGGCCTTCTACCACTTGTTAATAGCGTGTGCATAAGCTTAATTATAAGTCTCTTTGAGGCTCAGTTTTCCTATCTGTAGAAATGGAGCTGTTCGTAACTTCCATTCATTTATTCATTAATTCATTCAGTGAATCTGTTGAGGGCTTACTGTGGGCCAGGCACTGGGGATATAGTGAGAATTCACAGAGTTTACAGAATGAGGGGTTAGGAGAGAAAGGGAAGGACCCAGGGGTGAATTACTTTGCAAAGGGAAGAATCATTTTGTCATGGGACTAATCACTCCCTTACATCATAGGTACACAGTGAGTATACCACTGTGAGCCTGCACTTTATTCCTCTCTATCCCACCATCCAATAGAAGACCTGCAAAAACAGATATGTTATTTAGGGTTCTGGGGTTGTAAGCAACAGAAACTGACTAGCTCAGTTTAACAAGGATTACTGGGAAATCATTGGGATTGCTCCAGAATCAAAAGAAGAGATAAACGATCAGTCCTCAGGGAGGCCCCGAAGAGCACAGGCAGTGCCAGGAATCTCAGCAACAACTGTTTGTGGCCCAGCCTCCCTTGGCACTCTTCCTTAGATGGCCTCCTCCAACCTTTGCCTCCCATCTAAGAGTCTCCTGCCGCAGCTCCCAGTGCCTGATTGCCCCAGCTCAGGGCACGTGGGGCAGGGCTGCTGCTTACAATTACAATTAGGCTTTGTAAACTTCAGGGGTTACCCATCATAGTCATCAGAGGTTTGAATACTTATTATGACAACTGTCTAGCAAATAGCAGTAAAGTGTCATGAGGAAGGGTGTCTTTGTTCAAAGTCACCACTGGGGCAAAAAGAGTAAAACTGTATCTAGGACTGAAAGTGAAAATCAACTTGTCCTGGAAAAGAAAACAGCAGGTTAAGAGGACAGAAAAGTTAGAGCCAGCTACAAAGCCGGCAAGAAACATTGTTCCTCCCAAAGTCATGTAGTGGCTGTGAAATGCTGTAAGGACCTTCTGCAAGTGGCCACTGCTCTCTTACCTATGACCAAAGACAATGGCAGAGGCATGCTTTGCTTTTCTGACCTAATACTGGGGATAACCAACAGCTCAGCTGCCCTGGCCTCATGACAATGCTCAATCCGTAGTTAATCCTTGCTCTTCTTAATCCCTCATCCAAAACAGCATCCAACCCAGAACTGATGCGTGCTTCCCTTCAACCCTCCTTAGAATCCTTGAACAGAAACCCAAATCTTGCAAGACAGCTGCCCTCCTTCCGGAGATCCTCTGGAGTGCCCCACCTTACTGCTTGGAGGCAAGAAATCTGATTTCCTCAGACTATAGGCTCATTCCTGGTGGTCTCAGGCTGATCAGGTTTTAAAGAAACTGTCAGGGACTGGAATAGAGGACTGTGATTGGCCATCCCACCAGAACCATGGGAGGGGTGTAGGCAGTTCCCCAAAGGAAAATGGAGTGCTGTCATCAGAAAAAGGTGAAAGTATTGAGCATCCAGACCCAACGGATGGCTCTTGGAGTAGGTGCTCAATTAATCCTAATTGTTATTCATAAGGTTGTATTTTAGAGACACTACAGCAAATTATATAAAGTTATAGATTCTAATAATGCATAATAATGATTATTTGCTGTGTGCCAGGCATAATATGTCTACTACCTCATTTGATTCTTAAAGCAAACTCACCCTTACTTTATAGGTCTCCACAGTTTCTAGGATGTGCTTTCTGTATAGGGAGCATCATCCAGTGTGAGTGCTGGTGATGTCCCACTTGTCAGAGGGACACAAGGAAAAGATGGCGGGTTGCTGTCGTCTCAGGATACCATCTCAGTATCTAGGCCAGCCTGACAGCGCTCCTTGGATCTCTGTGGATTGCCGTGGGGCTCTGTGTGAAGTCCAAAGTGGCTTCAGACCCAACTCACTCTGCTGCAGGGCAGGGGGCTCACGCTGTGCTCTGGCAGCACTAAGACAATAACAATAACTAAAAACACTTAGAGGTTGTTTTACTACATGCCAAGGACTGTGCTAAGAGCTTTACATGTGTCATCTTATTTAACAGATAAGGAAACCGAGGCCTGAAGATGTTCCGTTTTTTTTTTTTTTTTTTTTGAGACGGAGTCTTGCTCTGTCGCCCAGGCTGGAGTGCAGTGGCCGGATCTCAGCTCACTGCAAGCTCCGCCTCCCGGGTTCACGCCATTCTCCTGCCTCAGCCTCCCGAGTAGCTGGGACTACAGGCATCCGCCACATCGCCCGGCTAGTTTTTTGTTATTTTTTAGTAGAGACGGGGTTTCACCGTGTTAGCCAGGATGGTCTCAATCTCCTGACCTCGTGATCCACCCGTCTCGGCCTCCCAAAGTGCTGGGATTACAGGCTTGAGCCACCGTGCCCAGCCAAGATGTTCCTTATGAAGGTCACATGGTTGATAAATGACAGAGCCAGGACTTGAACCAGGAGCTGTCTAGAGCTCATGGGCTAAACCACAGACTGTATTGCTTGGCTGTTCTGCGACCATCTGTAAATGTAGCCTCTCTATAGTTTTTACTTGTTAATTTATGTGCACATTTCATATGTGAATATATTTTAAGTGAATTAATGTATAAAGCATAATTAACACAAGGACTTGCCCATGAGACTGTCATTATTATTATGATTATTTTGAGATGGGGTCTCACTCTGTAACCCAGGCTGGAGTGCAGTGGCACAATCACGGCTCACTGCAGCCTTGACCTCCTGGGCTCAAGTGATCCTCCTACCATAGCCTCCCAAGTAGCTAAGCCCACAGGCATGCACCACCACACCTGGCTAATTTTTTTTTCTTTTTTTACTTTTGTAGAGACAGAAGTCTCACTATGTTACCTATGCTGGTCTTGAACTCCTGGGCTCAAGCAATCCTCCCACCTTGTTTCCCAAAGTGCTGGGATTATAGGCCTGAGCCACCGCACCTAGGTGAGACTGTCATTATTATTTCAATTGCAAATGGTTGTGTTCTTGACAAATACGTGAGCCAAATGCTATTCTGTTTGTGACTTTAGTTTATGATTCCCATTTTGTCTTCATTGCTCAGTAATGCATAGTTCACCACAGCTCTTAAATGCTCTCTGTCTCTTCCCTGAACATCTGCCAAACTGCTCCCTCACGCTCTTAATGTGGCAAACGCTTACAGGCAAGTTCCTGAAAAATAAGAGCACCTCTTAGCAATTCTTTTGGGAAGGGAAGAATCCTGTTGTCATGGGATAGATGTCCTCATCCTCCAATTTTTCTGTTCATAATCTCAGGAATCCTCTTCAGGATTTGAGGAGGAAAAGGTGGAACAGAGTTCCCCACTGTTCCACAGACTGGGGAAAGCCCAGGGGAGCCTTTGTCACCGACAATAGCCAACATGGCTCAGATTGTGGGCTCTGGCCACCAGCAACACTTTCCTTGTGGGCATCTGGGTAATGATGCGGGTTCCTGGGCCCACCTTGACTTACTGGAGCCATATCTTAAGGATGGTGCCCATGACTTCCTAAGCTATAGTCTTATTTTGACATTAAGGGGGAGGAGCCTGGGGCAGGACTGCAATCACTGTTAGAGAAGTGAGTATGTTTACAAAACGCCTCATAGATGACTGCCTTTTTGTAACTGGACCCAGGTTTGTCTGCTCTGCTCTGCCATTCAAAAGCCAAACACAAGAGGTGAGGTTTGGTGGGAGGAAAAACAGGTTTTAATCAGAGAGCCAGCAAACCAAGAAGATGGTGAGCTAGCATTCTAAAATACCATCTTAAATTTTAACATTTACCCTAGGGTTCTTAAAGGGAAACTTGGTATGGGAGGCATGAGGGAGAGGTGCAGGGTACAGCATCTGTGTGTCTTGTTCCGACGGCTATCTTGGGTAATTGCCTGTTTGGAGGTCTGGCTGGCATTATCTTGATTTTGGTCTGATGGTGGTGGACTAATTGTTCATGACTCCTCCTAAACAGGAGGATTCCAAAAAGAAAACTCCATGCCTGGTTTCAAGATTAGACTTTGGGATTTCTTAAGCAACAGCATAATTAGATAAGCACCTATAACCAGAGGGGGAAGAAAGGAAGAGGTGAGAGGGGAAGGAAGGAAGAAAAAGAAAGTGGATGTTTCAATAGCAAAGACATGGAATCAACCCAAATGCCTATCAATGATAGACAGGATAAGGAAAATGTACATATAGACCACGGAACACTATGCAGTCATAAGAAGGAATGAGATCATGTCCTTTGCAGGGACATGGATGAAGCTGGAAGCCATTATCTTCAGCAAACTAACACAGGAACAGAAAACCAAACACTGCATGTTCTCACTTGTAAGTGGGAGTTGAACAATGAGAACACATGGACACAGGGAGGGGAACAACACACACCAGGCCTGTTGGGGGAGTGCAGTGGCAGGGAGAGTATTAGGAAAAACAGCTAATGCATGCAGGGCTTAATACCTAGGTGATGGGTTGATAGGTGCAGCAAACCACAATGGCACACATTTACCTAGGTAACAAACCTGTACATCCTGCACATGTACCCCAGAACTAAAAAATGAAAATTAAAAAAGTAAAGAAAGTGGGTGTTTCATTTTTTGTTTTTTTCTGTTTGTTTGTTTTCTTGAGACAGGGTCTCCCTCTGTCACCCAGGTTGGAATGCAGTGGTGCAATCTCAGCTCAATGCAACCTTGACTTCCCAGGTCCTCCCATCTCAGCCTCCCAAGTAGCTGGGACTACAGGTGCACGCCACCACATCTGGCTGATTTTTGTATTTTTTTGTAGAGACAGGGTTTCATCACATTGCCCAGGCTGGGAGAGTGGGTGATTTTTAAAACTGAGGTCTCTGGTTACATTTTCTAGGGGTCTGTGATTTCACTCTCACATGTCTTCCCCACACAACTTTTTGTCATGGCCTCGTTTCTTTTGTTACCATCAGCTTCCTTATTACACTGTGGTTCTAAGACTCCACCTCTGAAGAATATGGTGTGGGAGCAAGCACTCTCTCTGTTTCTCCTGCCAGAAGGCTGTTTGCACATTATCTAACATCTTCCCAGGCCTCTCGGCCTTTTTCTTCCTTCTGGTCTTTGCTGCAGGTGTTCAATTATTGGGCAGGTTGGGAGGGTGCCTCTAGAATGTGCAAAAGACCGATACCCCTTGTGAAGCTCAAAGATGAAATTTATATGAAATCAGTCTGTCTTTGGATTTGAGGCACTGATAATTTGTAGCTAATTTAGTATGAACTGGACTGAGAGAACTAGAGCCTGTTTGTTTTATCTCCCTGGCTGGCCTTCCCCTCCCTCCTTTCTGTTTGTGTACTTCTTGGCTCTAGCTACTATTGCAGACTTCGTTTATCATCTGAGGGCGCCTGAGGTGCCCTGGAGGATGTCACTCCTTCTAGGTGGAGGAGTGAACGCCGAGGGGATCTATATCTGTGCCTGGCTGTGGGTGGGGGATTAATAAGAGATGCCACATGCATGTGGGAAGAAAGAAAGAAATGCATGTAAAACACCTTGCTACAACTCAACAACAATAACAAAAAACAACCAATTAAAAAATGGGCAAAGTACTTGAGTTGAAGTACTTTGACATACAAATGGCTAGCTAATAAGCACACGAAAAGATGCCCAGCATCACTATCTTTTTTATTTATTTTTTATTTTTTTATTTTTTGAGACGGAATTTCACTTTTGTTGCCCAGGCTGGAGGGCAATAGCGCGATCTCAGCTCACCACAACCTCCGCCTCCCAGGTTCAAGCAATTCTCCTGCCTCAGCCTCCCGAGTAGCAGGGATTACAGGCATGCACCACCACACCTGGCTAATTTTGTATTTTTTAGTAGAGACAGGATTTCTCCATGTTGGTCAAGCTGATCTCGAACTGATCCGCCTGCGTCGGCCTCCCAAAAAGTGCTGGGATTACAGGCATGAGCCACCGTACCCGGCCCTACTAATCTTTATGTAAAGGCAAATCCAAATTGCAATGAGATACAAGTCACACCCATTAGGATCGCTACTATCAAAACAACAGCACAGAACAAGTATTGGCGAGGATGTGGTGAAATTGGAACCCTTGTGCACTGTTGGTAAGAGTGTAAAACGGTGCAGCCATTATGGAAAACAGTATAGCGGTTTGTCAAAAATCAAACAGCTGGATGTGGTGGCTCATGCTTGTAATTCTAGCACTTTGGGAGGCTGAGGTGGGTGGATCACTGGAGCTCGGGAGTTTGAGACCAGCCTCAGCAACATAGTGAGGCCTTGTCTCTTTTTATTTTACTTTTTATTTTTGAGATGGAGTTTCACTCTTGTCACCCAGGCTGGAGTACAATAGTGCGATCTCGGCTCACTGCAACCCCCGCCTCCTGGGTTCAAGCGATTCTCCTGCCTCAGCCTCCCAAGTAGCTGGGATTACAGGCGTTAGCCACAACGCCTGGCTAATTTTTGTGTTTTTAGTAGAGACGGGGTTTCACCATGTTGGTGCGGCTGGTCTCGAACTCCTGTCCTCAGGTGATCCACCTGCCTCAGCCTCCCAAAGTGCTGGGATTACAGGCATGAGCCACTGTGCCCAGCCTCTTTTTATTTTTTTTAAATTAAAAAAAAAATCAAACAGACTTGCCATATGATCTATCAATATAACTTCTGGGTGCATGTCCAGAAGAATTGAAAGCAGAATCTTGAAGAGGTATTTGTACACTGTTAAAAGAAAAACTTCAGCCGAATTAGATTTAGTGGAGTTTAATTGAGCAATGAAGGATTCATGAATTGGGCAGCCCCCAGAATCACAGCCGATTCTGAGAGACTCCAGCACAGCCACGTGGCAGAAGATTTATAGACAAAAAAAAGGGAAATGACGTAGATAAATTGGAAGTGAGGTGTAAAAACAGCTGGGTTGGTTACAGGTTGGTGTTTGCCTTATTTGAACACAATTTGAACACTTAGCAGTCAAAGAGTGGTTGAAGTTTGGCCACTGGGACTGGCCAAGACTCAGCTGTTGTTACAGGTGCACACTCCTAAGTCAGGTTTTCAATCTTGTCTGCCTATTAAGCTAGGATACAGTTCCTCCACAAGGACTCAAATATAGAAGTAGGGAGTCCTTCTCAGGCCATATTTAGTTTACTTTAACAACAACAGTTTCACTCTTGTTGCCCAGGCTGGAGTGCAATGACGTGATCTCGGCTCACCACAAACCTCCATTGTTTGCTTTAACAACACCTATGATCCTGGCAGCATTATTCACAATACAGGTAGTTAAAACATGGAACTAAAGTGTCCATCAACAGATGAATGGATAAGCAAAATGTGGTACATATATACAATGGAATATCATTCAGCCTTAAAAAGGAAGAAAATTCTGACACATACTATAACATGGATGAACCTTGAACAGACTGTGCTAAGTCAAATAAGCCAGTTACAAAAGGACAAATACTGTTTGATTCATATAGCTATAGGTATATGAGGTACCTGGAGTAGTCGAATTCATAGAGACAGAAAGTAGAAGGGTTGCTGCTGGGGGCTGACGGAGAAGAACAGGAGTTATTGTTTAATGACACAGAGTTTTAGTTTGGGAAGATGAAAAAAATTCTAGAGATGGATGGTGGTGGTGATGGTTGCACATCAGTGTGAATGTATTTTACCAACTGTGCACTTAAAAATGGTTAAAATGGCTGGGCGCGATGGCTCACACCTGTAATCCCAGCACTTTCAGAGGCCAAGGTGGGAGGATCACGAGGTCAGATCAAGACCATCCTGGCCAACATGGTGAAACCCCATCTCTACTAAAAATACAAAAATTAACTGGGCGTGTTGGCGCGTGCCTGTAATCCCAGCTACTCCAGAGGCTGAGGCAGGAGAATTGCTTGAACCAGGGAGTCGGAGATTGCAGTGAGCTGAGTTCGCGCCCCTGCACTCCAGCCTGGCAATAGAGTGAGGCTCCATCTCAAAAAAAAAAAAAAAAAAAGGTTAAAATTTTATGTTATGTATATTTTACCACAATTTTAAAAAGTGGAGGCAGGAAGAGTACCTTCCTCAAGCATTGTAAGTAGTTGCCAGTATTTATTAAGCATTTACTGTGTTGGGAGCACTGCTCCAAGAACTTTAGGTACATATTTATTTCACTTAATCCTTGCACAAACCTTTAAGGTGAATTTATATAGATATGATATACATCTTATATATGATATATAGATATGCTATATCTATATCTCTCTCACATATATATATTTTGCTGTTTCACAGATGGAGAGACTGAAGTCTAGAGGTACTAATTGTCACTGATCTAGTAAAAGGCGGAGTCAGATGTGATACCCAGACCTGGTCTCTGGTGTAGTTTCTTTCTTTTCTTTTCTTTTTTTTTTAACAGCAATAACTTAAGCATCTGTTGCCATTTCTTTCTTTCCTTCCTTCCTTCCTTCCTTCCTTCCTTCCTTCCTTCCTTCCTTCCTTCCTTCCTCTTTCTCCTTCCTTCTCTTTCTCTCTTTCTCTTTCTTTCTTTTCTTTCTTTTTTCTTTCTTCTTTTTTTTTTTTTTTTTTTTTTTGAGACAGAGTCTCGCTCTGTCGCCCAGGCTGGAGTGCAGTGGCCGGATCTCAGCTCACTGCAAGCTCCGCCTCCCGGGTTCACGCCATTCTCCTGCCTCAGCCTCCCGAGTAGCTGGGACTACAGGTGCCCGCCACCTCGCCCGGCTAGTTTTTTGTATTTTTTTAGTAGAGACGGGGTTTCACTGGGTTAGCCAGGATGGTCTCGATCTCCTGACCTCGTGATCCGCCCGTCTCGGCCTCCCAAAGTGCTGAGATTACAGGCTTGAGCCACCGCGCCCGGCCCTCTTTTTTCTTTCTTTGTCTCTCTCTCTCTCTTTCTTTTTCCCTCCCTTCCTTCCTTCCTTCCTTCCCTCCCCCCTCCCCTCCTTTCTCCTCCCCTCCCTTTCCTTTCGCCTCCCAGGTTCAAGTGATTCTCCTGCCTCTGGCTCCCGAGTAGCTGGGATTACAGGCACACGCCACCACGCCCAGATAATTTTTGTATTTTAGTAGAAATGGAGTTTCGCCATCTTGGCCAGGCTAGCCTTGAACTTCTGACCTCAGGTGATCCACCCGTCTTGGCCTCCCAAAGTGCTGGGATTACAGACATGAACCACCATGCCTAGCCAGGTGCAATTTCTTAGACTAGGGACTTGGCCTTGGCATTGCTGTTTCCCCAGTACCTAAAACTGTGCCTGACACATAGTAGGCTCTTAAAACAATTTGCTGACTGAAAAAGAAACTCCAAAGTGTACTATTTTCTCTCTGCCAAATGGGATAATGCATGGAAAGCACTCTGAGTGGTGCCTGGCATGCGGTGAACGGTCAGTACATGGAAGTAATGGTCACTGCTGTGATGGGCCCATCTGTATGGCAGGGAGCTCTGAGAAGGGATATAAAATTCACCCTCCCCCAGCCCTGTCCTATGAGCCAGGGTGTGGCCCTGGGGGTGACTCGTCCCATACTCAGGTGACTCGTCCCATCCTTAGCCTGACTCTACGTGTTCCTCCTTCTCAACCTCCTTCTGCCTTTGCATTGTTTGTGTGCCTTTCTGCTCCCAGTTGCACTGAGCTCCACTAAGAACAAGGTGGTGGCATCTTTGGGTCCTCCTCTACAGCACCCTGTGTACAGGGCTGGGGGACAGGGCTTCTCTTCCCAGTGAGTTCTGAGAGTGCCTAGAGGAACTAAAGTGTGGGGCAACGCCCTTACTTGCTGCATTTCTTGCATGACCTTGACCTTGACAGCTAGCCTTGGTATTTGAGGGTAGCTTTATCCAAGTTAGGAAGCATTTCACTCAGAAACAGGAAGAGAAAGAAAAGAAAAAAGAAAAAATTTCAGAATATTGAAAGGCAATCTACATTCTTGTTTTTGTTTTGTTTTGTTTTTTGATACTGAGTTTCGCTCTTGTTGCCCAGGCTGGAATGCAATGGCGCGACCTCGGCTCACTGCAACCTCTGCCTCCTGGGTTCAAGTGATTCTCCTGCTTCAGCCTCCCAAGTAGCTGGGATTAGAGGCATGCGCCACCATGCCTGGCTAATTTTTTGTATTTTTAGAAGAGATGGGGTTTCATCATGTTGGCCAGGCTGGTCTCGAACTCCTGATGTCAGGTGATCCACACACCTCGGCCTCCCAAAGTGTTGGGATTACAGGCGTAAGCCACTGTGCCCAGCCTGGCAACCTAAATTCTTAAAATGGATTTACGATAGGATTTAAGAAAGAGATTGTCCATTCAAAGTTAGGGTACTATTCTATGTCTTTTTTTGTTTAACGGTTTAATATATGTACTTCCCATGGCTGACGGTCAGTCCTACGGGCAGTCATTTTGTCTGTGGTCTCAACAAACAGGAAGTTCCCATGTAGGGAGATGGCTGAACTGGAAGAGCATGGCTCTGGGGATATCACCTGGGTGAGGAGTGGTAGCCTTTGCCCTTTGCTCTAGGAAAACAAAAAGGAAATCTCTATTGTGACTACAATATAAGCTCTTCTAGTGAAATCTGCACCATTTGCTGTCTTTAAGGTGTTGGGTCTCAGAAAATAATACCCCAAAATGAAGGCCTCAGAAACAACATCAGGAGCAAAAGTTTTTCTCTGACCTTCTCCTGCCCTCCCATCTCCCAGGCCCATTCTCCCCTGAGACTAGCCATAGAAACTAGGACCCCTCTTCCCTAAGGTGATTCACAGCAACCAGAGCCCCTTTTCCCTAAATCCAGCCATAAAACTTGAAAATACTATTTTTTTCCCCACTTCTCTGTGTAAAAGCACTGGCCGTAAAGAAATGGTCTGACCTACCTTGTTTGATTGCAGGTCATAAGACCCACATTCTAGAGAGGGTCTTGCCTCACACCAGAAGGACAGAATGCTGCTCAGAGAGGCCAAGAAGAATCTAGACAGACAAGCCTGGCTGGGTTATACCATTCAGTCTAGGGTGTATCTTTTTTTTTTTTGAGACAGAGTCTCAGTCTGTCACCCAGGCTGGAATGCAGAGGCACAATCTCTGCTCTCTGCAAACTATGCCTCCCGGGTTCAAGCGATTCTCATGACTCAGCCTCCCAAGTAGCTGGGACTACAGGCACGCGCCACCATGCCTGGCTTATTTTTGTATTTTTAGTAGAGACAAGGTTTCACCGTGTTGGTCAGGCTGGTCTCAAACTCCTGACTTAAACTGATCTTCCCTCCTGGACCTCCTAAAGTGCTGGGATTACAGCACGAGCCACCGTGCCCAGCCAGAGCATATATTTTTGGTCCAATCATATTTCAACACAACTGTCCATAATTTGTTGAGGCTAAGCATAAAAATGTACAATTTCCTTTGTGTCTTTCGGTCTTGTTAATGAAAGCTCCTGTGTATACATGTTAAATAAAGTTGTACACCTCTTCTCCAATTAATCTGCCTCTTGTGAGTTGATTTTTCAGTGAATCTTCAGAGTCAAAGGTCCTCCTGGTCCCTACAAAGGTCTTCGTTTTTCCAGCAAGTAGCCTATTAACTTTCAACTTCCTACAGGCAGTTTCAGATAGCTGTTAGATTCTGAACAAACTGCTGATTTAATTTTGCTCCTGATTCACCCACATGGAGAAGCCCCTTATGTACTTCCCCTTTCCTCACCCCCAAAACCCTGGGTCTCCAGGATCAGTTCACAGAGGGGGAGTGGCATAAACCACTTGTTTTGAAACCTCAAAGATCTGCATACTTCATGATATTTTTTCTCTATTTATGTACCATTTGTGTCATTATTTACTCAGTATTTTTCTTTACGGGTTTTTTGTTGGTTTGTTTGTTTTTAGACAAGGTCTCTCTGCGTTGCCTAGGCTGAAGTGTACTGGCACAATTATAGCTCACTGTAGTCTCATCTTCCTGGGCCAAGGGATCCTCCCATCTCAGCCTCCCAAGTAGCTGGGACTACTGGCACGTGTTACCAGACCCAAATAATTTTTTAAAGATTTTTTTGTAGAAATGGGGTATCACTATGTTGCCCAGGCTGGTCTCGAACCCCTGAGTTCAAGTGATCCTTCTGCCTTGGCTTCTCAAAGTGCTGGCACTATAGGTGTGAGCCATTGAACCCCGCCTTGTGATCATCTTTTAAACTTTAACATTACCCTAATCACTGCTGCCTATACAGTCATGGATTTTATGTTCCATTATATATACACACAGACTTATGTATGTATAATTTTTTTTTTTTTTTTTTTTTTTTGAGACGGAGTCTCACTCTGTTGCCTAGGCTGGAGTGCAGTGGCACGATCTCAGCTCACGGCAACCTCTGCCTCCCAGGTTCAAGTGATTCTCCTGCCTCAGCCTCCCCAGTAGCTGGGATTACAGGTGTGCACCACCACACCCAGCTTATTTTTGTATTTTTAGTAGACGGGGTTTCACCATGTTAGCCAGGCTGATCTCAAACTCCTAACCTCAGGTGATTCGCCAGCCTCAGCCCTTGAAAGCACTAGGATTATAGGCAAGAGCCACTGCACTTGGCCTTATAATTTTAAATAAATACATAACTTAAAAAAAATAAAAAGTACTGTTATACCACTAAAATAATCTGATGTGTGTACCCCATCTCAGGAACACTGGCCTAAATTGTGGGGCTCGGAGTAGATCTATGGAGGTGGAATTTCTCAGGCTTGAGTGGAACAAGGACCAGCTGTTACCATGAGGACCTTCTCGGGATCTCCCCTGCCTTTATTCTGCATGAGTCTCCGATCATTGCCTTCAACTGTGGAGCAAACTGTAATAAAGTGCTGAGTGCAGACCTTTAGAATCTCTCCACAGCTCTATTAGCAGTAGGCCATTCTCCCCAAGTTTCTGTTCTTCCTTCTTTTAGTGGAACTGGTTTCTGCTCAACCACACCCTGGGTCGAATCTCTGTCATCTGAGCAAGTCAGCTGACCTGAGGGGTTGCCCTTGGAATGCTGAGGCATGTTGGGCCTGGAGCAGCTGCTCTTCTTTGCTTGATATAACTCTTAAACCTCTGCAGAGTCTCCCTCTGTTGCCCAGGCTGGAGTACAGTGGTGCGATCTCGGCTCACTGCAACCTCCACCTCCAGTGTTCAAGAGATTTTCCTGCCTCAGCCTCCCGAGTAGCTCCTGCCACTATGCCTGGCTAATTTTTGTATTTTTAGGAGAGACGGGGTTTCACCATGTTGTCCAGGCTGCTCTCAAACTGACCTCGGGTGATCCGCTGCCTCTCAAACCTCTTTTTAAAAAGGATTTTAAGGCCCGGCGCGGTGGCTCATGCCTGTAATCCCAGCACTTTGGGAGGCCGAGGTGGGAGGATCACCTGAGGTTGGGAGTTTGAGACCAGCCTGACCAACATGAAGAAACTCTGTCTCTACTAAAAACACAAAATTAGCCGGGTGTGGTGGCACATGCCTGTAGTCCCACCTGCTCGGGAGGCTGAGGCAGGAGAATCGCTTGAACCTGGGAGGCAGAGGTTGCAGCGAGCCAAGATCATGCCATTGTACTCCAGCCTGGGCAACAACAGCAAAATGCTGTCTCAAAAAAAAGGGGGGGTTAAAAATTTTTTTAAATTATTTTATAGAGATATAACTTTTATATCTTAAGTGTACAGCTTGATGAATTTTTATTTAAGTATATACCATTAAAGCCACTCAAGATATAGTCCTGTGCTATTCGATACAGAAGCCATCGGTCGGGTGCAGTGGCTCACACCTGTAATCCCAGCACTTTGGGAGGCTGAGGTAGGCGGATCACCTGAGGTCAGGAGTTGGAGACCAGCCTGACCAACATTTCAAAACCCCGTCTGTAATCCCAGGTACTCGGGAGGCTGAGGCAGGAGAGTCACTTGAACCCAGAGGCGGAGGTTTCCAAAGTGGTTGTTAGAATTTACATTCCCATCAGCCATGGATGAGAGTCTTGGCTGCTCCACATCCTCACCAACAGCTGGTATTGTCAGTCGTTTTGATTTTATCTAGTCTGATTGGGAGGCAGTGTAGTTTTTTCGTTTTTGTTTTTTGGGTTTTTGGTTTTTGTTTGTTTGTTTGTTTTGAGACAGTCTCACTCCACTGCCCAGGCTGGAGTGCAGTGGCACGATATTGGCTATCCACAACTTTCGCCTACTGCGTTCAAGGGATTCTCATGCCTCAGCCTCCCGAGTAGGTGGGATTACAGGTGCCCGCCACTACGCTGGGCTAATTTTTGTATTTTTAATAGAGACAGGATTTTGCCATGTTGGTCAGGTGAACTCCTGACCTCAAGTGATTCACCCGCCTTGGCCTCCCAAAGTGCTGGGTTTACAGGCGAGAGCCACCGTGCCCAGCCAGCAGTCTAGTTTTGAATTGCAAAGAATTCTAATCATTTTCTTCCCTTTACAAGGTAACAAACACCCACCTAGAAGATACACATAGGCAAAAATAAGGCAATAAAAATACTCATCATCTCAAGCAAATCACTGTTAACATTTGATATACATCCATCTGCATGTGTATCAGTGTGTAAATTGACAAAAATGGCAACATATTACAATATTTTTTCTAACAATTTACCATGACCATCTTTCCATGTCTACGACTATTTATATACAGCATAATTTTTTTAAAGCCAAATAACGCTCCATAAGTTAATCCTCTTATTCTTGAGCATTTAGACTATTGCCAATTTTTCACTATTATAAACAAATTTATAATGAGTATCTTGCCACTAAATCTTTGCTTATGTCCTTTAAAATTTCCAAGAGTGGAGCTGCTTGTTAAAAGGCTGGTATGCATGATTTGAAGTTTGCCAAGCTGTCCTCCCAAGCAGCTGTCTCCCCACCCTTGAGACAAAAACCTATTTCTAACCAACAATTGCCGGTTTGAAGAGGATCTTCTCTAGAACACAGGATTGCTCCTTCTCACGTGCAGGAGGCACTCTTTCCCCAAGAATGCCAAGTAAATCTAGCATCTAACAAGAATGCTAAGTAAATCTATAACACAAAAGCACAGGCAGGCCAGGTGTCTTTGGGGCTGAGCAGGAGCTGTTGGGTTTCCGGAGAAGTCTAGGAAGGGAAATGTGGATCTGTGAGAGGGCAGATGCTAACCAAGTGAGTCAGAGAGGCCAGAGGGGTCTCTCAGGTGAGGTCTACAGAAAGAGGTCAGGGAATAACAGCACATTGTGACTTGGCAGCTGTTGGTTCTGATGGTCCATATTCCCAACAGCTCTCCTTGATCTCCATCCATTTATGTGGGAAGTTTTGCTCTATGAGAGGGGGAAGAAATGTCTGGAAGTAGATGGAAGTACTTGTGCCCCCTACTCACTCCTTCAGACTGGACAGAAGCACTCTATAAAGAGAGGGGCTTAGAGCAAGAATAAGCTGATGGAACAATTCAAGATGGGACTTCCCAAAATTCAGGGCCAAGCAGAGCTGCTTGAGAGGCAAGCTGGTGTAGCTCAGAGGGAGCCAATCCAGTCCTTGACTCTGCAGGAAATGCTCTGCCTTGGGGCCCAGAAAACCACAGGCCCCTCATGATGGTTAAGGCAGAGGTGATGCCCTTCCAAGGGGATTCAGGGGCACAGACATGCAGAAATGGGGCCAAAGATTAAAAAAAGGCTAGAGGCCAGGCATGGTGGCGGGCACCTGTAGTACCAGCTACACGTGGGGGAGCTGAGGCAGGAGAATGGTGTGAACCCGGGAGGCGGAGCTTGCAGTGAGTCGAGATCGCGCCACTGAACTCCAGCCTGGGCGACAGAGCGAGACTCTGTCTCAAAAACAAACGAACAAATAAAAAAGGCTAGAAGGCTGCCTGGTGACTCCAGGGACAGACTGGTTTTGCATGCCCTTGTGAGGCTCCTCTCAGGGACTCCCAGATAGAAATGGGACACTCTGAGGAGGGCAGAGGTCCCACTGTTGCACAGGTGGGGGCTGTAGAGCCAGCAGCTTAATGGGCTTCAGGAAGAAACATGCCGCATGAGAACACCTGGTGACTCCTGGAGGAACGTGACTGGGCAGACCCTGCTAATGGTTCCCCAATGTTCATTCTCTGAGTCTTCCTACCAGGAAGAGGCTGTCTCACCTTGAGGTTAGCCACTCTCCAGGAGGCAATATCTTTCTGCTTCTCTTATAGCTAGGTGTGGCCACGTGACTAGATCTGGCCAATGGGATGTGAGCACAGAAGTGACGCATTCACCCTCTGGGTCGTGGCACTGAAACTAAACTCTTTATACTTTATTTTATCTCTTGCTAGAACGTGGACATGGCAGAGCAGAATTGTCTACCTTGTGAATGAAGGTAACACTCTAGAGCAGAGTGATGATGGAAATACTACATACCTTATACATCTGCACTATCCAACATAGAACCACTAGCCACATGTCACTATTAAGCACTTGAAATATGACTAGTGCAACTGATAACTTGAATCTTTCATTTTATTTAACTTTAATTAACTAAAAGAGCTATCTGTGGCTAGTGGCTGTAGTTTTGGATAGCACGGCTCTTGGAGATGGCAAAGCAACAAGATAGAAGGCATCTGGGTGCCTGGAGCCCCTTCAGGAAGCAGAGCCTCCCCTTTCCTCCAGGCTTCCTAGGCTCAGACTTTTACATGGCAGAGATATAAATATCTACTTTTTTTTTTTTTTGACAGAGTCTCGCTCTGTCACCCAGACTGGAGTGCAGTGGTGTGATCTTGGCTCACTGCAACCTCCACCTCCTGGGTTCAAGCAATTCTCCTGTCCAGCCTCCCAAGTAGCTAGGCTTACGGGTGCCCAGCTAATTTTTGTATTTTTAGTAGAGACGGTGTTTCGCCAGGTTGGCCAGGCTGGTCTTGAACTCCTGACCTCAGGTGATCCACCTGCCTTGCCCTTCCAAAGTGCTGGGATTACAGTTGTGAGCCACCATGCCTGGCCATATCTACCTTTTCAAAACTTTTTATTTGGTCTTTGTTAAAACAGTTGAACAAACGTCTCAACTAATATGACTTACTGCAGATCAGGGAGATTTTACAGAATGGTCTGACTAGACTTTTTAGATGATACAAATAGCACAAGGGGAATGTAATGAAAGGTAGGAGGTGAGAAAAAGAAGAGATAGATGGAAACTCACCACAAACTAATTGATTCATTCAACAAATATCCTATAACCATTGTATCAATTATCTGTTTTTTTTTTTTTTTTTTTTTTTTTTTTTTTTTTTTTGAGACGGAGTCTCACGCTGTTGCCCAGGCTGGAGTGCAGTGGCGCGATCTCGGCTCACTGCAAGCTCCGCCTCCCGGGTTCCCGCCATTCTCCTGCCTCAGCCTCCTGAGTAGCTGGGACTACAGGCGCCCGCCACCGCGCCCGGCTAATTTTTTGTATTTTTAGTAGAGACGGGGTTTCACTGTGGTCTCGATCTCCTGACCTTGTGATCCGCCCGCCTCGGCCTCCCAAAGTGCTGGGATTACAGGCTTGAGCCACCGCGCCCGGCATCTGTTGTTTCATAGCAAACTGTCCCAACATTTAGCAGCTTAAAATAACAAACATGTATTATTTCATAATTTCTGTGGGTCAGGAATTCAGGAGTGGTTTAGC
Source organism: Macaca mulatta (assembly GCF_049350105.2). Lineage (NCBI taxonomy): Eukaryota > Metazoa > Chordata > Mammalia > Primates > Cercopithecidae > Macaca > Macaca mulatta. The sequence continues at coordinate 150,906,886 of NC_133411.1, forward strand.
TGGGTAATTATAGCCCAAGGTGTTTTTTTTTTTTTTAATTTGAGACAGCATCTCACTCTTGTTTCCCAGGCAAGAGTGTAGTGGCATGATCACAGCGCACTGCAGCCTCAACCTCCCTGGGCTCAGGTGATCCTCCGGGCTCAGGTGATCCTCCCACCTCAGCCTCCTGAGTAGCTGAGACTATAGGTACATGCCACCATGCTTGGCTAATTTTTGTATTTTTTGTAGAGATGGGTTTTCGCCATGTTGCCCAGGCTGGTCTTGAACTCCTGGACTCGGGGGATCCTCCAGCCTCAGCCTCCCGAAGTGCTAGGATTACAGGCATGAGCCACTGTGCGCAGTCCCCAGGGTCTCTTATGAACTTACACTTAAGGCGTTGACTGGGGCTGCAGTCATCCGAAGGCTTGACAAGGGCTACAGATCCACTTCTAAAAGGTGCACTCTCATGGCTGTTGGCTGGAGGGCCTCAGTTCCTCAGTGGGTGATTCAAGAGAGCAAGAAACAAGCTGCATGCCTTTTATAATAGGACCTAGTCTTAGAAGTCACACATCACTTACACTATCCATAATATTTTAGTCATTAAAATTTACTAAGTCCAGGCCAGACATGGTGGCGCATGCCTATAATCCCAGCACTTTGGGAGGCTAAGGTGGGAGGATCACTTTAGGCCAGGAGATTGAGACCAGGCTGGGCAACATAGTAAGACCCTGTCTCTACAAACAAAATTTTTTTAATTAGCTGGGTGTGGTGGTGCACACCTGTAGTCCTAGCTACTTGGGAGGCTGAGGTGGGAGGATTTCTTGAGCTCAGAAATTTGAAGCTTCAGTGAGCTATGATTGTGCCACTATACTTCAGCCGGGGTAACAGAGAGGAGATCTGTTTCTGAAAAAAAAAAGAGAGAGAGAGAACTTACTAAGTCCAGTTGACACTCAAGGAAAGGTAAATTAAATTGCACCCTTCGAAACAAGTAGTGTCATGAAATTTGTGCACATACTTTAAAAAAAATAAAAAATAAAAAATACAACCGCTGGGCACAGTGGCTCACGCCTGCAATCCCAGCACTTTGGGAAGTCGAGGCAGGTGGATCACCTGCAGTCAGGAGTTCGAGATCAGCCTGACCAACATGGTGAAACCCCGTCTCTACTAAAAATACAAAAATTAGCCAGGTGTGATGGCACCCACCTGTAATCCCAGCTACTTGGGAGGCTGAGGCAGGAGAATTGCTTGAACCCGGGAGGCAGAGGTTACAGTGAGCTGAGATTGCGCCATTGCACTCCAGCCTGGGTGACAAGAGTGAAACTCTGTCTCAAAAAAAAACAAGTATACATTTTCTCTCGGTACCTCTATAAAACATTACTGGCAAGTGAGGAGAATCATTAGTCAATAAATATTATGTGATAACTGATGAACCATTGGAAAAACAAAACAAAACAAAACTTAGATTTCCACCTCACGTTTTACACCGAAATAAATTCCAGATAGTTTAAATATTTAAGTGTTTAAAACTACTGGAAAAAAATTCGATAAAGAAAATTGAAGTAGAGTCCAGGTACAGTGGCTCATGTCTGTAATCCCAGGACTTTGGGAGGCCAAGGTGGGAAAATCACTTGAGGTCAGTTGTTCGAGACCAGCCTAGGTAACATAAGGAATCTCGATTATACTACAAAAAAAAAAAGCTGGGCATGGTGGTGTGTGCCTGTTGTCTCAGTTACTCAGGAGGCTGAAGAGGGAGGATCACTTGAGCTCAGGGGGTCAAGGCTGCAGTGAGCTGTGATTGCACCACTGCACTCCAGCCTGGCCAGACTAGGTGACAGAGTGAGACCCTGTTTCAAAAAAAAAAAATTGAAGTAGAAAGGATACTAGGGCTGGGCGCGGTGGCTCATGCCTGTAATCCCAGCACTTTGGGAGGCCAAGGCGGGCAGATCACGAGGTCAGATTGAGACCATCCTGGCTAACACGGTGAGACCCCTTCTCTACTAAAAATACAAAAAGTTTGTGGGGCGTGGTGGCGGGCGCCTGTAGTCCCAGCTACTCGGGAGGCTGAGGCAGGAGAATGGCATGAACCCGGGAGGCGGAGCTTGCAGTGAGCCAAGATTGCGCCACTGCACTCCAGCCTGGGTGACAGCGCGAGACTCCGTCTCAGAGACAAAAAAAAAAAAAAAGAAAGGATATTAAACGATGACATCAAAGCTCAGGCAACACCAAAGACTGATAGATGTCATTACATATGCAAATTAAATACTTCAGAAGAGAAAAAAAAAACAAGGCAAAAGACAAATGAAAACTGAAGAGAAATATTTGCAACCTGTAAGACAGACGAGAACTAAACCCTTAAATGAAGAATTTTACAATTTCATGCAAAAGCAATAACAACAAAAGGACTCCAAAACATGTCCCAGCAGTATATCTGCTTCCCTGGGTAACTAGATTGTAATTGTGGAAGACAGCATTGTGTCTGAAATGTCTTCCTGCTGCTCACAGAATGTTACACATTGTCAGTACTCAGATCGAGTCTGCTGATTGCAGCTCTTTATACCACTTCCAAAAATGCCTGCGCTTCTTTCTGTTCCTCCCCTCAAGTACTCTCCCCTTGTCTCTCTCAGAGCAATGTCATTAAGATGCTTCCTGTGCAATCTGTGACTCACAGCTAGATTATGGCACAGGCAGTGCTGATTTCAGCAAGAAACCGTCCCCAAGGCATAGATTGCATTCCTGCAATGATGCCCAGAGAGAAAATCAAAGCAGGAAAGTCTTTGCATTCATTCAGCACCTCATTCTTAGACCCTTACTATGCATCTGGAGCTGTATTTTTTGTCTGAGTTGGTGCTCATGAGGGAGAGTGCAGTCAAGAAGAGACCTGGTCAGGGGGAAAGGACGCTGGGCCAGGAGGTCTGGATTTAAGTGCAGGCTCTGTGGCCTGTGCTCTGGAGGACCAGACAGGTCCCCTTCCAGCCCTCGGCCTCAGTTTCTCCCTCTGTAAAACAACCGAGGGAACGAAGTGGTCCCATGGGCTCCTCCAGCTCTGACATCTGAGGATTCAGCTCATTTCCTCTTTTTAAAGTGTAGACTCTAATATCTGGTTTAATCGTAATTGAGAAGTGTTTTAAGAGTCCTTGTCAGATTTTGGAACCCACTGAGAGTAAAAAAAATGTTTTCAATTACTGAAGTTATTCCTCCATTTTCTAAAAAAGACTGCTCTACTCACTTGGAAAAAGTAAAATTGCACAGATTCAAATGACTAGGGAGGCGGTAATGCGGTTAAGTGTTGGGCCTGCCCTGGTCTCCAGGTTTGCTGTGGTGGTGCATGTTGCACTGTAATTTGGAAAGTGGCTGCTGGGTTTTCAGGGGCTCAGTATTCTCTACTACTCCAGGAGTCTGTCCAGAGCAGGGCTGCCTCCAGACCTAGACAGAGTAAGCTCTGGAGTTGATTTCCAGCTCTTCCTGTCCCCAAATATCCTTCTACCTGTCGGCCATGCTGTCTGAAGTTCCTATCACTGGAGCTTCTCCTTTAAATTAAGATTTTTGGCACCTATTAATTCTGGCTCCCCAGCGTGTACCTCCCACCGCCTACTTCCACACATCCATTCCCCTTCTTCTGATCTGGCCACAGAGACAGGCATCGGAGCCAGCTTGGGCCAAACATTAGACTTCGTTTTCCTGGACACATGATTGGTCCGGGGATGGGCATGGCATAGCCAATGCTGAGAGAGAGAGGGCCCCTGTCCCTGTGTTACTAAGCTGGGAGGGTGTTAGTCTGTGTCTTCCGCCAGACATCATTCTTACAAGGAAAGAAACTGACTACGGAATGAGGCCAGGCAGAGGCAACAGAAATGAGAGGTGGAGAGAAAGTCATAGAAAGGAGGCACCAGGCCGGGTGTGGTGGCTCATGCCTGTAATCTTAGCACTTTGGGAGGCCGAGGCCAGCAGTCACTTGAACTCAGGAGTTTGAGACCAGCCTGGGCAACAGGGTGAAACCCTGCCTCTACAAAAAATATAAAAATTAGCAGGGAGAGCTGGTGTGCGCATGTAGTCCCAGCAACTCAGGAGGCTGAGGTAGAAGGATTGCTTGAGCCTGGGAGGCGGAGGTTGCAGTGAGCTGAGATCGTGTCACTGCACTCCAGACATCGTCTCAAAAAAAAAAAAAAAAAAAAAGTAGAAGAAAAAGAAGAGGAACAACAACAACAACAAAAGGGGCACCAAAGACACAAGAGAGGGAGGGAAGGGGAAGGGAGGGGTTGGGGGTTGGAGAGAGAGAGAGAGAGAAATTTACCCTGAAGTCTTTGTTCCTATAACTCCCCCTTAAAGTCTATAAACTATCCCATTATCCTTCCAGCTGCATAAGTAAATAAATTCTCTTTTTGCTTCACACCACTTGGATTTGGGAGAGTCCTGATTATTTGTCTCTCCAGGAAGCTCTTCTTGAATTGTGAATGTGTTATCTAGAAGGGATGACCATGGAATCAGTAATGTTGATGAGGTTTTCATATAAGCTGTGAATAGTACATAGAACAGATACGTTTTGACAAGGAAGATAAAGTAAGGGCATTGCTGGAGAAATTAGGCATTGTAGAGAAGGGCAGAACCCTTGAACACTGCTGGTAGAAATGTAAAATGGCGCAGCCATTGTAGAAAAGAGTCTGGCAGTTTCGCAAAAGGTTATACATATGTTACCGTATGCCCAGCAATAATTCTACTTCTAGGTGTATACCCAAGAGAATTGAAAACACATTTCTCTCTTTTTTTTTTTTTAGGGATGGGGCTCTTGCTATGTTGCCCAGGCTGGTCTCAAACTCCTGGGTTTAAGCGATCCTTCCACCTCGGTCTCCCAAAGTGCTGGGATTACAGGTGTAAGCCACTGCACCTACCCTGAAAACATATTTTCATACAAAAACCTGTACATAAATGTTCACAGCAACATTACTTATAATAGCCAAAACAGTAGAAACAATCCAATTGTTCATTAGTGAATGAATGTATAAACAAAATATGGTTTATCCATACAACAGAATGTTATTCAGCAATAAAAAGTAATGAAGTTTTGATACATGCCATGACACAGATGAACTTTGAGAATACAATGCTAAGCAAAAGGAGCCAGTAACAAAAGGCAACAAATTGCATGATTCCATGTATATGAAATGTCTAGAATGGGCAAATCCATAGAGACAGAAAGTAGATTAGTGGTTGCTGGGGCTGGAGAGAGAGGGGAATGGAGAGTAGCTGCTAATGGATATAGAGTTTCTTTTGGGACATGAAAATATTCTGGAATTAGATAGTAGTGATGGTTGTACAATCTTGTGAATATACTAAAAAACAGTGGCATGTATACTTTAAAAGGATGAATTTTGGGTGCCTGAGTTACATCTAATCCAACTTTGGTTTTTTTTGTTGTTGTTGTTTGTTTTTTGAGACAAGATTCAACTCTGTTGCCCTGGCTGGAGTACAGTGTTGCAATCACAGCTCACTGTAGCCTCAGTCTCCTGGGCTCAAGTGATCCTCCCACATCAGCCTCCTGAATAACTGAGACTACAGGCGTGCGCCACCACGCCCAGCTAATTTTTGTATTTTTGTAGAGACGTAGTTTCACCATTTTTACCAGGCTGGTCTTGAACTCCTGGATGCAAGTGATCCGCCCGCCTCAGCCTCCCAAAGTGCTGGGATTATAGGCATGAGCCACGGAGCCTGGCCTAATTCAATTTTTTTTTTTTTTTTTTTTTTTTTTTTGAGACGGAGTCTCGCTCTGCCACCCAGGCTGGAGTGCAGTGGCCGGATCTCAGCTCACTGCAAGCTCCGCCTCCCGGGTTCACGCCATTCTCCTGCCTCAGCCTCCCGAGTAGCTGGGACTACAGGCGCCTGCCACCTCGCCCGGCTAGTTTTTTGTAGTTTTTAGTAGAGACGGGGTTTCACAGTGTCAGCCAGGATGGTCTCGATCTCCTGACCTCGTGATCCGCCCGTCTCGGCCTCCCAAAGTGCTGGGATTACAGGCTTGAGCCACCGCGCCCGGCCAATTTTTTTTTTTAAGTGTGATTGCTCTTCTTATTCTGAGCATTCCCTTTTTCATATCACACTATCCAGAGTACATTTTGTGGTTTGACTCTGATTCTCTTTTAGACATCCCTCCCCCAGCCCCACTTCCACACTTAGTCCTCCAAAATACTTAGAATCTTTGGGACACTGCCTGGTATGAATAGGATCTGGGGCTAATTTCCCTTTCAAAGGAGCTGGACCCTTTTTTACTCACTCAGCTATTTTGCTGGGGGTAAAGGACCAGTCTTATCAACTCAAAGGGAACAGGCAGCAGTGGACTGAAACTAATGCACAATTTTGTTTAAATTTACTTGTCAAAAGCAGAAATATTCAATTTCATGGATACTCCCAATTCCCTGCACTGGGAGCAGACTTCCAGGAAGCAATTATGTAGTATAAAACATAATGGGCAACAGTGGGTGCCTGGTGAATTATTCATAATCTGATAATGATTTTAACCCATTTTTAACATGACCTGCTATTGGTGTTCGCTTCTGGAGAGTTCCCAAAGTAAACAACACAGAGGTTTTCTTTAGTCATGTTTATATAACCATAAACCTCCTGCCTCTCCCTGAAACTACCTGAATAATTAAAATCAAAAGAGGCCTGGGAACCCTTTTTTTGCCCAAGTCTACAAGGCAGAGGTAAAGGCTGCTTTACAGCCTTCATCTAGCACAGCCATCACTGCTCACTGCGCCTTCTCAGGGAGGTTGGTGTGGCATCATGCCCAGCATAGTGCCTGGCACCAAGAAGGCACACAATACTCATCTGTTTTTGATTGCGAATGAATGAATGAATGAATGATAGAAAGAATGAGATATTTGTGGTAAGGAAGAGTTGGGCTAAGTCGTTTTGCTGCTTACCAGCTGATCTGAGCAAATGTCTTGCCCTCAATTTCTTTATCTACAAAATGAGGACAATAATACCTGCCTTGCTGAGTTCCTGGAAGAATTTGAGAAGATAAATGCTCAATAAGCAATAGATGTTATTATGGTCTCTCTTTCTAATAGCAGCCATGTAACCTTCCCAGATTTGATTAACTATGAGTCAGCAGAAGCTTACTTGGGAGCCAAAGGTTCCCCAACCTGGCTGTGTATCAGAATCACCTGGGGAAGTTTGTAAGTCATCAATTTGCAGGTTTTTCCTCCAGGGATTCTGATTCAGTACGAATTCAGTGGGGTGGGGCCAAAGAATGTATTTTTTTAGTTTTGTTTTTAAAATTAAGGTAAAATTGCAAACCATGAAATGCAAAAATCTTCAGAGTATAACTGGATGAGTTTTAACAAATGTATACACTTGAATATAAAACACCCCAATGAAGATATAGAACATTTCCATGACCCCAGAAAATTTCCCCTTCTGCTCAACTCTTATCCTGCACAGACAACCACCGTTCTGATTTCTGACACCATAGAGTATTTTTGCCTGTTCTTGAATGCAGTATTAATGGAATCATACACTATGCATTCTTTTCTGTTCACAGTTTCACTTACATTAAAAAAGAAAAAGAAAAAAATCATTTTTCTCTGTGCCTGGTTTCTTTTGCTTCTCTTATGTTTCTGAGATTCGTCCATGTTGCTGCATGTGTCATATCAATAGTACAGTCCTTGTTTCTGCCGAATCACATTCTGCTATCTGGCTATTTCTCAATTTATCTCTTCAGCTATATGGGCCTTTGAGGGTTGTTTTGGGGGCTATCATGTATAAAGCTGCTATAAATATGTTTTCATTTCTCATGAGTAAATACCTAGGAGTGGTCGGGCGCGGTGGCTCACGCCTGTAATCCCAGCACTTTGGGAGGCCAAGGCGGGTGAATCACCTCTGAGGTCAGGAGTTCGAGCCCAGCCTGACCAACATGGTGAAATCCTGTCTCTACTAAAAATACAAAAATTAGCTGGGTGTGGTGGCGGGCGCCTGTAACCCCAGCTACTCGGGAGGTTGCAAGGAATTCTGTGGTGCTTCCAAGGGAAAGTGGACAGGACCCCAGAGTCTCCTCAGACTCAGGAAACGGGAAAATGGGAGTCAGAGTTGGGTCCATACCTGTGATGGGAGACAAAAAGTTGTCAAAACACAACCATTTTATTCCAAGGGTAATGCTGGCTGTTGGCTCAGGAATTATACACACACACACACACACACACATTTTTTTTTCCTTTTTCCTTTCTGAAGTTGCATTTCCTTTTGGGATTATTATAATTTCTCAGTAGGGGAGAAGACATTGGGTAATCAAAGTGATGCTGTAGTCCGGTATTTCCCAAAGGGTGATACAGGATGGTTTCAGAGGTTATGCAGATAAATATGATTAAAAATAAGTGTTAAGAGCTGGGCATGGTGGCTCATGCCTGTAATCCTAGCACTTTGGGAAGCTGAGGCAGGCAGATCACTTGAGGTCAGGAGTTCAAGACAAGCCTGGCCAACATGGTGAAACCCTGTCTCTACTAAAAATACAAAAAAAAAAAAAAAAAAAAAAAGCCAGGCATGGTGATGCATGCCTGTAATCCCAGTTACTCAGGAGGCTGAGGCCAGAGAATCACTTGAACCCAGGAGGCAGACGTTGCAGTGAGCCAAGATTGCGCCACTGCACTCCAGCCTGGGTGACAGAATGAGACTCCGTCTCCTAAAATGAAATAGTGTTCTAGTACATAGTGGTAAAAATAAAACTAGTACATTAAATATGTGATTTCTTGGACATATTGCCTGGCATGAAGCCAAGTTAAAAAGCTAATTCAATTTTCAGAAGAATACTAAGTATATAAAAATGCAGGTGACACCCAAGTATGACAAAAATTATGATGGTGGATATGAGTGGCTGAGATGTTAGAAAATTACGCCAGTCAAACCATGCAGAGAGAAATCTAAGGCCCTGCCGTGCAAGGGACTTACTCAAGGTCAGACCTCATCAGGGCTAAAACCAGATGACAAAATTCCCTGGTTCCTGGCCCAGTGCTTACTCCAATATGCCTGCTACTTCCCTCTTGTGAGAAGGGGAAGAGATCTCAACAAGCATGCGGCCTAGCCCCTAGATTCAAAGTCAAATGCATTTTCAGAAATAGCCTGCAGTTTGCTTAGAGTTAATAAGGTAGAAGCAGATTTCTAAGGAATGAACATCAAGATCTTGGTAATTCTCTTCATGTGAATTCCCTGGGGGAGCAAAGTGTACATCTGGGTTCCTACTGCTGCCTCCCATCCCTCCAGAAGACTGCAAATGGCCCCTCAGACAAAGCAGCAGAGCCATGCTTGAGTGCCCCGGGCAGAGCGGCTACCCCAGCATAGGCCCTGGGAGGCCACAGAGAGGGCCCTGATTGTTCACAGAAACAACTTCAAGCAGCTGGAAAGTGTAAGAGCACACCTTCTCAGATGCCTGTCTCAAATTCTTTTTCTTTTCTCTTTTTAAAAATTATTATTTTTTTAGAGTTGGGGTCTTACTATGTTGGCTAGGCTGGTCTTGAACTCCTGGGCTCAAGTGATCCTTCCACCTTGGCCTCCCAAAGTGCTGGGCTTATAGGTGTGAACCATCATGCCCAGCCTCAGATTCCTGTCATCTTTGAATCTTTATGGATCCAATAGGGAGATTTAGAGGAGACGACTCTTAGAATTTTAGCGTTTGCAGATCCCATAGCTCTGAGAGGGAAAAGGGTAGGCTCCGGAAATGTAAGCGTGCACTTCAACTTCTTCAGCTGGAAAATAGAACTGACAGCCGGAGTGATTCCCCTCACGTTTCATGAGTCTTTCTCTTCTCCAATCTGTGTCTCTTGCTGAGGTGTCCCCCACCTCTACAGTTTGGGAGCCATTCATTCTTCCCCTGTGTTACTGTCAGGGTTTGGGCTGGTGTGTAGCTTGTTGAACCCATCCCTCAAAGAAAGGTTAAAGGATCCGAGCCTGCAGCCCCAATCTAACCCCAAAGGATACATAGTGAGTTATACCACATACAAGTTTTTCCCAATCAACCTTACAAGAGCTCAGCATTGAGGGAAGCAGCCCTTTATCCTGGGGCCACATCAAGATATATGAACTCTCCCACTCCCACTCCTGTCCTTGCCGTGGTTTTCATGTGTCTCCCCAAAAAGCATGTATTGGAAGCTTAATCCACGATGCCACGGTGTTGGGAGATGGGGCCTAATGGGAGATGTGTAGGTCATGAAGGCTCCATCCTCATGAATGAATGAATGCCAATTATAAAAGGGCTTAAGGCTGCGAGTTCCATCTCTTGCTCTTTGGCTCTCTCCCACACTTTCTTGCTTTCCACCTTTTGCCATGGGAACAAGAAGGCCTTTGCCACATGCAGGACCCTTGACCTTGGACTTCCCGGAATAGTAGAAATAAACCCATGTTCTTTATAAATTACTCACTCCTAAGTATTCTATTATAGCAGCACACAACAGACCAAGATAGGAGACACAGTAAAATACAACATATATAAGTTTCTCCAGTCAAACTTACAAGAGGGGGAAGCACTTTATTGAATATTGAGGGGGATAGCAGTTTATCCTGGGGCCACACCGGAGTGCATGAGTGAACCCTGCTCCATCCCACCGCCTGTGTTTGCTATAGTCGTTGGGAATAGGACCCCTAAGAATTTGAGAGCAGGTAAGTTGAAAAAAACAAACAAACAAACTACAGCTCCAAAGGTTCTCCTGTCCTTTGGAGGCTCACAATGAAGATTCCTTTGTTTAGCAAAGCACTTAATGTATTCTGAGAATATGCCAAGGTAGGCTCAGGAGTTTGATTTGGATGTAAGCTGAAAACTGAATACTTCTGCATTAGAAAGTAACAAGGAATTCAGAGTGCACCCTGGGGGAGAAGTCAAGGAGCAAACAATACAACATCCTTAGTCTGAGCCCTGGAAGACTGAGAAACGATTCTATCAGTGCATCAGTGAGCTATGGGATGTTCCCCATCTGTCACCTCCAGACCTTCAGTAAAACCTGCTGTACACAGTAGCCTAGTGTTGGGGTGACTTGGGGTGACTTGTTGGTGTTGGTGACTTAGGGTCATGCATGAAGTGAGTGGGACTCACTTGAGGTCAACCTCAAAGACTGACCTTAAGAGTTGGGACTGAGGCTGGGTACAGTGGCTCACGCCTGTAATTCCAACACTTTGGGAAGCTAAGGTGGGAGGATGGCTTGAGCCCAGGAGTTCAAGACCAGGCTGGACAAGATGATGTGACCCTGTTTCTACAAAAAGAAAAAGAAAAAAAAAAAAAAAGCCAGGCATGGTGGTGCATGCCTATAGTCACAGCTACTCAGGAGACTGAGGTACGAGGATCAAAGGCTGCAATGAGCTATGATCCTGCCACTGCACTCCAGCCTGGGCAACAGAGCAAGACTCTATCTCCACAATTTTTTTTTTTTTTTTTTTTTTGAGACAGAGTCTCGCTTAGTCGCCCAGGCTGGAGTGCAATGGCGCGATCTCGGCTCACTGCAAGCTCCGCCTCCCGGGTTCACGCCATTCTCCTGCCTCAGCCTCCCGAGTAGCTGGGACTACAGGCGCCCGCCACCTCGCCCGGCTAATTTTTTTGCATTTTTAGTAGAGACGGGGTTTCACCGTGTTAGCCAGGATGGTCTCGATCTCCTGACCTCGTGATCCGCCCGCCTCGGCCTCCCAAAGTGCTGGGATTACAGGCGTGAGCCACCGCGCCCGGCTTTTTTTAATTTTTAATTTTAATTTTTTGTATGTTCTCACTTATTTGTGGGATCTAATATTCAAAACAAACTCATGGACATAATCGGTAGTAGGGGAAGGTGGGGGTTGGGTAATGGGTACAAAAATAGAAAGAATGAATAAGACATACTATTTCATAGCACAACAAGGTGACTCTAGTCAATAACGTGAATTTTTTTTAATTAAATATATATATATATATTTAGAAGAGTTGGGACTGAGCTGAAGCATAGGCCATAAGATTGCCTCTCAAGGGCCGGGTGTGGTGGCTCATGCCTGTAATCCCAGTACTTTGGGAGGCCAAGGCAGGCGGATCACGGGGTCACGAGATCGAGACCATCCTGGCTAACATGGTGAAACTCCGTCTCTACTAAACAAAATACAAAAAAATTAGCCGGGCGTGGTGGCGGGCGCCTGTAGTCCCAACTACGTGGGAGGCTGAGGCAGGAGAATGGCATGAACATGGGAGGCAGAGCTTGCAGTGAGCCGAGATAGCACCACTGCACTCCAGCCTGGGCGACAGATTGCCTCTCAGGAGCAGAAGTGAGACTGTGAAAGTAAGAAAGCAGGGGTGTAGGGCTGAGTGGGATGAGGTGAGGGAGTGGAGGACCTAGGGGAGTTTCACTTCGTAAGGGTGTTCTAGATGCTGGGATTGTCGGCCTTCTGCAACCACAGAGGCCTAGCCAGGAACCAGGGGGCCTCCTTGTCTGTACTCTGATCCCATCCTTGGCCTTAGCTGATTATCCAGGTGTGGGAACCTCTGACCTGGGCCATTAAGCCTCTTCCCTTGGTTTCTGTCTCTTAGATTTCAAGAATGCTTGAGGTCAGGCTGTCTCCCATGACTGAGGCAGTGAAAGGTAAAATTCATAGGATCTGTCCGCAGCCATGCTTTCTGTCATCTGAGAAAAGCTAGCCAGGCGTGGTGGCTCAAGCCTGTAATCCCGGCACTTTGGGAGACTGAGGTGGGCAGATCACCTGAGGTCAGGAATTCGAGACCAACCCAGCCAACATGGTGAAACCCCATCTCTGCCAAAAATATAAAAATTAGCCAGGCACGGTGGCAGGCGCTTATAGTCCCAGCTACTTGGGAGACTGAGGCAGGAGAATCGTTTGAACCTGGGAGGTGGAGGTTGCAGTGAGCTGAAATCGTGCCGTTGCACTCCAGCTTGGGTGACAGAGTAAGACTCCGTCTCAAAAATAATAATAATAATAATAATTAAATTAAAAAGTTAAAAGAAAAGAAAAGCTACTGCAAGGAGCGGAAAGGAAGCTGACATCCGAGAGGGATGCAGAGAGAAGAGACGACGAGTGAGTCTTGGTGACTTTCAGGCCTCAGAGCTCCAGCTGCAGCTCTGCCCAGAGCACCCTTTTCCCTAAGTGCTGAACTTTGGTCTCTGCCACTTGCATCCAAAGTGCCCAATGGACACCAAGCACCTCCTCCTCACCCCCTTCATCTGGTGAGCCCTCTGGCTGGAAGTGGGGAGCTTAAGTGAGGACAGAGGCAAATGTCCATTCCAGAATTGGGGTCCCTCATTTCTTTCTCTTCACCATGCTTAACATGATCCAAAATTACATGTATTTATTTAATTGCTTACCTGTTTACCTTTATCACCCCTGCACCCCCCAAGAATATAAAGTTCCATTTTGTCTTGTTTAATTTGGTATCCCTAGTGCCTGACACATCTAGGTGTTCATGAGTCACTGAATGAATAAATGAATGTACAAAGAAGCTGGCTTGAAATCAGACCACTGAGACCCCCAGCGAGGTCACAATTGCAGAAGAAACATCTCAGTGCCAGGCACTGAGCCTGGGATGTTTGAAATTTCTGTGCCCAAACGGTGTGCACATTGGGGCGTGTGTGTATGCTGGGTACAAGGCCGGATACACAATCAATGCTACAGAAACCACAGATAAAGGGCTGAGTGTGACAATGGGCTGTTGGGAGGAGAAGTTCCATGCAGATTACAAAGGGTTCAGAAAGGACCGGGGAATTGAAAGACAGCTGTAATTAGAAAGCATAGGCATTCAAAGCTGCCTGGAGGTCAGAGGGGCTGGGCAGGCCGGCTGGGGAGATCGGGCAGGAAATGGGCACGGAAGCCCTGCAGTTCAGGGCTGACATAATTGGACAGAGAGCCGCAGCCAGTTACCATGGTAGCAGCCAATCCGAGTGGCCGCGTATGTGGCAAGGAGTCAAGGTTTCTAAAGAAGGGGCTAAAAATGCTGCCTTTGTTCCCACTTTGAGTGAGTTGCCATCAGATCCCTGCGGGGGTGACGCGGCATGGGGACAGAGCCAACAACCATGGCTGGGAGGGAGCCACGTGAGGACCTGGGGGACTGGCTGGGGCTGGGGAAGCTAAATATGTCATTCCATGGAGCTGGCTGTGCCTCCCAACATAGAGCAGCGGCCAGTGGCTTGGGTTTCAGAGTCTGAGAGTCCAGGGCTCAGATCACAGCATGGCCTCTTAGCAGCTACGTGACCTCAGTTTCCCTCCATACAAAATAGGACTACTATTATCTTTCTCGCAGGGCGGTTGTAAGGATAGAGAGAAGTGATGCATGTCACACATTCACTTAGTGAGTGGTAGATGCTGTTGTTATTTTGACAGACAACAGCAGCTCCTCTAAAAGGCTCTTAGCTTCTGAGGAGTAAAAAGCAGGTTTTGCTTCTTCAGGGGTCTCTTTAGGCGTACCAAAAAGGCAGCTAATAGAAACTAAAAAACTCCAGCAGGTGACCAGCTAGACTAACCAAGTGGTATTTGAGAAGAAAACGTTCTTCAGGCAGGCTTGAGAGCTGTGAGTGGTCAGAGAATCCTGCTTCTTTGTTCTTTTGTCCAATTTGTGGGCCTGGACAGGACACAAAGATAAGGCCATCCCTTCCACAGTGGGGAGAGAAAGCAGAGAAGATCCTGAAATGAGTGCTTCCTGAGACTTATTTATTTATTTATTTTATTTATTTTTGAGACAGAGCCTCTCTGTGTCCCCAACGCTGGAGTGCAGTGGCACAATCTTGGCTCACTGCAACCTCACTTCCTGGGTTCAAGCAATTCTCCTGCCTCAGCCTCCCAGGTAGCTGGGATTACAGGTGCATGCTGCTACTCCCAGCTAATTTTTTGTATTTTTAGTAAAGATGGGGTTTCACTATGTTGGCCAGGCCAGTCTTCAACTCCTGACCTCAGGTGATCCACACCCGCCTTGGCCTCCCAAAGTGCTGGGATTACAGGCGTAAGCCACCATGCCCGGCCTTTTTTTTTTTTTTAATTTTTTAAAAATTATTTGTATTTTTTTAACCTTTTTTCTTTTTTTTTTTTTTTGAGATGGAGTCTCGCTCTGTCGCCCAGGCTGGAGTGCAGTAGCGCTATCTCGGCCCACTGCAAGCTCTGCCTCCCAGGTTCACACCGTTCTCCTGCCTCAGCCTCCCGAGTACTGGGACTACAGGCGCCCGCCACCATGCCCAGCTAATTTTTTTGTATTTTTAGTAGAGATGGGGTTTCACCGTGTTAGCCAGGATGATCTCGATCTCCTGACCTCGTGATCCACCTGCCTCGGCCTTCCAAAGTGCTGGGATTACAGGCGTGAGCCACTGCGCACAGCCTATTTTTTTAACTTTTAAGTTCAAGGGTACATGTGCTGGTTTGTTACACAGGTAAACTTGTGTCATGGGGGTTTGTTGTGCAGATTATTTCATCACCCAGGTATTAAGCCTAGTACTCATTATTTTTCCAGATCCTCGTCTTAAGATTTTCAAGTGAGGAAGTGAAATGAGGGTGGAAAGGCAGAGGAGGGTGCTTTGCTTAGAGACCAGGACAGGTCAGAGACAGGGCACAGGCACAGCTGTGGACTGACGACGCCCTGCCTCCCCAGCCAGAAGTGCCGGGAGATGCAGACATCCCTATTTGGACTCTGGTGCAGTCCTCTGTTGCTATGGCAACTCAGGGGCTCTCTGATGGGTGGAAGAAGGCAGTGGCTGTGTGGAAATCGGCATTGGAGACAGCAGCTCTGCCCTTTTGCTCCAGCAGTCTGGGTATTTCTGATGGGGGCAGGGTGGGGTTGCTCCCTCTGCCATCTCAGGAAGCCACACAGGAGACCCCTGGACTCCAGGGCCAATGCTCCTGGCTGAGATCAGCACCTACCCAAACTCCCTCACAGACAGGAACCAGGCTTCTGTATGGAGCAGTAATTCACCTGGGACCCCTACCTTGGAGTATCTCCTCAGACCATATATTCCCCTGGGATTTCCTCTTCATTTTCCTCATTGATTCATTCATTCATTTGTTCATTCATTCAACAAGCATATACCACACAAGATGCTGGGCCAGAGCAGTGAAAAAGACAGATGAGGCTCCTGCCTTCAGGGAGCCTCCGGTTTAGTTAGGGAGAACACAGCACACAAATAAGTAGAAAGAGAGAGAGAGACGCAGATGCGAATAAACAGGTGACATGATCCAGAGACATTAAGGCTGGGCTAATTTAGAATGAACGGTCAGGAAAGGTCTTTCTGAAGTTGAGAAGGAGCTACAGGTGTTGGGAGTGGTCCAGGGAAGAGCAAGTGCAAAGGCTCAGAGCAGCGGGCCATGGCATTAAGGGCGGAGGAATGAGGGGGTCAGTGGAAGGCAGCGGCAGAAGCCAGGGCTGGAGGGAGGTGGGCTGGGATAAGCAGAACCTTGTCTTGGAGTCTGGTTTTCACTCTGAGGGCAACAGGAAGCACTGGTAGCCTTTAAGCACAAGAGGAGAGTGATCCCACTGATGCTTTTAAATGCTCTCTTTGTTAACCTGGGAGACAGTGGACTTCCTGCAGGAAGGCAAGAGTTGAAGCAGGGGATCCATGAGGAAACCCCTGCCCTGGCCCAGGTAAGAGCTGAAGGGCCCCTGCCTGTGCTGGTGTGGGTGGAGATAGAGGATTTGCAGGTAAGCCCAGCAGGACTTGCTGGGGGACCGAGGGTGGAGGGCAAGGGAAAGAGGACTCAAGGATGACTCTCAGGGTCTGATTGAACCTTGGATGAGTGGAGGTGCCATGTGTGAAGGGAGGGATGATAGCAGAGGCAGGGGGAGACATTGCACTGCATCTCAGCTCTGTTGGCCAGGATGACACATTCAAGTTATCCAAGAGCCTCTTTCATTTTCACCATGAAACTCCTGAGAACTGAAGCATTTTATAAGCAACATTTCTAAGGTGTTAAGTCGAAAGGAAGCTTCCTTACAACACACTAACAGGGAAGAAAATAATTATGTTAAAAGCGAACTGTTGGATGTCCTAGGTTGGTGGCACAACTCACTTAGGGCAATACCTGCTCTTTTGTAAGATAAACACCTTGAAGGGTCATTTTCCAGTGTAAAAGGTGAGATCCTCTTGGACATGATGTGAACTAACTTACTACCTGCCAATCTCTGTGTTCACTGTTTTCAATACGTTCTAATTTAACCTCTGTTTATTATTAATTATTATTATTATAGGTGTGAGACACTGCACCCAGCCAAGAGGAAAATTTCTAAATAAATTATAGCATGTCCATACAATAAAATAGTAATGTGGTCATTGTAAAGAATGAAATACATCTATATACATTAAGTGGGATTATGTCTAAGACAAAATGTTATTTTGTTTTTTTGGTTTTTTTTTGAGACGGAGTCTCGCTCTGTCACCCAGGCTGGAGTGCAGTGGCACGATCTCGGCTCACTGCAAGCTCCGCCTCCCGGGTTCCCGCCATTCTCCTGCCTCAGCCTCCTGAGTAGCTGGGACTACAGGCGCCCGCCACCGCGCCCGGCTAGTTTTTTGTATTTTTAGTAGAGACGGGGTTTCACCGTGGTCTCGATCTCCTGACCTTGTGATCCACCCGCCTCAGCCTCCCAGCACTTTGGGAGGCCAAGGCAGGCGGATTGTTTGAGCTAATGGGAGCCCTATCTCTAAAAAATATTAGCTGGGCATGGTAGCATGCACCTATGATCCCAGGTGCTTGGGAGGCTGTGGCAGAAGGATTGCTTGAGCCCGAAAAGCAAAGGTTGCAGTGAGCTTGCACTGCAGCCTGGGTGACAGACTGCTTCTCAAAAATAAATAAGTAAATAAAAATTAAAAATAAAACAGTCTCAAAACACATAAAATATCAAATGGCTACAGTGCATACTTTTGTTTTTTCTTTTTTGAGTCACCTGGGCTGGAGTGCAGTGGTGCTATCTCCGCTCACTGCAACCTCCGCCACCCAGGTTCAAGCGATTCTCCTGCCTCAGTCTCTCAAGTAGCTGGGATTACAGGCATGCGCCACCACTCCTGGCTAATTTTTGTATTTTTAGTAGAGATGGAGTTTCACCATGTTGGCAAAGCTGGTCTTGAACTCCTGACCTCAGGTAATCCGCCCACTTCAACCTCCCAAAGTGCTGGGATTACAGGCGCAGGCCACTGCACCCGGCTTACAGTGTATAATTCTGAATAGAGAGAGTAAACTTGGGTTTGGGAATTCAAATTGGGTTTTTACTTTAATTGTATTGTTTGACGTTTTTCTTCCAGCAGGAATACATTTGTGTGTTTCCTATGTAATTTAAAAGCTCTAAAAATAAATGCATCCCCAAGTGATATGCAGAAGAAGGCTGGCACTGATTGACCCCAGACCTGCCCTTCCTGCAGGTGATGAGCTTCCAAATCAGCCTGAGTAGACATGGGCCGAAGCTCTCCCACCCCAAGTCAGACAGTTTCAATTTAGCGGGATCCAAATCCCTCCTGCCCTTTAAGGATTTCAAGCACACAGGTCCGTCATAATTCAGAACAGTCACATAGTGAAGCTGGGCTTCAAGATAAACTGTTGAGTGAAAAAGCAAGGTGGGGAAACAAACAAGGCACAAGACATTGTGAATAGAATTACACTATTTGAATGAAAATAAAACCCACAAACATGCACACTTGTATATGCACAGACTATTTCTAGAAACTAGTAACAGTGATTGCTCTGGCTGGAAGATGAGTGGGAAGGAGCAGCTTTATCTTAAGCACTCTTGTACCTTTGGCATTTTGAAATATTTTGTGTTACCTAATTCAAAATAAGTAACTTCAAAGAAAATGTTTAAAAAATTGGTCCACCCTTTTCTATTAATAAATTGTGAGAGACATGGTTGAGGGAATGGCCCCCATGAGTTATGGGCCCGGGGCCACTGCTAGGATGATATTAATACCAGAGGAGCCTGGGCGCAGTGGCTCACGCCTGTAATCCCAACACGTTGGGAGGCCGAGGCAGACGGATCTCTTGAGGTCAGGAGTTCAAGACAAGCTTGGCCAAAATGGTGAAACCCCATCTCTACTAAAAGTACAAAAATTAGCCAGGTGTGGTGGCAGGTGCCTGTAATCCCAGCTACTCAGGAGGCTGAGGCAGGAGAATCACTTGAACCCAGGAGGTGGAGGTTGCAGTGAGCCAAGATTGCACCAGTGCACTCCAGCCTGGGCGAAAGAGAGAGACTCTGTCTCAAAAAACAAAAAAACAAGAGGATACTATCTTAGGTAATGACAGTTTCTCCCAATGCACATTTGAATGCCCTTTCAGTGATCCAGAAATAGCCTTGATGCTGTGGGAGAGCACCTCTGCAGTCATCTCATCCCTTATTTTCCCTTCAGGACTTCTAGGATAATGGAATATTAATGTATTATTATTTTAGACTGTAGTTGATTCATACAACGGGATTGACATTTGCAAAATGTAGCTGAGAAAGCTTCTTGTTGTCACCTGCCCAGGAAACATAATATCATCATTATCATTATATTATTATTATTATTATTATTTAGAGATGGGGTCTCGCTCTGTTGCCCAGGCTGGAGTGCAGAGGTACAATCATGGTTCTCTACAGCCTCAACTTCCCAGGCTCAGGCCACACCCAGCTATTTTTTTCTTTTCTTTCTCTTTTTTTTTTTTTAGAGACAGGATGTGACTATGTTGCCCAGGTTAATCTCAATCTCCTGGGCTCAAGCAATCCTTCCCACTCAGCTTACCAAAGTGCTGGGATTACAGTAGTGACCCACCATGCCCGGTGGAAATAGTATTATATACCCAGCCACTCCAATTCTTTTGTGGATGAGCCAGGACCTAAATAAATATACATGAATAAATAAATATACCCTACTGTGTATCAAATGAAGCTTATACTAATGTCATGTTCCAGTTTAAATATCATAAACCACCCTGCTTTGAGAGAGTGTACATGCATACACACACATACCCACACATGATTTTTCACAAGCAACTGCTCTTCCAGCCGGGTACTAAGGAAAATAGGAAGCTCTTGAAGGGTTTTATGCAAGGCAGTGACCCAGTCAGATCTGCATTATTAAATGACCTCCCTGCCTGCCATGCAGAAAACGGAAGGGATCATAGTGAGGCCAGAGTGGGTAAGGAGAGAAGACCAGAGGCTGCTGCAGTGGTCCAGGCTACATATGACGGTGGTGAGGATGCGAGAGTGGGTTGGTGGGGTAATAAATGTGCTTTATAATTTGTAAAATGCCTTACTATGGACTCACTGTGACCACCCTGTCCCTGGAACCACCCTTTGCAGTTCTACCCCATTCTCCAGTCCAGGCAGAGGTGACAGGTTCTCCTTAAAACAGCTGAGGAAAGAGGTGGAGGCTGATGCTCAGGTTGCCACAGTTCCTGCAAGTCACATGGAGTGTGGCGGAAACTTCAGCCTGTGTGGGAGTCTGGAGCTGCTCAAGACAGCATATCTCTAATGTGTCAATGACAAAGGAGCTTTTGAAAATGATATGTAGTTGAAGGCAGAGTGAGGCAGAGTGAGGCAGAGTGTCAGACAGAAGGGTAGGACTATCTCCTTCTTCACTGCATTTATTTCAACCCTAACTCAGCTCTCTTCGAAAGTCCCTGGTGTTCAGCCCCAAGACAAGCTCTGATGGAGCTGCAGGGCCAGAGACCAGTAGCCTGCTAGCTCGTGTAAGAGGGAGAAGACCTGGCTTCTAGTCTTTGACTTCTTCACTAACCATCTTTCATGAGCCCGGGGCTTCTCACTTCACCTCTTTGGACCTCAGTTTCTGCATCTGTAAAATGGTGATTATCATCCCTCTTGTAGAAATCAACATAAACGAATTATTATATGCTTTTCTTCTTGTCACATGAAAAGCAACAATCTCATAAAGCAGCACTTTTTCAGGGAGTGCTCTGGGTGCCCTATGGTGAATGATGAGGAGGGTCAGTGGTGAGACCCTCGACCCTTCAATTCTCTGCTTCAAGGAGGACAGCTCCACTCTAATAGATTGGGATTCTGAGTAAGATTTCATTGAAACAATGGGTTCTGCTGCGAAGAACAAAAACAAAAACAATTTGAAAACCACTGTTACAGAGCACTTTTCACTAGGCAATTCAGACATCTGACCTTAATCCAAGGATGACAAATAGAGCCACTGCCACATCCTGTGCCTGTTTCTGACATTAGGAATCAATCACAGACCCTTTTTAGTAAAGCTTCAGAATTATTTGCAACACACAATACTTCTAGCAGTCTGTTCCTCAGAGGCATATGAAATAAAACCAATTTTCCACTCTTCGTATTTATTTATTTTTAAGAAATGGGGTCTCCCTATGTTGCACAGGCTATAGTGCAATGGCTATTCCTAAATGTGATCATGGCAACCTACAGCCTCCAACTCCTGGGCTCAAGCGATCCTCCTGTCTCAGCCTTCCCAGTAGCTGTTACTACAGGTTTACACCACCAGCAGGGGCTCAATTTTTAACTCTTTTGATTGTTCATTGTAGATAGACCTTGAGAGTTCAGTTGAATTGAGAACAACAGCTGCTTTAAAACTTCATTTGGGGGCCGGGTGCGGTGGCTCAAGCCTGTAATCCCAGCACTTTGGGAGGCCGAGACGGGCGGATCACGAGGTCAGGAGATCAAGACCATCCTGGCTAACACGGTGAAACCCCGTCTCTACTAAAAAATACAAAAAACTAGCCGGGCGAGGTGGCGGGTGCCTGTAGTCCCAGCTACTTGGGAGGCTGAGGCAGGAGAATGGCGTGAACCCGGGAGGCGGAGCTTGCAGTGAGCCGAGATCCGGCCACTGCACTCCAGCCTGGGCGACAGAGCAAGACTCCGTCTCAAAAAAAAAAAAAAAAAAAAAAAAAAAAACTTCATTTGGATAAATAAGTTTTAAGGCAAGATTCCAGTCTGTTTTCAACCTGTTTTACTAACATATATATTATAAAGCAAGATTGATTACTTTTGATCAGTTACAGATTGCCCTTTGTGCTAATATGCCCCACCTGCCTCCATCTTACATATGCAAATCATACTCATCCTTTAAATCCCAACTCCAGCACCACCTAGCTACTTCCTCCATGAAGCTAAATGTTCTTCTCTGAATTTTCACAGCTTTATCTACTTTGCTCATGGCTTTTATTTTATTTTATTTATTATTATTATTTTTTCCAACACAGAGTCTCACTCTGCCACCCAGGCTGGAGTGCAGTGGCGAGATTTCGGCTCACTGCAACCTCTGCCTCCCTGGTTGCAGCAATTCTTCTGCCTCAGCCCCCCAAGTAGCTGGGACTACAGGCGCATGCCACCACGCCTGGCTAATTTTGTATTTTTAGTAGCGATGGGGTTTCACTATGTTGGCCAGGCTGTTCTTGAACTCCTGACCTCGTGATCTGCCCACCTCAGTCTCCCAAAGTGCTAGGATTACAGGCGTGAGTCACTGAGCCCGGCCTGCTTATGGCATCTAATGCTTTGTATTATTGTTTTCTTGTTTTATGGAGATGCAGTTTCGCTCTTGTTGCCCAGGCTGGAGTGCAGTGACACGATCTTGACTCACTGCAAACTCCACCTCCTGAGTTCAAGTGATTCTCCTGCTTCAGCCTCCTGAGTAGCTGGGATTACAGTTACCCGCCACCATGCCTGGCTAATTTTTTGTTTTTGTTTTTTTTTTTTTAATTAGAGACGGGGTTTCATCATGTTGGACAGGCTGGTCTCGAACTCCCGACCTCAGGTGAGCCACCCACCTCAGCCTCCCAAAGTACTGGGATTACAGGTGTGAGCCACTGGGCCCGGCCTGTTTTCTTGTCTTAATAAATGCTATATATTTCTGATGGGTAGCAGAATATGCCACCCCACAATATGCTACTTTAGGCCTAAGAATTATTTTGAGCTGAAGACAATTGAGAAGAAGTAGATACAAGAAAAACTCTCCATCCCCGCTCTATGCTATGATTTGAAAGTTTATCCCCTCCAAAACTCATGTTGAAATTTAATTGCCATTGTAATAGTATTAAGAGGTGAGACCTGTAAGAGGTGATTCGATTATTGTATTATTGTTTTCACTTTGCTATAAATAACTACCTGAGACTGTGTAGTTTATGAAGAAAAGGTTTAATTGACTCAGAGTTCCACATGGCTGGGGAGACTTACAATCATGGCAGAAGGTGAAGAGGAAGTAAGGCACATTAGTCCCGTGGCAGAGCAGGAGAGAGAGAGTGCACGTGAAGGGGAAAGTGCCACACACTTTTAAATCAGCAGATCTCGTGAGATCTCACTCACTATTATGAGAACAGCAAGGTGGAAATCTGCCCCCATGATCCAATCACCTCCTACCAGACCCTTCCTTCAACTGAACATAAGATTTGGGCAGGGACACAAATATAAACCATATTAGTCATAAAGGCTCCTCCCTCATGGTTGGGATTGGTGCCATTAATACAAAGATGAGTTTGACCCTCTCTTGCCCTCTTGTCTTCCTGCATGTGATGACACAGCAAGAAGGCTCTTGCCAGATGCCAGTACCTTGATATTGGCCTTCCCAGCCTCCAAAAACTGTAAGTCAATACATTTCTGTTCATAGTGAATTATCCAGTCTCAGATGCTCTGTTAAAGCAGCACAAAACAGACTACAACACCCTGTTTGCCTAAAAGCAGGACATATGTTTTCTTTTTATTTATTTTTAGTTAAGCTCTCCCTATGTTGCCCAGGCTGGTCTCAAACTCCTGTGCTCAAGTGATCCTCTTCCTCTCAGTGTCTGGAGTAGCTAGGATTACAGGCACACACTATGGTACCCAGCTATGGACATAAATATATAAAGGTGTCCTCCATCCCTTCTCTATCAGGAAGGGAAGAAGTTAATCACCAGAGGCCGGGCGCGGTGGCTCAAGCCTGTAATCCCAGCACTTTGGGAGGCCGAGACGGGCGGATCACGAGGTCAGGAGATCGAGACCATCCTGGCTAACCCGGTGAAACCCCGTCTCTACTAAAAAGTACAAAAAAACAGCCGGGCGAGGTGGCGGGCGCCTGTAGTCCCAGCTACTCGGGAGGCTGAGGCAGGAGAATGGCGTAAACCCGGGAGGCGGAGCTTGTAGTGAGCTGAGATCTGGCCACTGCACTCCAGCCTGGGCGACAGAGCGAGACTCCGTCTCAAAAAAAAAAAAAAAAAAAAAAAAAAAAGAAGTTAATCACCAGAGACAATTCTAGACCCTTACCAGTCTGGAGACTAAACCAGAAGAATCTGTATAGCAAACCTTACTAACTAGCCCTTATCTGCCATTAGTTAACCCATATATTTACCTTCCCACAATTTGCTGCCCTAGAAACTAAAAGCCCTTTTCCTTCATCTTGTCACTTCTCTAAGTCTAATCTTCGTTAAGATGCCATGTAAGCCCCAATTCTAACATTACTCATCATTCATTGCTCATGTGTCTATGTTGATACATGTGTTAATAAACTTCAGTTTCTTCTCCTCTTGTTAACATTTCATCAGTTTGATTTAGGGGTCCCAGTCATTGGACCTAGGTGGGTGGAGGGAAAAGGCTTTTTCCTTTCCTACATCTCCAAGGAGACAGCTCTGGGAAAGCATGATACCCATCTTCATACACATTTGTATTGCTACAAAGTAGCTCAGTAGCTACTCAGTAAATATTTGTGGAAAGAATGAATCAACATAAGCAAATCTGAGTACTAGCCCAAAAGGCTGTTTCATTTTGTTAAACTATGCCCTGAAGTGTAATCAGTTCTGTTGGTTCTGTTGGTTCTGTTGGCAAATGGAAAGTAGTTGCTAAAATGTAAATTCTAGGACAGCAAGTAATCTTCGTTTGGTTCCTGCTTCACTGATGCCTAGAACAGTGCCTGGCATACAGTAGGCCCTTTATTTATCTTAGTCGAATGAATGGAAAAATGAATGAATAAATTATGGTTGGAGAGAATACTTCAGCCTGGCAATGATTTGTCTTGTGTTTATCCTGTGTGAAGTTAAGGCATTAAATGACTAGCAGGGTCTAGCCATTTTTGAAACCTGCTGGACAATTGACTGGTTATTTCTATGGAAACCGGCACATTCACATTTTCCCAAACAGTTAAGAGTTGAGGGCGTGGTATGTGATCGAGGTATGACTTGCACCTCTAATTGGGAGTTTACTTATCCTTGCCTTGTAGAAATTTGAATAGATTTGATCCTTTAAAGATGAAAATACTCTGCATAATTTTTCTGTTTTCATTTGTCAAAACAACTCCTGAAATTGTGTTTTTTATGCAGAATCTGGCAAATGAATATTGCTATCTTCCAGGGTCATCCTGCCAAGAGAGCTATTGTCAGAGTTTCAGTTTGTCTTTGTTATGAGCAACTATTTGACAGTTTGCTATCAAGCTGGATTGTTCGATAATTTGATACTTTGCTGTATTGTTGGTTGCGCACTGGCTGATGGAGAAATCCACATTCAGATTCTGTGATAACATTCCCAATCTCCAGACAAAATATTCACATTAGAGGGGTAGCTTTTATTTATTTATTTATTTTTATTTATTTTTATTTATTTTTATTTTTTATTTTTTGAGACGGAGTCTCACTCTGTCCCCCTTGCTGGAGTGCAGTGGCCGGATCTCAGCTCACTGCAAGCTCCGCCTCCCGGGTTCAGGCCATTCTCCTGCCTCAGCCTCCCGAGTAGCTGAGACTACAGGTGCCCGCCACCTCGCCCGGCTAGTTTTTTTGTATTTTTTTTTTAGTAGAGACGGGGTTTCACTGTGTTAGCCAGGATGGTCTCGATCTCCTGACCTCGTGATCCACCCGTCTCGGCCTCCCAAAGTGCTGGGATTACAGGCTTGAGCCACCGCGCCCGGCCTTATTTTTATTTTTTTTATTTTTTTGAGACGGAGTCTCGCTCTGCCGCCCAGGCTGGAGTGCAGTGGCCGGATCTCAGCTCACTGCAAGCTTCGCCTCCCGGGTTTACGCCATTCTCCTGCCTCAGCCTCCTGAGTAGCTGGGACTACAGGCGCCCGGCTAGTTTTTTGCATTTTTTAGTAGAGATGGGGTTTCACCGTGTTAACCAGGATGGTGTCGATCTCCTGACCTCGTGATCCGCCTGTCTTGGCCTCCCAAAGTGCTGGGATTACAGGCGTGAGCCACCGTGCCCGGCCGAGGGGTAGCTTTTAAAGCTTGATATTTGTGGCAAAGTGTGGTGGCTCACACCTATAATCCTAGCACTTTGGGAGGCTGAGGCGGGTGGATCACTTCAAGTCAGGAGTTCGAGACCAGCTTGGCCAACACGGTGAAACCCTGTCTCTACAAAAACTATAAAAATTAGCCAGGCGTGGTGGCAGGCACCTGTAGTCCCAGCTACTCAGGAGGCTGAGCCAGGAGAATCGTTTGAACCCAGGAGGCAGAGGTTACAGTGAGCTGAGACAGCACCACTGCACACCAGCCTGGGTGACACAGCAAGACTCTCTCTCAAAAAAAAGCTTAGTATTTGTAATCCACTGTCTGGTGCATAATAAGTGCTTAAGCAAACGTCAAATTCTTTTTTTTGTTTGTTTGTTTTGAGACAGAGTCCTGCTCTGTCACCCAGGCTGGAGTACAGTGGCGCAATCTCAGCTTACTGCAACCTCCGTCTCCTGGGTTCAAGCGATTTTCCTACCTCAGCCTCCTGAGTAGCTGGGATTATAGGCACCTGCCACCATGCCAGGCTAATTTTCGCATTTCTAGTAGAGATGGGGTTTCGCCACGTTGGCCAGGCTGGTCTCGAACTCCTGACCTCAGGTGATCTGCCTGCCTCAGCCTCCCAAAGTGCTGGTATTACAGGCATGAGCCACCACGCCCGGCCCCAAATTCTTGCATTTAGTTTTTCACCAAATATTTACATAAGGCCTGCCCTCCACCTGAGGTTGGCAAGATTAAATTCAGGACCTAAGAACATGACGCGTTGTCTGTCAGAGTCAAGTTGGCTAATTAAGGTAGGCATGCTATTATTTTCCTGTCTGGCCTAGTACTGCCAAATGGCTTGATTAATGCAATAGAACTCAAGAGGGCTTGATCTTCCTTTAACACTTATAATCAACAGGGGCTCAGTTCTGTGCTAAAAAGGCCTGAGTAGAGAATTTATTGGGCCCTTTGCCTATGCAAACTAGTATATAACAATTAACTAGTTAATCCAAATAGCCCCTTAGGGAGGCGTGATGGAGCTATTATCGATACATTACTGAAAGCCAGGTGGCCTGCTCATGGCCGCTAAGTGAGGTCAGAGCTGGTTTACAATGGCTGCCGACTGGAGGCCAGCCCTTCTTCGCTAGGATTGGTCAACTGCTTCCCTCCCAGGCACTCGCACATCTGTCTGCATTTTTTCTGACATAAGAGGAACCCCATTTGCTGCCTTCCAGTCCTACTTACAAGTGACCTTATTTCCACTACCCTCTCTTCTCAGACACCCCGCCCCAAGAAGCCATCTGATGGAAGTGCTAGCCCTTTGAAGCTTGATGATCTTATATTTCAGAAATTATCCCAACTTGCATGCCGACCTCAGCAATTAAGGCTTTGGAGTCAATTAAGGCTTTGGAGTCAGCAATTAAGGCTTGGGCTCGAATCTTGCTTATGATGCTTTGTAGCTGTGACTTTGTGCAAATCATTCAATCCTTCTTGAACCTCCATTTCCTTCTCTGTAACATGGGGGTTCACAATACTTACCAATGGCATGGTTGCCAGAATTTAATGACATCCATGTCTGTAATCACTTGGCATGATGCTGGCACATAATAAGTGCTCAATTTATTGTAGCTATCAAATTAGTAGGCTGTTGTTACCAATTGCCTCCAGAAGGAAAAATAAGACACTTCTAAAACATTACATCTTGTCTTCTGAACAAAACTCACCTGAAAAATCTAGACAGACTAGAAACAAGGCTCTCAAAGTGAGATGGAGCAGGTCTGACCTGTAAATATCCATGTTGTCAAGCTTGGTATATACATATATAATGAGAAAGGAGTGTGCCTCATAGAACTTATGCACCTGGATACAGCAAATTGAAGAGAAAGCAGACACACTTTGGAGAAATGCATTTAGTACCCTTGGGAGACTGAGCTGAAGTACAGCTGAGTAACCAGTATTTTGAACTTTATCTGCTGTCCTGATGCTTTACAGCCTCCATATAAAACCAATCTAATGACCTCCTTACTGCGCCTGAACAATTTGCTGATGGAGCTGCAGGTTTCTGTGGGCGTGTGGTGTGTGTATGTGTGTGTGTGTGTGTGTGTGTGTGTGGCTTTTATTTCATTTCTGGAATAAAGGAAGTACAAAGACATTAACTCTGAATCCATCAAAGAAAGAACTCTGTAATTGCAATTTGGCAGTGAGTGTGCTTCTGCTGTGTGCACTGTGAAAGCCAATGATGATTAATCCTGCACATTTATCAGAACCCAAGAGTAGAGACACAATTAATGACAAACTGCATCAGGCAAGATAATGGTTGCATTTGATCACTACAGACTTGGGCCTGCTGTGATGTACAGGGGTGGTAGCGTCAACCAGATCTCAGCCAAGAAATGAAAACCTGCATGTCTACTGTGGTAGCCGCCTGCCGTGAGTGGCTACCGAGCACCTGAAATGTGGCTAGCCCAAATTGAGATGTGCTGTAAGTGTAAAACATATAATGGATTTTGAAGACAGTATGTAAAAAAGAACATAGCAGGCTGGGCACGGGGGCTCACGCCTGTAACCTCAGCACTTTGGGAGGTCGAGGTGGGCAAATCACTTGAGGTCAGGAGTTCAAGACCAGCCTGGCCAACATGGTGAAACCCCATCTCTACTAAAACTACAAAAATTTAGCTGGGCATGGTGGTTTGCACCTGTAATCCCAGCTACTAGGGAGGCTGAGGCAGGAGAATTGCTGAACCTGGGAGGTGGGGGTTGCAGTGAGCTGAGATTGTGCCACTGCACTCCAGCCTAGGTAACAGAGCAAGACTCTGTCTCAAAAAAAAAAAGCATATCTAATTTTTGTATTGAGTACATGTTAAAGTTATAATATTGACTAAATAAAATATATTACTAAAATTCATCTCATATGTTTCTTTGTACTTCTTTAATGTGTCTGCTAGAAAATTGAAAATGAGGTGTGACCTACATTTGTGGCTTGCGTTATATTTCTTTTGGGCAGAGCTGTTCTACGGTCAGACATTAACAGGTGAGGCAGACACCTCTTGAGTTTGCTTCTTGGCGCACAATGATTCCTCTTTTTCAGATGACAGCCTTTGTCTTGATTCCAGGGTTGAGTGGTCTCCTATTTCTGTGGTGCTGGTTTTTGACCAGAGGATGGAATGTGACTCAAACCTGTCAGAGTGCTTCCGGGAGAACGTTGGAAGCTGTAACATGGTGGTTGAAGCCGTAAAGTGTAAAGTGAAGTGATCTAGACCAGGGGTCCCCAACCCCTAGGTCGTGGACCTGTGCCAGTCCATGGCCTGTTAGGAACCGGGCTATACAGCAGGAGGTGAGTAGCAGGTGAACAAACATTACTGCCTGAGCTCCACCTGCTGTCAGGTCAGCAGCGGCATTAGATTCTCATAGGAGCAAGAACTCTATTGTGAACTGTGCATGTGAGGGATCTAGGGTACTCACTCAGCACCGCTTATGAGAATCTAACTAATGCCTGATGATCTGAGGTGCAACAGTTTCATCCCAAAAGCATCCATCCATCTCCTGTCCACGGAAATTGTCTTCCGTGAAACCAGTCCCTGGTGCCAAAAAGTTTGGGGACTGCTGTTCTAGACGGCCATGATTTTCTATCCCATGGGTCAGGAAAGCAGATGGAGCTTATCTGCAAAGATAAGATAAAGACAAAGCACATCTGTAGGTTTAGAGAGGTAGAAGTGAAAGATGGGGAGTGCTGCTGGTGTTTGAGTCTCTGGTTGCAACATATATTTGCCCCAGCTAAATTCTTGTGCTTTGTCCTGTGAGATACCCTGGATTCTTGTTATACATGTCAACATTTTTTCACTTAATCTAGCACAAATGGGTTTCTCGCTGCTAAAAGAGTCTGAGTAATTCTAAATAATTCATACTTCAAATCTAGTTTTCGTCATCAGATCAGGTCTAAATAGACTTTCCAGGAAGTTTAAGCTTCGGGGCCATTCACTTATAAAGGTCCCTTCCAAAACTCCATTTTGTATTTGGAATTTTGTATTCTTTTTCTTTTTCTTTCCTTTTTTTTTTTTTTTTTTTAGATGGGGTCTCACTCTGTCGCCCAGGCTGGAGTGCAGTGGTGCAATCTGGGCTCACTGCAACCTCCGCCTCCCTGGTTCAAGAAATTCTCCTGCCTCAGCCTCCTGAGTAGCTGGGATTACAGGTGCATGGCACCACACCCGGCTAATTTTTGTATTTTTAGTAGAGACGGGGTTTCACCATGTTGGTTAGGCTTGTCTGGAACTCCTGACCTTGTGATTCTCCTGCCTCAGTCTCCCAAAGTGCTGGGATTACAGGTGTGAGCCACCGCGCCCGGCCTGTATTCTTTTTCTTAAAGAGGGTTATCCAAATTGCATAAACCTCAGGCTGCACAAAATGTGAATTTTCCCTGTATACCCATTCCTCTCCGTGGTTACAAATACAAACTTTTGGTAATTTCAGAAAGACTATTCCTCCATAACTCCAAACTCATAACTTCTTTAGGTCCTTTGACAAGCCTCCCTCTGCCTGCAATGTTCCTCCTCCAGAGCTTTCAGGAGTTGGCTGCTTCTTACAAATCAGGTCTTACTTTCAATGTGTCAAAGGGCAGCAGAGCCAGACACTTGTTACAGGTGGTAAGACAAAATTGATTCAGTACTACTGTAGCAAGGGAGAGAGACTTCAGTGTAAAGGCAGCTCAACTCCGCCAAAACAAAAGCTTGAGGCCGGGCGCGGTGGCTCACGCCTGTAATCCCAGAACTTTGCGAGGCCGAGGCGGACGGATCACAAGGTCAGGAGATCGAGACCACGGTGAAACCCCGTCTCTACTAAAAATACAAAAAATTAGCCGGGCGCGGTTGCGGGTGCCTGTAGTCCCAGCTACTCAGGAGGCTGAGGCAGGAGAATGGCGGGAACCCGCGAGGCGGAGCTTGCAGTGAGCCGAGACCGCGCCACTGCACTCCAGCCAGGGGGACAGAGCGAGACTCCGTCTCAAAAAAAAAAAAAAAAAACCTTGAAGGCCTTTTAAATCCTGGGGTGTACTAAAGGAAAGATACTAAAGAACATTAAGGGGCCTTAGTCCACCCGAATGGGCTATCTGGATTTGTTAACTGGAACTTTTGTGGAGGAGAAACAAACTGCTCCTATCATTAGGACAGGAGGTAGTTTCGTAAATTGGAACAAGGCACCCACAGAAGTTAGGCTCTTACTCTCCTAAAGGAACTGGGAGACAGAAGCACTACCTCCCTGAATTTCTGCCTTTCAAAGAGATGGCTCCTATGTCCTTGAGGGAACATTTCTGAATGGTAACATATTTACATCTTAAAGGGGCAGGGAAAGGATTCATAATGGCAAGCTTTCTAAAGTAAATGCTCTAAGAGTAAAGAAATCAGGAGCCTATTGTCAAGTCTTGGTGGGAACAGTAAATTCTTTTGACAGTGTTGAGCTTTCTCAAGCAGGCACTTAAGGTGGGGCTGGGGCCAGAAGTCGTGCTAGAGTTTAGTCAAGTCTCTTAGTGCAGCAAGGGTAGGAGGGTGGTATTGGTATAGGTGGTCAATGGTATTGGATGGAGTCATTTGTGCCAAGGGTTTTGTAGTTCTCAAATGTTGCCACCTTCAGAAGGCATTCCCTCTATAACCCACCCAAGGAGCTCCTTCACATCATCTTGTTTTCTTGACAATTTCTTGACCTTTATTTTCTTACTATATACCACCTCCTACTTTTTCTAAAATGAAAGTACCATAAGAGCAGGAACACTGTCTTGCTCACTGCTGTAGCCCCGGCATCGAGAACAGTGCCTGGCACATAATAGGCATTCAATAAACATCTGTTAGAATTGTATTTATTTATTAAATACTTACAAAGTGTTTCTTATGTGCTGGGCATTATTCTAAGACCTTAACAAATAAAGTTCCCAAGTTTCTATTATTGTCCATACTCTGGATCAGATTTTCAATTCCTTTTTTTTTTTTTTGAGACAGAGTCTTGCTCTGTCACCCAGGCTAGAGTGCAGTGGCACAATCTCACCTCACTGCAACCTCTGCCTCCTGGGTTCCAGCAATTCTCCTGCTTCAGCCTCCCTAGTAGCTGGGATTACAGGCATGTGCCACCACACCTGGCTAATTTTTGTATTTTTAGTAGAGATGGGGTTTCACCATGTTGGCCAGGCTGGTCTTGAACTCTTGACCTCAAGCAATCCGCCCACCCCAGCCCCCCAAAGTGCTGAGATTATAGGCGTGAGCCACCGTGCCCAGCCCCTAATTCTTTTTTGTAAGGAAGAAAACTGCAACTCATCAGCAAATATTTATTAGGCTATGCCTGTGTTCTAGGTACTGGGCTAAGTGTTTCACCAACATTATCTCAAACGAATCCTCACAGCAACCTTTTAAGGTAGGATATTCACTCGGGACTGCATTTGGCTGCATGTAACCGAATCCTGACAACAGTGGCTTAACCCACTAAGAGTTAATTTTATCATGTAACAAGAAGTCTGGGGCATGTGGTCCAGGATTTATCATGAACCCACCAAGGCCTGGGTTTCTTGTTTTCCTGCTCTGTTATTCTTAGAGTGTGGCTCTTACAAGACGATTGCAACCACTCTAGGTGTCATTTTCTTTC
Organism: Macaca mulatta; assembly: GCF_049350105.2. Classification (NCBI taxonomy): domain Eukaryota; kingdom Metazoa; phylum Chordata; class Mammalia; order Primates; family Cercopithecidae; genus Macaca; species Macaca mulatta. The sequence goes on from NC_133411.1 coordinate 150,939,568, forward strand.
TTCAGGCAGGAACAGGGGAAGAATAAAGTTCAAAGGGTATGTATCAGCTGAATCGCTCCCTTCTGATGAGGGATACAATTGTCTTGGAAGCCCCTTATATGATAATACTGCTTATACCTTGATATGGTTTGGCTTTGTGTCCCCGCCAAATCTCATCATGAATTGTAATCCCCATAATCCCCAGGTGTCAAGGGAAAGACCAGGTGTAGGTAACCGAATCATGGGGAAAATCAGTTTTCTCCATCAGTGTTCTCCTGATAGTGAGTCCTCACAAGATCTGATGGTTTTATAAGGGGCTCTTCCCCCTTCACTCAGCACTTTTCCTTCCTGCTGTCTTGTGAAGGTGCCTTGCTTCCCCTTCATCTTCTGCCATGATTGTAAGTTTCCTGAGCCTCCTCAGCCATGCTGAACTGTGAGTCAATTAAGCCCTTATAAATTACCCAGTCTCGGGCAGTTCTTTATAGCAATGTGAAAACAGACTAATACATACTTCATACTGCTTATATACTTCCCAGTGGTCAAACTGAGCCACTCTGAGTGGCAAGTAAGTCTGGAAGGTGAGTATCTTAACTTTTATTTATTTCAGGTATGGGGTCTGCTGGGCTGGTCTTAAACTCCTGGCCTTAAGCAATCCTCCTGCCTTAGACCCCCTAGTAGCTGGGATTGCAGGCAGGAGCCACCACACCTAGCTAAGTGAGTATTTTTAACTGGGCACATTGCTGCCCTGCATAAAATCCAAGTTCTGTTGGTAAAGAGAAAGAGAAGAGTAGATATTGCATAGAGAATTAGCTGTGTTGGCCATGACTAGGTTTTGTTATTATATCCAGGACCCTGAAGAGTAACCAGGCTTGCAAGTACTCTAGGAATTCCAAGTGTTTGGGACAGCTGGAAACACTGAAAGGTTTGAAGGTTGTGTAGGATTTGGGCTATTGGATAGAGGAGAAAAGCATTTTATTTTACAGAGGAAGAACTAAGGCTACAAATGGTGAAGTGTTTTCCTCAAAGTGTAGCATCTAAAAAGACGTAGCATGGCTGAGCACGGTGGCTCATGCCTGTAATCTCAGCACTTTGGGAGGCTGAGGTGCATAGATCGTTTGAGCTCAGGAGTTTCAGACCCAACCTGGGCAACATGGTGAGACCCCATCTCTACCAAAAATACAAAAAAAAAGTTGTCAGGTGTGGAGGTACACCTGTAGTCCCAGCTACTCAGAAAGCTGAGGTTCAAGGCTTGCTTGAGCCCAGAGGGCCGAGATCACACCACTGTACTCCAGCCTGGGTAACAGAGGGAGACCCTGTCTCAAAAACAAAACAAACAAACAAACAAACAGTGCTGAGATTACAAGTGAGATTACACTTGTAATCTCAGCACTTTGGGACGCCGAGGAGGGCAGATCACAAGATCAGGAGTTCAACACCAGCCTGGCCAACATTTGAAACCCCATCTCTACTAAAAATACAAAAGTTAGCTGGGCGTGGTGGTGTGCACCTGTAATCCCAGCTGCTCAGGAGGCTGAGGCAGGAGAATCATTTGAACCTGGGAGGCGAAGGTTGCAGTGAGCTGAGCTTGTGCCACTGCCCTCCAGCCTGGGCAACAGAGCAAGACTCCATCTTGAGGAAAAAAAAAAAAGATGTAGCGGGGAAAAACAAAGATTAAGAACTGTAATTCAAAGCCAGGACTACTTGATTCCAAAGCCCATATTCTTAGGGGCCAGGCATGGTGGCTCACAACTGTAAAGCAGCATTTTAGGAGGCCGAGGTAGGAGGATTACTTGAGGCCAGGAGTTCAGGAGCAGCTTCGGTAATATATCAAGACATTGTCTCTACAAAAACAATTTTTTTTTTTAATTAGCAGGGTGTGGTGAATGGTGGTATGCACCTATAGTCCTAGATACTTGAGAGACTGATATGGGAGGATTGCTGGAGCCCAGGAGTTGAGATTACAGTGAGCCAAGATCATGCCATTGCACTACAGCCTGAGTGACAGAGTGAGATCCTGTCTCTAAAAACAAAAAAACCCCAAAGAACTGGGCTTTGGTGGGTCTTAAATATAGTTAAATCATATTTTTTCTGGTATAGAGTGAGTGATCTTTTCCTGATAGCTTTTTTTTTTTTTTTTTTTTTTGAGACAGAGTCTCGCTCTGTCGCCCAGGCTGGAGTGCAGTGGCCAGATCTCAGCTCACTGCAAGCTCCGCCTCCCGGGTTCACGCCATTCTCCTGCCTCAGCCTCCCGAGTAGCTGGGACTACAGGCGCCCGCCACCTCGCCCAGCTAGTTTTTTGTATTTTTTAGTAGAGACGGGGTTTCACTGTGTTAGCCAGGATGGTCTCGATCTCCTGACCTCGTGATCCGCCCGTTTCGGCCTCCCAAAGTGCTGGGATTACAGGCTTGAGCCACCGCGCCCGGCCTCCTGATAGCTTTTAACATTAACAACATTCATTGAGCACTTATGTGTGATTTTCCTTATAAACATTATCTCATTTTGAAAATGGCTTTTTAAAAAAGTATAAAAATCACTCCTAATCATTGTATAAACAAAACAAACAAATCCGATCAACATGGAAAAGAACTAAGAAAAAAGTAAAATCTTCAGAAATCTCACACCCAGAGAAAACCAAGCTTAACATTTTGATAAACATCTTTCCAGACATCTCTGTTTGTAAATAAACAGAGCTACCTGTTCAAATATATAAGTGGGGGCACACCATATACGTTTTTCTGTAGATATAAATTATCCTAGTTAATCATCCCATCAACCCTATGTGGTAGGCATCATTACCTTCATTTTATAGGCTTAGGATGGTTAGATGACATGCTCCAGGACACAGAACTAACAAGTAGTCAGTAAGTTTCAGTATTATCTGAACTGACCACTTCAATTCCCTGGCACAATTAGAGTTAGACAAAGTAAAGGTGTTCTTCCATGGATAATTTTTAAATATGTGTATATTAAGATGGCTGTACCATCAAGGCATCTTGGTGATAGGAAAACATAGCTGGCTTAGCAGACTCAGCAGCTATAACGAATATATCCATTATGAAGAAAACACAGTGAAGCATTTTCAGTGCTGTAAGGCTTCTGGGAGACACTGTTAGTTTGAAGTCTCTGTGTGAAGCAATGCTGCCTTCATGTTACTCCAGGCAATGCCACCTGGTCTATCACATGAGCAAGTCTTCTAGGACTGTCAGTGTTTATGGCTGGTGATCACTGCAAGGGATCTTTATTCTGGTGCATTACAAATGACTTCATTCACACCACACCCCAGCCCCAGCTCTGCAGATGCTTTCCTTTGTAGTTGTATTTGCCTGAAGTTATGGACCAAGTTGAATAATCTTTGGAGTTGTAGGATTTTGAGTGAATGAATGAAATAGGTGTCCTTCCTCCTTTGTTGATGAATAACAGTTCAAGTAGGGCAATGAGCCCCTTGAAGTCTTCAAAAGATATTTTACCAATAACAGAGTGCTGATTAAGTTATGGCACATCCATATGCTGGAAAACCATGTGAATGAATGAATGAGGTAGATCAGGAAAGAATGCCAGATGTATAATTCAGTAAGAAGAAAAAAAACCAAGCTGCAGAACATATTGTAGAGTATGCTTCACCCTTTTCCCCTTTTTTGGTAACTTTTAGAAAAGAATATATATATACCTATATTTTTTCTGGTAGAACCCATAAAAAACTATTAATAATCAATAGCTGTTATCATTAGGAAGAAGGAATAGAAGTCAGCACTTGTCATGTTATACTTTCATGTTTAAAATTTCTACTCGTATGCATGTATTACTATTGTAACGTCATAATTATTATCTAACACAGACGGGGTGAGCTGGGCAATAAGAATGTGGGCCATCAAATGTTTTCTTCTCTGTACTTCTCCATGCTTAAACAACATTAAAATTTAAGTTTAAATGATTCTTTTAGAGACACTTTCTTTCTCTTTGAAAGAACAAGGGATCCTCTCACCTTATAAACTCTTGCTGTTAGAAGAAATTCACAGAATAGCACTGTAAGTGCAGGGCTCCAAGTGATACGATAGATCCGAGCAATAGTGTGATAAGTGAATCCAGTTTGGAGGACAGATTTATCTTTTCTTTTTCAATTGTTATTATAAGTCAGGTCGGACTACCAAATAGCGCCAATTCAGTTCAATTGGTGGTGGCTGCCCGGGGAGCTGTGTTGAGAAGAACCAAGAGGCCACGTCTGGCTTCGCTGTGGTTGGTGAGCCAGGCTGCTGTGGGGTGAGTGTGGGGAGTGGAGTAAGAGTCAATTTCCCTTGTCTGAAGCTCAAGCTCAGCGTGGGTGGGTGTGGGGAAAAGAAAGAAAGATCAGACTGTTAGTGTCTATATAGAAAGAAGTAGACATAAGAGACTCCATTTTGTTCTGTATTTGAGATGCTGTTAATCTGTGACCCTACCCCTAACCTTGTCTTTGCAAGAGACATGTGCTCTGGTAACTCAAGGTTTAATGGATTTTGGGCTGTGCGGGATGTGCTTTGTTAAACAAGTGCCTGAAGGCAGCTTGCTGGTTAAAAGTCATCACCATTCTCTTAATCTCAAGTACCCAGGGACACGCACACTGCCAAAGGTCGCAGGGACCTCTGCCTAGGAAAGCTAGGTATTGTCCAAGGTTTCTCCCCATGTGATAGTCTGAAATATGGCCTCGTGGGAAGGGAAAGACCTGATCGTCCCCCAGCCTGACACCCATGAAGGATCTGTGCTGAGGAGGACTAGTACAAGAGGAAAGAAGGCCTCTTGGTGGTTGTTGGCAGTTGAGATAGAGAAAAGCATCTGTGTCCTGCCCGTCCATGGGCAATGGAACATCTCGATATAAAACTCGATTGTATGTTCTGTTTACTGAGAAAGGAGAAAACCTCCTTAGGGTGAAAGGCGGGACTTGCTAGGGTAATGCTGCTGTTTATGCACTAAAAAGGTTTATGGAGATGTTTACATATGCATATCAAGGCACAGCACTTTTCCTTAAACTTATTCATGTCACAGAGAACTTTATTCATATGTCTTACTGCTGACTTTCTCCCTATAATGATCCTATTATCCTGCCACTTCCTTTTCTTTAAGATGGTAAAGATAATTATCAATAAATACTAAGGGAACTCAGAGACCGGTGCCCGCGTGGGTCCTCTGTATGCTGAGCGCCGGTGCCCTGGGCCCACTTTTTCTTTCTCTATACTTTGTCTCTGTGTCTCATTTCTTTTCTCAAGTCTCTCGTTCCACCTAACAAGAAATGCCCACAGGTGTGGAGGGGTAGGCCACCCCTTCAGGTGGGTGTCACCAAGGAACGAGTTCTCCCAAGTCAGCCGTGGCCTTTCCGACCCCAGCATGCCAACATGTCACAATATGCTCCCCATGATGTCCCAACATGCCAAAGGGAGAAGCAAGGTCTAATGGACATGGGAGACTACAAAACTTAATGGTGCATGAAATGAGCAATGAACACTGGGAAACATAAGTCACAGTCCTGTTTGATCGGGGATGGGGTGAAAATCACAATCATTTCTGTGAAAAACACAGTACCAACTAATCAAAAGGACCAGCACATTTCAGATGGTGGCCCTCCCATTCACTACTGCCCATCACCAGTAGTGTGCTTCTGCAACAGAAAAGGAGACAGCTAGGACACTACCTCGTGCCAGCCTGGCTTGGCTATTCAACTTTTGGGGTCTCTTGGCCTTTATGAGGCACCAGGGAAGGCCCTTCTGGGACAGTGACATCTGAAATCTGAACTGACTATCAACTAATGCAAAAGAACCAGCATGAGCAGATCTGAAAATGCTGCTTCCGGTTAAGGTGAGTGTGTGGGAGCACCGTGGGGTTTTCCAGTTACTTACACACAGGATATGTCATTCCCGCCCAGCATGTCTGCCAAGGTTTAACTAACAAGGGGCAAAGAGGCCTTTCCCTGAAAAGGGTTTTTGGACCTCCCTCTGGCGCATCTGCAGTAGGGCTGACCGAGTACATGGCTGTCTGGTCCATAAAAGTGCTTCTTCCACCAATGTTGGTGACCAGCCTCAACACCACCCATAGGGTTCCCAAAGTCTGGTGGCTACAAAGGAATGAGAAGAGACAGGTTAAGAGTTCATAAAGATGGGAGCCAGGGTGCCAGAGCAAATCAGTGGCTGCGAAGGCCCAGAGTTCTGGTCTCCACACTATTTTTTGAGTACAGTCACTTAGCTCTAAGAAGCAGATGTTCAGAGCGAAACAGTGAAAGGGTGGCAGTGCGTCATAGGCGTAATCTATAGCAATAGCGGTTTAAATGAATCTCCTTTGTGTTCAAACAGCGTATCTTTAACTTATCGGAGAGTAGCTAGTGGGAACGGGCTTAACTAGGAGCCTGCACGTCTGTCCACATTCCAGTGCTTCAAAGGAGTGTCTTTCTCCTTGAACACAGTGTTTACAGATAAGAGAGCAGGTCTCGCTCTGAGCATGGGAACATGATGGCAATTAGGAGGCTTTCCTTCTCAGGGGCCTCTTGTGGCTTTCCACAGCTTATTGTCCCATATTTTTATGGCCAGTTTATACAAGCACCCCACAAGCTCTTCTCCCAACACACCAACCCCAGTGTCTGCCGCCCACATCGACTAACCAGACTGGGTGCCTAAAATAGCAGCATTGAACCGCCTGCTTATTCTGTTTCTCCCAGAGCTACAGTTACAGGTCACTGAGGGGTCAGGGAGCCTTGGAAGGAGAGACCTCCACAGCCACCTTTGGGCTTTTTTGTTTTGTTTCTCAATACAAACTCCAGTGTTTCAAGGTATTAACAATTGCTGTCTCGGCTGGGCGCGGTGGCTCACGCCTGTAATCCCAGCACTTTGGGAGGCCGACGTGGGTGGATCATGAGGTCAGGAGTTCAAGACCAGCCTGGCCAAGATGGTGAAACCCCCATCTCTACTAAAAAAACAAAAAAATTAGCAGGGCATGGTGGCACATGCCTGTAATCCCAGCCACTCTGGAGGCTGAGGCAGAGAATTGCTTAAGTCTGGGGGGGGCGGAGGTTGCAGTGAGCTGAGATCGTGCCACTGCACTCTAGCCTGGGCGACAGAGCGAGACTCCATCTCAAAAAAAAAAAAAAAAAAAAAATTGCTGTTTCTCCAAAACTGGCAAATGAGGGGCACAAGAGGGAACAAGATGGAGTCTTGCTCTGTCACCCAGGCTAGAGTGCAGTGGCATGATCTCAGCTCACTGTAGCTCCGCCTCCTGGGTTCACACCATTCTCCTGCCTCAGTCTCCTCAGTAGCTGGGACTACAAGCGCCCGCCACCCCACCTGGCTAACTTTTTGTATTTTTAGTAGAGACAGGGTTTCACCGTGTCAGCCAGAATGGTCTCCATCTCCTGACCTCGTGATCCGCCCGCTTTGGCCTCTCAAAGTGCTGGGATTACAGGCATGAGCCACCACGCTTGGCCCCTGGTTTTCCATTGTTGATGTTACTCCCTCCCTTCCCCACAAAGATAAATACAATCTTCCAACTACACCTGCCTTCGATACATTGTGATTTGAGGCTCTATCTTGTCCCTTGGAATTAGATGGAAGTGGGGTCTGGGGAAAGAGCAAACAATAGGGTGGGAAAACTAGGAAATCTGATTCTGGACACAACTTTCCTTATCTTTTTATTGAACAAATATTTCTGGTGTGCCCACCACAAACAAGATGCAATCTTTGCTCTCAAGAACTTAGAATCTAGTGGTGGACTGACTCCATTAAAAAACTTTGTCCTGTGTTTTGCTTCTTTGATTTTACTGAACCACATATGTTGCAATCCTGTTAATGACAGGATTCATTTTCAAAATCTATTAGATGTTTACGTTAATATTAAAATTGAACCTCAAGTACATAAATGAATGGAGTTGCCCCTAGTACATAAAGACACGAATAGAATTACTTGAGCATCACTTCCATTGTCACTGGGTCCTTCTGAGCACCCACCTAGACATAATTCCCCCAGATTACAGTTTTAACTAAATTCCTAAATTTCTTTTTTTTCCCCCTTTTTTATAGAGACAGGGTCTCACTATGTTGCCCAGGCTGGTCTTGAACTTTTGGACTCAAAAGATCCTCCTGCCTCAATCTCCCAAAGTGCTAGGATTATAGGCATAAGCCACCATGCCCAGCTTAAATTTCTTAATTTAGTTTTCTTCTTGGTTCAAATTAGTGTAGACTAATAGGATTAAGGTCTTCACAAATGAAATTACATTTGGCTTTAAAGAAACAAGGTTGTGGCCGGGCGCGGTGGCTCAAGCCTGTAATCCCAGCACTTTGGGAGGCCGAGACGGGCGAATCACAAGGTCAGGAGATCGAGACCATCCTGGCTAACATGGTGAAACCCCGTCTCTACTAAAAATACAAAAAACTAGCCGGGCGAGGTGGCGGGCGCCTGTAGTCCCAGCTACTCCGGAGGCTGAGGCAGGAGAATGGCGTGAACCTGGGAGGCGGAGCTTGCAGTGAGCTGAGATCCGGCCAGTGCACTCCAGCCTCGGCGACAGAGCGAGACTCCGTCTCAAAAAAAAAAAAAAAAAAAAAAAGAAACAAGGTTGTGGCCACGGCTTGGTGGTTCACGCTGGTAATCCCAGCACTTTGGGAGGCTGAGGTGGGTGGATCACTTGAGGTCAGGAGTTTGAGACCAGTCTAGGCAAAGTGGTGAAACCGCATTGCTACTAAAAATACAAAAATTAGCTGGGCATGGTGGCACACGTCTGTAGTCCCAGCTACTGGGAGGGGGGGGTGGTGCTGAGGCAGGATAATTGCTTGAACTTGGAAGGCAGAGGTTGCAGTGAGCTGAGATTGTGCCACTGCCCTCCAGCCTGGGCGACAGAGCAAGACTTCTTCTCAAAAAAAAAAAAAAAAAGAAAGAGGCCGGGCGCGGTGGCTCAAGCCTGTAATCCCAGCACTTTGGGAGGCCGAGACGGGCGGATCATGAGGTCAGGAGATCGAGACCATCCTGGGTAACACAGTGAAACCCCATCTCTACTAAAAATACAAAAACTTAGCCGGGCGAGGTGGCAGGCGCCTATAGTCCCAGCTACTCGGGAGGCTGAGGCAGGAGAATGGCGTGAACCTGGGAGGCGGAGCTTGCAGTGAGCTGAGATCCGGCCACTGCACTCCAGCCTGGGTGACAGAGCGAGACTCCGTCTCAAAAAAAAAAAAAAAAAAGAAAGAAAAGAAAAGAAAGAAAACGAAGAAAAGAAAAAGGGTGGGGTTCCAGAAATAAAAGAGACTTTTTAAATGGTTATTTACCAAATTGTATGGAATCTAGCTAACCATGTAAAAAAAAAAAAATCTGGATTACTAGCTTCCTTACCCCTAAATAAATTACTTGATCAGGTATGTCCATGTAAAAAAGAAACCATAAAAGCACTAAGGAAAATATAGCTAAGTATTTTTGTGATTTTGGGAGTGAAGAAGACCTTCCTAAGCCTAAAAAAGAAAAAGGAGGGATACATTTGACTACATTTTAAAAATGTGACCAGGCGCGGTGGCTCATGCCTGTTATCCCAGCACTTTGCAAGGCCGAGGCGGGTGGATCACTTGAGGTCAGGAGTTCGAGACCAGCCTGGCCAACATGGTGAAACCCTGTCTTTATTAAAAATACAAAAATCAGTCAGGCATTGTGGCACATGCCTGTAATCCCAGCCACTTGGGAGGCTCAGGCAGGAGAATTGCTTGAACCCAGGAGGTGGAGGTTGGTGTGAGCTGAGATTGTGCCACTGCACTCTAGCCTGGGTGACAGAGTGAGACTCTATCTCAAAAAAAAAAAAAAAAAAAAAAAGCGAAAAAACTTCAGTATGGCAAATAATGCTGCTGAGTAGACTGAAAGACAAAGGATAAGCTGTGAAAAATATTTGAAATCAACAAAGGGTAATATTCCTAATATATATATAAAGAATGCTTATAGATAAAAGACTAATTCTAAAAACATATAAATATGTGTGTGCATTCGATTAGCAAAGATTTTTCTTTCTTTTTTCTTTTCTTTCTTTCTTTTTTTTTTTTTTTTTTTTGAGATGGAGTCTCACTCTGTCACCCAGGCTAGAGTGCAGTGGCGCGATCTCGGCTCACTGCAAGCTCTGCCTCCCGGGTTCAAGGGATTCTCCTGCCTCAGCCTCCCAAGTAGCTGGAACTACAGGGGCATGCCACCACGCCCAGCTAATTTTAAAAACATTTTTAGTAGAGACAGAGTTTCACTGTGTTAGCCAGGATGGTCTCAATCTCCTGACCTCGTGATCCACCCTCCTTGGCCTCCCAAAGTGCTGGGATTACAGGCATGAGCCACCACGTCCGGCCCTTTTCTTTTCTTTAAAATAGAGACAGGGTCTATGTTATGCTGGCTCATCTCAAACTCCTGAGCTCAAATAATCCTCCCATGTTGGCCTCCCAAAGTGCTGGGATTATAGGCGTGAGCCACCACACTTGATCAGATTAGCAAAGACTTTTAAAAAATTGCCAATAAAGGCCGGGCGCGGTGGCTCAAGCCTGTAATCCCAGCACTTTGGGAGGCCGAGACGGGCGGATCACGAGGTCAGGAGATCGAGACCATCCTGGCTAACACGGTGAAACCCCGTCTCTACTAAAAAATACAAAAAACTGGCTGGGCGAGGTGGCGGGCGCCTGTAGTCCCAGCTGCTTGGGAGGCTGAGGCAGGAGAATGGTGTAAACCCGGGAGGCGGAGCTTGCAGTGAGCTGAGATCCGGCCACTGCACTCCAGCCTGGGCGACAGAGCCAGACTCCATCTCAAAAAAAAAAAAAAAAAAAAAATTGCCAATAACCAACATTGGTAAGAGTGTGGAAAAATGAGTACTGGTGTGCCCTGATGGTGGGAATATTAATCAGTACAATCTCCCTGGAGAGCATGTTAGCAATGTAGATCAAGAATCTAAAAAAGGACTATATCTGAAAAACAGTAATTTCATTTATAGATATCCATTTTAAAGAAATCATCAAAGATGGACAAAAAAAGTTATATATAAGGAGGCCGGGTGCAGTGGTTCGTGCCTGTAATACCAGCACTTTGGGAGGCTGAGGTGGGCAGATGGTTTGAGCCCAGGAGTTTGAGACCAGCCTGGGCAACTTGGCAAAACCCCGTCTCTACTAAAAATGCAAAAAAATGAATCGGCTGTGGTGGTGTGCAGCTGTAGTCCCAGCTACTCAGCAGGCTGAGGTGGAAGGATCACCTGATGAGCCCAGGAAAGTCGGGGCTGTGGTAAGCTGTGGCTCACCACTCACTCCAAACTGGACCATGGGAGTGAGACTCTGTCTGTCTCAAAAAAACAAAAACAAAAAACCAAGAGTACTCTGGCCTTCTAAAAATAGTGCTTTTCAGGAGCACAGTGATTCCCAGGAACAGAAACTATCACCAAAGTGACCTCTAGTCTATGGCTGGGGGAAAGGAGGGTGGCAGAGAGTGAGCACAATAGAAATGGGCACATCTTTACCTTTCGTATTTAAACAAAATTTGTTTACCTTCAAACTATATTCACTATATGTGGACAGCAAATGGAGTCTTTTAAACAGAGAAAGCTGCCAATGGAGTAAGAATTAAATATCTATTTACTGAATGAGTGAATACGTGAATAAAATAAAGATAACTGAAAACACCTCTAACATGACAAAGTGTTCAGTGGAGCTCAAGCATTGCATGGTACTGACAAGAAGCTAGCAAACATGTCTTATCTTAGAGTTGAGATCGACTCCAGGTTAACAAGGTACAGAATCAACTGGGAGAGACTCTCACGAGTGAACAGGCTCTTTTTCTTTGTCTCCTCAATTCTGCTGGCTTGCTTCAAACTCAATTTTAGCTCGTGTGAGCCCAGCCCAGCCTCAGGCCTGCTCTCTGCAATCATTCTAATATCATCTCAGCACACAAGGAGTTACCCACGGAAAGCCCACACCAGGAAAAACTTCCCCGGGTTTCTGTGGCTGGAAAATCTGTGTCACCAGAGGTATCGATAGAGAAGTCTCCCTTCCACCCACTGCAATTTTGAAGAATCAAGGAACACAGGCAGAGACACATGATAGTTCCTGGTATCTGCAATTTATAAAATACATTGTCCCATTTCGCCGATCTTTAGGAGGTGAAAGACCAGGCCAAGATCCACACCCTTTTCCCTGAAGTCATTCTGCTTTAGAGAAAGCAATTTTTGCCAAAGCTAATATGAAGGGTCTTTCCTTCCTAGCAAGAGACACTACTGCCCCTTCCTGAAGAAGGAAGTCTAGTCTTCAGGTAAGAGGAAGGTATATTCTTAGGCAGCTCCTGGGTTGGAAGGAAGGAACAGTGAAATCTGTGTTTTGGAAGGGAGGAGGGAGTGACATTTTTAAGTTACAAGCCTCTTCTGGGAGAGCTGGGGACAGATCTATTTTTAGATATGTTCTCTGACACCCAGGAAGAACTCAAAAGGTAACCAAGCACTTGGCAGGTTTCCTGAAGAGAAAGTTGTTACGGGCTAGAGGGACTCTGTATGTTCTGAGGCACAAAGTTTGACTTCAATCTGATGCGGTGTGGCGCCCGCCCCACCTTTTAGCATAGTTTGGTTGCAGGATGACAAAATACTTGGGGGTGGCACAAACCCTCAAATCATGAAAGGCTAGGCCGCAGACTCACAGAGAGCTGGATGATGTGTGCCACCCCAAAGCCACTTCCTGGCTGCATGATTATGGGCAAGTGACTTAACTCCTTCGAGCTCAGTTTCCTCATCTGTAAAATGAAGACTCAAACCAAATAAAGTCCTCTTAGCCCTAATCTTCTAACAACACACACACAGGCCAGGTGTAGTGACTCATGCCTGTAATCCTAGCACTTTGGGAGGCCCAGGCGGGTGGATCACCTAAGGTCAGGAGTTCAAGACCATCCTGGCCAACATCGTGAAACCCCGTGTCTACTAAAACTACAAAATTTAGCTGGGTGTGGTGGTGGACACCTTTAATCCTAGTTACTCAGGAGGCTGAGGCAGGAGAATCACTTGAACCCGAGAGGCGGAGGTTGCAGTGAGCCAAGATTGTGCCACTGCCCTCCAGCCTGGGTGACAGAGTGAGACTCCATCTCAAAAAAAATAATAAAACATAATAATAACACACACAAAATAATCTCCATATGACCTGTTCTTTCACTCATAGAATAGAGATAGAAAGACACTGCCTCATGTGTTTATTGTAATAAAAAAAGATGATAAATATAAATTGTTTGGCACAGTCCCTCACTTAAAGTAAGTACTCAAGTCATGTGTTATTCAAACAGCATTCTGGGGTCCATGATGTCAGAGGCCCCTTTGTTAGGGCATTGAACAATAAAAAATGTGCCTTACAACTTTTTATGGTGAAATACATCAAGGAGAATGTAAGCTGGTGTTCTGGAGCAGCTGTAAACTAATCTGGCCATGCTTGCTGATGGAGTGACACTGGCTCACTAAGTAAAGGCAAGAGGGTGTTTGGTGTGTCAAGAGCCAAAAACACAGCCTCCTTCAGCCATGAAGCAGGAGGCCTATTATTCTGTTAGAAATGGAAATCCAAGGTTTCATGGCCTGTTTTGTCATAAGGAACTTGGGGAAGGCCTCATTGCCAGGTGGTATCTTACCTTGTGTCCTGATCCTTTTTTTTTTTTTTTTTTTTTTTTTGAGGTGGAGTTTCGCTCTTGTTGCCCAGGCTGGAGTGCAGTGGCTCGATCTCGGCTCACTGCAACCTCTGCCTCCTGGGTTCAAGCGATTCTCCTGCCTCAGCCTCCTGAGTAGCTGGGATTACAGGCATGTGCCACCATGCCCAGCTAATTTTGTATTTTTAGTACAGACGGGGTTTCTCCATGTTGGTCAGACTGGTCTCGAACACCTGACCTCAGGTGATCCGCCTGCCTCAGCCTCCCAAAGTGCTGGGATTACAGGTGTGAGCCACTGCGCCCACCCACTTTGTACCCCGATTCTATCATAACAGTGCTTACTCCAGGGGAGGAAGTTGACACAGAAGGGGGCTTGTCTTTGCTGCTCTCTGTGGGCTTTAGTTACTGAAGATGTGACAAAGGACTGTGCCAACTTGGCGATAAGGTTAGACAGAAGTTATGAATAACTGGGCCAGGATTTCCATACTACTTTAAAAAACTCAGGCATGGTGCCTCATGCCTCTAATTCCAGCACTTTGGGAGGCCGAGGCAGGTGGATCACCTGAGGTCAGGAGGATCACCTGAGGTCAGGAGGATCACCTGAGGTCAGGAGGATCACCTGAGGTCAGGAGCTTGAGACCAGGCTGGCCAACATGATGAAACCCCTGTCTCTACTAAAAATACAAAAAATACAAAAATACAAAAAATCAGCCAGGCATTGTGGCTTACACCTGTAATCCCAGCTACTCCGGAGGCTGAGGCAGAATTGCTTGAACCTGGGAGGCAGAGGTTGCAGTGAGCCGAGACCGTGCCACTGCGCTTCCAGCCTGGGCAACAGAGCAAGACTCTATCTAAAAAAAAACAAAAACTCAGGTATTATTTTCTGGTCCTGGTGTAATCTTATTTAGAACTAGAGATTCTCTTGTACTTTGCCTGAGGCCTGCTGAGTCACCTGAACAGAGCTCCCTGAAGACTTGTAGTAACCAGCGTGCATGCCCACAAACTGCTGCAGAGTGCAAGCCAACACGGCTTCTTCCACTAAGGCCCCCGAGGGTCACTTCTCTTCTGCGTCATAATTAACGCATATTGCGTCTCCCCGACACACTGCAGAGCTCCTAGCTTTAGCATTTCCCGTGTGTAATTGTGTTTCTTCTGATACTCTCTAAATGCAGTGAGAAAACTACCATCCTAGGAAATGTGAGAAGCCCTTGACTTATCTTATGAATCAGTGTGGGAGCTTGGAGAAGTGAAGCACCTTCTCTACTCACCTTGTTCTTTTTTCAAGGCACTTGGTTAAGACAACTTGTTGGAACATTGTGCCCAAAGATGAGACTTAATTTCCTTGTAGATGAACACGATGCTGTTCCTCATTTCTGGGCCACCGACAGCACTTGTAGGGGAGGAAAAAATAATTTTCCTTCCACCCTTCTAAGTTATCTGCTGGGGCTCCTGTAACAAAAGACAGATTAAAAAGAGAAAAAACAAACGGAAGTTTACTAACGTGTATCTTGGCTCATTCCTGTAATCTCAGCACTTTGGAAAGCCAAGGCAGGTAAATCACGTGAGTCCAGGAATTTGAAACCAGCCTAGGCAACGCAGCGAAACTCCATCTCTAAAAAAAAAAGAAGAGAAAGAAATATTAGAAAAACAAAACAGAAGTTTACTAACAGGTATATCTCATATAAACATGGGAGGTCAGGGAAATGAGTAACTCTCAGAGAAGTAGGTTAGAACTCAGGCTTAAATACCATCTTCAGCTAAGTCAATGAAAGAATTGTGTGGTGGAGGTAAATTATGAGAAGGAACCAGGAAATGTACAGTAAACAAGGATAAGCTTTGTCATGCAGATATAAGTTGGTGCCTTCTCCATTGATAAGAATTTCTTGTGATTTAGAATATCTCTCTCTTCCTAGTACAGGGAAAGACATCCCTACACATGGAGGTTTCCTTTATAAATGTAAATTTCCCTTTCAAATGGGAAACTTCTCTGTTTTCAGAGATTCTCCCATGTCTGCTATTTCCTAAAATAATCGGCTCAAAATAATCCTTATGCCAAAGAGGTATATTTTGGGGTGGCATATTCTGTTCTTTTACAATCCCTAAATATACAGTGAACACTAAGCCATTTGTCAGAGGAGGAATCACTCAATGATTTTATGGAGTCACTCTTGTAGGAGCCTAGGTTGTATATTACCCAATGCAGTGTGTGTGTGGTTGGGGAGAGGGTGTTGTTTGCATAGACTGCAATGTGATGGATACCCTGGAGTTGGGCAGTACACAATTTGCACAATCAGATGTGGCAGCCCATGTGGACTAACTATTGCATCACTCCTGGGAAGGGGAAATTCCCAAACTTAAAGCATATATTCTGTTTAGGATGGAGGAGTCCGTTTTGGCATATTTGTAATTGAATGTTAGTGACAACTCTTGGAAGGAATTTCTCTATTGTTCTTGGTATCATCTCTTGTTTTATTTAGCTCTGGATCACTATCAATTGTATAACCAATCAGGTCTCCACTTTAATTGGATGCCAAGTTTACAGTACACTTGTAGTGTATAACTTCATTTTTGTGTTAACCTTATTCTTGGTGTTATTTTAATTCTATAAAGACCTGTGATGTGACAGGCTCTGTTCACATGGCAACAAAAGTGAACAAGGAGACAAAGTCTATTTTATGTTGCTACTCTTGTTTTGTTTTTTCTTTCTCATCTACTTCTAATCTGTGATTTCTTGCTATATGGTAACCTCCTAAATCCTTTCAGGATCAAGTGCATAAAATAAGTGGATATTATAAATATATATGCACCTAAAAATAGAGCAACAAAACACACAAAGCAAAACTGACACAATTGAAGGGACAAATAGACAATCAACAGCAACAGTTGGAGACTTCAACAACCCACTTTCAAAAACGGTGGGAACAACTAAGTAGAAGATCAATAAAAAGACAGAAGTCTTTTTTTTTTTTTTTTGAGACAGAGTCTCGCTCTGTCACCCAGGCTGGAGTGCAGTGGCACGATCTCGGCTCACTGCAACCTCTGCCTCCCGGGTTCAAGCAATTCTTCTGTCTCAGCTTCCCGAGCAGCTGGGACTACACATGCGTGCCACCATACTCGGCTAATTTTTGTGTTTTTAGTAGAGACGATGTTTCACCATTCTGGCCAGGCTAGTCTCAAACTCTTGACCTCATGATCTGCCCGCCTCAGACTCCCAAGGAAATAGAAGTCTTAAACCATACTATAAGCCAGCTAAAGCTAATAGATATCTATAGAACTGTTGGGGCTCAGAAAATAATACACCAAAGTATGGCATATTATTTGAATACTGAGCACTTTGAATTAAAGGAAATCGAAAGCCTTAGAAGCAACCTCAGAATCAGGGTCTCTCTGACCTCTTGTTTCTCCCCACAAGGGTGGGGACAGGCTCTCTCTGAAGGTCCCTTATCTCACTGAAGGAAGTTCTTTCAAAAGAAACACAATTGCCTTCAATCCACTGTTTAAAATCTCTTTGCCTGCCGGGCACAATGGCTTATGCCTGTAATCCCAGCACTTTGGAAGGCTGAGGTGGGTGGATCACTTGAGGTCAGGAGTTCAAGACCAGCCTGCCAACATGGCAAAACCCCATCTCTACTAATAATACAAAAATTCACCAGGCATGGTGTTGGGTGCCTGTAATCCCAGCTACTCGGGAGGCTGAGGCATAAGAATCACTTGAACTCGGGAGGCAGAGGTTGCAGTGAGCCAAGATCATGCCACTGCACTCCAGCAGTGGGTGACAGAGTGAAACTGTGTCTCAAAAAAATAAAAATAAAAATAAATAAATAAATAAAATCTCATTGCCTAGAGAAGATTAATCAGGAAAAAGAAACAAAAGGTTGTCACTACACCCACCCAAGCAGACTTTTCATATTGCCTGAGAGAACTTATTTGCATACTAAGACAATCTTTGTATTGCAGTTCTGCTCCCTCACCTTCCCATAACTTGTCACCACCTTCCCCAGAACTCAGAGGACCTTTGTCCCAGGCTATTGTCTGTTCTTTGGGCCCATCTATCTCCCCTAAAAATTACTTATTCTTTGTATTAGTCCATTTTCACACTGCTATAAAGAATTGCCCATGACTGGGTACTTTGTAAAAGAAAGAGGCTTAATTGACACACAGTTCAGTATAGTTGGGAAGGCCTCAGGAAACTTACAATCGTGGCGTGGCGGCAAAGGGGAAGCAAGGCAATGCTTCTCCACAAGGCAGCAGGAAGGAGAAGTGCTGAGTGAAGGGGGAAGAACCCCTTATAAAACCATCAGATGTCACGAGATCTCATTCACTGTCATGAGAACAGCCTGGGGGAAACTGCCCCCAGGATTCAATTACCTCCACTTGGTCTCTCCCTTGACACGTGGGGATTAGAATTCAAGATGAGATTTGGGTGGGGACACAAAACCTAACCATATCACTCTTCCTCTAAAATTGCATCTATCTCCCTTGTGAAGAGGGTATTTAAACTTCATCTGTCAGGTCCTTCTTTGAGTTTCATACTTGGTGTGACTCCCATTGGCTTGCAAGTTAATAGCCTCTTCTCCTGTTAATCTGTCTTTTGTCTGTTTATTTATTTCTTTTTTTTTTTTTTTTTTGAGACGGAGTCTGGCTCTGTCGCCCGGGCTGGAGTGCAGTGGCCGGATCTCAGCTCACTGCAAGCTCCGCCTCCCGGGTTTACGCCATTCTCCTGCCTCAGCCTCCCGAGTAGCTGGGACTACAGGCGCCTGCCACCTCGCCCAGCTAGTTTTTTGTATTTTTTAGTAGAGACGGGGTTTCACCGTGTTAGCCAGGATGGTCTCGATCTCCTGACCTCATGATCCGCCCGTCTCGGCCTCCCAAAGTGCTGGGATTACAGGCTTGAGCCACCGCGCCCGGCTTGTCTGTTTATTTCAACAGACTCAATTATTGAACCCTCAGAGGGAAAGTTTAAACTTCCCTAACAAACACTCCACCCAACAATAGCAGAATATATATTCTTCTCTAGTGTATGTGGAACATTCTCCAGGGTAGACCTGATATTCTAGGCAATAAAGCAAATGTCAATACATTTAAAAGGATTGAAATAATGCAAAGTATGTTCTCCAAATACAATGGGATAAAATTAGAAATAAATAACAGAAATTTGGGGGATTTGCAGATATATGGAAATCAAACCACACTCTTAAATAGCCAATGGGTAAAAGAAGATATCACAAGAGAAATTAGAGACTACTTTAGGCCAGGCATGGTGGCTCATGCCTGTAATCCCAGCACTTTGGGAGGCCAAGGTGGGTGGATCACTTGAGGTCAGGAGTTCAAGACCAGCCTGGCCAACATGGTGAAACTCCTTCTCTACTAAAATACAAAAATTAGCTGGGCGTGGTGGTGCACACCTGCAATCCCAGCTACTCAGGAGGCTGAGGTGGGAGAATCATTTGAACCTGGGAGGCAGAGGTTACCGTGAGCCAATATTGCACCACGGCACTGCAGCCTGGGTGACAGAGCGAGACTCCCTCTCAAAAAAAAAAAAAAAAAAAAAAAAAAAAAGAAAAAGAAAATACTTTGAGATGAAATTAGCTAAAGATACAACATACATGGCTGGGCACAGTGGCTCATGCCTGTAATCCCAGTACTTTGGGAGGCCAAGGCGGGTGGATCGCTTGAGGTCAGGAGTTTGATACCAGCCTGACCAACATGATGAAACTCCATCTCTACTAAAAATACAAAAACTAGCCAGGTGTGATGACACATGCCTATAATCCCAGCTATTTGGGAGGCTGAGACAGGAAAATCACTTGAACGCAAGAGGCGGAGGTTGCGGTGCGCCAAGATCGTGCCAGCAGACTGGGTGACAGAGCAAGACTCTGCCTCACACGAAAAAAGAAAGATACAACATACTGAAGCTTACACATATGTAGCTAGAATACATAAATAACCACTTTCAGCATTTCTTCATTTCATTTTGTAGAAGAAATGAGAGACCATTTTTTAGATAGTTTCAGGTTCTAGGCATAAAGTCACAGTGTTTATCTATAGTGGTGGTAAATTAATGTTTGCTGAATAAATGAATCTGTGGAATTCCAGTGGCAAGAAGGTAAACCAAGGAATCAGGAGTCCCATGTTGGATTCTTATTTGATGAACCCCTTTCCTCTGACTCACCTTTTCTTTTCTTTTTTTCGAGACGGTGTCTTGCTCTATCCCCCAGGCTGGAGGGCAGTGGCGTGATCTTGGCTCACTGCAACCCTTGCCTCCCAGGTTCAAGCAATTCTCCTGCCTCAGCCTCCCGAGTAGCTGGGATTGCAGGCTTGTGCCACCACACCCAGTTAATTTTTGTATTTTTAGTAGAGACAGGGTTTCGTCATGTTGGCCAGGCTGGTCTGGAACTCCTGGCCTCAGGTGATCCGCCCGCTTTGGCCTCCCAAAGTGTTGGGATTACAGGTGTGAGCCAAAGCATCCGGCCTCTGACTCACTTTTTCATAAAAGCCACTTACCTGTTTATATTTTAGGATCTTTTGTAAATTCTTATCTTCCTCTCTCTTTCCTTTCCCTTTCCAGTAGGTGTTCTGCATTGGTTTCTGGTTTTAAACTCTCTACTTAATCTCTTAGCATATAACTTCTTTGGTCTTGCTACTAAACTAAGGGTTGGCAAACTACTGCCCAGGAGCCAAGTCCAGCCTACAGTTGACCTGAGAGTTGAGAAGAGTTTTTACTTTTTTTTTTTTTTAATTCTATTGTGTAGAGCTGGTGTGCAGTGACGTGATCACAACTCACTGCAGCCTCGAACTCCTATGTTCAAGTGATCCCACTGCCTCAACCTCCTGAGTAGCTGGGACCACAGGTGTTTGCTACCGTGTTTGGCTAATGGCTAATTTTTTTTTTCTTTTTTTTTTTTTTGGAGAGAGATAGTTTTGCTATATTGCCCAGGCTAGTCTCAATCTCCTTGCCTCAAGTGATCCTCTGGTCTCGGCCTCTCAAAGTACTGGGATTACGGGCATAAGCCACTGTGCCTGGCCAGTTTTTACTTTTTTTTTTAGACAGAGTCTCACTCTGTTGGCAGGCTGCAGTGCAGTGGCACGATCTCAGCTCACTGCAACCTCTGCCTCCTGGGTTCAAGCAATTCTCCTGCCTCAGCCTCTGAACAGCTGGGACTACAGGCTTGTGCCATCACACCAGCTAATTTTTGTAATTTTAGTAGAGACGGGGTTTCACCATATTTGCCAGGATGGTCTTGATCTCTTGACCTCATGATCTGCCCACCCCTACCTCCCAAAGTGCTGGGATTACAGGTGTGAGCCACCGTGCCCAGCCCAGTTTTAAAATTGTTAATTAATTGGAAAAAAAAAATCAAAGGAAGAATACTATTTCATGACACATATGTTGAGGCTGGGCACGGTGGCTTACGCCTGTAATCCCAGCACTTTGGGGGACTGAGGTGGGCAGATTGCTTGAGGTCAGGAGTTCGAGACTAGCCTGGCCAACATAGCAAAACCCTGTCTCTACTAAAAATACAAAAATTAGCTGGGCGTGGTGGCAGGTGCCTGTAATCCCAGCTACTCTGGAGGCTAAGGCAGGAAAATTGCTTGAACCCAGGAGGTGAAGATTGTGGTGAGCCAAGAAAGTGCCACTGCACTCCATCCAGCCTGGGTGACAAAGTGAGACTCCATCTCAAAAATAAAAAAATAAAAAATAAAAAAATCATGTGTAATTCACATTTCAATGATATAAATAAGATTTTATTGGAACACAGTCATGCCAGTTTGGCATTGTTTATGACTGTGTTCACAATACAATGGCGAAGTGGAGTAGCTACAACAGAGCTTATGGTCCACAAAGACTGAAATATTTCTATCTATTCCTTAATATTAAAAGTTTGCTAAGTTCTAAGCTTTTGCTCTAAGTTCTATGCTTTTGTACAATTATACTCATGACTTTGTGAAAGTTGTAAGAATCAAAATGGAGTCGCTTATGCCATAGCCCAACAAATAGGAGTCGGGAGGCCATAAAGGAGGGGCTCTCATGCACACATGTCTATGTTAAAATCTATTTTTAAATTACACTTCCTGAAAACCACAACCTTGAACAAGGCCACTACAACCTTACACACAGAATACTACAAGGACATCTGCCTAGCAACTCTCTGTTCAGCCTTGGAGTGATGCCACCCTTGTTATTGATCCTTGTAGCCAAGGTTAATAGTTTCAAAACAACTTATGTAACCTTGCTCATTTTGCCTTTAAAAACTTTGCCTTCCTTTCCCTCTCTGGGTACATCCATGGCCCTTCATGAGGTGCACACATATCCCATATTGCAATCTTGAGGATTCCCAAATAAACTCATTGTCTTTGGAGAATCTCTCTGTTGTTATTTTAGGTTGACAACTTTCTCTCTTCCCATGACAGTAAAGCCCTTTTCTTTCTTTCTGGTTTTTTTTTTTTTTTTTTTTTTTTTTTTAGATGAAGTTTCACCCTTGTTGCCCAGGCTGGAGTGCAATGGCGCGATCTTGGCTCACTGCAACCTCTACCTCTCGGGTTCAAGCAATTCTCCTGCTTTAGCCTCCCGAGTAGCTGGGATTACAGGCACGTGCCACCATGCCTGGCTAATTTTTTTTTGTAGTTTTAATACAGATGGGATTTCTCCATGTTGGTCAGGCTGGTCTTGAACTCCTAACTTCAGGTGATCCTCCTGCCTCGGCCTCCCAAAGTGCTGGGATTACAGGTGTGAGCCACTGCTCCTGGCCAACAAAGCCCTTTTCTCATTCAAAACCCTTTCTTCCCAATCCTTACCTGATTATCCCAGCTGGCCACATAATCCTCTTCACTATCTCTCAGCATTAGTTAATACAGCTCAACACAGTTGTAATTAACTTATAAGTTTTATATTTTATAAATATGTTGAATACTTGTTTACTATCATCTCTGTTTCATCATGAAGACTCCAAAGATTAGAACTTTCTATCTCCTGTCTATTTATATCCGGTATTTCTCTCCACACCCAAAGCAGTGCTCACGTTTTGGAGTCAGACATATCCCAGTTTGTGTTTCAACTCCACCACTCACAAAGCTGAGTAGGTTATGTGAATTTCCTGAGTCTCTTCATCTGCAGAATGGGTTTGTTATGAAGATTAAGCAGATGATGTACCATCGGGTCCAAGATTCTGGAAGTGCTCCATAACAGTAGTAATTATCAGTGGATAATTTCTTTATTTGTAATATGAAGATATTACCTTTTGCTCTTAATGGACATTATGGTAATGTAGTGAGAATTAAAATAAGTAGTAAGTCATTAGAAATAAAACTTCATGGTTTAATTGGAGCCCTGTAAAGACTAGCTGGAGAAGTTCAAGGCCTCAAATGAGATATTAGACTAATGAGGCTTTTGTCTGAATTTAACACATTTAACAAACCCTTCTTGGTTACTTACTGAGCTCCGCACTACCTAGGTCAAGCCTCATGTGGACATGAAAGACAGAAGGCCACATTTATCCTGGAGATTTGTATCTATATTGCGGGGGGAAAGGCATACGGACGTGAGCCATCCTCATACTTGTCCATATTTCTCTTCTCTCTCAGGAGGGATGATTCAGAGTCAGCAACTCACATATGCAGTACTGCACATGGAAAGTATTACTGTTACTCTGTGGGGAAATAAGTTTCTAAGTGCAGCAATCTGAAATTAATAACTTTCTCTGTGGAAACTCTCTTGACAACATCTCGAGATGAAGCCAAAGAGCACAATTTTTATGGCCTTGGATTATCTTCTCTGTCTGCTTGGCTTGCACTAGGCATGGATCTGTGAGCCAGAAATTCAGTTTTCCCCTTCGTTGTACAATTTGCCTGCCAGCTGGAGGCCTAATATAGCAGTGACTCAATTTCTCAATTCTCCAATTTATCCACCCATCGAATCAAGGCAAATAATCTCAATTTACTTATTAGAGGCTTTGGGGAACTCAAGAGAAAAAAACCAAAATCCTTACTGTGACTACAAAACATTTTGGTTGAGGACACAGGAAAAAGAGATTGGAAGTTGGAGATCAGTTTTCTTTTACTTTCAATGGAAAATATTTCTATGATAAAGCCTGTTATTTATATTATGATAAATATTTGTGTCCGCATGCAGGGAGCATATAGATGTTGAGGGAGAAAGTAATTTAGGAAAGAAATAGAAGGGTGGCAACATCTTTTCCACAAAAGCCACAGCACTGCAGACATGCCTAAAGATTGCAGTTGTTGCTCCAATAGCCGTATGTGGCAGGCTGACAAATTCTTCTTTCTTTCTTTTTTTTTTTTTTTTCCAGAGATTGTGTCTCATTATGTTGCCCAGGTTGGTCTCAAACTCCTGGCTCCTGGGCTCATGTGATCCTCGAGTCTCAGCCTCTCAAAGTGCTGGGATTACAGATGTGAGCCATTGTGCCCAGCGGACAAATTCTTTTTTATTCTTTCTTACATGTAAATTTAGACAATCTGGACAAAGAAGTCTGGATTTCTACTTTCCACTGCTGAAATTTTTAAAAATTTCAAATTAGATTTTTGCACCCTTTATACAAGACTACATGGCAGGACATTACATTTGATTCAGTGTACCTGATTACATTTAAAGGTTGTTTTTCTGGATTAAAAACAACAACTGAGGGACAGAGTAAGGAGCCTCTAAATAGACTTCAGAGCTTGGAATGTTGCTACATTTGTTCACTCTTCCAGCATGTTAATATGTGAGACTAATACTTGGAAATAGCGACAGATACGGAGAAGTTTGGATACTGAGAGAGAACTCAAAGTGAAGATGGTAAACATCTAGAGTTTTTATTGATTACAATTTTCTCATATATACAGAAACCTCAGGGTGTGTTTGAAACACTGCTCTCTTTTAAAATACATAATTAACTAAACTTCACAATTAGAAGCTAAGACAATAATCATATTAATACAACCTCTACACTGCCAACTTGGAAAGGCAATGAAGAAGAAATGGGAATTGCAACAAGCTTCAGAGATGGAAGATTTTTTTTTTCTCTGTAGGACATGTGGGTAGAAGCAATTGCAGGTGGCTGGGTGTGAAAGAAACAGAGCTTGCAAGCCTGCTATATAACTATACTGTGCTAGATGCCATTGGGAGGTAATAAGATTTAAAAGACAAATACTCTTGTCTTCACAAAGCTTATAATTTAGTTGTGCAATACTGGTTAAGAAAGCTGGCTTATTGGAGTTGTATTCCAGCTTCACCGCTTAGTAGCTCTGTATCATTGGGTGAGATATTTAACTTCTTTGGGCATAACTTCCTCATCTGTGAAACACTGATAATTGTATCTCCTATATGGCAGCTATGCCGGCATCCTTTCTGTTCTTCCACAAGGCAATCTCTCTCTGGACCACCCTTTGCACCTGTTCCTGTGGCCGGGAAAGCCTTTAGCATGGCCAAACCCTTCAAGTTTTGACTTCCAAGTCACCGACTCAGGGAACTGTTTTGGAAAATATGGTTTCTGATTCCGCAGATGAGGCTGTTAAAATACTAAAGAACTGCATAAACATGAGGATGTTATTATAATCATCCACCCTAAGTAGCATTTGAAATCCAAGCAGTTCTCAAGGATTTAGGGTTAGCAAACATTTACTGTAAAATGTCAGATAGCAAGTATTCTAGGGTTTGCAGGCCATAATAAACAAAAAGGTGCTGCTGTGTTCCAATAAAACTTTATTTATGGACACTGAAACTTGAATTTCACGTACTTTTCACAGTCACGGTGACAGACCGGATTTTGCCCCCTCCCTGTCGCTGGCTGACCCCTGGTTTATGAGTATGGCAGATAAAAGAAGGGAGTGAATAAGAACCACGATTCTGCTGCCAGACACCAGGGATCAGGTTGCTGCTGTGAAGATTGTCAACCTCTCTGGTTGCCAACGACCTGGAGAATGGTGCTTGTGGTTCCTGTGTCAGGGTGGTTGTGCTGAAGGCTGGATGAGGGCACGTAAGTGAAGCTCAGGGCTTGGCTCGAGGTGCTCAGCAGCAGCATCGCCCTTTCTTTGGGCTGGCCTGTTAGTAATTCGTTTTTAGTGGAATCGAATACAACACTTGAGCCTCGGAGGCTCAGGTCGTCGGAGCGACTACACCCGGGCCGGGGGACCTCGGGGCGGCGGCTCAGGGCTAGGTTAGGCCGGGCCGGGCCGGGCCGGGCAGGGCGGCGCGAGTCGGGGGCGGGGCGGCGGCGTAGCGTCGCCGTCGTAGTCCCCGCCTCTTCCCCAGGGGCCGCGTCGGAGCCTCGGCGGCGGCGGCGCTTACACCTTGAGAGGAGCGTCTCGCCCGGGAGCAGCGGCGGCCATCGAGACCCACCCAAGGAGCGTCCCCCTCGGCCTCCCAGCGCTCCCAGGCCGTAGCGGCTGCGCCCATTTAGCTAGCTTGCTCGCTCGCTCTCCTTCCCTGCTGCCGGCTGCGCCATGGCGTTGGCGTTGGCGGCGCTGGCGGCGGTCGAGCCGGCCTGTGGCAGCCGGTACCAGCAGGTAAGCGGCGCCCAAGTCCCGCCCCGGACTCCGTCCCCCGGCTCTGCCGTGTCCGCTGGCCGCCTCAGGCCTCTCGGGCCGGCCCGCGGCCAACTCGACGCCGGGGCTTGGCAGGCCGCGCTGGGCCTGGAGGGGCGGGTCGGGCCCCGGGCTCGGATTCGAGGCTGCCGCGGGCCCGGCCTGCCCCTCTGCGACCCCGGGTGGGACTCCGGCGGTGGAAAGCCCTCCTCCCGGCCTCGTTTCCCGCATTTCCCAGGGCGGGCGGGTCCCTGAGTCAGAACCCGAGACCCACAGGCGGCATCGATCTGAGGCATTCGTTTTTCGTTTTTCCACCTTTGGTTTGATGTCATTGGAAAAGAAAGAAAGAAAAAAGCAAGAAACGGAAACTGGGTGGTGAGAAAAGATTAAAATCTCTGCTGCTGCCGATAGCTCCCCACAAGATGCTATTGCTCAGGGTTTCAGAGCCTAGTTTGTCGAAACCCTTCCCCCTCGCCTCCGTTTTAAGACAAAAGTAAAAAATGAAGCAAGAGACAAACCCGCAGTTTGCAGTAGATTTGGAAGAGGCGATGTTTGGCTGTGGTGATGCCCCAAAAGGGAGGGCTACGATGAAGTCTGCAGGGCGTGTGCCGGGTGTATTTTAAATGCTTGGAAGTGACGTTTGAAGAGATTTGATGGCATAGCTGAGGAGGAAATGTATAGGGAATGATTGGATCATTTTCTCGGGTCTGATTTATAAATTGAGGCCCCAGGGAAAAGAGCTGCTTGTTTCACTCCCCGTCTGTAGCTAAGTTCCCCCAGGAAATTTAGAGACCTTCTGCAGGATTTTTAGAAATGTTAATCTAACATATCGTAATTGTGGGAATTGAGCCAGGTGGTAAACTGATGTTGCCTGGAACCGCAAATAACGGCTTGTGTTTGTCATGTTTCACATGGTTTCGGTGCATACAGATGTCAATCCTGCTTTTATCAAATAAAATGTCCTATCTTAGACGAGCTACAATTTTATATTTTAGAAATAAGGAAAGCCAGTACGATGAAAACGTAGATTAACCCTGGTGCGGCTGGTTACTGGTTTGTTTTGCTATCATCAGCCATGTGTTGCAGTCCGCCCCCACTCAGGATTGGACTCCTAAAATGACTAGTTAAGAATTTCGCTTCTTGGTTTTATAAACACGGCCCAAATTGTGGCAATGCAGTTAATCCTTAGATCTTTTCAGAGCACATGGATCTAGCACATGCTTTTTTTTGTATGACCTTGGGCAGCCTGTGGGTTCCTTACTGCTTTAATAAAATGGGAATAACAGATGTCACTTAACTGTGACATCTTTGCAAAGTGACTTGCAAACAGTGTTTGTAAATCACCCATACTGTATACTGTCATCTGATTTCATCCTTTTCATCCTGACTTGGATAAGGCGAACAAGCAGAAGAACTGTGGTTTTTCTTTGTACTGCCATCTTCTTGAGCTATTAGGTAATGCCGATATACTGCTAGAATACAAAAAAATTGCTGGAGTGTCAAAATCATGTATTCCTTAGTGTGGCATTTAATATTTTTTAGTTATGCAGAATTGAAGTATCAAAAAAACGAAAAAAAGAAAATCTTCCTAGAAAAATTGTAGAAGATGAAAGCCCAAAAAACTGCAATACCTTCCGTAAACAAAAACCAAATAGATAACCGAAGGTAATATTTTAATGTGCATTCTTGTGGGTTTATAGCTATATTATAGATCAGTGTATGTGTGTACAGATAAGGAATGCAGGAAGGCTAATATTGATTTTTTTATGCAACAATCACAGTACTAAGTAATTTACATCCATTTTTTAAAAAAATTTAATCCATACCAGACCCTTATGAACCAGGGTTTGTTCTCATTGTCAAAGACTGAAAGTGGCTCAGTAACTTGCCTCAAGGTCACAAGCTGCTAAGTAGTGATTACAAGGATATACACACACTCACCTACTTAAAACACAGGCTCACAGTCCAAATATAGGTGTATGCATTAGCAGATATATGCACATGCATATGTATTCTCTTATGTACCCATATATACATGTACAGACATATCTTTGTACATTCGTGTGCAGTTTTATGAGCCCCTGATCATACTTGCACATACTTTTGCACGTGTTCATGTGTATCTTGTTCTCAGACATGTGCATTCATACATTTGCATATGTGTATCATTCACATGTATCTACAAAGGCATACTAGATAAATAATGAAATGGGTTCATATTTCTATTTTGTAATGTTCTTCACACAATGTTATTAACATTTTCTATATAAAATATTTTTAATGTCTATGGCATGTAATTGTATGGATGAATCGTAATTTAACTAATTGCCTATCTTTGGTCACTAAGAATGTTTATAGTTTTTTTCTTTTTTTTTTTTTTTTTTTTTTTTTTGAGACGGAGTCTCGCTCTGTCGCCCAGACTGGAGTGCAGTGGCGCGATCTCGGCTCACTGCAAGCTCCGCCTCCCGGGTTCACGCCATTCTCCTGCCTCAGCCTCCCAAGTAGCTGGGACTACAGGCGCCCACCACCACGCCCGGCTAATTTCTTTTTGTATTTTTAGTAGAGACGGGGTTTCACCGTGTTAGCCAGGATGGTCTCGATCTCCTGACCTCGTGATCCGCCCGCCTCGGCCTCCCAAAGTGCTGGGATTACAGGCTTGAGCCACCGCGCCCGGCCTATAGTTTTTTTCATTGACTGAAACTTATTTTACATACATCTTCAGCCGTTTCCTTAGCATAAATTACTAGACATGGAAATGCCTGGTCAGAGAATATACATATTTAAAAGGCTTTTGAATTATAGAATGATGGTGAATTGTCCAGGCAACTTGATAGGAACATGATACTCTGGTTGTCACACAGGGCTGTTCTGACTTCTATTTGATCTGGTTAATCAAATTGAGCTACTTTTCTCACCAAGTAAATGTAATGGAAAACTGTATGATTCATAAATGCAAACACAGTTTTGTCTTTATAGTCTTTTTATTGGTAGCGTAATATGTGGACAACTTGAATTTAGCATAGTAGTGACAGACTATGCAGAAAGGCTAGGCTCAGCCAGGTGCGGTGGCTCACACCTGTAGTCACAGCACTTTGGGAGGCTAAAGCGGGCAGATCACTTGAAGTCAGGAGTTCGAGACCAGCCTGGCCAACATGGCAAAACCCTGTCTCTACTAAAAATATAAGAACTAGCCAGGTGTGGTGGCACTCGCCTGTAATCCCAGCTACTTGGGAGGCTGAGGCAGGAGAATTGCTTGAACCTGGGAGGCAGAGTTTGCAGTGAGCCGAGATTGTGCACTGCACTCCAGCCTGGGCGACACAGTGAGACTCTGTCTCAAAAAAGCAAAACAAAACAAAACGAAAAACGGCCAGGCAAGGTGACTCATGCTTGTAATCCCATCACTTTTTGGGAGGCGGAGGTGGGCAGATCACGAAGATCACGAGGTCAAGAGATTGAGACCATCGTGGCCAACATGGTGAAACCCCATCTCTATTAAAAATACAAAAATTAGCTGGGAATGGTGGCGTGCACCGGTAGTCCTAGCTTCTTAGGAGGCTGAGGCAGGAGTATCACTTGAACCCAGGAGGCAGATGTTGCAGTGGACTAAGATCGTGCCAGTGCACTCCAGCCTGACGACAGAGCAAGACTCTGTCTAAAAAAAAAAAAGCACGGCGTGGTGTGCACCTGTAATCCCAGCTACTTGGAAGGCTGAGGCAGGAAAATCACTTGAACTCAGGAGGCAGAGGTTGCAGTGAGTCGGGATCGCGCCACTGTACTCCAGCTTGGGTGAGCAAGACTCTGTCTTAAAAAAAACAAAGGCGCCAAGGTGGGTGGATCATGAGGTCAGGAGATCAAGACCATCCTGGTTAACATGGTGAAACCCTGTCTCTACTAAAAATACAAAAAATTAGCTGGGTGTGGTGGCGGGTGCCTGTAGTCCCAGCTACTCGGGAGGCTGCGGCAGGAGAAACCTGGGAGGCAAAGGTTGCAGTGAGCCAGGATTGCACCACTGCACTCCAGGCTAGGCGACAGAGCGAGACTCTGCCCACCCGCGACTCTGCCCACCCGCCCCCCCCCAAAAAAAAAAAGAGGCTTGGTTTATAGGTTCCCTGTGGCATTATTTTGTTTTTTTTGTTTGTTTTTTTTTTTTTCATTTTGAAACTGAGACTGTGTCTCAGACAGTACGGAAGCACTATTTTAGAAAGACCTAAGTAGGCCCATACTGAGTGCTGAGAAACCTGTTGCGTGTTTCTCTCTCTGAGGATGTTAACTCCCGTTCATCCGTAGATGAACGCAGATCTTCTGCAGTAGATCTGTGCATGAATTTTGCCAGTTCATTCCAAGTATTTTAGGATACTTGGATTTCAATTCAGTGTAAGTGGGTGATGATGACACTGCCATGTAGGTTCAAACAGATTACAGAATGCTTAGTTCTGGACTTGCCTCATTACCTGCTAAAGAAGTTGCCCATTTGTAAGCGTCACCAATACTCTGTATTATAGTTTGATGACATTGTAGAGCAGCTTTTGAAATGGTATAGTTTTGGATAAATTCTCTCAGGATTATGAAGGAATATTTTGATGAGCGTAAGAATTTCATCTCTGATAGGTCAAACCATATTCATGTTAAATTATTAGATGAAGTAATGATCCTGGAGGAAGGAATGAATAGTGCTCATGTGGCTTTTTTGCTTATTTTTCAGTTTCAAAAGAAGTTATAATTTTTTTTTTTTTTTTTTTTTTGAGACGGAGTCTCGCTCTGTCGCCCAGGCTGGAGTGCAGTGGCGCGATCTCGGCTCACTGCAAGCTCCGCCTCCTGGGTTTACGCCATTCTCCTGCCTCAGCCTCCTGAGTAGCTGGGACTACAGGCGCCCGCCACCGCGCCCGGCTAATTTTTTGTATTTTTTAGTAGAGACGGGGTTTCACCGTGGTCTCGATCTCCTGACCTTGTGATCCGCCCGCCTCGGCCTCCCAAAGTGCTGGGATTACAGGCGTGAGCCACCGCGCCCGGCCTAAGAAGTTATAATTATATCACAGAATGCCTCTTAGGTTATGTCAAAGTTTCTTAAGTTATATGCTGTATTTGTGGTCCACATGGTCAGTGATCAAAGAAAATTTATAAAAATATTAGGAAGACGGATAAATTATTCCTTTGAAAACTTTTAATTGTGGTAAAATACATATAAAATTTACCATGTTAACCGTTTTTAAGTATATAGTTTAGTGGCATTAAGTATATTCACATTGTTGTGGAACCAGTCCGTCTCCAGAGCTTTTTCACCTTGCAAAACTGAAACTCCATATTCATTAAACAATAACTCTCCTTTCCCCCCTCCTCCAGCCCCTGGAAACCGCCATTCTGCTTTCTGTGAATTTGACTACTCTAGGTACTTCTCATAAGTGGAATTAGATAGCATTTGTCCTTTTGTGACTGGCATATGTCACTTAGCATAGTATCTTCAGAGTTCATCCATGTTGTAGCATGTGTCAGAATTTCCTGCCTCTTTAAGGCTGAGTAATAGTCCATTTTATATATGTACCACATTTTGTTTATGCATTCATTTGTTGATGGATGCTTGGTTTGCTTCTACCTTTTGGTCATTGTGAGTAATGCTGCTATAAAAAACATGAGTCTACAGATATCTTTCAAGTCCCTGCTTTCAGTTCTTTTGGATATACCCAGAAATGGAATTGCTGGGTTATATAGCAATTCTATTTTTAAGTTTTCGAGGAACTCCCATACTGTTTTCCATAGCAGCTTCACCATTTTATATTCCCACCAGCAATGTATAAGGATTCCAATTTCTCCATATCCTCAACATACTTGTTCTCGTTTTTGTTTTTTTGATAGTAGCCATCTAATGGGTGTGAAGTGGTATCTCATTGCAGTATTAATCCCTATTTCCCTAATAGTTAGTGATGTTGAGCATCTTTTCATGTGCTTATTGGCCATTGATATTTTCTTTAGAGAAAATGAGTATTCAAGTTCTTTGCTTATTTTCGAATTGAGTTTTTTGTTTCATTGTTGAGTTGTAGGAGTAATTTCTTCATGATGTTTACGTTTTCAGCTTTTACTATGGAAATTTCAAACACATACAATAATAGAGTAGTATAAGAAAGGTTCTGCACCATCACCTAGCTTCAGCAATTGTGAATGAATGGCCAATATTATTTCATTTATACTCACCACATTATTTTGAAACGAATCCTAGAAATCATATATTGATAAATGTTTATATGTGTAACTCTTAAAAGAAAACAAATGGTGTGATACTTCAAGAAGATATCACTTGAGGAATATATCATGAGAGCTCTCTTGTAATCTGTGAGGAGTATGGAAACAGGATTTGTCAGTGTCGGGCTGTGGATCCATAACTAACTGTTGTTTGTATTGATTGGTCTCAATCTTACCAAGCCTCATCCTTTTTTTTTGTAGCAGTGATAGATTCCTGTTAATCTATCCTTGTTTTCTTACCTGATCCCATGGGTGACCACTTGTTAGGCAAGATTTGTTTGGCTTAATCATACTGTGTCCTGAAAACAGGGCAGCGCTTCCTGGTTTAGGCAGAAACCAAGGCCCAGTTGAACTGCTCTAGGGAATTTTGCTCTAAGCTGATGCCACCAGTAGTTTGACTGCACATAACTTCAAATTGTTTTATGCTAGACATCAATTATATTTCATTATTTTATGCTAGGGTATAAAGTAAATCCTACCATGAGAGTAACTTCCTATTTTTATTAAGAAAGAAAAAAAGGCTCAAAGAGATTCAAGTGACATCCTCAGATTTATTTGTTTTTAGGGCTTTAAAATAATTATTTTGGTTTCTTAAAATGTTCTTATTTTATCTTTGAGCAAGTACAATAGCTTAGAAGAATTATATTCTTTTTTCTTTTCTTTTTTTTTTTTGAGACAGAGTTTCGCTCTTCTTGCCCAGGCTGGAGGGCAGTGGCACGATCTTGGCTAACTGCAACCTCTGCCTCCCAGGTTCAAGCGATTCTCCTGCCTCAGCCTCCTGAGTAGCTGGGATTACAGGTGCCTGCCACCACGCCCAGCTGATTTTTTGTATTTTTAGTAGAGATAGGGTTTCGCCATATTGGCCAGGCTGGTCTTGAACTCCTGACCTCAAGTGATCAGCCTGCCTCGGTTTCCCAAAGTGCTGGGATTACATGTGTGAGCCACTGCGCCCAACCTATATTCTTATAATAATGGACAATTTAGATAAAGCAACTTTAATACTTCTGTTCCATTCGTACTGAAAATTGGCTTGATGGTTTATCTTTTTCTCAAGTCATTGTTGCCAATAAGCTAGGCAACTGGCAAATATCATGTATGAAATTTTTTGGGTTTGACATACTTTCCAGTGGTAATTGCTTCTAGTGGTTGACTAGGTGGGGGTATGAGTCAGAGTAGGCTCTGGGTATCCACAGGTTGCACATTTGCAGATTCAACCAACTGTGGATTGAAAATGGGGAAAATAACAATACAATAATAAATAATAATACAAGTAAAATATACACTATAACAGCTATTTTACATAGCATTTACATTGTATTAAGTGTTATAAGGTGATTTAAAGTACATGAGGTAGGTTATATGTAAATACTATACCATTTTATGTCAGAGGCTTGTGCATCCTCAGATTTTGGTATCTGTGGGGAGTCCTGGAAATAGTTCCCACCAAATACTGATGGATGACTGTGTAATATGTCTTATTAACTTGATCAAGTACGGTAGTAAAGCAAGTATAACCTGATAACACTTAGCACATCCTGCTCTTACAATAAGGCTTACTCATTATTTTTCTGAATAACACAATTTATATTAAATGTCCTAAATACTAGCACTGATCAAGTTTAAGAACATTCCTAGTGAAATATTTTCTTATTGATTAATGCGGTTCCCTTCATATGTATATTTCTTTTCTTTCTTTCTTTCTCTTCCTTTTTTTTTTTTTTTTTTTTTGAGGCAGAGTCTTCCTCTGTTACCCAGGCTGGAGTGCAGTGGTGCAGTCTCAGCACACTGCAACCTCTGCCTTCCAGGTTGAAGCAATTCTCCTGCCTCAGCCTCCTGATTAGCTGGGACTATAGGCACTTGCCACCATGCCCGGCTAATTTTTGTTTTTTTAGTAGGCGTGGGGTTTCACCATGTTGGCCAGTCTAGACTTAAACTCCTGATCTCAAATGATCTGCCCACCTCGGCCTCCCAAAGTGCTGGGATTACAGGTGTGAACCACCATGCCCAGCCTACCTTCATATGTATTTTTTTCTTTTCTTTTCTTTTCTTTTCTTTTCTTTTCTCCTCTTCTTTTTTTTTTCTCAGACAGGTCTGGCTCTGTCACCTAGGCTGTAGTGCAGTAGTGAGATCTCGGCTCAATGCAATCTCCGCCTCTCGGGTTCAAGAGGTTCTTGTGCCTCAGCTTCCCGAGTAGCTGGTATTACAGATGTATTCCACCATGCCCAGCTAATTTTTGTATTTTTAGTAGAGACGGGGTTTCACCATGTTGTCCAGGCTGGTCTCGAACTCCTGGCTTTAAGTGATCTGCCTATCTCTGCCTCCCAAAATGCTGGGATTACAGGCATGAGCCACCGTGCCCAGCCCATATGTGTAATATATTTCTTATCCCTGAGCAATTTAGCATAATCTTTGACAGTTTTTCTGTTTTTGTCTTTTAAATTAGTTTATCTCAGCCATATCAATTAGTAGTTACCATAATCAGAGGCTTGAATACAAGTTGGAGGTCTGTCTGGAGACTGGACAGTTTATGAATAGAGATATAAGGGCTTAGGGAATGGTGCCTGTTTAATAATGATTTCATTTTCTTTATCATTCAATGCTTAAATGTGGTGTTTAGAATTAAACATTTTGTATTATACAGTAATACATTCTTCATGTGCTAGATTCAGACAGTAACTTTCTAAAGAAAAACTTGATTTCCCTTTCCTTCCTATCTCTTCCCAGAGCTGTAACTGCTCCTCAAATTTGGTGTGCGTTCTACAGGCTTTTTTTTTTTTTTTTTTTTGAGACAGGGCCTCACTCTGTCACCCGGGCTGGAGTGCAGCGGCGCAATCTCGACTCACTGCAGCCCTGCATCTTCAGGCTTTCTTCTTAACCTTTCCTTCGCTTTAAATGTTTTTTAAATAAATCTGTACTTTCAAATAGACCACAAGTGCTGCTCTCATCACATCATATCAAGAATGCACACTGTCAACATGACTTACCATTGTTGACATTGGCCTTGACTTTACTTTTTGGAACTTTTTTCCCCTAAGATGGGT
Organism: Macaca mulatta; assembly: GCF_049350105.2. Lineage (NCBI taxonomy): Eukaryota > Metazoa > Chordata > Mammalia > Primates > Cercopithecidae > Macaca > Macaca mulatta. The sequence continues at coordinate 150,974,955 of NC_133411.1, forward strand.
TCCTGCTATGTTGCTACCCAGGCTGGCCTCAAGCTCCTTGCCTCAAGCGATCCTTCCCCCCCAGCCTCCTGAGTAGCGGGGACCACAGGCATACACCACTACGCCCAGCTGAAACATTTTGAATTTTTCAGAAACACAGAAGACAGTAGAGAGTTTCTATATGCCCTATGCCCACCTTTCCCTATTAGCATCTTGTATCAGTGTGGTACATTTTTCACAATTATTGAACAAATATTAGTACATTGTTATCAACTAAAGTCTGTACTTTATTCAGATTTTCTAAGTTTTTACCTAATGTCCTTTTTCTGTTCCAGCATCCCATCCAGGATCCAGGATGATATAATGTGGTAACGTTACATTTAGTCGTCCTGTCTCCTTAGGCTCCTCTTGGCTGTGAGTTTCTCAAACTTTCCTTGTTTTTGATGAGCTTGGCAGTTTTGAGGAGTACTGGTCAGGTCTTTGTATAATGTTCCTCAATTGGGGTTTGTCTAATGTTTTTCTCATGATTAGACTGGGGTTGTGGATTTGGGGGCAGACCACAAGTAAAGTGCTGTTCTCATCACATCATATCAAGAATGTACACTGTCAGCATGACTTATCATTGTTGACATTGACCTTGATCACCTGGCTGAGGTAATGTTTGTCAGTTTTCTCTTCTGTAAAGATACTTGTTACCCCTCTTTCCATACTTACTCTTGGGAAGGAAGTCACTATACATAGTCCACACATAAGGAGTGGGGAGTTATGTTAACACCTCGCTGAGGGCAAAGCATTGACATGAATTATTTGGAATTTTCCTGCATGGGACATTTGTCTCTTCTCTGATAATTTGTTTAGTGTTTATATCTGTATAGACTCATAAATATTTTATTCTTCTAATTATAATCCAGTAACTGCTTTATTTTATTGCTTAAATTGCATACCTCCATCATTGTGGATTTTTTTTTTAAACCACTTCCATACATTTTGGCACTAGGCTCATCTTATATATTTCCTGCACTATCCTAGAATCAGGCATTTTTCCAAGGAGCCGAGGTTCCTTTTATTGAAAAATAATACTACAGACCAAGATCTGTGCTCCTTGCTACTAGGGTGTCATTACTTTTAGGCCTTCTAAGCTGACAGAGCAAGGAACTATATATGTCTGTATATTAATCTGTGGGTACGCACATCTGGAACTATTTCTGTGTGTACCATCTATCTATATTAAGCTGAACATAAGTTCATACTAGTATCTCCACCTCTAATTCATTACCATATGGGTCGCTCTAGCCTACTCCCCTTACCTATAAACTCCCACTCCAACATTGAGAAACCTGGCTCACTTCCACCATCCATTTACATAATTCTTCAGTTCTGATATACATGTGTAAGTTGTATCAGAATTGTTAACCCACACCCCTGTGGGAAATAGTATTATAACCACTGCAGGACAAAGCGTATGTACAGTTCCTTTTGCCTTTAGTCTTAAAAACTCTACTTATTTCCAAATGTTCCTTAGGTCAGCACCTGTTCCTCCACCCACTTGAGTGAGGTTGTTTCAAACATTTATAATACAGTTATCTTGTTTTGTCACATTTTGCATACATCCTCCAGCCACCTAAGTGGATTTTAAAAATTTGCATGCCTTAAGATTCTTTCTTTGTGCTATCAAGTTCTACAAATTTTCACAAATGCATACTGTCTTATTTTTTCCTTTTAAACAACGCATTTTACGAAAAATGGTAGGACTGATTTCTCTTTATTTTCCAAATTTTCTAATGATCATGTTTGCTTTCTAAGTACCTTTAAAGAACATTTTTTTTAGAAATAATTTTAAACTTAGAGAAGGTTGCAAGAATAGTATAACGCTCATTATCTATTACCGAATTCATCTTAGACTCATTGTTAAATTTTGATTAACTATGAAATACAATCCTATAAAAATTGAAAGCACTACAGATAAAACCCAGGTTCCTTTAATCATCACAGTCCTTTCTCTATAGAATTCAGTGTTTGTTTAGCTATTTGTTATCAAATAATAATAATTATTATTATTTTTGAGATGGAATCTCGCTCTGTTGCCCAGGCTAGAGTGCAGTGGTGCGATCTCAGCTCACTGCAATCTCTGCCTCCGGGGTTGAAGCAATTCTCCTGCCTCAGCCTCCCTAGTAATTGGGATTACAGTCATGCACCATCATGCCCTGCTAATTCTTGTATTTTTAGTAGAGATGGGGTTTCACTATGTTGGTCAGGCTGGTCTCAAACTCCTGACCTCAGGCGATCTGCCCGCCTTGGCCTTCCAAAGTGCTGGGATTATAGGCATGAGCCACTGCACCCGGCCCAAACTAACTTTATGTTTATAAATCTCATCTACAGCCATACCACCCTGAACGTGCCCAATCTCTTCTGTTTATAAATCTCGTTTTCACTTCTACTTCTAGCAGTACCTGGTGCCACCGTTCTTGAGCTTTTGGGGGATACAAAACAGTTTTTTGGCTTTCTGGTTTAGGATTTAGCTTTCTTGGGTCTGCTGAGTCAGTTACCACTTGTCATCCCGCTTCTAGCTTTCAGAAATTAATTGCTGCTTCCTTTTCTGTTGCTTGTAAGTTTTTTGTCTTTAAACAAGCAACATTTTACTCACATTTATATTTAAGAGGGTTTCAGGAGGAATAAGACTCAAGTGTCTAATCTTTAATTGGACATTATACAGTAATTGTAATTACTTATTTGTGTTTCGTTTGCTAAACTTGCAGACTTAGTGAGGCCAAAAACACCAGCCAAGTCACTGTTCTGTCCCCAGACCCCACATCAGTTGTGGCCTGACACATTTAATGAGTGTTGTTAAATTAACCTAGCAGTTGAATACTTGTAGAACGAAACATTCTGTGATGATAGTTTAATAGGAAAGGTATTAAATGCTTGATGTACCTACTTTTTGGCTCTCATTGTTCTTGCAGGAAGAGAGGACCTCATGACCAGGCCTGAATCAAGGTGGACTCTCCTGAATAGAATACCTTTTCCCACCCATAATGTCTGCCTGAGTATGCTCTACTCTAGGCTAATAAGCAAGCATAACTTTTGGAACTTCTCACTATCAGAGCTGAGCAGGCTGCAGTCAACATGCAAGCCTGGGTTCTAGGCATGGCTCTGTCACTGTCTTTCAGTGTCTACATTTGATTTCACTGCCTTTTCAATGTGGAATATTCCATTTTTGGGATATGCCAATTGGTTATTTTTAGAAGAAACAATATTGTAGGAATTACATTGTGATCAAGATAAGTTTTCCTTCATATGAAAACTTTAATTGAACGTCTGAGCACTTATTGCTAAGTGCTGTAGATTGAATACTAAATGTTAAACACTGCTTATTTCTAAAGTGATAAAGGTTGGAGATGTCTGTTTCTCCCTTGGTGTTTCTTTTCTGTTACTTCTTTTTAAAATTGGTAACTATAGAGCCATACTATTCTTTTCATTTTTATTGTGAAATTATGGATGCATATGAAAGGATACAAGTATATATGTACCTTATGCAAAATAATAATAAATCAGAGACCTGTGACTACCATCCAAATCATAGCAATCTTTTTTGAAAGTTTGTTTGTTTCACACGTATTCTTTTAGACCAGTCAGTAGGAGAGAGCTGCTTTTGCCTTAGTTGCTTTGTAAGGCCACGTTTCTCCTCAATTCTTCCATGTTTAAAATGCACTCCTTGTGCTAAGTAGTGATGGGGATACCATAACTGCCACTCTCCATTCCTGAAACCATCATCACTGTCCTCTCTACAGTTATAGCAGTCATCTGTGTATGGCTACATGCATAGCCTGTGAATTTATTTGGAGATTTGTAAAGTAATATGAATACTTTTCATAGATGTGAACTGGTAAGTTAAGATGGTATTAAGAATAGCTGCTGTTTCTTCAGGTAAGTTTCTGTTAGAAATCCACCTCCATGCCTATTTTGGCCAACACTCACTAATGTATCCATGCTGTGCCACTCACTGGTAAGTGCTGGGGTGAATGCATTGATAAACCATGCAAAGGTCTCAGTCCACAGAGGGCTCACAGTCTGCATCATCAGTATTCCTCATACAGTGTTTTTCTATTCCCATTTCTGAATTGTTAGCGAAGTATGATATATGTATAAAAACATGTACAATCATAAATGTGCAGCTCAATGAATTTTCACAAACTGAACTTGCACAGCTAACTAGTATGCTCTACTCTAGCATACTAAATCCAGAAACAGAATTACCAGCACTCCAAAAGGTCCCTTCAGGGCCTTTCCAGTCACTCTCCTCCCAGGGCATACTCACTGGTATGTTTAGTTTGTCTGTTCTTTAAAAAAGTCTTTATATGAACCTGATCATACAGTAAATACTGTTTTGAGTCTGGCTTCTTTTGCTCAACATGATTTTGCAAAATTTACCCATGTGGGTTACAGTTTATTCATGCACACTGCTGTCTCATTTTGTGAAAATACCACAATTTAGTTACCTCTTCTACTGTAGATAGGCATTTCAGTAATTTCCAGTTTTATGAATACTGTTGCTTTGCCCCTCCTTATATGTCTTTTGGTATCATATGTAAATGTTTCTGTTGGACATATAACTAGGAGTGGAATTGCTGGATATGTGTAAATTCATCTTTTGTTGATATTGGCAAACAGTTTTCTAAAGTACTTGTACAGGTTTATACTCCCATCAGTAGTGTAGTGTGAGAGTTCTGTTTATTATATATCCTCGATAACATTTGGTATTTTCTGCTTTTTATTTCGGTCGTCATCTGTGGTTTTAATTTTCATTTTTTTTTTTTTTTTTTTTTTTTTTTTTGAGACGGAGTCTCGCTTTGTCGCCCAGGCTGGAGTGCAGTGGCCGGATCTCAGCTCACTGCAAGCTCCGCCTCCCGGGTTTACGCCATTCTCCTGCCTCAGCCTCCCGAGTAGCTGGGACTACAGGCACCCACCACCTCGCCCGGCTAGTTTTTTTTTTTGTATTTTTAGTAGAGACAGGGTTTCACCATATTAGCCAGGATGGTCTCGATCTCCTGACCTCGTGATCCGCCTGTCTCGGCCTCCCAAAGTGCTGGGATTACAGGCTTGAGCCACCGCGCCCGGCCTACTTTAATTTTCATTTCTATAATGACTAGTGAAATAGAGCACCGTTTTGTAAGTTTATTGGCCATTTAGATATCTTTTTTTGTGAAATGTCTATTCAAGTCTTGTCCCTTTTTTTATTGAATGGCTTCCTTATTGATTTTAAGAAGTTCTTTTTTTTTTTTTTGAGACAGAGTCTCGCTCTGTTGCCCAGGCTGGAGTGCAGTGGCTGGATCTCAGCTCACTCCAAGCTCTGCCTCCCGGGTCTACGCCATTCTCCCGCCTCAGCCTCCCGAGTAGCTGGGACTACAGGTGCCCGCCACCTCACCCGGCTAGTTTTTTGTATTTTTTTAGTAGAGACGGGGTTTCACCGGGTTAGCCAGGATGGTCTCGATCTCCTGACCTCGTGATCCGCCCGTCTCGGCCTCCCAAAGTGCTGGGATTACAGGCTTGAGCCACCGCACCCGGCCCGATTTTAAGAAGTTCTTTATGTATTTTGGATATAAGTCCATTTTCTGAAAAACATATCCTCCCGCTCTTCGGATTTTCTTTTAATTTTCCTGATGGTGTCTTCTGAATGAATAGTAGAGTTCTTGTGTGTGTGTTTTGGTTTTGTTTTGTTTTTTAGGCAGAGTCTTGTCTGTTGCCCAGGCTAGAGTGCAGTGGGGGTTATCTCAGGTCACTGCAATCTCTACCTCCCAGGTTCAAGTGATTCTCGTGCCTCAGCCTCCCAAGTAGCTGGGACTACAGGGGCGTGCCACCACACCCAGCTAATTTTTCTATTTTTAGTAGAGATGGGGTTTCACCATGTTGGCCAGGCTGGTCTCAAACTCCTGACCTCAAGTAATCCTCCCACTTTGGCTTCCCAAAGTGCTGGTATCACAAGCATGAGCCACTGTGCCTGGCCCAAACAAATGATTTTTAAAAATTGTTCTTGAAATCTAGAATTCTTTTTTTTTTTTTTTTTAAGAGGCAGGGTCTTGCTACGTTGCCCAGGCTGGTCTTGAACTGGGCTCAAGCAGTCCTTCCACCCCAGCCTCCCAAAATGCTGGGATTACAGGTGTGATCTACCACGTCCAGCCATAAAATAATTCTTGAATAGATGCCAGTTGTAGTCCATGATCTGTTGTGACTTTTTTTTCCCCTTTGGAAGGGGCTACTTAATGTATCATTTTAAATGACAAATAATTAGGAGCTTGTTTCTGCTTCTATGTTTCTATTTTAGAGCTTTAACATATCTTAGATAAAATCTACATATGGGGTGGTGGGGGGTTAAAACAATGTATTTACCACCTTTGCGTTTAAATTATGGACTAGATTTTATATAAATTATTTTAAAATGAGTCTGATATAGCCACTATTTTTAGTATTGTTTACTCTGTAAACAAAAGATGACCGGTTCCTGCTATTCTGTCAAAGTCAGGGAGCCAGGTGCTTAGTCTCCTTTTCAACTTGTCTTTCTCTAGGGCTTTAAATCCTTCTCGAATGGGCCCTGGAGCTCTGAACTAAGCCTGAATTTTCTTATGGAACCAAGAAGTGGAGAAAAGGAAGAACTCACATTACTCCTCAGTAATGAACTGGTTATAAATTGTGTAGATGCTACTTCTTAATTTAAAATCCTATATGTTCATGAGCAGAGAGACTTGCTATTAAAATGCTATTTGGAAATATTGAACAATTGTCCCTCCTTATTTCCCTAGTCTTTGTAAGATCATGACCCATGGGGGGCCTGCCATTAACCTCAAAGGCTCTTGGCTGTAGGTTTTTCTCAAGCTGGGTGTCAGAAAACACTGAGGATTATTTGCTTGGCGATATATTGGTGGAACCATCAGTCCTAGAAATACTTGGATGTCAGACACAGATCCCAGGGGTTGGCAGGTTGATGATAATTTTCTGGTGCTCGCTACTACCATAGCCGTGGTTGGCTAATTAGTGCCTTCAGGGATGAGGGTTGATTTCTCCTAGTTCCTTGCCTTTCTCTTTGGATGGCATGCCTTTACTTGTTACTTGGACCTACGTAAAGAATAGAAAGATCAGAAAAAAACCCCACAAAATTGATGATCGTAGGTCACAGTATTTGTGCTTTCATTTCTAAGGACTCATTCTAACATAAATCATTTTCTCTTTCCAAACCAAGTTGTATTCATCAGTTATATTGATACATATTAACAGTGATGATAACCACAAAAATTTTAAATAGAAAGCTTTACAAACGGTTAGCCTTTCTGAGGGGATTTACTGCAAAATTAGGGTATTCTTTTCATCTGTTATTGTATTGACTTTTTAAAGCATTATTCTGATTACTTCACTTTTGGCAAATTTTGATTTTTAAATGTGTTTTCATTTTGCTATTAAGAGGATTTGCATTTATCTTTTCTGTGAGAGATATTGAGGATAGTCTGAATCTGGTGATTGCTTTGGTGGGTTTTTTCCTTTTTTTTTTTTTTTTTTTTTTTGGTTCTGCATGAGCAACTTGAAGTTTTTTTGTTTTTTGTTTTTCTTTATTTTGAGATGGAGTCTTGCTCTGTCGCCCAGGCTGGAGTGCAGTGGCACGATCTTGGCTCACTGCAAGCTCCACCTCCCGGGTTCACGCCATTCTCCTGCCTCAGCCTTCCGAGTAGCTGGGACTACAGGTACCCCACCACGCCCGGCTAATTTTTTGTACTTTTAGTAGAGATGAGGTTTCACCGTATTAGCCAGGATGGTCTCAATCCCCTGACCTCGTGATCTGCCTGCCTCGGCCTCCCAAAGTGCTGGGATTACAGGCGTGAGCCACCGCACCTGGCCGAAGATTTGGTTTTTAAAAGATATCTTGGCTGGGTGCAGTGGCTCACGCCTGTAATCCTAGCACTTTGGGAGGCAAATGCGGGTGGATAGCTTGAGGTCAGGAGTTCAAGACCAGCCTGACCAACATGGCGAAACCCTGTCTCTACTAAAAATACAAAAATTAGCCAGGTGTGGTGGCAGGGGCCTATAATCCCAGCTACTCAGGAGGCTAGGCAAGAGAATCGCTTGAATCTGGGAGGTGGAGGTTGTAGTGAGCCAAGATCATGCTATTGTACCCTAGCCTCGGTGACAAAGCGAGACTTCATCTCATAAAAAACAAGAGCAACAAAAAAAGTCATCTTTTTCAAACTCTTGAAGTAGGAAAAAAGTGATATTTTTCCTCTTGATCCTAATAATTCTTCTCTTCAGGAAAAGAGAACATTAAGGATTTTTTTTTTTTTTTAACTATAAGTAGTTTATAATTCAGTGTGCTCTTCCTCTTTTTTGTTTTCATTCATTCACAAATGTGTGTTCTGTGTTAAGTTCTGGTTTTATTGGTATGATCAGGACCCATTCCTTCCCATTGAGGGGCATGGACATTTATTTAGCCAGAGAATAATACTTGGAGGAATGTTTTGTTTTAAATAAAATTTATGTTTATATAGGTTTGCTTTTAAAAATTAGAAAATACTTTTAAAGTGTATGATTCAGTGTTTTTTTTTTTTGTTTTTTTGGTGTTTTTTTTTTGAGATGGAGTCTTGCTTTTCACCCAGACTGGAGTGCAGTGGCACGATCTTAGCTCACTGCAACCTCCACCTCCCAGGTTTAAGAAATTCTCTGCTTCAGCCTCCCAAATAGCTGGGATTACAGGTGCGTGCCACCACGCCCAGCTAATTTTTTTTGTATTTTTAGTAGAGACGAAGTTTCACCATCTTGGCCAGTCTGGTCTCTAACTTCTGACCTCGTGATCCACCCACCTCGGCCTCCCAAAGTGCTGGGATTACAGGTGTGAGCCACCACGCCCATCCGATTCAGTAGTTTTTACTATATTCACAAGGTGTGAAACCATTATCACTGCCTAATTCTAAAACATTTTTTTATCACCCCCAAAAGAAACCTGGACCCATTTGCAGTCAGTTGCTCCCCCTTCTCTAGCCCCTGGCAACCACTGATATACTTTGTCTCTATGGATTTTGCCTTTTCTGGACATTTTATAATAAATGGAAGCATTCAATATATGGCCTTTTGTGACTGGCTTCTTTGTTGTACTATAATTTTTTTTTTTCTTTTTTTTGAGATGGAGTCTCACTCTGTCGCCCAGGCTGGAGTGCAGTGGTGCAATCTCAGCTCACTGCAAGCTCTGCCTCCTGGGTTCACACCATTCTCCTGCCTCAGCTTCCCAAGTAGCTGGGACTACAGGTGCCCCCCACCACACCCGGCTAATTTTTTTGTATTTTCAGTAAAGACAGGGTTTCACCGTGTTAACCAGGATGGTCTCAATCTCCTAACCTCATGATCCGCCTGCCTCGACCTCCCAAAATGCTGGGTTTACTTCCGCCCGGCCTCTTGTAATGTTTTTAAGGTTCATTCATGTTTCAGCATGTGTCAGTACCTCATTTTTTTTGGATGAATAATATTTCATTGTACAGGTATGCCACATTTTGTTGATCTATTAGTAAGTTGATGAACATTGTTGGCAATTATGGATAATGCTACTGTGAAGATTCATGTACAAGTTTTTGTATGAACTTGTTTTCAGTTCTCTTGGTATATACCTTGGAGTGGAATTGCTTGATGTTAATATAAATTTATGTTGTTGTTTTTATTTGAGACAGGATCTCACTCTGTTGCTCAGACTGAGCAACAGACTGGACTGGACTCACTGAAGCGTTGAACTCTTCAGCTTAAGTGATCCTCCTGTCTCAGCCTCTTGAGTAGGTGGATCACAGGTGTGCCACCATGCCCGGCTAATTTTTACATTTTTAGTAGAGACAGGATCTTGCTGTGTTTCCCAGGCTGGTCTCAAACTCCTGGCCTCAAGTGATCCTCCTGCCTCAGCCTCTTGAAAGTGCTGGGATTGCAGGCTGAGCCAGTGTGTTTTCAGCCTGTGTTTAACTTATTTTGAGGAACTGCCAAACTTTTCCACAGCAGCTGCACCATTTTGCATTCCCACCAGCAGTGTATTAGAGTTGCCGTTTCTCCACATACTCAGCACTTGCTATTGTCTGTCTTTTTGATTATAGCCATCCTAGTAAGCATGAAGTGGTATCGAGTCTTGGTTTTGATTTATGTTTTCCTGCTGACTTAATGATATTGAGCATTTTGTGTCTGCTGGCCTTTTGTATATCTTCTTTGGAGAAATGTCTATTCAAATCATTTGCCCATTTTATAATTGGGTTGCCTTTTTATTGTTTAGTTTCTCTTGTCAGAATTACTTAAAATATCTTCTCCTAATTAATAATTAAATAGAGAATTTTTCTTGAATGTAAATAATTTGGTGATGTTAGAATGACAGAGTTTATATTTACAATATATAAAGTAAATGTACAGGCCACACAAACTTAATGATTATTTCTGAACAACAGTAAAATAGCATACTCAGCTGTTTACCAAAAGAAATGTGCTTTGTAATTATACCGTCTTGTTTTGGTAGGATTTAGGGACGATGCAGTTGTGGGCTGGTAATGAGAGCTTTAAAAATTAGATTTTAAGGTAAAAGTTTTAGAAATTAACTCTAAGATAGAATTGGTAAATAACATTTAAAGCTAGAGTTCAGGCATTGACCCAGAACTTTCTGATATTTATTTTTAATAACTTAAAGAAGGGACTTGAAACTTATAAGAATTTTCTTGCTGTTTGAGTAGGACCAAACCAAAAAAAATGAAGTAATGAAAATACTTGCAACTTTATAGACTTACTGGATAGTTCAGCATTATTTTTCATGTGCTTTGTTTGTTTATATGAATTCTGAGGTATATGTTGATACCTTTTCTTATACATAAGGATTTATGGGTTTTGTTTAGTGTAGGGTTTTTTGTTGTTCTCCCATTCTTAGTAAATATAGAGAATCCAAGAATGACTTTTAAGTGCCTTTAGGTCCTGCCATTTGCTACAGTTATAAATGTTGCCCCTTGCTTATCCCTAATCCTAGCCCCAGTTCTGCTATTGCTGAAAAACAACTCATTTTAGAACTACTTAGCGAGGAGGGCAGTGATGAAGCTTTCTTGGACTCAAATAATAGTTTAAATCTGTAGGGTATAATGTCTTAAACTTGTTAAATTCAAGTTTGTTTCTATTAGAATTAGAACTATATATGATTTCTGTGTTGGAGATTCATAAAAATGTCATATTTATTTTTAATACCAATAGTACCTAGATACAGAGGAAGGTGATAAGGAGGGGAAACAACCCTCTTATTTTATTTATTTATTTATTTATTTATTTATTTATTTTTGAGACAGAATCTCGCTCGTCGCCCAGGCTGGAGTGCAGTGGCTTGCTCTTGGCTTACTGTAACCTCCACCTCCCAGGATCAAGCGATTCTGGTGCATAAGCCTCCCGAGTAGTTGGGACTACAGGTGTATGCCACCACACCTGATTGATTTTTGTATTTTTAGTAGAGATGAGGTTTTACCATGTTGGCCAGGCTGGTCTCAAACTGCTGACCTCAAGTGATCCGCCCACTTGGCCTCCCACAGTGCTGGGATTACAGGTGTGACTTGAGAACAAAACCTTAGTAGCACCTATTTGTAAATAAATGTTTTTTTAAAATTGAAGGTCATCAAGGCCAAAGGTACCATGGCAGATTGTGATATATCTGAAGTGGGAACAATGGAACAGTTTTAGGGTTCTTCTGGGGAGCCATTCTAGTCTGCTCAGCACATAGAGAGAAGCAAAGGTAATCAGGACAAGAGTAAGGGCACACTCTGGGTGTGAGAAAGTGAAAGGTCATCTGAATTCTCAGGTGATTGGATTATTTATTTCTTAGTGATGGAGGCATAGGTAGTTATAGGTAGTTGTGTATTAAACTCTACTTTATATGGCCTGTGTAGGTAATTGTATAGCTCTATTTGGAAAAAATGCCATTTAAATCATATTTCAGCCGAGTGTGGTGGCTCATGCCTGTAATCCTATCACTTTGGGAGGTGGAGGCAGGTGGATCACTTGAGATCAGGAGTTTGATACCATCCTGGCCAACGTGGCACAACCCCATCTCTACTAAAAATACAAAAATTAGCCAGGTATGGTGGCACATGCCTGTGATCCCAACTACTTGAGAGGCTAAGGCAGAAGAATCACTCGAACCCAGGAGGCAGAGGTTGCAGTGAGCGAGATCGTACCACTGCACTCCAGCCTGGGTGACAGAGTGAAACTCTGTCTCAAAAAAATAAAAATTAAAAAAATTAAAAATAAAATCATATTTGAAGGTTAGTAAAATTGATCAGAATTTTAACAGAAATTATATGACAGGAAAAAAAAATCTAGTGTCCAACAGCTATTTATTATCTATCACGGTCACTCAAAGGATATCCCTCCTATCCTTGCCCAACATCTCCGTGTACTGAGAGCAGAAGTTCCCAGATCTGTCTCTCTGAGTGTCCCCTACAACCCAGATTCTATGACAGTTAAATGGGACTCAGGCTTCCACTGGCCAGTTGATAGAAGAGACTGAGCATCTTTCCAACTCTAACCCCAAAGTGACAATGCTACGTATTCTTTCAGAAAGTGTCAGGAAAAAGCCCGAAGATCCCTGAACTCCAGGGACATGGCAGGGAGGCTGCACAGAAGAGTTCCCAGGGACAGAAAAGGGGAATCTTAAAAATAAGTTTTGGAACCAAGTAATGAATTTTATAGTACACTCTAGTTCTAGAGCACGTGTTCCTCCACTTGTTAGTGAATGCCTGATTTGTTGCCCCCGAAGTGTAAAAAGATGTATATTTAAGAATTCCATGGTTCAGCAAGTTATTATTCATGCAGATGGCGGTCACTAAATACCTCTTTTTGAAGGTGATTTCCTCTCCCCCCAATCCCCCTACCTTGCAGTGTTTTGTTTTAAACAGCTTTCTTGATGGAGCCTAATCTTAACACCAGCATTATAGAAATAAGCCAGAGTGGGAAGCCTGTATAGTGAGGTCTTGGGATTGTACCATAGTCATAATGGTGTTTTAAATTGTTTTTCTTTTTCTTTTTTTTAATTGAAAAAAGTACACTACTCTAAAGTAGTGAATTTTAATGGAGCAAACTCTTCACATAGAAGTGTTTCTTTTTTCCTTATCAAAGTGAAAATTGGCGTTTCTAAGAAGGCTGGAATTTATTTGCACTGTCATCTTTTACTGTGGTGGGGGATGATCAAATTGAATGTTTCCAAGTTGCCAGGAGACAGGCAGCCTATCTTATAAATATTGTCATAGAAGACCTCTTAACCTCTTCTTTGGATTTCTGTATTTCTTAGAATTGTCATGGTTCCTTTCTGAGACCTAAATTATGCAGAGGTAATGTGATTACTTTGACACCAAGCTCAGGAAATATAAAACGAGTTAGATATAAACCAAGCTAGATTTAAATGAAGTTCATTACTGGCTACAGTATATTAAGGGAACATTTTCGAAAAGTCCGTATTTGCCTCTGTTCTTGCTGCTGACTCTTCTGCTTCTTTTGGTGACCTTCCCACAGCACAAGAGTGGTTAGGTATGAGGAGGCTAAGAATACCTTGCCAAGAGCTTCAAATAATGTTAAAACCAGTATTTTAGGTGAACTGTTGTCCCAAGAACTCTCTTTAAATAATTCACTAGTTCAGTGTCCCAGGAGCATTTGGCTTTACTGCAGCTATTTTGACCACATGTATTTGTTTAAAAGGAAAAATTATCTTAGGTTACAATACAGTTATTTTGGGTGTACCTTAAGTTTAACATTAGATTACTAGGATTCGAAAAAATGTACCCAGATGGTAGATGCTGATGAGAATTTGACACAGGAATTCATTTGAAATTGAAGCTTTTGTAGTATTAGTCAGAAAAATTTATTGACATCTGTTTTTGAATAGTATTTGAGATTGAGATGATCACTTAAAATTTAATGGATTATGGCCGGGCACAATGGCTCACACCTGTAATTCCAGCACTTTGGCAGGCCAAGGCAGGCGGATCACCTGAGGTTGGGAGTTTGAGACCAGCCTGGCCAACATCTACTAAAAATACAAAAATTAGCCAGGCCTGGTGGCACACACCTGTAGTCCCGGCCACTCGGAGGCTGAGGTAACAGAATCACTTGAACCTGGGAGGTGGAGGTTTCAGTGAGCCGAGATCCCGCCATTGCTCTCCAGCCTGGGCAACAAAAGTGAAACTCCATCTCAAAAAAAAAAAAAACAAAAATTTTAATGGATTATGGAGCCTTACTTCATGTTAGTACACCTCAGCCTGTTTTTCTGTCTTAATTCAAGATAGAGTTCTTTATAGCAGTATGGTTTAGAGGTGGTATGTATTTTACAAGTATGTCAGTTGGCTCTGTATATCCTGATGATACTGAAGCCAGGACTAGACCCCTACATCAGTTATATCACTAAATATTCTGTTATTAATTTCCAGATTGACTCCTAGTCCCAGTCAGCTCATCTTTTAAATTAATATAGTTCATTGTCGCACTGGACTCGAAAAACCAAATGAAATGTCTTTATTCTGTGAAGATGACTTGTGTAGGCTATACAGACTAGCAACAGCAGACACTTTTGGTGTGAGTTATTTAAAAAAATTGAAGAAGGCTGGGCGCGGTGGCTAACTCCTGTAATCCCAGCACTTTGGGAGGCTGGGGCAGGCGGATCACAAGGTCAGGAGATTGAGACCATCTTGGCTAACTCAGTGAAACCCCGTCTCTATTAAAAAATACAAAAAAAATTAGCCAGGCGTGGTGGCGGGCGCCTGTAGTCCCAGCTACTGGGGAGGCTGAGGCAGGAGAATGGCGTGAACCTGCGAGGCGGAGCTTGCAGTGAGCCAAGATCGCGCCACTGCACTCCAGCCTGGGCGAGAGAGCAAGACTCCGTCTCAAAAATATAAAAAATAAATAAATAAATTGAAGATTTGACTGGCAGAAAAGTTGCTGAGATAGGGAAAAGGGATATCGATTGACAGATATATGTAGAATTAGGGAGAATTTTATGTTTTCATAAATGTCTCAATTATTTAAGATTTAATTTGGTGTGCATGCTAAATATAATGATAACATGGTTTGTCTGTGATTTGTCTTTTGTCTTAACAGATTATTTTTCTAACTTTAAAAAAGTATACGTCGTTTGAGGCCAGGAGTTGGAAACCAGCCTGGGCAACACAGGGAGACCCCATCTCTACAAAAAATAAATTTAAAAAAAGCCAGGGTATAATTGTGCCACCGCACTCCTGCCTGGGCAGCAAGAATGAGATCCTGTCTCTCTAAAAAAAAGTATACAAGTGATAAATATTCACTACAAAATATTTGAACATGCAGATACACAACAAAAAGGAAAAATTCCCCTGTACTCCTATTACCTAGAAATAACAGTGTTGAACTGTAAATGTCTCATTCTAGGCCTCTTTTCCATTATATGTCTGCCTTTTTAAAAAGGAATATATGATGCATATTGTTTGGCAAATTTAGCTATTTTCATGTAATAATCGTACACCATAAATACCTATTTGAGTAATTAAATTTAATTTTTTTTTTAAAAGACATGGTCTCACTCTGTCACCTAGGCTGGAGGGCAGTGGCACAATCTCGGCTCACTGCAGCCACGACCTCCTGGGCTCGAGCCGTCCTGCTGCCTCAGCCTCCTGAGTAGCTAGGACCACAGGTGCATGCCACCACTCCCAGGTAATTTTTGTTTTTTTTTAGAAACAGGGTTTTGCCATGTTGCCCAGGCTAGTCTTGACTCCTAAGCTCCCCTAATCTCAAGCGATCCCACCTGCCTAGGCCTTGCAGAGTGCTAGTATTACAGGTGTGAGCCACCATGCCTGGCTGAAATTTAATGTGTATTTTTTTGACACAGAGTTTCGCTCTGTTGCCCAGGCTGGAGTGTAGTGGTACCATCTCAGCTCACTGCAACCTCCGCCTCCCGGGTTAAAATGATTCTTGTGCCTACGCCTCCTGAGCAGCTGGGACTACAGGAGTGTGCCACCATGCCTGGCTAATTTTTGTATTTTTAGTAGAGATGGGGTTTTGCCATGTTGGCCAGGATGGCGAAATTTAATTTTTAATGGCCGTTTAGTAGTCCTTTGTGAGATGTACTATAATTTATTTGTCTCCTATGATTGGAATTTAGGTTGTTTCTAATTTTTGCTGACACAACACTTATATGTACCCTTTTTGCCTCTTTGAATATTTTCATAGAATAACTTCCTGGGAGTAGAATTCTTAAAGGATTTGTGTATCAAGGCTTTCAAAATACATTGCTAAATAGCTTTCTAGAAAGGCTATTTATTTCAGTTTTTGGGTTCTTATCTTTCTAATTGGCTTTATGCTTGCATTAAAATATGAAATTTTTATTTAGTTACAGAATGAAGAAGAGTCTGGAGAACCTGAACAGGCTGCCGGTGATGCTCCTCCACCTTACAGCAGCATTTCTGCAGAGAGCGCAGGTAGGTAACAGGGCAAAGTGATTACGGAATCCTTAAAAACACTCTGCGCTTTGACATTACAGTTTAAAAAAAAAACGTTTCAGAACCAGTCGGAAGAAAGGTTACAAAGCGAGTCTGGATTTTAAATAATTGAGAAGTGGATACATTTAAAAATCACCCCCAGTCTCTTAGACGTTCATCTAGAAATGTCTTTTGGTTCAATTGTTATATATGTACTCTTAAGGGAATGGCTGGGTTTTGTCTGCTAGAGTTAGTGGAACTCCTTTTATTTCAATTCAGCTAATTATCAAAAAATTGTGACTGTTAAAATTCTGCAGCATATTTTGACTACAAGGATGAGTCTGGGTTTCCAAAGCCCCCATCTTACAATGTAGCTACAACACTGCCCAGTTATGATGAAGCGGAGCGGACCAAGGCCGAAGCTACTATCCCTTTGGTTCCTGGGAGAGTGAGTATAATTTGCCATGTTACTTGATGGCTGCTCTATGGGAATTAAGTTATTTTCATTGTCCAATTTTGATTCATTACTTATGATTGTATTGATTAGTGAAAGTAGAGCTAATTTAAAAAATCAGGTATATTTGCTTTTGGGATAATAAACTCATCTCTTCCTAAAAATGACAAGGTAAATTACTAGTCAAACCTGCTCATTTTTCCTTTATCTCTCCTATTGCCACTACTTTTTCAAGTCTCCTGGGATGGCTGAAGTATCTTGAAGCAGGAGCACAGTAACGTTTCCTTGATTCTGCACACTTAATATTTTGCTGTTGGGTGGATAGCTGCTAAGGAGGTCTAGGAAGATAATAAATATGTTCAAATTTATAGAATTAAACTCATAAAAGAGATCTTCACATTGATTTAGGTGAACTCCATTCTTTTTTTTTTTTTGAGACGGAGTCTTGCTCTGCCGCCCAGGTTGGAGTACAGTGGCCGGATCTCAGCTCACTGCAAGCTCCGCCTCCCAGGTTTATGCCATTCTCCTGCCTCAGTCTCCCGAGTAGCTGGGACTACAGGCGCCCGCCACCTCGCCCGGCTAGTTTTTTGTATTTTTAGTAGAGACGGGGTTTCACCGTGTTAGCCAGGATGGTCTCGATCTCCTGACCTCGTGATCCGCCCGTCTCGGCCTCCCAAAGTGCTGGGATTACAGGCTTGAGCCACCGCGCCCGGCCAATGAACTCCATTCTTAACAGCAGTCCAGATCATGTCATTTGTGGGGACATAGTGAGTTCAGATTCCATCTAGCTTGACATAGATTCATGGAGGAGGAGATTGGGATGCCATATAAACCAGTGGAGATTATTGGGCACTCTTGGTTCTTGATGTCAGATATGTAAGTGCTGTATTTGTCATTTTGTAAATATTTATCCAGATTGAGGTTGATGCAGGTAGGGCATTGGATCAGATGTTGGGAGAATGGAAGCAGGATAAGTCCCCAGAAATGTGGGGACCATCAAGCCTCTAGGCTCTATTCTAGCAAGAAACTGGGGTGAGTAATGAGCAAGAACAGAAACCTAGTCTAGGCAGTGTGATGGCATAGGCCCAGAAGTTCCCCTCTTGGCTTGAAGATAGTAGACTGTTTACAGACCACACCTACTGTGAGGAGCAGAGCTCCTAAAATCATTGCTTGGCAGAAATAGTTTATGAGCGCAGTCTAGGATGATCCTAAATGGTGATGATATGTGTTCAGTTCTTATAGGTGCCAGAGAGAAACTAAGAACCCTAGTGTCTAAGGGCAAGACAATCATAATGTAACTGCCGTATATTGGAAGCAAACAACATGCTTGGTACTGTGCTTGATGCTTTTATGTATTTTGTATATTGTTTCCAGTCTTCATAGTAACCTTGAAAGGTAGAGATTATATTACCACCATTTTACAGATGTGAAAATTTAGGTCCAGAGAGATAAAGTAATTTTCCCAAAGTCATACAACTGATAAGTGGCAGAAGTGAAAGCCAAACCCAGATATTCTAGAATCCAAAGTCCTTGTTTGTTTCACTGTACTCTGCAGACCTGTTGCAATATATGGTAAATAGATCAGTATGGAAATTAGTCTGATAAATCACAGAACTCTTCAGAATACTTTCATTTGATACAGGTATATATTTAGGAACTTCTTAAAGGCCTCTAGTATTCAGCAGACATGTATAAAGCACTTTTAAAATCTAAGATGCAGTGTATTTTACAGTGGATAGGCAAAAAGCTTTGTATAAGGCACTGTTCCTCATTGTTACTCAAAAGCCTAAAATCCAACTAGGGTAAGGGGCCCACAAATACTGATAACTAAGACACTTAAGAGCAGTGGGCATCACGAACTGAAACTTTTTACTGGGTGATCATAGGGGAAGATGTGATTAGATGTGGGCCCGGAGTTTTGATGGGTAAGAACATTCCAGAGGGAAAAAGCACAGAAAGCAGGTGTGAATCCAGCCAGGTGAGGGCAGTTCTATGTATGTAGTAATTGGCTTTGTATGAGCACAGAGTTTGTGAAGGGAGATATAAAGTTGTGACTAGAACTGTTTATAGAATCCTTGGAATGTTAGACGGGGGTATTTAAACTTCTATATGCAACTTTTAGAGAATCCTTCAGAGTTTTTGAGCAGGGGTATGAGAGAACTTGTGTGGTGTTCTGGAAACATTAACTTGGCAACAATTTCTAGGAGGAATCATGGTAGAAGAGATACCAAGAGGACAGGAAGAAGGCATTTGTAATATTATTAGATGTTACTTCCATGTGTTTTTTGGAGTATATCTTTGAGTAGTTATGCAAAAAACAGAGTTAGCTTTTAATTTTGGCAAAACCTTATTCTGCTAATATGATGTAAGAATACTAGATATTTAATGTTTTTAAAAATTAATTATAAAACAATTCATTTTAATAGAAATTTCACACAATAGAGGAAGTACGTTAAGTTAGAAAAGGAAGCTGCCATTGCCACCGACCTCCCTTTCTCTAGTTCCCACTTCCCAGGGAAACCACTGTTAACAATTTGGGTCTTCGAGACTCTTTTCTGTGTACAACAAGTTTTGATATTCCCTAAAATGTTTTTCATTTGAGGAGCCCTCATTGAACTGTGTACAGATCTATCACTTTTAAGTATATATTCAATTATTTTTAAATATCTCAACACATACCTACATCAGTTAAAAAGATAGCCTACATGTGTTGGTATTGTTCAGGATCATGTTATTTCTAGATCTGCAATATTATGTTATCAAGTTAGGATGGAAGAGGTCTTATCTGCTGATAAGGTTAGAAGTGAGATTGTTTTAGATCTGTATGCCAATACAAATACATGATTATGGAGTTGAGCAGTGGGCAGTTCTGTGGACTATTCGTGTATGATCGTACTATTCTTTTTTCCCCTATATCAGCCTCGTAAAGCATTTATTTTTTTAATTTTTTAAATTTTTTTTTATTTTTTGAGACGGAGTCTCACTCTGTTGCCCAGGCTGGAGTGCAGTGGTATGATATCGGCTCACTGCAAGTTGCGTCTCCCATGTTCATGCCATTCTACTGCTTCAGCCTCCTGAGTAGCTGGGACTGTAGGTGCCCGCCACCACTCCCAGCTAATTTTTTTGTATTTTTAGTAGAGACGGGGTTTCACCATGTTAGCCAGGATGGTTTTGATCTCCTGACCTCATGATCCGTCCGCCTCCGCCTCCCAAAGTGCTGGGATTACAGGCATGAGCCACCACTGCACTTGGCTGATTTTATCTCTTTAATAGTCCCTGGATTACTGATATTTTAGGTCCTAAACAGGTCCTTGATTACTGATATTCTAGAATTTAAACCAAATGTGTAAGTAAATTTTGTCTTTTGTCTTTTTTTGAGGTATATTTTTTTAAAGGAAGAGTAAATAGTTATTTGTGAACTTTTAAATGTTTGAAGTGTATTGTTAAAGAACTTAGGTTATCAGATGAAAATTTCATTTTGAACACTGGGGATAGAAAAAAGATTTGCTTCTTTTCTAATTATATATTAATAATGCAAAATGGAATTTTAAACACACATTGAGCCTTTAATGCTCATAATTTTGAACTGAGCCAAAGCAATAACTTTTTTCCTTGCTACTCAAATTTACGCCTTCATTTTTCTTTATATCTTCCCTTTGCCTAGAAATAATTCTTTTTCTTTTCATTTAGGATGAGGATTTTGTGGGTCGGGATGATTTTGATGATGCTGACCAGCTGAGGATAGGAAATGATGGGATTTTCATGTTAACTTTTTTCAGTAAGTATGTATGCATAGCAGAACCACCCCCTCCAAACCAGAGTGCTTTGGATTATGGGTGAATCTGACGGAATTAAAATAACTAGTTGAGCTAATGTATTAATACATTATATTTATTTGGTGCCTTTTACTGGAATGTTCAAAGCTTAATATACCTTTGTTCTAATATCCCTTCTCTTTGCCTTCTGTTTTCATGAATATCTGTGGAAAATATAATTAAAGCAGTTATGAGGATGCTGCATTTTTACATGAGCTAAGCCTCATCTTCCAGGTCTACGGGGCCCTTTTGCATTGCTGCTACTCATCCTTAATCTGTAGAATAGGAATTAAATGCCTTTGATGAATTTTGCTCTGAAAGCTTCTTTTTTCTGACAGATCAAAGTCAGCCTGATTTTCTCCCTTCGTGTTATTTTGCATTTATCTTTTTGTGTGCCTCACATATAAGTGAGCAACCATTTCCTTTATTTGTTGTATTAGAAAGATAAGAAAATGCATTGCTTTTAGAGGTGATGTTATATAAGTTGTCAAAATTCAGAGAACAGGAGGACGAGTGACTTGAATCAGATTATTTGGGGGCACTTATTTAATGTCGAATGCATTTATTTTATTTACTGGACTATATATATAACACACACAGTAAAAAGCAGAGGTCAGGCTGGGCATGGGGGCTCACGCCTATAATCCCAGCACTTTGGGAGGCTGAGGTGGGCGGATCACCTGAGGTCAGGAATTTGATACCAGACTGGCCACCATGGTGAAACCCCATCTCTACTAAAAATACAAAAATTAGCTGGGTGTGGTGGCAGGTGCCTGTAATCCCAGCTACTCAGGAGGCTGAGGCAGGAGAATCGATTGAATCCGGAAGGCGGAGGTTGCAGTGAGCTGAGATCGTGCCATTGCACTCCAGCCTGGATGACAAGAGCGAGACTTCGTCTCAAAAAAAAAAAAGCAGAGGTCAAAGCCAGGGCACAGTGGCTCATGCCTGTAATCCCAGCAATTTGGAAGGCTGAGGTGGGCGGATCACCTGAGGCTAGGAGTTCAAGACCAGCCTGGCCAACACGGAGAAACCCCGTCTCTACTAAAAACAAAAATTAGCCGGGCATGGCTGTGCACACCTGTAGTCCCAGCCACTCGGGAGGCTGAGGCAGGAGAATCGCTTGAACCTGGGAGGCAGAGGTTGCAGTGAGCCAAGATCATGCTACTGCACTCCAACTTGGGTGACAGAGTGAGACTCGGTCTCAAGAAAAAAAAAAAAAAAAGGAAGCAGAGGTTGTAAGTATATAGTTTGAAGACTGTTAAGGTTTGCTTTTTGTTTTTTGCTGTTTTTTGTTTTTTGTTTTTTTTCCTTTTGAGACAAGGTCTTGCTCTGTTGCCCAGACTAAATTTGGAGTGCAGTGGTGTGGTCACTTCTCACTGTACCCTTGACCTCCTGGGCTCAAGTGCTCCCCCCACCTCAGCCTCCCAAGTAGCTGGGACTGCAGGTGTGCACCACTGTGCACCACTGTGCCCAGCTAATTTTTTTTCTTTCAGTTTTGTAGAGATGGGTCTTACTGTGGTGCTCAGGCTGGTCTCAAACTGCTGGGCTCAGGGGATCCTCCCACATTGGCCTCCCAAAGTGCTAGGATTACAGGTATGAGCTACTGTGCTCAGCCTGTTAAGGCGTTTTTGAAAGTAACTAACAGTAGACATAATTGTGTAAAACCTGATAGGGAGGAATTTTTCTTGTTTGCTTTTTGGGGAAAGACAGAGAAGAATGGTTGTTTTAGAGGAGGTATGGTGAGGGTTGTGGAGGACAGGCTTTTATCCTTTGGAAAGTCATTAAAACAGAGGCAGGTGTAAGGCACTCTTGTTCTTGGGTAACAGGACATGTCTAACATCTTTCCCCTCCTCTGCTTTTGCAGTGGCATTCCTCTTTAACTGGATTGGGTTTTTCCTGTCTTTTTGCCTGACCACTTCAGCTGCAGGAAGGTATGGGGCCATTTCAGGATTTGGTCTCTCTCTAATTAAGTGGATCCTGATTGTCAGGGTAAGTTGTACAACAGAAAAGATGGGCTCTACAGAGGGACAATAATTAGAATATTTTTGAATATTTGATTTTTCATTTGCTTTTTTAAAAGTTATTTCAACGTGTTAAATGATTTTTAGTTTGTCTAAAAAATGATGAAGCTGAACCAAAATCATTTGCAAATGGTTCATGCACACAAGTTTTGTTGTCAAAGCTATTGAATACTGGTCTAGTATTAATATTGTTCACCATCTGCTTTCTTTGTTTCTGATGTTTATAATATGATAATGTATATGTTCTGAAATTAGTTGTTTTTATAATAAAAGGAAGGATATTTACCCCTTTGATGTCTCATCAAAAGCAGCCATTCCTCTCATTTCTGTTACAGTTTTAATCTAGCTCTCTCTCTTCTTCCTTCTTTTCTTTTCTCCTTCTCGTCCCCTCTCCCCTCCAGGATTGCTTATGCCAAAATGTTTGGGGAGCCAAAACTGTTTAACAAGTATTGCTCCATTAGGAGCCTACCTCTGAAGTAAATTATAGAGATGTATGTCTTTAGTGACTTAAGAGTTGCCAGTTAGTTAAATTTGCATGAAGTAATTTTTTTTTTTTTTTTTTTTTTTGAGACGGAGTCTTGCTCTGTCGCCCGGGCTGGAGTGCAGTGGCCGAATCTCAGCTCACTGCAAGCTCCGCCTCCCAGGTTTACGCCATTCTCCTGCCTCAGCCTCCCGAGTAGCTGGGACTACAGGCGCCCCACCTCGCCCGGCTAGTTTTTTGTATTTTTTAGTAGAGACGGGGTTTCACCGTGTTAGCCAGGATGGTCTCGATCTCCTGACCTCGTGATCCGCCCGTCTCGGCCTCCCAAAGTGCTGGGATTACAGGCTTGAGCCACCGCGCCCGGCCTGCGTGAAGTAATTTAAAGTTGTAAAAGATCTAGGCTTTTAAAGTGTCCCCTGATTTCAGATACATTTATTGCTATCATCAACCTTATAAACAAAAACAATTTATCCATCATAAATTGGCATACTTAACTAATGGGTGTTGCTTGACCACTGTAGTTTTTCTAAGTAGTGCCACCTTATTTATTATAAAACATTTGTTAACGTTTTTAGGGTTCTAGAATCCTTTGAGAATCTGATGAAAGTTATAAGCTTTTCCCCCACATAGCTAATATGTACTAATCTATAATAATGGACTTTAGGTTAAGAACTCAAGCCCTAAAGAGGTTTTCATTCCTTCCCTAAATCTTAATTGTTACTTTATTAACAAATAAAATGCTATATTTTAATTTTCAAACTACATTAAACTCTTGGACACCAAAGCCTCCAAGGAAAAGAGAAATAAAATTAATTCCAGTCTTTTTTTTTTTTTTGTAACTAAATTTTCAACTGCATTTACAAAGTGGATTAAATGGGCTGCGCGCGGTGGCTCACGCCTGTAATCCCAGCACTTTGGGAGGCTGAGGCGTACAGATCACAAGGTCAGGAGATCGAGACCATCCTGGCTAACACGGTGAAACCCTGTCTCTACTAAAAAAATACAAAAAAAATAGCGGGACGTGGTGGCGGGGGCCTGTAGTCCCAGGTGCTCGTGAGGCTGAGGAAGGAGAATGGCGTGAACCCAGGAGGGGGAGCTTGCAGTGAGCCGAGATTGTGCCACTGCACTCCAGTCTGGGTGACAGAGTAAGACTCCGTCTCAAAAAAAAAACAATTAATCAAATGAATTAACTTGTATCAGTTAGGATGCTTTTGACTGTGAGTAACAAAAACCTAGCTCAAAATGGCCTAGAAAAAAATTTTTAATTGTTATTTTAAATGGGGAAAGTTTATTTCCCCTGAAAACAAGTCCCTGACAAGGAGGTTAGTTAAGTCAGTGGCTATTGGACATCATCAAGGTCAGCTGACCTATCAGCATATTGGCACAGATCCCCCCATGCCCTCAGGGTTAAAAGATGGCAGTTTCATGTATCAGTATTACATTGAAACACAGCAGTGCTCAAGAGAAGAAAAAGAACTATTTAAAAAAATTTTTTTCTACCACCTTTAGAAAGAACTGTTTTTTCTCTAAGAGCCAGGAAAGCTTCTCAGAAGCCCTCAACTTCCATTGGTCAGAATGGCATCCTGTGCCCATTCCTAAACCAGTTGTCAGCAAAGGAAGGGGATTACCCTGGTATAGATGATAAAGCTTCCAAAGTCAAGACAAGGCTGGAGGAGTAGGAACAAAGTCAGGCCTCCTTAGAAAGAAGGCAATGATATCAGCTACTCAGGAGGCTGAGGTGGGAGGATTGCTTGAGCTCAGGAGTTCAAATCCAGCCTGGACAATATAGTGAGATCCTGTCTCTTAAAATTAATAATAATAATAATTGCTTTTGGCACTGAATAAGCAAAGTAAAACGATCATTATTGAAACACATTTCTAGAAGAGCAAATATTATGTGGGGAAAAAATGTTTTCTAAAAAACAAATTTTTGAGGCCGGGCGCGGTGGCTCAAGCCTGTAATCCCAGCACTTTGGGAGGCCGAGACGGGCGGATCACGAGGTCAGGAGATCGAGACCATCCTGGCTAACACAGTGAAACCCCGTCTCTACTAAAAATACAAAAACTTAGCCGGGCGAGGTGGCAGGCGCCTGTAGTCCCAGCTACTCCGGAGGCTGAGGCAGGAGAATGGCGTGAACCCGGGAGGCGGAGCTTGCAGTGAGCTGAGATCCGGCCACTGCACTCCAGCCTGGGTGACAGAGCGAGACTCCATCTCAAAAAAAAAAAAAAACAAAAAAAACACAAATTTTTGTGTACTTTCAAAATAAGGAGTTCATAAAGCTAAAAGCTATCATATTTAACAATTGCTTTTCTCTGAAAGGAAATAGATTTGCATTTATTGTAACCATTTCAAGCCAGTAATATGTAAAATACTTTCACTTATATTTTAAAATTATTCTAAAGGCTAAGCGATAGCATTGGTAGAACAAATAAGTTTTGCCGGGCACAGTAGCTCATGCCTGTAATCCCAGCACTTTCGGAGGCCAAGGTAGGTGGATCACCTGAGGTAGGGAGTTTGAGACCAACCTGACCAACATGGAGAAACCCCATCTCTACCAAAAATACAAAATTAGCCAGGCATGGTGATGCATACCTGTAATCCCAGCTACACAGGAGGCTAAGACAGGAGAATCGCTTGAACCCGGGAGGCAGAGGTTGCAGTGAGCCGAGATCGTGCCATTGCACTCTAGCCTGGGCAACAAGAGGGAAATTCTGTCTCAAAAAAAGAAAAAAAAAAGAATCAGTCTTGCATTTTGTGATTTTGTGTACCCTTAAGTTAAAATGAGAAATTGTGTCTGTTAAGCTGCTATAAAGTGTTTTGCCTTATTTTTTAGTTTTCCACCTATTTCCCTGGATATTTTGATGGTCAGTACTGGCTCTGGTGGGTGTTCCTGGTTTTAGGTAAGTGTTTTTAATGTAAGAAAAGGCAAGAAAATATTACATTAAATTTTATAAGTAAAATTACTTTTAGTAAATGTTCATCTTGATTACTGTATAGTAATATGTTAATAATTGTTAATAAACATTTTTAAAATGTTGCTTTCTTAAAGAATAGTCTTTCGTTACCGTCAGAGTAACATGCAGAGTAATAAACAGTTTCTTTGTGGTTGTAGGTTTTTCCTAACCTATACATACATTCTTCTCCTCCATGTGATCAGTGGGGTATACTGATGACTCTGTAGTCTGTCAGTTTTTTCCCCTTGTGAGCTATTGCCACACAGCATTCACAAACTCAAACCAGAATTGCTTATAGGCTTACTGCAGCCAGTTGAACTAACTTGTAAGTGCAGGTGGCCCATCTTTGGTGGGTCTATCAGTAGAAAACAGAAAATATATAACCTCACTAGACATAACTTCTGAAAGAACCACCACTGGATTTCTAGAATTCTTTAGTTTACCATTGGTGGGAATAAGAATTATTTTACAATAGGCAAGCGGACTCTTTTTTTTTTGACAGAGTCTTGCTTTGTCGCACAGGCTGGAGTGTAATGGCACGATTTCGGCTCACTGCAATCTCCACCTCCCGGGTTCAAGCAATTTTCCTTCCCCAGCCACCCAAGTAGCTGGGATTATAGGTGTCCGCAACCACACCTAGCTAATTTTTTGTATTTTTAGTAGAGACGGTGTTTCGCCATGTTGGCCAGGCTGGTCTCGAACTTCTGACCTCAGGTGATCCACCCGCCTCAGCCTCCCAAAGTGCTGGGGTTACAGGTGTGAGCCACCATGTCCGGCCGGAATTTTTTAAAAAAATATATATACCAGGTATTTCAGGTTTCTGGTCTTTGGATTATTTTTTTTACTCTAAACATTTATTTTTAAATATTTTTTTCCTAGACATTAAAACAAAGAGATGAACATTGGAGTAAATTATTTCAATGTTGGCTTCTTGATTATTTGTAAAGAAAATATATATGATACAGTAAGAGAGACCACCATCACTTCTGTCATTTCTACAAAAGAATAACAGGGCCATCTTGTGGCTGTTAAAGACGATGCGATTGCCTCACTGTGTTTCTGTGACATCAGTTATGTTTTGCTGCTTGTTGCCTCCTTAATTAAGATTCTTGTTGGTGGTGCTGCTAATGGGTCTGGCTAGCACATCCTGGCACCCACGCCTGACAGGTGCTTAATAAATTGAGGACCTGGGCCAGGCATGGTGGCTCACACCTGTAATTCCAGCATTTTGGGAGTCTGAGTCAGGAGGATTTCACCTTGAGGCCAGGATTTCAAGACCAGCCTGGGCAACATAGCAAGACCTCATCTCTACAAAAAATTTTTTTAAATTAGCCAAGCATGGTGGTTTGTGCTTGTAGTCCTAGCTACTCGGGAGACTGAGGCAGGAGGACCCCTTGAACCCAGGAGTTGGAGCCTGCAATGAACTATGATGGCACCACTGCACTTCAGCTTGGGTGACAGCAAGACAGTGTGTCTCTAAAAACAAAACAGTTCAGGACCTGTTTTGCCAAGACTAACAGAGCCTTGCATTGCTGACCCTACATTTTACTTAGAAAATATAAATCATTCATCACACCGTCTACCACCTCCTCAACAGCATAATCTACTCTATGATTGGTCATTAGAATTCTAAGGAAAGAGAAATAGTAATTTTTTTTCCTCTCTTGATTATTGAGAACTTTAATAATAAAAATGACCAACAGGAGAATAATTTAGAAGAAATAGTTCCTTGGCTTGCTTGTTTTCTAAACTGTACCTTTAAGAGAAAGGCTGACCACCCCTGTTTCCCCAGGTCAAATCCTGAATGGACCAAAGAAGAGCCCTTAAGCATATGTTCAGATTGATTGCTTATGGCATAAATGATTTAAGGAAATTTAATGGATTGATTCTCTTTCTATATTAAAGTTTCATGGGAGGTGGTTTTATAATACTTTATCATTGATCATTCTTGCTATGTACCATTTGCTTGTATGCGAAAAATAAGAGTTTGGCCGGGCATGGTGGCTCATGCCTGTAATCCCAGCACTTTGGGAGGCTGAGGCAGGCAGATCACTTGAGGTCAGGAGTTCGAGACCAGCATGGCCACCATGGTGAAACCCTGTCTCTACTAAAACTACAAAAATTAGCTGGGTGCAGTTGCTCATGCCTGTGATCCCAGCTACTCGGGAGGAGAATGGCTTGAACCTGAGAGACGGAGGTTGCAGTGAGCTGAGATCGTGCCACTGCACTCCAGCCTGGGCAACAGAGCAAGATTCCATCTCAAAATACATATATGTAGTAATAGGTTTAGATACACTTATGAGCATTTATACCCAATATTCGGGTCATTTTGGGAACTTCCCTTTTGAAGAGAACCAGTTTCATGGCTCTTGCAGAGCTGTATGCAGAGCTCCTAAGCTGGCCGCTCATGAGCTATAGTTAGCCTATAGTTTGTTTGTTCCACAGTTACTTTTAAAGTTTTTCTTAATTGGTTGCCAACATTTTAAAAATCAAAATTATTTCACATAAAACATCTGAATGTTTTTACTTTTCTTACAAGTTGGAATATCAAGCAAAGCTAGCCTACATTCCCCATGGCACCCTTTGACTAAAGCTGAGTTGTTGCTGTCTCCTCCATATAGGTCATGTGCCTTCCAGTTCAGTAAGATCCCACCACCATACCCCAGCTTAGTATTTGAAGGGGTAACCCCCTGCTCGATATTCACTTGTTGCTTTGGGTGCCAAACAGAATGATGTTCCCCAAGCTCAGAGCTGACAGCTCTTGGTAACTACTAAAAATCAGTTCAACTGTCCAAGTACAGTTTTCTGCCACTGAGTATCCCAGTAAAAGTGTTTTTTAAAAAAATGTGCTAAGGGCTCAGAGACCATCTCTGAAAGAAGGAGGCCAAGAAGAGTATCCAAGTTTCCACTGGAGGTGCATATCACCTCTCTGCTGACAGTTTTAAGAGGTACAAAGTTTTGTGAATGTTATAGATTCTGGTGTCGTCACACAAAAAAGAGTCTTACTAAGAAGAGAAAAATAGGCTGGGTGCAGTGGTTCACACCTATAATCCCAATTCTTTGGGAGGCTGAGACAGGAGAATCAATTGAGCCTAGGAGTTCAAGGCCAGCCTGGGCAACATAGCGAGACGCCTGTCTCTACAGAAAATTTTAAAATTAGCTGATGCCCAGCTAATGGTGGTGTGAACCTGTTATCCTAGCAACTTGGGAGGCAGAGGCAGGAGGATCATCTGGGCCCAGGAGTTCAAGCTTACAGAGCTGTGATCGTATAACTGCACTCCAGCCTGGGCAACAGAGCAAGACCCTGTCGGGAAAAAAAAAAAAAATAGAGAACTAGAGTTTCAAGTTGAGACGATGAGAATTGCTGTAATAGATAAGGGGATCCTGACATCTAGTGGACAACATTATATACTGTCCACAGAAAAAACAGCTCATGACAAGGAAGGTTACATTTTTTCTTTTTACTTGAGAAAATAACAGTTATGATGTCTTTTGTTGTTGTTGTTTGGAGTTAATTATATTGGCATGCTTTTTTGGAGCTCAGTAGGTAGATTTTAATGTGTTTCTCAATGAGACTTTCGTATGTAAATGTTTGGCCGCATCTTTTATTTCCTTTTTAGACCAATTCAATTCTGAATGTGCAAAAGACACTATTGATTCTTGCATTATACCTTCTCATTGAAGGATGAATAATTTGGTATGAAAATCCTTTGCAGATTCTGGAGGAAATTGCTCATGCTTTGATTACCTTTAGCAGAAAAATAACAATGTATTGCTATCAGGAGAGGGATTTCTGGGGAGGGGACTTGCCATGGAAATTATAAATTCATTCATACTTTTCTTTTTTAAATTAGGCTTTCTCCTGTTTCTCAGAGGATTTATCAATTATGCAAAAGTTCGGAAGATGCCAGAAACTTTCTCAAATCTCCCCAGGACCAGAGTTCTCTTTATTTATTAAAGGTATTAAAGAAAAAAAATTTATTCTAGTCCCAGTGTAACCATGTGCTACGTTGTAGATTTCTGTTCAGTTTTAGAGTAAGTATCTGTGGTAGGGGGATATAGAGAAGGGAAGGAAGGCACAGTCCCTGCCTTTTAGCAGTTTCTTGTCTAGTAACAGGGATTTTTACAAAAAGCTATTGACAAAGTCAAATTAGAAAACTTGCCATAGGAGAAATTGTTACTTTGTGCTTTGACAGTGTGAAAGAGGCAGGGGTCTTAGCAGTCATCAGAAAGCTAGGATATTTGGCTGCTTGACTGAATCCAGCATCCTGAATCCCCTGCTTACTGTTGTACCAGTTCCAGAGGATGACATTCAGAAGGAAACCTTCAGGCCTAATCACTTGTCTTTGCCCCTAAATCCCAGAACCTGGAGAGACTGTGTAATACTTTAAGAACTCCATTTATCTGGGCTGCTGACAAGCCCACCAAGTCTTCCATCTCTTAAAATTGTCATTGAGGCTTTCCTGATGGCTTTCTTCAGGTTGACATTCTGATACCACTCTAATGTAAGGAAGGTCAAACCCAAGAAAACAAGAGAAAGGACCTTTTCCCTTGCCTAGAACAGGAGGACTAAGCCCTGGCAAGGCTCTTTGACTCACACATGATTTTCCCCAGAGGCCGACATTCCATCTTACATCAGTGGCTGCCTAAAGGAAGAGGTAGAGAATCTTGAGAAAGAGTACACCAGAGAGAGCTCTCTTTGGTAACAAGTTCTAATAGACTTTCTTGGACTTGGCTGTTTGTTCCTTGGGACTTTTGGGGACTGTGTTGATCATAGAGTAGAACCTTGAGCACCACCTAGAGGCCAGTCCAGTTGAAGGTCTTAGGCAAAGCATTGTAAAGGGTAGGTGTAGTAGTTCAGATAACTTTACATGATAGTGGAGAGTGTGGGGAAGAATTTCAGAATCATCTGAGGCAGAGTGAAGAGCAAAAATAGGGAAGTATGGAGCTTGTTCAAAGGACAGTAGTTTGATTTGGGGCATAAAGGAGTATTGAGGGTCAAGGCTAAAAAGTCAGGTTGAAACAGGTTTCTGAAATAACCTTGAGCACCAAGTCCATTTAGTAGAACCATCAAATTGATAGAACCCGTGACATGTTGGGTCAATGCAAGACTAAGCCCACGTGGAACACGAATGTGTTCTGTACTCTCAGAGTATCAGTTTATATAGGCAATCATACGCTAATAATCAGATTCTCAATTTTGAAGATTTGTGGTGGTCTCAAGAGGTATGTTTCAAGAAAATAAAGCATCTACGATAGTTCATTTTCCAAGTGATAGAACAGCATTGAAAACTTTAGGCAACAGAATAATATAATGAGACCATCTTGAATATAACAAACATTTTTTCAAGCATTGTATATATAGTAAACTAAAATTAACATTCATGGAGTTTTCCATGTGTCAGATAATAAGCATTTTACATGGATAATTAAATGTATGTAAGTAAAGAAGGCTTAAACTGCTTTTAAAGTTAGTTTCTTCAAAGAAATATATACTAGTATTCGTTACTAAAAAACAGGAATCTTTGTGTGTTTAAAAATGTGTAGCATGTCATGAATTTGAATTCAGCCACACAGTCTGGATGTAGATGAACATTCACACCACTGGCCTGGGCCTTAATGCTTACGATGTGTCTTTGTTTATGTCTGGAACATAAGAGGCTTATTAGATATTCTTTGCAGTTTTATTTAGTTACCATTGTCATCTTTCATCTATATATCTGATTGGAATTTATAGTTAGCCTTAGGTTTAACTTTTACCTATCAAGGATTCAAACGTTAGTACTATTGGATTGCTACAAGTCCTCCTTATGAAGGATGCTGAAATCACCTAATATTTTCCCCCGATACATTGACACCCAAAATATACTGAGGGGACAGATTTCTTTCTCTTTAAAAAAAAAGTCATCGATTCTGTAGGTGTAGTTTAATGTTAGCTCTGAATTTCTAAATGGACTGAGATCACACCTCTGCCTATTCTCTTCATCCTTCAGTTAGAAGGAAATTTGGATCTTTATTAGGGGATTGCATACCTTCTTCATCTTGGTTCTAAGCATAAGAAATAGCAGTCCAGTTGACAGAAAGCCTGAACGTCTCGGTTTTCCTGTGTTGTTTGGTACTTTACTGAAAATTTTGTTGTTATTGTTTGGATTTTCTAAAATTTCTGAAATGTTTTTTGATGTTCTAAATTTAAAACTATGCATGTGGGGTTGTGATTTGAAGTAGGCAGTCCTTAGTAATAATAATGTTGTAGGAACTGCTAAGGGAGATTGAAGTGATGAACTTGCGGGTGCTTCAGGAGTATACATTAAGAGTTGTCAGAAACGTACTCAGGTAAATGAATGCACTCCATTGGAGGGCATAATAGAGTTTATTTGCTTTTCTGTTTAACTGTGATACCCTGGTTTATTTGAAATCATTCCTGACACACCCAGAGAATTCAGAGCTCTAAATTAAGGGTTTGAGGAACTTACAGCAGACTTTAGAATTCTAATGACTTCACTAATTTTCCAGGGATCCCCAGAGGGAACCTGAAAAGCCATAATATCCTATGGGACTGAGTTCCCTTTGTCCATTGAAAGGGTAAGAACTATGTCCAGATCCAGATGTAGAATCCTTTCTTTCTCTAGTTCAGAGGACATTTAGTTTAATTTTGTTAGAAGACATACTAGGAAACTGTCATGTGAAGTATGAAAGCTTTATTTTTTTTCCTCCCTATGGATTCTTTATTATGTTTATCACAGTTTTTAAAAAGTCATTATCTGCTAATTCCAACATCAAGATAGATAAGTCTATTTGTATTGATGGATTTTTTCTCGATTCTGGGTTACATTTTCCTGTTTTTACATACCTGGCCAGTCGTTTCTTTGTTGCAGCATTGTCAGTTATCATGTTGTAGAGATTGTGAGCTCTGAATTTTGTCAGAAGGTTGTTGAGTTTTTGCCTAGCAGGCAGTCAGATTACTAAAGGATAACTTTGATCTTATTTCTAACTGTCATGTACAGTGATTCTTCTAGGGAGATAGGGGTAGGGGAGAGGGAAAATGTAGTTTAAAAAAACCTAGGCTAACTCCTGCTGAGGAAAATCACTGGTAAATTAGTGACTCCTCTGCTAAATTGCCTGTCTTGACATTGTCAACCTGAAGTCATCAAAAGGATCAGAATACAGAGTTTATGCAAGTAGAAAGCTGGGAATGGCCAATCAGAGAACACAAACTTTAGAAGATGGGGTCAGTGTTCCCAAAAGCTTTATTTTCTTTTATGGACTTCTACTTCTTTGATGGAGATGTCACCAGTTAAAAGATAGCTGAAGAAAGACACAGGTAGGGAATTTTTAAAATAACTTTGCTGGAAAGATACAGATACAGAATTTTTAAAATAACTTCACCATAACAGAAAAATAATACTTTCCATATTGTACTAGGATTTGGCAATTTACTACAAAAGGGTGTAAGAATAGTGACTTTTATAGTCAGGCTACCTAAAATATAGTACAAATAAACCAATCTTGAAGTGATCCCGAAACACCTCTTTCTAATCAGCCAAGTAGATGTTACAAAAGCTAAACATTAGAGCTCATGTACTGCTATAATAGGGGCAGCTCTCAGGTTCTCTTTCAGAGTCCGTTTAAGCTTAAGGGAGGGAAAATGTATTAATAAGCTGTTATCTGTTTTCCTACTTCATAACAAAATGCCAGAAGGAACTGCTAAAGGTGTGCACAGTGGCCATCAAGAAGTATGTGACTGGGCAGGGCGCAGTGGCTCTCGACTGTAATCCCAGCACTTTGGGAGGCCGAGGTGGGCAGGTCACCTGAGACCATCCTGGCTAACACGGTGAAACCCCATCTCTACTAAAAAATACAAAAAACTAGCCGGGCGAGGTGGCGGGCGCCTGTAGTCCCAGCTACTCAGGAGGCTGAGGCAGGAGAATGGCGTAAACCCGGGAGGTGGAGCTTGCAGTGAGCTGAGATCCGGCCACTGCACCCCAGCCTGGGCGACAGAGCAAGACTCCGTCTCAAAAAAAAAAAAAAAAAAAAAAAAAGTTTGAGACCAACCTGGCCAACATGATGAAACCCCATCTCTACTAAAAATGCAAAAATTAGCTGGGCGTGGTGGTGTGCACCTCTAATCCCAGCTACTTGGGA
The DNA here is from genome assembly GCF_049350105.2 of Macaca mulatta. NCBI lineage: Eukaryota > Metazoa > Chordata > Mammalia > Primates > Cercopithecidae > Macaca > Macaca mulatta. Next base: position 151,009,265 of record NC_133411.1, read on the forward strand.
GGCTGAGGCAGAAGAATAACTTGAACCCAGGAGGTGGAGGTTGCATTGAGCCAAGATCATGCCACTACACTCCAGCCTGGGCAACTGAGCAAGACTCTGTCTCAAAAAAAAAAAAAAAAAAAAAGTATGTGACCGAGGAAGCAGAAGAAACAGATAACCTGTTATAAACATCTGTACCTGAAATGGTAAAAAATGTAAAGTGTTTATACTTGTTCCTATTTACCAGTTCACTGGAAAATACATTTTTATGGATTACCACCTCCTCTGATGCTGCCAGGTGAATGAGGAGTTAGCTACAGTAATAACGTGGTAACACAGTTGATTGGTTATATATTGGTTATAATAGTGTCTTATAACACTATTTGTGTGGTACCAAAAGCACTTGTACATACGAAGCATAATGTATTTTAAAATTATTTATTTTAACTACATCTGAAATAGAAGGAAAAAGAGGAGGTTTTTGAGCCCTAGCATTAATGAACTAGGGCCTTCATATTTAAAAAGTGACCTAGTGACCTGTACCTATTAGGCATCAAATATTTTAATTTTTTTCCATGTGATAACAGACACTTTCATTTCTCCTTTTCTGTAATTTTTCTCCTATTCCTTAATATCTCTTTTATTAAAGGAAATTCATCTCAAGGTAAAGGTTTACTTATTGGACTGTGTTATAAGATAGCAAGATAGTAGAAATGGTGTTTCCAGTAGAATTTTTGCTAAACAAAATTTACATAATATCTCCAAGAAGAACTGGTTGTCTTCCTGTTGGAATTAAATGATCTGTAGGCTATTGGATTCCTTTTTTTTACAAAGTGATCTGATCTACAATTTAGTAATGTGGTCCAGAGTCCCTAAGATCTGTTTGTCCTTCAGTTTGCGTACTGCCAGCATTTCTGTAACACTGCCATTCAAGCCTCCAAGTCTCAGACAGCAGTGCCTGCTAGCAGTCTTTCATTTGGAAATTGTGTGGTGATTGAGATTACCCACTGGTCACCTATCTAGGTCCTCTTGAGAGATTTTAATTTAATTTAATTTTTGCTTTTCTTACTGAACGAGCAAAGGGATTTTTAATGTTTGTTGGGTGGCAGGCTTTGACTTTGAGGAATCTATTAAAGCTGTTTACCTATGCTAAAGCATCATAAACTAAGGTAGTAACCAGGTAATTGTACCATATTGCATATTCTTGCAAACTCTGTTTTGACCTACTAGTCACTGTTTCATCAGTTTTCATCTATTAAACTGATAAAACAGAAATTACTTATGTTTATAATGAGTCTGGCCTCATTGCAAAAATGTTCATTTAATATTCATTTGCCAATTTTCTTTTTGCTTCTACTTGGCTTTAGAATTCCTTATATTCTTGTGTCTCTGTCTCTGTGCTTTCCGAGGTCTTTCAGTCTCTTATATCTCCATCTAAAGAAAAGATGTCCTTGTATCAGTTTCAGTGGTTTACTTCAAATCACAATACCAGTGAATTTATAGTTTGGAAAAATGTTGATAATATTAAAATATGTTAATTTCCTCCAGTGTGTTTGTAGTGTCTCTCCATTTTGGCAGCCTTTTAAATATTTATGCAGTAATTAATCAGAAAAGATACAGAAGATGTCAGGCATAGTAGCGCACACCTGTTAGTCCCAGTTACTTGGGGGGCTGAGGCAGAAGTATGGCTTGAGCCCCGGAGGTGTAGGTTGCAGTGAGCCAAGGTCGCGCCACTGCACTCCAGCCTGAGTGACAGACTCTTGTCTCCAAAAGAAAAAAAAAAGAAAGAAAAGACACAGAAGAGTTTCTTGTGGCTTTTACAGTAATCTGGGGGATAGAAAAGTAAGTTATGGACCTATATGTGAGCCCATCCAACTCTTACTTGTTGCTGAGTACCACAAAATAGTTTCTCAATAAATATTTATTAAGCAGTAAGTGTATCTCTTTAGTGTTTCTTTTGTTGTTAATATTTCTTCTTTTATTGTTAATATAGGGAATTACTTGTAGTTTTTCGCAAGTTGTTTTCATGAGAACCAAAACAATGTACTAGTACAGAAATGCCTCAAAGTATTAGATGAAAACTGCATTTAGTAAAATGCATAGGCATTATTTTGAGAGCATTTATTTCAGTCGGATACATTCCTTTCTTAAAATCAGTTTGAAACTACATATATTATTTTAAGAGAAACATGTCCCCAAAATACAATGACTTTTTTGGAAAACTTGTTTTTTAAAAGTATTTGTGGTACCTGTGAGTTTATCCTTGTTTTCTTTTTTTTTTTTTTTTTTTTTTTTTTTTGAGACGGAGTCTCGCTGTGTCTCCCAGGCTGGAGTGCAGTGGCGTGATCTCAGCTCACTGCAAGCTCCGCCTCCCGGGTTCACGCCATTCTCCCGCCTCAGCCTCCCAAGTAGCTACAGGCGCCCGCCACCACGCCCGGCTAGTTTTTTGTATTTTTAGTAGAGACGGGGTTTCACCATGTTAGCCAGGATAGTCTCGATCTCCTGACCTCGTGATCCACCCGCCTCGGCCTCCCAAAGTGCTGGGATTACAGGCTTGAGCCACCGCGCCCGGCTGAGTTTATCCTTGTTTTCTAATTTTGCCATGCTCAATTGAGGTATAGCATGACATCGTTGACATCCTTACTGGAAATCTTCCTTGTGCAATATCTAGTGGAATTGTTAGGGTAAACAGTAGCTTCAGATATATTAGGAAAATTACCTGTGCACTTGGATTATGCTCTCTGTCCCAAGTTACAGTCACTGCTGACAGGGTTAAGTGTGGGATGCAGTAGCACTGCTTCCATTCTATTCTTTTGTTAAGAGGTTTGGGAAGAGAGACTCCTGACTTCAGGAGTTTTTAGAAAAAGCATTCCAGTTTTTTCTAGTTCTAGAGGCCTTGATAACTTTAAGAACTGAAATTTTAATGTTTATTGAATACCATGATGTCAGTATACAGTAATCTTAAAACTATGTTAAAATGCACTTGTGTCTCCAAACATCCTGCCTTCTTTTGTGACTACATCCTTCTCTTAGCCAAAATAACAAGCTAACTAGAGTTTCAATATTCAATATCCTTCTCTGGCAGATGTTTTCTGGCAAAGGCCTTCCTGCATTTATGAATTCTCTCTCAAGAAGCAAGAGAACACCTGCAGGAAGTGAATCAAGATGCAGAACACAGAGGAATAATCACCTGCTTTAAAAAAATAAAGTACTGTTGAAAAGATCATTTCTCTCTATTTGTTCCTAGGTGTAAAATTTTAATAGTTAATGCAGAATTCTGTAATCATTGAATCATTAGTGGTTAATGTTTGAAAAAGCTCTTGCAATCAAGTCTGTGATGTATTAATAATGCCTTATATATTGTTTGTAGTCATTTTAAGTAGCATGAGCCATGTCCCTGTAGTCAGTAGGGGGCAGTCTTGCTTTATTCATCCTCCATCTCAAAGTGAACTTGGAATTAAATATTTTATTGTAAGATATGTATAATGCTGGCCATTTTAAAGGGGTTTTCTCAAAAGTTAAACTTTTGTTAGTATGTTTTTGCACATAATCCATATTTGCTGTTCAAATTAATCTAGAAATTTATTCAATTCTGTGTGAACACCTGGAAGCAAAATCATAGTGCAAAAATACATTTAAGGTGTGGTCAAAAATATGTCTTTAATTGGTAAATAATAAGCGTTAATTTTTTATAGCCTGTATTCACAATTTTGCAATACTTTATTGTACCTAAGGGATTCTAAAGGTGTTGTCACTGTATAAAATAGAAAGGACGAGGATACAAATGAAACTTAATTACTAAAATGTAATTCTTGACACTCTTTCTATAATTAGAGTCCCTCACCCCCATCCCCACCCCCACCCCCCCCCCCCTTATTTTCCTTTTATCTCCTGATGATTAGGCCAAAGGCTGGGAGTAAGGAGAGGATTAGGTACTTAGGAGCAAAGAAGTAGCTTGGAACTTTTGAGATGATCCCTAACATACTGTACTACTTGCTTTTACAATGTGTTAGCAGAAACCAGTGGGTTATAATGTAGAATGATGTGCTTTCTGCCCAAGTGGTAATTCATCTTGGTTTGCTATGTTAAAACTGTAAATACAACAGAACATTAATAAATATCTCTTGTGTAGCACCTTTTACTGTAGATTAGTGCTTAATTTCTTGGCTTGCATTTGTTGATTGCTAAGGCAATTTTTTCTAATCTTAGGGAATAATTCAGTAGATGTGATTAAAAAGCTAATGTTGGATCAGGTTTTTTTTCTTCATTTTCAGCACAAGAAGTCCTCTTCTTTCATATCCTACTAAATACATTCCTAAAAATGTATATGAACATTGGTTCTGTAAAAGATAATGGACTAAAAAAGTAGAGAAGAGTTGTAGAGATCTTAAATCATTCTGGAATTCCTAATTATGCTTCAATTTTTAGACATAATTTTAGATGATTTATTTCCAGTGTTTTCTGCATGTTCTCATTTGTTCTTTTTCTCAGTTGAATGCACCAACTGGTTTGAGTCCTGTGAGCATTCAGTCAGTTGAAATTAAAGATTCCTCATTTCTCCTGATTTCTATTCTTGTCTCCATGTTACATTTAGAGACCAGTGGTTTTTATGATATCAGCCATTTGATTTTTTTTATTTTCTATTTAAGAAATATAAAGAAAAAATACACCAAGATGGTCAAATTACTACACAAATCAGTCCCAGCACAGTCTGATAGCTGCAAATGTCCATTCATCTGCTGTGTGTGAATATCCAGAATCAGCATAGGAAGTCATTTAGGATGTCAGTATATAATGCACAGAATTGTGGGTTGTTTGAAAGCCAAACAGGAAAATTAGGAGCCTCCTGGATTGACATTTCAATGATCCTTCCAACCAGTTTATGGATTATTATGAATAATAGTATAGTGTGTTCTTGTTCAGAAGTTATATTTGATAATAGAGGAGGGAGTTTTATGAAAGCTTCTTTGAAGATTTTTTTTTTTTTCCATTTTAAATCAGATTATATCAACAATGGAGTTTGGAATTTTGTATGGCCTATAATGTTTTAAGTTCCAGAATGAAAAGGTCCGTAACAATCTGAATAGATGTGGACACATATAGCAGAGAGAACTATGTACATTATCTTGCAGAACGAAATAGAAGGGTCCTAAATCACATTAACTCAAACATTGTAGACTAGCTTTGTGTTTATTCTTCAGGTCCTTGTGCCTTATTTGGTTTTGTATATTCAACGAACTGAAATATTTGGAATTCCTATTTCTACATATTTGGTAGTCCATAAGACTTTGTCAAATGTAAACCTACAGTTTGATGTGCTTTAAAATACCTAGTCAAGAGGATGATTTCTCTTTAATCGTTTAAATGTTCTGAAAGTTAAAATCTTTTGAGGCACATAAAGTTGGCACCATATATCATCTGGAGTCCTTACTGGTATTCAGGATGAAAATGTTCATGCTGCATTGTTGATTCTCATTTTTCTCTCCCATTTTCTTTCTCACTTGGATACGTTAATACTGATAATGGATAAAGGGTGAGATTTTATAATAAATGGTTTTAGAAAGGTATTCATAGGAACCGTGGTTATTGAGTTTATGGAGTAAACTAGCTTGGACCTTGGGCTACAGGACAACTAGGATTCACCCGTAACGACACAGTGGCCTGTGTTTCTTAACTTCTTGTTGCCATTTGAAACTCTGTACTCCTATGTTTAAAGGGTTCTGTATAGTCATTTTTTTTTTCAGAAAGTTACATTGCTTTGTATAGAAATAAAAGGCATTATTAAAATTTGCTTGTTAAAAAAACAATAAGAATGAATATCTTTACTAATAGGATTGATTTTGTTTAGAGTTTTAAACAACAAAATTTTTAGTGAAGTAAATGATTTTTTTTCCCCTTTGCTTTCTTACTACAAATCTGACTTGAGCTCTGGCCCACCGTGTCATTATTAGTACAGATGAAGTTTTGCTTGGTCTTCACTGTGTTCTTTTACTAAAATATACTCTACTTAGCTATAAATGGTTTACATTCAAAGGAAGAAATAAATTACTGAAGTGGAGTATCAGGACCAATAGAAGTGATACTTCAATTTGAGTGATTGCCTGAGGGGGCAAGATTCTGAGGTGAGAATCGGCAAAACTAGACCCCAGCAAAACTAAACCCCTGGCCTCAGGCTTTACATCCAGTCCAATGCCCTCTTCCCATTGTCCCAACCTTCTGAAGGGTTGGTGTGTAAACATTGACATAAAATGAAAAAGATCATTTGGCCATGCTTGTAAACATCAGTAATCTAATTTTAACTTAAAACATGCTAAGAATAGACATAGAATTGTACATTTATGTAAAGTAGGAGGGTGTGTGTATGTGTGTTTGCAGAGATGGATGAATAGATTTTTTTTTTTTTTTTTTTTGAGACAGGGTCTCACTCGTAGCCCAGGCTTAAGTACAGTGTCGTGATCTCAGCTCACTGCAACCTCCACCTTCCAGGCTCAAGTCATCCCACCTCAGCCTCCCAAGTAGCTGGGACTACAGGCATGTGCCACCACACCCGGCTAATTTTTGTATTTTTAGTAGAAACAGGGTTTTGCCGTGTTGCCCAGACTGGTCTTGAACTCCTGGGCTCAAGGAATCCGCCTGCCTCGGCCTGCTGGAATTACAGGCGTGAGCCACCTCACTTGGCCAGTAGGAGGGTATATTTTATGAAAAAGTAATTGTGACCCCTATTACCTACCTGAATCTGGTTCTTGGTTAAACCTCAGTGGTGAATATAGGTTAATCATGTGCAAAATGTATAATAATTTTCAGGTTCTGTGGGTGGTTCAGCTATTTAGAAGATTTTCACCTCTCAGGCTTTTAGAATATGATTTGAGGGATGATGAGGGTCATAGCAGAAGGCAAAATATGCTTCCACAGATGGTTTGTAGATTTAAAAAAATTTTTTTTTGCATATTTTAAAGCCTAAATAGTATTTCTAGCCTATAAGATGGATAAGGTGGATTGGGTGAGAGCATTTGTTAAAGCAGTAGTACAGTACTCTTGCATCTCCTTTTTCCTTTTGCATTTACCTGTACACGTTTGTGTATGCGTATAGTTGTGTTCTTTTAGACTACCTACAGAAAGCGCTCTTTGACAAGTAGCATCTGCACGTTGGTTCTTTGTAGGCCCTGCTATTAACGTAGAAGACATCTCATAGAAATACACTGGGAATTCCCAAAAGGGAGAGTAAGTTTAGGTTGAATGTAAAAGAGGTTTTCAGGAGGAAATGATGGTTGTAGAAATTGATTTTGTATCATCTCCATTCTAAAAAGAAGCTATTTTATAACCCAGTTTATTGTATCACCTACAACTTTATGGCCTATGGAAAGAACTGCTCTTATGTAAAGTATATGAATTGAGAGCTGTCCTCCCAAGGCCAGTTTCCCTGACTATAAAATCTGAAATAGTCCATCTACTGCATGGCATTTTAATCCCCTCAGTCCTCCAGTTATTCTCGGAATTTTCTACTTGTAGGATAAATACGTTACTCAAAGGTTTTGGGTTAATTTTTATACCTGTTTTTACTAAAGCCTGTTTCTTTTTTTCTTTACCAAAAAGCATTGTCTTCTGATTTTGAGAGTTTTAATTCTTAAGTTTATCAATTGATGAATTAATAAAATGTAAATGTAAATTCACATCTCTTAAACCTGAATACAGAACATATGAATATAGAGGATTCTCTTGCATTTATGCAGGATTTTACCTAGGTCAGAAACTGAGATGCAATTGTGTGAAATAGAAGTCGTCCAACCTGCTTTGTATGTTGTTCATTCTGCTCTAAAAGCAGCTAATTTTAATCATTTATGTAGGAAATGTTTCACAGACTTTTCCCCATTCAATAGTGATTGCAGATTCATAGACATCAAAACTGAGAAAAGTGGTTAGTTTAGTGCTGGAGATTAGTGCTGGAGCTCTGGGAAGATGGCAGTATTCATTGTCATTCTTCAGTTGTCTGGAAGGTTCACGAGTGATATACGCAGCCTGGGAAACAAGAAAATAGGTCAAAAATCTAAAAGAAATCTCTAAAATAGAGAAGAAGATTTCCCTGACAAAGCATTATTAGAAAAAGCATAAAACTAAGGAAGTTCTGCCTTCTGGTTATGAAACCCAGCCTGATTCTAATGAAATTCATCCAAAATGCCAAAGCTAGAGTGATTTTCACCTTGCATAGCTGGGTTTGCATTCGTGTCCCGTGCTGAGAGCTGCTTTGCCTCTCACTTCCCCTCCCCCATTTAAGCCAGCTACTTCCTGTGCCAAGTTGGAGAGGATTGGAGCAACCTATCATCATAACTGGGCTAGAGTTATTCTTGATGAAACTTCCCTCTTTTCATTTGCAGAACCGTCAGAAATGCCTAAAATGCTACTTAAGTGGGGTTTTAGAAAGAATTTTGCCATCTGCTTCCTGATTCCACATCTTTATTTTGACAGAACATTTCATAGGCCGTATTTGGCAGTTCCTCTGTTTGGATGTCATTTTAATATGTTGCTTTTTTCTCTGATTATCAACACTGAAGATTTTCATGTATTTGATTTATTTCCAGTTTATATTTTAACAGATTGCAGATAAATCAGTGATTGCAGAGAAATCAGATGGATCAACATTTTCACCAACTATTTATTACTTTTTATGTATTTTTATTTATTACTAGTATGCTTTGATACTGTATAGTTGATGAAAATAGTGGGCACTGGTGACCTGAAGAAGCAAAATTAGTAGTACATATTTTTCTAGGTTTGACTCAGTGACTCTCAAGCCCTAGATCTGTATACGCATGGTTGTCTGTAGGACAAAAATCATCTTTTTTTCCTCTTTTTGGTTAATTATATATTTTGTCCCTGAGACTGTGTGTGAAGTGAGTTGAATCTGTATAACCTGTTTTTGTCTGTAAGCTCTTCTCTGATTTAGCAGTTCTCTAGATTTAGGTATTGGAATTACATATATATATATATATATATATATATATATATTTTTTTTTTTTTTTTTTCTTCTCCAATGTCCACCTTATTGAATTATAGATAGACTTAATTTCTATAGCAGTTCCACAGAGCTTCCAAATGAGGGCAAGGATAATGGGTAAGTAAGTACTTATCTCTCATCTTCACTTCCATAGAAGGTTGAGTGCAGTACATTTGTATCTACACTTTATAAATTATGAAGTAATTTTTCATTAAAAAATTTTGCCGGGCACGGTGGCTCATGCCTGTAATCCCAGCACTTTGGGAGGCCGAGGCTGGTGGATCACAAGATCAGGAGATTGAGACCATCCTGGCTAACATGGTGAAACCCCGTCTCTACTAAAGATACAAAAAAAATTAGCCAGGCATGGTGGCGGGCACCTGTAGTCCCAGCTACTTGGGAGGCTTAGGCAGGAGAATGGCGTGAACCCAGGAGGCGGAGCTTGCAGTGAGCCAAGATCGTGCCACGGCACTCCAGCCTCGGCGACAGAGTGAGACTCCGTCTCAAAAAAAAAAATTTGATGAATGCTGAGTGCGGTGGCTCTCGCCTGTAATCCCAATACTTTAGGAGGCCAAGGCGAGAGGATCACCTGAAGTCAGGAGTTTGAGACCTGGCCAACATGGCAAAACCTTGTCTCTGCTAAAAATACAGAAATTAGCCGGATGTGGTGGTGCCCACCTATAGTCCCCAGCTACTTGGGAGGCTGAGACAGAAGAATCGCTTGAACCCAGAGGCGGAGGTTGCAGTGAGCCAAGATTGTGCCTCTGCACTCCAGCCTGGGCAACAGAGTGAGACTCCATCTTAAAAAAAAAAAAAAATCATGGAATTGATGGTTGGGTGAGATTGAGAATTATTTTGTCCTTATATAGGTCTCAAAGCTCATGGCCACAATATGTTCCTCTTCAGAACGGCAGGACTATAGGAAGGAATGTGCATTCAGAGCAATAGGGAAAGGCCACAGGGAAATTAATTTCTAAGTATTTGGTTAAGTGATTGTGGACTCTTCCTCGGAAGTCTTTAAACACAGAATAGATCCTCCTATTTGGAATGACTTAAGGGTAAAGGAAAAGCAATGGATTAGCAGGCCCCTTAAAGACCCCAAGAGCTCTGGAGATTTGTATGTGGCCCATGTCAGTGACAGATGGAACAGTAAGTTCAATAGATGTCATGTGTGCCATTCCCAGGCTATGCTTCCTTTAATGTAGTGACCTACTGGGAGCATTGTCCTCAATTGTCTGCAAGAGGGAAAGGAGTACATCTAAACTTCTTGTAAACTTAATTTGGGTGGCTTATTACCTACTGCTACATATTTTTTTAAAGATTCAGTGATCCAAAAAAGCTGTGCTTTGCCCAGAATTCCAAAATGAGAAAACCATAAAAACCACCTCTAGGGCTGGGCGCGGTGGCTCAAGCCTGTAATCCCAGCATTTTGGGAGGCCGAGATGGGCGGATCACGAGGTCAGGAGATCGAGACCATCCTGGCTAACACGGTGAAACCCCGTCTCTACTAAAAAATACAAAAAACTAGCCGGGAGAGGTGGCGGGTGCCTGTAGTCCCAGGTACTCGGGAGGCTGAGGCAGGAGAATGGCGTAAACCCGGAAGGTGGAGCTTGCAGTGAGCTGAGATCCGGCCACTGCACTCCAGCCTGGGTGACAGAGCGAGACTCCGTCTCAAAAAAAAAAAAAAAAAAACACCTCTAGTTTCTGGAACCATTTTCAAACCTATGTTGATTCTGAAGGAATTTCATTTATGTAGCATTTTCTCATGTTAACAGTCCTTCCCCTAAGGGACTATGGGTAGGGGAAAGAAGATGAGGTGGTAAGGAGGCGCTGGAGGAGATGAAGTCTGATTTGTTCAGAAAGGACCGATGGAGGAGTGGAGCAGATCAGTTCCTTTTGTTCTTTGCTCCTGCTTTAATCCTTCAGACCCACAGGATAAGATTGCCAGCTAATTGCAAGGAGCCCGTAAAAGAGAATTGGCCTATATATATATATAGGCCTATATATATATATTCATTCTTCCTTTATTTGGGTCACTTTGCTTTACCTATGTTTATGTCTCCAGAAAGTGGTTGGATACCCTCTTGAGAGGTTTTCTTTACAAAAAAGAAAAAAAAAATTCTGAAATTCCAAAGCCCCTTTCCCTGCCATTGTAGCACTTAGGCAAAAACATGAAGAACTAAATCCACTAGACTGTAGTTTGTTTATTTATTTATTTATTTATTTATTTATTTAATTTTTGAGACGGAGTCTCGCTCTGTCGCCCAGGCTGGAGTGCAGTGGCCGGATCTCAGCTCACTGCAAGCTGCACCTCCCGGGTTTATGCCATTCTCCTGCCTCAGCCTCCCGAGTAGCTGGGACTACAGGCGCCCGCCACCTCACCCGGCTAGTTTTTTGTATTTTTTTAGTAGAGACGGGGTTTCATCGTGTTAGCCAGGATGGTCTCGATCTCCTGACCTCGTGATCCGCCCGTCTCGGCCTCCCAAAGTGCTGGGATTACAGGCTTGAGCCAGCGCCCGGCCTAGACTGTAGTTTAAACTTGAAAAAACAAAAACCAAAAAACCCAAAAAGACTATAATATGCTTTATAGTGGCATTTTTATACAAGTGACTCATTGCTAGAAGTGTATTGACCATTTTAAAGTGCAATCTGATCTCTCATGGGTAGACATTTAAATTCTCTGAGTACAGACACTGTACTTGGGACAAATTATTATATTTGTACCTTGGTGCCAATCTTAATCATGTCCTCATTGGGTGCTTATTTTCAAATACCTGATCCTTCCAAAAACAGTATACTAAAACCTGTCATTAAAAATATTTCAAGTTTAATAGCAAGCCATGGATACTTTTTACTGCCTTTTATTTATTGCTGGGTGTATTTTATTAGAAGGAAAGGTAAGTAAATGTGTTTTGCAGAAAATGTGTAGTATAAGCTCCAGTAGCAGTTATTTTTTAACTAGATGGTGGAGCATTTACACACTTAGTTTATTAGTGACCTTCCCATAAAATTTTTAGGAACACAGGGCCAAACAGAGGTCATTAGTTTATCCAAGCCAGCCCACTTCTTTGGTGACATCAGACAGCTGAAGAGAAGCCAAGAAACGTTCCCTACATCTTCAAATTCTATGTATCCTTGGCTTTGCCTCCATCCATAGTATTTATTCCCCTCAGAAAGAATTGCAGTTAGAATTTGTATAATCACCTGTGTTAGAAGTGATGCTCTACTTTGAAAAATATAGTTTCTATATATTATAAATAATTGTGCTCTGCCTTCTTGCATATAGTTGTTTTGGGCCTTTGTTTGATAAAAACTATCTTATTAGCCAGTTATGACATACATGACCTTATGCTGGATGTAGTATATACAAAGGTTTGTACAAGACAACCCCTGAACACAAGGAGGTTCTAGTCTGGGAGGAGACTGGTAGGAGACAAAGTTCTTTCCTGTCCAAGAAATCTTAATATGTAATGTTTTTCTGCTTTGTTTGCATAGTGATGGAAGAAGCTTTTTACACTTTTCAAGCTTGCTGCTAACTTAATTTTCACCAGAAGGGCACTTTTAAAGATGTTTGCAAGACCAAATGCCCTCAAAGGAGAGACTACTACCACTTGAAGAGGCCACCCCCAAAAGGGCCAAAAGGATGGAGGGGGAACATCTCAGGGTTCTATGCGGCCAGGACCTAGAAAACCAGCTGCCAAGGGGACTTGCGACTGTTAGCCTAGGGCTTGAGCCCTCGCTCCCCATTTACTGGCTGTGTAATCTTGGGTCATTTGCATGCCGCATCCAAGCTTTGATTTTCTAATCCATGTGCTGGAATATTTTCTCACAGGGCCATTTTTAGGGAGGTAAAGTGCCCAGCATCTAGCTAACAGCTCTTCACAGCTGATCAGCTAGAGTATTGGGTCTAAGGGCAGGACATGAAAAGCCCAAACCTATAATTCAAATCAAGGGAATTCATTTCCTTCTCAGGACCATATAGCTGTCATAAACCCTGCCTTTCCTCATTCCTTCTTTCCTAAATGTCATTAGGCCATCCCTGATAAATCAGACCGTTCTTTATCCTCCTAAATTCCTGCAGCCCAGATGAGAATGCGGTTTACTCTTGCTTTTCTGGTAATACTATCATATGTTTATGTAGGAACTTACATACATGTTCATTTCGTCTTCACAGATTACTATAAAAGGGATTATTTTGCGTTCTTTACCACCAAGCAACCAAAGCCTCCCTCCCCTGGCAAATAATTTTTCAACACTCAGCAACATCAAAACACTCTATAAATTCAATAAACTTTGATTCTCATTTCCTTTCCTGAGTTCTATAGGCTGAAACTCTGGCCTCTTTTTTGCTTAGTCCATTTGTATTACATTACAAGACTTGCCATATACTATCTTTGTATGGATTTAGGTCTTCAAAGCAGCCTTTGAACTTCTTATCCTTTGCTTTGTTTCTTTCTGCACTGGCCTTACATTCTCTGCTACTTTCCTTGCCCTTTCCATGTCTTCTTTGCTGGCCTCTCCACACCTCCCCATCCCCCTGTTTCCAGTGCTGCTTAGATCACTCTTGTTACTTCTCTATCATAAATTCCTACACAGCTGTAGATAGGGTCATTTTCTCAGTGGCCACTTTCCCTTTCTCATCTCCAAATCTTGCCATGGGCCATTTGATCCTTAGTTACTTCTTTTGTTTTGTTTTGTTTCAGTTTTTTTGTTTGTTTGTTTTGAGACGAAATCTCACTCTTGTCACCCAGGCTGGAGTACAATGGCGCGATCTTGGCTCACTGCAACCTCCACCTCCTGGGTTCAAGTGATTCTCCTGCCTCAGCCTCCCAAGTTGCTGGGATTACAGGCACCCGCCACCACGCCTGGCTAACTTTTGTATTTTTAGTAGAGACGGGGTTTTACCATGTTGGTCAGGCTGGTCTCTAACTCCTGACCGCAGGTGATCTGCCCGCCTCTGCCTCCCAAAGTGCTAGGATTACGGGCGTGAGCTACTGCGTCCAGCCTAACCCTAGTTACTTTCTATCTTCGCATCCCATCTAGCCACATCCAACAAGAAAACCACATACCTGCTTTCTCTTCCTGAAGCTCTCCAGGGAATGCTCCTGAATGCCCCTGGATAGATGGTTCCAGCCTGTGTCTGTGCCCCCCACCCCAGCCCTGCCAATCCAAGCCTGTCCAGATAGGGCCTGCGTGTTTTCCCCTTTATTGGGGGGTCTGGGGAGCTTTTCATAGTTGTGGCATTTGTCACAGTGTTCACAGGCTCACCACTTCATGCCCCTTCAGTACTAGTTTGGCTTGGCCATTAAACAGAAAGCATTGGGGTATCCTCTGCTCTTTGCTCTCTCTTACTACACAGATCACTTCCAATGGCATCTGCATGAATCTGTGACAACCCTCGGGCCTCCATGGAGAAGCACCTGGCTAGTCCCAAATTTCATAATCCTTTTGATGCTTCTGAATTACCTTCCACAAAACACTAGGATTCTGTAAGCTTTTATTTGGAATTTTATCTTTAAAAAACAGCCTTAACCATGTAATAAAATATATTTTCAAATGTGTGTTCAATTGTGTGGTTATTTGTGCTCTCATTTACAGACATGAACAAATACTAAAACAATATATAAATGAATTTACTCACAGTACTTTATATGGGATCTCAGGTTTTGTTTTATAAAAAGCGTTCTGCAGCTGAAAAAAATGGCTTGAAAACCACTGCCCTAGGTAAACACTCAGCTCATCTCTTACTTTGCCTAAAACTGTTAGACCATTATACATTTTTTTTCCTCCTTCAATCTTACAGGGGTTTCAAAATGCCCTGATTTTGCAAAAGTGACGAGCACATCTAAAAAGTCACTTTCTAAGCCTACTATCTCCGAAAATCAACTGTTTGTTCTTTTTCAGACGTGTTTTTGTGAATTTATTTTTGCATAGGTAGTACTAGCATACTGGCACAGCCCAGTGAGATGAGGTCTCTTAAGCCATTCTGTTTATGTCAGATGTTAAATTTTGTAAATAGTCTTTTGTTGCACTGTAGATTATCTTGTCTTTTTCTGCTTTTCAGCTCGTTCTGACAAATGCCGCATGATGTTTTTGTTTTTGTTTTTTTTGAGACAGAGTTTCCCTCTTGTCACCCAGGCTGGAATGCTATGCTGCCTTCTCAGCTCACTGCAACCTCCACTTCCTGGGTTCAAGTGATTCTTCTGCCTCAGTCTCCCATGTAGATGGGATTATAGGCGCCAGTCACCACACTCGGCTAATTTTTGTATTTTTAGTAGAGATGGAGCTTCACCATTTTGGCCAGGTTGGTCTCGAACTCCTGACCTCAAGTGATCCGCCCCGCCCCCCCCACCAGCCTCCCAAAATGCTGGGATTACAGGTGTGAGCCACCACAACCGGTCTCGATGATGGTGTTTTTAAAGCCAACTTCTAATACCTCTTTTTTCCATTGCTTCATTGCTAAGAGGACTAATTAGACTTTTGCAACAATTATGACAAAGGCTTCCTATACCCTTGGTCTTCTTTCATCCATAGGGCATCCAAAAGAGACCTGGTTTCTCTGTTGATTGGAAGTTCATATCAAATTCCTTGATCCTGGGATTAAACCTACAGTAAACATGTATTTTTTTGTGTTGCAGATGCATATCATAGATGGACAGTAATGAATACCATTTATTGAGCATTTATCATGTGCGAAGTACTCTGCTTTATTCTTCACAGGTACATTTAATCATCTCCCCAATCCTTTGAGGTAGGATATAAAACTATGATCCTTGTTTTATACTTTAAAAAAATGGAGACTCATGTTAACTGACTTGCCCCTTACCGTTCTTAAGTGGGGAGGCTGGGATTAATTTGGTTTGTGTTGTTAGAGCATGAATTCTTAACAATAGAACACTCATCATCTTTCCTGTGTGTGCACCTGCTTCCATTTCTTTTTATTCTCCTGTCCCTTCTTGATCTACACTTTAACACATTCCTTTCTCTTCCCACAGGGTTCCCTTTATTGAGGGTGGGAATTGGGGGGGATTCTGGACTGCAGGCACAGGACGTCTGGCTTCCCACAGCAGCCTGAGATGTTTTCTTCTTTGTGCATGTTCCCCATGAAGTGGGCTCATACACCTCCGTCAGTGTGCCTCCCCACCTCACCTGGAGCATGGCTTCAGTGCCCCCACCGCCACTCCCAGCTTGTACTGCAGGGTTTTTTTTATCCTTTCTCTAAGCCAGTGAGATAGGCACAGCTGATAGTATTCACCTTTCTAGCTAAGAGTCAGATCAAGTGCTGGACAGAGACAGGGCAAGTTCTCTCAATTAAGCAAAATGTATCTCGAGACAGGATTTCAATTCTAATTTCATATTAATAGCTTACATGTATTCAATATTTATTGTGTTCAAGTGCTGCTACAGTCCTTTTCATGCAGAATCTCTTAACCCTCCAGAATTGAACAGCAACAGCGCTATTATCCCTATTTTACACTAAAGGAGCTGGCTCCCAGAGAGGTGCAGTAATGGGTCAGGTCACACGGTGGATAGAGCAAGAATACAAATCAAGGCACTCTTGACCACTAACCAATACTTCTCCCCCTACCATCACCCCTGCCCCCTCCTCTTTTTATTTTACAAAGTTAACCCATGTTTATTATGGAACATCTTAACTCTGATTTTTAGAAATCTGCCTTCTGTCAATAGCGCAAAATAGAGTGTTTCATTAGCCTCTTAAAATGCCAGCAATTATAATGTATAAAGATGTGAACCTTCATGGGAAGAGCATGTGTTTATGTTAGCAAAGAGTGACTAAAGCTACCCAGTTGAGGTCATATATATTGAGTTATCTGTAGGAAATATTCATTTAGATTTGAGAAGTCATGATTGTTATTAGTCTCATCCTTTAAATTGAACTTTTATTTTTTATACTCAATATTTAGATCAAAATCTGTTGCAAATCTGAAAGGAAGCTATAATCATTTACTGTTATTCAATATACCTTTCTAGTAGCTTTATAGATAAATGCTCGAATCTAGTCCTTCTCACACTTTAATATGCATACAAACTACCTGGGAAGCTTGATAAAATTCAGGTTCTAGTTTAGGAGGTCTAGGCTGGGGCTTGTGATTCTGCGTTTGTAACAACCTCCCAGGTGATGACCAAACTGCTTGGCCAGAACTAAATTGTCATGAGCAAGTCTCTAATCCACATTAATATTCAAGAAAAAAATTAAATTCAAAAGTGCAACTTTACAGGCTGGGCCTGATGGCTCACATCTGTAATCCCAGCACTTTGGGAGGCCGAGGCGGGCTGATCACCTGAGGTCAGGAGTTTGAAACCAGCCCGGCCAACATGGTGAAACCCCATCTCTACTAAAAATACAAAAATTAGCTGGGCATGGTGGCACATGCCTGTAGTCCCAGCTACTCGGGAGGCTCTGGCAGGAGAAACTTGAACCCAGGAGGTGGAGGTTGCAGTGAGTAGAGATCACACCACTGCACTCCAAAGTGAGACTCCATCTCAAAAAAAAAAAAGTATAACTTTACAAATGCTACTTACAGAGTAAGCCAAAACTCAAATTGTCATGTAAAAATAAAAATAAAAAAACCTTGTCCTCAGGCTCCAAAGCAGTCTTATTTTCTTGGAGTTTCTTTGGGCTTGATCTTAACTTCCTTTCTGATGGCATCAGTGCATGCAGGAAAACACATTAGCTTTCCCTTCCTTTGTGAGTTGAGTCTTCTGTCTCCTACTAGTGTGACAGGTGGATCATGGCTTTGGTTAGCCCACATGTCCTGCTTGAATGATCTTGATCTACAGTGCATTTTCTAGAAAATGTTTTCTAAATCTCCATTGTTGAGAGATCACTGTGAGGTAGGGTAGGGAGTGTGGGGAAAGATTCGGACCCCCAGGGTTAAAGATCAGCTTGGTTTTGCCTGTGTGCATATATTTGATAAAATGCAGGAAAAGTTTGTCTCTTCCCCACCTTCACTTCCACCCACTGTGAGCCTTGCTCATGTCCAAATTGGGCTCAGGATGGCAGCTGTGGATGCTCAGAGCACAAAAGGTGTCTTGTTTGCCCAAGGGTCTATCAGTGTTTAAATAGAACTGGCGGAAGCACAAGCACACCATATCAGCAGCTTATCAAGGACCATGGTTTTCCAGGTACATTTGCTAGGCACTCGAGTTTACCCAACTCCATCAGCACTGAGTTAAATTGCAAGGCTGGGCTGTACTACATTGAGCCAGGGCAGGGAGAACAAGCCAGTTACTGGGGATGAGGGTGTCAGGGGCCCTCGAGACCTTATTTGCCTTCTGCCCCACATAGAGAATAAAGCTGTGATAGCCTGTGTACTAAGAGGCACCCAGAGAGAACCAGTCCGGCTTAGGAGTGCACCCAGAAGGTAGGATGAGTCCAGGCCTCCCTATGGTGGAAGTAGTTGGAGATACCTCTTGTTACCCTGGTTCTCCAACTTAGTTTACCAGGTCTATAGTTATGGTTAAAGGAGGTGTCAATTGGGGGCCTGTTAATGTCTTAAAATTGTATGCAATTTTGAGGTTTGCAAATGTCTCTACATTCCTATTTCTCTGGGAGCTGGCCTATGAATCAAAGGACTAAATATTCTTGTACTATTTGGGCTGCATCTTCTTTGAGGGTAATCTTCAGGGCAGATACATGGGTAACCTACCTTAGAAATGAGGCCTTTGCAATTATAATCACTCCTACTTTCTAAGCACTTTCTATATGCCAGGTGCTGTGCTAAATACTTTATAAATATTATCACACTTAATTCTCAGAAAATCTTATGAAGATAGGAATTTTTATTTCTAAAAAAGTTATAATTTGCCCATGATCACAGAGCTAAGTAAATGATAGAGCTATGATCAGAACTTCAACTTTCTGATTCCATATCTGTTAGCACCATGGAAGGCTGCCTTTGGCATTTTAATATACTTATTCAAGTGTTTCATATACATTGGTTAATTTCTTTAACTGGCACAGAGTGGGATGGGTGGCTCTTTTTCTCAAACTGGACACATCTTTTCCCCAAAGTGTAGCCTTCATGAATTTTGCCCTATTTATATATCACCTATGCTATTAAGTTACCTACCATTTAAAATTTTTAATTAAATGTTATTTCTTACCCTCATTCCTAAATAATGGCTATGGAATAACCATTGATGTGCTATTTTTTTTCTCAAGTCCACACTAAACCAACTACGTAACCATTAAAATGAAAAATGCATTAGCCAGGTGTGGTGGTGTGTGCCTGTGGAGAAGAATCGCTTGAACACGGAAGGTGGAGGTTGTAGTGAGCCAAGAGTGCACTGCTGTACTCCAGGCTGGGCAACAGAGGGAGACTCCATCTCAAAAAAAAAAATACTATGTATTAATACTGCTTCATATCATGTAGAGTGTCATCAGTGTATTGGTGCCATGCTTTAAAAAACCCTAATGTATGATTTAAAGACTACATATCTATATTGCAGCAGACCTGTGGGTAAACTAAAATACCCCCTCATGCCACCCACCCCAGGCAGCCCTTCTGGCACAGGGACGGGCTAGGGTCGTGAAGAGTGGTGCTAAGAGCATCGGAGAGGAGGCTGGGTTTGACTCCAGGGAAGGCACTCTTACGGTGGAGGCCACGCCCTGTATCTTTCAGGACCTGTTTTAGTTGCTCTAATGAGGCAATGATGCCAAGAAAAAGAATGTTGCTTAGCTCTCCTGGAGGGGGTTGAAGGATTCCAGGCACTGGGGCAAGAATCTGTGCTCTGTGTGCTTTTGCTGAAAGGATATTGCTGGGATATTGAGGGTTATGGAAGAAATAACCTTCCAGGGGCAGAATTGTGCAGTAAGGTCCCTCAGCCTAGGATAAAAAAGGTCTCTAACGAAAAGCCCACTTATTCATATTTCCATTTTAACTCAGTGTTCCTCTCTAAATTCCATACCCTCTGGGGCATAAGCTGAAGGAAAATTTCGAGTCTGATTGTCTGAAATTGTATGTGCATTTGACCTACCTTGCTATGTCTTTAATAAAAGCAGCTGAGGAATCGTTCCTAATTTCTTAACCTCACTGTTATTCCAAAATAGGCTAAGACCCTCAGTAACAAAGCATCCTCATTATCCTCCCCAATAAAATTGCATTTTACATGTTAAACTTTTTAATTTTGGACCTTAACCAACTTTATAATTTGGCAATCCCTCTAACCAGCAAGTTAGATAAAGAAGAGCAACATACTGAGGCTCTGGGGAACAGAATGCTGGAGTCCGTCTTCTTTCACCTGCCTGGGTAAATCAGAGTGTGGAAAAGGTTATTTTGAGCACCAGCTGTAGTAGGATCTCTCTGATTAGGGCCACCTGTATCAGAAAAGTGACATTTGTCTGCTGCACAGCTGAGCTGGTGTCTTGCTAGTCCCAGACACAGCTATTGCCTCCCTATAGTCTGTTACTATTTCACTAAGAAAAAAATGGAAAAAAGGAAAAGGAAAAACAGTCTGCTTTTGGACTGGGCTGGGTGGGCTGGGCTGGGCATTTAGCATTCCAACTGTCCTCATCCTTGTGTTCAGCAGTGTCTGACCCGTGACACTCTTCTGGGGACTGCAATAGTGTGGTCCAGAAAACAAAATTCCAACTCTCTCTGGTGCAGCTCTAATCTTCCTCTATTGTCAGTACCCAAAATGACATGGCCTGGCCAAGAACTCCCAGATATGGTGCTTTTAACTCCCAGATATGTGACCAGGCACGGTGGCTCACGCCTGTAATCCCAGCACTTTGAGAGGCCGAGGCAGGCGGATCACCTGAGGTCGGGAGTTCAAGACCAGCCTGACCAACATGGATAAAACCCATCTCCACTAAAAATACAAAATTAGTCAGGTGTGATGGCTCACGCCTATAATCCCAGCTACTCGGGAGGCTGAGGCAGGAGAATTGCTTGAACCCGGGAGGCAGAGGTTGCAGTGAGCCAAGATTGCGCCACGCACTCCAGCCTGAGTGACAAGAGAGAAACTCCGTCTCAAAAAAAAAAAAAAAAAAAAAAAAGGTCTCTCGCCAGCTTCAACTTCATATCCCATTCTCCACAACAGCCCCTCCTCCCCGCAGGAGTTGTGGCTGGAGTTTACAGGAACATCAGGCACAAATGGAATGCTGCCAGTCGCAGGAGATTCCTAGGGAGATAAAAAGCACATCTTTGACCACTTCTTTACCAAACAGACCCAAGATGTGTAATTAAAGGCCCTGGGACTCTGCTGGAAATAGGTTTAAACTTGAGGTAATCCCTTCTGGCACTTCCTCTTCCTAATAACCATCAACAAAAATCAAACAAATCCACCTGGCTCCAGTCGGTAAGTCTGCAACCAGCAAAGGTCACAGGAGGAGGAGTGATAAGAGAAGAAAGCAGCCACAAACAGAGTTACTGGAAACACATGTTGTGACGTGTTAGAGAAAGACTCCTGCCAGGACCATCCTGGCCCTGAGAAGGGCCGGCTCTGCTGTCTAGAAACTCATTCTCTTCCTCGGAGAAAGAATGCCAGCACAACATGGGAGGGGAAGTATGACTTGGGGGAGCTCATTGGTGCAGCGTGCCTTGGTCTTTCTCTCTGTGAGATGTGACTCAAGCCAAAGAGGATGCGGGGGGTGAGGCAAGGCTTAACGTTCTTCTAGAGTTAATTTCCCCCATCTCTAAAAGTAATGTGTAGCCATTATTGAAAATACTGATAGGCAAAATGAAGAATAAAATAATTATCCCTAACTCCACCATGCGCTGATTACCCCGTGAACATTTTGGTGTATCTACTTCTAGTCTGTTTTCAGTGCCTGCATATATATACAGGTAGAAAACAGATAAACACACATGCAGGGGACATTTTTTTTTTTTAACTTTTAAGTTGCATTTCACTGTTTCATTAGTCAATTTGGGCTGCCGTAACAAAATACCAAGACTGGGTGCCTTAAGCAACAGAAAGTTCTTTTCTCACTGTTCTGTAGGTTGTGAAGTCCAAGATCAAGGGGCCAGCTGATTTGGCTCCTGGTGAGGCCTCTCTTCCTGGCTTGCAGATGGTGGCCTTCTCACATGGCAGAGAGAGAGCTCCAATGTGTCTTCCTCTCCTTATAAGGCCACTAACCCTATGGGATTAGGATCCCAGCTTGTTTAACCTTTATCACCTTCTCACAGGCCCTGTCTCCAATTACAGTCACGTTGAGGGGGCCTGGGCTTCAACACATGAATTTGGGGGTATACAATTCAGTCCAGAGCACCTGTGCAAACTCTTTTGACTCTGCTTTTTGTTTGACTCCACTTGTCTTGAACATCTTTTTTCATAATCTCTAGTCACATCATTTCAAGTGGCTGAGTCATATTCCATCACATGACTGTACCATAATTTAATGATCTGTGATTAATGTCCCCTCCCCCCATTAAGTTATGTTGTGGAAATATCTTGATTATTACAGCAAGCTGGTTTTTAGCTGAAAGGGCAGATGTCAGCTGGCTTGATCCCGCTCAGGTGAGCTCAACAGATTTCAATGGGGAGAAGACTTTGAGTTTCCATGTGACAGCTGAATCCTCACTGGGTGAATCCTTACTGGTGGCCCATGCCTGAGGCACCTCGAGGACAACATGGAAAGCACCCCAGGAGTAAGGGCAAATTCGGTTCCTCTGTGGTGCTCAGAAGATGTTGACTGTGGAAGCAGAGGAAGTGGGTCAGGATTATATGGCTGTGGAGTGGCAGTTTGCTGAGGGCAGTGAAGTACAGACAGAAGGACAGCTTTAAAGAACAGAAGTCTTCATTCCCTTCCTGGGTGTCTTTGGTCATCTGGGCCTTGATGGTGGGGCCATGCCAGATAGAGGGGTTATGAGGCTAAAATCTAGCAGGATTACTGGTGAACTTGGCCCTAGGTTTCAGCAGGCTACCTAACATTTGTTCCCTCCATGTGTTCTCCATCCGTGATGTTTGTAGCAGGGAATTGCAATTAGGGAAAGCTGCAAAGTCAGGACAAACAGAAGAAACCTAGCAGTGAGCAAGAAGTGAGTGCCTCCCAGGTATGAGGCTGGTACCTGTTCCCATCTCCATTTTCCAGTGGGGATCCCCATGTGCAGGAATGTTGAGTCACTTGCTCAGGGCCATACAACTGAGCCAGGTGGAACTGGGATTCCATCCCATGTTTAACCACAGAACCTGCTCCAAACCATTGTTCAATACTGCCGCATTCTGAAGCATGTGTAAAAGCTTTCCAGTTGTGCAGGTCTGTATATAAGACTCAGATAAAGTTAAAAGATAAAATAAGGTCGTCGTAAAAAAAAAAAAAAAAAAAAAAGCCACTATTTAGTGTTATTTAGACAACTATCTTTGCCAAAAGCTGGTGGGGGTGAGGGAACGTGTGAGAGCAGGTCCTGGAAGCATCCTTGATCATTGTCAGAATAGTTTTGTATGAATTCATACAATAAAAAATAGAACTAATAGGGTACATTAACTGTTTGTATCTTGGGGTAAGACACAACTTCAAAAGTTTATTATTTTGAACTGACTTTCTTATTTTGAGTATCTTGAATGAATATTGTAGGAAAGAAAAGGAATAAGGAAAGAAAAGAGATATATATTCCTCACCTATCTCAAGGTTTATGGCCAACACCCCTATAACAAAAGGCAGATTAACAATAGAAAAACAACGAATGTGTTTAACCCAAGTTTTACGTGACACAGGAGCATTCAAATATGAAGACCCGGCCAGGAACAGTGGCTCATGCCTGTAATCCCAGCATTTCGGGAGGCTGAGGTGGTCAGATCACCTGAGGTCGGGAGTTTGAGACCAGCCTGACCAACATGGAGAAACTCCGTATCTACTAAAAATACAAAATTAGCCGGGCGTGGTGGCGGGTGCCTGTAGTCCCAGCTACTCAGGAGGCTGAGGCAGGAGAATCACTTGAACCTGGGAGGTAGAGGTTGCAGTGAGCCAAGATTGCACCATTGTACTCCAGCCTGGGCAACAAGAGTGAAACTCCATCTCAAAAAAAAAAAAAGGAAAAAAAAAAAAAAAGAAAGAAAGAAATGAAGACCCAAAGACCCAGGGAAAACTGTATTTTTATTTTATTTTATTATTTTTTATTTTATTTTTGAGATGGAGTTTCTCTGTTGCCCGGTCTAGAGTGCAGTGGCGTGATCTTGGCTCACTGCAACCTCCACCTCCAGGGTTGAAGCCATTCTCCTGCCTCAGCCTCCCGAGTAGCTGGGACCACAGGTGTGCACCACCACACCCAGCTAAGTTTTGTATTTTTTGTAGAAATGGGGTTTCACTTTGAGACCAGGCTGGTCTCAAACTCCTGACTTCAATTGACACACCCATCTTGGCCTCCCAAAGTGCTGGGATTACAGGTGTGAGCCACCGCACCTGGTTGAAAACTGTATTTTTATGGACAGTTGTGCAGAAATATGATTGGAGGTCAAAAGGGTATGATCTAAAGGTAACAAACTGGCCTGTTTGTTCAGATTTCTCTTGGCCTGTCTGTGTAATAGTCCTTTCTTCCAGGTGTAGGGCAGAACACTTGTCAAATAAGGCTCTTCAAGAGAAAAGGTCAGAGGCCGGGCGTGGTGGCTCACGCCTGTAATCCCAGCACTCTGGGAGGCCAAGGCAGGCAGATCATGAGGTCAGGAGATGGAGACCATCCTGGCTAACAAGGTGAAACCTCATCTCTACTAAAAATACAAAGAATTAGCCAGGCACGGTGGCAGGTGCCTGTAGTCCCAAGTACTGTGGAGGCTGAGGCAGGAGAATGAGGTGAACCCGGGAGGCAGAGCTTGCAGTGAGCCGAGATAGCGCCACTGCACTCCAGCCTGGGTGACAGGGCAAGACCCTGTCTCAAAAAACAAAAAAGAGAGAGAGAGAAAAGGTCAGAAAGACTTCTGCTTCTGAGATTTTCTCAATTTCTTTCAGCTTCAAATACTCAGTACGCCAAAGTGCCATATTTTGGGGTAGTATTTCCTACACCCCCATCAATATAAATGTGTAACCTCATATATATTAGTCCATTTTCGCATTGCTATAAAGAAATACCTGGCCGGGCACGGTGGCTCAAGCCTGTAATCCCAGCACTTTGGGAGGCCGAGACGGGCGGATCACGAGGTCAGGAGATTGAGACCATCCTGGCTAACACGGTGAAACACCGTCTCTACTAAAAAATACAAAAAACTAGCCGGGCGAGGTGGCGGGCGCCTGTAGTCCCAGCTACTCGGGAGGCTGAGGCAGGAGAATGGCGTAAACCCGGGAGGTGGAGCTTGTAGTGAGCTGAGATCCGGCCACTGCACTCCAGCCTGGGCGACAGAGCGAGACTCCGTCTCAAAAAAAAAAAAAAAAAAGAAATACCTGAGACTGGGGGCCGGGTGCGGTGGCTCACGCCTGTAATCCCAGCACTTTGGGAGGCCGAGGAAGGCAGATCATGAGGTCAAGAGATCAAGACCATCCTGGCCAACATGGTGAAATCCTGTCTCTACTAAAAATACAAAAATTAGCTGGGCGTGGTGGTGCACGTCTGTAGTCCCAGTATCTCAGGAGGCTGAGGCAGGAGAATCGCGTGAACCTAGGAGGCAGAAGTTGCAGTGAGCCAAGATTGCGCCACTGCATTCCAGCCTGGTGACAGAGTGAGACTCTGTCACAAAAAAAAAAAAAGAAAGAAAGAAAGAAAGAAATCCTGAGACTGAGTAATGTATAAAGAAAAGAGGTTTAATTGACTCACAGTTCTGCAGGCTGTACAGGAAGCATAGCAGCCTCTGCTTCTGGGGAGGCCTCAGGAGCCCTTCAATCATGGTGGAAGGCAAAGAGGGAGCAGATGTCTTAACATGGCAGGAGCAGGAGCAAGGTGTGGGAGAGCGGGAGTGCGGGGGCAGGGAGAGGAGAGGTGCTGCACACTTTTAAACAACCAGATCTTGTGAGAACTCACCTACTGTCAGGAGAACAGCACCAAGGGGATGGTGCCAACCCATTCATGAGAAACTCACTCCTATAATCCGACCACCTCCTACCAGGTCTCACCTTCAACACTGGGGACCACAATTTGACATGAGATTTGGTGAGGACACAGATCCAAACCATATCAACTCAGAACTGTTCAGCCTCAAACTCGAGTACACACTATAGAAAGTTGGAGTGCAGCTTTAGGCTGGGTGCAGTGGCTCATGCCTAATAATCCCAGCACTTCGGGAGGCTGAGATGGGAGCCCAGGAGTTCAAGAGCAGCCTGGGTAACATAGTGAGACCCCATCTCTACAAAAAATTTTTAAAAACGTAGTGGGCCATGGTGGTGCACACCTATAGTTCCAGCTACTCGGGAGGCTGAGGTGGGAGGACTACCTGAGCTCAGAGGTTGAGGCTGCCGTGAGCCATGATTGTGCCACTGTACTCCAGCCTGGACGACAGGGTGAGATCCTGTTTTGTTTAAAAAAAAAAAAGTCAACAAAAACGGCAAGAAATAAAAAGACCAGAAAGTTGTAGTATAGCTTTAAAAACAAGGATAGAGGCTGGGCGTGTTGGCTCACACCTGTAATCCCAGCACTTTGGGAGGCCGAGGCAGGCAGATCACTTGAGGCCAGGAGTTTGAGATTAGCCTGGCCAACACAGCGAAACCCTGTCTCTATTAAAAACACACAAATTAGCTAGGTGTAGTGGTACACACCTGAAATCACAGCTACTCAGGAGGATGAGGCAGGAGAATGGCTTAAACCTGGGAGGCAGAGTTTGCAGTGAGCAGAGAGATTGTGCTACTGCACTCCCAGCCTGGGTGACAGAGCTAGAGATTCTGTCTCAAAAAAAAAAGGATAGAATTCAAGTTTTGTGCTTTTCAAATTTTTTCAGCTTTAAATTTTCAGATACTCTTTTGATTGTGATACTAATAATTTTGACCTGATTGATCAAAATTTGAAAAAGCTTTGGAAGGCAAGAATGGATTTTGGCAGTATGTGCAGGTTATAGGACACCAAAACTGTGACAATGAGGGTATGCAGTGAAAAAACACAAGGAGTCATTGCAGCCACGTGGGAGCCTGGAAATCATGCATTTTTACCACCATCCCTGGGGAGGAAGGAGGAAAACGTGGCACTGAGCAGCCTGCCCACACTGAAAATGAAATCTTGGCCAGCAGGAGCGCCAACGGTGGGGGAGGGGTATTTCCTTGGGAACAGGTGCTGCTTCTGAGGTTTCAATTTGCTCATCTGCCCCCTCAATCAGAGTAACAGTTGCACCAGGTCTTCCAGGGGTTATTTGGCTGCTAGGGAGAGTCGGGGAAACCCAGGTCTTTGGGGCTTGTGTAGCAATAAACTGTGGCCCAGCCGTTGTCATGCTCTTATCCTGTCAGAGCCCACAGGACATGTGCAGGGAGCAGGCCTGACCCAGAAATAGCCTTGGCAGCACTGCTGTGCCCACAAATGAGGTTTTATCCTGATTTGGGGGCCTCCTACTGCTCTCTCTTCCCCCTTGTCTGGGTCTTGGGGCTGACCCAGATGAATCCCATCGGCCTGGCAACTCATTGCCCCATCATCCATGGAGAAAACTGGAAAGCCTAGAAGCTGACGGCTGGAGAAAATAGGGCATAGCACTGACAAACTAGTAGCCTAAGGACAGAACAGCCAGGTAGGGCCAGGGACCTGGAGGTGGCCTTTGGAGGTGATATTTTGGCCTTGTGTGAATATCTGATCCCACAACCACAAAACGACCAGTTTTACCCAAGAGCTTTCTAGCATCCATGCCTGACCAGAGTCTCACTCTTGCCCGGACTGGAATGCAGTGGTGTGATCTTGGCTCACTGCAGTCTCAACCTCCCAGTTTCAAGTGATCCTCCCATCTCAACTGCCTGAGGAGCTAGGACTACAGGTGCATGCCACTATGCCCAGCTAATTTTTGTTTTTGTAGAGATGGGGTTTTGCCATGTTGCCCAGACTGGTCTCGAACTCCTGAGCTCAAGCAATCTGCCCTCCTCGGCCTTCCAATAAGTAAGGAGTAAGGAGTTGGGAAAATGTGTTTGGTCTTTAGGAGGCAGAAGAGTGAATGTAACTGAAAGGTTGAGGTTTCCTCTTCCTCCCTTTCCTCTTTCTCCTGTGACTCTTCAACTCTTTAGAAATGGGTCCGAGGGCCTTGCCTGGGACAGACCATGCTCCTGAGCCTCTATATGGAATGTTTTCCATTCCGGGCTGGTGCCCGGGGTTGGGTTGTGGAGGGAGGTGAGAACAGCGGGCTTCATCTCCAGATCCTGTGTTTTTTCCATTTTTGGAATGAGCTGGAAGGGCGTTTGGAAGTGGTAGTGTCATTATCTCTCCTGTTGACACTTTGCTTGTGGAAGGCTCATTGGTGTCACCAACCTCTTCCTGAATGGAAAAATGTTTCCAGTCTTTGTTTATTTTTTCCCCTCTTCATATAATAACGATGGACAAAAGGTGCATCAATGTACTGCTCACCTGACATTCATGGAGCGTTGTTGGTGGGCCGCGTCCTTGGGCTGAGCGGACAGAAGGCAGCCTTAAGGTGCTCACTGTCTAGTTTGGGAGGCGAGACATGTACCCACAAGAAACCGAGCAGAGGACAATGCAGCCCAAAAAGACTTGTAAAAATAAGCTCCAATATATTGTTTGGCCTGATAGCAATCTTTTATTCGTCACTTACTATTATGCACTTATCTTTAATATCTCTGGAAGACAGAGAGACATTATCATTTTATATTTCAGATGAGGAAACCGAAGCTCAGATAGCTTACACGGTTTACCCCAGGCCACACAGTTCTTCAGTCTAGGAGATTGGTTCCGTCTGTATCAAAGCCCACTCTCCATTCACACCATGCTGCTCTGTTACCAGGTGGTAAAAGACATAGTTTAGAGAAGGTGAGAGACAAATTAATTACTATCTACAAGGTATGTATTACTTTTGAAATTTTAACTTCTCCATTTTTAGGTAATCATCAGAACAATGTGTTAGCAAGGTATTAAATGTATTGCAGCAGTTAAAAAAAAATCTTTGGCAGGGCGCAGAGGCTCACGCCTGCACTCCCAGCACTTTGGGAGGCCGAGGCGGGCGGATCCTGTGAGGCCAGGAGTTCTAGACCAGCCTGGCCAACACGGTGAAACCCTGTCTCTACTAAAATACAAAAATCAGCCAGGCATGGTGACACATACCTATAATCCCAGCTACTCAGGAGGCTGAGGCGAGAGGATCGCTTGAGCCTGGGAGGCGGAGATTGCAGTAAGTTGAGATAGTGCCACTGCCCTCCAGCCTGGGTGACAGAACAAGACTCTGTCTCAATTGAAAAAAAAAAAAGAAGCAGCAGCAGCAAGGAGGGAACAGGCACCAGGCCCCATAAGGGCTGGCATAAGGGAGGCCTCCCTGGCAGGCGCTGTGGCTTTGAAAGAGGGACACAGCCAGCCCAGGATGACTCCACAGAGAAGGAGCTGGGAGAGTAACTCCCCAACTCCCCAGCCTCACTCTGTTCTCTCCCTCCCCTCCCCTGCTGGTGCCTGAGCTCAGATCACTACACCTGTTTTCCCAAATGGTGAGATGGTTCTGGGAGGCCCATGGATAAATATTTATTTATTTTTTTCTTTGAGACCGAGTCTCACTCTGTCACCCAGGCCAGAGTGATGTGGCGTGATCTCAGCTCACTGCAACCTCCGCCTCCTGGTTTTAAGGAATTCTCCTGCCTCAGCCTCCAGAGTAGCTGGGACTATAGGCGCCCGCCACCACGCCTGGCTAATTTTTGTATTTTTCATGGAGACAGGGTTTCACCATATTGGCCAGGCTGGTCTCGAACTCCTGACCTTGTGATCTGCCTGCCTCGACCTCCCAAAGTGCTGGGATTACAGGTGTGAGCCACCACGCCTGGCTGGATAAATATTTTTTTAAGTTTAATAGTCACGTATTTTTTAATACACGTGTCCATATATATCAAGTGCTTCTATCTTCTTCTTTTTTTTTTTTTTTGAGACAGAGTCCGGCTCTGTCGCCCAGGCTGAGGTTCTGTGGTGCGATCTCGGCTCACTGCAAGCTCTGCCTCCTGGGTTCACGCCATTCTCCTGCCTCAGCCTCCCAAATAGCTTGGGACTACAGGTGCCCGCCACCACATCCGGCTAATTTTTGTATTTTTAGTAGAGAAGGGGTTTCATCGTGGTCTTGATCTCCTGACCTCGTGATCCGCCCACCTCGGTCTCCCAAAGTGCTAGGATTACAGGCGTGAGCCACTGCGCCCTGCCACTATCTTCTTTGTGTAATAAAGTATTTACAAAATCTATGATTTCACAAGTGTTTATTTTTGGCACAAAGCTAAGCTACGTATTGAAGTTAAAGGTTGGCTGGATTTGATGGACTGTGGTGCAGGGCCTGGCAAAACTGCCTGCAGTTCAGGGAACCAGTGCTCCCAACAGACTCCACACCTGATCCTTTGGTCTCTGGCTTCACACATACACCATCCTTCCTGGGAGGTCAAGGGTTTTTGGTCACCCATGGACACTTGTCTCTGATGTCTCAAGGTTACAGAGGGGGTTCCTGAGGCCTCATCCCAGAAACTCGCTCACTTCACCTGAGGAACTAGGAGAGGAACCCTGCCTCTGTGTAGGCTCACTGAATTACACCCCAAGTAAGAGTGGGCTGCCCCTAAGCCCTGCGCTGCCCTGAAACCTGTCCCTATGCTGAAAAATAATCCCATGGCAGAGCCAGCGGGGAGGAAGAAAGGGGAACCGGGACCCTGTGCCCACATTCTGGTCTCGGGGAAGCACGGTAAGTACCACCCTCTTACTCCAGCCCCCAACTCCCAGAGGCATGTGGTGTCAGCCCAAAAGACAAGACACAAGGGGACTCTACCCGGAGATCAGTGACCGCTGGCTCGTCCCTCCCCTCTCCCACCTGGGAAGAGATAAAGGCCCTTCGCGCTTCCCCCTTAGGAGTGGCACTGCCGGGAATCGCTCTGTACAACAGGCCATTTAGCATTATCTCTGTGCTCTCCCCTGGGAGTGTCTGCTTCCCCCAGAAAATGCCCTAGGGCACGTGCCTCTGTGAAGAGCAGCTGCAGGGGACATTAGGCAAAGGATCCATGCTATTACGATTTATCATGTATCTTATCATGTTACTCAGAGAAGTGGGTTGTCAAACTCTCTTTGAGAAGTGGCCATTTCGTTTGGAAAAGTTTGAACAGTAATTCCAGGTTTCAATCTTGGATCTACCGAAATTTGGGTAAATATTCCTTGTCCTCAATACCTCAGGTAGAAAGACCAGACTTCCCCATTTGCCTGGGGGTAGGCCTGGTTTATGCCTGTGACTTCTTTCATTTTCAAAGTATTTTGGGCTGGCCATGGTGGTTCATGCCTGTAATCTAGCACTTTGGGAGGCTGAGGTAAGTAGATCGCTTGAGCCCAGGAGTTTGAGACTAGCCTGGGCAACATAGCAAGACCCTGTTTCTACAAAAAAATACAAAAACTAGCCAGCCGTGGTGGTACATGCCTGTAGTCCCAGCTACTTGGGAGGCTGAGGTGGGAGGATCACTTGAGCCCACAAGGTTGAGGCTGCAGTGAGCTATGATCGCATCACTGCACTCCAGTCTGAGCAACAGTTGAGTGAGACTCAGTCTCAAAAAAAAAAAAAAAAATTTTCAGAATAATAAATTATGGCTACACTGCCCACAGGCACATGTGACCAATCTTCAGAAAGATTATAGAATGTGGGGGCTGGAAGAGATTTCCAAGGGTCTTTAATTCATTCTGTGACTGGAAGGCAACAAGCAGACCCCACAACCCTGCTGTCCAGGAAGAGCCCCATGCCGCCTCAGCCCATCCCTCAGTCCAGCCCTTCACAGGTGTCTCCATGGTACAATTTCTCCTTCGTCCACTTCTTCTCTCCTCTGCTCAGAATTCTCTGATGAGAGATGAGCAAACGGGAAAAGCCGGAACTGCAGGGGGAATAGACTCCTGTTCCAGCAGCAAGGATACCCTTGGGCTTGAAGATAAGCCCAGGAGGTAACTGTTTCTCCTGGCTTCCTTGTGATAAAGGCAAGAACTCTCTGAGGTGGAATCACAGAAACCAAGAGAGGAGGCCAGTGAGTGTTGGTGGCCCAAAGGGACCGCAAGGCATGCAGGGCTAGTGCTGCAGGCCTTGTCTGCAGGCTCAGGGCCATGACCGCCCAGAGCCAAATGGCCTTTACCTGTCTGAGCTTGCCTAGCCCCTCACTATCACAAAGCCTGCTGTAGGAGCCCCACCTGGCTCTCTCTGAGCTGGACCCCTGCCAGGGCTGCCTGGGGGGCTCTCAGCCTAATTCTAAGCTTCTTTCTGCTCCCCTCCCAACCCCAGCAGTCAGCTACTTCTTAGGGAGCAGGCGGGACCAGAATGTCCTGGGGTTGGAAGTTTTGTTCTCCGTTTTGTTATTCTGGGAATGATGTGCTTGCTTTTACTTAATTATAAGACGTTTATTGAATTTCTGCCAAGTAGCAGGTAGGTGACTGTGCTAGGTGCTGGAGGGGCAAAGGTGAACTGATCCTGACTCTTCCCTGCAAGCACAGTGAGTTTGTGCCATGATGCTCTGAACTACAGACCGAGAAGGGAGCAGTGGTTCTGCCTCAGGTTGGGAGGAGGGCTGGGGAAGTCTTTAGAGAGGAGCAGACTTTAGGCAAAGCCTTGAGAGATAAGGGGATTGATATGGTTTGGCTCTGTGTCCCCACCTGTCTTGAATTGTAATCCCACATGTTAAGTGAGAGAGGGCCCTGTAATCCCCATGTGACAAGGGAGGGAGGTGATTGAATCATGGGGCCAGTTTCTTTTATGCTGTTCTCGTGATGGTGGGTGAGTTCTCACGAGATCTGATGGTTTTACAAGTGTTTGACAGTTTCTCCTTCACACACTTGCTCTCTCACCTGCCTCCATGTAAGATGTGACTGCTTCCCCTTCCGCCAGGATTCTGTTTCCTGAGGCCTCCCCAGACATGAGAAACTGTGAGTCAATTAAACCTTTTTTCTTTATAAATTACCCAGTCCTGGCCAGGCACAGTGGCTCACACCTGTAATCCCGGTACTTTGGGAGGCCAAGGCGAGCAGATCACTTGAGGTTGGAGTTCAAGACCAGCCTGGCCAACCTGGTGAAACCCCGTCTCTACTAAAAATACAAAAAATAGCAGGCGTTGTGGCGGCCGCCTGTAATTCCAGCTACCTAGGAGGCTGAGGCAGGAGAATCACTTGAACCTGAGAGGCAGAAGTTGCAGTGAGCCAAGATTGCACCCCTGCACTGCAGCCTGGGCGACAGAATGAGACTCTATCTTAAAAATAAATAAATAAATAACCCAGTCTGGGGCAGTTCTTTATAGCAGTGTTAAAATGGACTAATATAGAGAGCCTTTCCATGGTTCGCAAAGATAGGAAGGACTTTCCAGACTGAGGAAAATGCTTGAGCAGATGTCTGGAGGTGTTGGAGGAATGGACACGGGTGGGTGGGATTGGAATGCAGGGAAAAGCTGGGGCAGGTTGGAGAGTCAGAGCTCAGGTGTGATGAGAAAGCCCTCTGGAGGCATGCAGACTAGTTGCACAGCTGTGGGCAAGTCATTTCACTTCTCTCAGCTGCAGTTTATTTATCTGTATAATGGGGATAATATAACCTACCTCGTAAGATTGTTGTGAGAATTAAAAGATATATCAGATGTAAATCAACCAGCATGGAGTCTGGCTAATACATGCTCACAAAATGTCGATTATTGGCACTGTTTCTACTGCTACTAATAAAAGTGGGCTGTTCTTTTCTAAACCATGTGGCTTGAGTCACTGGATGAGCCAGCAATGCTGCTCATTTAGAAAGATACTATCTGGTACAGGATGCTAACAGAAGAAAATGTATATGGCTGGCTTGCTTGGAGCTCTGCTGCCATATTTTCCTGACAATTACATCAGGCCAGCAGTGTGGCTCTTGACATCAGTAATGCATTTATTAATTACTTTTTATTACACACCTATTTATTACAAACCAGCTATGTGTCAGGTACTGGATCCAATGTCTTAGAAAGAGTAGGTGAAGTTGATCGGGAAGAGAGAAACAAATTCTTTTCAAAACTGATTTTGTAAAATCAGAAATGTATTGGAAGCCATAATTTAACTGCATATTGTAACCCTGTACCTAGAAACTTGTTCAGGGGCTAGGGGTAGAGTTCTTTCTGTATCTCTATTATTGACATGTGAGTGCCTCAGGAGTAGCCACTGTGAGAACTGGGTCACTTTGTCCATTTGGATACCCGACAGGTATTTATGCACACCTACTATGTGCCCAGCACTATCCTATGCACTAGCTGGTCATTGAGATGTGAAGAGCTCTTACAGGATGATAACGATTTTCTCTAAAATGATCATTTTTGTTTTAGAAAGACTTGAGCCCACTTTCCCCTGCCTGTTCTTTCTCAGATAGACTTGGAAAGAGGAAGGGGGAAGCATGCACCTGCATTGCTGTCAGTAAGCTGCCGTTCAAGCAGCAACTTAAGCTGGAGTCAAATGCTACTCAGGAGTGATGGGCAGGGAAAGGGTTGGGGTGGGGTGGGGCGTTAGCTCCTGTGTTAGAGCTCTCGCTGTCTTTCTCTCTGCGGGGGTGGGCTGGTTTCCCTAAAGGACAGCTGCTGGACCTGCCCATCCAGGATGTCACATTTCACTCTCAGCTGACACAGTGATGGTGGTGGGGGGGAGTGGCGAATCTGTTCAAGGAAAAGGCAACTACTTACTTTCCCTACCCCATCCCCACACTTTGAAATCAGTATCTATAGGAGGTAGTTTATCCCCTTGTATTTATTTAGAGGAAAGATTTTCCTCAAACATGGTCAGAAGAAGACTAAAGAATAATGATGAAACTAATTTAATGGCCAGGCAGTAGCCATCATTTTGGAGAACTTATAATGTTCTAAGCAGAAGACTAAAGAATAATGATGAAACTAATTTAATGGCCAGGTAGTAGCCATCATTTTGGAGAACTTATAATGTTCTAAGCAGAAGACTAAACAATAATGATGAAACTAATTTAATGGCCAGGTAGAAGCCATCATTTTGGAGAACTTATAATGTTCTAAGCAAACAGGTGCTTTTCATACATATTGAATCCTAACAACAATCTTGTCAAGTTCATGCTATCATTTCCATTTCACAGACAAGGATAACTGAAACCAAGAGGATGGGTAAGTCCATGGTCACACAATTGGTGAACAGAAAAGCTGGGAGTCTAACCTGTCTATCTCAGGCTTCAGGGGACACAACCTCCACAACAGCGCTCTCCCGGTGGAGTGGTTGATGCTGCCATGAGAGTCTCTTCTCCCCTTGATTTCTCCTCTCCCCTCCCCTCCCCTCCCCTCCCCTCCCCTCCTCTCCCCTCCCCTCCCCTCCCCTCCCCTCCTCTCCTCTTCCTTTCTTCCTCCTGTCCCATGCACCCATTTCTTAATGATTCTTCAATTAACCAAGCAAGGCTTAGAAAACTTTGATGAGCTTCCTCTAGCAGTGGGGCCATTTATCTTTTGTTTTTGTTTTTGTTTTTTTTGAGGTGGAGTTTCACTCTTGTTGCCCAGGCTGGAGTACAATGGCGTGATCTCAGGTCACTTCAACCTTCACCTCCCGGGTTCAAGTGATTCTCCTGCCTCAGTCTCCCGAGTAGCTGGGATTACAGGCATGCATTGTCACGCCCAGCTGATTTTGTATTTTTAGTAGAGACAGGGTTTCACCATGTTGGCCAGGCTGGTCTCAAACTCCTGACCTCAAGTGATCCACTCGTCTTAGCCTTCTAAAGTGCTGGGATTACAGGTGTGAGCCACCACTTCCAGCAGGGGCCATTTATCTTATTTTTATTTTTTTAAGACAGAGTCTTGCCCTGTTGCCCAGGCTAGAGTGCAGCAGCACAACCTTGGCTCACTGCAACCTCTGCCTCCTGGGTTCAAGCAATACTCCTGCCGCAGCCTCCCAAGTAGCTGGGATTACAGGCGCCTACCACCATGCCCGGCTAATTTTTGTAGTGCGAGGCCATTTATAACGAGGCACCGCCCTGGAGCTGCAAGAGTTAACTCTGGCCTGGTGTTCAGAGCCGAGTGCCTTGGCCTTGGGAGGTGGCTATTAGTCCTCCTTTCTAATTAAAAATTGTCACCACTGGCTTTCATCCCGTGCTAATGAGAAGAGTGTGTGTGAGTTTGTGAGCAGTGTGTGCATGGGTCTTTATCTCTACTTCCTGTGTCATATTTAATTTGACATTTTTTTCCAGTTTGTGGATGTGGAACACGTGTAAGGTTGGGACCATCGTCTGTTAGTAATCATTCCCGCATTTGGGGACTGGCTGGCTCCCACTGAGCCTGACCAAAGGCTTGTGGATTCTAATCTTCCTGCCTCCCGAAATTGCTTTGTCCGGATCACCCCAGTTCCTGAAGGGACTGCCTTCGGGGCAGCAGTTTTGCCTTGGAAACTTTTCCAGAAGTGCTGGGATGATTCTTGTGTGGCAGGGAGAGGGGAAGTGGTACAGAACCCCGATGTGATAGATAAAGAACTGCAAGCTCTGGAAGACACAACCTCCCACACCCCCCACAGTAGTTGGTTGGGTTGGGGTGAACTGTAGCTTCAGCTTTTGGGTCATCGTTCATCGAGGCTGGATGAGGACATGGTGAATCTGTGTTCACTTCTGCCTTTTCTCCGAGGTCTGGGGCCCAAACCCATTTGGCCTGGACTCTCAGACCCAGCCTGCCCCCTGCTCAGCAGCAAGGTCTTGCAGACTCCCATTGTGGAGTATGGGGTCTGAGCTTAGCCTCAGAGTGAGACCTCATGAGAACATGATGGGCGCTGGGGGGAAGGAGAAGCCTCACCTTCTCAGCCCATCTGTGGGTATAAGGCAATGGAAATCCTGTTGGACATAAGGGTCCTAGGGACCTATCCTCATGTCACCAGTCTAAGTGGGGATTCCGCTAAGTGGGGATTCAGAGCTGCCATCCAGGTGCTTGCCGCAAATACCCTAGTCCTCCCACAGTGGTAACCGTTCTTGCCCTACTAACTATTGAGCCTTAGAAACACTTCCTGGGTGTTTCTGAGCCACTAAGAATTTTTTTAATCATCAGACTCTGATTGCTAAGGATTATCTAATGTATAGAATGGGAACAAATCAATTGTAGAATGAGAGCTGGAAGAAATTTACCAATCCATGTGACCTGGGAAGTACTGCATCAAGGAAGTACTGTTCCAAGACTGAGAAGTCTCGGGACCCCTGAAATATGGTGCGCAATTATCTGTGGTATGCATCTTTCTAGGGAGAGGGTTCATGGCCTTCATGAGCTTCCCAAATTGTCTGGGACTTCTCCAAAAAGTTAAGAATCACTGGTACAATCACCCCTCACCCCACCGAAGAGTGCTATAGAATGAGTCCCAGTGAACAGGGTTGGGGGCGGTTCAGAGGGGCTGAAGTACTCATAGACTTGTGTAAATGGTTCTGGGTCTCATACTTTCAGGTGATGAGAGTGGGTGGGGGAGGATTGAGAGAGATAAATCGTTCGTATTTCTTTGCGGTAAATAGTTTGTATTTCTTTGCATCAACTTTTGGTGATGAGAGTGGGTGGGGGAGGATTGAGCAGAAATAAATAGTTTGTGTTTCTTTGCAGACAAGGATAATCCATTTTTATTATTTGCTGTTAGCTTTGTGGATGTACATTAAAGAGTCTGAAGTATAAAGAATTATAACCATCCCAGACTCCCTGACTTTGAATAATCCATTATAAAAGTACAGTTCCTTTTATCACAATATTCTTATCTTCTGTTTGTTTCTGAGCTAAAAAGAAATGCCCGAAGCTACACCCCAGCTGCAGAGTTTCTAGACCAAAGGCTACTGTTTTTTTCCTGCAGGAACCCTGGGGTGTTTGGGGGTTAAAAGGCCTGGGCCAGCCATGTGTGTTTAAAAAACAAGGCTGACTCCGAAGCCAGTGGCTCCAGCCTGACTCCATCCTGCTGTTAATGGAGGACAGAGGACCACTTACAGCTTCCTCTTCACCCCATAACAAATAACCCGGCGCTCCCCCAGGCCTTCCTGCACCCCCACCCCCACCGCCCTCGCGGTGGTGGCAGCAGCAAGCGCATGTTCTGAGTCTGGTTTCTCGGCAGGCCCCGCGGTCAGCCCCGACAAGCTGTCTGAGACCCAGCTCCTTTCAGAGATAAGGCCCAAACTAACCACATTAGCAGGGTGCTTGGCGTGTTTGCCTTGCCTCTGTCTTGTGTTTGGACACTCCAGAACCTCCTGGGCAGGGTGGAGGCCTTTGCCTTACAAAGTGTGGTCCAGCTTTGAGCGGAGGCTCCTGTGGTACCTCCTCTGGGAAGTCCTCCCTGACTGCTCTAGCCCAGCTGCTTGCTCTTCGTTGCATTCATTTAGCAAATATTTGTCATGCACCTTTTAAAAAATTCTTTATCACAGCCTGTACAAACACAATTTAGCACATCAGCACCATCACTCATTGTGCACCCAGCTTGGCACTAAGCATCTGACAGAAAATATTTTATTGACTCAGCACAAGGTCCTATGAAATTGGCATCATCAATATCCCATTTTACAGACAGGAAAATGAGGCATTTTTATGTTTTGTTCTCTCTCTTTCCCTCCCTCCCTTCCTTTCTTCCTCCCTCCCTCTCTTCCTTCCTTCCTTTTTGACAGGGTCTTGCTCTGTTACCCAGGCTGGAGTGCAGTGGCGTGATCACAGCTCACTGCAGCCTCAACCTCTAGAGCTCAGGTGATCCTCCCACCTCAGTCTCCTGAATAGCTGGGACTACATGTCTGGCCACTGCACCTGGCAGTGTTTCTTTTTCTTAGCTTTTATTATCCTTTGTGGTTACATCATGTGTTTATCTGGTTACTTGTTTCATATCTGGTTACTTGTTTCGTATCTGGCTCAAGTATTTTATCATGAACTCCATGGGGCAGGGATTTCCCTCCTGAGGTGGTGGGGACCTGGCATGAGCAGTACCTGTCACCTAGGAGGTACTCAATAGATGCTTGCTCAACGGCTAAGACACAGGAGACTGTCACTGGTCCACAGCCTCACACCTGGTTGGCAGTGAAGCTGGGATTTGAACCCAGGTCCCTGTATGCAGTCATTGCACCCAGTAATTCCTGTCCATGTGTGAGTTCTTGTCCCCGGCCAGACCATCAGCTCCTTCAGGCTGGCCCAGGTCTTACCTGATAGGGCACCAGGGCATTGGAGTGGGGTCCACCTGGGTTCAAACGCTGGTTCCGCCACTCAGTTGGGTGACACTTAGAAAATTGCCTATCCATTCTGAACCCACACAGGCGCATTTCTAAAATTGGAAAAATAATGCATGGTGGTTGTGAGAATTGGAAATAGTATGTGGGGTGCCTGGTTTTATCATAGGTGCTCAGTGAAAGGACAGCTAACATGAGACCTGGCTCAACCTAACTTCTCAGGAAGCCAGTGGACTGGGTTGAAAAAGTGTGGAAATCTGTCCTCTTTTATTAGATTATAAAACTATAAAACATGAGTACATGCTCACTGGAGGAAGAAGAAGGAGAAGAAGGAGGGAAGGAAGGGAGGGAGGGAAGGAAGGAAGGAAGGAAAGAAGGAAGGAAGGAAGGAAGGAAGGAAGGAAGGAAGGAAGGAAGGAAGGAAGGAAGGAAGGAAGGAAAGAAGAAAAGCAGGCCGGCCAGGCACAGTGGCTCATGCCTATAATCCCAGTACTTTGGGAGGCCAAGGCAAGTGGATCACAAGGTCAGGAGTTCAAGACCAGCCTGGCCAACACAGTGAAACCTCATCTCTACTAAAAATACAAAAAGCAGCCGGGCGTGGTGGTGGGTGCCTATAGTCCCAGCTACCCAGGAGGCTGAGGCAGGAGAATCGCTTGAACCCGGGAGGCAGTGGTAGCAGTGAGCCGAGACCATGCCACTGCATTCCAGCCTGGGTGACAGAGCGAGACTCTGTCAAAAAAAAAAAAAAAAAAAAAAAGGAAGGAAGGGGAAGAAGAAGGAGGAGGAGGAGAGGAAGAAGAAGAGAAGGAGGAGGAGGAAGAAGAAGAAGAAGTTAAACTACATAGAAATCAAAAGTAAAAGTTTGTATACCCTTTTTTTTGCCCCAAATCCATTTTTTCCCCCAATAAGTAAATACTGTTAATGGTTTGGTGTATATCTTTTTGATAGTTTTAAATGTGTTTACCCAAATCACATATTTTTACATAACAAAATCATACTAGGCATATGGTTTTAAAAATTGCTTTTTTGGCCTGGTGCAGTAGCTCACACCTGTAATCCCAGCACTTGGGGAGGCCAAGGTGGGCAGATCACGAGGTCAAGAGATGGAGACCATCCTGGCCAACATGGTGAAACCCCAGCTATACTAAAAATACAAAAATTAGCTGGGTGTGGTGGCGCACACCTGTAGTCCCAGCTACTCAGGAGGCTGAGGCAGGAGAATCGCTTGAATCCAGGAGGCAGAGGTTGCATTGAGCAAGATCACGCCACTGCACTCCAGCCTGGTGACAGAGCGAGACTCTGTCTCAAAAAAAAAAAAAAAAAATTGCTTTTTTCATTAACCTATCTTGGGGGCCTTCCTCTGTCACTTCATTCAGATTCACAGCAATCTTCTTAATGGCTACACGGCATTTCTGGTATGACTGGACTATAATTTAGGCAAACATCCTCCTATTGATGGATTTTTGCTTCCTTTTTTTTCTCTATTTCATACAAGATGACAATGAATATTGTTTCTGTTATCTATTCCTGAGTAACAAATCCCTCAAAATTAAATGGCTTAAAGCAACAATTCATTATTCCCCATGTTTCTGTGGGTGGACTGAGTGGCGGCTCTGCCTCCTGTGGTGCTGGAGAGGGAGGGTCCGAACGTTCTCACTGGCGGGGCTGGTAGTTGGGGCTGGTAGTTGGGGCTGGCTGGCGCTGGGTGCTGGGCTGGGGCTATCCCCAGGAGCGCCTTTGGCTCCCCTCTTGCTGGTCTCTCCATGTGGCTTGAGTTTCTCGCAGCATGGGTCCAGGCTCCAGAATGTCACTGCTGCCATACTCTATTGATCAAAGTCAGTCACAAGGCAAGCCCAGATTCAAGGGGGGTGGGAGCCAAGCTCTGCCTCTTGATGTGGGGAGCAGCATGTGTGCATGTGCAAGGAGAGGAGGACCTGCAGGGGGCCGTGTACTAATAATACACGCTCTCCTCAACAGGATACAAGAGCGGTTATTTCTCCATACCCTCACCAGGGTTGGATGTTATCCATTGTTTTCATCATTGTCCATCTCGTGGATGAAAAATTATAACTTGTTAACTTGTTTTTAGTTTTAGAGGTGCTGGGCATCTTTTTATATGTTTCACTTTTAACATTTTTTGAGACAGGGTCTCGTTCTGTCATCCAGGCTGGAGTGCAGTGGCACCATCACAGCTCATTGAAGCCTTGAACTCCTGGACTCAAGTGATCTTTCTGCTTTAGCTTCCTGAGTAACTGAGACCACAGGTGTGCACCCCCTCCACACACACACACACATACACACACACACATTTTTAAGAGATGGGATCGTGCTATGTTGCCCAGTATGTTCTACTGAGAGTTCAATTTGGGAATAAGTCCACGAATTTCCTATACCATCAAAGAAACGAACGATAGTTGGGAGCTCGGAGGGGAGGAAATATCCCATATGAGGACTCTGATTCAGGGTTTCATCAGCCAGCTCTGCTGCCTGCGAACTGCCTTTGAGAGAGACTTTAAAAGTGTTGACAAGCAGATTATTAACCCCGTGTTATCTTCAGGCTCATTCCTTACTTACACGGGCTTGTGCTTTCAGAGGACCCTGTGATTCCCAGTAAGAGAATGTCCTGCTCTTCAGTGAAATTGTGAGGAAGCTCTGAACTCTAAGCCCTGGGGCTGGTCAAAAAATGCCCTTTTAGTGGGAGGGAGTGGACTACGGTAGTAAGATGGTGGGTAAACCTCCGTTAAATGGCCTATTATTAACATACATCTCAGGCTTTTTCCCTCTGCTATTCCCACGTTCCCAAGAGAAGAAAGAATATAAACCATGGTGACTTTGAAGGAATAGTCCAGGGTTTAATTCAAAGATGCTCACTGGTCAAAGTGAGTCCCACTGCTTTTCCAGCTTTCAATTCAAGCTTCAGTCTCCAAGAGTTTGCACACTAGTATGTCACACAGGACCATATTGGTTATAAGACCCAGAAAAGCCCATGCCCACTCTGGCTTAATAAAGAAGCAGTTTGGCGGGGGGCAGTGGCTCACACCTGTAATCCCAGCACTTTGGGAGGCTGAGGTGGGTAGAACAGGAGGTCAGGAGTTCAAGACCTGCCTGGCCAACATAGTGAAAACCCTATCTCTACTAAAAATACAAAAAATTAGCCAGACGTGCTGGTGGGTGCCTGTAATCCCAGCTACTCGGGAGGCTGAGGCAGGAGAATTGCTTGATCCCGGGAGGCAGAGGTTGCAGTAGGCCGAGACTGTACCACTGCCCTCCAGCCTGGGTGACAGTGTGAGACTCCATCTCAAAAATAAACAAACAAATAAATAAAATAAATAAAAGAAGCAATTTATTGGATCATATACAAGGATGCCTGAGGGTGGGGATGAGAATGGAAGGGATTCAGGGCCGAAAGAGGACAAGCATCAACCCTGGACTCTCTCTTCGCTCTCCTCTCCTTGCTGTAGACTCCTTGTGAAGACAAGATGGGGTGGCACCGGCAGCCCCTCAGACTCAGGATCCAAGTCCAGCCAGAGAGAGTGCCAGTCTCCGGCTCTGCATTCCCAGGAAAGGCCTCTGTGGCCCATTGGCTCCCCTGGGGCCATTTTTCCTTTCCTGATCCAAGCCCCGTGGCCCAGGGAATCTGGAACAGTGATTGGCTTAGGCTAGGATGTGTGTTCTTCCCCATAGCTGTGTTTTGGAGCCTCATCTTGAGGGTAGCAGGGTGGATCCCAAATCAACCCTGGGAGCTCTTCCTGAAGGAAGAGGAAAGGATACTGGGCATGTCACAGACAAAAGTGACTGTCCCTAGTTCCTCCCCAGTGCCTGTCACACAGTCATTCATTTAGAATGTAAAATCTACAGTGGGAGGAATATGGGACTCCTGCCTGTCCTCAGTTAAAGCTAATTCACTTCCTCCCAGGACTAGTGTTGGCAAACAAAAAATTGTGGGTCATCCAAGAGCAATTACAAATGATCCAAAACCCTTGCTTCAGTCACGGGTTGTGGTCTTAGAGCTCAGCCTTCATGGAGGAGGTGATGAAAAGTCCGGATTCTAACCCTTCTTTGTCCCTGTTGCCCTTAAGGGGAAGTGTCTGAGCAGTGAACCGGCAACAAAGAGAGGAGTGCAGGAGTTGGTGGATCGAGCACTTTCTTTCAAAATGTAGTTTACAGGATTATTATTTGTAAAATTGATTATTGCAAATTATCCATGGGGGTCTAGGGTAAGGGTATTTATTGTCTTCAACTACAAGCCTACATAGTTTGGGGAAGCGAAATGTACTTCTATTTTGCCAGGCTGGGAGAGTAACCCTGGGATGTGCTAACAGGCCCAATGGGGTCATTCGCTTCCTGTTAATCCTTTTATGGTTTACCTTTTTTTTTTTAGAGAGAGAAAACTTAGGTTAAATATTTATTATACAGGAAAGGAATGCTGCTGCTTCCTCCTGCTTTTCCTGCTCTGTTGCTCATAATTGTTTAATAGGCAATAGCATGCAAATAGTATAAAATCTAAAAGGTACACAATGTGGTATGGGAAAAATACATGGCCCCCGGAACCTTTGTCCCCAGCCCCTCCCCAACTGCCACCCCAGAGGCAGGCCCTGTTACCGGTTTCCATCGTATCCCTCCTGAGATAGTCCATATAGATTCCTTTTTAATAGAAAATCGCGCCGCATACACATCATTTAAGGACAAATTATTCTTCTGTTCTTTAAAATGAAACAATCAGAATTTTCCACCACCGTGACTTGGAAGCCCGAGTTAAGGCCACAGAGTTAAAGAGACACATCAGTCCTCACCTCCAGCCAGCTGACCTGGTGACCACTGAGGCGTGTGCGCTGTTTCCAGAGGTTTACTTGCACTGGCGTATTCTCTGCCCCATGGGGCACCCCCATTCACAGGGCCTGCAAGCTGAACTGCTTCCTTGCACTTTTGACCAAAAATGGTCTCATTCAGCATCATTGGACAAGCTCCTCCTCGCCTTATTTGCCGTCTGGGCTCCAAATGGCCTATGGTTTCCAGACATAAAGTTGAAGGCTTGTCACCACTGAGGTTACGCCAGAGCTGATGCCTCAGAATCTGAAAGCCAGAAAACATTGCCAACAAGGGCAGGGTGCCACTGGGAAAGCATGAATGTAGTCCCTACTGTGTTCCCGGGCCTTGTGCTGAACCCTGACGATAAAGCAAAAGAAAGTGCACAGTGTCCTTCCGAGCCTCGCTTAGTGCAGTCCCAGGGGGACAGGGCACAGGCGCTTGTGAAACTTAGTGCTCCTTATGTCCAGCTCAGTCCCATTGGAGATGAGCATGAATGAACAGCATTCACTTTTACAGACACAAGAGTTCTGCTGTTCAAAAAGAAAATCAATCACTCAATAGTCACGTCTTACAATGCAGCAGAGAGATATGGGAATAGTAATAGTAATAATCCTCACTTTTTAAAAAAACTTTCTTTTTATTTATTTTATAATGACAAGGTCTCTCTATGTTGCCCAGGCTGGTCTCAAACTTCTGGCCTCAAGCAGCCCTTCTGCCTCAGCCTCTCAAAGTGCTGGGATTACAGGCATGAGCTACCACAACTGGCC
Source organism: Macaca mulatta (assembly GCF_049350105.2). Taxonomy (NCBI): domain Eukaryota; kingdom Metazoa; phylum Chordata; class Mammalia; order Primates; family Cercopithecidae; genus Macaca; species Macaca mulatta. The sequence goes on from NC_133411.1 coordinate 151,053,974, forward strand.
CTCACTTGCTGATGAGGAAAAATAATTACTGTGCACAGGTACCAAGCCCTGTACTTAGTACTTCTTCAGCCTCACTTGATACCTCCCAAGGGCTCTGTGAGGTCGGGCTGAGTGTCGTCCTCATTTTACAGGTGTGCACTTGCCTCAGGGAGAGGAAGTTAGCAGCTCCAGGTCGCAAAGTTGGGGCATGGTGGAAGCAGCGTTTGCACCCAGGCCCTTCTGATTCCAGTGCCCATGCATTAGGCCCTAGGCAAAACCATGGCCACTGGCACAGTGAAGCCACCAACCTGTCCTTTGGCAGTTTGTTCATAATTTAAACTATTCGCCAGGCACAGTGGCTCATTCCTGTAATCCCAGAACTTTGGGAGGCTGAGACGGGCAGATTAGCTTGAGCTCAAGAGTTCAAGACCAGCCTGGGCAACGTGGCAAAATCCTGTCTTTACAAAAAGTATAGAAAGTTAGCTGGGTGTGGTGGTGCATGCCTATAGTCCCAGCTACTTAGGAGGCTGACGTGGGAGGATCATCTGAGCCCAGGAGGCAGAGGTTGCAGCGAGCCAAGATCACACCACTGCTCTTCAGTGGTGATAAAGTCAGACCTTGTCTCAAATACATAAATAAAATATTCTCTTAAAGTGAGCAATGAACGATTTATAGGAGAAATCCTTTATTCCCAGGAGACAGGTAGACAGACTGAGACCTCTCTGGATTAGCTCACTGTGTTCCATAGAGAGGTACCATCATTATTGAACAAAAAGAAACACCTCCGTTTATTTACAGTAGAGCTGTAACTTTTGTTCCCATCACTCTCGGTATGCATAGAAAGTGCAGCTTCTTTATTTAAGGCTATACCTGGTAGAAGCCCCCACCCCACTGCTACCCACTGGGTGGCAGGAAGAAAAGCTAATGCAACCCAGTGCAACTTATAATGGAGCCTGACTGTGTCAACAATCTCTTGAGGCTGGTCTCTGCTCCCCAGCCTGAGCAGGTGTGCTGGGGAGGAACCGGTGATAATCTTAGTCTGGGGGAAGACTCTCTCTGTCCTGTGCTTGCTCTTGGGTATGAGCTGGCTGGTGACACAGGGGACTGCTGGCGCAGTCCTAAACCTGGGCAGGGGTTCCACACGGCCTCTCTCTTTTTTTTTTTGAGATGGAGTCTCACTCTGTTGCCCAGGCTGGAGTGCAGTGGCGCTATCTCGGCTCACTGCAACCTCTGCCTCCTGGGTTCATGCCATTCTCCCGCTTCAGCCTCCTGAGTAGCTGGGACTACAGGTGCCCACCACCACGCCTGGCTAATTTTTTTGTATTTTTAGTAGAGACGGAGTTTCACCACGTTGGCCAGCCTGGTCTTGATCTCCTGATCTCGTGATCCGCCCGCCTTGGCCTCTCAAAGTGCTGGGATTACAGATGTGAGCCACTGTGCCCGTCCTAACCAAACGTTTTAACTACTGGGCTTCTCAGCCCCTTCACAGAACAAACTACTATATTAATCCCAGGGTGGAACTGTTGTAAACAGTGTTGCCCAAACTTACTTTTTGATGAGCATTTCATGGGACTAGTTTTGCATGAAACCTACTCTGGAAGCACTGACCTAGAGTGAACCATTCCTTTTCAGGGGAAAACAAGGAACTCTTACTATCTTAGTATTTCCTTGTGACCAAAATCTATGGTCCCTGAATCAAGGAAGGAGCCTGCATGATGGAACCACTTCCAAGCTCAGTGTGGAGCCCCAGGAACAAGTCCTTCATTGCTCTTGTCCAACAAACCCTCCCCACAAATGAACCAGGCCAGCACTGGCTTCCTCCTGCTTCTTCTAGAAGCAGGCCACTCCTGGGGAAGGTTATTGGGATGTGCTGCTTGGCTTGGAAGTGGGAGACGATCTGTTCCAAGCTCTGCTTATTCAGCCACAAGAAATAAATATCTTTCATTCACCCTGCCCCTGCCACACCATCCCTACATCAAACACTAGAACTTTCCTTCAACCAAACAACACTCAGAAAGGAAGAGGGGGAAATGAGCAGGAATTTCAAGAATTTGCATGACACTTCCTTCTTCGCCCTAGCACCATATTGCTTTAGACTGCAAATATGATTCTAGCCATGTAAGATTTAAATGACAACTGAAATTAGTTGTAACAGGATTCCACATCTGTTTTGTTGTTGTATTGCCCCTTTGGCCAAGGTCTTAGAGATGGTGGAATCAACCAGAGCTAATAACCCAGCACTTGGGGAGGCCAAGGTGGGTGGATCACTTGAGGTCAGGAATTCAAGACCGGCCTGGCCAACATGGTGGAAACCCTGTCTCTACTTAAAAAAAAAAAAAAAACAGGCAAACAAAAAAACAAAAAAACAAAGGTATTAGCAAAATCCCCTTGCAGATGACTGAGATTGACCCTTCCAACCTGTGGGGAACTGGGTGGCTCCATGAACATTTTAGGGCATTAGGAAGGAGACAGGCCCCATCTCCCAACCACTGGCACTGTAGATTGGACTGTTTTTTCCAGTGAAAAAAGACAGCCTGAATACATAAAGAGGGGACTCAGGTTGGGGAGACTCTGAAAGAATCTATAGATGAGAACAAAATCTTACCTGCCTGGTAAAGACTTTTTGGGCCATATACCACCCTCTAACAGATTTATATGTCTGAGGTATAAAGCCAGCACTTGGAGGAGCAATACTACAAAAAAAAAATCCTCAGAGGGTATAAATTTGCTGGCTGCACAAGCCATAAATCAGCGGTGAGAGGATCCAAGGCCCTGTGGAGGCCCACTGCCTGCAGAATAAGAGGGCAGTGTTGCTCGAGGGGTCTCTGCTGGGCCTGCATTTTCCGCGGTAGAATAACCAGAATTCTCCTCTCCCGTCTCCCTGCCCACCCTGGCTCTGTCCTGTGAACTGAGATGCTGCTGATTGCAGCCTGCTGGTAAGTGGGCTTCATTCCATGAGGTCACTACATGGGGTATTGACTTATTGACTTATTTATTAGGAGGCCATAGGAGATGGGCCACTGACCCAAAGTCACCAATGCTCTCCAGAGCGCCTGCCACACAATCCTTGCTGTCTTGGATCATTTCTCACTGTAGCATTTCTTAGTTCCCTTCAGAGATTGTTGGCTTGAGGAGGCCGATTGTGTCTCATCTGTTTCCATGTACTTCACAACCACCACTCAACCCTTTGCATTTGATAGATAAGTGACACTTTTGAGGTCATTGACCCCTGGTCCCTAGAAGTGTCCCTGCTTCAATCAAGAATGGGGCCAGGAAAGAGAGGTTGAGCCAATGGGTGCAAACATACAATTAGATAGAAAGTATGAGTTCTTTTTTTTTTGAGATGGAGTTTCGCCATGTTGTCCAGGCTGGTCTCAAGCTTCTAGCTTCAAGTGATCTGCTTGCCTTGGCCTCTCATAATGCTGGGATTTCAGGCCTGAGCCACTACACCCAGTCAGAAGGTATAAGTTCTTTTTTTTTTTTTTTTTTTTTGAGATGAAGTCTCGCTCTGTGGCCCAGGCCAGAGTGCACTGGTGCAGTCTCAACTCACCACAAACTCTGCCTTCCGGGTTCAAGCAATTCTCCTGCCTCAGCTTCCCGAGTAGCTGGGATTACAGGTGCATGCCACCATGCCTGGCTAATTTTGTATTTTTAGTAGAGATGGGTTTTCAATATGTTGGCCAGGCTAGTCTCAAACTGCTGACCTCAAGTGATCTGCCCGCCTTGCAGAAGGTATAAGTTCTAATGTTCAATGATAGCAGAGTAAGACAACTATAGTTAGCAACAATGTATGGATAAATACTGGAAGTAATGGCTATCCCAAATACCCTGACATGATCGTTAGGGATTCTATCCATGTAACAAAATATCACATGTATCCCATACATAGGTCAAATATTATATAACAACTAGACAAAAAATGGTCCCAGGAGCAAGCTTTGTACCATGTAACCCCGTCCCCCTTTAACCTTTTCCCAAACCTGTGGAACCATGAAACATATGCCTCCTGCCATGCCCCTTTATATCATTGGTTCTTTTTCCCTGGAACTAATGCCCCTCAAGGAATACATGTTAGGGAGTGTCACTCCTGACTGACTTGTCCAGGTGGTGCTGAATTTGAGGTCACTACATGGGGTATTGACTTATTGACTTATTTATTAGGAGGCCATAGGAGATGGGCCACTGACCCACGCTGGGCCACTCAGAACCTCTCTCCTGAGAACTTGGAACTAGGAATCAGACTCTTTGGTTCCCACTGGTCTTTTGAACAGGAATAGGTAAGACAGGAGCCGTGGGTCATCATCACCATTTTCTGCTGTGTGCATGGGGAACAGAGGAAAGAGGTCTGCCAGGGAGGAGAATAAAGCAGGTGTGCAGGAGCAGCACTGACAAACGACCATGTGGCCAGAGAGTCAGAGAGAGGAAGGACGCCTGTCCCAGCACTGGACTCCTCTCCGGGTCCTGGTTCTAACTCCTCGTGAGACCTGGCTGCTCCTCCTGCCTTTGGATTCTGAGAGCTTGAGAGCTACACCGGAATCCTTACAAAGTCATCCTCTTTGTTTAAGTTAGAGTGGGTTTCTTTCTTTTTTTTTTTTTTGAGATGGAGTCTCACTCTGTCACCCAGGCTGGAGTGCAGTGGCACGATCTCAGCTCACTGCAACCTCTGCCTCCTGTGTTCAAGCAATTCTTCTGCCTCAGCCTTTGGAGTAGCTGGGATTACTAGCATGCACCACTGCGCCTGGCTCATTTTTGTATTTTTAGTACAGATGGGGTTTCACCATGTTGGCCAGGCTGGTCTCGAATTCCTGAGCTCAAGTGATCCACCCTCCTGGGCCTCCCAAAGTGCTGGGATTACAGGTGTGAGCCACCGTGCCTGGCCTAGAGTGGGTTTCTATTTGCAACCCACTTGAGACGTGACTAAGCAAACTAAGCAAAACAACAGCAAAAAAAATCGTCCTTGGGTTGAATTCCCAAGTGTTTTTATCAGTATCTCTTACTGACTTTACCTTTAGAATGTACCAAGAATATTGACCACTTCTCACCACCCGAGTCACCATCATCTGGATGGGATTGCTGCGATAGCCTCTCACCTGGTCTTCCTTCTCCTCCTGCCTCCCTACAGTCTGTTCTTCACTTAGCAGCCTGGCTCTCTCCCCCCTCTTTTTTACTTCCTTTCCTGTGCTTTCCCTTCCCATTCTGACCAGAATGGTTCTAAAAACCATTAGGATAAAGCAAGGCAGGCACCTAGTACACCTGGGAGAGACTGCTGTAGTCCAGAATGCGGTGTCGGAGCCTGAGTGGGGTAAGGAGGGTGTCTGTGTAGAAAGACTGCCGAAGCATCTGGGGAGGAGGATGTCAGAGCCTGTGAAAGGTGAGGGAGGTGTCCACATGGTGCAAGGGCATGCCCTTGTGTGGGAAGACAGAACCTGGGTGGGAGAGGAGAGTGTGCATGGGGAGGAGAGGCCTGGCGGCAGGTATCGGAGTCTACAGAGAGGGAGGAAGTTGTCTACACAGAGGAAGGGCCTGGCATGAAGGATCAGAGTCCGAGCAGATAGAAGAACATCCCCATGTGGGTGTTAGAGTTGAAGAGGGTGTCCATGCAAGAGAGCAGCCGGGCACAGAGTGTCAGAAGGTGAGAAGTATGTCCAGGGCAAAGGATGATGATGGCAGATGGGTGACGGTAGGGAAAGTGATCAAAAAGTACATATATTAGGAATAATGGGAGCCAGATTTCTCAGAGTCAGAGAAGGGAGTTACAATTATGGAGAGGGACAGAACTTAAGTGAACCCTGTAGTGTCGTGTTGGAATTGAGATCTGTGTCAGAACTCATGACTTTCAACACGTAAGTAGATGGATGGATAAATAAAATGAGATAGCAGTGTCCACTAGCTCTGATGGCCTGAGAAGAGTGACACACCTCACTAGTAATGAACACACCCAGCACCCAGCTCTTCTAAATACCATTTTCCAATAGCAGGAACTAGGGCTCCTTGCAGAAATGACTGATTCCCATATTAGGGCATAGAAAGTGTAAGAAAAGCCTGGAAGATCCTGTTGTGTCAGAAAGCAAAAAAGTGCTTAAAAAATGATGAGGATATGTTACCACAGAAGCCAGCTTGAAGGGGCTTCTATTAAGCAAAGCTGGGATGATTTAAAGACCAAAATAAATTATGATAGTAATGGTTCTAACCCATTGACTGATTTAGGAAGCCATGACTCCACACTAATATAAATAAATAAATATTTACATAGCTTCAGATAGTCTCTCCAGAAGACATCTGTTAATTTCAAGGGGGAAAAGGGTAACTTTTCAGTGAAGAAGTCTGGCAGACATCACCTTAATCAAGTGATCAAAGTGAACGTCATCAGCAATGGGACAAATGAAAAGCAAGGCAGGAAATGCACTGATAGGATGTGGGAAGAACATAGCATCACTTCTCTGATATTCTTGCCAAAGATGCATAGCCAGGATCCAGTCATGAGGACTAAGTTGAAAGACATTCTGTGAGAAACTGACCTGTAATCTTCAAAAGTGTCAAGGCCATGAAGGCTAAGGAACTGTTTCACATTGAAGGAGACTGAAGAGAGATGATGACTAAATGCAATGTGTGATTCTGATCTGTCTCTAGGCCAGCTGGGGCTCCGCTGCTCTCTGCTAGCATCTGTGGGTCTTGGCTCCAGGCTGTGGCTGAGTTGAGGTCTGCACCACATGTCTTTCATCCCCCTTGGATCAGCAGATACCTGAGGCATATTCTTTTTATTTTTCAGTTTTTGAGATGGAGTCTTGCTCTGTCACCCAGGCTGGAGTGCGGGGATTACAGGCACATGCCACCATGCCCGGCTAATTTTTGTATTTTTGTAGAGACGGGGTTTCACCATGTTGGCCAGGCTGGTCTTGAACTGCTGACCTCAGGTGATCCACCCGCCTCGGCTTCCCAAGATGTTGGAATTACAGGAGTGGGCTACTGCGCCCGGCCACCTGAGGCATATTCTATTCATGGCCAAAAAGTAGGGCAAGCCCAGCTGCACAATCATATTTCAAGTTTCTGCTCACTTCATATTTGAAATCTGTAATTAGTATTTAACGCAAGTCACAAGGCCAAACCCCAATTCAAGGGCAAATGCCACACTTTGCCCTCTCATGACCATAGCAAAGGTGTGGATGTGTGATACTGCTGCAACAGGGCAGTGAAGAATTGAGATTGATGATTCAACCTACTACATTCTCTGTGTCCCTTAGACTTTTTTGAGCATACTGTACAATCTGGGAATTCTTATGTTGGATACGTGTAGTGCCAAGCATACTGCTGAACTCAAGGAAAGTGCTTATCTTGACTAATTGATTGTTGTCAAATGTTTCTCTATCCTTGTTGGGGGAAGAGACTAAAACCACTGCATCAATGTTCCCTATCTACATTGGTTCCAGGCAGCCTTCCTGCAGTTTGGACCTACCTACTAAAATGTAAGATATGCAAACTTTTTGAATCATCAGTTTAATTTTTCTGGAGAACTAATTATAGATATGGTTTTAAAAAATAAACAAATATGAACAAGAGTACTTATTACAGCAAGGTTTGTTAGAGGAATAAAATGGAATTTCCCAAGGTCTCATGTAGGAGAGAGGCTAAATCACATTGCCATTTTCATGGTGGTTAAACAGAATAAAGAATGAAGTATCATTATGTGTTCTCAACAGTTCAATTGGAGAAGTGGAACCACTAGGGGGTACAGTGTGTGTGTGTGTGTGTGTGTGTGTGTGTGTGTGTGTGTGAGAGAGAGAGAGAGAGAGAGAGAGACGAAGAGGGAGAGAGAGAGAGAGAGAGAGAGAGATGGGGATTTGACTTTAAACAATCGGGGAGCTGGCTAAACTGTCTTGGGAAGGCCGTTACCTTCTCATCTGACACTGGAGCTTGGCATCCACAGGGCAGGAAGAGAAGAGGGATGTAAGTAGGGAAGAGTGAGAACCAGCGGGAGCCCACAAGATCCATAGGAGTCTCTCTCCACCTCCAACTTGTTGGTACAAGTGTCCTGAGGGAGCAGCTGACCCCTTCCTTCATCAAAGAGCCAAACACACACCTGGCCCAGGAGATGGAGCTGCTGAAGAAGGACACAGGGCAGGTGGAGCAGCTGCAGCCAGCAGCTGAACAGCAATACAGGAGATCCAAATCTCAGCCTAAACGTCTCTTGGTCTACCCTAACTGGCTACGTACAGGGAAGATAGAATCCGGCCTTCCCAAATGGATGCATTCCAATGCCACCACACTGCCAATATGGAAAGATTTCCAAGATATATTTATGTGTAAGAAATGCAAGTTTTGGCTGGGCGCAGTGGCTCACACCTGTAATCCCAGCACTTTGGGAGGCCGAGGCGGGTGGATCATGAGGTCAGGAGTTCGAGACCAGCCTGGCCAACATGGCGAAACCCAGTCTCTACTAAAAATACAAAAATTAGCCAGGCATGGTGGTGCGCACTTCTTATCCCGGCTACTCGGGAGACTGAGGCATGAGAATCTCTTGGATCTGGGAGGCAGAGGTTGCAGTGAGCCGAAATCGTACCACTGCACGATCTGGGTAACAGAGTAAGACCGTCTCAAAAAAAAAGAAGAAAAAGAAAAAAAGAAATGTAAGCTTCAGGCTATTATGGAAATATGTTTTTTTTAAAATGCCACAAAAATTATTTTTATCTGTACACATACAGATAGGTACATAGAGACAGATTTGGAAAGATAAACACTGACCATGGTCACCTCCAGAAGGGGACTGGAACTGGGGAAGAGGGTGTCAAGGGGACTTTGTGTTTATCTGGATTCAAGTGCAATTGAAGGCAAACATAAAAAGCAAAAAGAAAATCCCCTCTGTGTTAGTCTCTTCTCAAGTCAGGGGTGTTTTACTTCTCTGCGAGGACCCTCATTTTTAGTTCTTTCAAAATAAATAATGAAGTAGTTCTTTCAAAATGAGCAATGAAGTAGATTTCAAGACACTGTGAGGTGTGTGTAGATGGTCAAAGGGTTATTCTGGTGGTTTTCTTTCTTCTCCGTTTCAAATCGTTAACAGTGCAGCGAGGCTTTACCACATTGCTTTGGCCTTTTGCTCCTGAGAGGTGGGTGAACCCCCAGGGCTCTGCCTGCAGCCAGTCGGGCTTTGGGGGAGGGGTGGTGACCCTCCTGGGCAGAAATCAGCAGAAGTGATGACATCCAGTTGGAATACCAGGACCTCCTGCAGGAGGTTGAGGAGGCAAATCCCTCTGCTTTCCCAACAGTGATGCTACATGCCAGATATTTCTTCTAAGAACTTTGCTAGTGCCATGGACTCCAGCTGGGGCAGTACTGGGAACTGCCCTCTGTGGATGGCACCCGCAGATCTCTGTGGGGTTTATGCGACAATAGTCACAACAATTTTTCAAGAGAGAGAAACAAATAGATGGTGAGCCTCAAGAGGCTTCCAGTCTGCTACAAGTGACTCCATGAGGCCCCCCCACCAACCCCACACTGTGTCTCCAGGCCCAGAGGACATCCTCCAGGATGAGGCTACCCTGACAGTCCCACCTTTTCCCAGAGTCTCTCATTCTCCCATCTTCTAGAAAGCCTTCAGTTGCTTTCTCCATTGAGGTCTCTCCCTTCTCTTTTTTCTGTTAAAATCACAACCGCACTTCAAATCTCTCCAGAAGTTTCTCATCAGCCAAAAGGAGTTTGATTTTCCATCATCACCCAGCTCACCCTTAAGGCAAGACGTGGTACCCAGCCCGGGGCTCTCAGCAGGGAGCTTCCAGCTGTTGCTCCCACAGGGGCTGTCCTGCCTGAGCCCATGGCTTCCCTAGGGGAGCCCCATCTGGTGGCTGGGTGAGGCGAGGGCACCAGGGCCTGGCCACTTCAGCCTGACAAGGGTAACTGCTGCGACATTTGCTCCCGAGCCCTGCACTGGGCTGGCCCTGTATTTGACAGGTCTGCATTGCAGCTTGACTTTCCCCTCTGCCCACATCTGTTCCTGTGCACCTCTGTCCTTTCACAGGTATTGATCTCTAATAAACATCGTGCACTCTCAGCTCCATATCAGCCTCTGCCTTCTGGAGAACCCAACTTGTGATAGTTGGTACAAGGAATGGTCCCAGCAAGCAGCTGACAGGTGGGTTTTGGAGCTGGACCAGTTATCATGGGGCCAGCATTGACAGGGTGGGGCACAGCAGCCCCTGGATAGGGGCAGTGGCCCAACTATGGATTCTCCTGGTGAAGAAGGGGAGAAAAGCACTATTAGGTGTTATGCATGAGGTGTTTGAGAGGTCTGGAGTTCACAGTTGCCATAAGGATAGGGTATGGCATAGAAAGTTGATGTCCTTCAGAAAGAGAACAGACAGCTGAGGGCCAGTAACAGGCAACTGAAAGGCACATGTGAAGCCAGAGGGCCTCTTTGTTTGGATACAAAGAAGTTCTAACCTCCTACAGCAGAGGGCAGGATGAAATGCCCATTGAAGCAGTTTCATTATATCAAGGTTAAGGCCCTGGTGAGTAAAACCTGGCTGTGATATATATATATGGGATGGAGACATCTATATGGATGCTCCAGAAGCCTGTGAATTCCCAGACTCAGCTGACCCTTCTGAGCATGCAGAATAGCCCACCCGACACGAGTGAGAGCTAGCACTGTCCCTGTGCCGGAGATCACTGCAAAGGCCACTCTCCTGATGTGTGTCTCAGGAAGTGCCCCCGCCTCCCCTCCTGGCCACTAGGCCTAAAAATAAGGTTAAGTCACAGCACGATCCAGCTGGGCATGCGATGTGCCTGATACGGGAGGAAAGGGATCGTTCCCCAGGGGTGGCAGGACCAAGCCAGACGGCAGCACACACAGGGGCCAGGGTAGTACGCAGGGGCCTGGACCTGAGACTGCCGATCAGAGGACCAGAACGTCGCAGCACACAGGGGAGAGCTTTCCTGAGATGCAGCATCCAGGGAGATGGCACTAACTAGGCATCACTACCAGGATGCCCCAGAGGTGTGGAGAAAGTAATCATCCTGCCGAGCAAAGATGAAATGCCAGAATTGCTGTGGCAGTTGGTGGAGGAAAGGATTAAAAGGCTCAAGGAGATGAGTATGCCAAAATGGATAGGCTATGGCCAGCCGGAACGTCTGTCTATTCATTCGGTCCACGAAAGGGCTCAGAGGACACAATGTGCTGGTGAGAAGGGCACCAGCATAAACACTCAGTGGTGGCTCTCCTCTGCAGGCCAGGGCTGAGGGCAAACATACTGCTATAGAACTTGGCTCCCGGCCAGGCGCAGTGGCTCACGCCTGTGATCCCAGCACTCTGGGAGGCCGAGGCGGGCAGATCACCTGAGGTCAGGAGTTTGAGACCAGCCTGACCAACATGGTGAAACTTTGTCTGGGTTTCCAGAAAGAAAGGTGGTTGGGTTTCCAGAAAGAAGAACTCTGTATTACCATGGTATGTAAAACTCCTGTTTCTGGCATGGGATACCCCGGTGCTTCCCCCAACAGGACCTATGACCATTTATTTAGGTCACTCTGCACTAGGGAAGTGGGAATACAACACCTAGACATTTGAGGACCGTTGGACACAGGGTCTGGGTTGACATTGACACCCAAGGACCTGAAGTGTCATCACAGCTCCCCTGTCAGGTGGGGATGTGGGGGTCCAGGTAACAAATGGAGTCCTGACCAAGATGCAGCTTTCAGTGGGTCTACTGGGTCCCGGACCCAACAATGGTCATTTCTCTCCATCCTCCTCCCAACTGCCTTCTCTCTCATTATGACGTTCTGGAGAATAGGACCAGTATCTTTGAATGCCCCCTAGTGTGGAGCATGATGCCTGGCATGCAATGAGGAGTAGGTGCTTAATGAATATCTCCACTCCCAGCTGGATGGGAGCCAGACCTCCCGGGGCGCTTATAGCTTCTAACACTTATTTTGCACATTGGGGGCTTTAGTCTTTACTGCCCTTATTATTTTTTCTAAGTTACTTTGAAATAATTATAGACTTATAAGAAGTTACAAAAATAAGCCTGGGGACAGTGTCTCACGCCTATAGTCCCAGTACTTTGAGAGGCCGAGGTGGGCGGATGAGCTGAGGCCAGGAGTTCAAGACCAGCCTGGCCAACATGACGAAACCCTGTCTTTACTAAAAATACAAAAATTAGCCATCCGTGGTGGCGCACACCTGCAGTCCCAGCTACTCAGGAGGCTGAGGCAGGAGAATTGCTGTAACCCAGGAGGCAGAGTTTTCAGTGAGCTGAAATTGTGCCACTGCACTCCAGCCTGGGCGACAGAGAAAGACTCCATCTCAAAAAAAAAAAAAAAAGAAGTTACAAAACTAGTCCACAGTGGTCCTGTCCATGCATTGTACCCTTCCCTGAGCTTCCCCAGTGATAACCTCTTATATAACTACAGCACATTAACAAACCAGGAAGTTGACATTGGTATGGCAACATTAACTAGATGACAGCCCCTATTTGAATTTCACCAGTTTATACATGAACTTTTGTATGTGTGCAGAGTTCTATGAAACTTTGTCACCTGCATAGATTTGTGCGACCACCACTACAATCAAGATACAAAACGGTGCCATCACCACACCACACTCCCTTGGGCTACCCTTATAGTCACACCCTCACCCCATCCCTTACCTCTGGCCACCACTCTCTATAATTTTGTCATTTTGAGAATGTTATATAAAAGAAGTTATTAGCAAGTATCTTTTGAGATTAGCTTTTGGAATTCAGCATAACACCCATGGGCAGTATTCCCTTGTGTAGATGCTCCCAACTTTTTTCCTTTCTTTTCTTTTCTTTTTTTTTTTTTGAGAATGGAGTCTCGCTCTGTCACTCAGCCTGGAGTGCAGTGGTGCAATCACTGCAACCTCCACCTCCTGGGTGCAAGCAATTCTCCTGCCTCAGCCTCCTGAGTAGCTGGGACTACAGGCGTGCACCATCATGCCTGGCTAATTTTTTTTTTTTAGTAGAGATGAGGTTTCACCATGTTGGCCATGCTGATCTCAAAGTCTTGACCTCAAGTGATCCACCCGCCTCGGTCTCCCAAAATGCTGGGATTACAGGCGTGAGCCACTGCGGCCCACACTTTATTTTTGATCTGGTTACCTCTTGAAGGACATTTGGTTGTTGGCACTTTTGGGCTATTGCAAATAAAACTGATTTGAATATTCACACATGGATTTTTCTGTGAACATAGTTTTGTTTTGTTTTGTTTTCTTTCTTTCTTTTTCTTTTCTTTTTTTTTTTTTTTTTTTTTTTTTTGAAACAGAGTTTCGCTCTTATTGCCCAGGCTGGAGTGTAATGATGCAATCTTGGCTCACTGCAACCTCCGCCTCTGGGTTCAAGCGATTCTCCTGCTTCAACCTCCCGAGTAGCTGGGACTACAGGCACCCGCCACCACACCAAGCACATTTTTGTATTTTTTTAGTAGAGACCAGGTTTCACCATATTGGCCAGGCTGGTCTGGAACTCCTGAACTCCTGATCTGCCTGCCTTGGCCTCCCAAAGTGCTGGGATTACAGGCGTGAACGACTGCGCCCAGCCGCCTGGCTAATTTTGTGTTTTTAATAGAGACGGGGTTTCATCATGTTGAGCAGGCTGGTTTCGAACTCCTGACCTCAGGTGATCCGCCTGCCTCAGCCTCCCAAAGTGCTGGGATTACAGGCATGAGCCACCTCGCCCTGGCTACAGTTTTCATTTCTCTAGGATAAACGCCCAGGAGTGCAATTGCTGGGTCATATGGTAAGTGTGTTTAATTTTATAAGAAACTGCTAAGCTCTTGTCCAGGGTAGCTGCAGCATTTCACAATCCCACCACCACCGTGCGAGAGCTCCAGTTTCTGCCTCCTCCCCACCACTTGGTATAGCAGCAGTTGTTTTAGCAGCAGTTGTTTGTAGCTGTTTAATAGGTGTGCAGTGGTATGCCATTGTGGCTATAATTTGCATTTCCCAATTGGTCAATGATGGCAAACATCTTTTCTTGTGCTGATTTCTCATCTGTTTATTTTCTTTCATGAAGTGCCTGTTGAAGTCTTTGCCTATTGGATTTATTTTCTTCCTGTTGAGTTTAGAGTTCTTTTCACATTCTAGATCCAAGTCCTTTGTCAGAAAGGTGAATTGCAAATGTTTTCTCCTAACCTGTGGCTTGCCTTTTCATCCTCTCCGTGGGGTCTTTCGCAGAGCAAAAATTTTAAATTTTGATGAAGTCCAATTTATTAATGTTTTTCTTCGTGGATTGTGATTTTGGTGTCAGGTTTAAGAACTCTTTGCCTAACCCTATACATAAAGATTTTCTCCCACGTTTTCTTCTAAAAGTTTGATATTTTACATTTAGATCTATAATCCATTTTGAGTTACTTTTTGGATAAGGTGTGAAGTTTGGCTCCAGGTTTGTCCATTTTGCCTAGGAATGCCTTAAACCATTATTCCAAGACCATTTGTTGAATGACTTCTCTTACTGACTACTTCTTTCTACACATCCATCTTTTTTTTTTTTTTTTTTTTTTTTTTTTTGAGACAGAATCTTGCTCTGTTGCCTGGGAATGCAGTGACCTATCTTGGCTCACTGCAAGCTCCGCCTCCCGGGTTCATGCCATTCTCCTGCCTCAGCCTCCTGAGTAGCTGGGACTACAGGCACCTGCCACCACAACCGGCTAATTTTTTGTATTTTTAGTGGAGACGGGGTTTCATCATGTTAGCCAGGATGGTCTCACTCTCCTGACCTCGTGATCCGCCCGCCTTGGCCTCCCAAGCTGGGATTACAGACTGGAGCCATCCTGCCCGACCCTACACATCCATCTTTTCACTACAGAAATAGTAAGAGTAAAAGTAGGAATCACATCTTATGCTTTTTTTTTTTTTTTATAGAGGTGGGGTCTCACTGTGTTGCCCATGCTGGTCTCAAACCCTGGAGCTTAAGTGATCCTCCTGCCTCGACATCCCAAAGTGCTGGGATTACAGGTGTGAGCCACAGGGGTCGGCTTATCTTATGCTTCTTGACATCTCCCTCTGAACTTAGCATTCATTCATTTCTTGATTCATTCAATAAATATTAATTGAATACTTATTATGTACCCATTATGTACTGGGAATTATGCTAAGTACTTAGAATACATCGGTTCTCATGGAGTTAATAACCTAGTGGAGAAGAACAATAATGAAAAAGCAAAAAGAGCCAGGTACTGTGGCTGACTCCTGTAACCCCAGCACTTTGGGAGGCCGAGGCAGGAGGATCGCTTGAGCTCAGGAGTTCCAGACCAGCCTACGCAACATGGCCAAACCCTGTCCCTACCAAAAAAGATACAAAAAGTAGCCAGGCGTGGTGATGTGCACCTATAGTGCACCCAGCAATCCAGGAGGCTGAGGTGGGAGGATCCCCTGAGCCTGGGGAGGTCAAGGCTGCAGTGAGCCGTGACTGTGCCACAGCACTTCAGCCTGGATGACAGAGTGAGACCCTGTCTCAAGAAACAAACAAGAAAGAAAAAAAGAGAGAGAGACAGAGAGAGAGAGAGAGAGGGAGGGAGGGAGGGAGGAAGAAAGGAAGGAAGGAGAGAAAAGAAAGAAAGAAAGGAAGGAAGGAAAGAAAGGAATCTAGCTGGCATTGTGATGGCAAAGATCTGAGAGAAACGAGAACCACAGTAGAAAAAGAATAACGGATGGGGGTGCAAAATGCGTAGGGAGCTGCACTTAGGAGAAAATAAAGTCTAAGTTAAGACCTTACCACCTCTGAGGCTGCGACAGGGATGAAGAAAGAGAAGTGGTGAGAAGCTCTAATGCTATCGGTCCAGCCATCTGTTTGTCTCTACGCCCTCCAACTCTCACAGCTGAAAAAGGCACCCAGAAATATTAGCCACCATCATTAAAAGGAATGCAGTACAACTCCATCTCCTGACACAAGAACCTCCCCAACATAATGCTCAGTGAGTGATACATTTCTCCCTCTCTCCCTCATGCCATCTTTAGCTACTAGAGTTCCCCATACCTCTGATGCCTTCCTCTTTCTCAGAAGTTAGTCATGGGCAGTGAAGAGTCTCCATTGGTTACTGACCCTCTGAGCTACGTCATATCCCACACCCTCTCTCCCCATCCCCCATTCTCAAGTCCACCTGGGGAGAAAGCAGGTATTCCCAGCCCACAGAGCTGATTGAGGAGTTGTGGGGGTCAGGAGAGGCTGGTGGACAGAAAGCAGGTTCCCACCACTGCTCTGCACAGGGCAGAGGTGACCCTGATTGAGCCCAGCAGAAGCCCAGCCTAGAAGGAGGGGGCAAGTGGCATCGCCGGCCTCAGCCTCATTCAGGACTGGTTGTCTACAGCCCAGTGTGGTTTTGCGGTTCTTCTTGGATTTTGGATGTTCATAAAATAAGCTGCCAGCTGCCTGCCAGCTTCCTGCCTGCTGCGGTGGGGGAGGGTCTGTGGGACGAGTGCCTTGCTGTTGAGGGCTGGGGGTGCTGGCGGGTTCCAATGAAGCTGGCCTGTGAGCCTCCTGGTTGGCTGCCTAGAACACTTTCCCAGGCCAGGGCGGGAGGCCCAAACCACCTGCTGGCCTGCTGGTGAATGAGTAGTAGACCAGGTGGGATTTCATAGCTGCATCTATTCAGGATTTTTCAAAAGGCTCCCAAGGTTTCCATCCCCCACCAGGTCTCCTGGTCACACGGTCTTCTAGCCATGCCCTTCAGCACCCACATCTCCAGAAGCTTGGCTGTGATTAGCACAGTGCCTGACGCAGGGGGGTGAGGCCTCACCTTTCTAGGGCCTTCTTGGCCATGTGTTCTGGGAAGCACAGAAGTCTGGAGAGAGTGGATCAAGCAGGTTCTCTTTCTTCCATGGGCATTGTCAACCAGTGAGAATTTTAGACATCACAATGCCTTTGCTTTTAGCCTCTGGGGGCAATCAGATCACTGCTGGAGGGCCCGGCAGGGTCTCTGCTGCTGGTGGGGAGAGAGCAGTGGAGCCCAAGCACCTTGGCCCTGGTGTTCTGGGGGTGTGGTTGGCCAGCTCTGGGTCAGGGGGTCCTGTTCCAGCCCTGTGGTCACTGGAGGATTTAACCCTGTGGTGGCCTTGGTTATGCAGGCTTTATCTGGGTGAGCCCAGTTACTCATTACCTCTCCCTGGGTTTGGGCTGACTCGAGCAGGCTGCTTCACCTCTGAGAGTTTGCTCTGCCCACACAGGCTCACTCTCTGGGAGAGACATTCTGGAAGTGTGTTCCCTAACCTCTGTCCACAGCCTGGGGGCCAGGAGGAAGGCCACTCCAGCTAAGATGAGATCCTGTCTCTTCTTGCACTTGGCACTTCCCTCAGACTTGATACTTGTTCCCTGACACTGCGCTGTCTTATCTGGCCTTGAAGGCAGGACTTTCTCCTCCTTGGAAACTAGAGGTACCAGGATCCCTGTGAATGGCCAGGCACTGGGGTGTGGCTTGAGGGTCACCCATTGTGTTCATGACACATCATCCAGACATTTTCTTTTCACCCCTCACTGCGGGAACTAGGATCACCAAGGTCGTGCCCTACTACCCCTCCCAGAAGCCTGGGTGATACCCCAAACCTCAAATAAGCTTAAGAGAATTGGCTTTCATTCCAGACTGCTTGGGTTTAAACCTGACACCATTACTTGCCTGCTCTGTGATTTTGGACAAGTGATATAACCTCGCTGAGGCTTAGTCCCCTCTCCTTTACCCCCTCAAAGAACTATTATGGAGATTAGATAGGATAATGTACATGAGTAGGCTGGGTGTGGTAGTTCACGCCTGTAGTTCCAGCACTTTGGGAGGACAAGGAAGGAGGATCACCTGAGGCTAGGAGTTTGAGACCAGACCAGCTTGGGCAACACAACAAGACCCCATTTCAAAAAAATGTAAAAATTAGCTGGGTGTGGCGGTGTACATCTGTAGTCCCAGCTACTTGGGAGGCTGAGGCAGGAGGATCACTTGACCCCAGGAGTTTGATGCTGCAGTGAGCTGTGATTGTGCCACTGCACTCCAGCCTGGTTGACAGAGCAAGATCCCATTTCTAAGAAAAATAAAATTGGCTGGGCAAGGTGGCTCATACCTGTAATCCCAGCACTTTGGGAGGCAAGGCAGGTAGATCACCTGAGGTCAGGAGTTCAAGATCAGCCTGCCCAACATGGTGAAACCCCCTCTCTATTAAAAACACAAAAAATTAGCCGGGCGTGGTGTCCGGTGCCTGTAATCCCAGCTACTCAGCAGGCTGAGGCAGGAGAATCGCTTGAAACCCAGAAGTAGAGGTTGCAGTGAACCGAGATTGCGCCACTGCACTCCAGCCTGGGCAACAAGAGCAAAACTCTGTCTCAAGAGAATAATTAATTAATTAAAAATAAAAGGCTCATGTCTGTAATCCCAGCACTTTGGGAGGCCAAGGCAGGAGGATTGCTTGAGCCCAAGAGGTCAAGATCAGCCTGGGCAACATAGTGAGATTCCATCTCTACAAATAATAAAATTAGCTGGACATGATGTTGCTCGCCTATAGTCTCAGCTACTCAGGAGACTGAGGTGGGAGGGTCACTTGCGTCTAGGAGGTCGAGGGTGCAGTTAGCTGTGATTGGCAACAGAGCAAGACCTCATTAAATGGTAGTCATTGGTTTTGTTATTCCTTACAAAATTTATCCAGCTTGTGTTCTGTTCCTCAGGACTGATCAGTGACAGGGCTAACAGAAAATTAACTCAATTAACTGGGGAAGACATTCATAACATGCTTTGTGTCACTGTTCTAAGCCCTTGATAAATATTGTTGAATCCTCCTAATAACTCTTTAAGATAGGCTATTATTATTATTTTGTTTTATTATTATTTTATTTATTTATTTATCTATCTATTTATTTATGTTGAGATGGAGTCTCGCTCTGTTGCCCAGGCTGGAGCGCAATGGCTTGCTCTTGGCTCATTGCAACCTCTGCCTCCAGGGTTCAAGCAATTCTCCTGCCTCAGCCTCCCGAGTAGCTGGGATTACAGGTGCGTGCGCCACCACGCCCGGCTAACTTTTGTATTTTTAATAGAGATGGGGTTTCATCATATTGGTCAGCCTGGTCTCGAACTCCTGACCTCATGATCCACCCGCCTCGGCCTCCCAAAGTGCTGGGATTACAGGCGTGAGCCACCACTTCTGACCGGTACCATTATTATACAAATTATTATTTTTATTATTATTAGAGGAAACCGAGGCACAGAGCGGTCAAGTGAGTTGCCTGAGGATACACAGCTAGTGAATGGCTGATCAAGGGTGCCCAGGGCATCTCACCTTTACTAGCCAAGGACTTTGTGATTTGCAAGACATTTTTACACATCTACAACTTCTCTGCCCCTTGCAGCAATCAGATGGGGTAGACAGAAGAGAGTCATCGTTATTTCTTTCTTACCAAGGCTCATAAAGGTGAATCAGCTAAAACAACATGACAGGTTTTCAGGTTCCCAACGCAAATTATTTTATCTATACAGTCATCTTCCCTTATCCACAGGGAATACATTCCAAGACCCCCAGTGGATACCTGAAATCATGGATAGTACTAAACCCTATATGTGTGTAATTTTTTTTTTTTTTGCTATACATACATACTTGTGATAAAGTATTCTCTTTATCACAAGCGATTATTATCAAGCGATTCTTTTGCCTCAGCCTCCCAAGTAGCTAGGATTTAGGATTGCAGGCATGGGCCACCATGCCCGGCTAATTTTTGTATTTTTAGTAGGGACAGGGTTTCGCCATATTGGCCAGGCTGGTGAACGTGAGCTATTTCTAATTTTTATTTATTTATTTATTTATTTATTTATTTATTTATTTATTTATTTATTTATTTTGAGGCAGAGTTTTGCTCTTGTTGCCCAGGCTGAAGTGTAAATGGCATGATCTCGGTTCACTGCAACCTCTGCCTTCAAGGTTCAAGCGATTCTTGTGCCTCAGCCTCCTGAGTAGCCGGGATTACAGGTGCCTGCAACCACGCCTGGCTAATTTTTGTATTTTTAGTAGAGATGGGGTTTCACCATGTTGGCCAGGCTGGTCTCAAACTCCTGACCTCGGGTGATCTGCCCACCTCGGGCTCCCAAAGTGCTGGGATTACAGATGTGAGCCACTGCGCCCAGCCTCTTTCTAAATATTTTACTGTATCATGGGTAACTGAAACTGCAGAAAGGGAGACCATGAATAAGAGGGAGAGACTACGGTACCATCCTGCCTTTTGTTGATGCCAAGGGTAGTTCCTATACCTGAAAAACATAATATAAAATACAATCTTGGTGTCAGGTATGGTGGCTCACATCTGTAATCCCAGCACTTTGGGAGCCCGAGGTGGGCAGATCACTTGAGGCCAGAAGTTAAGACCAACCTGGCCAACATGGTGAAACCCCATCTCTACTAAGAATACAAAAATTAGCCAGGTGTTGTAGCATGCCTGTAATCCAGCTGCTCAGGAGGCTGAGGCACGAGAATCACTTCAACCTTGAAGGCAGAGGTTGCAATGAGCCAAGATCGTGCCACTGCACTCCAGCCTGGGTGAGAGAGTGAGACTCCATCTCAAAAATAAAATAAAATAAAATATTGGAACTAGACGGTACCTTAAAGCCATGCAGTTTATGTTTGAATATGCTTGAATACTTCCAGTGACAGGTAACTCACTACCTATAAGAGGAAACTAGAGAGTGGATCCTGATGGTATACAAGAAGGAGGTGGCCTGGGACATGGCTGACCTGCGGACCTTGGAGATGTTTGCCCCGCAGATGAGGCTGCAGGATTGAGTCTATCTGAGGAATGTCCTGCAGCCAGGCCTACAAGGTGTCCCTCCCAGCCCTGCCCCAGAGCCCTCTCAATCTTTCCTCTCTAGCACCGCAGCCCCTCCTTCAGAAGGGAGCCCTCTCTGCACAGACTGGTTAAGGTTTATGAGTCCTTAAAATTCCTTCGAGATGAGTTGGTATTTATTTCCCTGCAAAGCTTATGTAACCGTAAGAGGATGCTGGGGCTGCCAAAGCTGTCTGTGGTTTGGATGGGGCCCGCAGCGGTTTCTTCTGGGAGCTAAATATTATAATGAGTGACCTCATACTATCATTTTCTTTGGAACCGAGTTGCGCTTGTCCCAGTGGTACCCGGAGCTACCTCCCAGGCCCCTGCTGTTTTGATTCAGGCTGGGACCAGAGGGTAGAATGAAGGGGACAAGGAGAACAAAATTAGTCTTTGAGCCAACTTGGTCACTCGGCTTCCGGGGAGGCTGAGATCTGGGTTTTCAGCCAGCGCTGAGCTCTGGGTAGCCACCGTGATTGGACTGCGGGGGAAATTATGGGAAAGGCTAGCCTTCCAGCCACTGTCTGTTTCAATCTCAGCTTTTGTAAGGGTGCAGATTTGGGACTTGGAACAAGAATGGGTTGGGGAGGACCTGACTGCTGAGTAGTCACGGGCCAATCCTGAGGAACTGTTGAAGCTTGGGAAGTCTTGCACGGGGAGCCTCCCCCTGTTGAGTAAGAGGCAGCATTCATGGAGCACTTGCTGCATACCAGGCACCAAGAAATGCACTCTGACTGCATTCACCAGGGGGGCTGTGTAAGACAGTGGGTTGGAGGGTCAACATAGTGTGGAATGGCTGAGTCTGTGTCCCAGCTCCACCACTTACTGGCCATTTGACACTGGGCAATGACATAACCTGTATGTCTCCATCTCTAAACAGGGGTGAAGACAGCACCCCCCCCCCACCGCCCGCCCCGTGAGGTTGTTAGGAAGATTAAATGTGATAATGCAGACAAAACGCTTGCACAGTGTCTGGTGTAGTAAAGAACTCAAAAAATGTTAGCAGTCATTATCAGTGGCAGCATCTAACTGGATCATCATAGCATCCATAGCATCAAAGCATCAAAGTCTAAGTAAAGCCATGTTAAGGTATTTCTGAAGACCCTGCTGCACTGGAATCTCAAGAGTAACGATCCTGTCTCACCCAAAAGGCTGGGAATAATTAACAGTGAAGGGACAAAAGAGGAGCCTAGGCCAGGCCCGGTGACTCACGCCTGTAATCTCAGCACTTTGGGAGACCAAGGCAGACAGATCACCTGAGGTCAGGAGTTGGAGACCAGCCTGGCCAACAAGGTGAGACCCCGTCTCCATTAAAAGTACAAAAATTAGCCAGGCGTGGTGGCATGCACCTGTAGTTCCAGCTACTCGGGAGACTGAGGCAGGAAAATCGTTTGAACCCTGAAGGTGGAGGTTGCAGTGAGCCAAGATGGTGCCACTGCACTCCAGCTTGGGTGACAAAGCGAGACTCCATGTCAGTAAATAAATAAATAAATAAACGCCTAATTTAAGAAAGAAATGGAATGGCTCTAGCCAATCAGGCTAGAGGTGCTGAACATCCCTATTCCGAGGGCATACATGAGGCCCATTTTCAAGAGTTTTTCACATTTATCCCCTTGGTTCAGGATCTTCTTAAATTCTTTACATGTCCCCAGCAAGAAACAGCTCTGGACTTTTGCTTTACCCCTTTGCAGAGCATTGCCAACCGCTAGTCCTCTTAGTCATCCTCACCCACACTCAATAGGCCCTGCTGGTTCTACTTCGAAGTGTACCCCAAATCCGTCCTTTCCCAGCCCCATTGCCCAGCACTTCCTGTTCTCACCAGGCCATGTGCACACGCTGCCAGGGAGGCTTTTAAAGATGTTGGCCTTGGCTCAGCTTGGTGGCTCATGCCTGCAATCCTAGCACTTTGGGAGGCCAAGGCAGATGGATCACTTGAGGTCAGGAGTTCAAGACCAGCTAGGCCAACATGGTAAAACTCCATCTCTGCTAAAAAATACCAAAAAATTTAGCTGAGTGTGGTGGTGGGCACCTGTAATCCCAGCTACTGGGGAGGCCGAGGTAGGAGAATTGCTTGAACCTGGGAGGCAGAGGTTGCAGTGACCCAAGATGGTGCCACTGCACTCCAGCCTGGGCTACACAGCAAGACTCTGTCTCAATGTATCCTTATTGTAACCTGGAACTAAATCATCAAAAGCCCTTTGCATGGCCGTAGTGGCCCATGCCCTTCCCCATCTGCGTCTTGTACCCCACGCCCCTCACCCACCGCCCTTCACCTTTCACGGTCTGAGTGGATCTAGTCCCAGTTGCATACA
The DNA here is from genome assembly GCF_049350105.2 of Macaca mulatta. Lineage (NCBI taxonomy): Eukaryota > Metazoa > Chordata > Mammalia > Primates > Cercopithecidae > Macaca > Macaca mulatta. The sequence continues at coordinate 151,077,045 of NC_133411.1, forward strand.
TTCAGTATAGACAGTGATTAAAACCTAGACTTCAGGGATCTGTACTGGAGGCAAGTTGCTCTGTAAGCCTCAGTTTCCAAACCTGTTCAATAAGCATAGGAAATGCCACCTCTGACACATGTTAAATGAATGTTAAAGTCTCATTCCCATTTAGGCTAAAACAAAAGTACCTCCTTAGTATACTTTATACTTTAACCCTTCCAGGGCACTTTCCCATTCATTCTCTTATTTAAAACTACTGAAATCTGGGCTGGGCGTGGGGGATCGCTTGAGCCCAGGAGTGCAAGGCCAGCCTGGGCAACATGGTAAAACCCCATCTCTACTAAAAACACAAAAATTAGCCAGGCTTGGTGGCTCATGCCTGTAATCCCAGCTACTTGGGAGGCTGAGGCAGGAGAATTGCTTAAACCTGGGAGGTGGAGGCTGCAGTGAGCTGAGATCACACCCTGCACTCCAGCCTGAGTGACAGAGCGAGACTCCGTCTCAAAATAAATAAATAAAGCTATTGAAATCTGCATATGACCAGGTGTGGTGGCTCATACCTGTAATCCCAGCACTTTGGGGAGCTGAGGCTGGTGGATCACAAGGTCAGGAGTTCAAGACCAGCCTGACCAACGTGGTAAAACCCCGTTTCTACTAAAAGTACAAAAATTAGCTGGGCATGGTGGCATGCACCTGTAATCCCAGCTACTCAGGAGACTGAGGAAGGAGAATCACTTGGACCCGGGAGGCAGAGGTTGTAGTGAGCCGAGATCACACCATTGTACTCCAACCTGGGCGACAGAGCAAGACTCCGTCTCAAAAAAAAAAAAAAAAAAAAATCTGTATGTGAGGCAAGGTAGGCGATGTGATCTTATCAAGCAGGAAGTGGCTTCAGAGAGGTTTAAGCCCTGTTCAAGGAGACAAAAGAAACGGACAGTGAAACTGGGACTGCAATGACAGCTGCACTTGAACTTCTCCTGAAGGTGATGCTGCAGACGGACCAGATGAAGATTCTGAGCCCCAAAGCCAGCCAGCGTCTAAGGGACAGACAGACCTCTGCTTTCAGGTCAGCCCCGACCCAGCTGCCTGCTCAGGGAGGCTGACTTCCCTACAGCCCAATTCTGGGGTGCTCACACATCTCTCAAATTCTTCAGTGTTCACCCCCTCCCTCGTCTTCTCCCATTGCCCTTCTTCTGCCACTGACCTTGGCTTGTCCAGCCTTCCCTCTCCAGTTTACAGCCCCAATTCACTGGGCAGTGTGGGGAGCTTGGGCCAAGGATAGGATTTGGCTGTGGGTGGGGTGGGGTCACAGGGCAGCAAAAGCTTCACCAAACATCTTTCCCACTGCCTCAACAGCCCAGGTCTGGGGATGTATTTCCCAAGGGGAGCCCAGTTCAGCACCTAAACCCTTCAAGGTGGGGAGCCAGAGGCAGAGGGGTCTTAAGATCTTTAACTTCCAGAATTCGCATTCTTGCAATGAGGGGGACCCTGTCCAGCTGAGAAGCATCAATACCACAGGAGGCAGTTTAAGCAGGAAGAGGAGATTTTGCTCTGTGGTTGTGATTTTAATGCTCTCCCAGCTGGTTGGATGAGTGCCTACTTTCTGGGGCTAGGGTAGTAGGGTAGAGGTGAGAAGGTGGTGGGGGAAGAGAATAGGGAGGAAAGGAGGGTCCTCAGAACAAAAGTAGTGTAGCTACGTGGGAGAAAGCGATGTCTGAATCCTGTGAATCCCCTGGAGCTGCTTCCCAGCTGTCTGACCTTGTGAAATGGCCTAACTTCTCCCAACTTCCATTTCCTCATCTGTATAAAAGCAGGGACAATACTTCCTTTATTAAGCAAATATCTTCTGTCTGCCTACCGTATGCTTGACCCTGTGCAAATGAACAAGACAAACAGGAGACAGGATCTCTGCCGCCCTGGAGCTTATATTCCAGGAGAGAGACAAACAAGAAATACATCAACTATAAACAAACAAGATAATTTTGGATAATGCTAAGTGTTAGTCAAAAGCCAAAAGGGAGTGGGGAACATGGGACAGACAGGGAACTCCTCTCTGAGGAGGTAGCATCTGAACAGAGACCTGGAAGTTGAGAAGTCAGTTCTAGAAATGGAGGAAGAGTGCTCCAGGCGCAGGGAACAGCGAGTGCAAAGGCCTTGAGATGGGAATGGGCTTGACGCACTTGCGGAACAGGCAGTGGCCTCAAAATATAAAATATGGTAAGCAAATAGGGAAGTGGTTTGAGCAGAGGTGGGAGAAGTAGGCCAGAAACAGATCACACAGGGCTTTGGAGACTCTGCTGAGGGATTTGGAAGGCTTTTGAGGGTAAATTAAGCAGGGGAATGACATGATTAGTTATGTATTTGAAAAGATCACTCCCTTGAACTTTCTGAGCCTCATTTTCCCCATCTGTTAAAAATGGGCATAATAATACATATCTTACAGGATTATAGAGGATTAAAAGACTTGAAAGTTAAAGCAACAAGCAAACCGATGAACGTGTATGGCCAAGGTGCACAACAAATGCCAGGACCATGGTGTGAAGACTTTTCAGGAGCTCTGAAGAGATCTGCTGAGGAGTGAGGATGGTTCCTAAAGAGTTAATCAAACCTGTCTTGGGAAAAGCAATCCCATGCTGCTAATATAATGGTAAAGGATGCAATTCAGGCTGTTTATTTTTTAGAGATTCAGTGCTCCTATTAAGCAATCACTCTGTTTATGTCACTGCTAATTGAAGTAAATTGCTTTCTGCAATCAAATCGGGAAGTTCCCCCTTCCGATCACGAAAGGGACTTGGACTCTGGTTCCTGATTTCCAGTATTTAGTCTGACTTGAGATTTGCCCTGTAATTAATTGCATACATTCCACTGATTTCCTTAAACAAGCAGTTGGTTTGCTGTTGGGTCGGGGAAGGGTTGCGTTGATTTTGAAATTGCCCCTGGGATAGGAAGTGTTCCGCCTCCCTTCCCTCGCACCCCCAGCCGCAGCAGCATTCTGGCTGATGGAGCTGGTGGGGAGTGGGCCTCACAGCAGATGTGAGAGGTGGAAGTGAGCAGCAGGTGTGACCGCTGCGGGCCAGAATCCTCTTGGTGCCCCAGCCCAGTGGAGAATTCTAGTGCATTAGAACCGAAGCCCGTGAATTAGGCTGGAGGAATTCCTGGGCCATGGGCACAGGCTTCCTTACACCAGTCATCTGTTCTATCTTCACTTCTGTGAGAGGCACGGGAGGACATGAGGAGAGGTGGGCAAAGAGCAACACTGCATCCGAGTAAGCACCCCGAGAGCCCCAATCCTCTCCACGGCCCTGTCGCTGCCACCCACCCCACACCCCACCCGCAGCTCTCTGTCATGTGCATAGGCCTGGAGGATGTTCGGGAAAGGGTGAAGGGGTACCCCCAAGGAGGAGGAAGTAGAGAGTTTTAAGGCCTGTGGCCCAGCCCCAGGGAGGAGCACTCCAGCGCCTGCTCCTGGTCTTGTGGGGCAAAGGCAGGGGGTGAGGAGGAGTATTTGATGCTGGACACATCTGTTAGGTTAGGTTGCCAGGCGACTGAGAAAACAGGCAGACTGTCCGCCCCATCATTCAGCCTTGATGCTGAAAAGAAAATAAAGGGCCTCAGGATTTAGTTGAAGGTGAAGACGTTGGGTGCTTTACCTTGAGATGTGGAGAGCGTCTCTTTAGGGATTAAACAGGTGACCCTGCAGAAAGTAGTCTTCGAGGCCCAGCTCAGTGGCTGCCTCCCACATGAAGTCCTCTCTGATGCACTCCCTGGGAGGCTCTCTCTCACAATTCCCTCGGACTGTGTGCCTCTGGGGCAGCGCCACACCTGTCCTGCCCTGCAGTGGACGCTATATTTGAGTTTCCTCATCCACTGACAAAGCAACTGGCATGAGTGAGATTCTGCTGGGCTGGGGATAAAGATTCAGGTGAGCTGAGGTCAGGAGTTCAAGACCAGCCTGGCCAACATGGTGAAACTCTGTCTCTACTGAAAATACAAAAATTAGCTGGGCATGGTAGCGCATTCCTATAACCCCAGCTACTCAAGAGGCTGAGGCAGGAGAATCGCTTGAACCCAGGAGGCAGAGCTTGCAGTGAGCCAAGATCACGCCACTGTACTCCAGCCTGGGCAACAGAGCGAGACTCCGTCTCAAAAAAAAAAAAAAAGACTCAGGTAAGATACAATTCCTACCTTCAAAGAGCTATCAGAGCCGCAGAAGAGTTAGGTAAGTAACAGGAAGTTTTTTTTTTGTTTTTTTTTGAGACGGCGTCTCGCTGTGTCACCCAGGCTGGAGTGCAGTGGTGCGATCTCGGCTCACTGCAAGCTCCACCTCCGGGGTTCAGGCCATTCTCCTGCCTCAGCCTCCCGAGTAGCTGGGACTACAGGCGCCCGCCACCACGCCCGGCTAATTTTTTGTATTTTTAGTAGAGACGGGGTTTCACCATGTTAGCCAGGATGGTCTCGATCTCCTGACCTCGTGATCCACCCGCCTCGGCCTCCCAAAGTGCTGGGATTACAGGCTTGAGCCACCGCGCCCGGCCTTGTAACAGGAAGTTAATTAAATAAATAGCATTTGGTCGGGTGCGGTGACTCAAGCTTCTAATCCCAGCACTTTGGGAGGCCAAGGAGGGCAGATCAGGAGATTGAGACCATTCTGGCTAACATGGTGAAACCCCGTCTCTACTAAAAGTACAAAAAATTAAGCAGCGTGGTGGCAGGTGCCTGTAGTCCCAGTTACTCGGGAGGCTGAGGCAGGAGAATGGCATGAACCCAAGAGGCGGAGCTTGCAGTGAGTCAAGATCTGGCCACTGCACTCCAGCCTGGGCGACAGAGCGAGACTCCATCTCAAAAAAAAAAAAAAAAAAAAAACTAAAAAAGAAGTAGCATTGGCTGGGTGCCAGTGATGGCTCATGCCTGTAATCTCAGCTCTTTGGGAGGCTGAGATGGGTGGATTCCTTGAGACCAGGAGTTTGAGACCAGCCTGGGCAACATGGGGAAACCCCATCTCTACCCAAAATACAAAGACTAGCTGGACGTGGTGGTATGTGCCTGTAACCCCAGCTACTTAAGAGTCTGAGGTAGGAGGATTGCTTGAGTCTGGCAGGTTGAGGCTGCAGTGATCACACACTTACCATGAGCCAGGCACTGTACTGAATGTTTTATATACATTGTCTTATCAGACCCCACTATATCCATACAAGGGAGGGACACAGTATATTGAGTCTGCAGATGATGAAATTGAGGCTAAGCCACTTTGGAAGTGAGATTCTGTGTCAAAAAAAAAAAAAAAAAAACAAAAAAAACTGAGGCTAAGTAAGATGGAGCAACTTGTCTGAAGTGATTAGCTGTTTTTTTGTTTTGTTTGTTTGTTTTTGTTTTTTTAGACAGAGTCTCGCTCTGTTGCCCAGGCTAGAGTGCATTGGCGTGATCTTGGCTCACCACAACCTCTGGCTTCCAGGTTCAAGCAATTCTCCTGCCTCAGCCTCCCAAGTAGCTGAGGCTACAGGCATACACCACCACGCCTGACTAACTTTCGTATTTTTAGTAGAGACGGGGTTTCACTATGTTGGCCAGGCTGATCTCGAACTGCAGATCTTGTGATCTGCCTGCCTCGGCCTCTCAAGTGATTCAAAGTGCTGGGATTATAGGCATGAGCCACCGCACCCAGCTGCTGAAGTCATTAGCTGTTAAGTGGTGAAGCCAGAATTCAAACCCAGGCAACCTGGGTCCAGAGACCCATTTTTATTTTTATTATTTTTAGAGATAGAGTCTCACTCTGTTGCCTAGGCTAGAGTGCAGTGGCACAATCATGGCTCACCCTAACTTCCAACTCCTGGGCTCAAGCAATCCTCCCGCCTCAGCCTCCTAAGTGGCTGAGACTGTAGGTGTGCATCACCATGGCTGGTTACATTTGTTTTTACTTTTTGTAGAGATAGGGTCTTACTATGTTGTCCAGGCTGGTCTCCAACTCCTTGGCTCAAGTGATTCTCCTACCTCGGCCTTCCAGAGTACTGAGATTACAGTCAGAGCCACAGAGCCTGGCTCAGAGACCACATTCTTAACCCCTGTGCAACCTTGCTTCCCTGAGGTAGCTTTTATCTCAGCCCAGCAGGGGCACGCTCACACAGGCTTGGGATGAGGCTGGCCTTCTTGGGATGTCTCTGGGAAAAGTAACGCTTGAGTTGTGTCTGCAAGTCTGGCATGCAAGTTCTCCTCCACCAAGGAGGATTCTGGGCTCCCATCTTTAACCCTCACTACCTTTTAAGAGCTGCATCTTATTGAGTAAACAGAAGAGTGAATGCCTGCAGAAAGGAGGTGACACCAGCCGTCTTCCCACCATGATGAAAATCCATAATCAGGTGACTAACGTGGCCTCTGGAGAGGTGCTTAGTTGGAAACAGGCCTCACACTATGGCTCTGGCCCCACTGATGTCCACGGCTGATTCCCATAGGCACAGGTGTCCTCTGCCCCTCTTTAGGCTAGAAAGAGGATACGCTTCCTTCTTTGGGCCTATTGGGAGTTCTTGGCTTTCTGGGGGCTTCTTTCAGGAGCACACTTGAATTAGGGCCAGGAAGGCAGAAGGAAACAAGGACTTTAAAAAGCATTTTCCAAAACCCTTCCGGTTTGCTCCTCACTTAGTCACAGCAGTGTACAAAGAGCAGGGTGGCAGGAGCGGCCCCCCCTGGTGCAGGCAATAAGGGGGTGCATTGTCTGCAGAGAATGAAAAGAGAATAAAGAATAAAACCAACCTAAAGGTGCTTGCCATACACCAGCAATTCTAAACAATGTCAGGGAAAATATTCCTCCCACTGGGGCAGGCTGCTCCTGTGCCCTGCCCTTGGTCTGCTACTGTTTGGTTAGGATAAATTAGTAGCAGGGTAACAGGGACTCATTACAAACTGGCTTAAGTCTAGAAGAGTGAATTATAAGGAACCGGGGTCTCTTGCGGAAAAGCCTCTGGGCAGTGCCTCCCTCCTTTCTCTAGGACCCTGTGACACCTCTGGCTTCTCTGTGTGTCAGCCTCATTGTTCCTTTTCTGCATGATGGCTTCCTCAGCTTTATTGAAGTAGTGTATTCTCAGTTCAAGCAAGCAGCAGAGACTGACCTGAATCTCTTAGTTCCAACTCCAAATTTCTGGGAGGCAGAATCAAACTGGTTCAGTGCAGATCCAGTGACCAATCCTAATGCAATAGCCAAAGGAGGGTGTCCTAAAAACCAGGGCTTTTAGGGCACTTGGGGATTTGTGTGCTGGCCAGACACCCCAAAAAAGTCTACTAAATATGTCTGGGTGTCGTTTGAGAGAAGCTGAACAGTTCTTTGTTCAGGACCTGTATCTTTCCTTATATTCCTGTTTCTTTCTGATATAGCCCTTTTCACTTAAGTTGGCTGGAGTGGGTTTTTACTTCTTGTAACAGGAGAGTCCTTGACCAAAAAAAAAAAAAAAAAAAAAAGAACATAAGTTGATGGGCAAAAGGGAACACATAAGAAAGGTGAACATCCCTGGTTGTGTGTGCATGTTAGTAGTGGGATGGGGGTGACTCTGAAACAGGTATAAGTCTATTTTTATGCTTCGCAATGGGGAGTTTCCCTTTGCTTGGAGCACTTGGAAACTGACATAGGTTACAACAGTGTGGAGACTTACACCTCTCCAGAAGGCGGTGGCACCTGCCTCTCCCACTTCTTGTCCTATACTTTCCCACAGATTTTCCATTCAACCATCCAGACAGCTCTCAATATGAAATCCCCTGTCTGGACTGCCGTGAGGCAGATTTTTCTAATGGTTGATAAACTTACCTCCAGGCCTTCCTCTACTCTCACCCCCAGCTGGGGAACTGTCTCTTGACTGGCAGGTAAAAGTGCAGGCTCCAAGGGCCACTTAGCATCAAAGGCCTCCTGGGGAGATACAACAGGAGGGACCAGCATCACCTATAAAGCATTCCATCCAAAAATATCTAATCTGAATCATATTCATCCTCTACTTCCAGTTTACAGAGATAAGGAACAGAAGAACAAGTTAAATGACATAATGAGAAAACTATCAGACCAATGGAGAATGTAGAGTGTTCAACAGGACAGCAGGGCTGGCCTCTTCAAAAAGCTAATATCGGCCAGGTGCAGTGGCTCACACCTGTAATCCCAGCACTTTGGGAGGCTGAGGCAGACAGATCATGAGGTCAGGAGATCGAGACCATTCTGGCTAACATGGTGAAACCCCGTCTCTACTAAAAATATTGTAAAAGTTAGCCAGGCGTGGTGGCGGGCACCTGTAGTCCCAGCTACTCGGGAGGCTGAGGCAGGAGAATGGTGTGAACCCGGGAGGCGGAGATTACAGTGAGCCAAGATCACGCCACTGCGCTCCAGGCTGGGCGACAGCGAGATTCCGTCTCAAAACAAACAAACAAACAAAAAAACAACAAAAAAGAAAGCCAACATCGTTTAATAAGAAAGTTGGGGCCAGGTGTGGTAGCTCATGCCGGTAATCCCAGCACTTTGGGAGGCCGAGGTGGGCAGATCACTTGAGGCCAAGAGTTCGAGACCAGTCTGGCCAACATGGCGAAACCCGTCTCTACTAAAAATACAAAAATTAGCTGGGTGTGGTGGCACATGCCTGTAATCCCAGCTACTTGGAAGACTGAGGCAGGAGAATCCCTTGAGCCCAGGAGGCAGAGGTTGCAGTGAGCTGAGATCTGGCCATTGTATTCCAGCCTAGGTGACAGAGGGAAACTCTGTTTCGAAAAAACAAAAAACAGAAAATGCAAAAATTAGCTGGGTGCAGTGGCACACACCCGTATTCCCAACTACTCTAGAGGCTGAGGCAGGAGGATTGCTTGAGCCTGGGAGGAAGAGGTTGCAGTGAGCTGAGATCCTGCCACTACACTTCAGCATGGGTGATAGAATGAGACCCTGTCTCAAAAAAAAAAAAAACAAAAAAAATTTTGGGATACAGTTCTAACTTAAAAGAGGCTTAAAATTCATGACAACTGCCAGACTTGGTGGCTCATGCCTGTAATCCCAGCATTTTGGGAGGCCAAGGCAGGCTGGTCACCTGAGGTCGGGAATTGAAGGCCAACCTGACCTACATGGAGAAACTCCGTCTCTACTAAAAACACAAAAATTAGCCTGGCATGGTGGCGCATGCCTGTAATCCCAGCTACTTGGGAGGCTGAGGTAGGAGAATTGCTTGAACCCGGGAGGCAGAGGTTGCAGTGAGCTGAGATCATGCCATTGCACTCCAGCCTGGTTAACAAGAGCTAAACTCCGTCTTGGGAAAAAAAAAAAATTCATGACAGCCACATGCAGTGCTCAAACTTTAATGGGCTCTTGATTTAAGTAAAAATTAAATAAAAGATATTTTGGGACTACTACAGAAATTTGACTCTAAGCTGTTTGACTGATATTCAGAAATTGATGTTACTGTTCTTAGTGTGCCAGTAGCAGAGTGGTTATGAGGAGAATGCCATCATTTTTGAAGATGTATGAGGAAGTATGCAATTTATTTTATATTTTCCCAAGGAAAAATCTACGTATTTAGCTCGAACAATCCAGTTCAAAAATGTGAAAAGAGGCCGGGCGTGGTGCCTCATGCCTGTAATCCCAGCACTTTGGGAGGCCAAGGTTGGTGGATCACTTGAGGTCAGGAGTTGAAGACCTGCCTGGCCAACATAGTGAAACCCTGTCTCTACTAAAAATACAAAAATTAGCCAGGCATGGTGACAGGCACCTGTAATCCCAGCTACTCAGGAGGCTGGAGGCAGGATAATTGCTTGAGCCCGGAAGGCAGAGGTTGCAGTGAGCCGAGATCGTGCCATTGCACTCCAGCTAGGCAACAAAGCAAGACTCCGTCTAAAAAAAGAAAAAAAAAAGTGCAAAGGACTTGAATAGACATTTCTCCAAACAAGATAAACAAATGACCAATAATCACAGAAAAAGATGTTCAACACCATTAATGATTAGAGAAATACAAATCAAAACTACAATGGGATACCACTTCATACCCATTAGGATGGCGCCTATCAAAAAACGCAAATAATAAGACTTGGCAAGGATGTGGAGAAATTGGAACCATTGTAGACTGTTGGTGAAAATGCAAAATGATACAGCTGCTATGGAAAACACAGCATGGAGGTTCCTCAAAAACTTAAATATAGAATTACCAGACAGCAATCCCACTTCTGGGTATTTATCCAAAATAATTGAAATCAGCAACTTGAAGAAATGTTAGCACTCCCCTGCTTCTTGCCCCACTGTTTACAATAGTTGAGATATAGAAACAACCTAAATGTTCATCCAGGATGAATGAAACAAAAATGTGGTGCCTACAAACAATGGAATATTATTCAGCTTTAAAAAATAAGGAAATTCTGACACACGCTACAACATGGATGAGCCCTGAGGACATGGTGCTAAGTGAAATAAGCTAATCACAAAGAGACAAATACTGAATGATTCCACGTATATGAGGTACTTAGAGTAGTCAAAATCATAGAGACAAAAATAGAATGGCAGTTGCCAGGGTTTGAGGGGAGGGAGAAGTGGGTAGATTTTGTTTATTTGTTTGTTTGTTTGTTTTGTTTTGCTTTTTGAGATGGAATCTTGCTCTGTCGCTCAGGCTGGAGTGCAGTGGCGCAATCTTGGCTCACTGCAACCTCCCCCTCCTGGGTTCAAGTGATTCTCCTGCCTTAGCCTCCCGAGTAGCTGGGATTACAGGTGTGTGCCACCACACCTGGCTAATTTTTTGTATTTTTAGTAGAGATGGAGTTTCACCGTGTTAGGCAAGACGGTCTTGATCTCCTGATGTTGTGATCCGCCCACCTTGGCCTCCCAAAGTGCTGGGATTACAGGCATGAGCCACTGCGCCCGGCCCGAAATAGGGAGTTATTGTTTAATGGGTTTGTTGAAATGCTCTCGTTTGAGTTTTAGTTTTACAGGTTGAAAGAAGTTATAGAGATGGATGGTGGTGATGGTTACACTACATTATGACTGTATTTAATACCACCAAATTGTACACTTAAAAATGATTAGGACAGCCGGGCGCGGTGGCTCAAGCCTGTAATCCCAGCACTTTGGGAGGCCGAGACGGGCGGATCACAAGGTCAGGAGATCGAGACCATCCTGGCTAACATGGTGAAACCCCGTCTCTACTAAAAATACAAAAAACTAGCCGGGCGAGGTGGCGGGTGCCTGTAGTCCCAGCTACTCCGGAGGCTGAGACGGGAGAATGGCGTGAACCCGGGAGGCGGAGCTTGCAGTGAGCTGAGACCCGGCCACTGCACTCCAGCCTGGGCGACAGAGCGAGACTCTGTCTCAAAAAAAAAAAAAAAAAAGATTAGGACAATAAATTGTACGTTATATGTACTTTAACACAATAGAAAACTGAAAAAGAAATACAGGAAAGGTAAACCAAAAAATCTACAAATTTATATATACATATAGATGAAGCAAATATGACAAAATATTGCCAATTGTTGAATCTAAGTGATTGGTACAAAGATGTTCATTGTTTTATCCCTTCAACCTCTCTCTATGTTTAAACATTTTCATAATGAAAAGTTGGGAAATAAAAATAAAAAGGCTGGGCACAGGGCTCATGCCTGTAATCCCAGCACTTTGGGAGGCTGAGGCAGGTGGATCACCTGAGGTAAGGAGTTCGAGACCAGCTGGCCAACATAGTGAGACCCTGTCTCTACCAAAATAATGTAAAAATTAGCTGGGTGTGGTGGTGTGCACCTGTAAACTCAGTTACTCAGGAGGCTGAGGCATGAGAATCACATGAACCTAGGAGGCAGAGGTTGCAGTGAGCCAAGATTGTGTCACTGCACTCCAGCGTGGGTGACAGAGTGAGACACTGTCTCAAAATGAATGAATGAATGAATGAATGAATGAATGAGTAAAATAAAGGGAACTGTATTTTAGTTCCTATTCCTCCATTAATAAGCACAGGCCTTCAGCAATTCCATAAACCTTTCGAGATTCCATTTTATCATCTGTAACACGGGGATAATAACTGCTCATCTCATAGGGATGTTTTGAAGATTAAGATAGTTTATGTGATGCCCGTACCACAGGCGTGGTGCACAGGTGCTCAGTAAGCTGATTTTATCCACAAGCCATGCTAACAGAGAGAAGCACCACCGGGCCCCTTTCTCTCTTAGCTTCGTATTGGTCAGATGCTGGCTTCTGGTTAACCAGCAAATCCTTCCTGAGGGCTGGGCTAGGTGTCTTCTGTTTGCCATTCCAGATCCAGCGTATTCTTTCTCTACCCTGCTCTGTGACCAGAGAGGCAGAGGCGTGTGGACTGCATCCTTGCCCTCCCTTTCCTTCTGCCCTCTAGTTAGTTTCAGCCAATGAGAAGCACCAGCAGGAGGCTGGAGGGAGGTGCAGAGGGAACTCCTTTCCTGCTGTGGTGCCCTGGGTGGGCAACCTTTCCCTCTTCTTGCCCCTTCTTGCCCCTAGGAATTTAAAGAAGCCACCCACTATTGCTTGCCCTAGGACACTGTACTGTCCCTTGTTACTTTGCTTAAACCTCGTACATAAAGACTTTATTAAACTGCTTATTGATCCAGTTTGAGTGTGCCACCTATTTTCTACCAGAAATCGGGCTGACGCAGGGTCTTTGAGTGCTGTTTTGCCAGGCTCTGAGATATACCATAATTAGGAACTCAGACATAGTCCTTTCTGGGGCTTATTGTATCTTCACCTTGGACCTGTCCTCGTGGGGATTTCTGAGCTGATACCAACTTCCTGTTCCAATGAACACAGCATACACAGTATGGTAAACAGCACCTACCCTGCCTCTACTCAATACACACGTGGTAAAATCTGACTTGGATTCTGTGATATCTAGGCCTATCCCAAATCTTCAGATCCAAACAGAGAGAAATGTTGGCTGTGCCCCATTCTCTTTACTCTGCGTGTCTAGGAGCTTGAGAATTCAATGGAACCTCATTAAATCTCTGAAGCACTTTGACAACAAACAAATATGGTAACATTTGGCAGGATGCTGTGTGCAGTGTGGGGCTTCATTAAGTCAAGTTTGTGGTGAGAAGAACTGAGAAAACACATTTGTTTAAGACAATATGATTAGATCATACTCTCCTCAGATGTTTCTTTGAGTCTTTCAATATCTGTATAGATGGCCTCCAAATGAGACTAGGATTTAACGTCGCAAGGGAAGTTGGGGTTCACAAACTCCAGGTCTTCCTTTATATCTACTCTGAAAATGGTTTTCTCCCTCCCACTATAAACATGAAGAGTTGGACATCGTTTGTGGGCAGGATTTATTTGCAACAATGGTAAACAGTCCCCACCCTGGTGCACCACTGAGCATGCACCACCATGCTCAGCTAATTTTTTTGTTTGTTTTTGTTTTTTTTTCAGATGGAGTTTCACTCTTTGTTGCCCAGGCTGGAGTGCAGTGGTACGATCTCGGCTCACTGTAACCTTTGCCTCCTGGGTTCAAGCAATTCTCCTGTCTCAGCCTCCCAAGTAGCTGGGATTACAGGTGCCCACCACCACAGCCAACTAATTTTTGTATTTTTAGTAGAGATGGGGATTCACCATGTTGGCCAGGCTGGTCTCGAACTCCTGACCTCAGGTGATCTGCCCATCTTGGCCTCCCAAAGTGCTGGGATTACAGGCATGAGCCACCAGGCCCGGCCAATTTTTATATATTTTTTGTAGAGATGAAGTTTCGCCATGTTGCCCAGGCTGGTCCTGAACTCCTGGACTCAAGGAATGGCGGTTCCCCCATGATGTTCTCGCAATAGTAAGTGAGTTCTCATGAGAGTTGATGGTTTTGTAACTGTTTGGAAGCTCCTCCTTTGTGTTTCTCTCTCCTGCCATCTTGTGAAGAAGGTGCTTGCTTTGCCTTCACCATGATTGTAAGTTTCTGGAGGCCTCCCTAGCCATGTAGAACTGTGAGTCCATTAAACCTCTTTGCTTTACAAATTACCAGTCTTGGTTAGTATCTGTATAGCAGCATGAGAACGGACTAGTAAACCTATGAAACAACTGATGAAACTTGCATCATCTTCTGGTTTAGTAGCTCACAAAGGACCCTCTCAGAGGGCGCTGTAACTTAAATAGCCCGATAACACAATTAAAAACCTTCCTGAGTTGTCCTTTCTTGTGGACTGCAGAAGTCTGAACCATATGGGGAGTTTGTTTGTACTTGGGTCTTGTCCTGTGGCTCCATGCATTGGCTGCCAGGTTGCAATTATAGCTCCTGAGTGTAAGGCTCCTCCACTGGGGTGAGCATATGCACAAGTGGAAAATAAACAGCCTAAGGGATTTCTGACTTTGGAGCTGGCTCACAATAAGATGTCACAGAAAAGGGAGCAGTCAAGGCAAGTGGAACTGTTGCCGGTACATAGTAAACGAGGGTGAAAATTTCTTCCTCTGGATAGCTTCCCCCAGAAGAAGTGACCTCATAATGATACCTCATGTTTATTGAGCATTTATTTATTACATCCATAGCATTCAAGATGCCCTTGACACATATCTTCTCACTGGGCCCTTAAAACAACCCCTGTGGTAATTCACTACCATTACCCTTAACAATAATGTTTATTTCAGTAACAAACTCTATCTTACAGATGAGGACACTGAGACTTAGAAAACTAGGAAAAATTTTCCTGGGTGGACACGACAGCTCATGTCTGTAATCCTAGCACTTTGGGAGGCTGAGGTGGGCGGATCTCTTGAGACCAGGAGTTCAAGACCAGCCTGGGCAACACTGCAAGACCCTATCTCTACAAAAATAAATAAAATTAGCCAGGTCTGGTGGCATGCACCTGTAGTCCCAGCTACTCAGGAGGCTGAAGCAAGAGGATCGATTGAGCCCAAGGATTTAAGGTTACAGTGAGCTATGATCATGCCACTACACTGCAGCCTGGGTGACAGAATAAGACCCTTTCTCGGCCGGGCGCGGTGGCTCACGCCTGTAATCCCAGCACTTTGGAAGGCCGAGGCGGGCGGATCACAAGGTCAGGAGATCGAGACCATGGTGAAACCCCGTCTCTACTAAAAAAAATAGAAAAAAATTAGCCGGGTGCAGTGGCGGGCGCCTGTAGTCCCAGCTACTCAGGAGGCTGAGGCCGGAGAATGGCGTGAACCCGGGAGGCGGAGCTTGCAGTGAGCCGAGATTGCGCCACTGCACTCCAGCCTGGGTGACAGCGCGAGACTCCGTCTCAAAAAAAAAAAAAAAAAAAAAAGACCCTTTCTCATTAAAAAAAAAAAAAAAAAAAAAAAAAAGGAAAAATTCTCCTAAGGCCATATAGTTTGCAGATGGATAGAAGCAGACCTTGAGGACAGGTTTAGTTAGCATCAAAAACCCTACTCCTGCACAGGAGGCATTTTATTGCCACATGGACCTGGCACACAGGTGAGAGCAGAGAAATAAGGAAGGATCTGCCTGCTAGAACATAAGCTACTTAAAGAGAGAAATCTTTGTTTAGTTCACTGCTGTATCCCCAGCACCTATAACAGTGCCTGGCACGTATTTGTTAAAAGCAGTGAAAGAAGTGGTTGTTATTGGTCACTTGTCACCAATGATGACCTCAGCCATCACACTCCCAGCCTGTGAGTGTGTGTGGGTGATGACCGCAATGGAAGGAGTCGATTTTGGTCATCGAATTCCACCCAGTGTAGCTGTGGTCCTCAGAATCAAGGGGTGGGCTCTGCAAGGTTGGGAATGTGTTCAGATTTTAACTCCATGGATCATAGCTACAGATGTGCAAGAAGGAATGCCACAGAGCTCCACAGGGCAAGCAGGGTCTGGCGACAGGTAACAGGCATCAGGGTGGGGCCCCTGGGCCCTGAGCTTCCTGAACACTGAAGATACTGTTGAGGGTCAGGGGGCAGGTGGGGGTAAGGGGAAGTAGAGGGTGTGGGAGATCCAGAGGAGGGAGGAAGAGAGGGAGAAAACACAAGAGCCCAGGAGGGAGGTGGGAAGGCCCCCTTCTGCTGCTCCAGCTGGTCGGACAGGCCCCCAGGCGCCCCCTCCTCCTGCTCCTTAGCCCATTGTGGGGCAGTCTGAGCGAGAACAATGGGAATGGAATCCTTCTTCCCCTCCTGCCTGGCAGGGCTGGGCCCACTTCCTCCTTGCCCCACCGAAAGGAATGCTTTCTTGTCCAGACTGTGTGGTACCCACAGGGAAGAAGGGCACTTGGGGCTCCCCAGGGACCGAAGGCTTTGTGGCTTGAGCCGATGACAATGGGGTTGGAGCAGGGAGTGGGGGCGGGGGGGGTTGGATCTTTTCAGACTTTCTCTTGGGTTTCTAATGAGTATTTCTGCTCTTTTTTTTTCTGACTCATGATGGGGTCTCTGTGTCGTGAGGCCTTAAGTCACGCTAAGTTACTTGGGACCTTTTCTGACTTCTGGAGCAGACCACTCAGGCGGATCTGTGACCCCGAGTGAAAGTGCCCACGACCCAAGAGAAGCCCTTTGAGACAGGTTAGAGGTGCCTGTGCACCTCCCACCGTGGGCAGGGCTGCGAATCATCTGAGCTCTACACTCCTGGCCTCCCAGTACCCCAGAAGCCGCTCCATTCTGTGTGGAAACTGCAGCTCAGGGCCACTCTGGTTTTTATTTCAGGTTTGGAAGGCACAAAAGCTGATTCTTCTGCCTCCTCCATGTCTCAAAGCATAAAAATCCTCCAATCTCCCGCCTGGAAGGTCGATGCCTGGCTATCCACCTTCTGCGGACAGATGAAGGCAAAGGGCTGGGGGCTGTCTCAGCACACAGTCTGTAAACTTAATCCCACTATAGTCACCTGTGCTGCTTGTTGACCCTCTGTTATTCCTTCTTCAGAGAATAAACCTCCTGTCTCTGCCAGCTTTGGGAGAGAGGCAGCAACTAGACTGCATGGCAAGTGGGAGGGAGTGGAGTCTGGCTTCTAAGAGCCCGTTCTCGGGCTTGGAAGCTCCACTGTAGCAGGACGAGCCGCAGACAAAACTCCTCAGACACCAAGTTAAAGAAGGAAGTGGTTTATTTGGCCGGGAGCATTGGCAAGACTCTTGTTCCAAGAGCTGAGCTCCCCAAGTGACAAATTACTGTCCCTTTTAAGGGCTCACAACTCTAAGGGGGGCTGCATGAGAGGGTCGTGATCGATTGAGCAAGCAGAGGGTATGTGACTGGGGGCTGCAGGTACCAGTAATCAGAATGAAACAGAACAGGACAGGGATTTTTACGATGCCTTTCCATACAATGTCTGGAATCTGTAGATAACATAACCGGTTAGGTCAGGGGTCGATCTTTAACTACCAGGCTTAGGTCAGGCGGGCCCAGGCCTGGTTTCGGGTCTGGTTCCTTGGTTTCAGGTCTCATTCCTAGGCGCCGGGCTACCTGCCTTTAGTTTTGCTACTCTTTCCTTTTTTGAGTATAAAACAATATAAAACAATTGAGAGGGTCTGTCTCTCTTCTCTCACCACCAACACTCCACTGCTAGAGATTCTTGGTGCTGTAGATCCTGGAGCCCTCTGTAGCGCTCTGCAGTGCAAATCACACTGCTGCTCAGCAGCATCGCGACTGCTGGATTAGGAGCCAGCTTTGTTGGGTCTGCTAAATTGGTTACTACTTGTGGGTCTACTTTTTGTTGTTGTTGTTGTTGTTGTTGGGTTTTTGTTGGTTTATGTTGTTTTCCTTATTTTTTGGCTGCTGTCTCTTCTCCTGTTCACTTTGTCCTTCTGGATTTTTGTCTTTTTTTTTTTTTTTTGAGACGGAGTTTCGCTCTTGTTGCCCAGGCTGGAGTGCAATGGCTCAATCTCGGCTCACTGCAACCTCCGCCTCCCGGGTTCAAGCAATTCTCCTGCCTCAGCCTCCTGAGTAGCTGGGATTACAGGCATGCACCACCACGCCCGGCTAATTTTGTATTTTTAGTGGAGACAAGGTTTCTCCATGTTGGCTGGGCTGGTCTCAAACTCCTGACCTCAGGTGATCCACCTGCCTTGGCTTCCCAAAGCTCTGGGATTACAGACGTGAGCCACCATGCCCAGCCTGGGTTTTTTTGTTTTGTTTTGTTTTTGTTTTTGTTTTTGTTTTATTCCCCTCATCTTACTCTAGCGGGCTTTTGGAATGCATGTGTTCAAACTCCCATCTTTGAACTGTTTTCATTTATCAATCCTGGAAAGTTTTAAGACTTTGAGTAACAGAAAATGTTGTAAGTCATGGCCCTTAAACACATTTTTGGATTTAAAAATTAATTTTGCAAATAAATCATTGTGTGTTCTCTCTTGTCTCCACTCCCATTACCTTTCCCTAAAATGTGTTACCTCGTTATGGAACCCAGAGCTTCACACTGTACCGGAGCTTGGTGCATACGTGTTAGATGATTGATTGACAGGCTGACTTACAGTCTAACTAGCCCATATCTTATGGGATCTTTCATCTAAGAAGAGACACTTAGCATACCATACCACACATGTTAATTTCCATAGCCTATACTTTCTTTGTTAATTTTCATTACAAACTATATTGAAGATATCAAAAAGCATATTAAATGCAAGATATAGAACGTAAAGAGGAATAATACAAGAACTATCATGGCACCCAGTAGCCAGCTTAAACACTGCAACCTTACAAGCCCCAAGTGCCTCTTTCTGAGCACATGTCCCTCCTTACCAGAAGTACCCACTGTTTTGTGTTAATAAATCACCTGCTTTCTTTATAGTTTTACCATTTGTGCATGCAAATCTAAACAATACATTGTATCCTTTTCCTCATTTTTGAAATGTATACATGGAATCATATACTGTGGTTTTCTCTCTGATTTGCTTCTTTTCACTCAACATTGGTTATGAGGTCCATCCAAACTGATCTACATAGCTGCAGTTCATTCATTCTGCCAAAATATTCCATTGTAAGATAGCACCACAATTTATTCATGTATTCCACTTGATGGACATTAGAGTTGTTTCATTTTTTTACCATCCTGAGCAACAGGCCTGGGACTAGGGTGAGGAAGAGGGACGTCGTACTAGTTTCCCAGAGCTGCCATAACAAATTGTTGCTAACTTGGTGTCTTAAAACAATAGAAATTTTTCTTCTCGCAGTTCTGGATGCCAGAAGTCTGTCATCAAGGTGTTGGCAGGGCCATACTCCTTCAAAGGCTCTAGCCGAGACTCTTTCCTTACCTTTTCTAGCTTCTCGTGGCTCCAAGTGTCCTTGGCCCATGGCTTATGATTGCATGACTACAACCTCTGCCTTGGCCTTCACATGACCTTCGCTGCTTCTCCTTGTGTCCCTCTTCTGTGTGTCTCTTCTAAGGACACTTGTCATTGAATATAGGACCCAACCAGGCTATCCAGAATGATTTCATCTTCAGATCTTTAACTTCATTACATCTCCAAAAACCCTTTTTCCAAATAAGGTCACATGCACAGGTTTTGGGACACAGACATACTTTTGAAGGGCTATCATTCAGCCTGCTATCAACATTGAGCGTGCAATATTAGAGACCACAACCTACAACAGTCCTGTAGGGGAGTAGGGGAGTAACACCTTAAGTTTTGTGCCCTAGGAGCCGTTCTTCCTCCTTCTGGTCCTGACCCTGCTGAAAAACCCTGCCATGAACATCTGTGCATACCTCCTGGTACCCTTGGGCAGGAGTTTTTCTAGACTGCACAACCTGGGACTGGAGTTGCTGGGTAGTAGAACATGTGCATATTTGTCTTTATTAGCTAAGTCGAGGCTCTTTTCCAAAGTGGTTTTACCAGTTTATTCTACTATCAGTGGTGGATAGCAGTTCTGTTGTCCCACATCCTGTTCTTGTTGCTCCAAGACCTGGCCTTGTCTGGCTTTCTGATTGTAGTCAGTTGGGTAAATGTGTAAGAGTATCTCCTCAAGGATTTTTTTTTTTTTTTTGAGACAGGGTCTATGTCACCCAGGCTGGAATGCAGTAGCATGATCATATAGCTCATTGCACCCTTGAACACCTGGGCACAAGCAATCCTCCTGCTTCAGCCTCCCAAGTAGCTGGGACTATAGGAGCGTGTTACTGCAGCTGGCTAGTTTATTTTATTTTTTGTAGAAATGGGGTCTCACTATGTTGCCCAGGTTGGTCTCAAACCCCTGGCCTCAAACAGTCCTCCTAGCTGGGCCTCCCAAAGTGCTGGGATTACAGGCATGAGGTACCACACCTAGCTTCATCAAGGTTTTGATTTGCATTTCTCTGATTACTAATGAGGTTAAGTATATTTTCACATGCTAATGAGCCACTTGTATTTCCTCTCCTTTGAAAGGCTTTCTCATGGCTTTTGCTCATGTTTGTAATTTATTTTTACTTTTTCTTTTTGGTTTCTAAGAATACTTTATATACTCTCTATACTAATCCTTTGTTATTTGTTTGTTTGTTTATTTATTTATTTATTTTTGAGACGGGGTCTCGCTCGTTGCCCAGGCTGGAGTGCAGTGGCCGGATCTCAGCTCACTGCAAGCTCCGCCTCCTGGGTTCACGCCATTCTCCTGCCTCAGCCTCCCAAGTAGCTGGGACTACAGGCGCCCGCCACCACACCCGGCTAATTTTTGTATTTTTATAGAGATGGAGTTTCACCGTGTTAGCCAGGATGGTCTCGATCTCCTGACCTTGTGATCCGCCTGCCTCAGCCTCCCAAAGTGCTGGGATTACAGGTGTGAGGCACCGCGCCCGGCCCTTTGTTATTTAAATATGTCCCAAATATCCTTTTCCAGTAAGTTATCTCTTTTATTGTTTTTTTTTGAGATGGAGTCTCATTCTGTCACCCAGGCTGGAGTGCAATGGCCTGGTCGCAGCTCACTGCAACCTCCGCCTCCCGGGTTCAAGTGATTCTCCTGCCTCAGCCTCCCGAATGGCTGGGACTAAAATATGAAATGCAAAACTATAAAACCTTTAAAAGGCAACAGAGAGAAATATTGTCATGTGCTTAAGGATGGGGAGAATTTTTTAAACAAGAACAGAAGCCCAAACCATAACGGAAACAATTGATAAATTCAACTACAATTTTTTTTTTTTTTTTTTTTTTTTTGAGATGGAGTCTCGCTCTGTCGCCCAGGCTGGAGTGCAGTGGCCAGATCTCAGCTCACTGCAACCTCTGCCTCCCGGGTCTACGCCATTCTCCTGCCTCAGCCTCCCGAGTAGCTGGGACTACAGGCGCCTGCCAGCTCACCCGGCTATTTTTTTGTATTTTTTAGTAGAGACGGGGTTTCACCGTGTTAGCCAGGATGGTCTCGATCTCCTGACCTCGTGATCCACTCGTCTCGGCCTTCCAAAGTGCTGGGATTACAGGCTTGAGCCACCGCGCCCGGCCCTTAAATTCAACTACATTTTTAAAAGAGAGAGCAAAAAGATAAGTTAGGCTGGGTATGGTGGCTCACGCCTGTAATCCCTTTGGGAGGCCAAGGCGGGCGGATCGCGAGGTCAGGAGATCTAGACCAGCCTGGCCAACATAGGGAAACACCGTTTCTACTAAAAATACAAAAATTAGCCAGGTGCACACTGTTCCTTCACAGGGTGCTGATTCAGTCCACCCTCTTTATATGAGGCTGCTTGGGCTGCCATAAGAAAACACCATAGACTATGTGGTTTAAACAACAGAAATTTATTCTCTCACGGTTCTAGAGGTTAGAAGTCCAAGATCAAGGTGCTGGCCGGGTTGGTTTCTGGTGAGGCCTCTCTTCTTGGCTTGCAGATGGTCACCTTCTTGCTGTTTCCTTACATGGCCTCTTCTCTGTGCACACAAGACAGAGAGTCTCTGGTGTCTCTTCGTCTTCTTATAAGGACACCAGTCCTATCTGATTAAAACCCTAGCCTATGACCTCATTTAGCCCCTCCTGCCTCCTTTTAGGTCCTGTCTCCAAATACAGTCACATTGGGGGTTAGGGCTTCACATATGAATTGTGTTTGGGGAAACACAATTTAGTTCATAACATCATCCCATTTTCCAGATGGAGAAACTGAGGCTCCAATAAGGTGGTGATTCTTCACAGCACACTTTGAAAATGAAGGACTGAGGCTAGACCAGTTCTGACACAAGCACAGCTGCCTGATCTCTGGTGACTGAGTGAGGTCCAGAGCTTGGCAGGGCCTCATTCTCCTGGCCTCTGCTCAGAACCCAGCACTCCACTGGTACCCTGGGAAAGGGCAGGAAGCTCCAGGAGCACATGTAGGAAGCACTGCTGGCATGGACACTGGCATGCACACAGGGTGTTTTTCTAAGGGTCTTTATGGGCTGGAGCACGTGGTGGCTGTGGTCTGTGTGCACATAGACCTAGAACACTCATGGCGGGTGAGAGGCACTGAGGTTCTGCTGTGAAAGGCTGAAGAGTCTCAAGGGAGTAGACCTTTAGAGTCACTGCAGCAGCAGCTCACAGTCATAAAGTGCTTACTGATTGTCAGCACAATGCTAAGTGCTTTATAAACCTCTGTCCTTGGCCAGGCGCGGTGGCTCACTCCTGTAATCCCAGCACTTTGGGAGGCCAAGGTGGGTGGATCATGCGGTCAGGAGATCAAGACCATCCTGGCCAACATGGTGAAACCCCATCTCTACTAAAAATGCAAAAATTAGCTGGGTGTGGTGGTGCACGCCTGTAATCCCAGCTACTTGGGAGGCCAAGACAGGAGAAACGCTTGAACCAGGGAGTCGGAGGTTGCAGTGAGCCAAGATCACGCCACTGCATTCCAGCCTGGGTGACAGAGAGAGACTCTGAATCAATAAAAACAAAAAACAAAAAAACCTCTGTCATTGGCCCCTCATGACCATCTTTTTTTTTTTTTTTTTTTTTTTTTTGAGATGGAGTCTCGCTCTGTCGCCCAGGCTGGAGTGCAGTGGTGGGATCTCGGCTCACTGCAAGCTCCGCCTCCCGGGTTTACGCCATTCTCCTGCCTCAGCCTCCCGAGTAGCTGGGACTACAGGCGCCCGCCACCTCGCCCAGCTAATTATTTTGTATTTTTAGTAGAGACAGGGTTTCACCATGTTAGCCAGGATGGTCTCGATCTCCTGACCTCACAATCCGCCCGCCTCAGCCTCCCAAAGTGCTGGGATTACAGGTGTGAGCCACCGTGCCCGGCCATGACCATCCTTTGAGGACCTTTGATTATCAGAGAGCTCAGGTCACCTCTCAATGCGACGACACAGCTCAAAAGGGGTGGAGACCATTCATGGGCCCAGGTCTGTTTCACTCTACAAGGTCACACCCTTAGTGCTATACTCTACTTCCTGGGTTCTCCCCAACCCCTTCCTTTAAGCTCCTTTCTTCTCCAAAGCTAGAGAACAGCCCTTGGTGATGCTGCAGGGCTGGGTTGGGCCAGGCTTCTTCTCACTCTTGGTCAGACTTGGATGTTTCTCGTCTTCTGGTGGAAAAATAGGGAAGGGAAACGTATGTTGTCGGTCTCCAAGCCCCTCCAGGAGCCAAATAGATCAAATGAGGTGGGGGGTGGGAGCTGGAATGTCCCAGGCTGTCTTCTCCCAGGTTGAGGAGCGGAAGCCATGACAGCTAAGGGGATTTGTGGAAATTCCTCATGCATTGTTACCAGGCAAAGGAAGTGGTTTAGTGTTGAGCTCTCAATTTCTGCCCTGGGGAGCCACCACCAGTTTCCGCTTCTGAAACTTGTTTGTGGGAAACTGAAGGGGCTGTTTCAGGTCTTGAGTGTGGGGGGCTCCAGATAACACCACATCCCTCCTTTCCAGAGGGTAAGGGGACAGAAGGGCCCAGCAAGCCAGACAAAACACCCCCAGAATCTACTCTTTTTCCTTCCACTTTGAGGCTGGTGGCTCAGAGCCGAGGCAAATGAACAGAAACATTTTATCCAGGCTTGCTGGTATTTGTTTCTGGCACGATCAGCACAAGCAGATTAGAGAAATAAGTTGCATTTTTTCGTCTGTTTGCTGTTTGGACTGGACCTTGGCACGCTGGATCTGTGTGGTTCTCCACAGCCTCCGGTCCATTCTGGAGGGATGGCTGGGCCTGAGTCCCTGGCATGGCTGTCCATACTCTGCCAGATAGTGAGTTACTTCTCAGGCTCTCGGGAAGGTGATAATTAGCTCACCAGGAAAGATACACAGGCACCCATACATGTGTCTACATAGGGAGACACCACTTAACGTACTTACATGTGCGTATCCTTACATGTGCCAAACGGCTGCATGTTTCCTTCCTGTTGCTCTCCTGGGGTGCCTCTGGCTCCCCTTTCTGATGCAGGAACACTCCGTGGGAGCCCCCCAGAAAACACCAGAGGAAAGAGATGCTGGCCTTTCTGAGGCCAGTAAGGGTTTCCCGTGGAAACTGCGGCTGGGAGGCAGCCACGGAAGACCCTAGCAGGCTGCGCCACCCAGTCCCTGCCAGAAAACTCTTTCCCAGAAAGTCACCTTTGAGGCCAGGCACGGTGGCTCACTCCCGTAATCCCGGCACCTTGGGAGTCTGAGGCGGGCGGATCACAAGTTCAGGAATTCAAGATCAGCCTGGCCAAGATGGTGAAACCCTGTCTCTACTAAAAATACAAAAATTAGTCGGGCATGTGCCTCTAATCCCACCTACTTGGGAGGCTGAGGCAGGAGAATCGCTTGAACCTGGAAGGTGGAGGTTGCAGTGAGCCAAGACTGCGTCACTGCACTCCAGCCTGGGCTACAGAGAGAGACTCCGTCTTTCAAAAAAAAAAGAAAAAGAAAAGAAAATCACCTTTGAGGTGTGACAGAAATCTGGTAGGGGAAGGAGGGACACGTAGGCCCGCAGGGTCTTTCTGAGCCCCCACACTCTGCCTGGTTAAAAAGCCAGGGTGTATCTGCTTGGCTTAACAAACCAAGTAGGAGTTACCAGCCTGTGAAAGAACTTTTACAAGATGAATGAACTGGGCAGGAGGTGCCCACTTGCCTGCCTTTCTCCCTCCTTCCTTCCATCTTCTCTTCCTTCATTTTTTCCAAGGGGTGGGGGGTGGTGGACAGAGTCTCATTCTGTTGCCCAGGCTGGAGTGTAGTCGCACAATCTCAGCTCACGGCAACCTCCACCTCCCTGGTTCAAGAGATTCTCCTACCTCAACCTCCTGAATAGCTGAGATTACCGGCGTGCGCCACCATGCCCAGCTAATTTTTGTATTTTTAATAGAGATGGGGTTTCGCCATGGTGACCAGGCTGGTCTCAAACTTCTCACCTCAAGTGATCAGCTTGCTTCGGCCTCCCAAAGTACTGGATTACAGGCGTGAGCCACCACGCCAGTCCTCTTCCTTCCTTTTTAAATTTTCTCTTCTTTCTCCTTCCCCTCTTTTCTCCCCTCCTTTCCGAAATTTCTTCCTCTTCCCTCCCTTCCTATCTTCTCCGTTCCTTTCCTTTCTCTGGCCTTCCCCTGCCTTCCTTCTATCTCTTAATTCTATCCTGGAAAGAGATCCCCAAGCATCCCTCTGCTTTAATCTTTCAGGACACATACTCCCCGACTTATGATGGTTGAACTTAGGATTTTTTTTAGTTTTCGGTGATGCAAAAGTGTTACACATTCAGTAGAAACTGCACTTCAAGTACTCATACAACCATTCTGTTTTTCATTTTCAGTATAGTAGTCAATAAATTGCATGAGGCATTCAACACTTTGTTATAAAATAGTCTTTGTGTGAGATGATTTCACCCAACTGTAGGCTAATGTAAGTGTTCTGAGCACTGTAAGTGTTGAAGGTAGGCTAGGCTAAGCTATGATATTTGGTAGGGTTGGTGTGTTAAATGCATTTTCCACTTAGGAGGTTTTCAAATTACAGTGGGTTTATCGGCAGGTAACTGCATCGTAAATCAAGAAGCATCTGTATATCCAGCTCAATATAAGCACTGAGGTTGGAGGATTTAACAAGCCACAGCTCAAGGATTACAACGTATCTTTCTCCTTCACAAACTCCACCTCTGGGTGAGATTTCAAGATGGCCAGAGTTGAACCGGTCATATCTCAACCCCAAACGCTTTCCTTCTCCAACAGTGAGGAGCAGGGTCTTTGTGGAGCCTATGCAGCAGGCTAAAGATGCGAACACCTAAGAGAAATGGAATTTGGGGTCATAAGTCAAGTAGCATATTCTATGTGGAAGAATTATTTCAGAGTTAATAGAGAATTTTTTTTTTTTTTTTTTGGTTTGGTTTTAAAGTGGTTTACGTCTATAAGACTTCTGGGAAAGGGACAGATTCCCAACGTGTAAAATATGAAATTTTCAAAGTCAACATTCCTAATGCCCAAATACACTTTAGGACTATGAAAACTTCATGTACAATGATATGTTGTTATGAACTAAATCGTACTGAACAGTTAGTTGTAAGAGGGCATTTTATGTTTTTATTTCCATGCGCGGTTTATTTTTGCTCTGACATTTTATTATAATTTCTTCCTACAGTAGGTGAAGTGCTTGGGAAGTTAATTTAAACCAGCCTGACTCTCTGTGTGTTTTTTAATATTTGTTTAAGCTTTTATTGAGCTTGTCAGGCAAGTCAGTGTGCAAAAATGCAGCCGAAAACCCCTTTTTCCTTCTGCGGTGCCTGCCCATTAATACTAGGTGGTGACAACAAGATTCGCGCACACTTCAAATGGGGGATTATTCTGGGTTTTCAAGGAAATTTGAGCCACCTGTTTCAGAAACCTCTTAGTGACTTACCAAGATGATGAAGGGTGTCTCCCCACTCAGCCGTCACTCAGAGTTCCGCCTCCTCTGGCTCCTTCTGACTCGGCCAGGCCCTGCAGGGGCAATTTGCAGCCCTGGTTGGACGCCTGAGCTCCAAGTTGTCCTCCCAGCTTGTGGCTTGGCCTCAGCCTGGGCCAGAGAAGCAGCTGCCATCTCTCTGCAGACCTGCGGGGAACTTTCCAGATCCACAGCAGGCTGGCTTTCCCCTGGGTTTGGGCTGCCCAGTCTGGAGCTGTTTATCATGGACAGCAGAACGGCATGGGATCACCTTTGAGGAAGTGAGTTGTGAGAGCCAATTGTGCGGCCTACGTGTCGGGGAGCCACGCTGCCCACAAAATTTGGCCAAGGAGGGAAATAGAAAGTCAACATTTTCCAGCAGGCTGGGAAGGCGGCTGGGTATTTCTGGAGCCCAGGACTCTCTGGTAAAATGGTCCTTGTGGTGGTGAGAGGCAAAAAAAAAGGTGGTAGTGGCGGGGGGCACAGTCATATCTCTACGAGGCTCAGGAAAGGTCTCTTAACTCAAGCAAGAGGTTTCCCTGGCACACAATCCAAGTGCTCCACACTGACCAGGAATCTCACCGAACCTAACCCCAGGAGCGGACTAGACCCAGGGTGTCATGGCTGGAAGGAGCCTTAGCAATGATCTATACCAGGGGCCCTCCAAGTGTAGGCTTGGGTCCTCTGCATCAGCATCTCCTGGGAACTTGTTAGAAATGCAGATTCTCAGGCCCTAACCCAGACCTGCTGGGCCAGAAACACCAGGGGTGGGGCCCAGCAGCATGTGTTGTCACAAGCCCTCCAAGTGATGGTCCTGCAGGGCACAGTTTGATCATCACTGGGAAGGCTCCAAGCATTCAATCAGTGGGGAAACTGAGGCCTGAGGTGAGGTGAGAGGAAGGAAAGTAACACATTCATCACCGGCTTGTTTGTGGCAGAAGCAGGACAAGTTCTGCCAGGCTAGATTTCCTCCTGTCCCTTCTTCTCCTGCCAACTTAGAGAGGAGAAGGCTCTAGTGTCTGAAATTCCACCAATCGCTGGAGGTTGATCTGGCTCTTCTCTCCCTCTGCTGACCTTATAGCCATCTGCGAACTTCAGGAGGACTCTATACTGCTTCTCATAGCGGGCATGCTGATAATTCAGACTTTCACTTTTCAGTCAATGTTGTGAACAAGCAAGCTAGAAGAATGACCTTTGACTTTGATAAGTGACCTGGTCTTTCTCCAGTTGAGTTAGCTAAGCTAAGTGTTCCTGCCCTGCTGCGCTCCCTTCTAAATGAGGGCTCTATGCCTGCCACCCCCGCTAAGTAGACAACACCTTCTGCTCCATGGGACAATGCTCCATGGTGACTGATACTGATGGCAGGGGGACAGAGCCCTGACTGAGAGGAGGGGGCAGCCACAGGCTAGCTAAGAATCTCCAAGGCCCATAGACTTGAAAAGATGATCTGGGCCAATCAAATTCCTCCCCTGGGAGTTTAGAATTGGGAAACTCAGAGGCCGGGTCCATTAGCAATGGAAACCAAAGCTGAAAGGCCATTTGGGGAATTGCATGATGTAGATGGGGCCTGGGTAGTCCTGAGGAGCTTGGTGCAAGCGGAGGACAGGCAAAGTAAGTGGAGGAAGGTCGGCAGTGGAAAAAGAGCAGAGAAGAAAGAGAGAGAAACAGAAATCCCACAAGGAAGACCTGTGGGATTTAGTTCTCTTGAGGCCTGATTTTTCTTTTCGTTTTTTAGACAGAGTTTTGCTCTTATTGCCCAGGCTGGAGTGCAATGGCACGATCTCGGCTCACTGCAACCCCCACCTCCCAGGTTCAAGCGATTCTCCTGCCTCAACCTCCCAAGTAACTGGGATTATAGGCGCCCGCCACCATGCCCAACTAATTTTGTATTTTTTGTTTTATTTTATTTATTTTTGAGATGGAGTCTCACTGTGTCACCTAGGCTGGAGTGCAGTGGCGCGATCTCGGCTCACTGAAAGCTCCACCTCCTGGATTCAAGCGATTCTTCTGCTTCAGCCTCCCGAGTGGCCGGGACTACAGGCGCGTGCCACCACATCCAGCTAATTTTTTTGTATTTTTAGTAGAGATGGTGTTTCACCGTGTTAGCCAGGATGGTCCCGATCTCCTGACCTCATGATCCGCCTGTCTTGGCCTCCCAAAGTGCTGGGATTACAGGTGTGAGCCACGGCATCAGCCAAATTTTATATTTTTGGTAGAGATGGGGTTTCACCATATTGGTCAGGCTGGTCTCAAACTCCTGACCTCAGGTGATTCACCCGCCTCAGCCTCCCAAAATGCTAGGATTACAGGCGTGAGCCACCACTCCTGCCCAAGGCCTGATTTTTCTGTAGCTCATGCCCTTGGCATCTAGCACATTTCCTGTTACGTTCTGACCACAAACAGAGCTAACCTGGGTGGGTCTCTGTTCGTGGTAACCCAAGGTACTACATCAGGGCTTGGCAACATTTTCTATAAAAGGGCAGATAGTAAATATATTAGACTTGCTAGCTGCATGGTCTCTGTTGACACTACTCAATGCTGCCTTCCTAAGGCAAAAGCAACCATAGACAAGATGGCAATAAAGGGGTATGGCTATGTTCCAATAAAACTTTATTCTCAAAAATAGGTGACTTTGCTTGTCTCCTTCAAGCAGAAAAATCAATACATAAGTAGAAAAAAAAAAAACCTCACAGGTGACCATCTCACTGGCCAAGGTTTGCTGACTCCTGTGCTGGATTAAAATCTAAGTGTGACCGGGTGCGGTGGCTTACGCCTGTAATCCTAGCACTTTGGGAGGCCAAGACAGGCAGATTGCCTGAGCTCGGGAGTTCGAAACCAGCCTGGGCAACAGGGTGAAACCCTGTCTCTACCAAAAATGCAAAAAAATTAGCCGGGCGTGGCGGCGTGTTCCTCTAGTCCAAGCTACTTGGGAGGCTGAGGCAGGAGAATTGCTTGAACCCGGGAAGCAGAGGTTGCAGTGAGCCGAGATCGCACCCCTGCACTCCACACTCCAGCCTGGGCAATGGAGTGAGACTCCATCTCAAAAAAAAAAAAAAAGAAAAAAAAATTAAGTGTGGCAGGCCGGGTGCGGTGGTTCAAATCTGTAATTCCAACACTTTGGGAGGCTGAGGTGGGAGGATCACCTGAGGTCAGGAGTTCGAGACCAGGCAGGCCAACATCGTGAAACCCTGTCTCTACTAGAAATACAAAAAAAATTAGCCAGGTGTGGTGGCATGCCTGTAATCCTAGCTACTCAGGAGGCTGAGGCAGGAGAATCGCTTGAACCCAGGAGGCAGAGGTTGCAGTGAGCCGAAATCATGCCACTGGACTCCAGCCTGAGAACAGAGCAAGACTCCACCTCAAAAACAAACAAACAAAAAAAACCTTAAGTGTGGCAAAGACTACCACCCTTCCAACCCTTTAAGTCTAGTCCAGGTCTCATTTGATTGTGGAATTTTTTTTTTTTTTTTTTTTAGACAGTTTCACTATTGTTGCCCAGGCTAGAGTACAATGGCACAATCTTGGCTTACTGCAACCTCTGCCTCCCGGGTTCAAGCAATTCTCCCGTCTCAGCCTCCCAAGTAGCTGGGATTACAGGTGTGCACCACCACACCCGGCTAATTTTTTGTATTTTTAGTAGAGACAGGGTTTCATCACGTTGGCCAGGCTGGTCTCAAACTCCTGACCTCAGGTGATCCAACCACCATGGCCTTCCAAAGTGCTGGGATGACAGGTGTGAGCCACCACACCCAGCCTAGATCTTAATCTTAAGGCTGGGTGGAGTATGGGCCATATATTCCCTCTGTATCCTCTCTTCTGTTAGTACTCTGCCTCTTCCCAGGCTGGCCAGCTACTCTGGAGTCATGGTAAAAACCCCAAACCCAAGAGTTTATAAGAACCAGGATTATCCAATCAACAGACTAACATACACACAAGGTATCTGCAAAGTGAGAACATGCTCTAAGCTCAGCTTTAATGAACTATGTGAAATTTTACAAACAGGAAATCTAGAAGGAAACCTTATAATTTCAACATATGAAATATCAAATAAAATACTTAAGTTACATTTAGATCATGATGAATGTAAAATAGGATTGACAATAGAGAGTGGTGGAGACCGTGGTAAACTGGTGAGATTCTGCCCTGTCTAAAGTCAGTGATAGCCAATACTTAACTTTGGTTCATCAGACCCTTTGGGGATGCAACCTGTCTGATGTCAGATTTTCCAGTTCTTGGGTATCTGAATTTTTTAAAAAGTAAAACCTCTTTGTTTTTTAATATTAGCAACTAATTTAAATTTGGGGAAAATTTCGTTTTGTTTTTTTTTTTTGAGATGGCGTCTCACTCTGTCACCCAGGCTGGAATGCAGTGGCACGATCTTGTCTCGCTACAACCTCCACCTCCCGGGTTCAAGCAATTCTCCCTGCCTCAGCCTCCCGAGTAGCTGGGATTACAGGCACCTGCCACCATGCCCAACTAATTTTTGTATTTTTACTAGAGACAGGGTTTTGCCATGTTGGCCAGGCTGGTCTTGAACTCCTGACCTCAGGTGATCTGGCCCCCTTGGCCTCCCAAAGTGCTGGGATTACAGGCCTGAGCCACTGGGCCCAGCCTGGTTTTTTAAAAAAATGTCCACAAGTCAGATTCAACCTGTGAGACTCTCAGAGCCAATTCACCCTTTTGTCTTACCCACACCGGACTGAGCTCCCTTTGGCATATTTACCTCACTCCTTAGAGAAGGAAGGCCCTGCAGTTGTCTCCGAATTCTTGAGAGGGAAACTGAGTCCAGAAAGAGTGGGTACCTTACCTGTCACTCACTGGGTCAGGACCAGAGCTGAGTGACAACCACGCCAGCTCCGGGTTTCCACTTGAGGGAGGCCTGGCCTGTGTTTGAAACTTCGGCTGGCCTTCCCAGCATTTCTCTCTACTCACTCGTGCTCCCACATGTGGGCTGTGCTCACAGTGGTATCCGCCTGTGGTTGCTGCAGTTGGCAGGAGGGGCTCTGAGAAACCAAAAGACGGGTATATTTAATAAGTCAGAATATGAGCTGGAATCTAATCCTGTGACAAGAACAGCTCTTAACTGGCCCCTCCAGCATGTGTTGGGAAATGGACCTTTCTCTGGTCCTCACACAGAGTCCCTCCAACGTGAATCACAGGTTGTTTATTCAAATTAAGGAATATATTTTCTTCCTGAGGGCATGGCAGGAAGAAATATGCTATTTGCAAAACAAGAGTTATAAGCAAGTCTTCAGGAAGACGAGAGATTAAAAAACAGGGACACGGCTTCTGGAAGTGTTTGTGGGTGTTCTTTTTCTAGAGGCTCTCAGGGATGCACTAGCTCAGGGCAGCTGGTGGGGGAGTGGGGGACAGGGCTGCATCCTTTGAGAATCCCTTCCAGAAAATGTCAGCCTTGGGTAAAGATGGAAGCCAAGTCCAGATGGTTTGAATGTAGCTGCTCCTCTGAGAATATGTTTCTGGCTATATCCCTGAGCCAAATGAAAGTGGTTTTTGGATTATCCAGTGTTTTATTTTAATTCAAGCCTCATCTTCCATTAGTCCAAGCCAGCCCATCGTTACCAGCATTGATTCTGTAATTATGAGTCATCAATCTATTTCTCTATGGCCGATGGGAGTAATGGTGGTGTTTGGAGTCAAATAGTTTGAGTTCTAATCCAAACTACCATTATTAGCCATGTCATTCTGGCAAATTACTTAATCTCCTGTGCCTCAGTTTTCCTATGTGTAGAATGAGAACAATCATAGTATCCATAGTATCTACTTCATAAGGTTCTTGTGAGATTAAAATGAGAAATGCATTCATTTATTCCTAAGTATTCACTTAACACCTGCTTTTAAGTGCTGGCAATAGAGAACTAGATAGGCAGTGCTCCTGCTCTTGAAATGCTAACATTCTTCAGTGTGCTCAGCAAATAATAGGTCCTGTTATTACTGTTGTGCTGTTGCTATTGGTGTTCTTACCACTCAACTCATGGGGAGGGAGAGAGATATAATCCCAACCTGTGGCTCAGTTTTTCTGAATATGCATGGTCTGAAAGATTTGGCATGGCACAGTGGCTCTTGCTTGTAATCCCAGCACTTTGGGAAGCCAAGGTGGGGGCATCACTTGAGTTTAGGAGTTCAAGACCAGCCTGGATGACATGGCAAGATCACATCTCTACAAAAAAATAAAACAATTAGCCAGGCATCGTGGTGTGTGCCTGTGGTCTCAGCTACTTGGGAGGTTGAGGTGGGAGGATCACTTGTGCCCAGGGAGTCAAGGCTTCAGTGAGCTATGACCAAACCACAACATTCCAGGCTGTGTGACAGAGCAAGATCCTGTCCCAAAAAAAAAAAAAAAAAAAAAAAAAAAAAAATCCATCCTTTACTGTATAATAACCATTCTCAGGCCGGGTGCAGTGGCTCACACCTGTAATCCCAGCACTTTGGGAGGCCGAGGCAGGTGGATTACCTGAGGTAAGGAGTTCAAGACCAGCCTGACCAACATGGTAAAACCTCACCTCTATTAAAAAATACAAAAATTAGCCGAGTGTGGTGGTGGACACCTGTAATCCCAGCTCCTCAGGAGGCTGAGGCAGGAGTATCTCTTGAACCCGGGAGGCAGAGGTTGCAGTAAGCTGAGATTGCGCCATTGCACTCCAGCCTGGGTGACAGAGCAAGACTCCATCTCAAAAATAATAATAATGATAAAATAAAATAAAAATAAAAAATAACCATTCTCAGAGCCTGCTTGGTGTCAGAAACAAGCTTCCAGAGTACCTGGACATATAAAATATGCCCACAAATTATTTGATGCTCTTTCCTTCAAGAAGTAATTCCCCTCCCTTTGAATGTGAGCTGGACTTAGTAACTCGCTTCTAACAAATAGGATGTGGCAAAAATGATGAAGGGTGTGACATCTAAGCTCAGATCATAGCAGACCTTTCAGCTACCTCCTTGCTGTCTTTCTGGGCTCACTCTTCCTGGGGGAAGCCAACTGCCATGTTGTGGGGACACTCAAGCAGCACTATGGAAATTCGGCTCACATGGCAAGGAACTTAGGCCTCCTTCCAACAGCCAGCAAGGAACTGAGGTCTCTTCATAATGACCACGTGAGTGAGACAACTTGGAAGAGCAAACTTTACCCCCAGTCAGACTTTCAGATGTTGGTAGCCCCAGCCAGCATCTAGACTGCAACCTCATGAGAAACAGCCAGAATCACACAGTTTAAGCTGTTTTTGGATTCCTGACCCACAGAAACTGTGAGAGAATAAATCTTTGCTGTTTAAGCTACTAAGTTGTGAGGTAATTTGTTGCACAGCAATAGGTAACTAATACAGTGTCTTTCCCTAGAACAGACCTTGGAGGAAGAGTCTCTCTAAATACTGGGGTAAAATTCTGTAGAGTATATTTATATATCAAAATCTCAAAGGATTCTATCTTAATATAAGAAGAAAACAATAAGATGGTAGAAGCTGGAAGGTCTATAATGTAGCCACAGTTCTCCTAATTTCACTGGTGTAAAAATCACCACTCTCGGCCGGGCGCGGTGGCTCATGCCTGTAATTCCAGCACTTTGGGAGGCCGAGGCGGACCGATCATGAGGTCAGGAGATTGAGACCATCTTGGCTAACATAGTGAAACCCTGTCTCTACTAAAAAATACAAAAATTAGCTGGGCATGGTGGCACGTGCCTGTAGTCCCAGCTACTCGGGAGGCTGAGGCAGGAGAATCGCTTGAACCCAGGAGGCAGAGGTTTGCAGGGAGCCAAGATCATGCCACTGCCCTCCAGCCTGGCGACAGAGCGAGACTCCGTCTCAAAACAACAAAAGCAAACAAAGAAACCACCACTCTCACTGCAACAGCAATGCTACAGCATTTAGGCAGCATGATAGATCAATACTAATTATACATCCCTGAGCAGTCCTGCATGAACTGAAGGTATAGAGGAAGGTTTCAGAAGATGGTGGCCAGTGCAATTCAGCTTTGCACTGATCCATTCGCTTGGTGATAATGCCATCACAGCCAACTAATGTCGTCCTAAATGGAGAAATGTGCCTCAGTAGTTGGCAGGGAAATACTTTTCCAGAGATGGGGGAAGAAAGACGCTGCAAAAGGGTAATCAGTGTTAAAGTGACTGAGCCTTCTTCTCCAGTAGGGCAATATTCACCAGCCTCTGCCTTCTCTGAGGTCCTGTCTTTCCATCTCTGTCATCTGGCCTTGAATAGGGCTATTCTCAAGTATATATCTCTTCCTGGAACACGAGATTTTTATTTCCTCCTTTTGTCCCTTTCTGCCTAACTGTGATGGTTAACTTCCTCTGTTGACTTGACTGGGCACAGGGTCCCCAGATATTTGGCCACACGTTCTCCTGGATGTGTCTGTAAGGATCTTTCTGGATGAGATTGAGATTTGAATTGGTAGACTGAGTAATGCAGATTGCCCTCTCTAAGGCGGGTGGGTCTCATTCCATCAGCTGAAGACCTGGATAGAACAAAAAGAAACTAAGTAAGAGCGAACTCCTCCTGCTTGATTTCTTAAGCTGGGACATTTGCTTGCCAGCTTTTGGACTGGAACTTACGCTGTCAACTCTTCTGGTTCTCAGGCCTCAGGACTCAGACTAGAACTACACATTGGCTCTCCTGGGTCTCCAGCTTGCTAATTGCAGATCTTGGGACTTCTCAGCCTCCACAATCATGTGAGCCAATCCCACATGTAATATATATATATATATTTGAGACAGAGTCTTGCTCTGTTGTTCAGGCTGGAGTGTAGTGGTATAAACTCAGCTCACTGCAGCCTCAACCTCCCGAGTTCAAGCAGTCCTCTGGCCATGACCTCCCAAAGTGCTGAGATTACAGGTATAAGCTATGGTACCTAGCCATGATATATATATATGCACATACACACACATATATACATGTGTATATATATAAACACATATATGTATATACATACACCCTTACATTCACACACATATATAATCTCCTATTGCTTCTGTTTCTCTGGAGAACCCTGACTAATGACCACCCACCCAACCCATCCACTTTTGTCCATCTTTGCAGTCATTTCCCTACTCTAATCCACTATAGCCCTTCACCTGCATGCTTGCATTAATCTCCTCATTGGTCACTGTAGTGGGTTGAAATGTGCCCCTCAAAAGGATATGTCCAGCTTTTAATCCCTGGTCCCTGTGGATGTCACCTTATTAGTTAAACAGGTCTTTACAGATGTAATTAAGTTAAGGATCTCAAGATAAAATCATCCTGCATTAACCGAATGAGCCCTGAGACCAGTGAGAAGTGCTCTTACCAAAAAAGGAGAGAGCTGGGCACAGTAGCATGCGCCTAGAGCCCCAGATACTCAGGAGGCTGAGGTGAGAGGATCACTTGAGCCCGGGAGGTTGAGGCTGCAGTGAGCTACGACTGTATCACTGCATTCCAGCCTGGATGACAGAGCAAGACCTTGTCTCTAAAACAAATTAATAAATAAATAAAAAGAGAAGCATAAATACACAGGGGAGAAGACACAGAGAGAAGGTCACGTGAAGAAAGAGGCAGAGATTGGAGGGATGCCATAGACCAGGGAGGACCTGGGATGACTAGGAGCTGAAAGGGACAAGATTCCTCCCTGGAGCCTCCAGCGAGAGCATGGCCCCGCTGGCATGTTAATTTCAGACTTCAGCCCTGTAGAGAGAGCTGAGAGAATAAATTTCTGTTATTTTAAGCCACCCAGTTTATGGTAATTTGTTGTGGCAGCCCTAGAAGACTAATACAGTCCCTTCCTTCCACTCTTTTTCATTTTTTATTTTATTATTCATATATAATATATTTTGGTGGTTCATGCAATAATTGAATACATTTATAAAATTTGTAGAGATCAAATCAGTGTAATTGGGATATCCATCACCTTCAGTATTTGTCTTTTCCTCATGCTAGAAACATTTGAATTATTCTCTTCTAGCTATTCTGAAATATACAATAGATTACCATTAACTATAGTCACCATACTGATCTATCAAGTACTGGGTCTTATTTCTTCTATCAAACAGTGCATTTGTACTCATTGATCAACCTCTCTTCACTCCTTCCTCCCAACTTTACCAACCTCTCATAACTACCAATTTGTCTTCATAAGATCCACTTTTTGAGCTTCCTTACAGGAGTGAGAACATGAGATTTTTCTTTCTGTACTTGGCTTTTTTCATTTAACATAATAACCTCCTGTTCCATCCACATTCTTGCAATTGACAGGTTTCATTTTTTTACAGCTGCATAGTATTGCATGGTGTACGTGTACCACGTTTTCTTTATCCATTCATGCACTGATGAGCTCGTAGGTTGATTCCATATTCTGGCTATTGTGAGTAGTGCTGCAATAGATGTGAGAGTGCAGATACCTCTTTGATGTATTGATTTCCTTTATTTTAGATATACACCCAGTAGTGGGATTGCTAGATCATCTGGTAGTTTTACTTTTAGTTTTTTGAGTAACCTCTATACAGTTTTCAATAGTGGCCGTACTAACTTACATCCCTATCAAAAGTGTATGAGGGTTCCCCTTTCTCCACATCCTCACCAGCATCCACAACCACAAACCCTCCTTCCGCTCTTGACCCACTGTGGTACATTCTCCACCCAGCAGCCAGAGTCATCTTTGAGAAACACAAATGTGATTTTAACTTCCACTAAAAATGCTATCATGGTAAACTGCAAACCTCTTACCATAGTCTCCTAAGCCCAGCTAGATCCAGCCAGGGATCTCTGGGCTCTGATGGTTCAGACTCTCTCTGCCTCAGCACACTCCTGTCCCCAGCCCTTCAGTCACTGCCTGGAACACACCAAACTCTCCCCTGCCTCAGGGTCTTTGTTGCTGTTCCCTCTGCCTCCAACTCTCTTCCTTCAGATCTTGTGGGATTGGTCCTTTGTCATCTTTCCAGTCTTTATTTTTTATTGAGACAAAATCTCGTTCTGTTGCCCAGGCTGGAGTGCAGTGGCGTGATCTGGGCTCACTGCAACCTCCACCTCCCAGGTTCAAGCAATTCTCCTGCCTCAGCCTCCTGAGTAGCTAGGATCATAGGCACGCACCACCACGCCTGGCAAATTTTTGTGTTTTTTCTTCCTTTTTTTTTTTTTTTTTGAGACAGAGTTTCACTCTTGTTGCGCAGACTGGAGTGTAATGGCAGGATCTTGGCTCATCACAACCTCTACCTCCCGGGTTCAAGAGATTCTGCTACCTCAGCCTCCCGAGTAGCTGGGATTACAGGCATGCACCACCACGCCCGGCTAATTTTGTATTTTTATTAGAGACGGGGGTTTCTCCATCTTGGCCAGGCCGGTCTTGAACTCCTGACCTCAGGTGATCCCCCTGCCTCGGCCTCCCAAAGTGCTAGGATTACAGGCGTGAGCCACCGCGCCCATCCAATTTTTGTGTTTTTAGTAGAGACGGGGTTTCACCATTTTTAGCCAGGCTGGTCTCCAACTCCTGACCTCAGGTGATCCGCCCTCTTCCGCCTCCCAAAGTGCTGGGATTACAGGCATGAGCCACTGCGCCTGACCTCTGGTCTCAATTTAAATGTTACCATCACAGACGGCTCTGCCCTATCCACAGTGCTCTCCCACTATACCCCATCCTAACTGCACTATCACCATGTTTATGCCCTTCCTAC
The DNA here is from genome assembly GCF_049350105.2 of Macaca mulatta. Lineage (NCBI taxonomy): Eukaryota > Metazoa > Chordata > Mammalia > Primates > Cercopithecidae > Macaca > Macaca mulatta. The sequence continues at coordinate 151,115,302 of NC_133411.1, forward strand.
TCCTTGTCACTGTTTGAAATAAATGCATTTACTTGTTTAATCTGCTCCCCACCCCCACCGTGGAAGTAGGCACTGTGCTTGTTTCCCACCATATCCTCAACATCTAGAACAATGCAGAGTAGCTTTTGACAAATGATTGCAAATGTGTGCGTGCATGAATTCTTTCCACTCGCTCATTCATTCAGTAATTGTGTATGAAGCACATAATTGGGGCCAAGCATATATCACAGGCCAAGCTCAGTGACAAATGTCAGGTTTCCTTTTCTCTTAAACTTAAATTTTATCTATTTTTAAAATTAGGTAACACTTTCACTGGAATAAAATTGAAAAGGTAAAATAGGTATTCTGTAGGAGCCTCTGTGCTAGTTATTAAATGATTGTTTCTCAGCCCCCAGCCCAGCCTTTTGTTCTCAGGTTTTGGGTGCCAGGGCTGGGGCTCTCTGCAAAGCACATTTCTGCTTTGTCAGCTGCTTCGTGTTAGACCCTCCCAGTAACGGTGCCACAGAGATGGTAAGGCCAGAGGAGGAAGAAGGAACTCGCTCCTTCCTGTAGGCTTCCCGTCTGCCTCCTCACCATGAACATCACCCCAGCAGCGCTGCTTCACCCAGAAGCAGCAACTCCTTCCTGAAGCTGCAGCCGAATCCAGTTTGTAGTTTTCTTTTTTGTTTTTTTTTGAGACGGAGTCTGGCTCTGTCACCCAGGCTAGAGTGCAGTGGCGTGATCTCAGCTCACGGCAACCTCCACCTCTGGGGTTCAAGTGATTTTCCTTCCTCGGCCTCCTGAGTATCTGGGACTACAGGCACATGACACCACGCCTGGCTAATTTTTGTATTTTTAGTAGACATGGGATTTCGCCATGTTGGCCAGGCTGGTCTCAAACTCCTGACCTCAAGTGATCTGCCCACCGCAACCTCCAAAAATGTTGGGATTACAGGCGTGAGCCACTGTGCCCGGCCATGTTTGTAGTTTTTCTATCATCAGCTTCATTGCCTCCTGCTCACAGATACCAGCAGTAGCCATTGGTGCCCTCCCTTCAGAGGTCTCTGCCCTGGCACATGATCACATGATAGGAGGGCCCCTCTCCAAACTTCTCAGTTTTAATAATTTTTTTTTTTTTTTTGAGACAGAGTCTTACTCTGTCACCAGGCTGGAGTACAATGGCACTATCTCGGCTCACGGCAACCTCTGCCTACTGGGTTCAAGCGATCCTCCTGCCTCAGCCTCCTGAGTAGCTGGGACTACAGGAGCCCACCACCATGCCCAGCTAATTTTTGTATTTTTAGTAGAGATGAGGTTTCACCATGTTGGCCAGGATGGTCTTCAACTCCTGACCTCATGATCCACCTGCCTCCGCCTCCGAAAGTGCTGGAATTACAGATGTGAGCCACCGTGCCCGGCCCAGTTTTAATAATTTAATTCCAACTCTTCCTATTGCTTTTCCCATCCCCAGGGCTGGAAGCTGCTTCCTGCAGTGGTTCTGTCTATACAAAGTCGGGGCATTCTCTTTTTACCTTTTCAGTTACCTGGTTAACAACTTTACATCACATTCATGATTCTTTATATTGAGTTCTCTCTGTTCAAATGACTGGTGTGGTTTCTGTCTTCTGAGTAAATCTCGACTGATTCAGCCTCCCTCCCCTATCTGTCCCCACTTCTCTTCACAGGCTACCAATGAATTCATTTCTTATGCATCCTCCAGAGATCAAATGTTAGTTTTTTTGAGTCAAACAGTCTCATTAAATATAGATAAGATGGAAACCATCAAACTTTGTCAATAATTCAAGCAATAACAGCTAACTTTGTTGTTAGTACCAGGCTAAGTGCTGGGCTGTGGGGAAAGTATGACTTCACGTGGAAGATACTATTACTCACTCCATTTTGCAGATGAGGAAACTGAGGCATAGAGTGATTGAATACCTCATTCAAGGTTGGTGTCAGAGCCAGCATATGAATCCATGCACATCAGTCCGGCATCCTCACGCTTAACCACTTTGCAATATTACCTGGCCTATGGTGTTATAGTTAAGAGCTTGGGCTTTAAATCCGAGGTATGAAGTTTGATTCCCAGTTACTGGCTTGTGTCATTAAGCAAACTACTAGTCTCCTTGGGCCTCAGTCCCAATGTGGATAAAATAGGTAAAAATAATTCTCTCCCTCACAGAGCTTTACAAAATTAAGTGAGACACTATATTAAAGCACCAAATCCAGCATGTGGCGTATAGTACTTGCTCCGTAAATGTTAGCTTTTATAATTAACATTAGCATTATGCCTTCCCTATTCACTCTGTCTGTGTCTATTTTTCTCTCTTTTAGCACATGTAGGCTGTGGTGTGCTGGTAAATGTTTAACAACAGCTTTTTCCTTTCTTTTCTTTTCTTTCTTTCTTTCTTTTTTTTTTTTTTTAAGACAGCGTCTTGCTCTGTCGCCCAGGCTGGAGTGCAGTGGTGTGATCTGGGCTCACTGCAACCTCTGCCTCCTGGATTCAAGTGATTCTCCTGCCTCAGCCTCCAGAGTAGCTGGGATTACAGGTACGTGCCACCACGACCAGCTAATTTTTTTGTACTTTTGGCGAGCCAGGGTTTCACCATGTTGGTCAGGCTGGTCTCAAACTCCTGACCTCAAACGATCTGCCCTCTTTGGCCTTCCAAAGTGCTGGGATTACAGACGTGACCCACCGTAACTGGCCTAACAACAACTTTCTGAAATTTTTAAAAAGACCTCATTTGTAATTTTTACTGATTTCTGCTGTGTTAATTCTCCAGCCATGGCCAGTTTTAAGCTACCAACATGATGACAACTGGCTTGTAAATTTCCTGAAAATTTAACACTGAGCTCTTGAGAGCTGGTAGGAGCAGCTCCAGCGTACCATCACACGTAGGCCTTGCTGGGAAACCTGTCCTTCCAGCACTCTTTGTCTAATGACAGCCTCAAAACACATCCACCTTAACTCTGCTTAGGGTTCAGGAAGGTGACTCTGAACCCTTGAAGAGCTTCCTGACTTTTGCTCATGCATTCATGCATTCAGAAGATATTACTTGCACTCCCGCTATGTGCTCTCTGGAAGCACTTATTCAAAAATGAACACGTGCAGGCTGCCCTGTTGAGTCTGCTTTGTCCTTGTATACATTCCTGTCCCTGTCCAGGGAGCCTCCTCTTTCCTCCTCAGCCCTTCCTTCCTTCCTCTCCTTCTGCCAGCATCTTTACTGGGAATGCAAGCTTCGGTCCTGGTGGGCTCCTCTTCCTCTGTACTCTGTGACAGAGACATGAAGCTGTCCCTCCCAACTCCTTAGGGCCCAAGGAAGTGCATGCGGTTCAGGTGACACCCTCATGGTTGAACAGATATTTGTTTACCAGTAGTATTCTATGACTATTTGTCTTTCCTGTACAATTTTTGCTTTCCCTGGAGGTAATACTCATCGTATTTTTTTTGTTCGCTAAGTATTTTCTATGATGATCACAAATTCAACCTAAAGAATCCCTGATTGTGAGTCTCTTCTCAATACATTAAAATATAAAGACGTTCTTTTCTTATTTATTTATTTATTTATTTATTTTTACAGACAAGGTCTCGCTCTGTCACCCAGGCCAGAGTGCAGTGGTGCAATCATGGCTCACTTTAGCCTCCAACTCCCAGGCTCAAGGGATCCTCCCCAGCCTCAGCCTCCCAAAGTGTTGGTTGGGATTACAGGCTGGAGCCACTGCACCCATCCTTAAATACTTAGACATTCTTTCAGCTTCCCATCGGAGAAGTCCCTGCAGATCCACTGAGCTCTCCATCCGGGCCTGGTTTTCCCCTGGCCTCAGCAGCTTCTTCTCCCTCGGGCTCTCCCTGCACTGTCTCCCAGGAGTCCCTTCACCTTCTGCTGCTGCTGGTTCCCTGCTGCCAGACTCTCAGCTCTTCTGGTGGATTACATCATTCAGGGGCCTCCTCAGACCTTTGCTGAAAATGCTTTCTTCTGCCCTTACTTTTAACTGATAATCTGGGTGAGGGAGCCTAGGTTGCAAGTCATTTTTCTTCAAAATTTTGAAGACACAGTTTCATTGTCTTCTAACTTTCAGAGTTGCTGTTGAATCATCCAATGTCATGATTCTTTGCCTGAAACCTATTTTATTTTATTTATTTATTTTTTTTTTGAGACGGAGTCTTGCTCTGCTGCCCGGGCTGGAGGGCAGTGGGGCGATCTAGGCTCACTGCAAGCTCCGCCTCCCAGGTTCACATCATTCTCCTGCCTCAGCCTCCCAAGTAGCTGGGACTGCAGGCGCCTGCCACCACGCCCGGTTAGTTTTTTGTATTTTTAGTAGAGACGGGGTTTCACCGTGTTAGCCGTTAGCCAGGATGGTCTCGATCTCCTGACCTCATGATCTGCCCGCCTCGCCCTCCCAGAGGGCTGGGATTACAGGCGTGAGCCACCGCGCCCAGCCTGTTTTATTTCTTTCTGGAAATTTGCTTTCTCTTTGTCCCCAGTTTCCTGAAATTTCACAACAATGTGCCTTGATGTGAGCTTGTTTTTCATCCATTATTTAGAGTGCTCTGTGGACTCAATTAAAAATGTCTTCCTTTTTTTTTTTTTTTTTTTTTTGAGATAGCATCTTGCTCTGTCACCCAGTCTAGAGTGCAGTGGTATGAACTCGGCTCACTGTAACCTCTGCCTCCCGAGCAGCTGAGATTACAGGCGTGCACCACTACACTCAGCTAATTTTTGTATTTTTAGTAGAGACTGGGTTTCCCCATGTTGGCTAGGCTTGTCTTGAACTCCTTACCTCAGGTGATTCTCCTGCCTTAGTCTCCCAAAGTGCTGGGATTACAGGCGTGAGCCATTGCACCCGGCCAAAAATGTCTTTCTATCCTGATAAATGTTATTGAATTATTTCTTGTGGTGGCTTTGTACTGTTGTGCTAGCTAAGCTGGAACTAGGTCTCCTCGTGTTCCCTTAGCTGTATGGTGTCAGACTACTGTTGGCCATCAAGGCCATTTTGTAGCAGATTTGGAAGCTAGAAATGAAACGGCAGCCATATTTTATGCTCTGAAGGTTGGTGTCCAGCACCAGGCCCTGAGGCACCTGCTGCCTCACCTATCTGGTTTGGGGCAGCACCTGGACTCACAGCTTCGTTAGCTCTACTGTAACTGTTCCTTTAGACCCTGCAAGTTTTTTGGCCGGTGTGTGTGTGTGATTCTGTGGTGGTGCAGAGGGTACCAGATTCTACTGTAGATCACCCATAGCATTGAGGTTGGAGGCAGTGAGAAAAAGACCTGGGTTCCAGTTTGTCCTCTTGGATTCCACCCTGTGCCTGCTCTCATCCACATTCAGCTTTCTTTCTCAACGGCCCCGCCTATGGAGATTTTAGGCCCAATGCTAGTTACAAAGGCAGCAGTCTACAGAGACTGCCCCACCAGGTTCACAATTGTGGATAGCCCAGCTCCCAAAACAAATCCCTTATCCTATATCACATGTCATGGCTCTCTTCATACCCTGACTGATTCATTTCTTTAATGATTTCCTCCCCTTCATTTTCTCTATTCTTTCTTTCCTATTAATTGAAGATTAATCTCCTGGATAGGTCCTCCATTTTTTTTATTACCTGTTTCTTATTTTTTATCTTTGTCTTTATACTCTACTTTCTTTTTCTTGTTTTTTTGAGACGGAGTCTCGCTCTGTTGCCCAGGCTGGAGTGCAGTGGCTCGATCTCGGCTCACTGCAAGCTCCGCCTCCCGGGTTCACGCCATTCTCCTGCCTCAGCCTCCCAAATAGCTGGGACTACAGGCTCCCGCCACCACGCCCCACTAATCTTTTGTATTTTTAGTACAGACAGGGTTTCACCGTGTTAGTCAGGATGGTCTTGATCTTCTGACCTCGTGATCCGCCCACCTCAGCCTCCCAAAGTGCTGGGATTACAGGCGTGAGCCACTGCGCCCGGCCTTTACTCTACTTTCTGAGGGAATTCCTCAGTTTTGTCTTCCAGCAGTTCTATTCAGTTTTAAATTTGTGTTATTTAAATTTCCAGGGGTTTTTGCTGTTGTTGTTGTTCTCTGAATATTCCTTTTTTATAGTATACTGTTCTTTTTTCAGGAATGCAAAAATCTCTTGACACTAGTAATGATAGTTTTTTAAAAAGATTTATTCTTTATATGCTGTTTCTACTTCTTCCAACATGCTTCCTTATTTTTTATTTATTTATTTATTTTTGAGACAGAGTCTCACTCTGTTGCCCAGGCTGGAATGCAATGGCACAGTCTCGGCTCACTACAACCTCTACCTCCCAGGTTCAAGCGATTCCCCTGCCTCAGCCTCATGAGTAGCTGGGATTACAGATGCACATCACCAGGATTCTCCTGCCTCAGCCTCCCAAGTACCTGGGATTACAGGTGCACGCCACCACACTTGGCTAATTTTTGTATTTTTAGTAGAGACAGGGTTTCACCATGTTGTTCAGGCTGGTCTTGAACTCCTGACCTTGTGATCTGCCCGCATTGGCCTCCCAGAGTGCTGGGATTACAGGTGTGAGCCACTGTGCCCGGCCCAACATGCTTCTTTAAATGTTTGTTTTAGTCTCTACTTTTCGTTTTGCTGTCCCCAAGTATCTAGTGAGATAAATATGTTTATTCATAGTTAAGAATGAGGTACTTGGCTGGGTGTGGTGGCTCACACCTGTAATCCCAGCACTTTGGGAGGCCAAGGCGGGCGGATTATGAGGTCAGGAGATCGAGACCATCTTGGCTAACACAGTGAAACCCTGTCTCTACTAAAAATACAAAAATTAGTGGTGTGGTGGCCGGGGAGCCTGTAATCCCAGTTACTCGGGAGGCTGAGGCAAGAGAAAGGCGTGAACCCGAGAGGCGGAGCTTGCAGCGAGCAGAGATCACGCCACTGCACTCCAGTCTGGGCGACAGAGAGCGACTCCATCTCAAAAAAAATAAAAAAAATTAAAAAAAGAACGAAGTACTTCCTGGTAGCTCTGAGTGTGTGGGGCTTATTGACCCTGATCTTTGCTGTATGCTGATCTGACTGACTCCTTCATTGGGAAACTTCTGATTTTTCTATTTTGAGTCTTTCCTCTTGGGTTAGTCAGATTCCCCAGAGAAGGGATTCCACTCTTCTACTGATACAGCTCCAATGAGTGGAGGAACACCAGGTTCTTTGCCTTGAGTCAAATTAGAAAAAACGACGTGGACACAAGTGGAGTAGTTTTAAGGAGCAGAGAGTTTAATAGGCAAGAAGGAAGGGAGAAGACAGAAGGAAGAAGCTCCCCCGTACAGAGACAGAAGGACAGGGGCTCCAAAGCCGAAAGAGGAAACCCCAAGTGCAGTGGATACCAGCCAGGTATTTGTAGAGGTTGGAGGAGGCGGTGTCTGATTTGCATAAGGGCTTTTTTGTTGTTGTTGTTGTTGTGGCAGAATCTCCCTCTGTTGCCCAGGCTGGAGTTCAGTGGCATGATCTCGGCTCACTGCAACCTCCGCCTCCCAGGTTCAAGCGATTCTTGTGTCTCGCCTCCCGAGTAGCTGGGATTACAGGCACGCACCACCATGCCCGGCTAATTTTTTGTATTTTTAGTAGAGACGGGGGTTTCACCGTGTTGCCCAGGCTGGTCTCGAACTTTTGAGCTTAGGGAATCTGCCCACCTCGGCCTCCCAAAGTGCAAAGTGCTCACCAAAGTGGTGAGCTACCGCACCAGGCCTGCATAGGGCTTAACGAATTGGTTTCATCAGGCATGTCATTCACGTAAAAGCTGGCCTTTTCACCCTAGCCTTTTAATATGCAAATACAGAGTGCCATGATGTTCTACACACGTGGGGATATGTGGGGGTAACCATGTTGCCAGGAACGTGTGGGGCAAGGGCAAGAAGGCCAAGGGAATTGCCGTATTTGGGTGGACCCAGTTTCTAATGGCCTTCATTTGCATATCAAATATTGCCAGCCTGGCTCTAAGAGCTGCTTTAAAAATGAAAACTTCCCAAGGACCCCTTTTCCTCTCTATCTGCCTAAAATAATTTCTTAATAACTCCTACAGCACTACCAGGAGAATACAAGACTGGCTGCCAGCTTTCTGGGAACCAAGGTAGGAAAGAGAGCTGATGATGCTGGGGTGTGGGGGGGTTAGGTCTTAGCATTCAATATGTCAGCGTTGCTTAATCTCTGTTTTTCCATGGTGCCTTTACCTTCAGCTGTAGATTTCTCTCCAGTCCAGTCTTCCCATTCTACCCTCTCCTGAAAAGAAACCTAAATCTACTGAGGCCAGGACATGGGGAGTCACTCCTGAAGTGGCGGGGTCGGGGGCAGGATCTGGACTTTAACAGTTTTTTTTTTTTTTTTGAGGTGGAGTCTCGCCGGGTTGCCCAGGCTGGAGTCCAGTGGCGCAATCTGGGCTCACTGCAACCTCTGTCCCCTGGGTTCAAGCAGTTCTCCTGCCTTAGGCTCTCGAGTAGCTGGGATTACAGGTGTGCACCACCACTCCCGGCTAATTTCTTTTTGTATTTTTAGTAGAGATGGGGTTTTACCATGTTGGCCAGGCTGGTCTCAAACTCCTGACCTCAGGTGATTCGCCCACCTTGGCCTCCCAGTGGCCTCCCTGTAATCCCAGTGTGCTGGGATTACAGGAGTGAGACACCACGCCCAGCTTTAACAGCTTCTTAAACCAAGTTTTAACCCACACCCTGCTTTTAGCTCCACTCCACCCCTACTTTAGGAGTTAACCAGTGCTCCCTATTCCTGAGCCTTTGGGGGATGTATAATCTAGCTGCCCCTTGGCTTTCTCCACACGCGACTTAGGAGTCAACTTTCTCAAGTCTGCAAAGTCAGTTGATATTTATCCCTGATTCCAAATTTTTGTCAGTGTTATCTCAGTGTCTATTTTATTTACTTTGTAAGCTTATTAATTTCTTCATTCATTGCTTTATTCTATAAATATTTATGAGCCCATAATATGTGCTAGACATTCTTTGGCTCTTTAAAAAAAAAAAAAATTTAGGCCGGGCACGATGACTCACGCCTATAATCCCAGCACTCTGGGAGGCCAAGACGGGTGGATCACCTGAGGTCAGGAGTTTGAGACTAGCCTGGCCAACATGGTGAAACCCCATCTCTACTAAAAGTCCAAAAATTAGCCGGGCATGGTGGCAGGTGCCTGTAATCCAAGCTACTCAGGAGGCTGAGGCAGGAGAATCACTTGAACCTGTGAGGCAGAGGTTGCAGTGAGCCAAGATCATGCCACTGCACTCCAGCCTGGGCGACAAGAGTGAGACTCTGTCTCAAAAAATAAAAATAAAAAGTAAAAAATAAAACTAAATTTACTCTGTTTCCTACACTACACAGATGTAATCAATTTACTCTTTCAATTGAGTTTTAGATGTATACAAACACAGTTATGTGTATTCAATCCTCTATCTTTACCTGGAAATCAAAATCTTTTTCTAAATCAGTTAAAGAGGGATAATATGTAACCATGGGATTGGGAGAGGATTAATTGAGATAATGGAATGTAAAGTACTTAGCACAGTGCTCAGCACATAGTAAGTGCCCAAACAATTATAATCACTATGGTTATTATTTTAGTTTTTTTCTGTTGTAAGGTAGAACCAGGCCAGCTGTGGTGGTTCCTGTTTGTAATCCCAAAGCATTGGGAGGCCAAGGCAGAAAAATCACTTGAAGCCAGGAGTTTCATATCAGCCTATGCAACATAGTGAGACCCTGTCTCTACAAAACAAAAATTTTTTAAATTAGCCCGGCATGGGGGCATGCACCTATAGTCCCAGTTACTTGGGAGGCTGAGGCAGGAGGATTGCTTGAGCCCAGGAGTTCAAGGCTGCAATGAGCACCACTGCACTTCAGCCTGAGGAACAGAGCAAGACTCTATCTCTAAAAGGGAAAGGAGGCCGGGCGCGGTGGCCAAGCCTGTAATCCCAGCACTTTGGGAGGCCGAGATGGGTGGATCACGAGGTCAGGAGATCGAGACCATCCTGGCTAACACGGTGAAACCCCGTCTCTACTAAAAAATACAAAAAACTAGCCGGGAGAGGTGGCGGGCGCCTGTAGTCCCAGCTACTTGGGAGGCTGAGGCAGGAGAATGGCGTGAACCCAGGAGGCGGAGCTTGCAATGAGCTGAGATCCAGCCACTGCACTCCAGCCTGGGGGACAGAGCAAGACTCCGTCTCAAAAAAAAAAAAAAAAAAAAAAGGAAAGGAAAGGGGAAAGGAAGAAAGAAAGAAGTGGAGGGAAGGAGGGAAGGAAGGACAGACCACTCTGTGTGGTTAATAATTATATAAATGTTTTGTTGAGGATAGTTATGTTCAAGTGGATTAGGTACATTGTGGATTATGCTGAAAATTTTAATTTTTTGGCTGACCTCTCCCATCAGGCCATTAGAAGTGTGCCTACAGTCTTAGCTTAAGAAGACCCCAAATGCAATTTCGACAGTAACTCTGCTATGGAGAAGAAATCTGATAAAATGGTCCAAAGTCAGACAGATATCACTTTGAAATTTTCACTGCTGATCCCCTCCATTAACATGACACTTGAAATTTGTTCCATAAGTAACACTTTGCAAGGCACTGCCACAATGCTTCTCTGCTGAAAATTCCTTTCCATTGAGCGTCACTCTGTCTTTTTATTTTTTAATAGAGACCACTGCAATGGGGTCTTGCAGTGGGGAGAAAGAGTGGACTCAACTTCCTTACTCTGCTTTTTAGAAAGAGTGCCTGGACTGGGTGCAGTGGCTCAGGTCTATAATCCCAGCACTTTGGGAGGCCAGGGCAGGAGGATTGCTTGGGCCCTGGAGTTTGAGACCAGCCTGGGCAACATAGTGAGACTCCATCTCTACAAATATAAAAAATTGGCTGAGTGTGGTAGCTCCTGCCTGTAGTTCCATTTACTCAGAAGGCTAAGGTGGGAGCATAGCTTGTGCCTGGGAGGTTGAAGCTGCAGTGAGCTGTGATTGTGCCACTGCACTCCAGCCTGAGCTACAAAGTAAGACCTTGTGAAAAAAAGAAAGAGAGAGAGAGAGAGTGAGTAGCTGGTCTCCTTTGGGTCTCTAGGCCTTCATGGCACAGGTTCTGTAGCAAAATATTATAATAATGACAATTTTAAAAGAGGGAGAGGGAGAGAGTATTTTATTACTCAGGAAACTGAAGCCCCAGAAAGTGAAGGTTCTTGTTTATTGATGGGTGGCCAACAAGCAACTAAGCCAGGATTAGAACACCGAGTCGCTCCCTTTTTTCCTCCCTGGTTCTGCTAAATGAGAAGAATCAAATATAGTCCTGAACTTCCGTTGGATAGTCGTGATGAAGTCTAGGAAATAAATGGTTTCTGTGGTCCAGGAACGTTTTGGGTCTTTTATGTGATTGCAGTCACATATTAGTGAGGGCTGCAGTCATCTGAAAGCTTGACTGAGGCTTGAGAGTTTGACATGGCAGACTCCTGTGCCTCAAAGTTGATGATGTCTTAGGGCTCCTATATGAGTTACCTCATGCTGTGTAACAAATTACTCCTGAATTTAAAGACTTAATGATATGGTTTGGCTATGTCCCCACCCAAATCTCACCTTGAATCGTAGTAATCCCCACATGTCAAGGGCAGGGCCAGGTGGAGATAATTGAATCATGGGGGCATTTTCCCCCATACTGTTCTCATGGTAGGGAATAAGTCTTGTGAGATCTAATGGTTTTATAAATGGGAGTTCCCCTGCACAAGTTATCTTGCCTGCCGCCATGTAAGACGTGACTTTGCTCCTCCTCTGCCTTCCACCATGGTTGTGAGGCCTCCTCAGCCATGTGGAACTGTGAGTCCATTAAACCTCTTTCCTTTATAAATTACTCAGACTCGGCTATGTCTTTATTAGCAGCATGAGAACAGACTAACACACTTAAAAACAATAATTTTTTTTAATAAAAAATTGGATGAGGGTATGGGTAGGTTGATTGCAAGATAAAACCTTTCTAGGGCTGGGCACGGTGGGTTCACACCTGTAATCCCAGCACTTTGGGAGGCCAAGGCAGGCAGATCGTTTGTGCTCAGGAGTTTGAGACCAGCCTGGGCAACATAGTGAAACCTCATCTCTACTAAAAATACAAAAAATAACCAGACATGGTGATTTATGCTTATAGTCCCAGCTACTCAAGAGGCTGAGGCAGGAGGATCGCTTGAACCCAGGAGGCAGAGGTTGCAGTGAGCCAAGATTGTGCCATTGCACTCCAACCTGGGAGACAGAGTGAGACCCTGTATCAAAAAAAAAAAAAAAAAAAAAAAAAAAAAAAAAAATTCCAGGAGACAGCCTGGGTATCTCTAAAGGCACCAACAGCACCAAATGCTGATAAGGATGCAGAGCAACAGGAACTTTCATTCATAGCTGCTGGGAATGCAAAATGATACAGCCCCCTTGGAAGACAGCATGGCGGTTTCTTACATAACATACTCTCACTGTATGATCAATTGCACTCTTTAGTATTTACCCAAAGGAGCTGAAAACTGATTTCTGTACAAAAACCTGAACAGGAATATTTATAGCAGCTTTATTTATAATTGCCAAAGCTTGGAAGCAACCAAGATGTCTTTAAACAGGTGAAGAGACAAACTGTGGTTCATCCACAATGGAGTACTATTCAGAGCTACAAAGAAATGAGCTATCAAGCCATGCAAAGACACGGAGGAAACTTAAATATATATTGATAAGTGAAAGAAGTCAATCTGAAAAAGCTGCGTATTATATGTTTCCAACTATATGACCTTCTGGAAAAGGAAAAGCTATGAAAACAGTACAAGATCAGTCAGTGGTTGCCAGAGTTTACTGGGGAGGGAAGGAAGGATGAATAAGAGGAATGCATGGGATTTTTAGGGCAGTGGAAAGATTCTGTATGATATTGTAATGGTGGTTCCAAATCCTTACACGTTTGTCAAAAGTCATAGAGGGTGCAACACAGAGTGAACCCTAATGTAAACTATGGACTTTGGTAAGTAATAATTTATGAATATGGGCTCATCAATTGTAACAAATATAAACACTAATGCAAGAGGTTAATAATGGAGGAAACTGTGAGAGAAAAAAGCTTAAATGGAAACTCTGTACTTTCTGCTTAGGTTTTCTGTAAATCCGAAACTGCTGTAAAAAATAAAGTCCCAGCCCTGGCAACATAGGGAGACCTCACCTCTACACAAATTTTAAAAATTAGCTGGGTATAGTGGCATGTGCCTGTAGTCCCAGCTATCCGGGAGGCTGAGGTGGGAGGATCACTTGAGCCTGGGAGATTGAGGCGTCAGTTGATCACACCACTGCACTTCAGCCTGGGCAACAAGGTGAGACTCTGTCTCAACTCAATAATTCAGTAAATAACTCAATAAATAAGTCTATTAATTTTTTAAAGGATGGGGGCATGGGGTAGGTTGGTTACACAACAAAACCTTTCTAGGAAACATAACCCAGATATCACTGAGGCCTTTGTGCCACACATTCTCTGAACAAATCAATCTAGAGGCAAAGATGCTCTAAGGATAATGATGTACTTAGGATAATATCTGCACCCTCCTGAAATGCAGGCCTCGCTTGGGTGACTTTGAGATTGCCTGAAGATTATTTTATTTATTTATTTATTTATTTATTTATTTATTTATTTATTTATTTTTGAGATGGAGTCTTGCTCTGTTGCCCAGGCTAGAGAGCAGTGGTGCAATCTCAGCTCACTGCAAGCTTCGCCTCCCGGGTTCATGCCATTCTCCTGCCTCAGCCTCCTGAGCAGCTGGAACTACAGGCGCCCACCACAACGCCCAGCTAATTTTTTGTATTTTTAGTAGAGACGGGGTTTCACCGTGTTAGCCAGGATGGTCTCGATCTCCTGACCTCATGATCCGCCCACCTTGGCCTCCCAAAGTGCTGGGATTACAGGCATGAGCCACCGTGCCCAGCCACATTACATTTTTTTTTTTTTTTTTTTGAGACGGAGTCTCGCTCTGTCGCCGGGGCTGGAGCACAGTGGCCGGATCTCAGCTCACTGCAAGCTCCGCCTCCCGGGTTTAGGCCATTCTCCTGCCTCAGCCTCCTGTGTAGCTGGGACTACAGGCGCCCGCCACCTCGCCCGGCTAGTTTTTTGTATTTTTTTAGTAGAGACGGGGTTTCACCGTGTTCGCCAGGATGGTCTCGATCTCCTGACCTCGTGATCCGCCCGTCTCGGCCTCCCAAAGTGCTGGGATTACAGGCTTGAGTCACCGCGCCCGGCCTGCCACATTACATTTTTTATACATTTGAGCCATTCATCTTTATAAGCTTTGTCTTCCTTTCTCTCTCCCCTGTTTATTGTCATTATTATAATATTTTACTATGGAACCTGTGCCACAAAGCCCCAGAGACCCAAAGGAGACCAGGCACTCTTTCTAAAAAGACAGACTGGGCATGGTGGCTCATGCCTGTAATCCCAGCACTTTGGGAGGCTGAGGTTGGCAGATCACTGGCGGTCAGGTGTTCGAGACCAGCCTGGCCAATATGGCGAAACCCCATCTCTACTAATAATACAAAAATTAGCCAGGTGTAGTGGCAGAGGCCTTTAATCCCAGCTACTCAGGAGGCTGAGGCAGGAGAATCACCTGAACCCGGGAGTTGGAGGTTGCAGTGAGCTGAGATCTCAAAAAAAAAAACAAAAAAACAAAGAGTGAGGGAATTGAGTCCATTCTTTCTCCCTCACTGCAAGACCCCATTGCAATGGTCCCTATTACATAAATATAAATAAATAAATAGAGTGAGTCACGCTAAATGAAAAGGAATTTTCAACAGAGGAGCACTGTTGAACAAAGCTAGTATTGGTAGCCCCAGTCCCACACCTACCTTAATGACTCACTCCATCACCTTTAGATTGGAAGTACAGCTGAGGGCACTCAGCCCACAGAGATTCCTGGGAAGGCAGACAATACCTCAGGTCACCTAACTGGCCACCAACAGCTGGCACTGCCCCATGTAAACCTCAGGAAGGAACTGCACCTGGCAGTGGCATCAGGATCAGTCCTTGGCTGGGGCAGAAATAAAGACCTCTCCCTAGACATGATGCTCATTGGTTTATGAGTCTTAGACATTTGTAACTGAATATATCCTAACATGGTAAAGAAAGAAATATAGCCGGCTGCGGTGGCTCACGTCTGTAATCCCAGCACTTTGGGAGGTCGAGGCAGGCAGATCACCTGACATCGGGAGTTCGAGACCAGCCTGACCAACATGGAGAAACCTTGTCTCCACTAAAAATACAAAAATTAGCCAGGCGTGGTGGCACGTGCCTGTAATCCCGGCTACTGAGGAAGGAGAATCGCTTGAACCTGGGAGGTGGAACCCATTGCAGTGAGCCGAGATGGCATCATTGCACTCCAGGCTGGGCAATAAGAGTGAAACTCTGTCTCAAAAAAACAAAACAAAACAAAACAAACATATATATATATATGGAACAGGATAAGAAAAGTCCTGGGTGACATTCTATTTTTTTTTTTTTTTTTGATATAGGGTCTCACTCTATTGCCCAGTCTGGAGTGCAGTGGCTTGATCAAAACTCACTGCAGCCTCAAACTTCTCAGCTCAAGAAATCCTCCCACCTCAACCTCTCGAATAGTTGGGATCGCAGTTGTGCGCCACCACACCCAGCTAATTTTTAATTTTTTTTTTTTTTTTGTTTTTGTTTTTTGAGACGGAGTCTTGCTCTGTAGCCCGGGCTGGAGTGCAGTGGCCGGATCTCAGCTCACTGCAAGCTCCGCCTCCCGGGTTTAGGCCATTCTCCTGCCTCAGCCTCCCGAGTAGCTGGGACTACAGGCGCCCGCCACCTCGCCCGGCTAGTTTTTTGTATTTTTAGTAGAGACGGGGTTTCACGGTGTTAGCCAGGATGGTCTCGATCTCCTGACCTCGTGATCCGCCCGTCTCGGCCTCCCAAAGTGCTGGGATTACAGGCTTGAGCCACCGCGCCCGGCCTTTAATTTTTTTTATAGCGACGGGGTCTCACTATGTTGCCCAGGCTGGTTTCAAACCCCTGGGCTCAAGTGATCCTCCCACCTGGGCCACCCAAAGTGCTGGGATTACAGGCATGAGCCACACACCTATACGTGGGTGATATTCTGAATGTCTGCAAGTAGGTCAAAGAAATACAAACAAGCTGACTATGTGCAAGTGGCCAAGGGTTTAGGGAAAACCAGTGTATGCAAGCAACAGAGCTCTTTGAAGCTCCCCAGCAACTGAACCCCCATAGATGCTTGGGAATCTCTCCACTGTAAGAATCCTGATGGAAGGATCTACTTCTCACATAGAAGCCCATCCTTCCCCTCTGGAGGTTATGACGAGGCCAAGTGATTGATGTTCCCACTGGGACTCGGGGCCCAGGACTGGTGATGCAGAGGAGCAGGAAGAGAGAATTCATCCTGGGCAGTGGCAGCCGTGAGCAGCTGTCAACAGAAGCAAAGCTGGTGCCAGCATCCAGTGGTGTTGTGATGACACTGGTGTCCTCACCAGGTGGGGACTGCGGTCCATCTCCCTTGATTCCTGCTTGTTTTCCAAGCTTAATTCTTTACTTTTCTAGCAATTCTGTGGGCTACCTAGTAACCCCTAAACAAATCCTTTTTCTGCTAAACCAGTCAGAGTTGTTTTCTGATCCTAGTGAGGATCCCAACTGACTAGGCAAGGCGGGTGGTCAGTACTGCTAAGAAGAGGACTAGTCAAGACTGATCCGGGGAGAAGGCTGTGATGGTCTCCTGAAAAGAAACTGCCTACATGTCAAGTGCAAGGGATCTGGGGACAGACCTTCCTGGATTGAACCCCAGCTCTGTCATTTGCTGCCTGAGTGACCTTGGGCAGTGATTTAACCTCTCTGAGCCTAAGTTTCATCTGTAAGAGGGGTTTGACCATAGGACCTACTCCTCCTACAGCCCTATCACTGTTGAGATGATCGAATTAGATGACACAGTGGAGTTCTAGTTCAGATTCTGGCACAAATTTGGTCTTTAGGGAATGGGAGCTACTGTAATTACCTTTAGCTCAAGAGGTGAGCTTTCTGACAGGGGACCCTATTGCAACCTTTCTTGAATCTATTCATCTCCCTCTTTGTTCTTCATTCACGGCAGAAAGGGAAAAATTCCTGATGTTTGGTAGGAGAAATTTAAGTTGGATCCAGGCAGATGTGTGCTGGTAAATGTTTAACAACCAGCTCTACAGGAAAATGAAAGCACTGATCCGCGGCATTTACGGATTTCCATCCCTCCATGGCTGATTTCAAACAACCAATGTGATGTTGCTGAATAATGGAGTTGGGATGAGATGTATGCAACTGGCTCTTATGAGCCAGCACCAAGTACACCACTGGACTTGGGAGGATACCTTTAAAATACTAGGGAGTGGGGAAAAACAGGTGGTTCCTAAGTTCTGAGGCAGATTGCCAAAAGAAATTCCTCAAGTACTGTTGAGAGAGTGGGAGATGAACTCACATTATGCTTTGACTTAAAACTCCAGAGTTCTCGTTAAACGATAGCCTTTAAATCCTCCCTCCTGCTCCCACATACAGCCAGTCAGGTCTCTGGCTCTATTTCTTCCTTAAAATATCCCCTGCACGCTGGGTCTGGTGGCTCACGCCTGTAATCCCAGCACTTTGGGAGGCCGACACGGGTGGGCGGGTCACCTGAGGTCAGGCAGGTCTTGTAAGACCAGCCTGGCCAGCATGGTGAAACCCCGTCTACACTAAAAATATAAAAATTGGCCGGGCGTGGCAGCATGCACCTGTAATTCCAGTTACCCAGGAGGCTGAGGCAGGAGAATTGCTTGAACCCTGGAGGTGGAGGTTGCAGTGAGCCTAATCACGCCACTGCACTCCAGCCTGGGCAACAGAGTGAGACTCTGTCTCAAAAAAAAAAAAGAAAGAAAGAAAGGGAAGGGGGGGGAGGGGAGGGGGGAGAAGGAAGGAAGGAGGGAGGGAGGGAGGGGGGAAGGAAAGAAGGAAGGAAGGAGGGGGGAAGGAAAGAAGGAAGGAAGGAGGGAAAGAAGGAAGGAAGGAAGGAAGGAAAGGGAAGGAAGGAAAGGGAAGGGAAGGAAGGAAGGAAGGAAGGAAGGAAAGGAAGGAAAGGAAGGAAAGAAGGAAGGAAGGAAGGAAAAGGAAAGGAAGGAAGGAAAGGAAGGAAGGAAGGAAGGAAAAGGAAAGGAAGGAAGGAAAGGAAGGAAGGAAGGAAGGAAGGATCTATCCCTTGCATCCATCCATCCCTTTCTCTTCATGGCCCCCATGGCCACCCTAGCCTATGGGCTCAGACTGTCAACTCTGAAATACTGCTCCTTGTCCCCGACCCTTCCCACCCATTCTGTACTAGAATGGACCAGCGGTGCCACCCCTAAGCCAGCTTTCATTGCATCATCCTCATTCCAGCTTCACTGTCATATGGCTCTAGGCTTACTGTCCCGTTCATTGTAAGTGCTGCTGCCTGGCTGTCCCAGCTTTCACCTGGCCCCCCTCAGTCTGGAAGTGGTCTATGTGTGAATCTCAGATTTCCTGCTTACTAGTGATGCGCTCTTGGGAAAATTACAGAACACTTTCTGAGCCTTCACTTCCTTACCTCTAAAATGGTGATAATGAAAGAACTTTCTTAGGAATATTTCAAAGGTCAAACCAAATAGTTACTAAGAAAGGCTTGCTATAATACCTGGCCCCATTGTAAATGTAGAATTGAATATTGGCTCAATGACGACTCTGATGATAATTACTGCTAGTACTAATGGTAAATGGTAGCTAGTTGAAAGATGATTTTCCTCCTATCTGGAATTCGACCCCACTCTCCTTTGCTAGTCCAATGCCATTTTTCTTTCGGCTTTAGTTCTATTTTTTCTGATATACTTTTTCTCTGCACTCATTAGCTCCTTTTTCTCTGAGCTTCTGAAGCAATTACACCCTGCAGTGGAACATTTAATTCAATATTGCCCCGACTATTCCCTGTTGATGTCAACCTTGTCTTCCTGGCTCATCTTTTTCAGCTTGCAGGAAGCAGCCTGTCTCTATCATCTTCTCCCCTGGAGGGTCTTGGATCAGCAGCCTCAGACCAGCAGCCAAAGCGGCCGTGGCTGTGAATGGTACTGAGCTGTGCCTGGTATTTTGCCTGCACCATCTCATTTTATTTTTTTTTCATTCAGCCAAGATTTATTGAGCACCAGCTATACACTGGGCACTGAGGCTACACAGTGAATAAGACAAGAGCCTCTGTCTTCCAGGAGCTCACAGTGTAGCCAGAGGAGCTAACCCTGAACACGCAATTACCCAAAGCAATGTCCAAAGATGGACCATGCCAAAGAGCTGTGGAGGGGAAAAAGAGGGTGTTCCAAGAGGTTAGAACAGGGGCCTGATTCAAAGAGGGGCAGGGGTCTAGGCAGGAGTTACTCAGGGGAAGAGATTTCCCAGGAAGCTCATATTCTGGGAGCCGAGTGGAATGGCTGAGTACTGAGGACCTGAGATAGGCCCAAGCCGCTGGAGGGGCAAGCAGGAGGGGGAGCAGCCCTCAGTGATGGGAAGGCAGGCAGAGTCAGGGCCTATAGGTCTTCCCAGGTGGGTTGGGTATTTGGGTCTCTATACTAAAGATGGCAAGCATTTAATTCTCAGAGATCTTAGGTGGTAGCATCCATTATCAGCTCCATTTCATAGCAGAGGAAATTGAGGCCCAGAGAGATGAAGTCACTTGCCTAGGGTCACACGGCTGAGTACAGCAAAGGCCAGCGTTGCCAAACACACCGCCTGCTGAGTGATTGATGGCAGCACTGACCACTGTGAGCCTGCCCAGCCGGCCTTCCCACGGGCTGTCTGGAACGCACCCTCTAATTGGAGCTTTCCTCCAAGCAGGGTCAGCCTGAGGCCCTCTCAGAAGCACTGAACCAGTTTGGTGGGAGCAGAGATGTCAGCGGCTCTGATGTCATGACTGGCTTTGAAGCGCTCAGCTCCCACGGCTGCCTCCCTTCCCAGCCCCTGGGGAGCTGCAGTGAAACTCTCTGGATTGTGTTTTGTTTTCCCCAGAAGTCTGGGGCCAGGGTACTGAGAAAGGGAGAAGGGTGGTTTATGGTGAGCCGTGTGATTTTTCAGGATTTAGCTGGGACGGTCTTGGCCCAGAAGCCAACAGTGGTACAAAGGGACATGAGGAAGCGCCACATCCTGGTTCTCCAGGAGACAGGATGTGCTCAGGAATCTGTGAAATAGGCTGCGTTTGTCTCTCAAGTCCTCTGAGTCCCCTTTCGTCTAAGGCCTCCTTCCTTTCTCAGCGAGTCCCCAGAGAGATTTGGTCTGGAGCCCTTTCCTTGTGCCTCCCTGGGGCCTCAGCCTTCCCAGCCCGGCCTCCAGAGGGCCCCTCCCCAGACATTAAAACTTACGATGCTACTAGGTGATGATGACACCTCCAGGGTCAGACCCCAGGTGGCAGGAATTTCAGGCACCAAATGGAGGTGGCCTTTTGGCTCCCCTCGAGTCACCCTGTCACTCTGAGGAGATAATTCTTTTTATTTCCAGAGTCTTCCATGGTAGGCAGATTTCTTTTCATCCAACGTTAAAACCCTCGGTTTGTGGAGAGGAAGGAGCTTGAAGCTCAGTGTGCCACAGGGGCCAACAGAGCAGGGAGAGGTGGGAAGAAAATGAGACAAGCAACCCTCTTGCCTGGCGTCCTGCCAGGGAAAGTCCTCTGCTCATCCTGATCCTGGCCCTTCTGCCATGGCATGACCAGAGGCCCTGGGTCAGGCTGCCCTTTATGGCCTTCCGATGGCCCTTCCTTCCGGCCACTTGACCAAACGTCCCTGCGTGTGAGGGGGGTTCGCTGGTTTGCCAAGGACCCCCACTCCCACCTCCCCCTATTAAAAACTCATCACCTCCGGGGTCAGAAGAGGAGGACGTGAAGCAAATTTCCACCAACAATTCTGTCTGAGGGACAGGAAGGTTTGCTGACTCGTCACCCTAAGGTTTCACTGTCTTTGCTTTTCCTCTTGTGGTTTGGAATCTATCTGTTCACAGCTTCCCTTTGGTTGCACCATGTTGTGGGTCTTAGACTCCATCAGCATTTGGTCAGGACAAGTTGGCCCATGGTTTCTCTGATGCAGAAATGGTGTCAACAGGTCCCAGGAGCCAGTGATCTGAGCCTACGCGCACACACACACACACACACCCCCACCCCACCCCGCAAACAATGCCTTCAGCTCACCCTGACTTCCCTGCCTTCTTTGTATCCTTCCCGACTTTTCCTGTACTCTTCCCCACGCTCTAGCTCAGGGCCTTCCTGGTTAATCTCTGACCTGTCCTCTGCCTCTCTAATCCATCCTGTAAATGGCTAGCACATTAATTTTCCTAATAAGAATTATAGCTAACATTTGGTGAGCAGGTTCTGTGAGTCCAGTGTACCAGAAACTTGCATTAAGTTGTCTAGTAGTATATCCATTTTGTAGTGGAGGAAACAGAGAGGTTGAGTAATTTGCCTAAAGTCACATAGCTAATAAGTGGCAGTACTGGGATTTGAACAAAGTCAGTCTGGATGTAGAGCCTGCATGCTGATCATCACTGATGCTGAATTTAAAAAAAAAAAAAAAAAACATTTTCTAAGTGTTTATGATGAAGAAAGCATTAGGCCAGGCACTGAGGCCATTTAAACATGAGTAAGATGAAACTTGCTTCCCCCTGCAGTTCTGGCCCCAGGGAGTTGACTTGTCTGGGAAGATGAGTAAGACGAGTCCAGAAATGGCGTATGCGGTAGAGGGTAGAGAACCTTTCACGGAGAATATGCACACAGAGGGCCTTTCCTACAGAGGATGGAGAAACCACATCTGGTTTGTGAGAATCAAAAGTTGGCTGGCATGATGGCTCATGCCTGTAAACCCAGCACTTTGAGAGGCTCTGGGCAGATCACTTGAGGCCAGGAGTTTGAGACCAGCCTGGCCAAGAAAGCGAAACCCCATCTCTACTAAAAATACAAAAAAATTGGCCGTGCACGGTGGCTCATGCCTGTAATCCCAGCATTTTGGGAGGCTGAGCGAGCGGATCACAAGGTCAAGAGATTGAGACCATCTTGGCTAACACGGTGAAAACCCATCTCTACTAAAAATACAAAAATTTAGCCAGGTGTGGTGGTATGCACCTGTAATCTCAGCTACTCGGGAGGCTGAGGCAGGAGAATCGTTTGAACCCAGGAGGCAGAGGTTGCAGTGAGCTGAGATCGTGCCACTCACTCCAGCCTGGGCGACAGAGCCAGACTCTGTCTCAGAAAACAAAAAAAAAAATAGCCAGGCATAGTGGCACCAGAAAGTTAGGAAGAGTTCCAGGGAGGTGGGTGGGTGGAGGATAGTTTGGAAAGTCAGATAGGGCTCAGGGTCCTGGGGGTGAGGAAGGACCAGATGGGAGCAAAGAAGGTTGGTGTGATGCCTGGAAACCACAGGACAAACCAAGATAGAAATGCACTGACCACAAGACACAGATCCCTGAAAACTCAACATGGAATTGAGGTTTAGTTTTATTTTAAGACAATGGGCTCTGAACTGTCTGGGTTCTCATTTCTGCTCTAGCACTTACCAGCCCTGAAATCAAGACAAATAACACAACCTCTCCCTTGCCCACATATCAGTGTCCTCATCTGAAAAGTAGGCAAATTCAGGGCTAGGACCAGAGAAGGTGAGCAACACAGGTGCCGTGAGTATAAGATTTGACAGATACCCCCCAAAACCTCAGTCATCAAGATGAATAATACTTAAATGCAATATCTTTAGAGAGTCAAAATCAATGCAACAAAATCTGTGATGAACAAAGCATCAAACTTTTAAATGAAGGAAGCTCATACCAAGCTAGCCCAGAGCCTGAGGCAAAAGAAAAAATCAGTAATAATGATCCTGTCTTAAGATAAAGGAACCTAGGCCGGGCACAGTGGCTCATACCTGTAATCCCAGCACTTTGGGAGGCTGAGGTAGGCGGATTGCTTGATCCCAGGAGTTCAAGAGCAGCCTGGACAACATGGCAAAACCCTGTCTCCAACAAAAAAAAAAATACAAAAATTAGCCAGGCATGGTGGTGCACACATGTAGTCCCAGCTACTAGGGAGGTTGAGGTGGGAAGATTTCTTAAGACTGGGAGGTCGAGGCTGTAGTGAGCTGTGATAAACACACTCATCTCACCTTGGTCCTGGCCCTGATTTGTAACACTAGGTATTGGGTGGCTGCAAGGATTAGACAAGATCGTGCATGTTAAGTGCTGAGCGCGCATCTGGCAGGAAGTTCCTTGTAGAACTTGGGGATCCAAGGCCTGTGTTTTGAGGTGAGATGGAGCTGTGTTAGAACACCTGCTCCACCACTTACCAGCCATGAGACCTGGGCCACAGCCTGTTTCCTCATCTATAAATGGTGAGAGCACCTTGTTTGCCGGGGCTGTTGGATGAGATGGGATGAAAAATGCAAACTGTCTCACATGATGCCTGGCACAGAGAGTCAAAGGATGATGCTTGCAGCAGATGCCTGCATTCGCCAGCAAGCATATGTTGTACCTGCACATGGAGGCTTTCTGCTTGCTCCTGGTAGATTATTGCACTTGCTGGCTTTTCTTTTCTAGTAATTTTTCATTTTATTATTGGGGTGCGAGATTCAGCTGTGTTCCATCGGTCTGGCCGCCAAGTCCTGCAGTCTCGCTGTATTCCTCTGTGCCATTCACCCCTGCGACCCTCTGTGGTGCTGCTCCTGACCAGACTTCCAAACTCACAGGGACCTGGCTGCCCTGACTGGCAGCACTGTCCACCCCTACCCTTTCTCTGCCCAGGCCAGAACTGGGTTCTGGGATGGATTCTTTGGTGGTATTATCACTTAAATGACGGAGTCCTTTGCCTGGCCTTCACAAGGCTCAGAGAGCCCTATTCATTCGAAGCTCTCACTCCCCCTTGCTCTGTGCCCCTGCTCTGCTACCCCACCACCCCTCTACCTCTTTGGTGGGAACACTGCCCCCTTCCCCAGTATTGGCAGCCCACCTATGACATCTTCCTTTGTGGTGCAGCTGAAGGTGCTCTTTGCTGGTTCCCAGACCGAACTATTGGCATAAAATAGCCATTGTCATTAAAGCAATCCCTTAAAAAATCTACTCTGCCACCGCCTACCCTCAGGAGGAGGCCCCAGAATGTTACCTGTGAGACCAGAGGAGTCATTTTCCATTGTGTTACCCTCAAGACCTGCTCAGAAATGGAGCCTGGAGCCTGGACAGGAGGTAACATGGTGCTTCTCCCACATTCTGAGGGTTCCCAGAGGTAGGCCAGCCTGGGCTAGAGTCCGGGCTCTACCTCTTACTAGTCGTGTGACCTGATCAAGTCACTGGATGCTCTGCCCTGTGTCTTTGTCTGCAAAAATGAGCTGATCTCAATGGCCTGCTGTGAGGGCTAAACAGGAAATCAGTGTTTGCACCCATGTTATTTATATTAACTCATCTGGTTAGAACATAAATTGGAAGTAATCCCCTCATGTGACAAAAACATACTTGGCATGTACTTCGTATGTGCAAGGTAATGTTCAAGGTTGTATGAGGAGACCAGACGCAGTGGCTCATGCCTGTAATCCCAGCACATTGGGAGGCCCAGGCAGGAGAATAGCTTGAGCCCAGGAGTTTGAGACCAGCTTGGGCAACAGAACAAGCTGTTTATTAAAAATAAATGAATACATAATTTATTTAAATTTTAAAAAATAATAATTAAGTTTAAAAAGTTCAATGAGGAGATATAAGGATAAGATACAAATCCTGTACCTTGCAGTGATTAAATGGAGGAGGAAAGAAATATGAGCAAAAGACTGTATGGCAAGATAGAACTGTGAGGTGTCTGACACTAAGTAGGCACTCAGAAATATTGGTTGAATAAATCAAAGAAAGAAAACCAGGCAGACATTAAAAATTAGGAGATATTTGGCCGGGCACAATGGCTCACATCTGTAATCATAGCACTTTGGGAGGCTGAGGTGGGTGAATCATTTGAGGATAGGAGTTCCACACCAGCCTGGCCAACATAGTGAAACCCTGTCTCAACACACACACACACACACACACACACACAAACAACACACACACACACACACACACACAAAATTAGCCAGGCGTGGTGGCAGGTGCCTGTGATCCCAGCTACTCAGGAGGCTGAGACATGAGAATTGCTTGAGCCTGGGAGGCGAAGGTTGCAGTGAGCCAAGATTGCACAACTGCACTGCAGCCTGGGTGACAGGGCAAGACTCTGTCTCAAAAAAAAAAAAAAAAAAAAATTAGGAGACATTTTTGTGAGCAGTCAGGCAAAGCTCCCTGGAAGAGGATGAATTTAGGCTGTCAGAGGTCAACATCATTTTAAAAGGGTTTTTGTTTTATTGTTGTTATTGTTGTTCAGCAGGCACTAGAGATACAGCAAAGTATTTGAGAGATACTATTCATAACTTCAAGGAGTTTACACTCTATGGCGAACATAAGTTATAGCAAATACTTCAGACTCACTAATTAATCTCCCCAAGTATAATAAGTGCAAGGCAGTGGTACAGGGTGCTGGGGGACTATAAACTTCTGAAACATAAGAACTGAGCACTGAATTTTTCTTTCTTTCCTGCTGTATTTATAAACTAGGTATTACGGACCTTTTTTTTTTTTTTTAATTTACAAAGAAATTTCAAGCTTTATCTCTTTTCTTGAATAGGTGTTACTTGCACATGATACAAAATTTAAAAACACAAAAGGGTATAGCATGAAAAGTCTCCATACATCCCTTCCCCAGAGGCCAGCGATGTTGGAATTCCTTGTGTCTCTTTCCAGAAATAGTCTCCCCACAGTCAAACAAACTCATGTATAATTACGTAAGTGGGAGCATGTCATACTCATCAGTTAACACTTATTTTTCTTGGAGATTGTTCCATATTAGAAAAAAATCTCTATGACTGCCTAATACTCCAATGTGTTCTATCACAATTTGTTTAATTAATAACCCATCGGTGGACTTGTAGTGTTTTTGTTGTTGTTGTTTGAGGTGGAATCTCGCTGTCATTACCCAGGCTGGAGTGCAATGGCACAATCTCAACTCACCACAGCCTTCGCCTCCCGGGTTCAAGCGATTATCTGGGCATGGTGGCAGGTGCATGTAATTCCAGCTACTCAGGAGGCTGAGGCAGGAGAATCACTTGAATCCAGGAGGCGAAGGTTGTAGTAAGTCGAGTCGGGATCGTGCCGTTGCACTCCAGCTGGGCCACTAGAGTGAAACTCCGTCTCAAAAACAAAAAAAAAAAAAAAGAAGAAGGGACTAAGGAGTCATGTTCAAGGTAGAAGTTTTAAACAAGTGCAAAGTCACAGCATTTTCTGCAAACCTCCAGGGACATTTACATGACTCACATATCTGCTCTTTCTAGTTGTTTTTGTTTTTTGTTTGAGTTTTTGGGTTTTTTGTTTGTTTTTGAGACAGGACTCTATCGCCCAGGCTGGAGTACAGTGGTACAATCATACTTTACTGCAGCCTCGAACTCTGGACTCAAGTGATCCTCCTGCCTCAGTCTCTCTAGTAGCTGGGACCATAGGCATGCATCACCATGTCCAGCTATTTTTTTTTTTTTTTAAGAGACAGGGTCTTGCTATGTCACCTAGGCTGGTCTTGAACTCCTGGCCTCAACTGATGCTCTAGCCTCGGCTTCCCAAAGTGCTGGGATTACAGACATGAGCCACTGTGCCCAGCCCATCTGCTAGATTTTTTTTTTTTTTTTTGAGACGGAGTCTCGCTCTGTTGCCCAGGCTGGAGTGCAGTGGTGTGATCTCAGCTCACTGCAACCTCTGCCTCCCGGTTTCAAGCAATTATCCTGCCTCAGCTTCCCAAGTAGCTGGGATTACAGGCACGGGCCACCACGCCTGGTTAATTTTTGTATTTTTAGTGGAGACAGGGTTTCCCCCATGTCGGTCAGGCTGGTCTCAAACTCCTGACCTTGTGATCTGCCTGCCTCAGCCTCCCAAAGTTCTGGCATTACAGGCATGAGCCACTGCGCCCGGCCCACCTGCTAGTTTTTGAAGGAAGAGAACAATCCTTAGGCATAAATTAATCTATATGTGCTCAGTGACCAGCTGGGCCTGG
The DNA here is from genome assembly GCF_049350105.2 of Macaca mulatta. Lineage (NCBI taxonomy): Eukaryota > Metazoa > Chordata > Mammalia > Primates > Cercopithecidae > Macaca > Macaca mulatta. The sequence goes on from NC_133411.1 coordinate 151,142,343, forward strand.
TACACAGTGGAGCCTGGGAATGTACAGCAGGACCGTGGGATCCACGGCCAGGCCCTTCTCTGTGGCTCCTATCCTTCCCTGCAAACAGTCCTCAGCCTCACTCTCCCCAGCTGTGTCCTGGGGGTTTTGTTTGCTGAAACATTTGAGCCCTTGATACCAAGCCCCAATTACCCAAGAGAAAACTATTGCCTCTTTAAAGAGGCAATTCAAAAGCCCAAGACTTTTTATAAATAGCTCATATCCTTTCACCAGCCCTTAAGGCTACAATTTATGGCCCATTTCCCCAAAGGCAGACAGACCTACAGACAGGTTACTTCCCTTAGAGCCCAGGTTCCTACAATTGTGGGATGCTCCCACTTCCTTTTTGCATTTTATGACCTCCTGGCTGGCTAATCCTGAAATGGGTTACATGGGAAGGAGGCAAATTGTGGAACTGTGCGGGGCTGCAGCTGCCTCGGAAACCAGAGTTCACACCAGACTCAGGAAAAGGCTGGCGGGTGGTGGGGAAGGCCCAGCAGCCTGGCCCCTTGGCTGTGGCTGGCCGTTCTGGTATCCAGAACATTTCTGCAGCAAGACAGACCCAGGGTGGAGCCCTCAGCATGAGAGGCTCCCTGTGGAGTCTACCACAGAGGGGCAGACAAGAGGCTAAAAAAAAAAAAAAAAAAAAAAAAAAAAAAAACCCCAAAAACAAAACACACATACACAGTCCAGTGGCAATGCAGCAACATTCATGAGAAGCCACTCATCATACACACACAGTGCTCTTTGATTTTTAGAAATGAGAGAAATGAAAATGAAAAAGAAATGCCTTTCATTTAGTTATTACAGAATTCCAGTGAATAGGTTTTTTCTTTTCTTTTCTTTTTCTGAGACAGAGTCTTGCTCTGTCGCTGAGGCTGGAGTGTGTGGCGCAATCTTGGCTCACCGCAACCTCTGCCTCCTGGGTTCAAGTGATTCTCCTGCCTCAGCCTCCTGAGTAGTGGGATTACAAGTAGGTGCCACCATGCATGGCTAATTTTTTGTATTTTTAGTAGAGATGATGTTTCATCATGTTGGCCAGGCTGGTTTCAAACTGCTGACCTCAAGTGATCCGCCTGCTTTGGTCTCCCAAAGTGCTGGGATTACAGGTGCGAGCCACCATACCTGGCTGTGAGTAGGTCTTCTGACATCCTTCTGACAGATGAGGAAACAGCTCCAGAGACTAGCCTGGGTGGCATAGCCAGGAGGTGGCAGAACCATATCCTGATCCTGGCTTCAAAGGCAGAGTTAGGGACTGGAGGCCATCAGAGCAATGAGAAGTAAGGAAAGAGAGGAGCCTTTGGGATGGGTGGACCAGCTTTCAATAGACTGCAAAGAGTGAAAGGGTGCTGTAGCAGGGGACACAGCAGAAAGGGCAAAGCATGTCATAGGACCACGCCAGCACTAGCCTAGCCCAGGGTGTGGGGAGGTGCAAGCCTCTTGCTGGTATTTCTCGCAGGTCTCTTCCATTGCACACCAGCCTCCCTCCTTCCCCACAGCCTTTTCTCTAGCCCATTCCTTCTCACCCAGATGGTGAGGCAGCATCCAGGAGCACAAGCTGTGAGTTCAGATCCCTTTTACCAGCTATGTGGCTTTGGGCAATTGGTTTATCCTCACTGGTCCTCCTTTTCCTCATCTCTAAAATGAGCTCGGGAACAGCAGGAGTGGGACGAGCACTGGACTCAACAACCATCGCTGATACTGTACAATTCCCATGACTGTTGCCCTTTCAGTGCTCCCCTTTCCCAAGTACAGCTCATAACTCATCGCTTGCCCTGCTCAGAAAACCAGCACTGTTCTTTTGGTATTCAAGGCCCTGTAAGCTCTGATTTCCCCAGTCTTACTCTGGCCCTCAGTGACCTTGTCCAGTCGATGGTCTGAAATCCTCAGAGAGGGGACATGCTGGCATGAATTCCCTGACACCGTGGAAAGAACATCAGCATGGGAATCGAGAAAAGCCAGTATGCACAGCCTGGCTCTTCCAGCAATCCCATGTGAGGAGGGCACCTCACTTCCTGGAGTGCCAGCGGCCTTGCCCATAGGGAAGGGCCCTGTGCCTCTGTTGGCTGCTTTGAGAGACCGGTACCATGGCATGCTTCGCCTTCTGGGGCATCGTGGATGCCCTTGCAGAGTGTTTGTGTCTTCATTTCAACAAATGGTGTCTTCATTTCATGTCAACCATATAAAAGGGCTTTATGAAAAACCCAGAATCAAGGGGCCCAGCAGTGTAACTTACATTATCACCTTGCATTTAGCTTTGCCACCAAGAATGGGTATTGTCCCCCTAATTGGATGGCCAGGCTTCCAGAGGGCAGGCTCCACGTCTGTTGGGTTCATCCCAGCTCCCAGGCCTGAAAAATAGTGCTCAATAAATATTTACTGGATAAATTAATTATGGAAGAGAAGCCTTGAGCACTACACTCAGTGTCCAGGGAGCATGTTTGAAACTGTACTGTGAATCTCAATGGCCTTTGGAAGTAAACTCATGTTCCTACGAGTGTGACGGTGAATGATAATCAACAGGTCACAGCCATGTGACTTGGAGAGCAGTGATAAAAGAGTACGTTTGTGGCCAGGTGCGGTGGCTCACGCCTGTAATCCCAGCACTAGGTCAGGAGATCGAAACCATCCTGGCTAATACGGTGAAACCTCGTCTCTACTAAAAATACAAAAAATTAGCTGGGCATGGTCACGGGTGCCTGTAGACCCAGCTACATGGAAGGCTGAGGCAGGAGATTGGCGTGAACCCAGGAGGCGGAGTTTGCAATGAGCCAAGATCGCGCCACTGCACTCCAGCCTGGGCGACAGAGCAAGACTCCATCTCAAAAAAAAAAAAAACAAAAGAGTACGTTTGTATTAGAGATTGGGGACCCTTTGTCTGAGCAGCTCCCCTTAGCCCCGCTCTGGCCCTCTCTCTCCCTCTGAAGGAATGGAACTGTTACAGTGTGCCTTCTAGCTCCTCTGTCCTTGATATTTTACTGCCAGCATCCCTCTTAATCCCAACAGCAATCATGTCAGGTGAGAATTATGATACCCATTTTACAGATGACGAAACTGAAGAGAAGAAAGGATGAGGCAACTGGTCTAAGGTTCCCTACCCAGTGGATGCAGAGCTGGGATTTGAACACAAGGCCAACCCTGAAACCCATATTCTTTGGACCACTCCATCTCTTCTGTGTTGTGGCCTTCAAGCAACACATTTACTATTATTTTCTCAGCACCCATTTCCCAGGCTAACAGGACCACTTGTGAAAGACCAGACCAACTCAGTCTGTTTTCAGCCTTGGACAAGCCCAAACTGCTCTGTGCGCTGGGTGCTGGCAGCAATCAGCCGTGTGTTTCCGACAGTCCCTGAAGGGGTTGAAACTCAGGGCAAGTGGAAACTTCCCCCAATGTGGTGTTCGGAGATGGAATTTTTTTTCTCTCTCTCCTGATTTTGAAAGAGTGAGGATGGAGGCTGTAGTCTGGGCTCTGCTCCTCGGGGTTTGATGATTTATTCATCAGGTGGCTTTGGTACGAACGTACATTCCTCTGCAGGAATTTGTTGTAGAGGGAAGTGGAGAGGCTAGGAAATCCGCGGGGCTTGCACACTATCCCCCCCAGCCCTCAACCAAAGGTGAACAAAGACAAGTCTCTAGGGGAAAATGAGATCTGCACCCCCACCCCAAGCTGGGTGCTTGATAGGCAGAGATAGCATCAGGGCAGCAGGAAGCAATTAGCTGCCATTGTATTACTTAGGCTGGAGCCAGAGGGAGGTTAGGGATTCAGGGTGGGAGATCTGCAAGTTTATTAGCTCTCCAGCCCTTTTACACACAAGTGTACACTAATCCCCTTGAGCTCTGGGTTGGCTAAGCCAATAGTAAGGTCAAGTTGATTTGCTTCATTCCTTCCTTCCTTCCTTTTAGTTTGAATACTGGCTTCACCATTTACTATTTGGGTGGTAATTTGCTTAAACTTTGAAGGCCTCAGTTTCCTTATCTGTAAAATGACAAAAAAAATAATAGTGCCTCATGGTTTTGTGGGGAGGCTTAGGTGGTGAGCTAATCCATTTCAAGTGTTTGGCATCTGGCCTGGCATATAAAAAGAACACCCTGAATGTCAGCTTTTACTATTACTATTGTTGACTTAGCAGACATTAACCCACTGTGTGCCATGCATTGTATTAAGCGTTAGTGTGGTCCTGCCTTCCAGTAACACTCGGCTAGTAAGAGAAAGTCTTAGTCTATTTGTTCTGCTATAACAAAATCCCTGAGACTGGGTTCTTTATAAACAATACAAATTTATTTATCACAGTTCTGGAGGCTGGGAAGTCCAAGATCAAGGTGCTGGCACCTTTGGTGTCTGGTGAGGGAGGGCCCGGTCTTTGCCTCCAAGATGGTGTCTTGAACACTGTGTCCTGCAGAGGAGATGAATGATGTGTCCTCACATGGTGGAAGTGATGGACGGGCAAAAGGACCTCACTAGTTCCCTCCAGCCCTTTCATATGGACACTAATCCTATCCATAAGGGCTCTGTCCTCATTATTTAATCACCTCCTAAAGGCCCTACCTCTTAATACTGTTGCATCAAGGATTAAGTTTTAACATAATTTTTGGAGGGGACACAAACATTCAAATCATAGCAAAGGGGATGGACATTAAACAAACAGTTATAGCACAGCATGGTCAGTGAAATGCAGACAAATGCACTTACCACATGTCAGGCACTCTTTGAAGGTCATTACTTACCTTATTTAATCTTCACAACTGTCTTATGAAGCAGGTATTATTTTCTCCCTCCTTTTAGATACAGAGACTAAAATGCAAGAGGGGTGAAGTAACCTCCCTAAGCCACCCAGCTGTCGGAGGTGGGAAGAGAAGCCAGGCAGCCTACAGTAAGAGGGACAGAGAGACACCTGACCAGCATGACACAGGAGAGGCTGCATGGAGGAAAACATGTCCCAGTTGACCTTGAAGGTCAAGTACGTCAAGTAGGAGTGAACAGGAAGCAGGGGATTCCAGGCAGAGGGAGCAGTGTGTGGAAGGTTCTCTCTGCTGTGCAAAGCTCAGAGTTTAACCTGGTTTCCTTCGTCTTTAAAATGGGACTTACATGGGCCAGGCACAGTGGCTCATGCCTGTAATACCAGCACTTTGGAAGGTCAAGGTGGGCGGATCGTTTGAGCTCAGAAGTTCAAGACCAGCCTGGACAACATGGCGAAACCCCATCTCTACATACATACATACATACATACATACATACATAAAATTAGCCAGCCAGATGAGGTGGCACACCCCATAGTCCCAGCTACTCAGGGAGCTGAGGCTGGGGGATCACTTGAACCTGGGACATCAAGGCTGCAGTGAGCAGTGAGTGGGTGACAGAGCAAGACCTTGTCTCAAAAAAAAAAAGGGGGGGAGTCACACTTTGTAGTGATAATAATTGTGAGGATGAACAAATGTATATATAATATGTAAAGTGCCTTACACAGTGCCGTCATGCATGAATGCCCAGTAAATTCATTCATTTGTTCATTCAATACATTTTTATTAAGCACCTACCATAAACCAGGTTCCTGGGCACTGAGAATATAATGGTGAGCAAAGATGAACTCCTTGCCCTCGGAGAGCTTACATTCTAGTCAGACAAGACAGACAATAAACAACTAAAGAGAAAACGTAAATATAAAGTAAGAGCAGGTGGTGATGAAATATAAACTAAGCTAAGGGGGAGGTGGGAGGTTGAAAATTGGACTATTTTGGACATGGAGGTCCTATTTTGGACAGCCAGAAAGGGCTGGGTGTGGTGGCTCATGCCTGTGATCCCAGCACTTTGGGAGGCCGAGGCGGGCAGATCACCTGAAGTCAGGAGTCTGAGACCAGCCTGGCCAGCATGGTGAAACTCCGTCTTTACTAAAAATACAGAAATTAGCCGGGCATGGTGGTGAGTTCCTGTAATCCCAGCTACTCAGGAGGCTGAGGCAGAACAATCACTTGAACCTGGGAGGCGGAGGTTGCAGTGAGCCAAGATCATGCCACTGCACTCCAGCTTGGGTGATAGTGCCAGACTGTCTCCAAAAAAAAAAAAAAAAAAAAAAAAAGACAAGGCTTTTCTGAGGAGGTGGCAACTAAACAAAGACCTGAATGAAGTGAAGGAGTGGTGAGCCATGCAAATATGTGGCTAAAGAGCTTTCCAGACCAAAGGATCAGCACATCCAAAGGCCCTGAGACAGAACATGCTAGTGTGAGGGAAGGACCCTGAGGAAGGCCATGTGGCAGGAAGGAAGTGAGCAAGAGGTAGGGTGGGTGGAAGAGATACAGTCAGGGACAGGTCACTTGGAGCCTATGGGCCACTATGTGGACTTTAGACACTGTTTTAAAGGAAAAGAGAAGCCATGGGGATGGTGGGGAGAGGGGTTGAGCAGAAGAGTAACTTCTGATTTTGTGCTAGGTGTTAGGTATGTCTCCTGCCTCCCAGTGGCACCCAATCTAGTGAGAGGAGATGATTGTTATGCTTTGTTTTGAGATGGAGTTTCGCTCTTGTTGCCCAGGCTAGAGTGCAATGGTGCAATCTCGGCTCACTGCAAACTCCGCCTCCCGGGTTCAAGTGATTCTCCTGCCTCAGCCTCCGGAGTAGCTGGGATTACAGGCATGTGCCACCACACCTGGCTAATTTTGTGGGGTTTTGTTGTTGTTGTTGTTGTTGTGCTAATTTTGTGGGGTTTTTTGTTGTTGTTGTTGTTTTAGTGGAGATGGGGGTTTCTCCATGTTGGTCAGGCTGGTCTTGAACTCCTGACCTCATGTTATCATCCCACCTTGGCCTCCCAAAGTTCTGGGATTACAGGCGTGAGCCACCACGCCCAGCCAGAGATGACTGTTAAACAACCAGTGTGGTAAGTGAAACAATAGACAAATCAGAATACCAGGACTTCCTATATGCCAGGCATTCTTGGAAGGCTGTGACTTCTTTTATGTCATCTTCACAAGTGTGTCATGAGGGAGGTACCATTACTTTCTCCGTTGTTCAGATGCAGAGACTAAAGAGCAGAGGGGTGAAGTAGCCCAAGGCCACCCTGCTGGTAAACCCTCTCAGCTGATTCCTTGGGGAAGGCAGGGGGAGACGTGTTTAGAGATAATCCAGAGGGGGAATGGTGGCTTGGAGGGTGGTGGCAGACGTGGAGATGGTGAGAACTGATAGGATTCTGGATCTGTTTTGGCAGAGGTGGTGAGAACAGATCCGATCATTTGAATGTATACCTTTAATTTTCGATACAATTTTGCTGCTGGATCAGATGTAGGGTAGGAAATAGAGAAGCCAAGAACGAGCCCAAGATTTTTGACCTGAGCTACCAGGTAAATGGAATCTCTACTGAGGTGAGGAAAGCTGTAGGAAAAGCAGGTCAGGAGAGAAACCAAGACTTCGACTTGGTTAAAACATGTAAAAATACGTGTTTACAGAATGAATGAAAGCAGCCGCCAAATGCTGCGCACCCACCCTTCTCACGCTCTTTTATCGCAGTAGAGGGACATCCACAGTTAAAATGGTTGAAAAGTGCTTTTTAGTCAAGTATTTTTCACACACATGCCTCACCCCCACCCCTGGGTTCCAGAGAGAGAGAGAGGCCCATAGCTGTGTGACCTTCTCACTTTGTTTTTACACCTTTAACTTTGTTTTGGCAGCTTTGACCTGAAGGCAGCAATTCCAACCTGATTTGTATTCCTGGGTCAAGGAGGCGGCTTCCTGCCTGGAACTCTTTCCCTGGCTCCCCTTGAATCCCCCATCCCTGAGCTATTCTTTGTATGTAGATCTCCTGTGGCCCCTGGCAAAGGCAGAGGTGGGTTGGGGGCCTGCAGGGCTTGAAAGTGTGAAGTTTCTCGCTGTTAGTGGAAGCCTGGGTGATTCAGTGAGCTGGGCGCTATCATTAGGAAGGAAAACATCATGTATTGGGGGATCTCTATCTGGGCCATTTGTCTGCCTGCCCCTTCCCCGGGGAGGGCTTCCCAGGGGCCTGGCAGCCCCTTCCTGCTTTTGCTTATGCCGTGTAACAGGCGTCTTTAGCTCTGAAAAACTCTAGGCCTATAGATCCAGTTCATCCCTGTCTTGTGTTATTTGAGCAATTCTTGCAGATTTTTCTTGGTCTTTTTATAGTGTGCATGTGCATGGGCACGCGTGCGTGTAAGGACTAAGTCTGGGAAGCCTGCTAGGGAAAACCACATTTGAGGCTCAGACCTCCAAATTTCAAACCGGTTTCAGCTCAAACATCACTTTCTAAGAGAGGCCTTCCCTGACCATGACCTGCATCATTTGCTACATTCTCACCTGATTTAATTTCCCTGCAGCATTTTTTACTCTTTAAAATTATCCTGACCATCTATTTCTTACGTACCTGGCTTCTTGTCTGCCGCCTTCGCTCTAGACCCTCCATAATGGTCTTGCTCCTTACATAGCCTGAGCTCAGGCCTGTGACTGGTACCTACTGGGCCCTTAGTCAAGAGTTAGTTGATCTGGTTGACCTTGACCTGGTTGACCAGCTGTAAGGCCCTTGGGAAAGGCCAGTCAGCAGGCACTGCCTCTGCTCTTGTTTGGATCTCTGCTTACTAGAAGACAGGACCTGTGTTATAATTTTTCCTTTTTCGGCTGTGGAGCTTCCCGGACCCTTTATCAGCAGGCAGTGGGCGCTCTGGGGAGCTTTATCAACCCTATGCAAGAAAAGGCGACTTTGTCCCTCTTTTCCCCTCAAGAGCTTCTCACATCATCTCAAGCCTCTGCCTTCCTGTGTCTCTAGATCTGTGCTCAGTTTGCCCCCACCCCACATCTCACTGTGGTTCCCCCTCTGTCTGTCTGCCCTCCGTTTCTCTATTTCTGCCTCCCTCTCCTCCTCTTTCTCCCTCAGCTCTCTGTTTTCTTTCTTTACTGAGTTCTTACCTCATGGTAAATGCTATACACAGACTCTCACTGACCTCTGACGAGAGTCCATGTGAGAGAGGTCATTCTTGCCCCCATTTTCCAGATGGGGAAACTGAGACGCAGGGAGACTCCTTTAGTCTCAGTCAAAGCACTACTTGCAGATTGTTGGGTTTTTTCTCATCCCAAGGTCAGAGAAAGTTGGGGAAGTCAGAGCTAGAAGGTGAGAGACAGCTATAAACTGTCTCCACCAGGTCATCTGTGTCATCTGCTACCTTCAGCAGATCCTTTTTGGGGAAGAGGTGGTAAGGAAGATGGGAATAAAGCTTTCTTCTTATTCAGTCTACCAGAAATATGAGCTCTTCAAACTTTAACATGGAGGCAGAAGGGCCAGGATGAATCAGGTTAAACCATGATCTCCCAGACTGCATTTTCAAGAGATGTGTGCCGCAGCCTTGGAAATAGCTACTCCCCAGCTCCCCTGGCCTGGAGAAGTTATTGTTAAAGAGTAAAGGGAAATGATCCTAATGGATTCCGCTTCCGGCCTCCCCCACGGAGTGGGCTGGTAACAGTTATTTACAAGGCTGGCTTATTCATGGCCACTGAAGCTAGGAGAGGCAGGATGGAGACAGAATCCAACAAATGGTTTATTTATATCTACATCCCAGACCTCAAAAGGAAAATTCCCATACTTAGACATTCCTAGATGGCCTGCGACACAGGATATTTAAAGTAACAATGGGCCAAATTCTTGCTCACATTTTTGGCAGGGCTCCAATCTGAAAGTCCACAAGAGAAAGACTTGGGCTGTATAACATGGAGGGAGGGGGGACTGTTTCTAATTTGAGACCTGCTTAAGATCTGACTTCCCCCTCCTTCCTGGAGTTACAAGGAAAATATGATTTTGATTTTAGAGACAACATTCCATGTGATCCACTTTGGAAGATTTTAGAAGTTGAAGCTGTGTGCCCTCCCCCTTGCCTTTGAGAAAAAGGGGGTTGTTAAAAGAACTAATAGAATACACCTTGAAAAACCCTAGAACTCCTCTTCCATTTCTTCTACCTGAGTCAGGGGTTGGCGGGGGAATAGTCACTACCTATGGGCAGTCTAGTAGCCAACCCTCTGAATGCTGCAGATGACCATATAGAGCTGAATATGGTTGTCTACAAAATAGTCATCGAGCCATTTAAAACATGTCTTTGTGACATTAGTTCCAAGGAAAATCTCAGGAAGGGTTTTTAATGGTGACTTATTAGCCTGGGCAACATAGCAAGGTAAAAAATCAATTAAAAAAAATTATGGTCGGGCGTGGTGGCTCACACCTGTAGTCCCAGCTACTCAGGAGGCTGAGGCAGGTGAATCGCTTGAACCTGGGAGGCAGAGGTTGTGGTGAGCCGAGATCGTGCCACTGCACTCCAGCCTCGGCAACAGAGCAAGACTCCGTCCCAAAAAAAAAAAAAAATTAGCCGGGTGTGGTGGCAGGTACCTGTACAGCTACTTGAGATGCTAAGGCAGAATTGCTTGAACCTGCGAGGTGGAGTTTGCAGTGAGCCAAGACTGCGCCACTGCCCTCCAGCCTGGACAACAGAGCAAGACTGTCTCAAAAAAAAAAAAAAAATTAGCCAGGTATGGTGTCACACACCTGTATTCCTTGCTACTCAGGAGGCTGAGGTGAGAGGACTGCTTGAGCCTAGGAGTTTGAGGCTGCAGTGAGCTATGATTGCACCACTGCACCCCAACCTGGTGACAGAGTGAGACCCTGTCTCTAAAAAACAACCACCAAAAATAGTGACTTATTGTACTTATAGTCAAGGTGACTTTTTTTCCCCAATAGCTTTACTGAGGTATGATTGACATATATATTAAATATGCACAGCTTTTTATATGTCAGCCAACGAGTTAAGACCTTCCCAACCCTGTGATAATTCTAAACACCAGCCTTATAAAGAAACAGAAAAATGTACAAGCTCTGTAAGTTAGGATGCCTTTGGCTGCCAGTCATAAAAATGATCCAGCTCACCCGGCGTGGTGGCTCATGCCTGTGATACCAGCACTTTGGGAGGCTGAGGTGGTTGGATCACCTGAGGTCGAAAGTTTGAGACCAGCCTGACGAACATGGAGAAACCCCATCTCTACTAAAAATACAAAATTAGTCAGGTGTGGTGGTACATGCCTATAATTCCAGCTATTTGGGAGGCTGAGGCAGGAGAATTACTTGAACCCAGGAGGCAGAGGTTGCGGTGAGCTGAGATCACTCCATTGCACTCCAGCCTGGGCAACAAGAGCGAAACTCCATCTCAAAAAAAAAAAAAAAAAAAAGAAGAAACTTCCCAGAAGTCCTACTAGATTTCCCCTCACCTTCCATTGGCCTGCATTGCATCACATGCCCACACATGGCACAGTCACATTTGATAAGACTCCTCTGGGGGCCGGGCGCGGTGGCTCAAGCCTGTAATCCCAGCACTTTGGGAGGCCGAGATGGGCGGATCACCAGGTCAGGAGATCGAGACCATCCTGGCTAACACGGTGAAACCCCGTCTCTACTAAAAAATACAAAAAACTAGCCGGGCGCGGTGGCGGGCGCCTGTAGTCCCAGCTACTTGGGAGGCTGAGGCAGGAGAATGGCGTGAACCCGGGAGGCGGAGCTTGCAGTGAGCTGAGATCCGGCCACTGCACTCCAGCCTGGGCGGCAGAGCGAGACTCCGTCTCAAAAAAAAAAAAATAAAATAAAATAAAAAAAAGATAAGACTCCTCTGGGTTTTACAGCTGGCGATGTCAATAGGGTTATTCTGCCCTGAGTCACATGGGAAAGGGGTGAACTTCAGAACAAACTTAAGGTAGCAATAAAAAATGAAGGATAAGTCCGGGCGCAGTGGCTCATGCCTGTAATCCCAGCACTTTGGGAGGCCAAGGCGGGTGGATCACCTGAGGTCGGGAGTTCGAGACCAGCCTGTCCAACATGGAGAAACCCCGTCTCTACTAAAAATACAAAATTAGCTGGGCGTGGTGGCGCATGCCTATAATCCCAGCTACTAGGGAGGCTGAGGCAGGAGAATTGCTTGAGCCTGGGAGGCGGAGGTTGTGGTGAGCCGAGATCGTGCCATTGCACTCCAGCCTGGGCAACAAGAGTGAAACTCCGCCTCAAAAAAAAAAAAAAAAATTGAAGGATAGCTATCAACAGAAGTGTCTGCCACAGTGGCTGTGACTGCAAAAATGTGGAAGCAATGTAAATGTCTATCAGTGGGGGAGGAGTTCCTTCATTAAAAGAAAAGAAAAAAGTACTGATAGCCAATATAGTGATAACCAATATGGATAACTAGGTAGTGTCTAGAACCTGCAGATAGAGCAGTGAATAAAACTGACTTTGATGCGGTGGTTCGTGCCTGTAATCCCAGAACTTTGGGAGGCCAAGGTGGGCGGATCATTTGAGGTCAGGAGTTCTAAACCAGCCTGGCCAAAATGGTGAAACCCCATCTCTACTAAAAACACAAAAATCAGCTAGGCGTGGTGCTGGGCACCTGTAATCCTAGCTACTCCGGAGGCTGAGGCAGGAGAATCGCTTGAACCCAGGGGGCAGAGGTTGCAGTGAGCAGAGATCGTGCCACTACATGCCAGCCTGGGTGACACAGCAAGACTCCATCTCAAAAAAAAAAAAAAAAAAAAAAAATTAAAAATAAATAAATAAAAATAAAACTGCCTTTGAAGGGCTCAGAAGCAGGAAAGAGCTGCTTAGCTTCTTGAGAGAGTTATAGGAGGTGCGGGAAGGGCACAAGGTAAGGGTGGGAAAGGATGGAGGTAGGCAGGGCTAGATTAGGTAGGGTCTTACAGACTTCAGTAAGAAGTCTGACTTTATTCCTAAAACCAATGAGAAGAAACTGAAGTTTGTTTCTTATTTATTATTATTATTATTAATTATTCATTTGAGATGGAGTCTCGCTGTTTTTAAACTGGCAGATGCCAGGCACCACCATGCCTGGTTAATGTTTTTAGCATTTTTTTTGTAGAGACAGAATTTCACCATGTTGCCCAGGCTGTCTTGTACTCCTGGACTCAAGCAATCTGCCCACCTTGGCCTCCCAGGTTAAGGTGGCATCTGCCAGGTTGTAAAGTTGCTATTTTTCCTTTCCATACTCTGTTATTTGGAAGTGGGTTACTAAGTCCAACCCACACGCAAGCGGAGGGAGAAACTAGAGGGTTTTAAGAAGAGCAGTGACAAGAAAGGATTGGCTAAATAATGATGGTCACTGTGTAATACTCCAAGTTGTGCAGATGTGAAGCTTACAGCCCTGTCAAAACTGTGGATTTTAAAGGCAATATCCTTTTATGTCTTCTCCTGCTTATTTTCTTGGTTCTTTAAGGTGAATCCCACACCATCTAGGATTTTGCCCTAATTCAGAGATATACCACTTGGCAGGTCTTCTGAGGCAAAGGGAATGTCCTGTGCCCCTCAGTGCCTCACAGCCTGCCCTGTATCTGCCCCTTCCCCCTGACCCCACTTCATGCAGGGACCTAACAAGGCTCCTGTTTTTGCTCACTGGCTTCCTGGGTAGGGCAAGCAGAGGGTGTGGCTAGTGTGGTCCAGGTGAGGTTTGTGGCTGGGTGTGAGAGCAGAGCCTGTCACAAGAGACGGTAGAAAGAGGAGGTGATAAGACCATAAAATGAACTACAACACAATACCAGCTATTATAAAAGACAAGGTGGAGCTAGAGGTGTGGAAGAATATCCATGTATATTGTTACAAAATACACAGAAAAAAGCATTTTGCAGAACAGCTTGGTGCAGTATGATCCCATGTATGGTTTTAAAGATAGAAGGGCAATGCCTAGCACATAGTAGACACTCACTATTTGTTGAATGAATGAATGAATGGTATATACCAAACTGTTACACTGAAGCTGGGAATATGATGGGGAGAGTTTTATTTTTCCTGCCGTTTTCTTTTTTGCAATAGTCATGTTATTTTAACATGACATTACTGATCCTTAATGTATCTGTCTGGTGGCCATACATGCTTTAGAAGGGCCAGGAGAACCACATGGCATAAATTCCTAAACTGGCCTCCTTTTTATTCTTCTGAAAGGTATTAATCACAGGCAAGTGACGAAGGGAGCTAAGGGCTGGGAATCTACCAGTTCAGTTTTGAAAACTACTGGCTTTGAAGACCTTTACAGCCCATGAGTGATTCTACAATGCAGTCAAGGCTTCTGGCTCAGGCCTTTCCCCCTACACACCAACAGTCCCCATAATTGGTAACCAGAAGACACCCTGCTGATGCCTCTTCTCAGTGTCCATGGGTGGGAGGCTGTGTAGAAAAGCAAGGGTCTGGGGTCAGGCCTGCACAACCTTGGGCATATGGTTTCATCTTCAAGATCCTCAGTTTCTTCGTCTGTAAAACGGGGGTTATAAGAGTACTAATGCAGCCGGGCGCAGTGGCTCACGCCTGTAATCCCAACACTTTGAGAAGCTGAGGAGGGTGGATCACTTGAGGTCAGGAGTTCCAGACCAGCCTGTGCAACATGGTGAAACCCCATCTCTACTAAAAATACAAAAATTGGCTGGGCAGTGTTTCACACCTGTAATCCCAGCACTTTGGGAGGCTGAGGTGGGCAGATCATGAGGTCAGGAGATCGAGACCAACCTGGCCAACATGGTGAAACCCCATCTCTACTAAAAATTACCTAGGCGTGGTGGTGCACGCCTGTAGTCCCAGCTACTCGGGAGGCTGAGGCAGGAGAATTGCTTGAACCTGGGATGGAGAGGTTGTAGTGAACTGAGATCACGCCACTGCACTCCAGCCTGGGCGACAGAGCAAGACTTTGTCTCAAAAAAAAAAAAAAACAAGGGACAGAAAGCACTTTGTTGGTTTACACTGTACTCAGCACCCCAGCACATGGCAAATACTTAAATGTCAGCCATACAAGATGGAAGCTGGTACTATACTGCTATCAGTATGGGTATGCAGTGGAAATGCTGCTATATAATCCTAGCAATTTTTTTTTTTTTTTTTTGAGACAGGGTCTCCCTGTCACCCAGGCTGGAATGCAGTGGCACAATCTTGGCTCACTGCAGCCTCGACCTCCCCAGGCTCAAGTGATCCTCCCACTTCAGCCTCCCAAAGTGCTGGGATTACAGGTGTGAGACACTGTGCCTGGTTCTAGCCATAGCTTTAGGACAGAAATAAAGTTTAAGGCTACATGTCCAACTCTCTTTTGACTGTCCTCTCAGTTTATTATTCATTAATACCTTTACTGAATACATTTAATGAGTGTCTGCCACTCCTATGCCAGATGCTGTACTGGAAGCTTCCCAAAAGGTGTGAGGTATATTGAAATTACTGGTCCTCCGGACTCTCAGGGCAGTGGGTGAGACCTGGGGAGGACAGAGCCTCTGGATATCAGTGTCCCTGGAAGTGACCTTGTTGGTTTACCTCAGTGGACAACCCAAATACCACGTTTATGTGGATTGTGAAGAAGTCCGGGAAGCACTAGAGTCGTGGACAGAAGAGGCCAAGTTGCCTGCTCTCATTGAGCTTATTCCCCAGTGGGGAAGACAGGCTGCAAACGAGTCAGCAAATCACGGTCCACTGTAGGAATGGTAGCAAAGAACCAGATGCAGAACAGGAAGAATCGGGGCATGGTCAAGTGGGAGTGTTACTGATACATCATTAAGGGTGATGTCACTTTTGTAGAATTTTTTTTGGAGGCCGGGCGCAGTGGCTCACGCCTATAATCCCAGCACTTTGGGAGGCCGAGACGGGCGGATCACGAGGTCAGGAGATCGAGACCATCCTGGCTAACCCGGTGAAACCCCGTCTCTACTAAAAAATACAAAAAAAACTAGCCGGGCGAGGTGGCGGGCGCCTGTAGTCCCAGCTACTCGGGAGGCTGAGACAGGAGAATGGCGGGAACCTGGGAGGCAGAGCTTGCAGTGAGCTGAGATCCGGCCACTGCACTCCAGCCTGGGCGACAGAGCCAGACTCCATCTCAAAAAAAAAAAGAAAAAAAAAAAAAAGAATTTTTTTTGGAGACACTATAGATTGGTTCATAAAATCACATTTCCTAGAGAGACAGAAAACCTGGCTCCTATTCTTGGTTTTGCAACTAAGCTTCTGTGGGGCCTTGGGCAAGCTGCTTGTGTCCTCTCAGGGTCTCACATCTCCATCCATCGAATAGAAGTAGGTGGACTGAACCAGTGATTGAACCCTCATATTTCGGGGAGATCACTTACCTCTCTGAGAATCTGGAAAGTATCCCTCAGAAAAAAAGCACACAAAAAAACACAGAAATTTATCTATAATATCAAAGGGTTCACCAACAGTCCTCTCTCTGTAACCCCCAATGCCTGAACACACAGACAAATTCTAGGCTAAGAACCACTGGCCTCTACAACCTCAGTCCTTTCTGGGATGATGACTCTGGAAACTGCATCTGAGTCCCATGCCTGCGGGGTGGGCATCCTCAGGAAGCCACCAGACCGGGGCTGGGACATTATGATGGTTTGAGTTAAAGTGCCCAAGGAGGCCAGTCAGACCTGACACTAGCCAGCATGAAGCGCGGAAAAACAGGCGAGGCATAAGGGACATCAAGGTGCAAACACAATGATTGATGGCAATGGGCATCCAGCCCAGGGGAACTGGGCATTGGTACTTAATTGGGAGAAGTACTGAAGGAGACTGAAGGGCTGTGCCTGGTTTGGGAAGGGAAGCTGCCCTTCTGCTCTAGCCCATCGCTGCCTTAGGGAATGGGGGCCCAGCAGGGCAGCTCTCAGTATTTTTCAGGAAAAGTTTTGATCAGAATTTGAAATCTCTTAATTTCTGAATGATGACAACCAACAGTTTTTGAATCACTGTGATCCAACAGTTTGTGACTTCCTGCCTACATGGCCCAGACTGCCAGGCTGAAGACGACGAAACTGAGGCTAAGAGGAGAGGAAAGGCGAGTTCTTCTATCATCTACTCTCCCGTCTTTCAGATATTAACAACAGTTGTCAATGCTGGGCTGAGTGCTGTGCAAAGTCACAATCTAATCTTCCAACTACTATTAGAAGGGCAGCCACTCTCCCAAGATCACAGCTAGTGAGGGCGGCAGAGCAGTGGCCCATGCAGCGGATTGTAAGGCTCTGTGCTCTTCCTCACCATATTGTTCTAAAAGGAGTGGCCAGTGGAAGGAGCAGTCACTTCTCAGAGAGCCCCAAGGCCCACACCAGGCATACTCTGGGAACTGGCCCTGGCTGGATGGACACTAGTTCTTGAATCCTGTTAGATGTGCATCTTAGAGTGCTTTAGTCATCCAGGGCTGGCCAGGGAAATGGTCAAGGCGTGGCCTGGCAGGATTGAGTGGAGCACTGTTTGTAACATGGGGTTCCCCAACTCCTTCCCCATCCACCACACCCCAGCTGCTTCGGCTCTCTGGTCCTGCCCCATCCATCTGACCCCAAGGCTGGCACAGGAGGAATATGCCTTTGACCCTGGAAAAGCAGGAGTGGCCTGCGTCTGCAGCCCTCTGCCTCTGTGTAATGCATCTTTTCCACAAAGCCACCAGATGCTGACTTTTTTTTTTTTTTTTTGAGACAGGGTCCTACTCTGTCACCCAGGCTGGGGTGCAGTGGTGTGATCTCTGCTCACCCAGCCTCTGCCTCCCGGCTTCAAGCGATTCTTTCCCCTCGCCTCCTGAGTAGTTGGGATTACTATTGGTGCCAACTATTATTAGAAGGGCAGTCACTCTCCCAAGATCACAGCTAGTGAAGGTAGCAGAGTGGTGACCCAAGCAGCGGACTGTACCTGCCACCATGCCCAGCTAATTTTTGTATTTTTAGTGGAGACCATGCTGGTCTCGAACTCCTGACCTCAAGTGATCTGTCTTGGCCTCCCAAAGTGCTGGGATTACAGGTGTGAGCCACCACGCCTGGTCAGACCCTGACTTTTTGAATTATCTGAAGCAATTTACAGCCCCCTCTCTCCTCTGTAAGATTATTGCCCCTTCCCCAAACAGTCTCTGGCCATCACAGCCCAAATTATTCTTTCTATTGTAGAGGAAATCAGGAAAGCTGGCCAAAAGCAATGTTGTGTGGAAATAGAAGATCCTTCCTAAGGTCAGTTTCAGAACAGTGTTGTTGTTGTTCAGTGGTTAGACCTGGGCTCAAGTCCCATCTTGATTAGTCTATGTGTTATTTGTTGAAACAAACTACATATTCTATCAACTTCTACAGAAGCACAAGTGGGAAGGAAGGCTCTTTCTGGGGACACTGGAAAGCAACCCAGGGCAGGTACGAATTGAACTGATCTGAAAGCGCAGGGCCTTAGCAAGCAGCTCACTGACTTTGGAGGCATATCCTCAGGGTGAAAATTCCAGGCCTACCACTTATCAGCTGTGTGGCCGGTGGGCAAGTGACTTTATCTCTCCGACCTTTGCTTTTCTCCTCTATACAATGGGGCTGATTACATCAACCTAATTTGACTGTTTTCAAGATTGTAAATGATGGTCGGGCTGGGTGGCTCACCCTGTAATCCCAGCTACTCAGGAGGCTGAGGCAGAAGAATTGAGTCTGGGAGGCAGAGGTTGCAGTGAGCTGAGATCACACCACCCACTGCACTCCAGCCTGAGAGACAGAATGAGACTTCGTCTCAAAAACAAACAAACAAAAAAAAAAAAACAAAAAAAAACCAAAGAAAACCAACAAAAAAGTAAATGATAATGCATCTGTGCTCGGAAGTGATAATTACTGTAATTATTATTTTATAAGGCCACTTGGCCACTGTTACCTGAGGGCTTAATATTATAGAAGCAATCAGTCTGCAGGTATTCTAACCGCTGATTCCAATTCGAATATCACCCAGGCGGGGCGCAGTGTCTCACAGCTGTAATCCTAATACTCTGGGAGGCCAAGGCGGGAGAATTGCTTGAGGTCAGGAGTTTGAGAACAGCGGTTCGAGACCAGCCTGGGCAACATAAGACCCCTGTCTCTCCAAAAAAAAAAAAAAAAAAAATAGCTAGGTATGGTGGCACATGCCTGCAGTCCCAGCTACTCAGGAGGCTGAGGTGAGCGGTTCCCCTCAGCCCAGAAAGTTGAGGCTGCAGTAAGCTAAGATCATGCTACTGCACTCCAGCCTGGATGACAGTGAGATCCTGTCTCAAAAAAAAAAAAAAGAAAAAAGAAAAACAAACAAAAAAAATAAATAAAAAAACCCATATACACACCAAAAAAACCAAAAAAACCAAAACAACACATTACCTAGAGTTCCACTGTCTTAATCTGTAGATCATGGTGTTTTTTGTGTTTTTTTGGTTCAGAGTCCTGTCACCCCCTCCACCATGCCCAATGAGAGGGAAGCCAATCAAGAGAAATTTACCTGAGTCTCTTCAGTTACAGGAAAGAAAAGGGCAGGCCCAAGGGAGGACAAGGTGGGAGAGGAAGGGAACAGGAAGGGTTCCAACCCTTGCAACAGTTAAATGTTAATATAGGTGTCAGCATAGGAAGTGTCTTCTAATGACAGAAGGAACAGAGGGAGTTTTTCAATCATCTCCTGCTTAACACATACAGATGTATTCATAATTATCCCTTGCCTCAGGCCTCGAGGCCCAGGTGGGCTCCAGAAGGCCTGTGTTCCTGCCAGACAAGAGTCCTTAAAGAACATCATGTAGACAATTGGAATGCCATTTATCGTGCAAAACACAATAAAACCCCAAGCTCTCTTCCTGTCTCACAGACCCATAAATTATGAAAATTATACCTGCCCTAGGCCATGGACATATTGTTTTATTAAAGTTCCGATGAATAAACTTAAGGCTCTTAAAAATGTCCTCTTGGCTTTCATCTGGCACACACCTCCAGCATGGAGCTGGCCGCCCGGGTTAGTTTGATTGGTTCACAAATGTACTTTGGAAAGTGGAGCTCACTTCAAGTTGCAGGTTCAGCAAGTGGGAAAGGCTGTCTGGAGAGCTGTAGGAGGGAGCCACGGACTCCTGGCCAGATGAGGAGGCTGCCTGGGGGGTTCTCTTGTCACCAGCTCTGCCCTCCTCTCCAGATCATTCTTTTTGTTGGGATGAGCATCAGGCTTGGTGCCTTCAAAGGAGCTGTTTGGTTATGGGTGTGGAGAGGGCTGAATTCTGTTTCTTTCTCTTTAATTTTAAATTCAATCACTGGGGAGCCTTTGACATACTCCATTATGGGCTTCTTCCTTCTTCCCCAAATGCTAAATCCTTCAGTTGATATGTTTTTACCCTGTACCTCTCTATCTCCTACTGGGTGCAGGACAACTTCTCTGAGCTTCAGTGTCTGCATCTCTAAGAGGGAAAGAATAGCGTCTGCCATGGATGTTCAGTACCTGAAGAAAAGAAACCATTCAATAAATGCTGGCCATTATGACTACTCCAAAGCCATTTTATAACTGGGAACCAAAGGCATGGGGCCAGAGGGATAAAGATAGAAGGGCGCATGTGGAACTTTTTCTCTAGATACTGCTTGGCTCCCGTTTCCCCAAGAGCATTTGGGTGCCTGAGACCCAAGAGCATTTGGGTGCATTTGGGTGCTTGAGTCATTCAGCACTCAAACCGTTGTATAGATTTTTGTCATTGTTTTTAATCTCCAAGCACTAGAAATTGTTAAAGTAGAACCAGGGGCAGGCCTGCCCCATGTGCCCATCCATAAGGAAACCCAAGACTGAATCAAAGTGTGGTGTACACGAACTGGGAGTGAGCCAATTAAAAAGACTATTATCTCTAAGTGCCAGTGACTTACCTTGTCAGTGAAGCAGGACTTGGAGCATTACTTAACCTTGGTCCACAATGCAGGAATGGGACAGGCCACATGGTCTGGCCACAGAGAGGGAGGTCAGCGCCTATCTTTATTCTAAAAGTTCTAGAGCAGACAAGCCCACGTTGAAGAATATCCTTTGTATCTTCTTAGGCAGTGCCTGGGGATCCTGGCACACATTTGGATGTCTCTTAAGAGGAACTCAAGGTTTGGATTTCATAAAGGATCCTGGGAGGCTGTAATTGGTAACCCCCAGAAAAACCAAGAACCAGACCCACAGTTCCTGATCTGTCTCTGCCACTCCCCTTTCTTCCCCCATCCCTCACCATTGGTTATCTCCCCCCAATTATTGGTAATAGAAAAAAAATTTCTAGAAAACAAGAGGTACATGTTCACATGTTCAAAATAAAGTCCAACTTTCATCCTGATTGGCATATGAATAAAAGCTCATTAAAAAGTTCCCATAGGGGGCTGGGAGTGGTGGCTCATGCCTTGAGAGACCGAGGCGGGTGGATCGCCTGAGGTCAGGAGTTCGAGACCAGCCTGGCCGACATGGTGAAGCCTCATCTCTACGAAAAATACAAAAATTAGCCAGGCATGGTAGCGTGTGCCTATAGTCCCAGCTACTTGGGAGGTTGAGGCCAGAGAATTGCTTGAACCTGGGCGGTGGAGGTTGCAGTGAGCTAAGATCACGCCATTGCACTCCAGCCTGGGCAACAAGAGTGAAACTCCATCTCTAAAAAAGGCTGGGTGCAGTGGCTCAAGCCTGTAATCCCAGCACTTTGGGAGGCCAAGATGGGCGGATCACGAGGTCAGGAGATCGAGACCATCCTGGCCAACATGGTGAAGCCCTGTCTGTACCAAAAATATAAAAATTAGCTGGGCATGCTGGTGTGCACCTGTAATCTCAGCTATTCGGGAGGCACAAGAATTGCTTGAACCTGGGAGGTGGAAGTTGCAGTGAGCCGAGATTGTGCCACTGCACTCCAGCCTGGGCAACAGAGCAAAACTCAGTCTTGGGAAAAAAAAAGTTCCCATAGTTATGTAAATTGAGAAGTGGCTGGGTCTAAAGTTTGAGTGCACTGGTGGCAGGTGGGGGCACAAGGGAATCAGAAGGAAAGTGCTGGCCAGGCATGGTGGCTCACACCTGTAATCCCAGCACTTTGGGAGGCAGAGGCGGGCAGATCACTTGAACTCAGGAGTCAGAGACCAGCCTTGCCAACATGGTGAAACCCTGTCTCTACTAAAAATACAGAAAATTAGCCAGGCATGGTGGTGCATGCCTATAATCCCAGCTACTCGGTAGTCTGAAACAGGAGAATCACTTAAACACAGGAGGTGGAGGTTGCAGTGAGTGAGATCGCTCCACTGCACTCTGGCCTGGGACTCTGTCTCAAACAAAAAACAAAAAACAGAAGGAAGGTACATTAGAAGGTCATGAAATGGATAGGCGGCTTTTGAGGCTGAAAGGACTAGTTTTGTACAATATCCACCAATTCTATGAAAATAAGGAAATGACAAAGGGCTTTTCTATTTGGTTCCTTGAAGCATGTATGTGTGTGTTCATGTGTGTGAAAACTTAATTTGGGGGCAATCAGGACATAAAGGGAGAGGAACGGACAGGTCAGCTGACCCTTTTCCCCCCTCTACCTCTTCCCAGTTTTGAAGCTTGGCTGTCCATCTGCAGCACACTCTGGTTTAGGGGACAGCTTGCCTAGGAAGGAGGCTCTAGCAGCTCCTGGCAGTATTTGGCTTCATAATGAAGAGCAGCTTTCCTCCGATGGTTCTACGGTCATCCTAGAGAAGGGAGAAGGGACTGCCCAGCCCACGAAGCCCTATCTTCTCTTCCCCTTTCAGTAGCTGCTTACTCTCAAACTTGAGGCCTTGCTGGGTGAAGAGGTCAGGGAAGTGAACACACAAACACACCAGAAACGGCAGTCTCGTGTATATTTAACAATATATATTTATATATATTTTCTAAATCAGTACATTCAGTTTTTAACTTGTTTTTTTCTTCACAAACAGAAGAACTCTTACAATAGTAGACTTTCTAAAATAAATACTATTAAAATAGAGCTTCAAAATAAATATTCTATACAAAGAAAACCTTCTGTGGCAACTTTGTGGTGGGGTGGAAATGGGCTACAGTGAGGGGGAAATGAAGTCGGGATGTGGCGGGGTGGGAGCCTCGAGCTTTTCTGTTTGTAACATGAAACCAAGCTGTGGGACAGTGAGAAGGGAAAGCAAGGCAAGACACCGCACGCAGTTACCCACAGCAGAAAATGGCAACGCAAGATTCATCATCGACTGTCACAGTAAGCAGAGAGGGCACACAAATGCTTGTCAAAGGCATGAACCAGAAGGCTGGTGAGGCTCGCAGGATGCCCTAGTGAATTGTACAGTGTAGAGCTGTGCTGCCCACGCCCGCCAGACACTTCTTGGGACAGCACGGAAGAACGGGATGCTTCAAGGTGACAGTCATCCGGGTTCAGGTGCAGATCAACACTTTCCACGTGTGCCATCTTGGACAAGTCATTATCTAGCTGGGCCTCACTCGAGGTATGATGGCGATTGACAGACTCCACAGGGCTGAAAGAACCAGCCATGTCTTCCACCTCAGCTGTGAGGGGGTGCGTACCAAAGGAAGGGATTGGTCTTCACCCCCTTCCTGCTTGGGAAAGCCTTAGCTGTGCCCATCTTTTATCTGGGAGGGCTTCGCTACCCAAGACCCAGTTCCCAGGGTGCTCGCGGAAGCGCTGTCCTTCATAAACACGGGCAGCCAAAGCCCCCTGGAAGCGTCCTGGATCCCAGCTGCCCCTAGAATTAAGGCAGAACCCCCAGCCACCACCCCAGGTTTAACAGGGGCGGGAACTAACCAGCACTTTTCAAAAAAGGTCAAGCCGAGGCACCATCCAGCCGAACAGGCCATTGGTGACAGGAAACACACTCAGCCAGAAGCAGCTACACATGTGTGTCGTGTCTCTGAGTGCTGGGTCCCTCAGTGGCTCTCGACTGGCCCCAGAGCTGGGGAGGGTCCACAGGCAAGCCAGTTTATTCTTTTTTTTGTTTTTTAAATTTTTGCCAAGAAGCTGAGAAAAACAATGCTGAGGGATTGCTACACAACCAAGCTGGGAGAACCAAGGATGGTTCCTTCGCTCCTTCCCATGACCACCGAGCACACGAGGCGCTGAGGTGGACTCTCAGAGCACTCTGCAGACATCCATCAAGCAGGTTGAAAGCAAACCAAGAAGAACAAGCTAGAACAGGGGCAGGGGGAAAAAAAAGAAAAAGCAAACCAAAACCCAGAAAAATCCGTGTTTACAAGTATGTACACAAAAAGTCAGGGTTCAGGAGGTCGTTTGCCAGGAAATAGGGTCTCTGTCGGTAGACAGTCAGTGTGGGGTAGGGGTGTGTGTGTGTGTGTGTATGTGTGTATACACAGCTTATGTAAATCGACTCTCCACAGAACGGGTGTGTTGACCACCAAGATCACCAAAGTGCAACTGGGTCAAGTTTCCCATGGAGACAATTTGAGGGAGGGGCCCTGGGAAAAGTTCTGAGGCCTTGCAGAAAGCGTGCACATGTGCACTATCGATTTTGGGGCCACCTCATCTGAGGAAAACCATCTCCAGTCCCTTCAGTACACTTCTGATACATTCAGTTCATGTAAGTGGTTGGACGAATGTGTTTCTTTCCTACCACTCCCTCTGAAATGTTCAAGAACATCCATACATCTGTCACAACTGTGGCAAGGGTAGCTACATGAATCAGCCTTGGAAAATGCAGATGCAATATTTCACATTCGCCTTTTACAAGCTAGCAAATGTTACATAAATAAAGCCGAAAATAATATGACCCTCCCTTCCTCCAATCAATAAATACCTATGGTTACAATTAACTTACTCTAAATCATAAGATGTTACTACTAGTCTTCAAGAAGGAAAAAAGAAGTCCTTGAGAAGCATTAGGTGCATGCCTATCATAGCTACCCACCTCGCTACCTCCTTCCTGGAGGCACCTCTGTTCCTACAGAACAAACTGGAAATGCTACGGACACTCTGCCTCATGCACTTCCAGTTTCACCTGGGGTAGCTCTTCTGACTCAGGCCATGCCCTCTCATTAGAGGGGAAAACAAAATACCACACACAAAGCAAAAACCCCACACAACAGCTGGGGAGGAAGGACCAGATACACTACAGCTTTTGCATGCAACAAGTACCTACCCACTGGACGTGCTGCACCTTCTGAGTCCTTTAGCACCTTGAGAGAAAGGGTTGCTACGTCTTTGAGGGCTGTCAGGAGAGGGTGGTGTGGCTGTGCACAAAAGCAGGGCTCAAACCCAGTGGCCCCTGGAAAAACCTTTCCCCTACCCTCTCCCCCAGCTCTTCCAACTCCCCTGCTGGGGCTTCCTAACACTAAAATAGACTCTTTTTTCATCATCTCTCTATTTACATTAAAGATACAGACACATCACTATACACAAAAGGCTATGACAGTGAGCAGCAGAATCAGAAGAGAAGAAACCCAAACCCAGCCTGGCTCAGCGGTCATTCTGCCAATGGGAGGTGCTGCCTCTCTTCTTTGCTGTTAAAATCCTCTTGTTGATGGGGAGGGAAATTGTGTTCCTTGAGGTTGCTCGCCCCCAGATTTTGAAATCAGCCCTTCCTAGGGGTGGCCCAAAAGGAAACAAGTTTTATTATTATTTTTTTAAAACACCGTTATCATCTGGTTTAATTATTCTATAAAAATGTAGTGACTGGATCCAGAGACCACAGCCTCAGACTCATTGGCAAAATGATATTTGGTCTCGCATTTGCCGCCCTGGCTTCCTCTACCCATATAAAGTTTCTGGAAGGGATCTGAGTAGAGAGAACCCGGGAAATGTAGTAGGCAGGCGAGTCTGTGACTCGGTAAGAACCGAAGGACGGTGTGGTGAGCAGAACACCCCCAAGAGTTAGTTGATGCAGTTGGAAGGGAGACGTGCACTGAGCAGTGGCTCCTAAATCCATCCTGTGGCTCCGGGGAGGCAGAAGGAGGAATGAGGCTTGGACTCACTGGCCGTCCTCTGTTCTCAGTGGCTCCCAAGTATATACAATAGGAACTGCTAGGGTGTTCTACACCTTCCCCAAGACATCAGGGACAAAGTGGGGTGGAGTGAGATGGGGGAGGAGAAGAAGGTATAGAAAACTCCAAGGGTCTTCTTTAAAGGTACCCTGGTACTCAGTTAACAATTCCTCCCAGGCAGCTAGCTCCTGTGAGAGCCAAGACAATGGAAAAGAGGGAGGGTGGTGGGGGGAGGGAGGGAGGGAGGGAGAAGGAGGGGTTGGGAAGGCATTCAAGCAGCTGCAGCTTCCGGATATGTGTCCACATCTGTGTTCCGTCTTCTGAAAAAGAAAAATTCCCCCCAAAACCACACCCTGCCCCTGCATTGTCTGTTTGACACAAAGTTCCAGGACCCTGAAAAAAAAGCCCCAAAGTGCTTCTTCATCGTCTTGGGGAATACAGGGTAGGTGGTGGTGGTCTCTGTATTTTCCGAAGCTGGGGGTAGGGAGTGGGCAGACTAGCAAGGTCAGCCTCAGAAGACTAAAACCTCTGACCTTGCTGCAGTCTTCTTAGATGTCAGAAGAGAACCAGGTTTCCAGGCGGAGCACTGGGGCTTCGACAAAAACTGTCAGAAAGGCTTGTCCGGCCTGCTGGTCTTGGCATCCCCACTGGCTGCTTTGCAGATGACGCTGTTCGTGTGCTTGCAGCGGCAACCAGGGCGGCGCAGACGGTCGTAGCCGCGCTGGGCCAGCTTCACGCAGCCGGTGGCAGGCAGGTAGCAGAGCAGGCAGGGTAGCACCACGGAGAGAGCACCCATGAAGGACCAGCGAGCGCAGCAGTTGGAGCGGGAGCAGGAGCAGGGGTGGTCAGCGCAGGAGCCCTCATCGTCCTCATTCGTGCAGTGGTAGAAGATGCCCTGCACCAGACACATGCACGTGCCATAGTTGACCAGGGTCTGGGCTGAGCACAGGCACTCCTGGTTGCAGACCCAGCAGGAGGGCAACGTCCGCGGGGACGCACACTCCTTGCATTTACACTTCCCACAGGCCTCGCACAGCAAGAAGTGCTTGTCCAGCTCGGATGGGACCGCCGGGCCCTTGAGGTCCAGCGGCTTGCAGTGGACCACCTTGGGCTGGATGCGCACAGCCCTTGGTGAGGCCTGGTCGGCCACGGGTGGTGGTGCCATGTGGTCTAAGAGCCGCTGGTCGGAGGATGTGCTGCTGCTGCTGCTCACAGAGCTGGGGCGCCCGCTGAAGGAGATCCAGTGGTGGGTGACATCCTGGTCACAGCGGGCGGGCGTCGGGGCCAGCTCTGGGGCCCCACCCCGGGTCCGCTTTGGGCCGGTGGTGGGGGCCAGGCCAGGGTTGTCTATGTAGTCGTTCTCCACGTGGCTGGTCTTCATCTGGTCAATGGGTAGGATGGTGAGTGGGTGCTGGAGCCGGCTGTGGGACATCCGGCTGTCAAGAAGGGGCTGGACCATGACTGAGCTGGGAGTCAAGGGGGCGCTCTGTGGGATCGGGGGCTCCATGGGGCTGGAGGTCCTGGACTGTATGGAGAAACAGGCTTCTAGGGGCCCTGGGGGTAGGGTGGGGAAAAGGAAGAGAGAATGGATTCCAGGCATCAGTATGTGGCCTGCTAATACCTCACCGCCACCCCCCCCATGAGGTCCTTGGGAGCCACCCAATTGAAATAGGAACTAAAATCACTGTGTGGACTTTCCAGTGACTTCCAAGCTTAGATGATTAATAATGACAAGTAGTCAGTGGTGGAAATAATACTTACTGAGCACTTAAGACGGAGGTGCTCTCCTAAGCACCATATACATTAAGTCTTTGACTTCATGATAAGCCTAAAACGTAACTACTATTATCCCCCTTTTCTATTTACAGAAAAGACATGTTCAAATTAATTTGTCCAAAATCACACAAAACTATCCAAAACTATCAGTAGCAGGACTCAAACCCGGGCAGCCTGATTTCATTCTCTTAGTCACTGTGAAACATGCTCCTTAGTTAAGATACATAGCTCAGTGGATATAAACACAGGATCTGGAACCAGACTCAAATTCGATTCTCACTTTGGCCTAGCAATATTGCTATGAATGAGTTCTTTCATCTCTGTGCCTTAGGTTTTGGTCTTGTCATCTGTAAAACGGGCTCTTGTGAGGATTAAATGAGAAAATACTATCTATTACCTAGCATATTACCACCTGGCATGCAGCAACAATTTATCGCTGCCCCAGGAAATAAGCTGAGATCTCCTGAGCACTTATAAGCACTTCCCGCCAAGCACTGTGCCAGGTACTGGGGACAATGTGGTGAACTCAACAGACACCTCTGGATGCTCCCGTGGACTTTTTCAGCTGGATTAACAAGCCCTTTATTTCAGATATTCGCAAGAGAAGGACGGTTATCTGACGCCTGCACATCCAGGATATTAACTTATTACTACCACTTCTTAAGAGCAGCAACCTGCAGTGGCTAATAATCCCTAGGTATGTCAGCTTCTGACAACTTGGATGGGAAATCCTCTCAAGGGGCACTCACATCACCCATTTCCAAGTGCTGAGCTGAACATTCAGCCTAAATGCTATTTACTAGAATAGCTAAGCCAACCCTGGATCAGTTTCTAATTTCACCAAGAGAGTGCAATTTTAAGTTGGAATCCAGCCAGAGATTCAACTGCAGTGCCTGACACGGAACCCCAGGAAGTCACTTAAATCAAAGAGCGGAAACGGCTTGGTTCAAATTTAGAAAGTGCACATTGTTTTCTATTAGAAGTGCCATTTCCTTGCCTGCTGACCTTTACAGTTGGAATTCTGCTGGAGATCGATTTAAAGAAATAGCAGCAGAAGGCCAAGACCTCTGCTCAAGGGGACACAATTTGGAATCCAAGGGAAAGATTACACTCTGGGAAGATTCCACCCCAATCTTAAGAACCCCAGGGAACGGGGAGGAAGGATAGAAGAGAAAGGTAAGTCTTTAAAACAAAACCAAAAAAAGGTCATTGGATTAATGTATTCTGGGGTGGGGTTTTAGTAAACGCTTTTGCATTTACTAAATTTGCATCAAGATGCTAATGATGTTCTCATTAGGAGAGCTGATCCTGCCCCTCTGCTGTTAGGTTTATCTAGAACCTGTCTAAAATAAAAAGCTAGCTCTAGATGAAAGTTTATGAAGGGGATAAAAGGGGGCTATCCACAGAGCTCCAGTCTGTATATCACTTACACTGCTAAATCCAAAAAGCATCCAGTCTTTTCTGCAAGGTTCAATGCTCAGTCAACTGGTATTTCCCATTCACGCAGGGCATCAACTATTGGCTTTGCTCCCATGGCCCTGCCTACTTAAAAGGATGCTGGTATTTCTTTACACGCTTTGTTTTTCCTGTCTTGGAGAAAGCCTACCTAGTGGCAGTGCCTGCCCCCCATGTTCTCTTCGGATGAAACCAGAGCATCGAATTGGTGACTTCCTTGTGGCAGAGTTTGCCTTAAGTTTCTGGCAGGTCTGCCACCAAAGAGTAGCCACTTGCCAAAGCAGCCTCCCGTGGAGATCCTGTGGTTAGGGCTGGAGAGAGGGAATGCAAGTAAGCATCTATGGAGAGGAGTTTTTCCAAGGACCAGGCTGATGACAGGGTAGGAACTCCAGGGAATGCTACTTCAGCCTGCCCACTTACTCTCAGTAGGGGTTCCAAGGCCTTGCTTCTAGAATAAATGAGTTTGGGGCAAGAGGCCAGGGTTAGGAGCTCAAGGTCCAGCACTGAGGACGGTGCCTGGAGGAAAGGCCTAAGAATAAAAAACGCCATGGATAAGATTCTCCAGCACCAGCCAGAAACCTCACCCCCGGACAATGATAACATGATTCCCTTGTTCCAGAAACCCATGTCAGGAATATTCAGGGTCCTGCCAACACAATGTAGGCAGCAGTTTGAAGCTTCTATTGCCCCATATAGTTGGGTTTTGTCTCTCAGGACAAGGATTGGGTCTGGCCATGCTGTGGGAGAAAGTAAAATACTCCCTTCCCTTGAGCAGATTCATTTTTTTTTTTTTTTTGTGAGGTTCTTTAAAAACAGCCACATTTCCTACAGATAAAGCAAAAGAAATGGGCAATGCTCAGAAATTTTAATAGGCCTTGGAATCAGAAGGCAGATTCCCCAATTCATGGAAAAGTCCCACCAGGAAGCCAGGATGGGAGCAGCCACTGCAGGCAATGGGGATGTTGGCATTCACAGGCTCCCATAACCCTCCAGAGACAGCTGTCAACATCTGGGCCTGC
The DNA here is from genome assembly GCF_049350105.2 of Macaca mulatta. Taxonomy (NCBI): domain Eukaryota; kingdom Metazoa; phylum Chordata; class Mammalia; order Primates; family Cercopithecidae; genus Macaca; species Macaca mulatta. The sequence continues at coordinate 151,172,307 of NC_133411.1, forward strand.
AGTTGAGGCCAGACATGGGGATGGGAGCTTGGCCCACGATGACTCGGCTCTCTGGGGATGATGCAGCATCCGATGGCTCCATTGGGCATATTATAAAATGTATCTTCCCTTCCATAACCCTGATGTAGTAGGATTCCTTTCAACCACCAGCTCAGCAAAAACCAAATCACAGATCCACTGCTGCCCTCACCCCTCACCAGCAGGGACCCTCAAAGAACCTCTGCTGAATTTATTTGGCTGACAATAACAATTTTCTGAGCTGCCTATTTAATAACCCCTCAGCACTGCTAAATGATGTCTCCAAAAAAAAAAGAAAAAAGAAAAAGAAAAGAAAAAAGAAAGAAGGCCTGGCACAGTGGCTCACGCCTGTATCTCAGCATTTTGGGAGGTCAAGGCACGCGGATCACTTGAGGTCAGGAGTTTGAGACCAGCCTGACCAACAGGGTGAAACTCCCTCTCTACTAAAAATACAAAAATTAGCCAGGCGTGGTGGCAGGCGCCTGTAATCCCAGCTACTTGGGAGGCTGAGGCAGGAGAGTCACTTGAACCCAGGAGGCGGAGATTGCAGTGAGCCAACATCGCACTACTGCACTCTAGCCTGGGTGACAGAGCAAGACTGCGTCTCAAGGGAAAAAAAAAAAAAAAGAAAGAAAGAAAGAAAAAGAAAAACCAACTCTCAGTTGATTTGGTAGATCAATCTCGACTCACTGAGAAACACCCGCCCTCCACTCTGAGCAGTGCTGACAATCTTAAGTGCAGGTTTAGTATGTGCTCTCTGCTTCCCCTTTAAGGAAGTAAGAGATTTATGATGTAAATAGGACAGAGAAGGCTTTGCCTCATTTAGGCAGTTTGGAAGATACTGATGGCCAATTTGGAAGACACTGGACAGAGAAACAAACCCAGCACTCCATTTAGCCAAAGAAACACCTCTATCAAGTTTAGGTGGTACTCTTAGGAACTGGCAAAAGGGAAGGGACTTTTACCTGCACTCAACCTTCTAATAATAATAAATAATAATTATGGAAGCGGCTAATATTTATGAAAGATTTCTTGGTGCCAGGCTCCGTGCTAAGCCCTCAGTGATTTATTTTCTCATTTAATTCTCACCATACTTCAACAGAGTACCCATTTTACAGAGAAGAAATGGAAGCACAAAGGGTCATAGAGCTAGCAAGTGACCAGAGCAGGATTTGAACCAAGACAGCAGAGGCTTCAGAGGCTGAAATATTAATGTCTCCGCCCTGACTTACAATGACTTGCAGAAGCCCTCCATAACCTCTGGGAATTCATGGGAAGGCATGAAAGTGCCATCACTTTCAGAACCATGGACTCCTCCAGCCCTCACGGATCATCATCAGAACATCCTAGGGCTCTGCAATGCAACCACCAGGGAAGGAAAGCTAGATGGGCTTACATCAGCCTGAACCCCAGGGAGGGGAATTTTCAGTGTGGAGAGTGAAGGCTGTGGGGGTTTGTAATCTCTCTCATTCAAGGAAGGCTCAGAATTCAAGTTCTCTTCACTTCCAGTTTAGTGTTATGTGCCATCCCCCTGTCTTAAAAGTGGTTTCATTTTTTTCTTTTTTTTTTTTGAGATGGAGTTTTGCCTTTTTTTGCCCAGGCTGGAGTGCAATGGCACGATCTTGGCGCACGACATGCTCCGCCTCCCAGGTTCAAACGATTCTCAGCCTCCCGAGTAGCTGGAATTACAGGCATGTGCAACCCTGTCCAGCTAATTTTGTATTTTTAGTAGAGATGGGGTTTCTCCATGTTGGTCAGGCTGGTCTTGAACTCCTGACCTCAGCTAATCCGCCCGCCTCAGCCTCCCAAAGTGCTGGCATTACAGGTGTGAGTCACCACATCCGGCCTCATTTTTAGTTTTCTTATAGTTGAATGGATTTCACTTGTAGGAGTTTATTACAAATCAGTCCCCAAAGGGAAACCCTGGGGTGGAAAGCAATCTCTACTCCTCCCTACCTATCAAGTTGAACTTAAGGGTCCCTAGGGTACCTTCATTGATGGGGCTCTCCCTGGTCCAGGTCTGTGAGGAAGGGAGGGAGCCAGGGCACAGAGAGTTCTAGAATACTGAATCAGCAGGATATCAAAATCCCTAGAACACCCAACACTGTATTTGCTGCTTGGCAGGTCTGGAAGCCCAGAGCCAGCCAGTCTGACACTCACTGCATTTGTACCTGTGGGGAGGGGGCTGAGCATCAGGCTGCAGACCGCTCAATACAGGCTGGCTGAAAAGAATCAAGAGGCATGTTAAATGTCTGCACAACTGAGCAGGATGCCTAATCCCACCCACTCACACCCTCCCCTTGACTTACCCTAGTGAGGTGAGTTGGGAAATATTGGGAAAACCTGACAGTTGTACTTTGAAAGCTACAGGTCAGCTAATGACAAACTGGCAAGAGGCTGTGAATGAATGGGTAGTTTGAGCACTGCCCCATTCAGTCTCAGCGGGTTATTTCAGTGAAGGTTGTTTAACCCTTTAAACAACTCAGAATAAAGGTCTCTAGGCTGCCAGAGAGCCTGCCCACCACTATGGCTTGGTTCTTTGTGACACTATCCCAGTTTAGCTAATTAAGCTACAACCAAATGATGACATTACTTTAAAAGGACTTTAAAAAGAGGGGGAGGGATGCTGAGGAAAGCAGAGGACTTGCCCCTCCCTATACCCTACAAAGAAAATATCTGCTGAGAATGGCCCCAGTGGGAGAATAAAGCGTTTGGGCAGCTGGATTTGTCTGGGAATCCTTCTCCTATCTCCCTACCCCCAGCACCAGCACTAAGAAGCTCACCTCTGGCCATAATCTGTTAGAGATCACAAAAGAAAATGGTTGCTTTTCATCACTTCATCCTACCACCAGTTACCGGTTCCCAACCCTCTTCTTCTCTTCCCACAACCAATCAGCTGAGCTCCAAAGCCCGAGCACACGGAATGGTGGGAATCTTGCTGGACTTTGGGCTCTTTAATCAGCTTCAAGTTTTTGCTTCACTGTATTACTGCCGTAATTGTCTGCCCAGATTCCCATAAAGAAGGATTAGAAGCCAAGAGTCAGTAAAGAAGGAGTCAGAAGGAGCCTGTTAACCACTGGCATGGTTTGGGAACTATTGGCCAAGTCCAGGTCTGGGTGGGACCAGAACCCTAGACTCCTAAGGCAGGGCTTCCTCCACACAGACACTAAGATCTTATTATTTGTCTCCTTACCCTCCACCAAGAAATGAACTTACAATAATAGATTTTAGCTTACTCCTGGGACAGGAGCAGGAAATGACTTCCCCCAACCAGAAAAAGAAAGACTACTGACAAGGGAAACCACTCTTCTGCAAGTGGCCACCTGCCCCGAAGGGCCCCTTCCCTCCTCTGCTAGATCCAGCACATCTGTGCTCCCTCCCCTGTGCCCTTGCTTCCTTCACTGACTGGGGCCTGTCCTTGGAAAGAACAATCGTGATCACAGCTGAACTGTGGAGTCTCTTAAGCCCAGCCACATGTCCCGGATACATTCCCCAGCCTTGTCAGCTGTCCGGATCTGCAGGGTGGCCCCAGACCCCTGAGAGCCAAGAATACCCTCCCCTCTTACATCATGCAACACCCCACACCTCCTGTGCAGGAAGGGGGCACCCTTAAAACCAGGCCCTCCTCCTAGGAGCTCAATAATAACAATGAGCATGGCCCTAGTCCCGGCCGCTCACTAGCAGTTTTGCTGGCCCCCTGTCCCCTTGGGAGGAGTTTATTTTCTCTACTGTGCAGATGGGGAAACTAAGGCCATGCTTAGCAGGTTTGCCTAGTCACTCATCTGCTCTGTCCAGGCCCCTGGCTGGGTCTGGAAGGGGCAACACAGCTTTCCGAAAGCTGTTCATTCACCTTCCCCTGGCTCTTTTGAAAGAGCAAAAATGTATTCTAATGAGTTACTGTTTCTCCTCTCAGGGAGACAAGGTTGGCCATGAAATAGAACCTTCTCCACTCTGGCCATTTCCCTTCCTTAAAAACTCTGTCATGTCTACATACAAAACGCCACATTTTCTTTTTTTTTTTTTTTTTTTTTTGAGACGGAGTCTCGCTCTGTGGCCCAGGCTGGACTGCAGTGGCCAGATCTCAGCTCACTACAAGCTCCGCCTCCCGGGTTCACGCCACTCTCCTGCCTCAGCCTCCCGAGTAGCTGGGACTACACAGGCGCCCGCCACCTCGCCCGGCTGGTTTTTTGTACCTTTTAGTAGAGACGGAGTTTCACCGGGTTAGCCAGGATGGTCTCGATCTCCTGACCTCGTGATCCGCCCGTCTCGGCCTCCCAAAGTGCTGGGATTACAGGCTTGAGCCACCGCGCCCGGCCAAAACCCCACATTTTCAACTTTATCTCCAAATTCAGAGGCCTGGGCAAGAATCCTTAGCCAGGTTGTCATCACAAGGGAACTGCCACCTAAGTAGAGGCCAGATGACAAACACTCTGGATTTAGAACCAAATGGAACACCATGATTCTCCAAGAAACACTGGACTTTTCTGAATAAAGAGGGAGGGCTCCTTCCTAGGCCTCCTTGGCACCAACGCCCAGGCCCTCATTAACAGGATAGCCCAAGGACAGAAAAACACTGTGGGGGCCCAAATCTGGGAGCTGTAAGATGTCACACCATGAGACGTTCAGCCCTGGAAACTGGAATCCCCACATATGGTACCACAATATTAAATCCCAGAGCAACACAGCTCAAAGGTCACTTCTGGAAGTATTAATGAGTTTTATTCCTCTTAATTTTTAAATCACTGATTTTCAAATTTGGCACTGAAAGGCTGCTTTCATTTATTATCCACGAAAGTCAGCCAAAGCTCTGGGCACAGGTTTACCAAAGTTGGGGCTGAGGTCATGGGTGGGTGTGAACTGGGAAGGACAGATTTCCAAAGAGCCACATCTCTCCATCAATTCTGGGAGGATGCAAATAAAAATGACATGTGAGACTGGGCACAGTGGCTCACGCCTGTAATCCCAGCACTTTGAGAGGCCGAGGTCGGCAGATCATGAGGTCAGGAGTTTGAGACCAGCCTGGCCAACATGGTGAAATCCTATCTCTACTAAAAATACAAAAATTAGCTGGGTGTGGTGGTGCCCACCTTTGATTCCAGCTACTGAGGCAGGAGAATTGTTTGAACCTAGGAGGCGGAGGTTGCATTGAGCCACGATCGCGCGACAGCCCTCCAGCCTGGGTGACAGAGCAAGACTCTGTCTTAAAATAAATAAATAAATAATAAAAAATAAAAATAAATGAAAATGACACCCGTAAGCTCCAAATATCCACCTGTCCACAGCCTCTGCCCTGCTATGTGTTCTGTCTCCTCCCACCAGCCCCAACTAAAGCTTTAGTGAGACGTGGCCATTTCAGAGGGTGATCTGAAAAAAGTCGTGGGTCTGGGCAGGATGGCTAAGGGCAAGAGGGCATTTACACTCCACCAAAAGGGAGTGACTCCCGATAACCAACAGATGCCTTTCAAGTCTCCTCACCGTAGCTGACCAGTATTTGTCCATTGAGATTTCAGAAATCTGCTACTAAAATCCCCACCCTACACCCGTAACTGGCCACGGGGCTTGGTTGGTAAGTGTGTGTGCTGTTCACCACATTAGGATTTGCTGGAGCCTGGCGGCACGTGAGGATCCTCCCAAGGGATGGGAAAGAGGAAATGTGATTTCACACTGGACATCTCCACTAGTTCTTTCCCACCCTTCTAGGAGACAGAGAGGGAGAGATAAAGAGAAATCTTTAACCGCAGCCCTGCCTCTCCTAGTCCTCCTGACACCCGCACTAAAAAAAAAAAAAAAAAAAAAGCTGAAAATTTCAGAGATGTTTATGCTCCATTTGTGTGAAGATCTGGAGAACTCTAAACATTGTGAAATCCACCAATGCAATATTGGGTAGGGCCTCAGGCCAGACTGAGCTCATTAAGAGATTGATAAACCCACAGTTCCCAACTTCTCTGAGCCTTGTACCTTCCAGTTTCGAATCCCCAGAGGCTTGTCAGAGAGGCTAGTGCCTCGGTCAGCTACAGAGACAGACAAGTGCTTGCTCCTGCCCCTCTGCAAGTTCTTTGGCCTCCAGTGTGTCTGGCCTCTCCCAAAACTGGAGGGAATCACGCCACTGATTCGGAGGCAGGAAAGAGGGGGCTGCCACTAGGTTTGGTCACCCCACTGTACACTCTTCTTTCCAGCACTAAACGCACTGGGGGGTACCGAAGCCTTGCTGCGCCAGAAGGCGGCCTCCTGCCCTCACAGAGGCCTTGGCAATATGGATGCCCCTCCAGCAGCTGGTGAAAGAGGCAGCCAGTAGCTCCCTGCTCTGCCTACCATCTAGCCCTTCCAGCCCATTTCGCCTCTCTTGTCCATCCTTCAGCCCTATAAGCCATGCAACCATTTTCCGTCTCCCTTGCCTCTTCTGCCCACAACCCCCTGCCCCCAATCAAGGAGAACTGAGAAACCGTCTTCTTGCACAAGAGTAGCTACTGTCTAAACGCTTTTTGATCGTCTGCATGGAGGGGGAACTGGGCACAGCCTTGTACCCAGTGATGGAGCCAAGCTCCAGCTGCCCTGGCTAGCCAAACCCGCCCTCACCCTGCTCACTGTCCCTGGGGTCTTAGCGATTCAGAATTTTTCAGAACGTACCGTCTCTATTCTCTTCTCTGTGATGTCAAGCCTGGTACCACCAAGAAGGAAGGAGGGAAAGTAGGAGCCTTATCTCTCCTATGTTCGCAACCTCTTCCTCCAGCTCCCACACGCCTGGCGTTATGTAAACGCACCTTCAGCCCCCACCACAGCCCTAGCGCGGCCTGGGGGCTCCGGGGCCTGGCACGGCTCGGTGCCCGGGGAGAGGGAGGTACAGGGTGGCCGAGGAGCCTCAGGCCCTACAGAGGCCAGGCAAGAAAAAGGCAACTGCAAGGCAGTTGCACAGCATAAAATGCGGCAGCGGAGCAAAGGTCAGACGGCGAGGAACCGCCTCGCCAAGGAGAGGGAGCAGAAATGCCCAGTTCTGAGCCAGTCCCTCTTTGACCATCGAGGAAGAGGCAGAAGGGGAGGGAATTCAGTCCGTCACCGCTCCGAAGAGAAAGGAAAAAATCTACGTCGAGCATAGGCCGCTACGGCGGGCTGGGAGATACACGGCAAAGCTGGCACCGTGGGCACGGAGCTGGGAGTTGGGCGAGCCGCCCAGAGCGAGGGCGCCCCCCGACCCAAACGGTGGCTCCTGACCAAGCCCAGAGCCGCCCGTTCCAGCGTTCGAGGCGGATGGTGGCAGGAGAAGGAAAGAGGCCAGGCCAGAGGCAAACTCCCGGGACACGCACGGGGCTTCCCGAGTCGCAGAGGGCGGGGAAGCCGGGCTTGGCAATGCCCAGGGGTCGGAAACGGCGGTGCCAGGCTGTGAACACCCCCGGCGCCGTGCCGGCCGGGCCGAGGGCGTCAGGGAGCTGCGGCGCACCGCAGCGACTCAAGGAGGCGCAGGCTGAGGGAAGGAACACTGAGGCGCGCCTAGAAATAGCGCACCATTTGCCCCAGCCCAAGGGGGGAGTCGCGTCGCCGCTCAGAGCGGGGCAGTTTCAGATCCCAAAACCGGCCATGGACTTACTTTGAGGAGCTGCAGGGTCACAAGCATCGCCCCACGTCTGTCTAAATCCTGGAGCCAGAGCAGGCAACCGCCGCTGTACTCGCAGACGCCGGCCGGAGGAACCGGCAAGGCTCCCTGTGCTCCACAGCGCCAACTCCGCGCTGTCAGCTCAGCTCGCTACCTCCGCGGCGATGTTGCAACCACTGCCTGGGAAAATGGCTTTTTTATGAATGGGAGGGAAGGGAGCGCCAGTGCGCACGCGCGCCGTTCGCGATTCTATGAATGGGTGGGCACAAGAGACCGCGAGCGCGCATGCGCTGCGCTCCATTTTTTATGAATGGGGGGCGGGAAAAGATCTTAACCCGTGATTGCTGGGACTGGCTCAAGCTCCACCAGGAGCCGTCGTTCTTTTACAAAGAGGGGTGGAGGTTCCAGTGGAGGTTGTTATTGCCTTTTTTTTTTTTTTTTTTTTTAATGAATGGAGGGCGGCGGCGACTGCTGCAGCTGGGCCAGCTGCGCGGGCTGCACCCCCTCCCAGCCTGCGAGAGGAGGTAAAGGCCACCTTCACGCCACTGCGGGCCTGGGCAGGAACCGTCAGTGTCGCTGGGGGGCGGGGGGCGCTGCGGCCTCCGGATCCCGGGATGAGAGCAGGGTGGGGGAGGACATACCTAGATCTGGGGATCTCTGCCTCCCGCAAGCAGTCAAAAGAGGGGGCTGGAGGACCCCTACTGGGGGCCTTCTCTTGCTCTAGACCAGAGACGCCAGGCGGGAGGGATCTTGAAGCTGCGTTTACCAAATATTAAGAAAATGTCCATCATCCGTATCAAAGGGTGGGGTGGGGATTGGTGAGTGAATCTGATTCCTTTTCCTGAGGCTGAATCTCTCGTGAGTGCTGGCCGCCCCTCCCCCCATTTCTTGGGTGTAGACAGTGACTGGGCCCAGGCCTCTTCCGGCTCCAGTAGCCCCCGGGGCGATTCTGGCAATTCAGCCAGAGGAAGCCTGGCCCTCGCCTCCCAGCGTTCCCCCCGCCCCAATGCAATGTCCTCAGTGCCCGGGCGTCTGCCCGCCCTCTGCCGCCCTAGCTAGGTGTCCTCTCTCTGTCCCAGTCGGTTTCCTAGCCCTCACAGGACGCTGGCCTGAGGAGCCTCGGTCCACCGAAGGCCCACGGCCCTTTGCTGTTGTAGGCGCCTTTCCCCAATATCCCCCACCTCTCGCCAGCCTCCCCTCCGGGGAAGTGGGAGCGGCCGAGAACTGGCCAGGTGGATGGGTGGAGCCGGCCGCGCCGAGGATGCTGCCGGGGTGGCCTCAGGATTAAATAACAACGGGGCTCTTGAGCCGCAGAGGAAATGGAAATGGCTGGGGATCCTTTCTTTGCTGTTAATGATGGTGGCGTTGGGGGGCGGGGGTGAGGATCTGCTGAAGCCGGTGAAAAGAAAAGACCCCGCCATTAGGCCTGACTCCAGGAAGGCGGAGAGCCCTCGCGGCAGGCCTTGCTCCTCCCTGGAACGGAGGAGCCTGTAGCCTCCGGGAAGTCCGGGGCAGGGGGTGGCTTTGATGCGTAGATTAGAGCAGAGGCTTGGCCCTGAGTCCCTTGTAACGTCTGTCTTGCCGCTGTTCTGGCCTCACGGGGAGATGGTGTGGCAGACTTTTTCTTCCTACGCCACTATAGGATTGTGCTTGGCTGTTGTCAGAGGAACCAATGAAAGGCTCCCAGCCTAGGGCTGAAGTCTGGCCTAGGGCTGGGACTGGGACTGGGACTCTAGACAGGCAGCCCAAGGTCACCGAGTCCTAGTCTAAAATGTCTTCTCACCGTTCGGACTCACCTCTCCGTGTACTTACCCAGCTCCTGAGGACAGAGCAGACTCCCCTAGGGAACCTCAGCCTTCCTTTCAGGGGCGAGACTTCTCTCTAAGAGCAAGAGAACTCTTGGCCAGAACAATGGGTGCAGCTGTCCAGGACTTCCCTGTAAGGGTGTTGAAGTTCAGTTTCGCTCTCTCTGTCAGCTGTAGAAACTGAGGCCAAACTGCACCGGGAAGAGCTAGTAAATTGTAGCACAGATTTTCTAGATCTTTGCAACCTGGCTCTACTTTGCTACCAACCCTTCTCAGCATCACAGACCTAAAATCCTGTTTCTGGCATGCCAGTTAAGCATTTCAAACAATGAAAGTTGAAGCAGTAATTTTCCAGCTGGTGCTCACCCATGGCCCTTGCTGAAACAATTAGAAGGATGGGAATAGATAAATCTTAAATCTATGGCAGAAAAGGAGGATTGGAGGAGCGGGGGGGGGGGGGTTTGCTGTCCTGTTTTTCTTTATTAGAGAAACGCAAGAGACAGACAGGATTACATTTCATAGTCTTTCTCAGCTTCCCTGAAAGAGAATTCAAGGAGACCCCAGTCTGTTGAGGAGAAGGAGGAGCTCCCAGTCTTGAGCTGGGAGGGGCCTCTGATGCTTATTTAAGTACAGCGAGATTCAGAATGTCTAGGAGGGCTCTGGAGGTCGTATTCTGGTTGTGCTTGGAACGTAAGCTGAGGAATGGTTTGGAGCAGCAGTTATGAAAAATTCATTCATTCATTCATACATTCATTCCTTGATCAATTCTGTAGTGGGGCCTGCCCTGACTCCTGAGACTCAGTGGTGAGGGACAGACAGCCCTCCCTGCCCTTGCGAAGCGCACAGTGTTTTGAAAAGACAGACTGCAACATGAGGTTATAAGTGCTAGGAGGGAAATGAGCTTTCTCTGGGGTATGTTGCTTGCCGGGGAGGTGGGGGATGGTGGAAGGAGCTGATTCTGATTTGGTCATCAGGGAATGCCTCTGGGAGGGCGGCTTCTAGTTGTGAGTTGAGACCTGAAGACTGAGAAGTGAATCTGAGGGAGGACTGGAGAAACATCTCAGGCAGAGGGAGCATGGGTGGAGGCCATGTGTGGGAAAAGCCTGGCATATTGGAGGCACTGACAGAAGGCCTCTGTGGCCACAGCTTTATGAGCAAGTTTGAAGTGAGCCTGGTGAGGAATTCAGATGTCATCCTATTAAGGATTTTAAGCAAGGTCTGACACATTCTGATTTGTGTTTTAAACCTCTCCAGCAGCCCTGGGGCCACAATTTAGGGGGTGAGGGGACAGAATGAAAGGTGGTTGGGGAATGCAAAGCATTTGCTCCATTGCAGGGTGAAGACATATTCCTTCTTTAGGGTTGGGTGGCCGGTAGGCCTGTGCTGGATTTATTTTTCTATTTCATCTGATTCTGTTCATTCCAAAGCTACTCTATGTCCTCCCCAGGTATAACTTTTCTGCTAGAGGCACATCCTAACAACTTTGCATTCCTGCCAGGGCTAATGACAATCTTTTATCCTGACTCCAATAAAACATCCTCACTCCCGTCAGATTGTGGCCAGGGGAGTAGAGTAGGTCCAGTTCTGAGCTTTGGTCTTTTATTAATCCCCTAGCCTTGCTAGGACCTGGAAGATGAGTTAGTGTGATTGAGGAGAGGCAGGAATTCCAATTCAATGACAGTCACTTCTGGAGCACTTACTGTGTGCCAGTCCTATGTGCAGCATGTTTTCATATGTAAAATTTTTTCAAAAAGCTGGGTCTTGATTTTGTCACCTCTCTTTTGCAGAGCAGAAGTTCAAGCCTCCATTTTAAAATTTTATTCCACAAAAAATTGTTATTTTTTTGTGTGTTATTTTTGTGACACACTTCTCGTGTCCGGCATAGTGCCAGCTGTTAACAGTTATAGTGAGAAAAGGGACAGATACAAATTTTGCTCTTATAGGGCTTACAGTCAGTGGTGATGCCACAGGGAGGGCATGGAGAGATGAGGATGGCATGTGCTTTCTTCCTGCAGTCTCCATCAGAACCCCCATTCATTTGTGTGTGTTCAATGGACATTTCTCAACCTTAGTAAGTGTTAAGCAATGGAAGCAAAGGCCCCCCTACCCAAACAGATTATCTTCTTCGACCTATGTAGAAATTCTGGACTGCTACCATTTATAGTCAAGTTTGGGAGATAGACATTAAACAAATAATTGATCAAAGAATCACTTAATTACAGTTAACATCAGCAGTGCATACAAAGTACAGAGAGCAAAGGAGGGGAGCACAGCCTGAGGCCCTCAAGAAAGTTCCCCAGAGCTCAGATCTGTAGAATACAGACTCAGCCAGACTAAGCTCAGTGGTAGAAGGCCCAGAACCAGGAAAGACCCTTGAGGACCCTAGTCTTTTGAGGAAGAGAGGATGTGTCAGAACAAGAGGTTAGAACTCTGTCCTGGCACTACCTCCTAAGCTTTCTGGTTCAGCGTTTCAGCTGTTTCAGCTTTGGGGCTGAACAGCTTGAAAGACAGATGGACAGGCACTGCCCACAGATTGCTAGGGTTAAATCCTGCCCTTACATGCTCCATAGTCTCAAGTTATTCAGACTTTATGTGCCTCAGTTTCCCCATCTATAATATGAAAACTGATAGTAGTACTTACCACAAAGAGCGGAGCTTGAATGCGGTATTGAACATAAGGCACTTAGAACAGTGCCTGAGCCAGGCATGATAGCTCATGCCTGTAATCCCAGTGCTTTGGGTGGCAGGAGGATCACCTGAGCCAAGGAGTTCAAGACCAGCCTGGGCAGCTTAAGGAGACCCCCCAACTCTACAGAAAAAAAAAAAAGCAAAAACAAAGCTGGGTGTAGTGGTACATGCCTGTGGTCCCAGCTACTCAGGAGGCTAAGGTGGGAGGATAGCTTGAGCCAGGGATATTGGGGCTGCAGTAAGCCGTGACTGAACTAATACATATTAGATGATTATTCAACATATACAGCTGTTCTGATGTAAATAATTAGAATTTCAAGAGAAGCTCATTTATCTGGGTGCATCAAGAACTCAGAGAAAAGCAATCTAAAAAAAATTTTAAAGTCTTTACTAACAAAGTTAAAACAATTATACTGCAGTTGTCATCAATATTTTAACTAGAACAGTTTTTGCAGGACAAAAGCATTTTGAGGTTGGGCACGATGGCTCATGCTTGTAATCCCAACACACTGGGAGGCTGAGGCTGGCAGATTGCTTGAGTCCAGGAGTCCAAGAACAGCCTGGGCAACATGGTGAAACTCTGTCTCTGCTAAAAATACAAAAAGTTAGTCAGGCATGGTGGCGCATGCCTGTAGTCCCAGGTACTTGGGAGGTGGAGGTGGGAGAATCACCTGAGCGTGGGAAGTCGAGGCTGCAGTGAGCCAAGATGGCACCACTGCACTCCAGCCTGGGTGACAGAGTGAGATCCTGTCTCAAAAAACAAGAAAAAAAAAAAGTTTTTAATTGTGTAGTTGGCTACCTTAAATAGTTGACCAAAGGGTTGATTTTAACCAAGACCAATATATGTTTGAAGAGTTTCAGTGGTAGCAGGTAGTGTGATATAATGCTGAATGTGTATGCTGTTGGTTCTCTTGAATCTCTATAAGGGGGGGACATGTTAAACACTTGGTGACTTGGCATAATTCTTAATCTCTTCAAGCCTTGACTGTAGGAAGGGAATATACATAGCATCTACTTAGAGGGTTGCCGTAAGCACTAAATGGCATGATGCTTTTCAAGTAACTTAGCTCAGAGCCAGGTGCGTAGCTATTTTTGTGGTCTTCTAGTTGTTTTGTGTAACAGGGAAATTTTAAAGATTTGAACTTGGCTATGGTAACACAGGTCACTAGTTTCCTTTTCCCTGCCCTTCCTCCAAGACCCCTGGTTTTCACTCATGAATTTCTATGGCACAGTTCAAATTTGCATTTGTTGAAATTCACATTTAAATGCAAGCACACTGTCCATTTCAGATGTGAGAGCTAAATCCAGAACAGCCATTGTGAGCAGTGAATATGAAGAATAAAACAAAACAAAACAAAAAAACCCCATAACCCATCAGTGGCCAAGAGTAACCCCCTTAGTCCTTGCTTGCAAATCACAGAAATTCCCTAGTAACCTTGAACACTCAGATGTGTCAGTGGTTGGCAAACTCTGGCTTTGGGAACTCCATAAACGGACTTGGCCCAGGGTACTGCCACTTAGTTTGTTTAGAGATCTTAGGCAAGTTACTGATCACTTAGAGCCTCAGTCTTGTTTATATAATGGGCATGATGATTCCAACCCATAAGGTGGTTCAGTAAACACTTCATAAATGTCTGTGTCCTTTATATAAAAGAGTGGGACCCTCAGGAGAAGCACAGGGATAAGGAATGCCCATCCGGACTTATCTAGATCAGCGACTTTCTGGAGGCCTGATCTTGGCTTTCACACTGCATGGGAGAGATGGGGGCTGGGCCTCTTTCTGACTTGACATTTGTGTTTTGGGCCATCTTTACTACTCTGGCCTCCATTCATGCCACTTCATTTGGTCATTCATTCATTCAACCAATATTTAAGCCCCTTCTAGATACCAGGCACCATGCTAGACCCCAAGGACATAGCAATGAATGAGTTAGAGGAATCCCTTGCTCTCAAATAGCTTAGTCTAATGAGGGGAGCATATAAAATTTAAACATCCACTGGGCGCGGTGGCTCACGCCTGTAATCCCAGCACTTTGGGAGGCAAAGGTGGGCGGATCACCTGAGGTCAGAAGTTTGACATCAGCCTGACCAAACCTTGAGTCACAACTCATGGGATGAATCTCCGTTTGTGTAGTGATTAAGCGTGCAAGTCTTGGAGTCAGCTAGGCTTGGATTAGATTCTCACTCATCTCTACCTATCTACTACCTCTGTGACTTCAGGCAAGTCACCTAATGTCACTAAGCTTCAGGTCCTTTATCAAATAGTGTAAATATGGGAGCGCTCATCTCATTGGGTCTTCAACCCATTCCTTTGTTTGAGAATGTTTATGGAACATCTACTGGACTCTGTTTTGGGCACTGAGAATTCAGAAGTGAATAAGACAGATAAGGCTTTGCTCTCATGGAATGTACATTCTATTTAGGGGAGAGGGATGGTAGTTAAACAAATAATTAAGATCATTTCAGATAGTGATACATGCTCTGGAGGTATCAGGGGGCTGTGGTCAAGCAATGAGGTGAGGGTGGTAGGGAAATCAGGGAGGTGATGGCTGAGCTGAGACTCAAATGAAGGAACAGTGCTTTACACAGAAGGGCTAGCTGGTGCAAGGGCCTGAGGCAGAAACAAGCCTGGTATATGTAAGGAGCAGAAGGAAGGTTGATTTTGCTGGAGCGAACTAGCCAAGGGAGAGGGCTGTTTGAGAAACGCAGTAGAAGAGCCAGGTCATAAGGGACTTGAAGGCCGTGGTTAATAGTTTGCATTTTAAGATCGATGAAAAATCACTGAACGGTTTTAGGCAGGGGACCAATATGAGCTGATTTCCACAAAGATTTAAAAGAGATTATATATATATATAAATATAAAATCGAGAACTTAGCACAGAGTCTGGCACAGAGTGATGTTGAGTATATGTTAGTTGCTGCTGTTATTATTGTTTTTTATTGTTTTTTGTTTTTTGAGACTGAGTCTTGCTCTGTCGCCCAGGCTGGAGTGCAGTCACTACAACACCGCCTCACTGGTTCAAGCGATTCTCCCACCTCAGCCTCCGGAGTAGTTGGGACTATAGGCGCGTGCTACCACACACACTCAGCTAATTTCTTGTATTTTTAGTAGAAATGGGGTATCACCATGTTAACCAGGATGGTCTCGATTTCCTGACCTCGTGATCCGCCTGCCTCGGCCCCCCAGAATGCTGGGATTACAGACGTGAGCCACCATGCCCAGCTTACTGCTAATATTGTTATTATCGGTGCCTTTAAAGAGCCTAAAAATCTTCATCCTCTTTGAGGATAGGAAGCCAAGGCATAGTCATTACCATCCACGTGTAAAGCCAATCAAATCAGAGAACAGGATGCAGATTTTGTTAATCAAAGGAAATGCTTTTGGTCCTTTTCCCAAGTGTGAATTTTAAAGCTGAGGGTTTCTCTATGGTAGCAATCATCTGGAACCAACTAAACTCCTTCAGCCCCACTTTGCCAAAATGCCTGGAACTCAGTCACTTAGGTGCCATTGCCTATGGCCCCAGCCACCATTTAGGATCCTTGAAAAGGCTCCTGATTGATTGTTCAATCCAGCTGCTGTTGCTCTGGGTCTGATGGGCCCAGATGGGGAGGGGCTCCCTGTCCTCCGCTTTGAGTGCCCACCAGGTTTGCTGGGACGCCTGGCGAACCTTCCATCGCTGACTTGGAGGTTCTCCCACCATGTTCATGTCATGAAAAGCCCAGGGGCTGTTTTTATGTTTCAGAGAGGCTCTTGAAGGAAGCTGCCCTTAATTCTCTCTGACCCAGAGCAATAGAAAGTGAATAATATGTGGGCACAGTGGCTCACACCTGCAATCACAGAACTTTGCGAGGCCTAGGTGAGAAGATCGCTTAAGCCCAGGGGTTCAAAACCAGCCTGGACAACATAGCAAGACCTTGTCTCTACAAAATAAATAATGCGAATGAATGAATGCAAGCTGTGTAATGAAACTGGGATAAGCTTCTTGGAGTATATAGTATTTGTTTCGGGACAAAGTGCTTTACACCTGGTGAGGATTTTTCATTCCTTCATTCATCAGTATTTACTGAGCTTCTGCTAGGTGCCAGCCACTTTATAGCAGTGAGCAAAAAGGGTGCCATTCTCACCCTCATGGAGCTTCCAATCTAGTGGGACATACACGCGTCAAATAATTGCACAAATATGGTCAGGTGTGGTGGTTCACATCTCTAACCCTAGCACTTTGGCAACATAGCAAGACCTCATCTCTACAAAAAATTAAAAATTAGCCAGGCGTGGTGGTGTGCGCCTGTAGTCCCACCTACTTGGGAGGCTGAAGCAGGAGGATCCCTTGAGCCCAGGAGTTCAGGGCTGCGGTGAACCATGATTGTGCTACTGCACTCCAGCCTGGGTGACAGAACAGGATCTTGTCTCTAAAAAAAAGAAAAATTAATTGCATAAATATAAGTAGAAAATGACAACAACAATAAGTCTTCTGTAGGAGAGGCAGTAATGTTCTAAAGGTATATAATGAGGACAGGGTTGGAAAAGTTTCTCTAGTAAGTGACATTTCAGCTCAGAGCTAAAAGATGAGTGGTGTTAAGTGGGGTTTGGAGGGTGGAGTGAGAAGTATTCCAGGCAGAAGACAGCATATGCAAAGGTCTTGAGGCTGGAGGGATCATGGTGAATGCAAGGAAATGCAAAATCACCAGTGTGACTACAGGACTGAAAATGAGGTGGACCCTAGTCCCAGGAGGAGCTAGAAATATGGGGGACAGGGCCCATGCTGAGGATACATCACGAAAGGCTTTGGAGGCTCTCTCAAGGATCTGCACTTTTATGCTTCTCGAGGAAAATGGGATGCTATTAAAGGACTTGAAGCTGTGGATATGTGTGTAAGTATTTGTGTTAGGGGATGACAAGATCTAATTTGCATTTTGAAAAGCTCATTCTGGCCACAGAGTGAAGAATGGCTTGCAAGGACCGCAATGGGTTCTGGTAATTGCCCATCCACATGCTGCCCCTTCAGTTCTAGGAGTGATAGTGGAACCCTATTGTTCCTGGTTCCAGGGTGCTCCACCATCCCTGTAGTTTCCCTACACTCTGCGAAGTATGTCTATTATGTTTGCAAATAGTTTCTTTTTTTTTTTTTTTTTTTTTTTGGAGACGGAGTCTTGCTCTGTAGCCCGGGCTGGAGTGCAGTGGCCGGATCTCAGCTCACTGCAAGCTCCGCCTCCCGGGTTTACGCCATTCTCCTGCCTCAGCCTCCCGAGTAGCTGGGACTACAGGCGCTGCCACCTCGCCCGGCTAGTTTTTTGTATTTTTAGTAGAGACGGGGTTTCACGGTGTTAGCCAGGATGGTCTCGATCTCCTGACCTCGTGATCCGCCCGTCTCGGCCTCCCAAAGTGCTGGGATTACAGGCTTGAGCCACCGCGCCCGGCCGCAAATAGTTTCTTTATCAAATGACCTCTCCTCAAATGACTACATTTGTTCTGCTTGACTTTATGGAGAAATTATATAGGCTGGAAAAAGCAAGAGGAAAGTTTAGCAGTCATTTACCCTAACTCCTTTGTTTTGCTTGTGATACACATGTATTACTGGATTTTGTTTCCTAGCAAGTCGGACAAGCTTTGTCTTTTCACTATTTTCACTACAGTGGAGTACATTTCAGTTTGCTTGTATTAATATGAGTATTGAAAATTATCACACTAGTCAGATTTCTTTCTACTCTTTGTCGTGGTTTTTATTTTTGTGTTTCTTTCTACTTTCCTGTCTTATGGATTGGGCTTTTTTTTTTTTTTTTAATCATCTCTTTTTTTCCCATTGCCTAGGAAGTTACAGTCTCTCCATCTCTTCTTTTAGTGGATCCTCTAGATATTTAAAAGTTAATCATAGGCCGGGCGTGGTGGTGGCTCATACCTGTAATCCCAGCACTTTATGAGGCAGAGGTGGGTAGATCACTTGAGGTCAAGAGTTCGAGACCAGCCTGGCCAACCTGGTGAAACCCCGTCTCTACTAAAAATACAAAAATTAGCCGGGTGTGTTGGCAGGTGCCTGTAGTCACAGCTACTTGGGAGGCTGAGGCAGGAAAATTGCTTCAACCTGGGAAGCAGAGGTTGCAGTGAGCCCAGATCATGCTGCTGTACTTCAGCCTGGGTGACAGAGACCCTGTCTGGAAAAAAAAAAAAAAAATCAATCACAGTTTCTATCCTCCTAAAGAATACAAGGACCTGGCCGGGCGCGGTGGCTCAAGCCTGTAATCCCATTACTTTGGGAGGCCGAGATGGGCGGATCACGAGGTCAGGAGATCGAGACCATCCTGGCTAACACCGTGAAACCCCGTCTCTACTAAAAATACAAAAAACTAGCCAGGCGAGGTGGCGGGCGCCTGTAGTCCCAGCTACTCGGGAGGCTGAGGCAGGAGAATGGCGCAAACCCGGGAGGCGGAGCTTGCAGTGAGCTGAGATCCGGCCACTGCACTCCAGCCCGGGCTACAGAGCAAGACTCTGTCTCAAAAAAATTAAAAAAAAATAAATAAATAAAAATAAAAATAGAATACAAGGACCTGGCCAGGTGCAGTGGCTCATGCCTGTAATCCTAGCACTTTGGGAGGCCATCCAGGAGGGAGATCACCTGAGGTCAGGAGTTCAAGACCAGCCTGGCCAACATGTTGAAACCCCGTCTCTACTAAAACTACAAAAATTAGCTGGGTGTGGTGGCACGTGCCTGTAATCCCAGCTACTTGGGAAGCTGAGTCAGGAGAATGGCTTGAACCCAGGAGCCTGAGGTTACAGTGAGCTGAGATCATACCCCTACACTCCAACCTGAGTGACAGAGCAAGACTCCATCCCCACCACTGCCAAAAAAAAAAAAAAAAAAAAACCTGAATACAAGGACCTTAAATTGCATTAACTTCAATCTCTGCTGTCTCCCTTTACCTCAACACATACACGTTTATATTCTGTAGTCCGGTGTTTTCATTCTTTTTTTTTCTTCCCTCAAGCCAGATTAGACAGTATTAGTGTTTCTTTATACAGTCAGATTGTTACTCACATTTACTCACAGAGCTTCCAATCTCTTTTTTCACTGTTCCTTGTTATAAGAGCATATATCTAAGACTGACATCCTTCTGCCTGAAATTCATTGTTTAGAATTTCCTTTAGTAAGAGTCTGTTGGTAGTAAATTCTATCAGTTTTTATTGGGTTGAAAATGACTTTATTTCATCTTCATATTTGAATTCTTGAATAGAATTCTTGGTCGCTAGTTGTTTTGTTTCAGCACAATGAGGAAAATACCGCTCTGCTGAATTCCAGCTTCCATTGTGCCTGCTAAGAAGTATGTAGTGAGTCTAATTGTATCTTTTTAAAAATTGATCTGGGCTGGGCACGGTGGTTCACGCCTGTAATCCCAGCACTTTGGGAGGCTGAGGTAGGAGGATTGCTTGGGTCCAGGAGTTTGAGACCAGCCTGGACGACATGATGAAAGCCCATCTCTACAAAAAATACCAAAATTAGCCAGGTTGTAGTGGCTCTTGTCTGTAGTCCCAGCTACTCAGGAGGCTGAGGCAGAAAGGATCGCTTGAGCCCAGGAGGTGGAGGTTGCAGTAAGCTGAGATCACACCACGACACTCTAGCCTGCGTGACCGAGTGAGACCCCATCTCAAAAAATAAAATAAAATAAAAATAAAAATTCATCTGGGCTAGGCACAGTGGCACACGGCTGTAATCCCAGCACTTTGGGAGGCCAAGGCAGGACTGCTTGAGCCTAGGAGTTCCAACCAACCTGGACAGCATATCAAGACCCTGTTTCTACAAAAAATAAAAATTGACTAGGCATAGTGGGATGCATCTGTGGTCCCAACTACTCAAGAGGCTGAGGTGGGCCAGGCACGGTGGCTCACGCCTGTAATCCCAGAACATTGGGAGGCCAAGGTGGGCGGATCACCAGAGGTCAGGAGTTCGAGACCAGCCTGGCCAACATGAAACCCCGTCTCTACTAAAAATATAAAAATTAGCTGGGCATGGTGGTGGGCACCTGTAATCCCAGCTACTCGGGAAGCTGAGGCAGGGGAATCACTTGAACCTAGGAGGCAGAGATTGCAGTGAGCCGAGATCATGCCAGTGCACTCCAGCCTGGGCAATAGAACCAGACTCCATCCAGAAAAAAAAAAAGAGGCTGAGGTGGGAGGATTCCTTGAGCCCAGGAGTTTGAGGCTACAGTGAGCTGTGATCCCATCACTGCAGTCCAGCCTGAGGGACAAAGCAAGATCTTATCTTAAAAAAAAAAAAAGTGATGTGCATTTGTCACAGGCCCTCTGCTGCTTCACTGTAATATATCTAGATGTGAATTTATTTTTCTTTATCCTTCTTGGAATTTCTGGACCCAGAGTTTGGTGTTTTACAACAATTTGGAAAAATTATCAAGGCCATAACTAGTGCGAACCTAGGGCACAAAATTTAAGGATGTGCTCATTATGGAGCTTGTGTAAATATAAGGTTGGACCTGAGAGTGAGTGTCTACATTAAATTTAGTAGTCTACACATATCACTTATCTCACTCTAGCCTCTGTCCTATTCTATATAAATACTTCCTCTTCCTTATTGTTTTCTTTATTAAATACAAGTATGTATTGGAACCTATCATTTTCCAATGTCACATATGTTGCTCTTTGTATTTTTTAAATCTCTTTGTGTCTCTGGGTCACATTCTAGATTTCTGCAGATCCATCTTCCAGTAAATGAATTCTGCCTTTAACAGTATTTAGGCTGGGCCTGGTGGCTCACCCTGTAAGCCCAGCACTTTGGGAAGCTGAGGCAGGAGGATTGCTTGAGCCCAGGGGTTCAAGACCAGCTTGAGCAACATAGCGAGAACCCCATCTCTACAAAAAATTTAAAAATTAACTGGTCATGGTGGCATGCAGCTGTGGTTCCAGCTACTCAGGAGGCTGAGATGGGAGGATTGCTTGAGCCTGGGAGGTAAGGCTGCAGTGAGTCATGGTCACACCACTGCACTCCAGCCTGGGCAACAGAGTAAGACCTTGTCTCAAAAAACCAAAAACAAAAAGTGTTTAGTCTGTTAGTCTGCTATTTAAACCACCGTACATTTTTTTGTTTTGTTTTGTTTTTTCCAATTTGGCTTAGTTATTTTACAGCGTTTTGCTCCTGTCTCATTTATTTAAGCCTCACATTTACTTCTTGAAATATAGTAAATATACCTATTTATATTCTGTGCTTGATCATTTCTATATCTCATATTTTTGTGGGTCTGATGATGCTGTCTGTTGTTTCTGCTGGTTCTCACTCACACTGCCTTATTTCGTGTGTGTTTTGTGATTTTAACTTTAGGCTCAAGTTTCCTGAAACTTTGTGGGCATTTCTTTGAGCTATGGGTTGAAATTGTAGTCCTTCAGTGATCTTGGCTCACCGCAACCTCCACCTTCCAGGTTCAAGCGATTCGCCTGCCTCAGCCTCCTGAGTAGCTGCAATTACAGGGGTGTGCCACCACGTCTGACTAATTTTTTTTTTTTTTTTTTTTTGAGACAGATTCTTGCTCTGTCACCCAGGCTATAGTGCAATGGCGTAATTTCAGCTCACTGCAACCTCCGCTTCCCAAGTTTAAGCGATCCTCCTGCCTCAGCCTCCCAAGTAGCTGGGATTACAGGCCAGTGCCATCACGCCCAGCTAATTTTTGTATTTTTAGTAAAGACGGGGTTTCACCATGTTGTCCAGGCTGGTCTCAAACTCCTGACCTCGTGGTCCACCTGCCTCAGCCTCCCAAAGTGCTCGGATTATAGGCATGACCCACTGTAATTTTTGTATTTTTAGTAGAGACAGGGTTTCACCACGTTGGCCAGGCTGGTCTCGAACTCCTGACCTCAAGTGATATGCCCAACTTGGCCTATATTTACTTTTAACATCTATATTTACTGGGGTTTATTCCTATTAGGAACTCCTTCTAGCCACAGTGGCTTACACCTGTAATCCCAGCACTTTGGGAAGCCTGAGGTAGGAGGATTGCTTGAGCCCAGTACTTCATGACCAGCCTGGGCAGCAGAGCTCCTTGTGCAACAAACTTTATCTCCTGTCCCCCTCACCTCCTATGTTAATCAAAATGGAAGCTTCAAGTCATCAAGTTGTAGCAAATGTCCTCAATCTAAAGCTGTCTTGTGCATTCACCTATGTTTCAGAATTCCCTTTTTCATTTATTTTGTTGGCCTCTGAATATTCCTTACATTTTTTTGCCAGTTCAGCAATGCATTTTTGGGGAAAAAAAAAAAAAAGATATTTCAATGTTTGTTTGTGTGTGTGTTTTTTTAATCAGAAGGCCATCTGATAGTATGGCCAGCATACTATCAGAAACTGAACAAATTCCTTTACATTTTTGCAGAGAGAAAGAGGAGTAGAATGATGTAGTATGAGTTTTGAGGCCGGGCATGGTGGCTCACGCCTGTAATCCCAGCACTTTGGGAGGCTGAGGCAGGCAGATCACCTGAGATCAGGAGTTCAAGACCAGCCTGCCAACTGGGCGAAACCCCGTCTCTACTAAAAATACAAAAATTAGCTGGGCGTGGTGGCACGCACCTGTAATCCCAGCTACTTGGGAGGCTGAGGCAGGAGAATCTCTTGAACCTGGGAGGCGGAGGTTGCAGTGAGCTGAGATCATGCCACTGCACTTCAGCCTGGACGACAGAGTGAGACTCCGTCTCAAAAAAAAAAAAAACTTTTGAGGCTAGGTCATACTGGGTTCAAATCCACATTTAATACTAGGGCTGCCATAACAAAATACCACAGGCTGGGTGGCTTAAACACCAGAAATGTATTTTCTCTCAATTCTGGAGGCAAGAAGTCTGAGATGAAGGTGTTGACAGGATTGGTGTCTTCTGAGACTGCGCTTCTTGGCTTGGGAGATGGCTGTCTTCTTCCTGTGTCTTCACATGGACTCCCCTTGCTCTGTGTCCTAATTTCCTCTTGTTCCTATTAGGACACTAGTCATACTGGGTTATGGCTCACCCTGGTGACCTCATTTTTACATAGTTACTTCTTTAAAGATCTATCTCCAAATATGGTCCTATTCTGAGGTGGCAGGGGCTAGAACTTCAACATATGAATTGGGGGGAATGCAGTTCAGCTCATAACAGGAGACAAGAAGCAGAGACTGAGAGGGGAGAAAGGAGGATGATAAAAAAGGGGATCCCGCAGTGGCTCACGCCTGTAATCCCAGCACTTTGGGAGGCTGAGGCGGGTGGATCATAAGGTCAGGAGTTCAAGACTAGCCTGGCCAACATAGTGAAACTCCATCTCTACTAAAAATACAAAAAATTAGCTAGGCGTGCTGGCGGGTGCCTGTAATCCCAGCTGCTCAGGAGGCTGAGGCAGAAGAATTGCTTGAACCAGGGAGGCAGAGGTTGCAGTGGGCTGAGATCATGCCACTGCCTTCCAGCCTGGGCGACATGCAAGACTCTTGTCTCAAAAAAAAAAAAAAAAAAAGTGGAGGAGTCCTCCAGAGAAGCTGAAGGAGGAGAAAGGTGCTAGGAGAGGGACATCAAGTGTTCAACGTTATAGAGAGGTTGTGAGGGGTGAAAATGGAGGAAAGAGGGGCTTAGCAATGGTCACTCCCTGAGAATTACCTATGAGGAAGTCATCTCGGTAGAGGCAGAGGCTAGACCAGCGTGGTGAGGAGCACAGGGGACGCCGAAGTCAAAGTGGGAGATGCTCTGTAGAGGTTCACTGAGTGAATACAATGCACTTCTTTTCCTCACTCCTCTAATATTCCATGGCTCTGGGACTTGGTTTCTCCTTAGAAACTCTGAGGTGAAGGCTGCATTCTAGGACCCTGACCCTGAACTTGTTCATCATATGCAACTGGGTCTTGAGGACGAGCCAGGAAGAATAGAATATCTTTTCTCCTGGGGGCCAGAGAGAGAGAGAGAGAGAAAAGAAGGGGGAGAAGGAGGAGGAGGAGGGAGGCAAAGAAGAAAGCTGAGAGAAAAACAAACCAAACCACATTGTCACTAATCTGCCACAGCCATAAAGAAAAGAGTGGGGTGACATAGGAAGTTAGAGAGGCCTTGGGGGCCATTTTGCAATTTTCCTGTCTGTCCTCCAGAAAGGAAGAGGTTGTTCATTCAGTCATTTATTTAAAAAAAAAAAAATTCTAATTAAGCACCTACTCCTACATCCTAGTTGGATGCTAGGCTAGGCCAGAGGGAAACCTCAGTGAAGCAGATATCAAATATTTATTGACTGCTTATGTAACACCATGTCTTGTGCTAAGCATTTGGTGTACATCCTGCTCTCAAGGACAGTCTAAGATGGGGACTATTGGTGTGGCTTTTATACCAGTGGGGAAATGGGCTAACTGAAGCTTAGGATGGTTCGGAAACTCACTGGAGGCCACAGAGTGATAATAAGCCATGTGGACACAGGCCAGGGGCAACTTTACCAACTCCGTCTTTACCCAGGCCCCTGAGGCTTCTCCCAGGCCACAGTCAGTGGCTGCTTGGAGTTGTGGATGAGTCAGGACGAGCTGGGGATAAGCAGACCCAGTTCCTGCCCGCCCATCCTGTCCTTGGCCTGAGAAAGGACAGGCACTGGGGAGGGATGTGGGCCAGGACAATAGTGCCACGTCACTGCTGATGAGAGGCCTTGTGTTCTCCTCCCAGCCACCGCCTGAAGTCCATTTCAGCTACTGTCCTTGCTGTCACACACCTGTCCCAGCACCACTGAAAACACCTGGGATTGTGTCTCAGGAACCAAAAACGCATTTCCTTCCTTCTCTGGGGTTTCCTCAAGGGTACACTTGAGAGCACAACCGGTTTCTGAAATTCGATTCCCAAATGCCCAGGATTTCCCCTGTGGTTCCAGAGAAAGGGAGATATGTGGCTTCTGTGAACACCTATTGAGTGGAATCATGAGGAAGCAACCAGTGACCTTTCTTCTATTTTGAGATGAGGAGGTAGGTGGCTGTGCTGCTGACCAGTGAGTGAGTCAGTGGACCCAGGCACTGAACAATGTGTATAGGTGGAGAACTCGGGAGGTAGAACCACATTTAAAGAAATGCTTCTGGTCATTCTGGTCTAATTTGGCAATCAAATAATTTTAAAACTGAAGGAGTCCACAGAGATCTGTATACAAGAATGTTTAACGTAATATTTTAGTAGCAACAACCTAAGTGTCCAACTGTAGGGGACGGAGGAAATCAACAATGGCTGATCTCTAAAAAGGAAAGCTACACTGTCATTAAGCAGTGTGTGGTGGATCTATTAGGTGTGGATACAGAAAGGTGTTCAGGACTGATTGTTAAGAGAATAAAGCAAGACACGAAACAGTGCATATGTGTATATGCAGAAGTGTATATATGCTTCTGTGTAGCCATGGGTGATTTTTGGAAATGCACATGAGAAGCCACTAACTTGAATTGGCTTACTTCCAGAGTAGGAATGGGGGTTTGGGTGGGGAGTGAGACATTTACTCTTCACTTTACACTCTTCTGTACTTTAAAATTTTTTAAAGTAATGAGCATCTATTGCTTGTATAATACAATGATAATAATACAGTAGAAGAAAGAAAGGCTTAAGAAGGCTCGCAAACCAAAGGTACCAACACAATTCAGCATAGCATCCAGGAGGGCTGGGGGTAGGAGGAATGATGAAGTGGGGTCCGAGATGAACTTGCATATTGGAAACTGTCCCTAGCCACTGCTTGCAGAACTATACTTTGAACAATCCAGGGTGGTCACAGAGTCAGGGACTGGCAGGAAATCACTGTTTGCAAGGCTGATCAGTGACAGAACGAATAAAACAAAATCAAGGCCAAAGTTCAGCTCCAGAAACAGGGATTGAATTGTCTACTGTAGTAATAGCCAAGGCTGGGTGCCTGGCTCATGCCTGTAATCCCAGCACAGGCATGGGTGGGTGGATGATCTGAGGTCAGGAGTTTAAAGTTGGGGACATCTGCTCAAGGTGTGAGGATCTCCAGGTGTGTGATCTCGGCTCACTGCAACCTCCGCTTCCCAGGTTCAGGTGATACTCCTGACTCAGCCTCCCAAGTAGCTGGGGCTATAGGCGCGTGCCACCATGCCCAGCTAATTTTTTTTTTTTTTGGGATGGAGTCTCGCTCTGTCGCCCAGGCTGGAGTGCAGTGGCCGGATCTCAGCTCACTGCAAGCTCCGCCTCCCGGGTTTACGCCATTCTCCTGCCTCAGCCTTCCGAGTAGCCGGGACTACAGGCGCCCGCCACCTCGCCTGGCTAGTTTTCTTTTTGTATTTTTTAGTAGAGGCGGGGTTTCACCGGGTTAGCCAGGATGGTCTCAATCTCCTGACCTTGGTTTTTTTTTTTTTTTTTTTTTTTTTTTTTTTTTTTTTTTTGAGACGGAGTCTCGCTCTGTAGCCCGGGCTGGAGTGCAGTGGGCGGATCTCAGCTCACTGCAAGCTCCGCCTCCCAGGTTTACGCCATTCTCCTGCCTCAGCCTCCCGAGTAGCTGGGACTACAGGCGCCCGCCACCTCGCCCAGCTAGTTTTTTGTATTTTTTAGTAGAGACGGGGTTTCACGGTGTTCGCCAGGATGGTCTCGATCTCCTGACCTCGTGATCCACCCGTCTCGGCCTCCCAAAGTGCTGGGATTACAGGCTTGAGCCACCGCGCCCGGCTAATTTTTGTATTTTTAGTAGAGACGGTGTTTCACCATGTTGGCCAGGATGGTCTCGATCTCCTGACCTTGTGATCCGCCCACCTCAGCCTCCCAAAGTGCTGGGATTACAGGCATGAGCCACCACGCCTGGTTGATGAATTCAGTTTTCATTCCAAACCTCCCTTCTTCTCAAGATGGTAAAGACTAGAACAAGAATTTATAAGAATTCTTTCTATGCTCCTAATATCAAAGTGACATTTTTCCCCCTAAAGCAATCCTGTTCTCTACCCTAAAGTCTGGAGCATGCACCAACTGGTAAGGGCATTTGTCAAACATTTTGTTATAGATTGTATCTTTTAATAAAAAATAGTATTGTGACCATTCCTCTATTTATTTGTTCTATAAATATTTATTGAGTGGCACTATGGCTGTGAATTTTCAGCTGTCGTGTTCACAATTGAGTGGAGGGCACAGACAAGTTAACAGGTGGTAATGATATGACAAATGAGCACACAACACAACCAGGTGTTGTGCGATCTCCTAGGGGGCATATCCACCTAGCCTTGGAAGGAGAGGTAGCCAGGAAGGGAAGTTTCCCTGATAAGAATAATGAAGTGGGCCAGGCGCGGTGGCTCACGCCTGTAATCCCAGCACTTTGGGAGGCTGAGGCGGGTGGATCATGAGGTCAGGAGATCGAGACTGTCCTGGCTAACACGGTGAAACCCTGTCTCTACTAAAAATATAAAAAAATTAGCCGGGCATGGTGGGCGCCTGTAGTCCCAGCTACTCAGGAGGCTGAGGCAGGAGAATGGTGTGAACCCAGGAGGCAGAGTTTGCAGTGAGTGGAGGTCGCACCACTGCACTCCAGCCTGGGCAACAGAGCAAGACTCCATCTCAAAAAAAAAAAAAAAGAATAATGAAGTGTTAGCTATACAGGTGCAAGGGTGAGGATGGGGATATGTGTTCAATTGCCAAAACAAAACAAAACAAAACCAAAAAAAAAAACCTTTGTAGTTTAAAGACCTGGACACTGGAGAGGCCTAGGTTTATTGAGGAGCAGAAGTGGTGTCAAGGAACAATTTATAATCTAGAGGTTGGGAATGGTAGGGGACAGTGGTTGATTAATGGGTGCAAGTATATACTTGGAAGAAATAAGACCTGGTGTTCAATAGATTAGTAGGATAACTATAGCTAACATCAACCAATTGTACATTCCGAAATAGCTAGAAGAAAATAATCGAATGTTCTAAGCATAAAGAAAATATCAGTATTTAAGATGATGGATATCCCAATTACCCTGACCTGATTATATGAATACATGAAATTATCACATGTACCCTGAAAATATGTACATTTATTAATGTAGTAACAACAAAAAAATGAAGCTAAAAAAAATCTAGAATTTTATACCTAGCAAAACAATCAGAATATGAGAACAGGCAGGGCGCAGTGGCTCACATCTGTAATCTCAGCACTTTGGGAGGCCAAGGCAGGCAGATCACCTGAGGTCAGGAGTTCGAGACCAGCCTGGCCAACATGGTGAAACCCCCATCTCCACTAAAAATACAAAAATTAGCTGGGTGTGGTGATGCGTCCCTATAATCCCAGCTACTCGGAAGGCTGAGGCAGGAGAATTGCTTGAACCCAGGGGGCGAAGGTTGCAGTGAGCCGATAATTACTTCTACTTCTGTGTATCTCTTTCCAGGAAGCTAGTAGAAGATTTGTACCAACAAAACCAAGGAGTAAACAACTTGAGAATAACTGTGAGCTCAGGTAGGCAAGGGCTGGATCAAAAGTATTGTATAGGCACAGTAAGGAGTTTGAACTCCATCAAATGCCAAAATTACGAAAGTCATAATAGAATGATAGGCCGGGCACGGTGGCTCAAGCCTGTAATCCCAGTACTTTGGGAGGCCGAGACGGCGGATCACAAGGTCAGGAGATCAAGACCATCCTGGCTAACCCGGTGAAACCCCATCTCTACTAAAAAATACAAAAAACTAGCCGGGCGAGGTGGCGGGGGCCTATAGTCCCAGCTACTCGGGAGGCTGAGGCAGGAGAATGGCATAAACCCAGGAGGCGGAGCTTGCAGTGAGCTGAGATCCGGCCACTGCACTCCAGCCTGGGCGATAGAGCGAGACTCTGTCTCAAAAAAAAAAAAAAAAATAGAATGATATGCTAGGTCAGGGCCGGGCACGGTGGCTCACACCTGTAATCCTAGCACTTTGGGAGGCCGAGGCGGGTGGATCACCTGAGGTCAGGAGTTCAAGACTAGCCTGACCAACATGGAGAAACCCCATCTCTAATAAAAATACAAAATTAGCTGGACGTGGTGACGCATGCCTGTAATCCCAACTATTTGGGAGGCTGAGGCAGGAGAATTGCTTGAACCCAGGAGGTGGAGGTTGCAGTGAGCCGAGATGGCGCCACTGCACTCCAGCCTGGGCAAAAAGAGCGAAACTCTGTCTGAAAAAAAAAAAAAAAAAAAAAGAATGATATTCTAAAGTTGTGATTTGTTTTCCAACTTTGAATCCTAGGACCCCTTTTGAGCAACATTGTGATTGGCTTCAACCAGAAACAATAGTTTTAATCTCGTTTTCATATTTTGCATTCCTTTAAAATGGTTCTGCTGCTTTTTTAAAAGTCTAGAAGCCACTATACTAGAAAAACCTTAAAATGTGTATAACGCTATTTAAATAGCCTTCTGCAATTTGGCAGGGCCCCCAGAAAATCCTGAGATCAAGAGGTTATAGGAATTTTAAGGTCTATATAAGTGGTCATAGGTTTATGGAAGTTCCTGGAGCAATACACTCGGGGAGGGCTATAATAGGGAGGTGGAATTCTTACTGAATTTCAGCAAGACTCTATTAGTCATTCTTCCTTCAGCGGCAAAGGTGATCCCTAGAACATTTCTATTAGAACAGCTCTGCTTACCACTTAATTACTAAAGCTGCTTTTCCCAGGATTTTCCAGACTGCCAGCAAATACATTTTAGAAATGCAAAATGAGGTGGGGGAAAGACAATATGGCCAACGGTCTTCTTCTGCTAAACGTTGCCACAGCTGGAATAAGGCAATATCTGTTTAAATGTGTGTGTGTGTTTGTGTGTGTGTGTGTGTCCAGTGGGCTCAGAAGAAATTTATGGTTATGTTATATTCTAACAAATCATGGTTGAGGCCAGAGCAGGGATCCAGGTGTTCCCTAAATCTGAAGCCAAAGCCAAAGAAACTTTTTATGGTTTCAGCAGACATTTTCTTTCCAAAATCTGCGTTGTAATCGGTATCTACAAAGATAAAAGATCTGCACACAAACCAAGCTCTAAGTTAATGATGTTTACTGGTTTTGCTGGCCTAAAAGAGGGCATTCTCCAGTTCCTCATCAGCTGGGAGAAAACCTTCCCCCACCCTCTCCTGAGCAAGTGCTTTCCCTCCCCACTAAGCAAGTGAATTTTAAATACCACTCTAAAGTTGTTGGCTGGTGACCTGGAAAATTCCTTTTGCTTTGTTATGCTGTTAATGGTCCATCAGTTTAAACCTTGTATCCCCAGAAAGTTTCCTTCTCTTAACTAGACTGGAGAAGATAGACGCAGAAGTTTAAAAAAGAAAAAAAGAATTGCTGTTTCAAAGGGTTTGAGGAAGATTCAAAGATGGTGTTGGGAAAATTGGATATCCATATGCAGAAAAATGAATGAAAAATAAAACTAGACCCCTATCTTTCACCATACACAAAAATAGATTCAAACTGGATTAAAAACTTAAATGTAAGACCTGAAATTATGAAACTACTAGAAGAAAACAGGGAAAATGCTTCAGATCTGGGCAAAGATTTTCTGGGTAAGACCTCAAAAGCACAGGCAACGAAAGCAAAAAGAGACAAATGGGATCATATCAAACTAAAAAGGTTCTGCACAGCAAGGGCAGTCATGAGTGAAGAGGCAATCTGCAGAATGAGAGAAAATATCTGCAAACTATTCATCTGACAAAGGGTTAGAATCTAGAATATACAAAGTACTTAATAACAAACTAAATAATCAGATTAAAAATGGGCTCATAATCTGAATACATATTTCTCAAAAGAAGACAGACAAATGGCTAACAGGTATCTAAAAAAATGCTTGGCCGGGTGTGGCAGCTCATGCCTGTAATAATCCCAGCACTTTGGGAGGCCGAGGCAGGTGGATCACCTCAGGTCAGGAGTTCAAGACCAGCCTGGCCAACATGGTGAAACCCTGTCGCTACTAAAAATACAAAAATTAGCTAGGTGTGGTGGTGTGCACCTGTAATCCCAGCTACTCGTGAGGCTAAGACAGAGAATCACTTGAACCCAGGAGGCAGTGGCACCAAGATCGTGCCACTGCACTCCAGCCTGGGCAATAGAGCAAGACTCCATATCCAAAAAAGAAAAAAAGCCGGGGTGGCTCACGCCTGTAATCCCAGCACTTTGGGAGGCCAAGGCGGGCAGATCACAAGATCGAGACCATTCTGGCCAACAGAATTTGTATTTTTAGTCTCAACTAAAAAATACAAAAAATTAGCCGGGTGTGCGTGGTGGCATGTGCCTATGGTCTTAGCTACTTGGGAGGCTGAGGCAGGAGAATTCCCTGAACCTGGGAGTTGGTGGCTGCAGTGAGCCGAGATCATACCACCGCAGTCTAGCCTGGCCACAGAGTGAGACTCTGTCTCAATAAAAAAAAATAATAAAGATAAATGCTCAACATCACTAATCATCAGGGAAATGCACATTAAAACCACAATGAAAGCTGGGCGCGGTGGCTTATACCCATAATCCCAGCACTTTGGGAAGCCGAGGTGAGCGGATCACCTGAGGTCAGGAGTTCAAGACCAGCCTGGCCAACATGGCGAAACCCTGTCTCTATTAAAAATACTAAAAATACAAAAATTACCAGGCATGGTGGCAGGTGCCTGTAATCCCAGCTACTTGGGAGGTTGAGGCAGGGACAATTGCTTGAATCTGGGAAGCAGAGGTTGCAGTGGGCCAAGATCTCGCCACTGCACTCCATCCTGGGTGACAGAGCGAGACTCCATCTCAAAAAAATAAAACCACAATGAAATATCTTCTCATCCAGTTCAAGTGACTACTATCAAAAAGATGAAAAACAACAAATGCTGGCAAGGATGAGTAGAAAAGGGAATTCTTATAAACAGTTGGCGGGAATGTAAACTGGTATAGCCATCATAGAGAATGGCATGGAGTTTTCTCAAAAACTACAAATAGAATTACCATGTGATCCAGCAATCTCACTGGAGTATTAATCCAAAGGAAAGGAAATCAGTATGTCAAAAAGACATCTGTACTCCTATGTTAATTGCAGCACTATTCATAATAGCTAAGACATGGAATCAACCTAAGTTTGCATCAAGGACTGAATGGATAAACAAAATGTGGTATAAATAAACAATGGAATACTATTCAGCCATAAAAGAAAGAATGAAATCCTGTCATTTGTGGCAACATGGATAAGTTTGGAGGACATTATGTTAAGTGAAATAAGCCAGGCACAGAATTATAAAAACCACATGTTCTCATTCATATGTGGGAGGTAAAAAAGCTGACTTCATACAAGTGTAGAGTAGAAGAGTGGTTCTTAGAAGTTGGGAAGGGTAGCGGGTAAAGGGAATAGAAAGAGGTTGCTAGAAATAGAAATAGAAAGAGGTTGGTTAATGGATAAAAAAATTACAGCTAGGCCGGGTGTGGTGGCTCATGCCTATAATTCCAGTACTTTGTGAGGCCGAGGTGGGTGGATCACTTGAGGTCAGGTGTTCAAGACCAACCTGACCAAAATGGTGAAAATCCTTCTCTACTAAAAATACAAAAATTAGCTGGGCACTGTGATGGGCGCCTGTAATCCCAGCTACTTGGGAGGCTGAGGCAGGAGAATCACTTGAACCTGGCAGGTGGAGGTTGCAGTGAGCTGAGGTTATGCCACTGCACTCCAACCTGGGTGACAGAGCAAGACTCTGTCTCAAAAAAAAAAAAAAAAAAATTACAGCTAGATGGGAGGAATAAGTCCCAGTGTTCTATAGCACTGTAGGGTGATAACAGTTAACAATTACTTATATATTTTCAAATAGCCAGAAGAGACAATTTTGGATATTCCCAATACAAAGAAATGATAAAAGTTTGAGGTGATGAATATGCTAATTACCCTGATTTGATTATTACACATTGTTTACATATATCAATATATCACACTGTATCTATAAATATGTATAGTTATGTGTCAAAAATAAAATTAAAAAATACAGTGAAGGAAATAGTTCTGTAACTACTGATGCAGAAATATTTAAATTAAGCAAAATAGATTCCTAATTAAATGTATTACAAAGCACAAAATAACTTTCAAGCTCTTTGATTTGCCAAGTTTTGATAAGACTAGAACTTGGAATTCTGAATTGCAGTCTCAATAAGACAACTCTATTTTGTCATAGAAAAAGTAATTGGGGCCGGGCGCGGTGGCTCAAGCCTGTAATCCCAGCACTTTGGGAGGCCGAGACGGGTGGATCACAAGGTCAGGAGATCGAGACCATCCTGGCTAACACAGTGAAACCCCGTCTCTACTAAAAAATACAAAAAACTAGCCGGGCGAGCTGGCGGGCGCCTGTGGTCCCAGCTACTCGGGAGGCTGAGGCAGGAGAATGGCGTGAACCCGGGAGGCGGAGCTTGCAGTGAGCTGAGATCAGGCCACTGCACTCCAGCCTGGGCGACAGAGCGAGACTCCGTCTCAAAAAAAAAAAAAAAAGAAAAAGTAATTGAAACAAGAATAGATAAAGAATAACAGCTTAGCTTTTTAACAGCTTAGTTCTTTCATCTTTGAATACAAAGGCCAAGGAAAATAGTCTACATGTTATTTTCAGGAAAATTTTCTGTATAAATTATTGTTATTGAAGCATTAATTTTCTATTTTATGGTCAGGTTGCATGCCTTGGAAAGGATGTAGTATATGATGAAATTTCCCAAATCATTTGAATGATAATAAAAGTTAAAAAAAAAAAAAAAAGGTGGCCGGGCGCGGTGGCTCAAGCCTGTAATCCCAGCACTTTGGGAGGCCGAGACGGGCGGATCACGAGGTCAGGAGATCGAGACCATCCTGGCTAACACGGTGAAACCCCGTCTCTACTAAAAATACAAAAAACTAGCCGGGCGAGGTGGCGGGCGCCTGTAGTCCCAGCTACTCGGGAGACTGAGGCAGGAGAATGGCATAAACCTGGGAGGCGGAGCTTGCAGTGAGCTGAGATCCGGCCACTGTACTCCAACCTGGGCGGCAGAGCAAGACTCCGTCTCAAAAAAAAAAAAAAAAAAAAAAAAAAAAAAAGGTGACTAGGCTCTGGATGAATGGAAGGAAGGAATTTCATCTGTTTCAGGCTGTACAGCAGCTAGCACTAGGGCATATGTAAGTAGGTAAGTAGGGCCTTATTAAATGATTTTAGATGAAGGTGATAATTTTTTTTTTTTTTTTTTTTTTGAGACTGCGTCTCGCTCTGTCGCCCAGGCTGGAGTGCGGTGGCGTGATCTCAGCTCACTGCAAGCTCCTCCTCCTGGGTTCACGCCATTCTCCTGCCTCATGCTCCCCAGTAGCTGGGACTACAGGCACCTGTCACCACGCCCAGCTAATTTTCTGCATTTTTAGTAGAGACAGGGTTTAACCATGTTAGCCAGGATGGTCTCTATCTCCTGACTTCGTGATCCACCTGCCTCGGCCTCCCAAAGTGCTGGGATTACAGGAGTGAGCCACCGCGCCTGGCCTGAAGGCGATAATTTTTTAATGAAGTAATTGATCAACCATGCGGGATTTTGGTGGACACAGGTCGTCTGGAGGACCTATCATTCTGGAGGCCAAGATTCAGATTTCGGTTTGAGATGTGTAAACTAGTAGGTATGTTAGTGTTCATGAGCCACTTAACTCAGTCATCTTCCTTATTCTCATTTGTAAGATACAGTTTACCACCCTCTTGGATCTTGTTGTTGTTAGTTATATACCACTTACCATGTGTGCCAGGTTCAAAGAGCTAAGGGCTTTTCCTGTATTAGCTAATTTAATTCTCACCAACACCTCTGTAAGTACTATTATTATAACATAATATTATATATTATGATGTTATATATTATATATTATATAATCTTATTATATAATATATTTAATGTTATATACAATTATATATTAATATGCTAACATGTTAATATATTAATATTAATATATTACATACCTATATATTAATATAAATGTATAATTGTATATAACATATATTATATACTTTATATACATATATATGCACACACACACACACACACTTTTTTGTTTTTTTTTTTTTTTTTTTTTTTTTTTTGAGACGGAGTCTCGCTCTGTCGCCAGGGCTGGAGCGCAGTGGCCGGATCTCAGCTCACTGCAAGCTCCGCCTCCCGGGTTTACGCCATTCTCCTGCCTCAGCCTCCTGTGTAGCTGGGACTACAGGCGCCCGCCACCTCGCCCGGCTAGTTTTTTGTATTTTTTAAGTAGAGACGGGGTTTCACCGTGTTCGCCAGGATGGTCTCGATCTCCTGACCTCGTGATCCGCCCGTCTCGGCCTCCCAAAGTGCTGGGATTACAGGCTTGAGCCACCGCGCCCGGCCACTTTTTTGTTTTTTGAGACAGAATCTTGCTCTGTCACCCAGGCTGGAGTGCAATGGTGTGATCTCAGCTCACTGCAACCTCTGCCTTCCGGGTTTGAGCGATTCTCCTGCCTCAGCCTCCCAAGTAGCTGGTGCCTGCCACCATGCCCGGCTATTTTTTGTATTTTTAGTAGAGATGGGGTTTTGCCATGTTGGCCAGGCTGGTCTCCAACTCCTGACCTCAGGTGATCTGCCTGCCTTGGCCTCCCAAAGTGCTGGGATTACAGCCATAAGCCACCATGTCCGGCCTGTATTACATTTATATATATAATATAATTATATATTATTTACATTATATAAGTATTATCTATATTATATAAATATTACATATTATATAGGTAATATTATTCCCATTTCAAAGAAGAAGAAACTGAGGCTTATAGAAAGTAGTGAAGCTAGAAATCCCACATGGAATTTCTCTCTCCTTAGCTCATGCTCTGAACTATGCATTATGCTGTTTATAAACAGCAAAGATCTAAGAAAACATAAATAAAAGGAAGCACAGAGTGGCCAAACAATTCCTCCCTAGAGCATGACATTTCACCTTCCGCCAGTTGCTCGGGTCATATGTTTGCTGAGTTATCAGCTCCTAATTGGAGGGAACAGTTCTGCACATGTTATAAGCAGACCTCCTACCCCTAGGCTTTCAGATTTCTGCAATAAGGTTCTTACCACAAAGCACTATTGTTTTTCTTCAGGGCTTGGACTATCAGATTACATTTCTAAGCTTCCAGAAGAGCAACACATAGACACGGGAAGTCAGAGCCTTTGAACTCAAATGCCATCCCCGTCACCCACCTCCACCACCAGCAGCACCACCGAATGGCACTTTGGACAACTTTTCCCTCTCATGTGAATTTTGTCATTTCTTACATCAATTGGAACCAGCACCTCTCAAATTCATCTTCTAAAACCCAGAAAATTGTGTGGAACACATGAGGACTGAAAGGTGAGTAGGCTGACCAGGTAAGAGCCTACCACTGGAATGGAAGGCTGTGGGAGGGTGAGGGGATGATGGACATCAACCCGGAAGAGCTGAAATATGGCATTACCAGGTATCTACCCTGCTACCCTGCATAGAATTCCCAGGACCCAGGGTGGGTTTTTATGCTTCCCCTTTTAATACTTATTTTTATTATTTGTCAGTAGAAGTGTCTTTATCTTAAAAAATTAATACATGATTGTTGTCAACAATTTAAATAATATGGAGATGAATAGAGAGAAAGTAAAATTATAGATTTAGGCCGGGCACAGTGGCTCATGCCTGTAATCCCAGTACTTTGGGAGGCCGAGGCTGGTGGATCACCTGAGGTCGGGAGTTCCAGACCTGTCTGACCAACATGGAGAAACCCCATCTCTACTAAAAATACAAAATTAGCCGGGCATGGTGGTGCATGCCTGTAATCCCAGCTACTCGGAAGGCTAAGGCAGGAGAATCACTTGAACCCGGAAGGCAGAGGTTGCGATGAGCTGAGATTGCGCCACTGCACTCCAGCCTGCGCAACAAGAGCAAAACCCCGTCTCAAAAAAAAAAAAAAAATTATAGATTTACACTACACACACCCCTTTACGACCCTCCCTCATGCCTCTGCCCAGCCATCACTCCTAACCCTAACCCTTTGGAGTTTATCCTTCCAGATGGTTCTGGTGTGTGTGTGTGTGTGTGTGTGTGTGTGTGTGATTTACAAAAATATCAATGAGAGGACTCTATTCTGCACCTTGTATATTACAAGCATCTTTCTGGTCTAACAGCTCTCTTATTACTGACAGCAGCACAGTGCCCCACTGTAAGAATGCATCATCTTCCTTTTCATCTTTCTTTGCTTTCTCGGATCTTTTAAATTCCTAGGGAACCTGTCCCAGCTCATGCTTATACTCTCCCTTGATCCTCCCTTAAGGAACTGCACAAATGGGAAGGTGGTCAAAGGTGAAAAGGGCATGGGGTGGGCCCTAGAAGGGAGAGTGAGGAGGGTGGGGGAGTGTATGCTATCCTGGTCATTACTGGGGTACACAGGGAGTTATTTTTTCTCCTCACCTTGCCAAATGTTTCCTCTGTCTGGCCAAGGCATACCTTTAACAATTTATGGGAATCATCTCTGAAAACGACCGAGAGGATTAGCACCGAGAAACATAAAAGTCTGTTTTCTTTAAGTTACAATCTCTCTTTCAAGACCTCCAATCTGGACATCTAGGCCAGTCCACTGCCTCTGTCCAAGATGTATGAGCAGCTTGGGCTTATAGCACCCCATGCTCTTCTGTAGGTAGCTACTCTGCCTGATTAACAACATCATTAGGTAGAAATTTGTTCCTTGCCACTGGAAAGGCATTTCAGCTTACAGGATACAGACAAGACCACTTATTACCTGTGTGCCCTTGACCACATTTTGTGTCATCCCTGTACCAAGTTTCCTCATCTGTAAATGGGAACAATAATAATATATATCTTAGTTGGTAGGGTTTTTCTTTGTAACTTAGACAAAATATATATGTAGCTTACTTAGGGTATTATATAGCAGCTGCTAAGCACTCAATGAACGTGGATGATTATACCCTGAATTGAAATAGCTCTTCCTGCACTTTATTTATTTATTTATTTATTTTTGAGACGGAGTCTCGCTCT
This sequence comes from Macaca mulatta, assembly GCF_049350105.2. Lineage (NCBI taxonomy): Eukaryota > Metazoa > Chordata > Mammalia > Primates > Cercopithecidae > Macaca > Macaca mulatta. The sequence continues at coordinate 151,210,298 of NC_133411.1, forward strand.
GTCGCCCAGGCTGGAGTGCAGTGGCGCAATCTCGGCTCACTGCAAGCTCCGCCTCCCGGGTTCACGCCATTCTCCTGCCTCAGCCTCCCGAGTAGCTGGGACTACAGGCGCCCGCCCCTGCGCCCGGCTAATTTTTTCTATTTTTAGTAGAGACGGGGTTTCACCATGGTCTCGATCTCCTGACCTTGTGATCCGCCCACCTCGGCCTCCCAAAGTGCTGGGATTACAGGCGTGAGCCACCACGCCCGGCCAATTTTTAATTAATTAATTTATTTATTTATTTATTTTTGAGACAGAGTCTTCCTCTGTTGCCCAGGCTGGAGTGCAGGGGCAGGATCTCGACTCACTGCAACCTCAACCTTCCTGGTTCAAACAATTCTCCTGCCTCAGCCTCTCAAGTAACTGAGATTACAGGTGCCTGTCACCATGCCTGGCTAATTTATTTTTTTGTATTTTTAGTAGAGACGGGGTTTCACCATGTTGGCCAGGCTGGTTGGCTAGGCTGGTTTCAAACTCCTGACCTCAGGTGATCCACCCATCTTGGCCTCCCAAAGTGCTAGTATTACAGGTGTGAGGCACCACGCCTGGCCTTCTTACTGCACTTTATTTATTTATTTCATTTTATTTTATTTTGAGATGGAGTCTTGCTCTGTGGCCAGGCTGGAGTGCAGTAGCGCGATCTCAGCTCACTGCAACCTCCACCTCCTGGGTGGGTTTAAGGGATTCCACTGCCTCAGCCTCCGAAGTAGCTGGGACTACAGGTGGCGCCACCACGCCCGGCTAATTTTTTTGTATTTTAGTAGAGACCGGGTTTCGCCATGTTGACCAGGATGGTCTCCATCTCCTGACCTCATGATCCGCCCGCCTCGGCCTCCCAAAGTGCTGGGATTACAGGCGTCAGCCACCGCGCCCGGCCACCCTACTGCACGTTAAACCCAAACTTTAAATATCGTCTAGATCGGTGGCTCTGTTTTTGTTTTTTTTTTTGTTTTTTTTGAGACAGAGTTTTGGTCTTGTTGCTCAGCCTGGAATGCAATGGCGCGATCTCAGCTCACCGCAACCTCCGCGGGCCGGGTTCAAGCGATTCTCCGGTCTCAGCTTCCCAAGTAGCTGGGATTACGGGTGCACACCACCACGCCCAACTACTTTTGTATTTTTAGTAGAGGGGGTTTCTTCATGTTGGTCAGGCTGGTCTCAGACTCCTGACCTCAACTGATCCGCCCGCCTCCGCCTCCCAAAGTGCTACAATTACAGGCGTGAGCCACCGCACCAGGCCCTAGGTCAGTGGCTCTTAACCCTGGCTGTACACTAAATTCACTTTTAAAGCCTTACAGAAATGCCAGTGCCTAGGCTCCATTACCAGAGATCCTCATACCCTTGGTCTGAGGTGGGGTCAGGGGTGTCAGTGTTTTTGAAAGCCTCCCTTGGAATTCTCATTTGCACCTAGGTTGAGAAGTACTGTATCTAGTTCAGTGTTCTCATTTTCCCTATAGGAAGCTGTGAGGCCGAGAGATGGAAGGAAACGGCTCAGGTGATATAGCCAGAGCAGAAGGACCCAAGCCCCTTATCAAGGCTTGTCCTCAAGGGGAAAATGCAGCCCTGGGGCTGCCCTTCACTCAGGTCTTTTGGATGGGACTTCTGAGCTCTTTCCTGATGGTAATGTTTGGACCTCTCCAACCCAGTTCTTCCTAGCACCCTTGCTTTTCCATCCTTGGAGGCCTCAGGTCAGAGCCCTCAGAGAGGTGTCCCTACAGAAAGCCGCTGTTCCAGAATGTGACCCATTAAAAAACTCAGCACTTATAGATGTGAAATAATCCTGTTCATTCATTTATTTTTGAGAATCTAAGCCCCCTGTGGGCAGGAACCGTATCTATCTTGTTCCTGCGGCGCGGGGGCTTAGAGTGGTGACCAGCACTTAGTAAAACATACTCATTAAATGACTGAATGAACGAAATCCCAGGAGGGCAGTTGAGTATTTTTTTATTATTATTTTTCTGGTCCTGACCATCTGATTCTCATTACTTCTACAGCTCGGGAAGTCTCTCTCTGCTTTGGCGTTTTATAAACCTCCTGTGCGTACATCGACATTTTAACCGTAAATCCACAGAGTTTTGGGACAGCAATACCCGAGGCCAGGGGATTGGGGGAGGGGGATAACTCCCCGGAGGTCCGAAGCCCCGGCGGAGCTGCCCTGGGGTTGGGGGGAGGGAGGGGAACCCTCAGGAGGACGCCCCTCCGCCCCCTGCCCGCCCCCTCGGCGGGAGATGGCCCCGGGCTGCGACGTCCTTCAGAGGGGTGCGCCGCGGCCGCAGCCGTCTCCTCGCGTCGGGCGGGGTTGGGGGGTGAGGGATGCGATCCGGGTCGTGGCCCAGGGGCGGCTCCAGCCGCAGCCCCCGCATTCCAGCCGCGCGCCCCCGGAGGTGATGCCTTGAGGAGGCTGTATTTTTTTGCGGGGGGGAGCCGCAGGGGACCGTTGGGAGAGGGGCCCTGTGTGTGTCCCTTTAAGAGCCGGAGCGCTGCCCCCGCCTCGCAGGCGCCCGGAGCCTCACAAAAGAACAGGATGTTGTTGATTTGTCACCAAACCACAGAGAGGAAATGATTGTAAATTTCCTTTAAACATCCCCACCGCGCTCCCGCCGCCCCCGCTTCCGCCTCCGCCGCCCCCGCCCGGCCCGGCACAGCGGGGCCTCAGCGCTCCCGCGGGGCGCCTGCTCCCCGGCCGGGCCACGGGCCGAGCGGCTCCTGGGCGCCTGCGGGAGGACCCCCCGGCCCGGCCGCTGCCCCAGCTCGCGTTCCAGTTCCTTTCTTATGATTATTTTTTCTACAGCTGCAGCGGAGGAAGGTCCTGGGCTTTGGTGTGAGCCCGCGCGCAGCCTTTCTCTCCGGGAGCGAATGGGAACCGCGCGCGGGGAGCTCCGTGCTGTGTCTAGGGAGCGCCTTAGCGCGCCGTCCGGGTTTAGCCTCTCAGCCTCCCTGTAGAGGCAATAGCCTTTAGCGCCTTCGTTAGGGTCTGGAGGGAAACTGAGGCCCAGGTTACGTGAGCCGAAAGTCACCAGCTCTTGGAACGCCTTGGGTGCCCTTGGAACACACCACGCAGGATTAGGTCATCCCAGACCTTTTATTTGTAAATCAGTGAGCGACCGGAACATTCTAGAATCCCCAAGTCATCAAAAGTGGCATTTTACATTGGGAAGTCCAAAGCAATGATTGCCAAGTCCAAGTTTTTTCGTGGGGGAAATTCCCTCACCACTTCCAGCCGGGTACCCCCTTTTCAGAAGCTGTTTGTGTCTCAGTTTCTACCTGTGCTTTTTTGCACCCGAATCCCTCCTACTTTCACCCCTCTTGCTTGTATGATTTCAGGAAGCCTCTGGTGGAGTTAGTGTTTGCTCCCAACCTGTGGCCCATGTTGGAGTGGTGTGGTCTGTGGTCTAGGAAAGGGCTGCCTTTGCTGTACAGAGTGTTCTTTTGGAGCAATTAATGCTTATTCCGGCATAGGCTGCACTGGGCTTCTTGAACTAAAAGCAGCAGCTAATGTCTCAGACACCGTTGAACAGAATTCTCTCATTTCATCCTTTCACCAGTCCCAGGAGGTGGAGGTTGCTTTTCTGTTTAGACAGTTGAGGAAGCAGGTTCAGAGAGGCTGAGGAACCAGACCAGCTTGCACATTTTAAGTGGAAGACACAAGCCTCATTTAGTTACCACATTCTGATTACTGGTGGTGTCTCTCTTTAACACTTCGTCTTGTTACTCGCTTGCGGAGACAGGTGGTGAAGAGAACACAGGATATTTTTGTTGGGTCTTGTTACCTCACCTTCTGGAGAGCTCTGGGTCGGACCCCACTTTCTGGGAATAGAGTTAAGTGGCCAATGCTCTCAGACTGGACTCTTCCCTTTGCCAGCCTTATGAGGTCCTGAGTGGCTTGGGGACTGAGGTGGAGTGTGAGTTCTTTTCACTCTACTTGAATAGGAAAATGGGCTCCTTTAAACAATTACCTGGAGTTGCATTTCTAAGGCCGAATAGCCCCTGTCCAATGCAAGCCCTTCTATTCAGATTCCCAGCTCTAAGGGGCAATGGTAAGAGCTGGTGAGATGTATGGAGGGTTGACTTTGAATATTAAACGTGCGGTTCGTAACAGCTAATGATTTCATGTGCCTGCAATGTGCCATGCGCTGTGCCAGGTGCTGTGCACGTGTTTTCTCCTTTGATCCTAAGCTACGAAAAGTTGGTACCCAGAGAGGTCATGCACCTAGAAATGATGGAGCTGGGGTTGGCATTTCTCCCCACAGGATCCCCTGTGTTTGTGCAAGAGGAGGTCATCCAGGCACCCCCGAAATGAGACTACAGTTGCTTGCCTTCAATCATGCAGAAAGCCAAGAGGGTCCTTGATGCGAGTGGATTTTGAGAGAGAACAGCAGTGACCTTTAGCTCCTTTGTGCTGCAGCTGTCTGCATTTCCTCAATTCTGAGGACATTTGTTGATGGATTTCCAGAGTGGACTTCTGTGTCTCCACCTGTCCTTTTTGCTTGTATAGAATGCCAGTCACTGGGCATCCACATCCTGACACTTGGGAGGGTGAGCCATCTGCTTATTTCCATTCCTCAGATGAGAAGCACAGGGCACCAACCTGCTAAGTTGCTGTGGGCACTGAATGGGCTGACTTGAGGCAGAGCAAAGCCACTGAAGTCAGGGTCCCTACCCCCCGCCACTCAGTTCTGGGGAAGCTGGAACCATAGGGCAGGTCATCTGATGCCACCTGGTCTCAATTTCCTGGCCTGCGAAGAACTTTAGCCTAGGTGGTCTATGAGGGCCCTTCCAACTATTACAGAAAAAATAGCTTCTATTTATTGGTTCTGTTAATATTTATTAAACATCCGTTACATGCCAGGCTCTACCATTACAGGCATTGGAAATATAGTGGTCAACACAAGTTCTGCCTTCTTGAAGTTTAGGTGAGGAAGATGCCCTAACAAAATAATTTTATATATATGTAAGTGTATGTATATGTGTGTATGTCTATACATAATATATATGTGTACAGTCGTGGGCTGTATAATGATACTTCGGTTAATGATGAACTGCACATACGGCGGTGGTCCATAAGATTATAATAGAGCTGAGAAATTTCTGTTGCCTAGTGATGTCATAGCCATCCTAATGTCTTAGCTTAGTGCAGTGCATTTCCTTTTCTATGTTTAGATACACGAGTATTTATCACTATGTTACAGTTGCCTACAGTATTCAGTACAGTAACATGCTGTATAGGTTTGTAGCCTAGTAGCAATAGGCTGTATGGTATACCTACGTTTGTAGTAGGCTATACTATCTAGGTTTAAGTAAGTACGCTCTAATTCTATGATGTTCGCGCAACAATGAAATCGCCTAATGAAGCATTTCTCAGAACTTACCCCAGTCGTTAAGCCACACATGAATGTATGTGTATGTATATAAAATGTCAAGGAGTACTTTGTTATGGACAAAAATGAAGCGTGTAAGGGGAAATGCAGTGTGTGTGATGGGAGGACTACTATTTTATTTAGGGTAAGGAAGTCTCACTGATAAGGTAGAAGGGAAGGAGTGAACCATGCAGCTTTCTGGGAAAAGCTTAATGTAGGCATTTGAAATGGCAAAGATAAAGACTGGAGATGGGACTGTGTTGCATAGCACTGATTATGTGTTGAGCACTGTGCTAAGTGCTTTTTAGTCTTACATATTTAATCCTGCTGTCACTGTTTTTTTCTTTGAAGTGTGAGACTCAGAGAGGTTAAATGATTTACCCAAGGCCACACAGCTAGTATGTAGCAAAGGTGATATTCAAATGCTAGTTTTAATCATCATGCTGCTTCCCACTAGGGACTCTCCTTTTTGAGCTGGACCTGGCATTTCATTCATGACCTGGTTCTTTTGATTTCTTGGGGATTAAACAGCAACAGTGGGCAATGTGACACCTGGCAACTGAGTTGCATGGTTGACAACAGCTTAGGGCCTGAATTTCCTTTTTGTGAGTGGAGGAAGGTGATATGGTTAATACTGGAAAACCCCATGTTGTGTTTATGGCAGAAGCGGGGAGAAACACCTTCAGATTATTGTAAACAAGAGAAACGGGAGAACGGGTAGCCTGAATCCCTCTGCCCCCCTCCTTTGTTTTAATTTCCCTAAGATAGGCCCAGCACAGCATGTTGTATTATATAGCGATAATTAAAACACTTGGATTTGTGAACTGAGATTTATAGAGCAAACAGGAGCCAGAGGAGAAAACGACAGTCATCTCTTTTATTTGCAGGCAAATATCCAAATTGCCACTTGCTTGCTTTTTCTTCCCAACACTATCACCTACTCTGCTTAATTAGATCCTTTCTTTTCCGTATCATTTCCAACTGCCCGCTCTCCCTGCTGCACTGCAGTTTGTGAAGCCACACACTGAACACTTTCCCACAGCCCAGGGAAGATGTGACTCAGAAACACAGCAGCAAACGAGCGGAGGAGGGCACCTTTGCGTCGATGGATCAGGCTGTCCTGCCTGCCTGTCCATCAGCCTCAGGGAGCAGGGACCGGAGGAACCTAACCCGGGGATAAGATGAGAAATTGCTAGACATTTTCCACCCTTCCTAAGACAGTTTTCTACTGAGTGCTTGTTTGTTTTGGGGAGTGGAGAGGAGAATGAATTCCCCAAACAGCAGACCACCCCCAAATCACATTGCAATATCAAATCATATTTTAGTATGTTCAAAGTGTCATTCTAAACTCGAAACGGGGAGGGATGGGGTGGGGCAGTTATGGGGACTGAGATGAAGAAAATGCTGTTGAATTTAGAATCTAGTAGAAAGGACAGTCAAAAATAGCTAATGAGAATTTTAGGCCAAATTAATTTGTTTTGGCCAAAATATTTATTGAATACTTTGAATATTTGCTGATACTACGTGTCAGACATTGTTTTAGGCACTGAGGGGATAAAGCAGTGGCCAAACACCAAGAAATCCCCGCCCACATTGATTTACATTCTACCTGGGTAAAGGAGGGTTGTGACTGTTAATTTCTTACCAAGAGCATAGAAACTATGCAGAAAAATGAAGTGAAGGGGCCAGGCATGGTGGCTCACGCCTGTAATCCCAGCGCTTTGGGAGGCCGAGGCGGGTGGATCACTTGAGGTCAAGAGTTCGAGACCAGCCTGACCAACATGGTGAAACCATGTCTCTAGTAAATACAAAAAAATTACCTGGGCATGGTGGCGCATGCCTGTAATCCCAGCTACTTGGGATGCTGAGGCAGAAGAATTGCTTGAACCCAGGAGGTGGAGGTTGCAGTGAGCCAAGATTATACCATTGCACTCTAGCCTGGGCAACAGAGCGAAAGTCCATCTCAAAAAGAAAAAAAAAGTCAGAGAAGATGGCTAGAAAGTACTGGGATTTGTAATTTTAAAACGAAGTGAGGGCAGTACAGTGTGGAGATTGACAGGCCCGGTCTTGAATCTGGGCTTTGACACCTGCTAGCTGTGTGTGACCTTTGAGTTTCTATAATCAACCAGTCTGAAACTTATTTTTCTCATCTGCAAAGTGGGTCTAGTAATAAGGGGTTACATGAGAAAAACTACATATATATATATATATTATTATTTTTTTTTCTTTTTGAGACAATCTCTGTTGCCCAAGCTGGAGTGCACTGGCGCAATCTTGGCCCACTGCAGCCCCGCCTCCCAGATTCAAGCGATTCTCCTGCCTCAGCCTCCTGAGTAGCTGGGATTACAGGCATGCACCACCATGCTTGGCTAAGTTTTGTATTTTTAGCAGGGCCGGGGTTTCACCGTGTTGGCCAGGCTGGTCTCAAACTCCAGACCTCAGATGATCCACCTGCTTTGGCCTCCCAAAGTGCTGGGGATTACAGTCATGAGCCACCGTGCCCTGCCAGAACAAAACAATATACATTTGCATATTCAATCAGAGTTTCATGAATGTTAGCTGATGTTAGTACTAAGTGCTTATAATATAGGGTGATGGGGGAGCCGAAGGAGGAGTGACCCATCGCAGCTGGAAAACGGTTTATTTTCCCTGTCAGCTTTCTTTTTTCCAGTAATCCTAGTTCGACCATACACCAAGAAGGCAGTAGGAGTGCAGGAGAACTCTTGCAGCCAGGATTAAGGTTGGGAAGGATTTAGATCCTGGTTTGGTCTGTGGGACACAGGCTGTAGTTAGACAATTGTCGGTATTTTAGATTCTGTTTCAAAAACTATTTTCTACAAGCTTTGTGTTCAGCCCAATAGTTCACATCAAGCCTGGTGGGGAGGCTGGGGCTGTCCACTTGACAAACGGGAAAACAGGCACAGGATGTGAGTGCCCGGCCAAGGTCACCTCCAGTCTCCAGAGGAGATCTCCTGCCGGCCCAGTGATGAGTCATGCTGGAGTGTTGCTCCCGGGGTGAAATCACAAAGGAAGGAAGGTTTAGATTTATTGCAGGCAGCAAGGGGAAGTTTCCTGTTCTTGAGAAATCTCAGAAACAGTAACTCCTCTACCTGAGGGGCCTCACTGAGCAGCCCCCAAACCCACACAGGTACAGGGCCTGGCTTGGGGTGAGGGAGAGGCCTTTGTCTTGTGCAGAGGATAAGCAGTAAACAGGAGAAAGAAAAAAGAAGGAAAGAGGAAGATTGTAGTGGAGAGCGTGGGCTCTGGGCTCAACGGACCTGGTTTTGCTGATTCTGCCCCTTACTGGCTTGGGCAAGTCCTGTAACCCTTTCTGAGCCTCAATTTCTTCATTTGTCAAATGAGATCGTCACAGTGCCTGACTGACAGGTTTGCTGAGAGAGTGAAATAACGTGTGTTCAGATCAGTTGATCCTAGGAGTTCAAGAGCAGCCTGGACAACATAGAGAGATCCCTGTCTCTACAAAAAATACAAAAATTAGCTGGGTGTGGTTGTGTGTGCATGTAGTCCTAGATAATCAGGAGGCTGAGGCGGAGGATGGCTTGAGTCAGGGAGGTCATGGCTGCAGTGAGCTGTGATGCCATTGCACTCCAGCCTGGGCAACAGTGCAAGACCCTATCTAAAAAAAAAAATGTGCCAGGTATTCAGCACTGTGCCTTGCATGCAGCAAACCCTTAATAACACTGGTGGTTATTTATGGAGAGGAAAAGGGTAAAGGGGTGGGAAGGCAAGAGAAGAGGGCTTAGGGTACTCTGCCCTCCAGTGCTGGACCATTCAGATGGGGTCTTCTTGAGGCTCTGTCCACCTGAAGCTTTTATTTTTTTTTATTTATTTTGAGACAGGGTCTTGCTCTGTTGCCCAGGCTGGAGAGCAGGGGCATGATCTTGGCTCACTGCAACTTCCACCTCGAAGGCTGAAGTGATTCTCCCACCTCGACCTCCTGAGTAGCTGCAACTACAGGCACGCACCATCACGCCCAGCTAATTTTTGTATTTTTAGTGGAGGCAGTGTTTCATCATGTTGCTCAGGTTGGTCTCGAACTCCTAGGCTCAAGCAATCCACCAGCCTTGGCCTCCCAAAGTGCTGGGATTATAGGCGTGAGCCACCACACCTGCCTTGTCTGGATGCTTTTAGAGTCACTCACACAGGAAATGCCCTCAGCTCTCCAGGGGTTCATGCTGGGTCCAGCAGAGCAGGACCAGACACACACCCGACATCATCCCCTTCTCACTCACCCTCCCTGGTATCATGGTTCAGTGGTCACGGTGGGCCTGGGAGGGCCTCCCTTGGTTCCCCCTCTTTCCCTCACCTTAACCTTTGCCTCTCTGACTGAGACGCATTATGCCGCCTGTCTCTGTTGATTCCATATAATGAAAATAATTGAGCCTGTCTCCACCGATAACTGTCTCGAAACAATCGAGCCCTGTCCTGGTCATCTGCCTCTGACTGAACACACCCCACCCGCTGTATGGGGCCTGCTGTAGCCTGGTTCCGGAACCCAAGCAGCGAGAACCTGTAGGCGAGGTGCACGTTTCACAGCGAATGAAGGAACTGGGGCTCACACCCTGGTGGACAGCCCTGTGGTTTGCCGAAGGGTGTCTAATGGTTCTGGGACTAAGGTTCAAAATCTCTGAAAGCATCTCTAAACAAAATGTTAATTATGATGGTTTTGCATTTTGACTTTGCCCTTCATCCTCAGCCTCCCTTCCTCGATACTGCCTGCCCTGGTTTTATGTGGAAGATTCCTTTTTTTTTTTTTTTGAGATGGAGTCTTGCTCTGTCACCCAGGCTAGAGTGCAGTGACGTGATCTCGGCTCACTGCAACCTCTGCCTTCCAGGTTAAAGCAATTCCCCTGCCTCAGCCTCCCGAGTAGCTGGGATTACAGGTGCCTGCCACCACACCTGGCTAATTTTTGTATTTTTAGTGGAGATGGGGGTTTCACCATCTTGGCCAGGATGGTTCCGAACTCCTGACCTTGTGATCCACCCGCCTCAGCCTCCCAAAGTGCTGGGATTACAGGCCTGAGCCACCGCGCCCGGCCTTTATGGAAGATTTCATTAAGAAAACAGGTGCGGCCGGGCGCGGTGGCTCAAGCCTGTAATCCCAGCACTTTGGGAGGCCGAGACGGGCGGATCACGAGGTCAGGAGATCGAGACCATCCTGGCTAACACTGTGAAACCCCGTCTCTACTAAAAATACAAAAAACTAGCCGGGCGAGGTGGCTGGCGCCTGTAGTCCCAGCTACTCGGGAGGCTGAGGCAGGAGAATAGCGTAAACCCGGGAGGCGAAGCTTGCAGTGAGCTGAGATCCGGCCACTGCACTCCAGTCTGGGCGACAGAGCGAGACTCCGTCTCAAAAAAAAAAAAAAAAAAAAAAAAAAGAAAACAGGTAATAGGCAGGGCTAAAGAGTTGCATGCTCTTGGGGAGGGGAAGCTACAGAGGCTTGGTAATTTCCGATTTCTGTGTAAATTACCCTAAGAGCCGATCTCATACTTGTAAGCACAGTACCTCCCAGGATGAGTGACAAGGGCAGGGTTGTCAATTAGAGGAAACTTACTTAATTGTATCACTCTAATTCAAAGCCCTCATTTATGTTTGTATACTTTGTTGAGATATTGTAACAACCTTAGATGAAAAAAATGAAAACTCTCATAATGTTTCAGTGTCTTAAATGACCCTGCCCATTTGCCTGGGATCTCTTCTCATCTTTATCCCTGCTGCTACACACATCTGCACATGGTGTGAGCTCTTTCACCATGGGCCTGGATTGTGCTAAAACCTTTTACATATTTTTCACCGAATCCTTGCAATAACTCTAGAAGGGAGAAATATTATCCTCATTACTCTGTTGGAGAAACGGAGGCTCTGAGGGGTCCTGTAGTCATAGTTGGCAGAGCTGGGATTCAAACCCAGGTCTGATTCCATCCAAAGCCTGCCAACTTTGTGGTCAGTATGATTTTGTGTCTGTGTTTTTCACTCAGCATTGTATCATAGATATTTTCCTGTATAGTTTTCCTAATTATTGTTTAAAATGAGAGCACAGAATTCCGTGAACCATCATTTGTGTAACTATTTTCTCCTCCTGGGCATTTGCACTGTCCTCAGTTTGTCACAGTTATGGACAATGATCTAACGCCCATTGTGCTTAAAGCTTTTCTGCTCCCCACTCGTCCCTCTTCCCATCCGACATGTTGGGTGACTTATTGACCTAAGTTTCTGATTCCCCTCCGGGATGGGAAGGCAGAGCCACTCAGTGGTTCAGAGCACAGGCTTTACCATCAGACCAAACTTGGTTTGAAAATCAGTTCTGCTACTTCCTAGCAATATGAACTTATGCAAGTTACTTAACCTTTCTTTTGTCTCAGTTTCCTTTTCTGTTAAATGGGGATAATGTCTGTCTCACAGGATATGTTGTGAGGATTATATGAGATGGTACATGCAAAGCACTTGGGACCAGCATATTAAATACATATTAGGCACTTGGTACTTAGAAATTGCTGGACTTGATCCACAGATGTGTTTAATTTGGTCTGCATAGTGTGTGAAGTTTTTAAAAAATTAAATGGCCATCACTTAAAAATTGGCAGTTTTGGCCGGGCATGGTGGCTCACGCCTGTAATCCCAGCACTTTGGGAGGCCGAGGCAGGTGGATCACGAGGTCAGGGGATCGAGACCATCCTGGCTAACACGGTGAAACCCCATCTCTACTAAAAATACGAAAAATTAGCCGGGCGTGGTGGCAGGCGCCTGTAGTCCCAGCTACTCGGGAGGCTGAGGCAGGAGACTGGCATGAACCCGGGAGGTGGAGGTTGCAGTGAGCCGAGATTGCGGCACTGCACTCCAGCCTGGGCGACAGAGCGAGACTCCATCTAAAAAAAAAAAAAAAAAAAAATTGGCAGTTTTACTTCAAAATGCACGTCTCTAGACTCTCTTAAAACATCAGAATGTCTGGAAACATTGCACCTACATCTTCACATGGTTGGATAGGCTGGAGCTGAACAACAGCTGCTGCCTTTAGGTGTGGCATGAACTACCAGGTCTTTTTATTTATTTATTTTTTGAGACAGAGTCTCACTCTGTTGCCCAGGCTAGAGTGCAGTGGCGTAATCTCAGCTCACTGCAACCTCTACCTCCCGGGTTCAAGCAATTCTCCTGCCTTGGCCTCCTGAGTAACTGGGAATACAGGCATGTGCCACCACGCCTGGCTAATTTTTGTGTTTTTTAGTAGAGATGGGGTTTCATCGTATTGACCAGGCTGGTCTCGAACTCCTGACCTTGTGATCCACCTGCCTCGGCCTCCCAAAGTGCTGGGATTATAGGCGTGAGCCACCGCACCTGGCCAACTCCCAGGTCTTTTATCTTAGGCTGGGTTACCCAAGGGCAGACCCTGAAATAGCAGAAGCTGACAAGGGAGTGAGGGAATTGGGACTGGAAAGGGGAAGAAACCAAGTAAAGGTGCAATTTCATGCAAAGGCCTTTGGAGGGTAACTTCAGCCTGAGCCTACAGGGAACTCCGGAGTTTTCTTGGCCTGAGGCAAGGTCATTGGCTAAGGTCTACTGAGTCCCTGGTGGTGGTAGTAAAGGGACACAGCATAGGAGGTGTAAGGTTTGGGCAGTTGGAATTACACTGATGTTCAGAGGGGCTCACGACTTGCAGAGGGATCTGGGTGAGGCACTGACAGTATCGGCTACACGTCATTCACTCATTTTTGCATCAGACACTTGAGTTTGCAACCCCTGCACTACTTGGTCATTATTTTATCTGTGTAAATTGGGTCACAGCTGGGTCAGAGTGGTAGCAGTTCTCTGCTTGGGTAAAGGTGGTTGGGAAGGAACAACTCTCTTGCAGTAGAGAGGAAAGGTGTTTTTATCTCCGTTTTCCAGATAAGGAAACTGAGTCTCAGGGAGGTTAAGAGACATGCCAAAGTGCAGCTAGCAAGTGGTAAGGTGAAGAACAGAATGCTAGAATGCTGGTGTTCTGCCTCCTGGTTTGTCTTTCTCCTTCTGGTTCATCTCATCCAGCCCATTTCTCCCTGTACCTGGAGATGCTCCCTAAGCAAACCTTTCTGTGCAGATGCAGATTGAATACAGATGTTACAACAGGGTTAGTCCCACATAGCTGAGCTCTTTCTAAAGGAAGACAGAATCGTTTGTAGAGAAAACCAGAACTTGTTTCCTAAAAACTTCCCTGGTAGAGGGTGGGTTTTTGTCTTTTTGGCCCAGGACAAAGACGGTGGATGAAGTTTCCACTTCAGATCTTCAAGATTTAAAGAGATTGCTCTGCCTCTTTGCCTGGAGGAATGCCATGCTGCTAAAAACACACTTTTGGACATGGCACATTTTTCTTTCACAGTGGAAAGACCTGACTCCCTCAAAAGGGTATTTGCAAAAACCATCGAGTTCTCAGAATGACAAAACAGTTTTAAAAGAAAAAAAAAAATTTGTGTCAGCCCTGAAGCTTATCAATATAAAATGAAGATTAAGATTCATTTATGTGAATGGATCATTTTTGGGGGGAGGGAGTTGTTAAAAATTCATACATCTTGGCTAATGGAACCACTTCCATATCCACAATGAAAAAAATTAAAAAGGAGGCTCATAAAACCTTTCCTGGAACAACCAGAAAAGGGGTGAGTCCCTGAAAATACAAATTGGTGGTGTTATCTTTGCATATTTGCAAAATTCTTTGAACTTTTGAATAGTCTATTGTGGACCTAGTCTGCTGTTACTTGACACAGAGTCTTGCTCTTTTGCCTAGGCTGCAGTGCAGTGGCGTGATCCCCACTCACTATAGCCTCAAATTCCTGAGTTCAAGCACTGCTCCCACCTCTGCCTCCCAAGTAGGTAGAATTACAAGCATGTTGCCACACTTGGCTAATTTTTTTTTTTTTTTTTTTTTTTTGAGATAGTGTCTCGCTCTGTTGCCCAGGCTGGAGTGGAGTGGTGTGATCTTGGCTCACTGCAACCTCTGCCTCCTGGGTTCAAGTGATTCTCGTGCCTCAGCCTCCCGAGTAGCTGGGACTACAGGCATGCACTACCATGCCTGGCTAATTTTTGTATTTTTAGTAGAGATGGGGTTTCGCATGTTGGCACAGGCTGGTCTCGAACTCCTGCGCCTGGCCCTAGTTAGTTTTATACTAACAGTAATGACCAAGCTCTGAGAGGTTCCTTAATATTAGTAGCACAGGTAGGATTCAAATTCAGATCTGGATGACCCATAACACATATCGTTTTGCACTACGCAGTTTTGCCTTCAATTAGCCCCTTCTTTGGAATAAAGCACCCTGTTAAGAAGACACCTTGAAAGCCGGGCACAGTGGTTCATGTCTATAATCCCAGCACTTTGGGAGGCACAGGCAGGCGGATCACGAGGTCAGGAGTTCAAGATCAGCCTGGCCAACATAGTGTAACCCTGTCTCTACTACAAATACAAAAATTAGCCAGGCATGGTGGCGCATGCCTGTAGTCTCAGCTACTTGGGAGGCTGAGGCAGGACGATTGCTTGAACCTGGGAGACAGAGGTTGTGGTGAGCCGAGATGGTACCACTGCTCTCCAGCCTGAGCAACAAGAGCAAAACTCCATTTCAAAAAAAAAAAAAAGGTACCTTGAAGGTCACATTTGTCCTTCTCTTCAAGGTACTTGCTATCTAGGGTAGGGGTGGAGAATCATCCTTTATTTTACAGAAACATTGATTAGTTCTTAATCCTTATTTCATAGATAGGGAAACTGTGAATCAAAGAGACCAAGTGATGTGTTCAAGGTCACAGCTATAAAGTGGCAAGGCTTTTTTTTTTTTTTTTTTTTTGAGATAGGGTCTTGCTCTGTTACCCAGGCTAGAGTGCAGTGGTGTGATCCCCATTTGCTGTAGCCAGCCTCAAGCTCCCAGGCTCAAGCAATCCTCCCATCTCAGCCTCCCCAGTAGCTGGGACTCCGGGCATATATCACTGTGCACCACTAATTAATTTTTTTTTTCTTTAGAGACGGGGTCTAACAATGTTACCCAGGCTGGTCTCAAACTCTTGGCTTTGTGATCCTCCCACCGCAGCCTCCCAAAGTGCTGGGAGACAAGACTTTTATCAGGTGGCTGTTGCCAGTAGCCCTTAGCAGTTGGAGATGTTTATGTGGATTACCTCATTCCTGCATCCAAGGCAGGTGAAGGTCACAGCTGTTCTTCAGGGTCACCCAGAGGCCAAGGTAGCATATGCCCCAGGTGTGTGTTTAGTGTTCCTGGAATGGAGATTCTAAAGCAGATTTAGCTGATAAAGGTGCCTCTAGGGTCCTGGGTCCATGGCATTACGTGCAGCAGAACTCAGAGGCTAACCCACCCCTCTCTCTCTGTGGGGAAGGGTCCCTGCTTTGGCAGGCAGACTTAGGAAACTTCCTGAGACCCATCCCCAGAGATTCTCCAGCAGGACAGTGGCCACTGAGGGCCGTTGAGTTGAGCTGTGCTGTGTGTCTGCCTAAAGGCTGCACAAGCCCAAGGAAGGTCTGCGGTGGCAGAGGGAAGGAGGGAGGGGAGCACTGGGAGATGCTCTTGTCTTCAGAGAGCAGTGAGCCCCAAGAGGCTGTTTCCAGGCCCCACTGCCCAGGAGCGTCATGATCTCCCCCGACCTGCCTGCTCCACTGAGAAGTGGGGATCAGGATAACACAGGGTAGTTGGGATGATAGGAGAGGAATGGTTGGACCTGTATTCAGACATATATAGTAGATGCTTCACATGTGTTTCTTTTTCTTTTTTTTTTTTGTTCGAGATAGAGTCTCACTCTGTCACCCAGGCTGGAGTGCAGTGGTGTGATCTCGGCTCACTGCAACCTCTGCCTCCTGGGTTTGAGCGATTCTCCTACCTCAGCCTCCCGAAAAGCTGGGATTACAGACGTCTGCCACCACGCCTGGCTAATTTTTGTATTTTTAGTAGAGATGGAGTTTCACATATTGGCCAGGCTGTCGAACTCCTGGCCTCAGGTCATCTGCCTGCTTCGGCCTCCCAATGTGCTGGGATTACAGGCATGAACCACCACGCCTGGCCTTCACATACGTTACTTACTTCCCAGTTCCCTCCTTACCTCCCTTCCCTCTTAATTTCTGGCTGGTCAGTCAGCCCAGTAGGGCTATCCTGCTACAATCACATCTGCAGTGACGGTGTTTCCCTGCCTCACACTCTGGGCTCCCTGCTGACTGCCCTGCTATGCACGAAGTTCACTGGAGGTGCACACATTACGGGTGAAAAAATGCTAGGGCCTCCTAACATACAGGGGAGGTGGGCTAGGGAGGCCACTCTGTATTTGGGCTTTAGAGTCACCTGGTCTGGGTGTTAATGCTGGCCTGTGCCACATTGGCAGCGTGACCAAAGGTATATTATTAATCTATTTTTGTTGTTGTTTGTTTTGAGAGAGTCTCCCACTTTCGCCCAGGCTGGAGTGCAGTGGCGCGATCGATCTTGGCTCACTGCAAGCTCCGCCTCCCGGGTTCATGCCATTCTCCTGCCTCAGGCTCCTGAGTAGCTGGGATTACAGGTGCCCGCCACCACGCCTGGCTCATTTTTTTTTTTGGATTTTTAGTAGAGACAGGGTTTCCCCGTGTTAGCCAGGATAGTCTTGATCTCCTGACTTCATGATCCACCCGCTTCAGCCTCCCAAAGTGCTGGGATTACAGGCGTGAGCCACCGTGCCCGGCCAACCAAAGGTATATTATTTAACGTCTCTGTGCCTCTGATTCTGTATTTGCAAAATGGGGATGAGACCAGTATTTACCTCATAGAGATGCAGGAAGTTTTAAAAGCATTAGTTCATGACAGCCCTGGCACTGATAAGTGTTAGGGACTATTATCCAAAACAAACACAAAACATTAGGTCCTACCTTTTCAATTTTAGAGTTAATTGATTTAATTAACTGACAATAAAAACAACCAATAATAACAATAGCTAACTTGTGCCAAGCATAGTGCCAAGTACCTTTAATTATTAACTTGTTTAAAAATCTGAAGGTTCAAGAGGGATATGTCTCCCTCCTATCCTGTATTATTTAGGGTTCTCCAGAGAAACAGAACCAATAAGATATAGAGAGAGGCTGAGTTTAGTGGCCCACACCTGTAATCCCAGCATTTTGGGAGGCTGAGATGGGCAGATCGCCTGAGGTCAAGAGTTCGCGATGATCCTGGCCAACATGGTGAAACCCCCATCTCTACAAAAGTACAAAAATTAGCTGGGCATGATGGTGCACACCTGTAGTCCCAGCTACTCAGGAGGCTGAGGCAGGAGAATGGCTTGAACCCAGGAGGCAGAGGTTGTAGTGAGCCGAGATCGCACCACTGCACTTTAGCCTGAGCGACAGAGTGAGACCTTGCCCATCTGTAAGCTGGAGAATCAGGAAAGCCGGTGGTGGAGTTCCATTCCAAGCCCAAAGGCCAGAGGAACATAGAGCAATGGTGTAAGTCCCAGTCTAAATCTGAAGACCTCAAAACCAGGAGTGCAGATGTCTAAGGGCAGGAGAAGATGCATGTCACAGCTCCAGAAGAGAGAATTAACTTGCCCTCTGCCTTTTTACTCCATGCAGGTCCTCAACAGATTGGAGGATGCCAGTCCACACTAGTGAGGGCGATCTTTACTCAGTCTACTGATTCAAATGCTGATGTTGGCCCCAGTACAGTGACTCACACCTGTAATCCCAGCAATTTGGGAGGCTGAGGTGGGCGAATCACTTGAGCCCAGGAGGTTAAGACCAGCCTGGGCAACATGGCAAAACCTCGTCTTTACAAAAAATACAAAAATTAGCCAGGCGTGCTGGCGCAGCCTGTATTCCCAGCTACTCAGGAGGCTGAGGTGGGAGGATCAGTTGAGGCCGGTAGGTAAAGAAGGCTGCAGAGTGAAACCCTGTATCAAAAAAAAAAAAAAAAAAGCTAATATTTTTTAGAAACACCCTCACAGACACACCCAGAAAGAGTATTTTGCTGGGCACGGTGGCTCACGCCTGTAATCCCAGCACTTTGGAAGGCTGAGGAGGGCGGATCATCTGAGGTCAGGAGTTCCAGACCAGCCCAACCAACATGGAGAGACCCCGTCTCTACAAAAAATACAAAAATTGCCAGGTGTGGTTGTGTACACCTGTAATTCCAGCTACTTGGGAGACTGAGACAGGAGAATCATTTGAACCTGGGAGGGGGAGGTTGCCATGAGCCAGATGACACCATTGCACTCTGGCCTGGATGACAGAGACTCTATCTGTAGTATTACTACGTGTTTGTGTCCCTCAGAGTAATTTTAGTAAATTCAGTTTTGTGTGATTCCCACCAAAAATGAAACAAGAATCTAAGGTGGGCTGGGCGCGGTGGCTCACTCCTGTAATCCCAGCAATTTGGGAGGCCGAGGCGGGTGGATCACGAGGTCAGGAGATCCAGACCATCCTGGCTAACACGGTGAAACCCCATCTCTACTAAAAATACAAAAAATTAGCCAGGCATGGTAGTGGGCGCCTGTAGTCCCAGCTACTCGGGAGGTCAAGGCAGGAGAATGGCGTGAACCCGGGAGGTGGAGGTTGCAGTGAGCGGAGATCGTGTCACTGCACTCCAGCCTGGGTGACAGTGCGAGACTCCATCCCAAAAAAAAGAAAAAGAAAAAGAATCTAAGGTGCAGTACAATTAAATGCATGTGTTAACGGAGCATATGTCTTTTTTATTATTATTATTTTTTGAGACGGAGTCTTGCTCTGTCACCCAGGCTGGAGTGCAGCGGCGTGATTTCTGCTCACTGCAGCCTCCACCTCCCAGGTTCAAGCGATTCTCCTGTCTCAGCCTCCCCAGTAGCTGGGATTACAGGCACACGCTACCACGCCCGGCTAATTTTTGTATTTTTAGTAGAGACAGGGTTTCACCATGTTGGTCAGGCTGGTCTTGCACTCCTGATCCCAAGTGATCCACCCGCCTCAGCTTCCCAAAGTGCTGGGATTACAGGTGTGAGCCACCAAGCCTGGCCTAATGGAGTATATTTGTGACAGAAGAGAACTTCTATTTTGACTCACTCTTCACCTGTTTTGCACATCTAATAATGGGAAGCATTTCTCACAGGTGAGCATCTGACTATAGGCATTTTAAACCTTCCTTCTTCCCCACCACATCCTTCAGGATTGGGCACTGTAGGATATGTTCATATCGTGATACAACTTCTGATGAGGTGTCAGGACCTGGGTGGGGGGGTACTTGCTACTGGGGTTTTACTGGGAGCTGTTCCTACCCTGGGAGGGTTAGCAATAACTCAGCTTAACGATCTGCTAAACTCAATGTACCACCGACTCAACTTCCATGTGCATGCATCCCTGTATGCCCATGGCCACTCTAACATCACACAACAGGAAGGGAGAAGGGGCAGAAGGGAGACTGGAATGGAGAGAGATGGTGGTCTTTCCACTTGTGGTTAAAAGACTTGATATTGGCAAATGTTAGAGAAACCGAAGACCATGCAATGGATGCTTTTCTTTCCGGGCCCTTTGCAAGACCTTGGAAGGGGCTGATCCAAGCAGGGATCCTGAAGCTTCAGCTCTGTTAGCTTCACGGTGGAACTGGTTAGCTATCACTTATATTCATGGTTCAGGGCGGTGTCGTTTGAGAGCGAGCCATGGAGCCCACTTAGGAGCTGCAGACCTCATTGGCATGTTAACACACTCCATAAACCTTGGTTCCTCAGCATTAAGCATGACACTATTAATAGTCTCCACCTCACTGGGAATATAAAGTCCACGAGGGCAGGTACTGGTCTGCTTATTGCTGTGTCCTTGGTGTCTAGAACACATGGGCTGCACTGAACATATGGTATGCTAGGTGTTGGGTGGCTAGCCCTAAACTCTCAGAGAAAAGGAAACAGGCACAATGAGCTTACATGCCTTTACTTGAAGCCAAATGTGTCCAGCTCCAAATTCCTTTTCTTGTACAATATGCTGCCCCTAATCAACTGGATGGAGATCCTGGGTCTCTGGGCCTCTTTTCCTTCCTGCTTATTCTCCCATGCAAACTGAACAAGCAGGGAAACTTAGCCCACCTCTGAGTTCCTGAGATCATCATCTGAGTTATTCTCTCCCTTATGGATCTGAGAAGGGGGTCCTTGGGATTCGTTCTGATCCATGGAATCCATTGTTCTAGAGACTCTTTGGACTCCAACCTGAGTCCATGGGAATGATGTGAGGTCGGAGATGTGGAAGAACAAAAATAATGGTTTTGAGCCACAAAATAGTGAGCCTGAAAAACGAGTTTGGAAGATGAATGGCTTCGGGGCTTCTGGAGCTTAGCAGGGGCCATCCTGGGAATTACTGACATTTCTGCCTCAGACCTCTGGGAGGCCACTGGTGAGCCAGAGGCCCCCCTCGCTTCACAGGTCCACTGGATTCGAAGGGGTCCTCACACGAAGCAGAAAGTCACCCTGTATCTCAGAACTGTGGAGATCTCAGTCCGTGGTCATCTTGTCATACATGACATGGCAGGAGCCATGGTCCAGGGAACCAGGCAGCTGCCAACTTGAGGAACCGGTGACAAAACCCCAGCCTGGACCCCCAGACCATGCACTTCTCCCTTTGCCCTGCTTCTCCTCTGCCTGGTACAGGTTTCCAGCGAAGCTCTGCACCGGCTTCTACATCTGTCTGTTTTCTTTAGAAGCTGCCCTGATGGGGCGGGCCTGGGCTAGGACACTTCTCCTTTCTAAAGAAAGCACCAGGAAAGGCTGAAGATGCTCACCTCCCCCCTGTTTAACAACGCAACTGGGATTTTGCAGCCTCTGCTTCCAGCCTAATTCTCCATCGAGCCCTGGGATAATATTTATACACAAATGCTGGCTCTAATCTCCACCCAGGAAAACACCAGCTGCTATTGAAAATCTTTCACCCGTGATAGAAAGCAGAGCGGCCAGGCCTCACGCAGGCACCCTCGAGCTTTCTCTGGAGAGTGTTAGGGAACAGCAAGTGTGTTTTATTTATATATTTTAAAAATCATCCCAGGGCTGTGTCCAGGCAACTGAGGGCCTGTCAAAGAACCGAATGTCTAATTCCCTTTAGAAAAAACAAAGGGATTAGGTGTCCCTGGGACTTTAACAAATGCATTGTTGGTGGTTTTGATTTAGGTTTCATTTAGGGAAGGCAAGTGCAGAAACGAGGATGCCAAAGATCCTGACTGCCAGAGTTGCGAAGATGCCTGGAGCTAGGCATGCATAAGCTGTTGGGGGGGATGTAAATTAGTGCAGCCTTTTGGAGGGAAATTTGGCAACATCTCTCATAAAAAATGAGCGTGACCTTTGATGCAGTAATTTAATGCTTTGTAAACTATACTACGTTAATAGTTGCACATGTATACAAGTATGTTACATGTTGTCTATGTTAAAAAATGCTCACTGTGGGCCGGGCGCGGTGGCTAACGTCTGTAATCCCAGCACTTTGGGAGGCTGAGGAGGGTGGATCACGAGGTCAGGAGATCGAGACCATCCTGGCTAACTCGGTGAAACCCTGTCTCTACTAAAAATACAAAAAATTAGCCGGGCATGGTGGCAGATGCCTGTAGTCCCAGCTACTGGGGAGGCTGAGGCATGAGAATGGTGTGAACCCGGGAGGCGGAGCTTGCAGTGAGCCAAGATTGTGCCACTGTACTCCAGCCTGGGCTACAGAGCGAGACTCCATCTCAAAAACAAAAACAAAAGCAAAAAAACTCACTGCAGTGACAAATAGGAAATCACCATGAATCTATCAGTAGGGGACTGGCTTGATAAATTATATTTTATCCACACAGTGGACTACTATATGGCCAGTAAAGGAAAGAACGAGGTGGATTATAACAATC
This sequence comes from Macaca mulatta, assembly GCF_049350105.2. NCBI lineage: Eukaryota > Metazoa > Chordata > Mammalia > Primates > Cercopithecidae > Macaca > Macaca mulatta. Next base: position 151,232,518 of record NC_133411.1, read on the forward strand.
GCCAAATACATATAGCACTTACTGTGTACACACTAGTCTAAAAGTTCTATGTATTTTAGAATATTTGCACATTTATAATATTAACTCATTTGATCTTCTCAACAATTCTCTGGTTGCTATTACTAGAATATATATATATATATTTTTTTGAGACGGAGTCTCGCTCTATGGCCCAGGCTGGAGTGCAGTGGACAGATCTCAGCTCACTGCAAGCTCCGCCTCCCCGGTTCACCCCATTCTCCTGCCTCAGCCTCCCGAGTAGCTGGGACTACAGGCGCCCGCCACCTCGCCCGGCTAGTTTTTTGTATTTTTTAGTAGAGACGGGGTTTCACTATGTTAGCCAGGGTGGTCTCGATCTCCTGACCTCGTGATCCGCCCGTCTCGGCCTCCCAAAGTGCTGGGATTACAGGCTTGAGCCACCGCGCCCGGCCTACTAGAATATTTTTTAAATCAGGAAAGAGATGTTAAGTAACTTGTCTAAAGTCACATAGCTGGTGAGTTAGGGAACTGGGCTTCAAGCCATCTGGCCTCAGGGTCAGGGTCAGTAGCCACTCCCCAAATGCCTGTACGTACAGGTATGGAAAGATGCTTTTGACATATGATTAAGTGGAAAATTCAAGTAACAGAGAAATAGGAGCTGATCTTTTTCATGTAAAAAGAAGCTGCATGTGTGCATGCCTATGGGAATATATTTTATATATTAGTAATAGTAAAGGTTCTGGAAAAATACCTATTTAATCAGCAATTCTCACTAGGAAGGGAGGTGAGATGGGCTACACAAAGAGGATTTTGGCTGGGGGCAGTGGCTCATGCCTGTAATCCTAACACTTTGGTAGGCTGAGGCATGAGGAATGCTTGAGCCCAGGAGTTCCAGACCAGCCTGGGCAACATATCTAGACCCCATCTATAAAAGAAAAAGAATTTTGGCTGGGCGCGGTGGCTCACACCTGTAATCCCGGCACTTTGGGAGGCCGAGGTGGGTGGATCATGAGGTCAGGAGATCGAGACCATCCTGGCTAACACAGTGAAACCCCCTCTCTACTAAAAATACAAAAAATTAGCCGGGCGTGGTGGTGGGCGCCTGTAGTCCCACCTACTCGGGAGGCTGAGGCAGGAGAATGGCATGAACCTGGGAGGTGGAGCTTGCAGTGAGCAGAGATCGCACCACTGCACTCCAGCCTGGGCGACAGAGTGAGACTCCGTCTCAAAATAAATAAATAAATAAAAATAATAAAATAAAATAAATTTTTAAAAATTAGCCAGGTGTGGTGGCATGCACCTGTGGTCCCAGCTACTAGGGAAGCTGAGGTGGGAGGATCATTTGAGCCCAGGAATTTGAGGCTGTAGTGAGCTGTAATTGCACCACTGCACTCTAGCCTGGGCAACAGAGTGAGACCCTGTTCCTCCCACCCATGAAAAAAAGAGGATTAAATTATTTAATTTAATTAATTAATTTATTTATAAAACAGGGTCTGGCTCTGTCACTCAGGCTGGAGTGCAGTGGCACAATCTTGGCTCATTGCAACCTCCATCTCTGGGGCTCAAGCCATCCTCTCTCTCCAGTCTCCCAAGTAGCTGGGACTATTGGCGCAAGCCACCATGCCTAGCCAGTTTTCATGTTTTTAGTAGAGATGGGGTTTTGCCATGTTGCTCAGGCTGACCTCAAACTCCTGGGCTCAAAGTGATCTGCCTGCCTCAGCCTCCCAAAGTGCTGGGATTACAGGTGTGGGCTACTGCTTCTGGCCAATTTTTTTTTTTTTTTTTTTTTTTTGAGATGAAGTCTCGCTCTCTTGCCAGGCTGCAGTGGTGTGATCTTGACTCACCACAACCTCCATCTCCCAGGTTTAAGCGATTCTCCTGCCTCAGCTTCTTGAGTTGCTGGCATTACAGGCATGCGCAGCCACACCCTGCTAATTTTGTAGTTTTAGTAGGGATGGGGTTTCACCATGTTGGCCAGTTTGGTCTCAAACTTCTGACCTCATGTGATCTGCCCACCTGGGCCTCCCAAAGTGCTGGGATTACAGGGGTGAGCCACCGTGCCCAGCCATTAAGTTTTCGTTTCTAAATGGTCTCTTCAAAAGAAGACTTCCTGTAATCGTGGGCTCAGAGTGACACTTTTGATTAACTCCAAAGTAAGAGATGTGGAGCCAAACCTATTAAGTCTTGCAATAAATTGGATGAAGGTAGACCGATTAATTGTTCTTTTTTTTTTTTTTTTTTTTTTTGAGACAGAGTCTCGCTCTGTCACCCAGACTGGAGTGCTGTGGCCGGATCTCAGCTCACTGCAAGCTCCGCCTCCCGGGTTCCCGCCATTCTCCTGCCTCAGCCTCCCGAGTAGCTGGGACTACAGGCGCCCGCCACCTCGCCCGGCTAGTTTTTTGTATTTTTTAGTAGAGACGGGGTTTCACCGTGTTAGCCAGGATGGTCTCGATCTCCTGACCTCCTGATCCGCCCGTCTCGGCCTCCCAAAGTGCTGGGATTACAGGCTTGAGCCACCGCGCCCGGCCCGATTAATTGTTCTGATTGGCTTAAGGCATCCTGAGTAATGACTCTTGTTCTCATTACCCTCTAGTCTTGCCTCCTCCTGGAAGCTTTGGCCCAGATATTGGAATAGTAATGTTGATTTTCGTGACATACAACCCCTCCACGTTCCATCTTCACTCCCCTGCCCTGCTGCGTTTAATGTGTTCGCTTAATATATTATTGCACCTCATGTAAATACCCCCGGTACTTAAACTTGGGCTGTTGTTTAAACCACTGTCCCTTCAGGGTCATCCAGTAAAAACCAGACTTATGCTGCCTTCCATTTGTAGGCACTTTACAATCTGCTGATCTTGTTCCCATTCATTATTTTGGTTAATGGGGTGGAGCCTTGTCACTTTAATGCAGGTTGTGCAATATCTCTTTCAAAGTAAAAGACCAAGCAGTGGCTTAAGAGAGGGTCTGATGAGGACAATGAGGGTTATCAAAATTTTAATCCCCATTTTTAAACCACAGCATTTAAACCTTGCTTTGTGAAGTGTGACCTACCACAGTGAATATAGAAAAACGGCATAACAGCTTCTACTTACTGTGTCAGGTCAAAAAGCACCCAAAGTTTCCATGTGTTTTCTGATTTTTATTCTTGCAGCAAGTTTAGGGGGTAATTTTTTTTTTTTTTTTTTTTTTTGAGGCAGAGTCTCTCTCTGTCGCCCAGGCTGGAGTGCAGTGGCCGGATCTCAGCTCACTGCAAGCTCCGCCTCCCGGGTTCACGCCATTCTCCTGCCTCAGCCTCCCGAGTAGCTGGGACTACAGGCGCCCGCCACCTCGCCCGGCTAGTGTTTTGTATTTTTTAGTAGAGATGGGGTTTCACCGTGTTCGCCAGGATGGTCTTGATCTCCTGACCTCGTGATCCGCCCGTCTCGACCTCCCAAAGTGCTGGGATTACAGGCTTGAGCCACTGCGCCCGGCCCAGGGGGTAATTTTTAAAAATCTCCCATGATCTCCATAAGGAAGCTGAGGCTCCAAGAGACTAGGTAATGTCCTCAACAATACTCGTGTGGAAAGTGGAAAATGGATTTCTCAATCAGGTTTGTGCATCTGTCTGCAAAGTCCCAGTGCTGAGCCTCTCAACAGATGAAATAATTGAGAAAAGAAAAAAAGTGTCACTCAAAAACCACCTCCCTAATAGATAGTAGCACTCATATACCATCTCCCTAACATACCGTTAGCAATTTAGGTTTATTTCCTTTGTCTTATGTACCTAAACAACATGAAATTTTTTAAAAAAACTTGGTAACTAGAGGATATGTAAAATGTTTATATCCTGTTTTGATTTTTTTTTTGTGCTACTAACATTATCGTCGTAACCATCTTCCTTATTGCTTTGTGGCATCATTTTAAATGGTTGCACTCTATTTAGAAAGTGGTGGCCTTGTGGGAGAGATTCCTAGACGTGGAATTGGTAGGTCCAAGAGTATGAATGTTTTTATGGTTTTTGACACACATTGCTAAATTTCTTTCCAAAAGATCCATTTTAATTTGCACTTCAATCAACAATTTTGAGAGTGTCATTTTCATTGCATTCTTTCTGGCATTAGTTATTGTTAGAAAACGAAAACAAGGCCGGGTGTGGTGGCTCACGCCTGTAATCCCAGCATTTTGGGAGGCCGAGGTGGGTTGATCATGAGGTCTGAAGATTGAGACCATCCTGGCCAACATGGTGAAACCTCTACTAAAAATACAAAGAAAATTAGCCAGGCGTGGTGGTGTGCTTGTAGTCCCAGCTCCTCGGGGGGCTGAGGCAGGAGGGTCGGTTGAACCTGGGAGGTGTTAAGTTGCAGTGAGCCGAGATGGTGCCACTGCACTCTAGCCTGGGTGACAGAGCAAGACTCTGTCTCAAAAAAAAAAAAAAAAAAAAGGCCAGGCACGGTGGCTCTTGCCTATAATCTTAGCACTTTGGGAAGCCAAGGTGGGTAGATCACTTGAACTCAGCAGTTCGAGATCAGCCTGGGCAACATGGTGAAACCCTGTCTCTACAAAAAAATACAAAAATTAGCCAGACATGGTGGCATGTTCCTATAGGCCCAGTTACTCTGGAGGGCTGAGGTGAGAGGATCATTTGAGCCTGGGAGGTGGAGGCTGCAGTGAGCCACGATCACACCACTGCACCCCAGCCTGGGCTACAGAGCAAGACTATGTCTCAAAAAGGAAATGAAAACAAGAAAAAGTCTAATATCTAGCAAATTGTTCACAGTAGTTAATGTTGAGAGTGGGCTGGGGCTGGTGAGGTGAGGGGTGTCTATTTTCTTTTCTTTTCTTTTTTTTTTTTTTTTGAGACAGTCTCACTCTGTCACCCAGGCTGGAGTGCAGTGGCGTGATCTCCACTCACCACAACCTCCACCTCCAAGGTTCAAGTGATTCTCCTGCCTCAGCCTCCTGAGTAGCTGGGATTACAGGTGCATGCTACCCTGCCCAGCTAATTGTTGTATTTTTTAAGTAGAGACAGGGTTTCGCCATGTTGGCCAGGATGGTCTGGATCTCCTGACCTCGTGATCTGCCCGCCTCGGCCTCCCAAAGTGCTGGGATTATAGGCATGAGCCGCTGCACCTGGCCAGGTGTCTATTTTCTACTGTATCTAATGTGGTATTATTAAAAATATTTTACTGGCCGGGCGCAGTGGCTCACGCCTGTAATCCCAGCACTTTGGGAGGCCGAGGCGGGTGGATCACGAGGTCAGGAGTTCAAGACCAGCCTGGCCAAGATGGTGAAACCCCATCTCTACTAAAAATACAAAAAATTAGCCGGGCGTGGTGGTGGGTGCCTGTAATCCCAGCTACTTGGGAGGCTGAGGCAGAGAATTTCTTGAACCCAGGAGGCAGAAGTTGCAGTGAGCTGAGACCGTGCCACTGCACTCCAGGCTGGGCGACAGAGTGAGACTCTGTCTCAAAAAAAAAAAAAAAAAAAAAAAAAAAAAAAAAAAAATTTTACTATAGGCACATATTACTTTTGTGTGTTTTATGTATATATTTGTTTGTTTGTTTGTTGCTTGTTTGTTTTTTGGTTTTTTTTGAGATGGAGTCTCGCTCTGTAGCCCAGGCTGGAGTGCAGTGGCACCATCTCAGCTCACTGCAAGCTCCACCTCCCGGGTTCACGCCATTCTCCTGCCTCAGCCTCCTGAATAGCTGGTACTACAGGCACCCACCACCACTCCCGGCTAATTTTTTGTATTTTTAGTAGAGACAGGGTTTCACTATGTTAGCCAGGATGGTCTCAGTCTCCTGACCTTGTGATCCGCCCACCTCAGCCTCTCAAATGCTGGGATTACAGGCATGAGCCACAGTGCCTGGCCTGTCATATATATTTTAAACTTTATTTTGAAATAGTTTGTTTTATAGAAAAGTTGCAAAAATAATGCAAAGAATTCCCTGTATACCCTTTGTAATACATTTTTGTTTTGTTTTGTTTTGTTTTGTTTTTTGAGATGGAGTCTTGCTTTGTCACCAGGCTGGAGTACAGTGGCGCCATCTCGGCTCACTGCAACCTCCGCCTCCCGGGTTCAACCTCCTGCCTCAACCTCTCAAGTAGCTGGGACTACAGGCAGGCGCCACCATACCTAGCTAATTTTTTGTATTTTTAGTAGAGACGAGGTTTCACCATGTTGGCCAGGATGGTCTTGATCTCTTGACCTTGTGATCTGTCCACCTCATTCTCCCAAAGTGCTGGGATTACAGGCGTGAGCCACCCTGCCCAGCCACATATTTTTAAAGATAAAGTAATTAAAATAAATGTTTTCTTTTTTCTTTTTTTTTTTTTGAGACGGAGTCTCACTCTGTTGCCCAGGCTGGAGTGCAGTGGCCGGATCTCAGCTCACTGCAAGCTCCGCCTCCCGGGTTTACGCCATTCTCCTGCCTCAGCCTCCAGAGTAGCTGGGACTACAGGCACCCGCCACCTCGCCCGGCTAGTTTTTTGTATTTTTTAGTAGAGACGGGGTTTCACCGTGTTAGCCAGGATGGTCTCGATCTCCTGACCTCGTGATCCACCCGTCTCGGCCTCCCAAAGTGCTGGGATTACAGGCTTGAGCCACCGCGCCCGCCCAAAATAAATGTTTTCTAAGTGTCAATCCTTACATCAACCTGTAAGTTGAGATTTCTTCACAGGTAGGCTGGGGCTGAACAGCAACTTGGGGAAATGCATATTAAAAATGTAAACTCTTATGCCTGAGCCAGACATACTGAATCAGAATGTTTGGGGGTGAGCTTGGAAAATCTGTTTTAAATAGCCCTTCTCCTGCCCTCAGAGGCCCATCAGGGGCTGAGAACCAGTGTCAGAAAAGTTCGTCTTTTATTTCCTCCAGCAATATTGTGGCTTCTTTACCTTGAGAGCCCTCCAGTGTGCAAGGGTTGGGAAAAGTGAGTGAAATCTGAGCAGCTTTGTTGTAACTTTTCACACTTGGTGCTGCTACTGCTGTGCTCCAGCTGAGCTGTCTGTAATTTGTTTTCACAAGAGCCTGCTCTCTCCCTCAAACTAGAAAAGACCCCTCCACAGGACGCCAGGTCCAGAACGCAGGTTTGGGTGGTGTAGGCCCTCCTCACCCTCACCCCTTCCGTCCTGAGTGCTCCAGGGAGTGGAGGCCAAGGAGGAGGAGGAGTCCTCACTGTCTCTTGGCTCTCCTGGAGAAGCAAGCACGAGGCCCTGAGATGGGGAGGGAGCCCAGATTCTGGCTCTTGGTCTTTCTGCTGTTTCTTTTGTCTGATGCTGGTGCATTTCCATGGACAGTTTGTTTCCCTTGGACACTGTGGGCTTGGTTTTTCCATGAGGGTGTGACGCTGTGATCATTCACCAGGCCCTTTTGGCCGTCTCAGTGGGGACCACAAGGTTCAAACCTTACCTGCCCCTTCTCCTGCCTCTTCCACTCTCTGCTCAGCCATCAACATTCCTTTCTGCCCCAGAAGTATTCTTTCCGAAATGTAGATCTGCCCATGTCCCTTAATGATGTCACTTATTGACTTCACTGTGGAAAAGGAGCGATGGGGAATGTGGCTGGAAGGACAGCAGAGAGCCAGACTGTGGAGACCTTTGAATTCCAGAGGAACAAAAGTATTTTGGGTGGCTCACACCTGTAATCCCAGCACTTTGAGAAACCAAGGCAGGCAGATCATCTGAGGTCAGGAGCTCGAGACCAGCCTGACCAACATGGTAAAACCCCATCTCTACTAAAAATACAAAATTAGCTGGGCGTGGTAGTGGGTGCCTATAATCCCAGCTGCTCGGGAGGCTGAGGCAGGAGAATCACTTGAACCCGGAAGGCGGAGGTTGCAGTGAGTCAAGAGAGCACCAGTGCACTCTAGCCTGGGCAACAGAGTGAGACTCGGTCTCAAAAAAAAAAAAAAAAAAAAAGGCCAGGCATGGTGGCTCACGCCTGTAATCTCAGCAGTTTGGGAGTCCGAGGCAGGCGAATCACAGAATCACAAGATCAGGAGATCGAGACCATCGTGACTAACATGGTGAAACCCTATCTCTACTAAAAATCAAAAAATTAGCTGGGTGTGGTGGCAGGTGCCTGTAGTTCCAGCTACTCGAGAGGCTGAGACAGAATGGTGTGAACCCGGGAGGTGGAGGTTGCAGTGAGCCAAGATCACACCACTGCACTCCAGCCTGGGCGACAGAGCAAGACTTGATCTCAAAAAAAAAAAAATGTTTTATATAAAAACATATGCATAAAATATAAAATATAGGCCTGGCGCAGTATCTCACGCCTGTAAACCTAGCACTTTGGTTGGCCAAGGCAGGTGGATTGCCTGAGCTCAGGAGTTTGAGACCAGCCTGGGCAACACAGTGAAACCCCGTCTCTACTAAAATACAAAAAATCAGCCGGGCATGGTGGCGGGCACCTGTAGTCCCAGCTACTCAGGAGGCTGAGGCAGGAGAATCGCTTGAACCCAGGAGGCAGAAGTTGCAGTGAGCCAAGATCGTGCTACTGCACTCCAGCTTGGGTGACAGGGCGAGACTCCGTCTCCAAAATATACATATATACATATATATATATATATATATATATATATATATATATATATACACACACACAAAATATACAAAAATATAGTGTTTTATGTATAAACATACACATAAAATACGTATACATGAAAACATACATACTAATATACATAAGTATATTATGGACTAATACAGGCAATTTGGAAAAAAAGAAAGTAGAAAGTAGGGGGAAAAGGTTGCTAGTCGTTCTGCTAGCTACATAAAGCTGCTAGCTGCATTTGGTTGTGGTCGTGTGCAGGATAAGGGCGCAGGCCCTGAATCAGGTGAGTCTGGGTTCAGTTGCCTTCCTTCTTCCTTATTAGCTGTGGGCAACCATCGGGCAGCTTTATTATCCTCTGGGAGCTTCGGTTTTCTCATTGGTGAAGTAAGGATAAAAAAAAAAGTTCCTAATGTGTAGGCTTGCCTTGAAGATGAAATGAGGTAAGTATGGAAAGCAGTTAGCTGGCTGCTTCCTAAGTGTTAGTTCTGTTTAATCTTGTTCATTTCCTTTCAGTCCTTTCACTCTTAAGAGGGGTGTGTGTGTGTGTGTTTGGTTTGTTTTTACATAGTTGTGATCACATTGTCTATATAATTTTATTTATTGCTTGTTTAGCACAACATCTGTAGCCAAGCATTTTCCATGTTATTTTCAACTCCTCATAAACATACATCTTAATAGTTGCATAATAATCCGATGGAATGGATATGTCATACTTTAGTTAACCATGTCCTTATTGTTGGCCATAGGAATTGTTCCAGGTTTTCATTGTTACAGAAAACTCAAGGCATGGCTGGGTTTGGTGGCTCACGCTTGTAATCCCAGCACTTTGGGAGACTGAGGCGGGTAGATCACTTGAGTAGATCAGGAGTTTGAGACCAGCCTGGTCAACATGGCAAAACCCCGTCTCTACTAAAAATACAAAAATTAGCCAGGCCTGGTGGCAGGTGCCTGTAATCCCAGCTACTCAGGAGGCTGAGACAGGAGAATCGCTTGAACCCGGGAAGCAGAGTTTGCAGTGAACCGAGATCAAGCCACTTCACTGCAGCCTGGGTGACAGAGTGAAACTCCATCTCAAAAAAAAAAAAAACGAGAGCAAAAACTCTAGATATGAACACCTTTATGTGTCAAATATCACCAGCAAAACCTGCCCCACTTTTCCCAGCCTGTTAGAACAAGTTCCTTGAGAAAAATTCTTAGAAAGGATATTACAAAGTCAAATTATATGAATATTTATCAAGATTTGTGACTTATCCTGCCAAATTCATTCCTGTAAAGTGAGTTGCCACTTCTATTTCCAAGACAGTGGATGAGGCTGTGCCTGAGGGATGTGGATTTTGTTCTGCAGTGCTGCTGGTGAGGGCATGAGACTGGGGTTTTGATGGATTCATCCAGCAGCCACTGGGTGGGTGGCTGGGGCAGAGTCGGCGTTAGGAGGCTCTCAGCGGTGACTTAACCATCTGCGAACCTGGCCCCATCCCTATGACGACTAGAGCTCCCATCTGTAGGAGAGGGAGGCCCTGTGGTCATAGTGTCACATTCCTTTTCAGTCCAGCATAAGCACTTTCACATTGTTTTTTTCCTCCGTGATTCAAATGACAAGGACTCTTCATCTTTAGGGATCACAGTATAAGACAGTGAATAAGTTCGTGAGCCCTGGTGTTATCCTGCCTGGATTGGGATCTCAACTCTACTATTTATTAGCTGTGTGATCCTGGACCTCAGTTTCTCAGTCTGAGATGTGGTACTTACATCCTAGGATTAAATTAAACAGGTATTTTATACACAACATAGTAAGTGCTGAATGCTTCTTAGGTGTTCTTATCTATCGCCCTCTTTCTAAATGAAAGCACCTGGTTGAAAGAAACTAATTGAACCTCTATATTCATACTTTCCTCCTCTTGAAAATGCAACAAAGGGAGCTGTGTAAAGAAACAAGCCTGGGCGCGGTGGCTCACGTCTGTAATCCCAGCACTTTGGGAGGCCGAGGTGGGTGGATCACCTGAGGTCAGGAGTTTGAGACCAGCCTGACCAACATGGCGAAACCTCATCTCTGCTAAAAATACAAAATTATCCGGGGGTGGTGGCACATGCTTGTAATCCCAGCTACTGGGAAGGCTGAGGCGGGAGAATCGCTTGAACCCAGGAGGTGGAGGTTGCAGTGAGCTGAGATCACGTCATTGCACTCCAGCCTGGGCAACAAAGAGCGAAACTCTGTCTCAAAAAAAAAAAAAAAAAAAAAGAAAGAAAGAAAGAAAGAGAAACAATACCAGAAAGCCCATCTCTACATTGCTAGGCAACCTTTCCAAGGTATGTACCCACCCTGAAACCATGGGGATGAAGGAAAGGAGGTTGGGAGGCTACATCTCTGGACATGGTACTTTCAGTGCTATGACTGGGACAGTCCCTGGCAAACCAGGAGTGTTTATCTCCCTAACATGTTGAGAGTGGGTGAAGGATCTGGTAAAGTTTTCCAAGGGTGGGAGAACAAGACTGGAGCGTTTGAGAAGGGTTTGCTTTTCCTTTAATTGTTGTTTGGCAAATCCCCTTGAAGCTCATTTCACCTGCAACTTCTGGGACTGAGTTGGCTGCCTGAAATAAGACCCACCTGGGGTGGGGGTGGGGGATAATTGTTTCCCAGGAAGCAGGGGCAAGGATACTTCAATATCTTCCAGATTCCTAGAATGTGAGTGATGTGAGCTTGCCTTGGGGTGAAGGCTGCTGGAGTCAGCTCTTTCCGATCCTGGCTAGTTTTCTGCTCCTAATAAAGGCTTCTTTCATGGCTGGGCAAGAGGAAGAGTCAGATGGCCCTATGTGGACAAGGGTTGGTTCCCAAATCTGTCCCAGGTAACTTCTTGTTCTTCTGGGTCTGTGTGTGTAATATCCCCAGAGACAGAGGCTAAGAGAAGGGAAAGTGACTACACTTACACTGCAGGCCAGCGGAGGGGGTGGTCAATAGCTGGTACTTCCTCTTCCAGCTCTTTTAAAGCATTTTTAAATTGGATTAGCGTTTCAACAAACACTTGAAGGTTTGCTTTCCTCGGAGAGGCCCAAAGGGCTGAGGAAGAGCCTTCATCTGTTTACTTTTTTTAAATGTGGAAATCTACTTGGGCTGTTTCTACAACTAACTTGCCCCTCTCCCTTGGTGCCCCCTCCCCCAGGTAAACCCTCACCCCCTAACTTCCAGGCAGGCCTGAATTCACCCTCGGGGCCCTGGCTCACCATGGCTTTCTGGGTTGGCTGAACCCTCGTGCCCTCCAGGAGCACTTTGGAGCAGCAGGGCTCAGGCAGTTCTCTCTGACCTGTGCCAGCTTTGAAAGTTTTCCTGGAATGAAGAAGTGAGCTGACAGTGGCCAGCCCTGTGTACTTCATCTGCTTCTTGCAGGGAAGCCAACAGAAGCGTTCTCTTTCCTCCTGTGGGTAGAGAAAGACAGGAAGATGGGGCAAAGCCTTGGGAAAACAGGTGGCTCTCATACCCACCAGGGCTCTTTGTCCTCATCCTTTTTATTTAAGCCCCTGCTAGGAGCCAGGCAGTGTGTGTGCGTGTGTGTGGATGTGTGTGTGTGTGAGTTGTGCAAACAGATATGTGCATCCATGTATGTACAGAGAGGAAAAAAAGACGGGCAGGGCATTGTGGAGCTGTGAAAGGGAAGGAGGGCAGGCAAAGTAGACTTCTATGCTTTATTCTGTGTATTATTATATTATATATGAACACATTTAAAGGACATATTGAATAATAAGAGAATTATCCTCTGAAATCAGTATGATCACTGTTAACTGAAGTAACAGGGTGAAGCCTTGGAAGATTCAAGAATGACTTCCCAGAGGAGGTGGCAGGTAAACAGAGATCACAGAATAAGTGGAGGTAGCTAGATTAATTTTACAGACATTTGTTGAGTGTCTGTTATGTGTCAGATACTATTTTATTTATTATTTATTTGTTTGTTTGTTTGTTTGTTTGGAGAGGGAGTCTCGCGCTGTCGCCCAGGCTGGAGTGCAGTGGCTGGATCTCAGCTCACTGCAAGCTCCGCCTCCCGGGTTTGCGCCATTCTCCTGCCTCAGCCTCCCGAGTAGCTGGGACTACAGGCGCCCGCCACCTCGCCTGACTATTTTTTTGTATTTTTTAGTGGAGACAGGGTTTCACCGTGTTAGCCAGGATGGTCTTGATCTCCTGACCTTGTGATCCGCCCGTCTCGGCCTCCCAAAGTGCTGGGATTACAGGCTTGAGCTACCGCGCCCGGCCTTATTTATTTTTTTGAGACGGAGTCTCGCTCTGTCTCCCAAGCTGGAGTGCAGTGGCATGATCTCGGCTCACTGCAACAGCCGCCTCCCGGATTCAAGTGATTCTCCTGCCTCAGCCTCCTGAGTAGCTGGGACTACAGGTGTGCACCACCACGCCTGGCTAATTTTTGTATTTTTAGTACAGTTGGGGTTTCACTATATTGGTCAGGCTGGTCTAGAACTGATCTTGTGATCTGCCCACCTCTGCCTCCCAAAGTGCTGGGATTACAGGCGTGAGCCACCACACCCAGCCCCAGATACTATTTTAGAAGCAAAGGATCTAGCAGAGAGTAAACACATAAAGATCCTGCCATTGTGGAACATACAGTCCAGTGGAGGGAGAAAGATGAACAAAAAGATCATATGATGTCAGGTGGTATTAAAGAAGAATTAACACTTATGGCAAGGAAGACTTTATTCAAGACTACTGCAACAGGAGTTGACTTTTTTTTTTTTTTTTTGAGACTGAGTCTCACTCTGTCACCCACTGGAGTGCAGCGGTGCTATCTCGGTTCACTGCAACCTCTGCCTCCCAGGTTCAACTAATTCTCCTGCCTCAGCCCCCTGGGTAGCTGGGATTACAGGCACGTGCCACCACGCCTGGGTAATTTTTGTATTTTTAGTAGAGATGGGGTTTCACCATGGTGGTCAGGCTGGTCTTGAACTCCTGACTGACCTCAGGTCATCCACCCGCCTCAGCCTCCCAAAGTGCTGAGATTACAGGCATGAGCCACCACGTCCGGCCTAGGAGTCGACTTTTGCAATAGAGGAGGAGGTTGAGTTCATCACTGAATCCAGCAAAGATCTAGCTGGGCATGTATAATCAGAGTGAGGGGGTCATTGGGTGGAAAATCACTGAGAGAACACACGAAGGGTAGGGGGACTCTTGCTAAACCAACTCAACAGGATTCTGTGGAAGGCAGGCCAAGGACTTACACAATAAAAGCAGGGGATGAGGAACTTGGTCAGATATTGAGGGTGGGGGAATGACTCAGCTGAATTCTTTGCTAAAGGCAGGCCACATGAAGAAGAGGATCCAGAGGAGCCTGTCTAAAGTTTGGTCAAGTAGAGAGTCTGTGTTGATGTTATGAAGAAAATGAAGCAGCTGTGGGATAGTGAGGTTACAGAGTAACAGGTTAGGCCCTTTTATGTTTTTGAGATGGGGTCTTCCTCTGTTGCCCGGGCTGTGGTGCAGTGGCTTGATCACAGCTCACTGCAGCCTCAAACTCCTGGGCCCAAGCAATCCTCCTGCCTCAGCCTCCCTACTAGCAGGGACAACAGGCATCTGTCATTGTGCTTGGCTCATAGGGGTGCTTTTTAAATTTAACTTAATTTTATTTTTGAGGTGAAGTGTTCGCTTTGTAGCGCAGGCTGGAGTATAGCGACACCATCTCGGCCCACTGCAATCTCCGTCTCCCAGGTTCAGCCAATTCTCCTGCCTCAGCATTCTGAGTAGCTGGGATTACAGCTGTCCTCCACCACGCCTAGCGAATTTTTGTATTTTTAGTAGAGACAGGGTTTCACCATGTTGGCCAGGTTGGTCTTGAACTCCTGACCTCAAGTGATCCACCTGCCTCGGCCTCCCAAAGTGCTGGGATTACAGGCGTGAGCCACCGCACCTGGCCTGCAGTGTTTTTTAATATTCAGTGTTAGCAAGGTCTTTAGGGTTGAAATCTGGATCATGTGTCAGAGCCAGACTTTCAAATGGCCCCCCTGGAGGGTGTATTCTGGGTAAAGGAAACAGCCTGTACAAAGGCCCTGAGGGTTGTGTTCATTGTGTTTGAGCAACAGTGAGGAGGAGGGGGTTTGTAGGCGAAGAGTGATAGGAAATAAGGTTGAAGAGGGTGGGGCGAGAGCAGATCATGCAGGCCTTATAGGATGTGATAAAAAGGGATGAGAAAGAAAGCTGGGAGGAGGGATAATTTGGATTTAGGGTAAGGGAGAGCTTTGCTCATCTGCAGGACCGCAAGGGGTTCTGTGCTGCAGGGGCGTAAGAAGGAGCATGTGTCATGTGGGGAAAGCAGGGAAGTGGGGCAGAGGGACATAGGAGAGGAAGATTAAGAGCCAAGGGGGAGGAGCAGGCATGCAGGTCCTTTTCCATCTTTACAGTCAGGGTTTCTCAATCATTTTAATGACAGCCTCAGCCCTTGCGTAAAAAGCAATAAAGGGAGGAATGCCTCTCTGTTTAACTTGAAGGAAAGCTACAGAGGATGGAAAAGAGGGTTGGTTGAAATAAAGTTGGAGCTGGTCTCGCTTGGCTGGCTGCCCTTTCTATAAATATCGCCCTCCCAGTCCTGGAAATGCAGCAGTTAGGGTCCTTGTGAGCTACTGAGGAACATCCTTCCTGTTCAAATGCCCAGAACTTGGCTGCCTGTACACTTCCGTATGCAAAGTGCCTAAAAGCTGGGGAGAGTGCAGGGTCAAAAGTGGGGAATTCTGAGCCCACTCCTTTTACCCCCCGGGGGTGGCCTCACTTCCTCTGGGGGCTCTGGCAGCTTGCTTAGAAATCTGTCTTCAGCTTAGAAATCTGCAAAAGTCATTGGCCAGGCTCAGGAGAACTAATCCTTTGTGCCAGAGGGGTTGGTGGTGTGGTCGGGAGCGAGCTCCTAGCTGGTGCTGAGCCCTGCTGCCCCTGGGGTTTTGCTGGGGGAGAGGGAGAGGGTTAAGGGGCTAGTGTAATTTGGCAACATGTGAGTAAAAAAGCAGATGAGAACCCACAGAGTAACTAGACATTCTTCTCTTTGCATGCAAGATCCTGCTGAATGTTGGAAGAGGAAGGAATATTTTTCTTGCTTTTTAGACATGACATCCTGTGAGGGGAAGATTTGGAACAGATGGGGGCCAGGGGAGCCTCACTGTATTTTCTTGTTTCACCACTGCCTCCTCCCTCCCACAACCAGAAATGTCTTTTTCTTCCCCGCTAGGGAAGTTAATGTTAAGGCGGGTGGGGAGAGGGGGGGATGTCCTGTAGATGAGGAAAGTAAGTTATCAGGGGTCAGGGAAAGATAATCCATTAGGTTTCCAGAAAGAATTCACTTGTCATTGCAGTCTCCTTCTAGGTCCAAAGATAGACAACTAACTCAAAAGTGTATCTTTGGTTTAATCACTGCTCTGGTGATATTTGCATTAATGAGGGAGAAAAGAAAGGATCCCCAACAGATGGAGAAGGCAGCTCTCTGACTAGTGAAAGGTAAGGAATTTTTCTGAAATCTTGGGTGCACAATGTGGGAAAAACAAAATTGGTAATGTCTCATGGGATCAGTGCAGGCATCTGCACAGTTTTCACTCCGACTCCTGTCTGTCAGATTGACTGCAGTAGAGAAGATCGTAAATGTGGTGATGGAAGTGGGCTGTGACACACTTGATTGGCTGTAGCAGTGTTCCTGGTAGAGCCACATTCCCAGCACAGCTGTGGGTAGCTGGGCAGCTGGTATGATGTTAGCCTCCAAATCACAGCCGGTTCTTTCTGCTGTCAAATGTCCAGCCACTGAGCCCCCTTCCCCTGAACCTCTATAGAAGGGGGAGTTCTGCCAGTGGAGTCAGATGGCCTTGTTAGCCAGGGTGGGCCCGTCTAACTGCCTGTTGCATCTTGTCTGTTCCCCAAAGACAGCTTGGGTTGATGTGATGTGAAAAGGATGGGGCAGGAGGAGAAGGGGACAGATTCTGTGCTTTCCTTCTGTTGTTCCCTTTTGGCTGATGGGAGCCTGTGTTGGTGTTTTTCTCTTCCTTTGTAGGAGGAGATTTTGAGTTCTGGGGTCTGGCTGAGGAGACACGTGCCAGAGTGTCTGGCCCATTTGGGTCAGGCTGCCTGACTCTGGCACACAGTTCTGGAAGGATGTCCTAGAGAGCTGGTTTACTGAGGCAAGAGCTGCAAGCTAACTAGGGAAAGAGAAGAGGAAAGTATTAGGTGGCTGTGTGCTCAGGATCCCCGGTTGAGATATTGAGAATTATGTCTGGGGAACAAAATCTAACAGGCTGTCCTCACATGAGATGTGTTCCCAGGCTGGAGTGCAATGGCATGATCTTGGCTCACTGCAGCCTCTACTTCCTGGGCTCAAGAGATCCTCCCACCTCAGCCTCCCAAGTAGCTGGGACTGCAGGCACGTGGCACACCCCATGCTTGGCTTTTTCTTTCTTTCTTTTCTTTTTTTTTGAGACAGAGTCTCACTCTGTCACCCAGGCTGCAGTACAGTGGCACAATCTTGGCTCACCACTGAGATCAAGCAATTCTCCTGCCTCAGCCCCTCGAATAGCTGGGACTACAGGTGTGCACCACCATGCCCGGCTGATTTCTTTTTGGTATTTTTAGTATTTTTAGAGATGGGGTTTCGCCATGTTGGCTAGGCTGGTCTCAGAACTCCTTACTTCAAGTGATCCACCCACCTTGGCCTCCCAAAGTTCTGAGATTACAGGTGTGAGCCACTACGCCTGGCTGCCTGGCTATTTTTTTTTTTTTTTGAAGTAGAAATTGTGGGGGGGGGGTAGTTTGCCATGTTGCCCAGGCTGGTCTCGAACTCCTGGGCTCAAATGATTCACCTGCCTCAGCCATCCAAAGTGCTAGGATTGCAGACATGGGCCACTGCACTCGGCCAAGGAAAGACATAGTTTAAAAATCACTTGCTGGCCAAGCATGGTGGCTCACGCCTGTAATCCCAGCACTTTGGGAGGCTGAGGCAAGTGGATCACCCGAGGTTGGGAGTTTGAGATCAGCCTGACCAAAATGGTGAAACCCTGTCTCTACTAAAAATAGAAAATTAGCTGGGCATGGTGGCGGGCGCCTATAATCCCAGCTACTTGGGAGGCTGAGGCAGAAGAATCGCTTGAACCCAAGAGGCGGAGGTTGCAGTGAACTGACATTGCACCATTGCACTCCAGCCTGGGCAACAAGAGTGAAACTCTATCTCAGGAAAAAAAAAAAAAAAAAGTCTCTTGCTAACAGAGTAATGTGGCCTGTGTGCCTAGCTAGGATGAGATCTCCCATCTTGATTCTTTACTCTTCTAACAATTAGACAATGTAACTTGATACATTCAGTGGGAGCTCTAGGCTCTCCCTGTCTTCTCTGTTGTTACAGTAGCCATAGGCATGTTATCTGCCCATTGGAAAGGATGATGGGAAAACAACAAACCTGTCCTGGACCCTGCAGTTAGGACTTCAGGGGACACATGAGTGAATATAAATGATACAGGTCCGCTCCCATAGAACCCAAATGCAAATATAAGAATATTTAACTCGTAGTGGATTCTCTAGGGTCAGGCAAGGCTATAAGCAACAGACATAATTAGTTAATTCAACAAATATTAATTGAACCCTCACTATTTGCTAGTCCCCATGGATACAGTGAAAAATGGGACAGACACAGCCGCCACCTTCCTGGATCTGTGGTCTTATGCTGTGTACACAGGCTTGTAGACAGGCTCTTGCGATACACTCTGTGAGAGGTGCTGAGATACAGGACATAAGAAGAGTCGTGGGCTTTTACGGAGAGGGGGGGAGTTGGGAAGACCTGCCCAGAGGAAGTGATGTTGAAGTTAATCCATGAATAAGCACAGTTGACATTGAATGTTTATGCTTAGTTGACCTGCTACAGGCCTTTGGTCCTGGTGTCATTTTTATTTGCACCATCTTTTACTCTGAAAAGTGCCTGGTTTGCGTGGTGAGCTCTTTGGTGCCCTAACTATGTGCCAAACATTGCTCCAGGAACCCCATCATCAGAATAGCACTGACTCAGAGTAAGTAAGCAAAACTGAGCTGTTTGTCAGTCATATGATTTATGTCACTCGATCCTGAGCTGGGCCCCTATTTTATTAGTTAGGGATGCTTTGGGCTACAAATACGGGGAACCTCTGAACAGCGGCTTTAATCAGAATGGTATTTATTATTTTATTTTTGTTATTATTTTTTTGAGACGGAGTCTCGCTCTGTTGCCCAGGCTGGAGTGCAGTGGCACGATCTTGGCTCACTGAAACCTCCGTCTCCCGGGTTCAAGCGATTCTCCTGCCTCAACCTCTCAAGTAGCTGGGACTACAGGTGCCTGCCACCACGCCCAGCTAATTTTTGTATTTTTAGTAGAGACAGGGTTTCACCATGTTGGCCAAGATGGTCTCCATCTCTTTTCTATTTTTTTGAGACGGAGTTTTGCTCTTGTTGCCCAGGCTGGAGTGCAATGGCGCGATCTCCACTCAACACAACCTCCACCTCCCAGGTTCAAGCGATTCTCCTGCCTCAGCCTTCCCAAATAGCTGGGATTATAGGCATGCGCCACCAAGCATGGCTAATTTTGCATTTTTAGTAGAGATGGGGTTTCTCCGTCTGGGTCAGGCTGGTCTCGAGCTCCTGACCTCAGGTGATCCGCCCACCTTAGCCTCCCAAAGTGCTGGGATTACAGGCATGAGCCACTGTGCCTGGCCAAAGGGCTGCTGCCTCCTCGTTGGGGAATCAAACCCCATTCTCCCACATGACAGGAGGGGATACTCACACCACTACACTAACGAGGACGACAGTCTTGATCTCTTGATGTCGTGATCTGCCCACCTCGGCCTTCCGAAGTGCTGGGATAACAGGCGTGAGCCACCGCACCCGGCCTACAAATTACCTTTTCAAACAAGCTTTTTTTAATAAAATGTTCACAGTTATCTATTAATAGTAAAAGGCAAAATACAAGTTAATGCTAACGTTTTGATCAAAATTATTTCAAAGCTAAAGAAGTAATATTTTGAAAATTTAATCTTAGTTTTACTTTAATGAGATATTTAATATCTGAAATTCCAGTGCTTATTGTCCATTTAATTTCCAAAGAAAAGAATTGGCATTGGCTGGTGCAATGGCTCATACCTGTGATCCCAGCATTTTGGGAGGCAGAGGCAGGCAGATCGCTTGAGCTAGGAGATCAGCCTGGGCAACACAGTGAAACCCTGACTCTAACAAAAATACAAAAATTAGTTTGGCATGGTGGTGAGCGCCTGTGGTCCCAGCTACTTGGAGGCTGAGGTGGGAGGATCACTTGAGTCCAGCAGGTCAAGGCTGGAGTGAGCCATGTTTTTGCCACTACTGCACTCCAGCCTGAGCGAAAGCACAAGACCATCTGAAAAAAAAATGTTATTATTGGTATTATACATCCTTCAAGTTTTATTTTATAAATATATTTCCCATATCTATGTGAGATACGTATCTACATTTATGATACATACGTATGCAATATGATATAATTTTGCAAAATATCCCTCTGCCACCATGTGCAACTGGTGCTAATTTAGTAACACTGATTTGTGAGTCCTCTGGAACCATGAATAAGAACAGAAGCAAAAAAAAGGATATTCAGTGCTCCTGCATATCCTATTCATGCTCCTATTCATTTTGCAAGAATGTATTGCATTTGTGCTGAGAGGAAGGATTTGACAAGCTAATTTGTCTTTTCTCTTCCCTAAGTGCTCTACCACTCCAGTCCTTCCCACATTGCACTGCAGCACTGGTCTCTAGTGTTGGCAGTGGCATAATCCACAAGCCTTCTCGTTTAGATGCAGTTACCTTTTGTTTTGAGGGGGCAGGGGAAGAGGTGTGAAGTGTTTCTCTGGGGCCTGACTGCTGTTAGGTGTTACTTGTGACAGCGGATATTGAGGGTGATAGGTCATGCTGTGTGACCCTCGATGACAGAGGTGCCCATGTGTTGTTTAACTTTTAGGCATGTGTTTGAAATAGGTGGGACCCTGAAGCACAGGGCCCAGGGCAGGGGCCTCTCTTGTCTGGTTCTAAGGGCAGCACTCTTGTTTTCCAGAAACCCTCAGTAGGCTTCCTTTCACATTTCATTGGATAGAATTAATCCCTGCCAGAAAGAAAGTAGATTTCCTTAACTTCCTTCTGCCAATCATGAGTCATTGCTTGGGATGAGCGCATGGTCTCTGGACAAAATTGGGGTTCTGTTAGGAAGAAGAAATAGCTAGACAGTCAACCAGTGATATCTCCAAAATTATTATTCCCATTTTTCTGAAGGGGAAATTGAAGCTTACAATGGTTAAGGTCGTACACCTGGAAGTGGTGGAACTGTGGTTTGAACCAAGGAAGGTTGGCTAAGGAGTCTGTCTTAACCACTCTACTTGCTGTTTCCCATGGCCGAGGAGCAGGAGTTAGCTATATTGGGGTTTGAGAAAATCCCAGTCAGAGGAAATAGCATGTGCTGAAGCCCGGAGAGGCAAGGGGTGGCATGGTCTCGCTGCAGATTGAGAGATGCTGAGTGACTCAAGTCTGTTGTGTGAGGGGAATGCTGGGGGATGAGGCTGGAGAGGGTGTGCAGCTGGGGCTGCTGGGTGAAGATGGGAGGGGACGAGATTGGGAATGGCATGGGCTGGAAGATTGTTGAAAGACTTTACTAGGGAAGAGATCCAGGTAACCTGAAATAGGAGAGGCAGAAGGGAAGGCATGCAATCAAGAGAGATTTAGAAAGCAGAATTGGGATTTGATGATATGAAGGTGGAGGAGAATCACCTGAGTTTATGACTTAGAAATGGGTTACCATTCAGAAACAGAAGGCAGTGTTACCAGTGGAAGGTCTTGACTGTGAGTTCTCCAGGTTCTTGGCATTTTGAACAAAGAATTGGACAACACACCCAAAGCAATGAAAGAATGAAGCAATGAAAGCACAGATTTATTGAAATGAAAGTACACTCGACAGAGTGGGAGTGGGCTCGAGCAAGCCCTGGTTACAGAATTTTCTGGGGTTTAAATACTCTCTAGAGGTTTCCCATTGGTTACTTGGCTACAACCTATGTCAATGAAGACTTGCCCATGACTAGTCTGTATGGTTGTGGGAGGTGACCAATTAGAGGCTGAAGTGAAGTTACAAAGTTACAACCTATGCAAGTGAAGACTTGGCCAGGGAGCAGTCTGATTGGTTGTGGGAGGGGACCAATCAGAGGTACTTTCCATTTTTCATTTGCAGTGCAGAAATGGGGTGGGGTTGTAAAAGAAGTAGCCTCTGATCCTTTTGTTACTTGGACATAGAGAGGTAAGATTTTCCTTTTGATTCAGTTCTAGGAAGTCAGCATGAATCAGCCTTAGGTTCCCTACCTTCTTCAGACCCTGTTCTCCTGCCTCAGCAGTACCAGGTGAGGGCATAGGGGAGAAGGAGTTCACTTTTTATTTTTTGAGTCTCATTTTGCACATGTTGAGTTCAAGGACATAGAGTGGAGCTGTCCTGTAAACATTAGAGTCTGAAACTCAGGAGAGACATCTGGACTAGGGAGCAATGTGGGCAGCTTCAACACGTAGAACCCCTGGGTTCTATGGTGGGTGAGAATGTGTAACACATGAAAAGAGAGTCTAGGACGGAGCCATGTTTAAGGAAAAGAGGCCCACAGAGGAAACCAAGAAGACATGCCTCACACACAAAAAGCCAGGAGAATTTGGTGACACTAATGCTGAGGAAAGGGAGTTTTAAGCAGGAAAGAAAGATAAGGCCTGAGAAGTACCACAAAGGTCATTGATGATGACAGCAAGAGTGTAACAGCCAGATAATAGAAAGTTGATGGGAATGTGGTTTCTTCGTTCAAGATATTAAATATGAAGGAAAGTGTATGTGAGGATCCAGGGAAAGCTTTTTTAAAAAAAAAAAAATGCAGGAAGATTGGAGCATGGTTAATTGCTTCTGAGAGGTAGACTTCTGGTAGACCAGAAGTTGAAGATACAGAGAGGAGGTGGGTAGTGTGAGGACCTGAGAAGGTGGGGAAGAGTATGGGATCCCGACTCAGATAGAAAGAGGACTCCCATTGGAGCAGGTGGAGTAGAGACCAGGAGAATGGGTGGGACTGGGACATGGAGGAGCTTCCTTTTAGATGGTTTGTTTCCTATATAGAGTAGCTGCAAGAGAGGGAGTGGTGGATCAGATATTTAGGGAAGCTGAGTTGGGATTGTCTCCTGTAAGAACAAGAGGGCTGAGGGGGAAGCAGGGCTGGCTTCATGAGTGGGCAACTTGAGCAATTGCACGGGTCCCTACGCTTAGAAGGGCTTCATGCTTTGTATAGTGCTCTGACATCACTGTCTTGAAATTGTTAATGATGTTGGAACGCAGGCCCCCTCATTTTCATATTTGTTTTTTTTTTTTTTTTTTTGAGACAGAGTCTCACTCTGTCGCCCAGGCTGGAGTGCAGTGGCCGGATCTCAGCTCACCGCAAGCTCCGCCTCCCGGGTTCACGCCATTCTCCTGCCTCAGCCTCCCAAGGAGCTGGAACTACAGGCGCCCGCCGCCTCGCCCGGCTAGTTTTTTGTATTTTTTAGTAGAGACGGGGTTTCACCGGGTTAGCCAGGATGGTCTCGATCTGCTGACCTCGTGATCCGCCCGTCTCGGCCTCCCAAAGTGCTGGGATTACAGGCTTGAGCCACCGCGCCCGGCTTCATATTTGTTTTGAGTGTAAGTGTGCCTCATGCAATATCTGGGACATACTGAGATTAGCAGTTACTCACAGCTGGGCATGGTGGCTCACACCTATAATCCCAGCACTTTGGGAGTCCGAGGCGTGTGGATCCCCTGAGGTCAGGAGTTTGAGACCAGCCTGGTCAACATGGCAAAACTCCATCTCTACTAAAAATACAAAAAATTAGCTGGGCGTGGTGGCAGGCGCCTATAATCCCAGCTACTCAGGAGGCCGAGGCAGGAGAATCGCTTGAACCCCGGAGGCAGAGGCTGCAGTGAACTGAGATCAGGCCATTGCACTTCAGCCTGGGCAACAAGAGCAAAACTCTTGTTTCAAAACAAACAAACCAATTACTCTTTATCTGAAATTCTAATTTACTTATCCGTATTTTATCTGGCCACCCTAACTGGGTGCTACAAATTATGTAGCTGGTGCTGCTGGGAAGACAGGAGAATTGCAAAGTGGTGTCACAGGCCCGGGGGAGGTTTCCTCTGTGAAGGATCCGAGAGTGGGGAAGTGATGGGTGTAGAGACTGGACTTGTGGCTCTAACTTGTGGGGCTGTGGAATGGTCTCTAGCAGGGCCAGCCACCTGAATGTCAGTGCAGGACAGCCAGATGGCTTGGAATATCTGGGTTGTCTCCAGACCCCTCACTTGGGTGAGACTGAAAGCCCTTACCTTGGTTGGTGAGGCCCTGCTGTCCCTCCCACCCTTGCATACTGCAGCCCGCTGCTCTGCTGGCTCTTCTGCAAACACCCTTTGCTCCTGTAATCTCAGGGCCTCTGCTCTGATGGTTCTCTCTGCCTGGAATGTTCTTCCTGTAGGTATCCCCAAGGCTCGTGCCTCTTGTTCCCTCTGGGCCCCTGAGAGGCCTTCCTTGATTACTTTTTTACTTCCTACTCCATCTTTCTTCATGTCACTTCCCACCTCCTGACATATTATATATGTGTATTTTCTGTCTCTTTCCATTACAATGAAAGTACTGTGAGAATGAGAAGTTGGTCTTGCTCACTGATGTAACCCCTATTCCTGGACATGCAGGGGAAACTGAGATATTTGTTGAACTGATATGTTAACTAATGATACATGGGCCAGGTGAAGTGGCTCATGCCTGTAATCCCACCACTTTGGGTGGCCGAGGTGTGTGGATCACCTGAGGTCAGGAGTTCAAGACCAGCCTGGGCAACATGGTGAAACCCCATCTCTACTAAAAATACAAAAATTAGCCGGGGGTGGTGGCGGGTGCCTGTAATCCCAGATACTTGGGAGGCTAAGGCAGAGAATTGCTTGAATCCCAGAGGCGGAGGTTGCAGTGAGCTGAGATCACGCCACTGGACTCCAGCCTGGCAACAGAGCGAGAGTCTGTCTCAAAAAAAAAAAAAAAAAAAAAATTAGCTGGGCGTGGTGATGTGTGCCTGTAGAACCAGCTACTCGGGAGGATTGCTGGAGCCCAGGAGTTGGAGGCTGCAGTGAGCTACGATTGTGCCACTGCACTCCAGCCTGGGTGACAGAGTGAGAATGCCTCTTAGAAAATTAAGAAAACAAACAAACAAAACTTTATCACCTAGATTTTGGTAGTAGTATTTGGGCATTTCTTTTTTTTTTTTTTTTTTTTTGAGACGGAGTCTCGCTCTGTCACCCGGGCTGGAGTGCAGTGGCCGGATCTCAGCTCACTGCAAGCTCCGCCTTCCGGGTTCACGCCATTCTCCTGCCTCAGCCTCCCGAGTAGCTGGGACTACAGGCGCCCGCCACCTCGCCCGGCTAGCTTTTTGTATTTTTTAGTAGAGACGGGGTTTCACCGTGTTAGCCAGGATGGTCTCGATCTCCTGACCTTGTGATCCGCCCGTCTCAGCCTCCCAAAGTGCTGGGATTACAGGCTTGAGCCACCGCGCCCGGCTTTTTTTTTTTTTTTTTTTTTTTTTTTTTTTTGAGACGGAGTCTCACGCTGTTGCCCAGGCTGGAGTGCAGTGGCGGGATCTCGGCTCACTGCAAGCTCCGCCTCCTGGGTTCACGCCATTCTCCTGCCTCAGCCTCCTGAGTAGCTAGGACTACAGGCGCCCGCCACCGCGCCCGGCTAATTTTTTGTATTTTTAGTAGAGATGGGGTTTCACTGTGGTCTCGATCTCCTGACCTTGTGATCCGCCCGCCTCGGCCTCCCAAAGTGCTGGGATTACAGGCTTGAGCCACTGCGCCCGGCCGTATTTGGGCATTTCTAGTGAATGTTAGCTAATGACTCACTTCGCCTAGGTGACAGAGTAACTCAGCCCTGTGGTGTCACTCATGCTTACCACTGCCAATGAATCTCTGTGCCAAAAATTAGATTCGATCTTAAAGCAGGAGAGATTTGTTTAGGTGGAAATCTGTTTTTGGTTTCCTTTCCATTATCGCCCATTCCCTCTGGGAGAACACCTTTTCCTATGGAGTTGGATGGGGCTGACCTTTGCCCTGTGTCCTTAAGAGTAGGCAGGTGGTCTGAGCCAGTTGAGTCCTTCCTGGTACTTCTCTGCCAGAGTTCTTGGGAGAAGATGGTCTATTTCTGCTGGACTTGGTAGGATGTGAGTGTGAGGTTGTTGATTAATATCCTGCTCACTAAGTAGAGAAAGGACAGGGAGAGCTCTGATGTTTGAGGCCTTAGATCCGGCTACTCCCTAGTGACATGAGCTAATGAATTCCTTTTTTTTTTTAAATTTATGCCAGATTGACTCTAGTTTCTATCACTCACAGCTGAACAAGCTCTGACCCATACATGTTATGTTGCTCAGGCTGGAGTGCAGTGGCTATTCGTAGACGTGATCAGATCATAGTGCACTGCAGCCTTGAACTCCAGGGCTCAAGTATTCCTTCTGTTTCAGCCTCTCAAGTAGCTGGGATTATAGGCACACGTCACTGCACCCAGTCCACACAATTTTGATTGAAAAATTAGAACAACTTGACCTGTGAGATAATAGTAGAAGATTAGACAGTTAAGTGAATTAATGAGTTATGAGAGGAGCTTCTCCTGATTTCCCTGATTCTTTTTATTATGGGAGTGGGAGCAGGGGCAGAGGGTATGAATGAGGGTAAGATGAGGATGAATGAAGGAGATTGAAGTGAGCCCACAGGCGTGGCCTTTGCCAAATGGGGGTAGGGATGCTGGGGCCCCGGTTCCCTCCCAGCTGCAGTTCCCTGGCAATGGCTGAGGAGAGCCTGGGGTCGGCAGGCAGCTGGATTGGAGAGAGCTCTCAACTGTAAGCCAGCTCTGGGCTCCTGTCCTGTTTCTGTGTGTGCTTTGGGGCACATCTTCAACTTTCTGAGCCTCGCTTTCTCTTTCATAAAACGGGAGTGCTGACGGTGCCCTGCTGACTTCCGAGTTTGTGTGAGAGGCTCCCAGGAGCTGATGAGAATCTCTGAAACCATCATGAGAACCATCAGGACTTTCTAGCTGTAGGGTGGTTTGCCTCTTTCATTTGCTTGAAGGCTGGACTAGACAAGTGCTAGGAACTTGTCTAGTTCCTAGAGGACTAGACTAGTCCTCAGGACTTGGGCTGGGATCTGACCTTCATGAATTGCAGACTATAGACCTTAGGTGGTCAAGAGGAGGCCGGGTGCCGTGGCTCACGCCTGTAATCCCAGCACTTTGGGAAGCTGGGGTAGGCGGATCGTGAGGTCAGGAGATCGAGACCATCCTGGCTAACGTGGTGAAACCCTGTCTCTACTAAAACTACAAAAAATTAGCGGGGCGTGGTGGTGAGTGCCTGTAGTCCCAGCTACTTGGGAGGCTGAGGCAGGAGAATGGCGTGAACCCGGAAGGCGGAGCTTGCAGTGAGCCAAGATCGCGCCACTGCACTCCAGCCTGGGCGACAGAGCGGTACTCCGTCTCCAAAAAAGCAAACAAAAAGAAAGTGGGCAAGAGGAAGACTAAAATGTATGGCCCATAGCCTGAAAGTTCTTCAGGGTCATGGATGAGGATGTGAAAGGAGTTTGTTGGGCAGGGCAGACTCTGGCCTAGGGCAGGTTTCTGGCTGGAGTAGTTAATTTAGTGCCTTTTACTTGTTGGAAAGACTGAAAGATACTTTTTTTTCCCCTTTCTTTTAAAAAAGTAATACAGAGTTTTCTGAATACGAAAGCACGAGCTGGGCACCGTGGCTCATGCATATAATCCCAGCATTTTGGGAGGCAGAGGTGGGTGGATCTCCCAGGAGTTCTAGACCAGTCTGGGCAACATGGCGAAACCCCATCTCTACAAAAAATACAAAAATTAGCTGTGCACGGTGGCACACGCCTGTAGTCTCAGCTACTTGGGAGGCTAAGACCAGAGGATGGCTTGAGCCCAGGAGGTCAAGGCTGCAGTGAGCCATGTTCATGCCACTGCATGCCAGCCTGCGTGACAGAGTGAGACTGTGTCTCAAACAAACAAAAAAAGAACTTTGAAAATAAAAATATGTGTAAGGAAATCAAAACAACTCATGATTATCCAACTCCCATAAATAACACTGGTAATATTTTTGTCTATCTCCTGGTATTTACTTCATTGTGCCTATGTGTCATGTGTGTGAGAGATGGCTTATAAATAAAATTTGGTATGTACAGCTTCAGAATCTGTTTTTCACATAATATAAACATCTTCCTATATCTTTAGATTTTTCTTACAGCCTAATTTTTAATTGTTATGTAACAGTTTTAACTGTTCTACCATATATGATGTATTCCTTTTATTGGATAGAAGACTTTCCAGTTTTTTAGGATTATAAAATCATATTGTGGTTAAATCTTTACAGATAAATCTTTGTCCATGTGGAATTATGGGGTCCAATGGGATATCCATGTAAGAATTTTTGTATATGCTCTGGCCAAACTGACCCTAAAGGAATGCTAATTTGCCTTCCTATTGTTGTGTGAGGGGCATCATGATTCTCTGAATCCTGGCCCTTGCTGGGTATTATTGGATTTTTAGGACTTTGCCAAATGCTGGTCTTGCTCTGTCGCCTGGGCTGGAGGGCAGTGGTACAATCATAGCTCACTGCAGCTTTGAACTCCTGGGCTCAAGCTATCCTCCTGCCTCAGCCTCCTTAGGAGCTGGGACTACAGGCATGCCACTATGTCTGGCTAAATGTTTATTTTTGTAGAGACGGGGCCTCACTATGTTGCCCAGGCTGGTTTCGAACTTCTGGCCTCAAGAAATCCTCCCACTTTGGCTTCCCAAAGTGTTGGCATTACAGGTGTGAGGCACCATGCCTGGCCTTGTTTTTATTTGATTATGCCTCTTTTTCTGGTTACCAGTAAGGTTGTTTTGTTCCCCCATATAATTAATAGCTATTTATATGTTTTTGTGAATTGCTTTATTCATTTTCCTATTGGGGTGCTTGTATTTTTCTTACTGATTTATACAGACTGTTTGTAATAAAAATATTAACGCTTTTTGGGGATCAATACGTTTTTAGTAGTGTGATGAAATAATTTAATAATGGATCAAAGCAGAAGGTTTGATTCCAGGGGGAAAATTTTTTAAGCTACCCACCTCTTGCCCTACACATAAATCCAGAGATAAGTAGTATCTTCGGAATTAAACATGTCTTAAAGCATGGACAGGCCCCTTCCTCCCTTCCTCCCTCCCTCCCTTCCTCCCTCCCTCCCTTCCTCCCTTCCTCCCTTCTCCTTTCTCTGTCTCTCTCTTTCTTCTTCTCTTCCTCTTTCTTCCTCTCTTCCTCTCTCTTTCTCTTTCTCTCTCTCTTTCCTCTCTTTCTCTCTCTCTCTCTCTCTTTTTATGGAGTCTCACTCTGTCTCCCAGGCTGGAGTGCAGTGGCACAATCTCCGTTCACTGCAACCACCGTCTCCCAGCTTCAAGCTATTCTCCTGCCTCAGCCTCAGTCTCCTGAGTAGCTGGGATTACAGATGTGAGCCACCACGCCTGACTAATTTGTGTATTTTTAGTAGAGATGGGGTTTTGCCACATTGGCCAGGCTGGTCTCAAACTCCTGACCTCAGGTGATGCGCCTCGGCCTCCCAAAGTGTTGGGATTACAGGCGTGAGCCACTGCACCTGGCCATTACCTTTGTTTCACGAATGAGTTAGGCTGTGGCAACTAGACTAGGGTGACTCCCCACACCCTGCCCCTAGAGCTGGTCACAGGCAGAGCTGAGCTTGAACTTGGGCTTCACACCTGTGTTCACATGCGCCACTTGTCATTGCCTGTGACTTTCCTGTCTCTCCTCCTCATCTTTCAAACACTCCCTGGAGCCATTTAGTGCCTAGATGATGCGTGTTTTTATACCAGCCACTCTACTCAAAAGCAAAATCTGTTTGAAAGCTGTGTTACAGGTTCTTCCAGAACTTCCAGTTTTTAAGACTGTCTTCCCCTTGCTGCAGCTTCCTTTGTACTATGCAGCCACTAGCTCCGAAGGGACCTTCTGCCAGGGAATTTGATTCCTTGGATAGAGCCCTTCTGTTGACCACTGACCTCAGGGCTAGGTCCCCAAAATGTCGCCTCTCTATGATCATTTCTGCAAAGTAGCAACAGGTCAGTTAGGATGTGGATTTTCTCACTCTCTCAAAGGTTCTTTTATTTAAATATGTTCATACATTTTTCTCCTGCCGCTCTCTTTCCTGAAAGAATGAAGTTAGAGGATTAGGTTGCTAAATTTAGCTCTTGCTGACGCACTGGCCTCTCACTAGCAGTCTCCTCGTGTCTCAGTGTTTCTCTAAGCCTCGCTTTTTTGCTGGTAGACGCACACCATCACATCCTACATAATATTTAGCTCTGAGGCGTTTCCAGATGGGAAGTGCGTTTCTGTATTTTCATAGCCGTGTTCTCTACGTGAATGGACTGGCGTGAAGCTGGGGGCTGACGGCTGACAGGGCAGGTAGGGGGGCTGGCAGTGACCTGAGAGAGGTGAAGATCCCCAGGGTGGTGGTGGGGAAAGCAATGCAGTCCTTGTCAGATGTTTGCTTGCTGTGAGGAGAGGGAGATGGCTGTGAGAGGAGATCTGGGGATGGTATTTGACTGGGATATGAATGGAGCATTTTCAGGCAGGGGAGGCCCTCCTACTTGAAGCAAGCCTGAGTGGTGTTAAATAAAAAAATTATTCTGGCACTTGTAAAAATGGTAAGGAAGACTTTGCTCAGGAGTCTTGCAACAGGGTTGTTGCAATAGGGGAGAAAGATGGGGCTCAGTTCTAAATGCAGCAAGACAGTTGAGGATTTACAGCCAAGGAACAGAGAGGAGGGGGTCAGTGGATGGAAAATTACTAAGAGGAGACATCAAGGGAATGGGATTCTCGCTAGACTTAAAAGGACTCTTGCTAAGGGCAGGCCAAGGACTTATACATCCAAGGTAGGGGATGAAGCGGTTTATCAGACATCAAGGGTAGGGGACTCCCTAAACTGAATTTGCAGGACTCTTGCTAAGACTGGGCTCTGCAGGCCTGGCAAGGACAGGAGGGATACAGAAGGCCAAGGTTCAGAAGAAGGCTCAGAAGAGCCTAACTAAAGTTTGGTCAAAGAAAGGGTTTTTGTCAGTGCTTCCTCTTGTTCAGGGAGAGAAAAATTCTTCTTTTCTCTGAATAATATAGGTCCGTTTCTTGTTCGATCACCTTTTGTTCATTAAGGACCAGCTTGAATGTCTGTTGGGGCCTGGCAGGAGAGGATACTTGCTGGATGGTGCTAACCATCAGGCATTTAAACGAGGGAGATTCATGATCTGCTGTGGTGATGGGTCCTTTGAAGTTTATGTCAAGTCATCCAGCTTGCAAGGCTACTTTAGATCTTGGGGGGAAGATCAGCTATAAGACAGCCTAGAGTTGCAATGAGGATTTGGGCAGTCAGCCTTTAGCTCTCAGTGACGTCAGGAGGGTGGGAGAAAACTTACAAAGTAGAAAAATTGAGAAGTTGGTAAGAACTGTGAAATGTGCAGAATGGCAAGATCCAGTACAATTCACAGTAGGTAACAAGGTAAAAAGTAAAATGTGATTTACCAAGAGGTGAAAACTCAAAGGCAATGAACAGGACTAGAATTTGATATTCTGCAAGGATGTGCTATAGTTTTCTATTGAAATACAAATAAGCACTGGTCCCTGGATGGGCGTGTTGAAATGTCAGCACGGAAGGTGGTCTGGTGTTAGGCAGGTCTCGGTTCAAAGCCCATCACCTTACCGGAGACGCTGGGCAGATTGGTTGCTCTCCTAGTGTCTGTTTCCTTAGCTGTGAGACATGATGAAAGCGAACATTTATTATTTCTCGTGTGCCAGGCACTGCCATGAGCATTTCACATGCTTTATCTCATTTAATCCTCACAACTTAGTGAAGCAGGTAAATCATCATCTCCATTTTTTTTTTTTTTTTGAGACGGAGTCTCGCTCTGCCGCCCAGGCTGGAGTGCAGTGGCCAGATCTCGGCTCACTGCAAGCTCCGCCTCCCGGGTTCACGCCATTCTCCTGCCTCAGCCTCCTGAGTAGCTGGGACTACAGGCGCCCGCCAC
The DNA here is from genome assembly GCF_049350105.2 of Macaca mulatta. Classification (NCBI taxonomy): domain Eukaryota; kingdom Metazoa; phylum Chordata; class Mammalia; order Primates; family Cercopithecidae; genus Macaca; species Macaca mulatta. Next base: position 151,264,166 of record NC_133411.1, read on the forward strand.
CTCGCCCGGCTAGTTTTTTGTATTTTTTTAATAGAGACGGGGTTTCACCGTGTCAGCCAGGATGGTCTCGATCTCCTGACCTCGTGATCCGCCTGTCTCGGCCTCCCAAAGTGCTGGGATTACAGGCTTGAGCCACCGCGCCCGGCCCATCATCTCCATTTTGCAGAAGAGTAAACTGAGGCTTTAATATATCCCATAATATGTCCACAGATGTTGCCAACCTGCAAGTAGAGATTGAAGCTCATGTACTTAAAATGAGTTTGGCACTTATCAGGTACCTGATAAATGTAAAACATTTTTTCCTCCAAAGTATATGTGGGAGAACTGGAGCTATAGAGTGTGCCTGAGCCCAGTCAGATTCAGTAGGCGGGGCTCTCCCCCAAAGAGGGAAAATCCTGAGACACTTATCAGTGGAGGGATGGAGCCTGCTGTGAGGGTCCTGGCAGAATCCCTGCATTTTGTCCTCTGGGGGCAGCTCTCCTGGGAGTTGGAGAGAGGCTTTGACCCAGCCTTTGCTGGCCACTGGGCAGGACCTAGCTGGGAGCAAATGCCAGGGCCAGCAGAGGCTTGTCCAGAGATGACTCTCACTGGCTGTGCTGTGTTTGCTATGTACCTGGTAGGCACGCATCTCAGTTATTCTCACATCTCTGCAGTAGGTATCCTTCACCTTCCCATGCAGATGGAATTGAAGCTCCAAGAGGGTAACCAACTGCCCAGACACATTTGAAGTAGTGAGGCAGGGATTTGAGCCCAGGTCTGGTCCCTGGGCCTGTGCTCTCTGTTCTGCTGTGCATCCTGGGCGATCAGGGAAGCAGACCCAAGCTAGGGAAGAAGTTATGTGAGCAGGGCTGAGGCACTGGAACAGAGTGGGTAATGCAGGACCTTGGGAATCAAACACACTGGAGTTCAAATCCTGGCTCTGCCACTTCTTAGCTCTGTGAGCATGGAAGTGGCTTAACTTCTCTGATCCTTGGGTCCTCCTCCATAAAAGAGGAGAGCCATAACTACCCAGAGAGTGTAAGGATGACATGAGAATGTATATAGAGCCTTGGCATGGGCCTGGGTATGATGAGCATTCAGTGAATGCTGGCTGCTGTGGGCACGTGGGAATTGCTGGGAACTTTCTCATCCACTTGATCTCCTTGGCCCTTAGGGAAGGCAGACACTGGAGGGCAGGTCTCAGACACGAGAGAGACCCTTAGCTTTATTTATCCACCCTGGGATGTATCCCTGGGAGCTGTGTATCAAAATTATAGCCACCAAATATAATTTGGAAGGACTTAATAATATGATATAAGGTTGGAAGGACAAGGGAGAGGCTAGGCGTAGGTATGGCATCCTTACAGTGGTCCAACTTCCCTCTTGCTGGTGATGTCCAAAGAGAAAGGCCAGCACAGTGGCTCAGATGGACCTAGTGGGACTGCCTGGAGGAACCTATGCAGTGGGCTTGGGCGGGGCCCACAGTTACTGGTGGCGGGGGTGGGTGCTGTCAGTGTCTCCTCCAGCCTCCACTGAACCTTTCACATCAGGTGCCCTAGAGTAGCACCTGTTTACCTAGACCTGCCCTCCAGAGACACCGTCTCCCCACCTTGTGAGCTCCTGGCTGCCATGACCTCTGCACCTGCCCAGAGAGGCTGTGAGGATGAAATGCTGATGTGCATGAAGCTCTTAGGCTAATACTTCACATGCAGTGAGCACCCACCTTCTGACTGTGGCTCATTAATTTGTGGATTCAAGTACCGTTTTAGGTTGAGAGGTCATAGTTATGAAGAAAACAGTCCCCACCCTCATGGAGGTCACACTCTAGTAGGAAAGATGGATGAGAAACATGTAAGCAAGTAGATTTGATTGTACTATTGGAATGAAGAAAGGTAAAGCAGGGAGAGGGAACAAAGACGTTCTTGGTGGGGCTGGGAAGGCTTTTATTGGGAGACAACAAGTGAGCAGAGACCCTGGGGATGTGGAGGTGCCAATCATGAGAATGCTGGGGGACGCCTGGTGCGGTAGCTCACACCTGTAATCCCAGCACTTTGGGAGACCGAGGCGTGTGAATCACTTGAGGTCAGGAGTTTGAGACCAGCCTCGCCAACATGATGAAACCCTGTTTCTACTAAAAATAAAAAATTAGCCAGGTGTGATGGCGTGCCTGTAATCCCAGCTATTGGGGAGACTGAGGCAGGAGAATCACTTGAAGCCAGGAGGCAGAGGCTGCAGTGAGCGGATATCGCACCACTGCACTCCAGCCTGGGCGACAGAGCAGGACTCTATCTAGACAGACAGACAGGTAGATAGATAGAATGAATGTTGGGGGGCATCCCAGCAGAGCCATCAGGTGGGACTGAATCTGGTACAAGATGGAGAGGAGGGATAACTGGGAAATGAGGCCAGGGTGGAGGCTACCAGGTCACATAGGACCTTATCATTGTTTTCAACAATCATTATTTCTAGATGTCGCTAGGCAGGATCAGCTGTTCCTCCTCTTGTGCTGTTCTGGTGGTATGCACACAGGCATGGTAGCAAGTCACCCTGTGTTAGGACTGTGTATTTTACCACCACACTGAGGGCTCTGGAGGCCAGGCACTATGGCTGTTTCGCATATATCCAGCACCTAGCATGGGAGCTGTTTATTGAAATTATAGCTACTGAAGGTTGGAAGGACGAGGGGGAGACCAGGCCTGGGTATGGTATCCTTAGATCAGTCCAACTTCCCTCTTCCTGGTGATGTCCAAAGAGGAAGGAGCATGGAGTCTGTGCTTCGTACATTTAAAGATGAATCTTAGTGGCAATGGATGCTGTCTGTTGGGGGTTTCTGTGAGCTATCCACAGCAGTTAGAATTTTATATTTCATCATCTCATTGACTCAATACAATAGCCTTGTCCCGAAAGTGTCATCTCCATTTTATGGATGGAGAAATAAGCCTTAGAGGCCGTCGCATGCCCCAAGCACACAAACCTAGGAACTTGCTGAGCTGAGATTTGAAGCCAGGACTCTAAGGACCACACTTTCAACTCTGACCAAGCTGGAAGGTCGGCTGCCTCCGATAGGGGCTTGGCCCAGGACTGCCCTTCCAAGGGCTGTGGTGTTTACTGCCCAGGGTCTTGGCATCCTTCGGCCTTCTTGGTCCCTCAGGGGTACCTTGCACCCCAGCCTGCCCTGTAGCATCCCAGGGAGCCTGAGGGGCTGTCCCTCAGACCTTCTCACAGCTTTGTAATCCACAAATGGAAAAGTGGCACTTAAAATGAATTTATTCAGGTGGGAGCTGTGTAAGACATGAAAATAAGGCTTTTGAGCTGCTCCACATAAACTTGAGTGTAAATGAAAAGCTTTTTATTTGGTTTCTGAGCCAGACTTTGAGAAGCCAGTGGGCCGTGCGGTCTGGAAGCGCACGTTATGGGCGCTGGGTCGGAACAGGGGCCACTTTGAATGGCAAGGAGGGAGAATCGCTCCAGTGAAGCTGGAACGGCCAAGAAGCTGGGATGTCAATAAACACAGGCAGGACACAGAAAGCCTTTTCCAAAGAGATGGAAGGCGGGGAAGTGAAGGAAAGGCAGTGCCTCACTCCCGGCGCATTTGAGAAGGAAAATGCTTGAGGTAACCCGTGTTGGCAGCTTTTATAGCTTCCTCCCGATAATGTGCTGGGCAGACCCTGAACAGGCTGGTGTTTTATTTTCGTGTAACGAAGCCGAGTGGACCAGGGGCAGCTCTCCAGCAATGGCTGGCCTGGGGCTGTGCCCACGGAGGGAGACAGGGCTGCCTGAGTCCTGGGGCAGGGGGCAGCCCTCCTGCCTGCTGGGCAAACCGTGGGGAAGGCGGGGACCAGGATTTCTGACTTCCTCTGGATGATGTTTGGTTTGTCACAATCCTTAGACGTAAGGCCCCCTTATGGCCAGTGCCAGTGAGGGAGGTGGCAGGCGGCTGTGGGAAGGCAACGGCTCTGAGAAGGAGGGCACAGGTCCACGCTGTCTAAATGTTGCCGGTTGTGAACTACACAGGAACCTTAGCATGGGGAACCCACAGAAAGGTCTTTGTGCCCTTGGCTGCCTTTTGCCAAGGTACTTTCCATGACTAGATTTACCTTGCATTTATATTCTCTTCTCTTTGGTAATATGTACATATGCGTGTGAGGTATATTTGGACCTGGGATTATGTGTGTGGTTAAAAATATACATCAGTACGTTAGTGACCTGCATGGGTGCATTAAGCAATGTATTTTGAGAGCCATGGGCTGGAGGGAAACACCCAACTAGCTACCTTGAGACACTAGCAAAGCCCAAAGTACTTCCGTTAGATGAGAGTATGATCTACTGTTTTATATGTTTGTTACAGATTTTTTTTCTTCCTGTTTTCTCCTGGACATTCTATGGAAACAATATATGTATTTAAACAAAATTTTAAATGTCAATCTTAAGAATTTCAGGGATTTTTTTTTTTTTGAGATGGAGTCTCATTCTGTCACCCAGGCTGGAGTGCAGTGGTGTGATCTTGGCTCACTGCATCCTTTGCCTCCTAGGTTCAAGCAATTCTCCTGCCTCAGCCTCCCAAGTAGCTGGGACTACAAGCGTGCGCCACCATGCCCAGCTGATTTTTTGTATTCTTAGTAGAGACAGGGTTTCACTGTGTTAGCCAGGCTGGTCTTGATCTCCTGACCTCGTGATCCGCCTGACTCGGCCTCCCAAAGTGCTGGAATTATAGGTGTGAGCCACCGCACCCAGCAAATGTCAGGGTTTTTTAAACCCATGTTTATTTTGAAAAATTGAAAATATCAGGAAAAATAAGAAAATAAAAGTCTTCTGTAATGCTATCATTCAGGATAATTGCCGCTGTTCTTTAGGTATTTGTATGCTCTTCCAGACATGTTCCTAATGAGTATATATTAATGTAAAATAAAATATCAATGGCTCACATTTGAGTGTTACTATTTGCCAGCACTTTGCATGTATGGACTCACTTGATCCTCAACAATTCAATGATTGGTTTTATTATTAAACCCATTGTACAGACGAGAAAGCCGAAGCCCAGAATGATTACCTTGCTTAAGATCACATAGGCAAGTAGCCAAGCCAGGATTTGAACATAGGCAATCTGGTTCCAGAGCCTATGCTCTTAAGGCACTTGCTATACTAACTTGCAAAAAGAATTCAGAGAATACTAACCATACCAATTTGTAACCCACTGTTTTTCCCACTCAAAATATTATGAGCTCCCTTCCATGCCAATAACCTTACATCTAGAACATCATTTAAAATGGCTCTGTTGTGATGCATACATCCCAAAAATGGAATGCTACAATGCTGTTTCCCTTTCTGGCTGTTTTGGGTAATAATAATAATTAAACTTAAAAATAGCAGATATTGAGGTTCTGTGTCTGGTGCTGTCCTAATATCTGTTTACATCTTATCTAATTTAATCCTTGTAATAACTCGGGCTTCTTACAGGGGAAGAAGTTAGGGAAGAACAGGAAGAAATTTGCCATGACATCTTCCTTACATAAAACTTCAAGGTTAGATTTTTGACCTTATCTTCAAATAAAATTATATATGTAATAATGTTTTTGTGTTCTTATTAATTTTTTTAAACTTATTTGGAAATAATTTGACTCACAGGAAGCTACAAAAAAAGTACAGAGAATTCCTGTGTTCCCTTCACCCGGCTTCCCCCAATGATATCTTAAATAACTAGTATGCATCAAAACCAGGAAATCGACATTAGTGTTTCCTGTTAGCTCAGGTTGTATATTTGTTACCAATTTTTTTTTTTTTTTTGAGATGGAATTTCACTCTTGTTGCCCAGGCTGGAGTACAATGGCGCTATCTTGGCTCACTGCAACCTCCGCCTCCTGGGTTCAAGCAATTCTCCTGCCTCAGCCTCCGAAGCAGCTGGGATTATAGGCACCCGCCAACACGCTGGCTAATTTTTTGTATTTTTAGTAGAGATAGGGGTTTCATCGTATTGGTCAGGCTGGTCTCAAACTCCTGACCTCAGGTGATCTGCCCGCCTTGGTCTTCCACAGTGCCGGGATTCCAGGTGTGAGCCACCACTCCTGGCCTAAAATTTTTCTTTAAACACTTAAAATATGTCACACTATGATAATCTAGTTTTTTTTATTCTTTGTTGTGAAGTATACAGGAGCCTCTAAGTGGAAGTGGCTCAGGCCTCTTTCCTGGCCTTTGAGAGGTTAACACTATTATTTGCTCCATTCAACCAGCAAGGGATTGGAGGTCTAGGGAGGTTGTCACGTGCACAAGGTCACACAGCTATAGTAAGCTTCTGAGTTGGGACTTAGCCCCTCTGCTTCTAAAATCCCCTATCTGAACCTCATACTCTCCAGCATCTGTTCTAGTTTTTCACTGTTCTTTGCTACTCAGGCTGAGGCCCCGAATATAAGTAGATGTGTGTTAACAAGAGTCTGTGCATGCATGTACCTATACACAGACAGTTCCCCTGCTCTCTGGAGTCCCTTCTCCTGGACTGGAGAATGCCGAACTGGAGAGAACCTCAGGAATTGAGCACATATCCTGACTCATTATTTAATGGGATGGGAGGATCAGGCCAGCTCGGGGACCATCTGCTGTGTCCTGTGTTGGCCTATCCCCAAGGGCTCTGGGCCATATTCTCCTGTAAATCCTCTACCTTATTCTCATGGTTGCCTCTCCCCAACTCTCCTCCAGTTGCTTGTTTCGCCTTTTACCCAACTTCCAGCCATCTGGCTCCACATGCTCTCAGTTCCATGCTTGGGTGGCAGTGGGCTTAGCCTGAGATGCCTGGACTTCACTCTCACATTGCTTCTCTCATCCTCCAGCCCCTGTGCCCCATGGCCAGTGGCTGAGACAAAAGAAAAGGAGAAAAAGCCACATGTATAGGGAAGACCCAGGAGAAGAAATTTCTCTAAAGTCCCCTCTAGAGGAAAAGATATTTTTACCTCCACCCCAGTCACTCCCTCTCTTTTGTTGCCTTCTCTTCCCCTTTTATTCATAGCTATAGCTGCCAGCCCAATCCACTTTTGTAACCCAAAAAGCAGACAAAGGCCTTGGCCCTTGCCTTCCCAGACACAGTCATGGTCTCATGATCTGCCAACCTAAGCAGAGCTGGCATGTGGGATTTAAGTAGCTCTGTCCAAGCTTTTACAGGAGTCTGTGCTTAGAATTGTCAGAGTGCAGAGCAGTGTTGTTCCAGATCCCTACCACCCACTTCAGAAAACCCAGATGTGCCTGCCACTCTAGGTTGACCTGACAGTTGTATGCACGCGTATGCATGTGTGTGAGAGCAACTGACATGCATACCTGGTGGCCTGTGTGGGCCTCCTGAACATAGAACTAAGTGCTCGCTTGCTGAGACCTGTGGCTGCTTTTGGTGGAAAAGTGACCCCAGGGCCAGGGGCTGCACCTGGTAGAGACCAGGGTGGGAGACTGAGGAGTTTGCAGGAGTGCTGCCTGGAAGAGCTGGGAGCACTGGTTTGTGAGCTAAGCAGGGGTTGTTAAACAGCATCGCCACCCCTAACCTCATGGCATGCTGGCTGCTGTCTCCTGCCATCCTCTGAAGCATGTAGTGGGGCTATATTTCCTAACAGGAAGCCTGTCAGACTGAGAGGAGGGGAAAGAGAGAGGATTAATTTGTTCCCCACTTAGACCTGAACTTCCTTAGCTCCTCAAAGCTTGGTCTGCTGTTGAGATCTCTGGTGTGCAGGGGTGAACAGCTACCCTCCCTAAACATGTGGTAGGCTATAGAGAGAACATTCTAGGACTACAGGTGACAGTCAGGTGCCTGCCAGAGAGGGACTTTCCAGAGGACAGCTAAGTAAAGGAAATCCTATCTACCTTGTGAGTATATCTGGACTCTTTGCATTTCTCACCACTTCTGTTACTACTCCCTTGGTCCAAGCCACCGTTACGTTTTGCCTGGATTATTGCGGTCAGTTCCTAACTGCTTCTACTGCTGACCTGCCATTCTCAACATGGCAGTCAGAATGATCCTCCTAAAGTATTATCAAGCCAGGCACTGTAGCTCATGCATGTAATCTCAGCACTTTTGGAAGGCCAAGGTGGGAAAATTGCTTGAACACAAAAATTTAAGACCAGCCCGAAAAACATAGAGGGACCTTGTCTGTACAGAAACTTAAAAAAAATAATCTGGGTGTGGTGGCACATGCCTGTAGTCCTAGCTACTTGGGAGGCTGAGGTGGGAGGATTGCTTGAGTTGGGGAGGTTGAGGTTGCAGTGAGCCATGATTGCACCACTGAACTACAGCTTGGGTGACAGAGTAAGACCCTGTCTCAGAGAGAGAAAAAAAAAACAGGAATCAGCAGGTCCCATCAGTCTGCTCAAAATCCTTCAACGGCTGCATGTGCTACTCAGAATAAAAGCTAGAGTCTTTACAATGGCCTTATGAAGTTCTGCCTGAATTGGCCTGTTGCTGCTGCTTTGACCCTGTGTCCTGTTACTTGCCCTTTGCTCATTCTATTTCAGTTGTACTGCCCTCCTTGTTGTTCCTACAACATTCTAGACTTGTTACCTAGAATAATTTACTTGTTGTTCCCTTTGCCCAGAATACTTTCTCCCCCGCTACCTACAAGCTTTACTTTTACATCTATATCAAGTCTTTGTTAAAGTGTCTCCACCCCATCTAAATTTTCATTCCTTTCACTGCATTCCTTATCCCGCTCCCCTTCATTGTTTTCCTCCCGACCTCTTGTCGCCATCTGACATACTGGTATTTTGCTTTTTTATGTTGTTATTTCTGTTTAAAATGTAAGCTTCATAGAGGCAGGGATATTTGTTTATCTTCTTTAGCACTGTATCCCTGGCATTTAGGACAGTACCCTGTGTCTAGGAGATGCTAAGACATATTTTCAAATGAATTAATAAATAAGTCCATATCAGTGAATATTTTAAGATTCAACTTAGAAATAATGAACCTTCAAATCCATGAACATGGTAAACCTCTCCACTTGGCTAGATCTTTATTACTCTTTCAGCCACAGTTTGTAGTTTTCAGTGTACAAGCTATGCATGTTTCTTGTTAAACTTATAGATAAGTATTTTAAGTTTTTAAAAATGCTATCACAAATGGTATTTTAAATTTCACATTCCAATTGTTTATTGCTGATCCATAGAAATGCAGTTTGCTGTTGTATATTAATTATTTTGACTTTGTATCCTGCAACTTTGCTAAATTTACTTATTCTGGTGATTTTTTTGGTAGATTCTATAGGATTTTCTACATATACAATCATGTAGTCTCCAAATGAGGAGTTTTACTTTTCTTCTAATTTTTATTATTTTCATTTTCTTTTGTGGTTTTATTTCCCTGGCCAGGAGTCTGGTATAATATAGAAGTGGTGAGAGTGGACATTTTTGCCTTATTCCTGTATATAGGCAAGTGCTTTCTCTCTCTCTCATCTGTCTGTCTCTATTTCTGTCTCTCTGTGCGCGCGTGTGTGTGTGTCCCTTACTCTTTAGCAAATTTTTTTTCTTTTTTTGAGATGGCGTCTCGCTCTGTTGCCCAGGCTGGAGTGCCGTGGTGCAATCTTGGCCCACTGCAACCTCCGCCTCCAGGTTCAAGCGATTCTCCTGCCTCAGCCTCCCAAGTAGCTGGGATTACAGGCGCCCACCACCATGCCTGGCTAATGTTTTGTATTTTTAGTAGAGACAGGGTTTCACTATGTTGGCCAGGCTGGTCGTGAACTCCTGACCTTGTGATCTGCCCGCCTCAGCCTCCCAGAGTGCTGGGATTACAGGCTTGAGCCTCTGCGCCCGGCCTTACTCTTTAGCAAATTTACAGTTGCCTGCACTTGCCTAAGCCAAGCTCACAAAGATTTTTCTCCTGTGTTTTCTTCTAAAAGTGTGATAGTCTTAAGTTTTATATTTGGGTCTATGATCTATCTCCGGGAGGCATTTTGGACACTGATGGGGACATTGTTGTTTGTCAAAGTGACAGGGGAGGGGTTTAACCAGCAATGGATTGGCAGGAATGCTAGATGTACAAGAAATACACACACCATAACAAAAAGCCTCATGACTCATATGACCATCAAATACCCTACCAAACATTTATATAGGCAAAATGTTTATAATTATATAGATATCTATTTAGCTTTCATTTCAAAATGCCAAAAATTTTAAGGAAGATTTCGACAATATTAATAGAATCTTTCCTTTCTTCTTTTAAATCCAAAGTTTTTCCTTAAAAGGTCCTATTTCATTATGTCTTTTAGTATATTTGTGCCTGTGCATTTACATATTGAATTAGATATTTTATTATAAACTCATTTCCTTTCACTTCTTTATAATTCAATTATGGCATTAAATTAATTTTTTATCTTGTGTGTGTAGCTGGTTATATTATCATACATTAGCAACATGATGAGATTAAAAACATTGAGCTGAGTGAAAAAAGATTGGAATGACATCTATAAAAATACCACTTATTAAAATATTAACATTTTATAATTAAAAGTTTCAGAAACCTACATACATATTAACGATACACATCTTACAGTAACACATAGGGAAAGATGCACATTACATACATTAGGATAGCTGCCTGAGGGAAGAAGAAAATGTGAGTAGGGAATGAGTTACAACAGGAGATAATGACATCACAGGAGAGAAGCCTTGCTCAGACCATCAAGGGGTAGACTTAATCCCCTGCCCTGGGACTTGGTTAAAAAAGAAAATATTTTAAAAATTAAATTTGTAAGCCGGGCGTGGTGGCTCAAGCCTGTAATCCCAGCACTTTGGGAGGCTAAGACGGGCGGATCACGAGGTCAGGAGCTCGCGACCATCCTGGCTAACATGGTGAAACCCTGTCTCTACTAAAAATACAAAAAAAATTAGCCGGGCATGGTGGTGCATGTCTGTAGTCCCAGCCACTCGGGAGGCTGAGGCAGGAGAATGGCGGGAGCCTGGGAGGAGGAGCTTGCAGTGAGCCGAAATTGCGCCATTGCACTCCAGCCTGGGTGACAGAGCGAGACTCCGTCTCAAAAAAAAAAAAAAAAAAAAAATTAAATTTGTATTTATCAATTTTACCTTAATAAAGCTGTTAAAAAAGAGTAAGTTGGCCGGGCATGGTAGCTCATGCCTGTAATCCCAGCACTTTGGAAGGCCAAGGCGGATGGATCACTTGAGCCCAGGAGTTGGAGACCAGCCTGGGCAACATGACAAGACCCTGTTTCTACAAAAAATAAAAAATTAGCTGGGCATGGTGGCATGTGCCTGTAATCCCTGCAACGTGGGAGGGCGAGGTGGCGGAAGAATGGCTTGAACCTGGGAAGTCAAGTCTGCAATGAGTTGTGATTGTGCCACTGCACTGTAGCCCGAGTGACAGAATGAGACCCTGTCTCAAAAAAATAGCAGTAATAAATAAAGTTCCATACCTAGGAAGGTGAAAGCAGCAGACAGCCTTGTAGGCAGGGCAGGAGGAGGAGGACCTAGGCATTGCTCTGTAACACTCCCAGTGTCACCAAGGGGCAGGGGAAGAAAAAAGCAAGCAAACAGACTTGTACATAGATATTCATAGCAGCTTTATTTGTCATAGCCAAGACCCAGAAACAACACAAATGTCCACTTGCGGGAGAATGGGTAAACAAATTGTGATATATCCAAAATGCCCCAGGGTGGTATTTCCCCTCCGAGAACCCAAAGTCCAAATTTCTGTCTTATTTTTTCTTTTTCTTTTTTTCTTTTTTTTTAAGACGGAGCCTCGCTCTGTCGCCCAGGCTGGATCGCAGCTCACTGCAAGCTCCGCTTCCCAGGTTTACGCCATTCTCCTGCCTCAGCCTCCCGAGTAGCTGGGACCACAGGCGCCCGCCACCTCGCCTGACTAGTTTTTTTTTTTTGTATTTTTTAGTAGAGACGGAGTTTCACCATGTTAGCCAGGATGGTCTTGATCTCCTGACCTCGTGATCCGCCCGTCTTGACCTCCCAAAGTGCTGGGATTACAGGCTTGAGCCACCGCTCCCGGCCCCAAATTTCTGTTTTAAATTTTTTTACTTTTACTTTTTTGAGGCAGAGTTTCGCTCTTGTTGCCCAGGCTGGAGTGCAACAGCGCAATCTCGGCTCACCGAAACCTTCGCTTCCCTTGTTAAAGCGATTCTTCTTCCTCAGGCTTCCAGATAGCTGGGATTACAGGCATGTGCCACCACAACTGGCTAATTTTGTTTTTTTAGCAGAGACAGGGTTTCACCGTGTTGGTCAGGCTGGTCTTGAATTCCTGACCTCAGGTGATCCGCCTGCCTCGGCCTCCCAAGTGCTGGGATTACAGATGTGAGCTACCGCACCCGGCCTTGTTTTTATTTTTTTCCGAGATGGAGTCTTGCTGTGTTGCTGAGGCCAGATTGCAGTGGCACAGTCTTGGCTAACTACAACCCCTGCCTCCTGGGTTCAAGCGAATCTCCTGCCTCAGCCTCCCAAGTAGCTGAGATTACAAGTGTGCCCCACCACGCCCTGCCAATTTTTGTATTTTTAGTAGAGATGGGGTTTCAACATGCTGGATAGGCTGGTCTCGAACTCCTGACTTCAAGTGATCTACCTGCCTCAGCAGCCCAAAGTGCTGGAATTGCAGGCATGAGCCACCGCACCTGGACCTCTTCATAGATTTTTTTTTTTTTTTTTGAGATGGAGTTTCGCTCTTGTTGCCCAGGCTACAGTGCAATGGTGCGATCTGGGCTCACTGCAACCTCTGCCCTGCTGGGTTCAAGTGATTCTTCTGTCTCAGCCTCCTGAGTAGCTGGGATTACAGGTGCCTGCCACTACGCCCGGCTAATTTTTGATTTTTTTTGTAGAGACGGGGTTTCACCATGTTGGCCAGGCTGGTCTCAAACTCCTGACCTCAGATGATCCACCCCCTTTTGTCTCCCAAAGATCTGGGATTACAGGCATGAACCACCGTGCCCGGCCAGATGTTTAAGTGTATGATATGGTATTGTTATCTATAGGTACAGTGTGATACAGCGGATCTCTAGAACTTGATCTTGCATAATCGAAACTTTATACTGTACCCATTGATTAGCGACTATGAATTTCCCTCTTGCCCCAGCCCCTGGTAACCCCCATTCTCCTTTTTGCTTCTATGAGTTCAACAATTTTAGGTATCTCCTATAAATGGAATCCTGCAGAGACAAGCCTTCTCTGATGGGCTTATTTCGCTTGGCACAGTGTCCTTCAAGTTCATCATGTTGTCATGTATTGCAGGGTTTTCTTCTCTTTTTAAGGCTGAATAGTGTTCTGTTATATGTATATACCACATTTTAAAAATCATTCATCAGGCCGGGCGCGGTGGCTCACACCTGCAATCCCAGCACTTTGGGAGGCCAAGGTGGGCGGATACGAGGTCAGGAGATCAAGACCATCCTGGCTAACATGGTGAAACCCCATCTCTACTAAAAATACAAAAAAATTAGCCGGGCATGGTGGCGGGCACCTGTAGTCCCAGCTACTTGGGAGGCTGAGGCAGGAGAATGGTATGAACCCGGGAAGCAGAACTTGCAGTGAGCCGAGATCGCGCCACTGCACTCCAGCCTGGGCGACAGAGCGAGACTCCATCTCAAAAAATAAAAAAGAGAAAGAAAATCATTCATCTTTGGATGACATTTAGGTTTACCTATTGTGAATAAGTGCTGTAATGAACATGGAGTGCGGTTAGCTCTTTTACATCCTGATTTTAATTCTTTTAAGTAAATAACCAGAAGTGGGATTGCTGGATCATATAGTAGTTCTATTTTTAATTTCTTAAGGAATTTCCGTACTGTTTTCCATAGTAGTTCCACCATTTTGTACTCTCACTAATAGTGTACCAAGGTTCCAATTTCTCCACATCCTCATAAATGCTTGTTGTCTTGTACAATTTATTTTTATTTTTTTAAATAATAGCCATCCTGACAGGCTTGGTGGTATCTCATTGCGGTTTCGTTTTGCATTTGCCTGATGATTAGTGATGTTGAGCATGTTTTCATATATCTGTTGGCCATTCGTATGTTTCCTTTGCCAAAACATCATTTGAGTCTTTCGCCCATTTTTTTTCTTTTTTATTTTTTTTGTAGAGATGGGGCCTTCCTACGTTGCACAGGCTGGTCTTGTATATACATTTATGTTGATCTTTTATTCCTCGTAGTAACCTTATGAAATAGATATTAATTATTAAATATTTTTAGATGAGGAAAATGGGACATGAAGAGGTTAAATGGGTTGTTTAAAATCACATGCAGGTAAATGGCAGAACGGAGATTTACAAACCTAGATGGTCTGGTTCTGGAGTCCCTGCTCCTAACTGTTGCACCATATTGCCTCCCAATGTTTAAAAATTAGGAGATTTCGGCCAGGCACAGTGGCTCATGCCTGTAATCTCACTACTTTGGGACACTGAGGCAGGCGGATCATCTGAGGTCAGGAATTCAAAACCAGTCTGACCAACATGGTGAAACCCTGTCTCTACTAAAATACAAAAATTAGCTGGGTGTTGAGGCATCCACCTGTAATCCCAGCTATTAAAGAGACTGAGGCAGGAGAATTGCTTAAACCTGGGAGGTGGAGATTGCAGTGAGCTGAGATCGTGCCATCTGCACTCCAGCCTGGGCAACAAGAGCGAAACTCCATCTCAAAAATAAATAAATAAAAATTAGGAGATTTCGTGTTAAACTGTGGAGAGCTGGCTTCTCTTGAAATATCAGAAAGAGAGAGGACACTGGGCCATATCCGCTGTGGTCACAATTGACTGGTGCTGCATCAGGCCAGCCCCTTAGCAGGGTGGTGGTCTCTGGCTCACCCCCAGCCCCACCAGTCCCCCACTTCCCTGACTCTGAGTTCCTGTTCACTTGACCCAGTTCCTACACTCGTTTGTACCAACAGACATTTTTGTCTTCAACCCCTGGGTTAAGGTTGTATGATAATATTTATAGATATGAATATTTATACAAAGAATATTTATAAAAGTGCCAGGCACTTTTATTCTCAGAGAGGAAGTGTTTTCTTCCCCATTTGATGTGTGAGTAACTGAGGCATGGTGAGGGCCCGTACTCACATGAGTAACAGAGACGGGGTTTGAACTGTGCCGTGCTTTGAGCTGTATTCTCTCTCCTTCCTTTGTGGTCTGGGGGTCCCTGCACCCTGTTAAAGATTCTAGGCCGGGTGCGGTGGTTCACACCTATAATCCCAGCACTTTGGGAGGCCGAGGCGGGTGGATCATCTGAGGTCAGGAATTTGAGACCAGCCTGGCCAACATAGTGAAATCCCATCTCTACTAAAAATACAAAACTAAGCTGAGCATGGTGGTGTGCACCTGTAATCCCAGCTACTCGAGAGACTGAAGCAGGAGAATCACTTGAAACTGGGAGCAGAGGTTGCAGTTAGCTGAGCTTGCGCCACTGCACTCCAGTCTGGGGGATAGAGTGAGACTCCATCTGAAAACAAACAAAAAAAAGATTCCTTGGGTAAAGTTGATCATTCAAGCGGATGAAATTTCAGTACTGAAGGAACCACGTGTGAAGAAGCTATACGAACAGCCCACGTCTGTTTTTGTCTATGCACTGAGCAGATTCTAGCCTTAGCGTAGTCAGCTCTCTAGAACTATTTCTTGAATGAAAAATAGACCAGCAGGAGTCAACTGTTGAGAGTCTCATAAAGAGGAGAGAAATCTGACAAAATTTCAAACAGCGAATCAGCACCTAGTTAGAAGTTAAAACAAATTTATTTACTGAATTTTTTTTTTTTCTTTATAACCGGAGGAAATGCCCTGTTTTTTTTTTTTTTTTTTTTAGTTAATATTAAGGATTTTTTTGTTTTTGTAAGAAAATGATATAATTCTGGCCCATTTCTCAAGCAAGTTTATTTTTAAAATTCCCACAATTCTTTTTAAGTGTTTTGGGAGTTGGAGCAAGTGATAACAAAAGCAGCTGAGAAATGAGGCTTTGGCCTGGTTATTGTCTAACCAGGTGGGTTGAGGTCCCTGAACTTTAAGAAGCTTTTGTGCTTCCAGCTGTACCAGGGGGATTAGTGGCTTAGTCCTACCTCATGGGAGCACATTTTATTGTTACTTCTCATAGAGCTGAAACCATAATGTTATGGTTTTTTACACAGCACCATCTGCTTCAGGCTCTCCACATGCTTAGAGTGTTTCCCCTCACTCCCCCTTCAAGTTTCTCCCTCCAAATAAGTTCAGTATCTGGAAGAGTGAATTCACTTTGGGCATAGCAACAGATGTGCATGGTAATATGTAAAATGCAATCGGTTAGTTACCAATGAATCATGTGGTCATCAAATGTTTCATGCAGGCGAGGCAGTGTGCTAGACTGCTGTGATGGGAACAAAGATAGCTAAAATGTGGTTTTTGCTTTACTGGACCTAGTGGGGGCATATTATACGAAGACATACAAAAAGGTTTAATAACTGTAGGAAATAAAAAAGTTAATGCAAATAAGAAGAGAGAATATACAGCTCATCATTAATTTCCAAATGAAGGCTGCAGATGTTAAGTGCTATAGGAAGTTGGTGTTCTCTTTGATAAAGTTCCTTCTTGAGAAGCAAAGTCCAGAATGAATGTGCACAATGCAATTAGAGGGACACTTTGACGGGAACAAAGCTGCTTGTGTAAATGCAAGGGGGAATGCTGGTCTCTCTTCAGCATGGTCCGGAAATTCATTCTGTAACAAAGGACTGTAATTCCAAGTCAATGACACCTTCTAAATCCTCTCAGACTATGCCCAAAATTATAGAGAAGGAATGGCGAGTCAATTCCGTTTAGTCAGAACTGGATAGCTGTGTACTTTGCTCAAATGCCTGGGATCTAATGGAGATGGGACAGCAGCCAGGAGATAAAGCAAGTCAATACAGGCCTGGGAGAACTCTGGTGCTGGAGCAGATAATGAGGAAGGGGCCAGGATTTGAAAGCATGACCTCTAAGTCTTCCTGTGTAATGAACGGAATATAATGGAGGGCTGAGATCTGAGACCCTCGTGCACCTGTGTCTGTGGCTACCCAGTCAGCAGCCTGGCTTTATCCCTAGATAACTTGGATGAGCTCTATGGGAACTTGAAAACCTTCAGGCTACCATTACTGCTTACTGAAAAGAGTAGAAGGCAAGAAATTTCCTCTAAAGGAAATAGGTGTGGGGCTTCATGGTTAAGAACTTAAACTTTCATGTCAGGACCTAGCTTCCCTACTTACCAGCTGTGTGGCCTTGAGCAAGTCACTTACCCTCTCCAAGTCTCAGATTTATCACCTGAAAAATAGGAGAAAAAATGATAGTACCTACCCTGTTGTGTTATTGTGAGGATTAAGTAAGACAGGGGATTCAAAAGGCACTTAGCAGTGTATATGGCACATGTGAGATCACAATAAATTATATGTTACTGTTATTAAAGAAGATGAGGCAGGAGGATTGCTTGAGGCTAAGAGTTGGAGACCAACCTGGGCCCTCATTTAAAAAAAAAAAAAAATTAGCTGGGTGTGGCAGTGCATACCTGTAAGTCCTAGCTAGTGGGGAAACTGAGGTGGAAGGATCCCTTGAGCCCAGGAGTTTGAGGTTACACTGAGCTAAGATTGCACTGCTGCTTGCCAGCCTGGGTAACACAGCAAGACCCTGTTTCTTAAAAAAAAAAAAAAAAAAAAAAAAAAGTCGTGGCCGGGCGCAGTGGCTCATGCCTGTAATCCCAGCACTTTGGGAGGCTGAGGCGGGTGGATCATGAGGTCAGGAGATCGAGACCATCCTGGCTCACATGGTGAAACCCCGTCTCTACTAAAAATACAAAAATTTAGCCGGTGTAGTGGCGGGCACCTATAGTCCCAGCTACTCGGGAGGCTGAGGCAGGAGAATGGCTTGAACCCGGGAGACAGAGCTTGCAGTGAGCCGAGATCACGCCACTGCACTCCAGCCTGGGTGATAGAGCGACACTCCGTCTCAAAAAAAAAAAAACCAAAAAAAACAGTCATGAGGATAAATATTTTTAAATTACCATTTCCTTGTAGAAGTTCAGGAACTGGCTTAGAAACAAAGCAGGAATTATTCCACTCTTCCCCTAGGTTCTCCATCTGCCACCTTTGAGAAGATAGCGAACTCATGTTAGTGTTATGGTAACTCATGGGACAGGGTGGGATGAGGTTTTACAGCAGGGCCCTCACTTCTAAAATCCAAACTTACATAAAGCTAAAAGGGCAGCTCTCTGAAGGCATAGGTGCAAGACTGCTGCTGAGGAAACAGAATATTTTTATTTCTCTCCCCTTAGAAAATCTTAGAGCAGTGCTTCTTAAGCTCTGACATGCAGATGAGTCAGAGCTGCATGAAGCACTGCTCTGAGATGTGAACCTGAGATTCTGCACTTCTGACAAGCTCCCAGATGATGCCAACGCTGCTGGCCCTCAGACTACATTTTAAGTAGCAAAGTCCTAAAAGGCCTTGGGTCATTTAGTCCAGTGGCATGACTGAACCCTCTCTATGACTTCCCTGAAAAGGCTAATTCGTTTTTTATTGGAAACCTCCAGTGATGACAAGCTCCCTACATGCCAGGCAGCCTTTTCTGTTTCCCGATGGCAGGGATGATGGGAATGTCTTTTTACTGAGCCGATGCTCACCTCTGTATGACACCCATCCATTGGTTCTAGTTTATTATTTCGGCAAGGGGTGGGCGTTACACAGGTGATGCCTAATCCTGAGGCTCCGAACACTGGTTTTGGTCTTCTACGGGGGTTGTCTGTGGATGGGCTTTGGCGGTGGTGGTAGAGGGGCAGCAATCCCCTAAAAATGTAGAATTTGGTTTCCATGTGCAGTTTCCTGGGGAGAGTTCCCATAGCTTTCAATAGTTTTTCAAGAGAGTCTGGGCTGTAGAAGATTAAAAAGCATTGGATTCCTCATGGAATGCCGTATCCCTCACAGGTCTTCTGTTTGGAAGGCTAGATCTTCCCAAGTTTTTAGATCTCTTATTTATCGAAGTCTCTTTCTGTTTAAAAAATTTTTTTGAGATGGGGTCTCGCACTGTCCCCTGGGCTGGAGTGCGGTGGCACGATCTCGGCTCACTGCAACCTCCACCTCCTGGGTTCAAGCAATTCTCCTGCCTCAGCCTCCCAAGTAGCTGGGATTATAGGTGCCCACCACCATGCCCAGCTAATTTTTTGTATTTTTAGTAGAGACAGGGTTTCACTATGTTGGCCAGGCTGGTCTCAAACTCCTTACCTCGTGATCTGCCCGCCTCAGTTTCCCAAAGTGCTGGGATTACAGGCATGAGCCACTGCGCCCGGCCTTGAGTCTCTTTTATTTGTTTACTTTTACTTAAGTCTCCATGGAACATGGTTTCAGGGATCCTTGTAATCCTGATAGTTTTTCCTAGTGTGTCTGTATCCCTCTAATTTGGTACCCAGCATCATGAACAAGCTAAAAAGCCACCTGACCAGCAGGAAGGGTAAGCTGTCTCTCTTTCATTTGACCTGAGGCTTCTTTTAGTTCTTCCTAAAAGTGTAATATCTGCTTTGGAAACCTTAGTACACTTAATAGGGCTATCAGTTTGGAATGTTTATGTTGCAGATTAAAAAAATGAAAAATAAAATTTTAAACGGAATTCACTGGTATATTTACAGGGCTGGGGGCAGCAGGGTAGCTATGGCTTCAGGTGAGGCTTAATCCATAGGCTCAGATTCCTTTATCAAGGATCCAGCTTTCTTTTTCTTTCTTTCTTTTTGAGACAGGGTCTCACTCCGTCACCCAGGCTGCAGTGCAGTGGCACAATCTTGGCTCACTGCAGTCTCCACCTCCCAGGCTCAAGTGATCCGCCTGCTTCAGCCTCCTGAGTAGCTGGGACTACAGGTACGTGCTACCATGCCTGGCTCATTTTCTTGATTTTTTTTTTTTTTTTTTTTTTTTTTTAGAGTCAAGGTCTCATTACGTTGCCGGGGGTGGTCTAGATCTCCTGGGCTGAAGCAATCTGCCCACCTTGACCTCCTAGAGTGCTGGGATTACAGGTGTGAGCCACCGCGCCTGGCTGCCAGCTTTTTGTTCTCTCTCTCCACAGTCACCAGAGTCCTGAGTATTTTTCATGTGCACTACATTGAGGCCTATCTTCCACCATCCTGGATGGTTTGTGTGGTTTCTGGACTATGTATAGGGGACCTGATATTTATTGCTATGAAGTATCTTGCTAGTCCATCGTCCTGATTATACCATCTTCCCTCTCAGACTCCCTGCTTAGCTTAGGGTCATCTTCAAATCTGATCAGCATGCCAGCAAATTAATGGTGTTGACCCAGACAGGGTCAAAGACAGAGCCAACAACATGCCCTTCAGACACTCCTGCCAGGGTTGGTGTCACATATCCTTTGAACATGGATGAGCATTTCTCAAAGCATATTCCTTTTTTTTTTTTCTTTCAATATCCTCTCTTGAGCTCACCTTTGGCAGGCTATTGATTGATTGATTGAGACATGGTCTTGCTATATTGACCAGGCCGGCCTTGATCCTCCTGCTTCAGCCTGCTAACTGGGACTACAGGCACTGGCCACCACACCTAGTTCAAATCATATTCTGAAGAATACCAGTCTGAAGGATACTCCTCAGTAACAGAGTCCTGTGAGCAACACTGGAGACTCAGAAGGGTGGGGAGGGAGAAAAGGGTGGGTAACGAGAAATCACTTAATGGGTATGACATCCATTATTTGGGTGATGGATACACTAAAGCTCAGACATCACCACTGCACAATATATCCATGTAACAACATTGCACTTGTACCCGTTAAGTTTACACAAAACAACCCCAAACCAACCAGAGCCCTGTAATCAAATATGTTTAGATAGTGCTGTCTACCATAACCCCTTCTGGAAGGCTCATGCTGCTTACGTGCATATCACAAATTCTGAGAAGAAATTGTTAGATGTAATTTTCCAAACATAACTGACCATGAGGCTCTCCCCTTTCCTGCCATGATAACCTGTATATAAATGTTGTAGAGGGCACACGCTGAGCAGTGCTAATGTGGATGTTCCACCCGTTACCAGTCCATTTAGTGGTGTTATCATCTGATTTCCTCTATCATTAACCACAAGGGTGAAATGACAGATGACATAAAACGCCTTGCTGAAAACTGGTTTATCTTGCCAGCGTATCATCAATTCAGAAGGGAGTCTGTCTTCAGTTGGACACGATTCACCTGTTGCTGCTCTCATCCTAAGTCTGCCAGGTTGGCAGATTTAGGCACCCTGGGGGAGTATTTTCAGGTGTTCTGTTAAGAGCAAAACCCAGACATGCCTGGAGGCTCTCAGGAAAACCCAAAGCCAGAGAGTAGCCTATCGTCAACCGCAGTGGTCGCAGTAACTGAAATTTAATAATAGTCCACAGTTATTGAACTTTCACTTTGTGCCAGGCCCATAATACATACTTCCTCACTAAATCCTCACAAGAACCAGATGAGGTGGGCAATACGACATCCTTACTTTATAAATGAGGAGCCTGACGCATACAGAGCTTGGAGAAGTTACTCAAAGGGATACAGCTAACAACAAATGGAGCCAACTGTCAAACTCAAGTTTGACTCACTCTGTAGTCCACGTGATCATCAGATTCACTCTTTTTTTTCTTTTCACAATCACACAATCATCAGGCATTTATTAAATGTTAGCTTTGGGTCTGGCTCAGTATTTGGTGAAACTGAAGACACGACAAAATATTAACAGACACAAGGAATTGACACTTTATTCGGGGGAACTTTTGTAGTTCAGTGGAGAGAATACTTAGCAAGCAAATAGAAGTGAGTGCATGAAAACAGAGTGCCAAATGCCACATAAGTGGCACAAGGTATGCTTCCGCGGCCTGCTCAGACCTGGACGGCTGGATCTCTACAGCTTGCTTTTAGAAATCCACTTGCCTATGGATGCCTCACTTCCAGTCTTCCGCTTTGTCCGTTCTCACAAATTCCCCTGTCGGTCTTTGTCTTCCCCTTGTGTGACCTCCGCTTGTCCCCAGGGGAAACCACTAACCTCTTGGCTCCTCAGTTCTCGGTCTGTGGTGAACTCCCCGCTGACATCCACAGCGCTTGGAGGTGACCTAGTTTGAGGGAAATGCTGGCTTTTCAGTTATATCTCCAATAGGCTGAGCTGGCAGCTTGTCAGCAGGCTTATGTCACCTAATGACTGTGTCAATTCCCTCCTTGCCTGGCTTCCTGCTAGTAAATATCCTCAGGATGCTCTTGGAATCCAGAAGGTGTAGGAGGCATGTGAGGTGGCCAAAGAGAAAACAGGAAAAAGAAAGGGGGAGAGAAGCAGAGAGGGCCTGCTCTTCCCTGCCAAAGCCAAAAAGAATGCACACCAGGGAAGAAAATGCTCTAAAACAGAGAGAGAAACTTGTGATGAGGTATCTCCCTATAGAACAGTTTTGCTCTAAAGGACATTTGCTTTTTTAATTTTTTTTTTTTTCTGGCTTAGTCTGATCTCTCATTTCCCCCCTCATGCCCTTCCTTCCTGTTTGGCGCTTTTCAAGTGGTATTACTTCTCATCCACAATAGTGACCTGCTGGGAGTCATAGAGGAGACATTTCCTCTCCTGTGGCTCTAGTTGTATTTTTAATCATCGACCTCCCCTCTCTTTCTTTCCCCTCTGGTTCTCTTCATAAACATTTTCTTAAGGCTGGGCAGCAAAGCCTCAGGTGTGCCCATCATGTCCCTCAAAGCTTAGCTGTGTTTGGGGCTGGATTTTTTTTATGCCCTCTCCAGGGGCTGCAGCATCCAGCATTCTGCACCATGACCTCCCTTTTGCCCAGTGAGCTACAGCCTTGAGTTTGGATGGTGCATACTCAGCGGTTTGGCTCTTGCATTTGAGGGGAATAGTAATGCTGTGAGCTCACTGCCAGGGAGCTGCTCTCAGGATTCTGGGCCCTTCCAGCCCCGTTGGAGTTGGGTTAAAGGTTTCAAGTGGCAGTAGAGACGCTGGTCTATCCATCCTTGCGTCGGGCCACACAAGGTCATTCTGGGAGACCTGGTCAGCTCCATGGTCCTCTCCAAAGACTTAAGAAGGCAAAATTCAAGTTCGCACAAACCACCAGAACAGATGAATTTGTTAAGAGTTCTCTGTTGGCCGGGCACGGTGGCTCAAGCCTGTAATCCCAGCACTTTGGGAGGCCGAGACCATCCTGGCTAACACGGTAAAACCCCGTCTCCTAAAAAATACAAAAAAACTAGCCGGGCGAGGTGGCGGGCACCTGTAGTCCTAGCTACTCGGGAAGCTGAGGCAGGAGAATGGCATAAACCCAGGAGGTGGAGCTTGCAGTGAGCTGAGATCCGGCCACTGCACTCCAGCCTGGGCGACAGAGCGAGACTCCGTCTCAAAAAGAATTCTCTGTCATTTTCTCCAAACAGGTATTAATAAAACCATGGATTCATAATCCAGAAGTTTAGCCTCAAGTTTTCCTGCCAGAATACTGCTACTTTTACTGAATGTGTATCTCCCAGGGTTGAGAAGTAATTCTTCCCTCTCTTTAGTCCTTCCTTTGATTAGTTCATTTGTTCATTCATTCATCCATCCATCTGTATGTTCAATCAGTAAGCATTTGTTGAGCAGTTCATGGCCAGGCACTGGGTAAACACAACAGACAAGGCCCTACCCTTTTGTGGTTTATGGTCCATGGGAAGAGACCGCCAAGATGTAAAACAGGAACATGTCACCATCCACTGGGAGCCCGCTGTGGAGGGAACGGCCAGGATGCTATGTTAGAGAAGCAGGAGCGGAAGGCCCATCTGAGCTCAGATGCAAAGGATGTGAAGGAGCTGGTAGGTCTACTGAGCATTCCCTGCAGAGGGTCAGCAGGTGTGCATATATATGTATATATATATATATAGAGAGAGAGAGAGAGAGACAGAGACAGAGGGAGGGAGGGAGAGAGAGAGAGAGAGGCAGGCAGGTGGCAGGATGGGGGTGCAGGCTGTTATGTACAAAACTTTAGCAGTCTTAACTCTAATAGAACCCTTGGGGGAAGACTGTCACCATATCAACTACTCAACTTTTGAATGCCAGGGCCCGCCCATGGCAGACAAGAAATTAAAATCCACAGCATCTGCCCCTATTCCGTGTACCCACATGGCCCCACCAAGTTTTATATTCTTGACTGAGTCTATAATGAACTGTCAGCAGATGTTCATGTGCTGTCTCTTCAGTCAGGTCTATAATCTCCTGGCAAGCCCGTTCTGTGACTCTCCCAGTTGCTGCTGTTGATCCATTCAAGGGAGTGGTTTCCTGAATCCTATCACAGTTTTGTAGTACTCGGAGCCTAAAGTTATAACAAATGTTTGCATGGTATATAATATGTTCCTTCCAATATGCTCACTTATCTATATTAAAAGGTATTAACCACCATTCATAGCAAATGGAACCATGGCTCCAAGAGGATAAATAACCCGTGGAGCTCCAGGCTGGTGGAGGAGAGGAGCTGGGAATCGCTCCTGCCTTTTCTGGCTGTTAAGTGACTTTCTCACAGTTGCAATTACTGTCATGGATACCAGTGGGTACAGTTTCTGTTTCGAGTCTTCTTGGGAAGGGATAGAACAGTCGAGAAACTGCCCCACTATCAAACCCACGGAATCCAAAGAATTTGCACCCACAAATCTCCTGCCTCTCATGAAGCCCATTCTGCTTGTCCCACCCTGGCGAGACTTTAAAGCCGATCCCTGAGCTGAAATGACCGGATGGAGTGAGCACTATGTATTATGTTGGTATTTAATAAAGGGTGCGTTGTTCCCTACTTGGCAGTGGGGCCAAGTCGCTGTTCTAGCAGGTGGTGGGTAACTGGACCCAAGCCCCCGATCTTCTCTCAGGAACTCCCTGGTTAAGCCTTTGATATCAGAACAAGAGGAGAAAACAGTGACATAGGACACTTCCTGTCCCAAAGGGGATGTGACACAGGACACCTGAAACAACAGGCAGAAGAAAAGTTTCCCTGGAGCCGCTTCGGAGAGCTGCCCTCAGCCTGCCCGCCACGAGCCATCTCAGATTTGGAAAGAGTAGGACTGGGCCAGCTGTTTCCATGTTTAGCTCAGTGGATTAGCTTTGGTCCTCTATGGGTTAGGCACTGACATTCCAGTTCCTGCCACCTCAGAGGGTGTGACCCAGTGATGGAGATGGACAAGCAGGTGATAAAAATTAGTATAATGAGGTTCAAGTTGTAATAGAGAAAATAGAGACTAGGCACCTAGACTATCCTAGAGAAGTCAGGGAAGGCTTCCTGGAGGAAGAGGAGTCTAGGCTGGGACTTGAAGGATGAATAGAATTTGACCACATACAGTTAGTTTCACAGGCTCCAAAGGTCTTAAAAAGGAAAGCTTAGGCTTAAGAAATCTGACAAATATAAGAAATTGAAACTTTAATGCTAGGTTTGTTTCCTTCTGCCCCTACCCCCACACCATCCACATCCCCCTATGCCCCAAGTCTCTAGCTCCTCCCTGTTACTAGAGGCATGCTCACATTGCATGGGGCATGTGCAAAGGGCTGATATGTGGTTGGTTGTCTTGGGGCTAGATATATGCAAATGAAACTTTTATCTTTAGAATCTTGGAAGCAAGAGTCCCAGATTAAAATCACCCAACATGTTTTTGATTTTTTTTTTTTTTTTTAATCTGGTTCATATCCAACCAGTAATTCACTTCAGGGCTGTGAAAGTTAACTATTTGAGATTGTCACAAATTCCAAGTGTGTTTTATGCAACAGAGATTAAAAAGATATGGGAGTTTGGATATTTTGGTCATAATCTCAACTCTGCCAGAGACTTTTTTGTTTTTTAGAGACAAGGCCTTGCTCTGTTGCCCAGGCTGGTATGCAGTGGTATGATCATAGCTCACTGCAGCCTCAAACTCCTGGGTCCAAGTGATCCTCTGCCTTGGCCTCCTGAATAGCTAGGACTACAGGTGCACAACCTTACACTTGACTAGTTTTGTTCTAAGACAGAGTCTCCCTCTGTCGCCCAGGCTGGAGTGCAGTGGCACGATCTCGGCTCACTGCAAGCTCCGCCTCTCAGGTTCATGCCATTCTCCTGCCTCAGCCTCCCGAGTTGCTGGGACTACAGGTGCCCACCACCACGCCCGGCTAATTTTTTTGTATTTTTAGTAGAGACGGGGTTTCACCATGTTGGCCAGGATGGTCTTGATCTCCTGACCTCGTGATCCACCCGCCTTGGCCTCCCAAAGAGCTGGGATTACAGGTGTGAGCCACTGCGCCTAGCCTTTTTTTTTTTGTTGTTGTTGTTGTTGTTGTTTTTTTGTTTGTTTTTGAGATAGAATCTCACTGTGTCACCCAGGCTGGAGTGCAATGGCACTATCTTGGCTCACTGCAACCTCTGCCTCCTGGGTTCAAGCATTTCTCCCTGCCTCAGCCTCCCAAGTAGCTGGGATTACAGGCACCCGCCACCATGCCCAGCTAATTTTTGTATTTTTAGTAGAGACAGGGTTTTACTATGTTGGCCAGGCTGGTCTGCAACCCCTGACCTCTGGTCATCTGCCTGCCTCGGCCTCCCAAAGTGCTGGGATTACAGGTGTGAGCCACCGCGCCTGGCCACTTGACTAGTTTTTTTTTTTTTTTGGTGGGGGGAGGGGGGGAGATGGGGATCTTGCGTTGTTGGCCAGGCTGGTTTTGAATTCCTAGGCTCAAGCAATCCTCCTGCATCAGCCTCCCAAAGTGCTGAGAGTACAGGTGTGAGCCACTATGCCTGGTCAAGACTATCCTTATGATTTTGGATGAATCATGTCACTCCAACCAAAAAAGAGAACAAAATCTCCGACATTTATCCATCTATTACATGGGGTTTTTTTTGTTTTTGTTTTTGTTTTTTTTGTTTTTGTTTTTGTTTTTTTTGAGACGGAGTCTCGCTCTGTCGCCCAGGCTGGAGTGCAGTGGCCAGATCTCAGCTCACTGCAAGCTCCGCCTCCCGGGTTCACGCCATTCTCCTGCCTCAGCCTCCCGAGTAGCTGGGACCACAGGCGCCGCCACCTCGCCCGGCTAATTTTTTGTGTTTTTAGTAGAGACGGGGTTTCGCCGTGTTAGCCAGGATGGTCTCGATCTCCTGACCTTGTGATCCGCCCGTCTCGGCCTCCCAAAGTGCTGGGATTACAGGCTTGAGCCACCGTGCCCGGCCTGTTTTTGTTTTTTTTTTTAAGACTCTTGTTGCCCAGGTGGGAGTGCAGTGGTGTGATCTCGGCTCACTGCAACTTCTGCCTCCCAGGTTCTAGTGATTCTTCTGCCTCAGCTTCTGAGTAGCTGGGATTACAAGCGTGAGCCACCACACCCAGCTAATTTTGTATTTTTCAGTAGAGATGGGGTTTCACCATATTGGTCAAACTGGTCTTGAACTCCTGACCTCAGGTGATCCACCTGCCTTAGCCTCTCAAAATGCTGGGATCACAGGCATGAGCCACCATGCTATTATTTAATAGTAATAAAATCTATTTTATTCCCCCCATTTTTTTACTTTGAAATATTAAAAACTATAGAAAAATTGTAAGAATAAAAGAATGCTATATGTAGGTGTATATATACAAGTGTGTATATTTTTGCTGAGCCATTTTGAAAGTAAGTTGCAGGTATCATTACAGTTCCCTCCTACAGTACTTCCACATGCATCTCTGCATTCTCCTACTGGAATTCTCAAATTCAGAAAATGTATTATGGATGTAATACTCTTTAACGTACAGTCCATATTAAAGTTTCCCTTATTGTCTCTATCATGTTCCTTTTCTCTTGTTTGTTTTTGTTTCTGACCCAGGCCAATCAAGGATACATATTGCATTAAGCTGTGTGCTTTAATCTTTGGTGTGCTTTAATCAAGAATGATTCCCCAGCCTTTTTTACTCCCAGGAGCTGACGTTTTTGAGGAGTCCAGGACAGTCATTTTGCAGATGACCTGGCTGATTTGTTCAACAGTTAGCAGCAGTTGAATACCTCCCACGTGCTGGGCACTGTGCTGTGATAGGAAAACATCTGAATCAAGGTTTTCCTTTTGGTGCTCACAGTCTAGTGGGAGAGCCTGAGGATAAATAAGTTACAGAAAAGTGAAAAATGCTGGGGGAGACTGAAGAGCATTCCCGCCTAGGCATGCATCTGCCCTAAAAATTAAAGAAATGGGGCCCGAGACAGGCCGGGCTCTGTGGCTCACAACTGTAATCCCAGCATTTTGGGAGGCCGAGGTGGGCGGATCACGAGGTCAAGAGATCGAGACCATCCTGGCCAACATAATGAAACTATGTCTCTACTAAAAATACAAAAATTAGCTAGGCATGGTGGCACACGCCTGTAGTCCCAGCTACTTAGGAGGCTGAGGCAGGAGAATCGCTTGAATCCGGGAGGTGGAGGTCGCAGTGAGCCAAGATGGCGCCACTGCACTCCAGCCTGGCGACACAGTGAGACTCCGTCTCAAATAGGGCCTGAGACAAGAAAAGATGAAGTGGAAAAGTTGGAGGGTGCTTTGAAGAAAGGTCTGTCTTTGAGGTGGTGATACTTAAGTTGGAGGCTGGGGTGACAGTAGGGGTGACAGTAGTGGCGGTGGCATTCCAGGTAGGGGAAACAGCATGTGCACAGGCCTGGAGGCTGGAAGTGTTTGGCCTGGTTGAGGAACTGAACAACGGCCAGTTTGACTGCAGCGTGGTGAGCAGGAGGTAGGAGAGGAGGTTGATGCCGTGGGCAGGGGTTAGACCATGGTGTGGCTTTTCGATCTAATTTTAGGTGCAATGAGAAGCCCTTAGAGAGTTGATAAAGTGGACCCCATGAACTGAGGCATGCTTTAAAAAGATTACCAGCTGCTGTTTGAAGCACCCCGAAGCCATTTGCCGGGTTCGAATGAAATTTCTTCCACAGATTCGAGAGGATGGATAAATTCAAGGTGTTGTTTGTGAGAATTTAGAGCAATCACAAAAGGTGGTTTAAAAATCCTGACTTATATTTGTTATTTGAAATTATACCTGGGTAATTTCTGAGGCATGGACTTGGCTTTCCAGAGAGGTGGATGGGGACATCTCTTGTTCTCTCATCTTGTCTGGTTTGTTCCCTTCATCAGTGATGTCATCACACCCTAGAAACCACACAGTAGTCCCATTGCCTCCCGGGCAGTTTTTAATTTGGACTTCGGCTGGCGCCCCTGGGGAATCCTGCCACCCTTGGCTGAGGAGTGCATGCCTCCCGCCGGCTCTCCCCGGGCTCCCCTTCCGCAGAGCCCACCCACCTTTGCTTCAGGTCCTTCAGGCCAACTACACTGGAACTAAACCAATCCTTAAGAGGAAACAGCAGGCGCAGCAAGGCCCCTGCCTGTTCCTGGGCAGGCCCCATGCACCTGGAGGCGCACACGGTGCCTGTGCTCTTTGACCTCCTGCCTGGGCTCACCTGGCCAGGGTCTGGGGAGGGTGGCCGCTAGGTGTGTAAGGGCCACAAGGATGCTGGCAGTCTGCTTGAAGCTTCAGAATCAGACCGAGAGGAAAGACTCCCAGTTGCAGAAGAACATCTCCAGGGTTTATTGCACTGAAGTTAGAGTTGCCTTAACCTGTCTGCTGCAGCTTTATGCTGGTTGATGTGTATTTAATTCACAAACTTGTGTTAATTTCTTCTGCTTTTTTATCCTCCACAAAGTGTGTCCTTGTCACGGTTCTTCTCATACACGCATTCATCCTGACCTTGTTGAGGGCTTCCTGTGTTGAGAGCTGGGTGAGGTTACTGAAGAAAGTGCCCAACCCAGAGTCTGCAGTGGGCGGAACAACCATGATGCAGTGCTGCAGGTGTGGAGATGCTTATCAGACACTTCCTTGCCCACGACCTGGCCCCTGCAGCCCACACTCCGCTGCAGGAGCCCTCTCAGGTCCTGGAGCACACCATGCTCCCTGCTTCCTTAGGGTCTTGGCATTTGCTGTTCCCTCTGCTAGAATGCTCTTCCTGCGCCACCTCCTTCACCTAGTCAACTGCTACCCTTCTCTGCCCACCCTGGCAATGCCTGATAACCTTGCTATCCGCATGCATAGGACCGTTTCTCTTTCCTCCAGACTACACAGTTCCATTTGGAATAATGTGTGTACGAATGTGTGTGATTATTTGATTACTGTTTGTCTCCCCTACCTGGGTGTAAACTTTGTAAGGAATGGAAAGATGTCTGTGGTTGCTCATCACATAACCTCAGTGTGCCCCAGGCCTAACTCTTTAGTGGTAGGGTTCTCCAGAGAACTGCTAGTTACTGATGGAATCTCAGGAAGTGTGTGCATGGTGGGTGGCTTCTGTGAAGTCGGGAAGTCAAGGCTTGCTCTCCACTGGGCAGAATCCAGTAAGATGAAATGAGAGAGAGATAGAATGCAGAGCACTCGAGAGTGTTTGGAGATACTGGGTGTTTTCTGTCATCCTAAATAGCAAGGACCCAGGATACCCACCCACTTGCCTTCAGAGCAGACTATAAGGAATCTTCCTGTTCATTTTCCTGACTGTCTCCCCATATCCCCATTCTCCATATTGAGTTTTTCTGGAAAGAAGCAAGGGGTGTGTTTCATTTTTCTGTTCTGTGCCAAACCTCAACTAGGGAGAGGAAGTTCTGTAATCAGATTTTTCCCTTCTGGGCTCCTTTGTTAGGATGTTGCCCTGAAAGAATGTCTCGTTTCACTGGAGACCTCAGCCAGCCTCAGCGTGAGCCCTGTTCCACTTGGGTTGTATTTACTTCCAAATGGTGTGAGACAAACGCACTTCTGTGTCCCCACTTCCCTGGGATGTCCTGCTGCACAACCTTCTGAATTAAAACTTAGGATCTGTGTGGCAGTGGGTGAGTAACTCAGGAGCTGGGTGGGGACGTGGTGGTTGCAATGTGGAGGAAGAGACTATTCCTGTGTGGTCCCAAACTGTGACCCAGGCATTAATATTCAACTAGGCTGGCTCCTCTACCTTCTGATAAGATCAAATAACAGCAGCATGTGGTCAGAGACTCAAATGCCTACAAAGCCTAGGAAAGTGGGGCACCCCATCAGTTGAAAACTGTACTCTCTAGTTAACCCTTGTCCCCACCACTCCCGATGGTCCCCAAGACAAAAATGACCACTGGTTTTAAAGAGCAGACTTATTGGCTGGCCACGCATCTTAGTTTCCATTTTGGTTGTTGGATATTTGGGGATAGGGACTATGGTGAACTAGAAAGCCTGTGCCCCCCTAAGAGGACAGCTACTTCTCAACTCCAGGTAATTGTTGCCACATGAAAATATGGGCCCAATGTCACCAGATAATCTGTTTCTTAAAGAGAAGCCAGATAGCTGAATTTGTTTTTATTTTTACAACTTTTACATTTCTTGTAGAGACAGAATCTTGCTACATTGTCTAGGCTGGTCTTAAATTCCTGGGCTCAAGCGATCTTCCCACCTTGGCCTCCGAAAGTGCGGGATTACAGGTGTGAGCCCCTGGGCCCAGCCAGATATCTGGATTTGTATGAAAAATCTTCTAAGTTTTAAACGTTGGGAACAAATACATGTTTTAAGTCTGGGTGCGGTGGCTCATGCCTGTAATCTTAGCACTTTGGGAGGCCGAGGCTGGCAGATCACCTGAGGTCAGGAGTTCGAGACTAGCCTGGCCAACATGGTGAAACACTGTCTTTACTAAAAATACAAAAATGAGGCCTGGTGGTAGGCGCCTGTAATGCCAGCTACTTGGGAGGCTGAGGCAGGAGAATCGCTTAAATCCGAGAGACAGAGGTTGCAGTGAGCCAAGATTGTGCCACTGCACTCCAGCCTGGGCGATAGAGTGAGACTCCATCTCAAAACAAAACAAAAAAACCCAAATACATGTTGTTAAACAAATTTGTGCTGGGCATGGTGGTGCACACCTATAATTCCAGCTACCCAGGAAAGAATTCAAGGGCAAGCCAGAGGTAGAAGAAAAGAGCTTTTATTGAAGAGGCAGTGTTATAGCTCCAACAGTGTTACTGCCCCATGACAGCTCCTGCAGAGTAGGGCTACCTCACAGGCAAAGAGCAGCAGCTCAGAGCAGATTTGCAGTCACATTTATACTCACCTTTAATAACATGCAGATTAAAGGGTGGGTGATGCAGAAAATTCTAGGGAAGAGGTAGTAACTTTTGGGTCATTGGGTCATTTCCATAGAAAAGGGCGGTAACTCCCAGGTGTTGCCATGGCACACCGGTGGGTGTGTCTGAGTGGAAAGCTGCTTCCACCCAGGCCCTGTTTTTGCTAGTTCTCAGTCTGGTCCGGTGTCTGAGCCCCACCTCTGGAGTCAAGTCCTGCCTCCTACTTCACTATGACTGTACCACTGAACTCCAGCCTAGGCCACAGAGGGAGACCCCATCTTTAAATAAATAAATAATAAATAAATAAATAAATAAATATTGCGTATGCCAAATGCAACTTGCATGTGGGTTTTGCTTTGTTCAAAAGTTGTCAGTTAGCAGTCTCTTGGCCAGTATGGGGTGGGTCATCTGAAAGCGTTCACTTCTTTAGATGGCATGACATGAGCAAGTGGGTATAAATGGAGAAAAATAGAAGCCCAAAGAACAACTGCAGGGAAGCTGCATGGGCTGGTCCAGGGAATTAAGCCTTGGTCCGGAGAGGCCTGCATTTGTACTCCAGCTCTTCCATGCACGAGGATGTGAAGGGCCTGATCACTCCACTTCACCCAGCGCCGGCTTTCCACTATGTGATGTGAGATGAGTGGCATTTGTTTCACAGAGCACGTCAGGGTGCCCAGCGCGGGGCTCAGGAGCTGTCACTCCAACAGGCCTCACCTTTAACAAGCTCTAATGGAAATTTTGCTGGTTTTGTTGTTGTTGTTGTTGTTGTTTTATTTTGAGATGGAGTTTTGTTCTTCTTGCCCAGGTTGAGTGTAATGGCGCGATATCAGCTCACCGCAACCTCCGCCTCCCAGGTTCAAGCGATTCTCCTGCCTCAGCCTCCCTAGTAGCTGGGATTACAGGCATGTGTCACCACGCCCGGCTAATTTTGTATTTTTTAGTAGAGATGGGGTTTCTCCATATTGGTCAGGCTGGTCTTGAACTCCTGACCTCAGGTGATCTACCCGCCTTGGCCTCCCAAAGTGCTGGGATTACAGGAGTGAGCCGCTCTACCTGGCCATTTTGCTGTTTTTTAAATAGTCCTATGTCCCCAGTCTGCAGTTGGGACTCAGCTCTCTCCCTTAACCCCTAGGTATTCCTGGGGTTCTGACCCACCTCTCTCTGCTATGTCTCTTGAATTCCTTCTCGCCTCTACTTTTCCTTACCGCTCGCTCCTGTCATAGTCATTACCTCTACCTGGATGTGGTCATTGTTTCCACACCACCAGCGCTGCTTCCCCTCAAAGCGCTTCACACGTGTCTCCAGTCCCACCTCCCTGAAGTGCAGCTCTGCTTGTGGCAGGCAGTGTTCAGACCCCTCCAGCCTGTTGGTTGAGCTTCCCTAGCCCTGCTGTTATGAACTCCCCATGACCAGCCACCATCCCTTCCTCCATTTTCTCCCCTGCCAACCTGTCCCTACCCATCTGCTGTTACTCCCTACCTTACTCCCCTCACCTAGCGTACCCCAGCCCTTCAGCTTTCTGTCACTTCCTCCAATTTGCCATCGTCTTTCTAGGGTCTGTGCAGTTGTTCCTCCTGACACTTGGCACGGTGATATCCCCTGTGTCTCCCCAGCTAACCTTCATTTGTGTCTTGGGGGTCTGCCTCATAAACTTCTTTCTTACCTGCTCTCATTACACCCTAAACTCCTTCACTCTTATCCCTACAAGTATTTGTGTATAAACTTGTCCATCTCTGTCCTTCCTATTAGACCAAAGTTCTGGAGAGGCGGTGCCATGTCTGGTTGTTCTGTGCATCTCACATTTATGGAATGAATGTAGACTCTCCTTCCACATCTCTTCCTGGAGAGAAATGGAACTGCCTGCTATTCCCTGCACACACCTCAGAGTCCTCCAATGCATGAACGCTGCCATCGTCTGCCTAGGTTTAAAGCCTCCCTCTGCCCATTCCTGGCTGTAGGCATTGAATGGGTCACTTTACCTCTCTGGGTCTTAATTTCTTCAGCTGTAAAATGGGACTCGTAAGAGTGCCTGTCTCATAGAATGCCCATCCTGCCTCATGGTGGCTGTGTAATGCTGGGCCACTGAACCTCCCTGAGCTTGGTTTTCTTGTCAGTGTGATGTGGATGTTGATGATAGTACTATGTCATCCCCATTGTGTTGGGGATTAAAGAAGTCCGGGAACGTGCCGGAAGCGTGTGGCCCGATGCCTGGTGCAGAGCGTGGGCTTGTTAAGTGCTTGTTGCTGTTATGATTGTTATTAGTCTAGTAGTGGCTCTGGCACAAATTAGAGAGACCTGTGTTTCTGGTTATGCTTTAGGGCCATCTGTGGGGGAGGTGTGTTAGACCCTCCTGGCTCCATCCTGTGCTAACCTTTACATTGCTTAGTGGTGAGGGAAGAGACTGATTAAATAGAAAGACCCCACCCTCTCCAGTCTAATCTTTCTTTGGCTTGGCTCAAGTACTTCATTATTGGGTCTGTTTTTTGTTTTTTGTGTTTTTTGTTTTTTTTTTTGCCTAGGAAATAAAGAATTAGCAAGATAGGCCGGGTGCGGTGGCTCAGGCCTGTAATCCCAGCACTTTGGGAGGCCAAGACGGGCGGATCACGAGGTCAGGAGATCGAGACCATCCTGGCTAACATGGTGAAACCCTGTCTCTACTAAAAAATACAAAAAAAACTAGCCGGGCGAGGTGGCGGGCGCCTGTAGTCCCAGCTACTCGGGAGGCTGAGGCAGGAGAATGGCGTAAACCCGGGAGGCGGAGCTTGCAGTGAGCTGAGATCCGGCCACTGCACTCCAGCCTGGGCGACAGAGTGAGACTCCATCTTAAAAAAAAAAAAAAAAAAAAAAAGAATTAGCAAGATAATCTGTTTAATCTGTTTTGTGTGACTGGTGGAGCCTCTGGTTATATATTGCTTCCTCCGGGAAGCCTTCCCTGACCACCTCAACTGAGGGTATATCCCCAGTCACTCTCCATCTCAACACTCACTTTATTTCTTTCATAGGATTTTTCCTAATTGATGACTTTATGGTCTGTCCTGTTGCCTAGACTATACGTTCCACGAGGTTATAGACTTTGCACTGCTCACTGGGAGGAAAACTGGACGGGAAAGAAGAAAAGAAAACCTTGTAGGGGTCCTTGAATATGCTTTAAAAGTCTAAGATTTTAATCTGCTGTTTACTCTGACTTGGGAATTGAAACTATTAAGAGACAGAGGGGCCGGGCGTGGTGGCACATGCCTGTCATCCCAGCACTTTGGGAGGCCAAGGCAGGTGGATTGCTTGAGCTTGGGAGGTCAAGATGAGCCTGCACAATCTAGCAAGACCTCATCTCTACAAAAAAAAAAAAAAAAAAAATCAGCCAGGTGTGGTGGTGTGTGCCTGTAGTCCCAGCTATTTAGGAGACTAATGAGAGATAGGAGGATCACTTGAGCCTGGGAGGCAGAGATTGCAGTGAGTTGAGATTGTGCCCCCACACTCAAGCCTGGGCCACAGAGCTAGACCCTGTCTCAAAAATAAAACATAAAAAAAAAAGAGGGGCCGGGCACGGTGGCTCAAGCCTGTAATCCCAGCACTTTGGGAGGCCGAGACGGGCGGATCACGAGGTCAGGAGATCGAGACCATCCTGGCTAACAAGGTGAAACCCCATCTCAACAAAAAAATACAAAAAATAACTAGCCGGGCGAAGTGGCGGGCGCCTGTAGTCCCAGCTACTCGGGAGGCTGAGGCAGGAGAATGGCGTAAACCCGGGAGGCGGAGCTTGCAGTGAGCTGAGATCCGGCCACTGCATCCCAGCCTGGGCGACAGAGCGAGACTCCCTCTCAAAAAAAAAAAAAAAAAATAGGCCAGGCACAGTGGCTCATGCCTATAATCCCAGCACTTTGGGAAGCTGAGGCAAGGTCAGGAGATCGCGACCATCCTGGCTAACTGTGAAACCCCATCTCTACTAAAAATACAAAAAAAAAAAAAAAAAAAAAAAAAAAAAGCCGGGCGTGGTGGCGGGCGCCTGTAGTCCCAGCTACTCGGGAGGGGAGGCGGAGCTTGCAGTGAGCCAAGATCGCATCACTACACTCCAGCCTGGGTGACAGAGCGAGACTCTGTCTAAAAAAAAAAAAAAAAAAAAAAGACGAAGAAGAAAAAGAAGCAGAGGAAGGCAGCTCTATTTGTGTCACTGTAGTTTAACTCAGTTGCTGGTGGATTCTCTTAATTTCACACAAATGTTTCCTTCTGAGTGTGGCTCATTAATCTCTAGGGAGGACGCCAAACCTTCTCACCCCATTCCAGCTGAGGAGGCTCTTCTCCTTGGTCAGCTGGTGCCCATGTGAAGTCTCCTGGCACAGCTGCACCCAGGTCCTCTCTGATCATAGGGTTGGAATAGAACAGGTAGTAGAAAGAATAGCAGCTAACGCTCATCTGTAGAACTTTTCCTGTGTGCCTGCTGCTTTACATAGATTATGTCATTGAATTCCCACAGTAACTCAATGAGGTAAGTACTCTTATCTGATGGAAGAGCAAGGTGAGGCTTGAGGAGCATAAGTTATTAGCCTAAAATCATAAAATTTGTAAAGATCAGGGCCAACGTTGGAACCATGTCATCTGTTTTAAAAGCTACTGCTGTGCTGCCAAGCTGCTGAATACTTCAGATCATTGAATTTTGACTTTGGGATGTGTTGCGGGCAGGCAGAGGAGGAGGAGGGGAAGGAAATGTTGCAGATTTATTTTCCTAATTTTACTTGGCTTCAGCTAATATTAAAATTATTTTAAGCACTCCACTGGCAAAGGCGGAAGAGAGAATCCAATTTGATATTAAATATTTGCAATGGAAAATTTGCAGAGTCTTTTTGAGTAGAAGATATTTCCGAGTAATTCCCGTGGGACTAATTCGGCCAGTTGTTCCCTTCTGCAGCATGCTTCCTGTGGTTGCTTCACTGTTCTCAGAAATGAACATTCCTGACTTTGAAGTCCTGGGGTTATGCTGGGCTAGATGCTGAACTGTGCCTTGGTTTCCCTGGCAATGTATGAATAAAGGGGAGAGGGTTAGGAATTGCACTTAATTGCCTGAGTTATAATTCTGTGATCTATGACAATTGTATTAAACCAGGCGTCTTTAGCCGGGTGTGGGCTCTATCATGATCGTAATATTCATAGTAGCTGATGCTGACTGAGCATTTGCTTGTGTGCTGCACAGGATACCGAGACCTTTCTATGCCCCCACTCTTTTCATCCTAACAATGACCTTATTGTAAAGGTCCCATTAACCCTATTTTATAGACTAAGAAACTGGGGATCAGAGAGGTTAAGTTCTGGGCCTAGTTGGCAAGTGGCAGAGCTGGGACAAGAAGCCAGGATTGTTTGACTCAAAAATCCCATGCCCTAACTAGTATGCTGTGTGCCAGAACCATCTTTGAAGGTTTTTTTTTTTCCTCCCCCACCAGGATGGAGTGCAGTGGCACAATCTCGGCTCACTGCAACCTCCACCTCCCAGGTTCAAATAATTCTCCTGCCTCAGCCTCCTGAGTAGCTGGGACTATAGGTGCGTGCCACCACGCCAGGCTAATTTTTGTATTTTTAGTAGAGATGGGGTTTCACCATGTTAGGCAGGCCAGTCTTGAACTCTTGACCTCAGGTGATTCGCCTATCTCAGCCTCCTAAAGTGCTGGGATTACAGGCATGAGCTGCTGCACCCAGCCCGTCTTTGAAGCTTTAACTGGTTGATGGAAGAGCTGATCCCTTCCAGACCACTTGCCATGGTGAGCTAGAATTCCTGGCACAAAGTGTGGATATCCTCCTCGTTAGACCTGGTTGCCCTGTCACCTACTGCCTTAACACGGATGATGTCTGTCTGGCATATAGCCAGACAGATAAGGGAAGAGGGTCTTTCCTCACTGTAAGTTTCAAGGGCCATGCTGTCAGCCCATCAGATGAAAACATCCTTGAGTCTATGAAGCAGCACTGTCCATTTCCTCATTGCAGTCATGTAGTTTGAATCAATGGCAGTTCTACCAAAGTCTAGTTTCTCACTAGGTAAACATCTGGGATGTAAACTCCAGGAGGGTGGAGACCTTGCAAATTTTGTTCACAGCTGCATTCCAAATGCTCAGAGCAGCACCTAGCATTTCACAGGCTCAGCACACATTTGTTGACTCTTTAATCCTGACAGGTCTGCTGCTTGCACTACCAGTCTGTCTTCCTCCGAGCTGGACCAGCTCATGCTGTTCTTTGTGCATACGATGCTGTTGCCTCTGTGCAACATGCTGTTCCCTACCCTGCCTGCTTAGTACCCTCTCCCCTTCAGGTCTCAGTCTAAATGTCACCTCTTGAGATGGGCCTTCCTGATCTCCATATAGGCTGTCTCCTATGTCCAAATAGCGTGTCTGTGTTAAATGGTCTCACAACACTACTTTTCCTTCAAGGCATGTGTCTCAATTTATAATTATACTTACATGAGTAGAACTGTTTCACATGTGACCTCTGCTTAAACTTTTAGTTCCATGAGGGCAGAGATCCTGTCTATTTTGCTCACTTTTATCCTCCTAGGGCTTAGTAGGTACTCACTAAACATTTGTGAGCAAATGAGTTCTCCACTTTCCCCACCAACACCAAAATCCCTCAGAGTGATAGATTCTAATGCATTTAGTATTTACAACTGGATGAAGCATTTTCTCCCCATCCCTGACCCTCATAACCACTTCCTTGGCACTAATCAGACTTGCTGCTTCACAGACGGAAGGGATTTATTTTCCCTTTGGATCTGCTGTAACTCAGGTTTAGGGAAGGCTGTGATCTGCCCTCACTGCAGCTACTTAGCCCCAGGCCCAGGGAGCCAGGGCTGCTGTTTTTAGAGCAACTGAGTAACTTCAAGTTCTCGAGAGTCATCTATAAAAAGTCTTAGTCTTCAACCCTTTATTCCGTGGGCAAGGTGAAAAGAGGGGTGCCTCTACAGACTGCCTCCCTCCTTAGCACGCACTCAGTCTTTTGTTCCTTCTCCCTACTTCTGATGTCTTGTTAGCACTGAAATGAATGGATCTTTCACCAGGGAAAATGGGGGAGGTTGGAAACATCAAAACCGGTAATGCTTTTCATCAGGTAGGAACCAGAGCAGGAGGGAGGCGTGTGAGCAAAGCGTGTCTCGGGCTGTGAACTGTCGCTGGGCGCTGGCACCCTTGGCCTTTTAGAGTCACCACTCTGTAGGGTAAGACGGACGTGCAGAGAGGCCAGAGGTTTCTGCGTGGCTCCCTCTGGTCTCGCTCCTCGCTTCTTTCCCCTTTCTTCTTCCTGACATACGCAGCTCAGACTCCTCCTCACTTGGCCCTTCTTCGTCAGTATTGGCTTTCAGCTCTCCCAGCCCGACATCCTGTGGACGCTGCAGTTCAGACAAATAGCAAGATCATCAAAGAGAGGAGCACGAATGAAAAACTGCTTTATGACATGCCTTCAAAGTGTCTTTTTAAAAGTTCAAAGGATGTGGAGAGGAGGCAGGGGAATCAAAGAAGATGGGGGAGAGCAATGAACTCTCCAAGGAATCATTGGGTTTTTCATTGTATATTTTCTATGACGCTTGTGATGTAAAAATCAAAAGTATTCCCAGCCCTGAAGTGTTCTCAGTGAGTAGATCTGATGCAAAGAAGGAAACAACACACCTTGCCGTGGAAGGCTCTACCCTGGCATTCTGAGTCCCCCATTTTGTATCTGCAATTCCTGTTTGGACCTCAGTCGAATACTTTGATCAGGGAAGACTGTCCAGAGATGGAGATTGAATGCCGCTTATGTGGTTCGATGTAAATGAATAATTTAGTCTGTGCAGATATTCCCCATTAACTCTTCCATTTAAAGACGAGCTAGGGTCTGGCTGTAGCGATGGATATGCAGAACGTAGAAAAGATCTGGCATATATCATACAATCCAGAGATTTTTTTTTTGAAGTCTCACTCTGTCACCCGGGCTGGAGTGCAGTGGTGTGATCTTGGCTCACTGCAATCTCTGCCTCCCAGGTTCAAGTGATTCTCCTGCTTCAGCCTCCTGAGTAGCTGGGATTGCCACCACGCCCAGCTAATTTTTGTATTTTTAGTACAGACAGGGTTTCACCAGGTTAGCCAGGCTGATCTTGAACTCCTGACCTCAGGTGATCAACCCATCTCAGCCTCCCACAGTGCTGGGATCACAGCTGGTGATATGCTGGTGGGAACATCATTAATATTTTCATGTAGGAATGCCTTATGCCCAATCCACCCAGAAGGTTTTGGCAGCTAACACAGTGCCTGGCACATAGAGGGTGCTTGAATGAAATGAATGAATGACCAAACAAATGAACAAGTTTGTTTTTGTAACCCTAGAGTAGACTCTTTCATGTGGATTCTCCTTGGGCCAGTCAGGCCCAGAATACGAGGACATGAGATGAGATCTGAATGACTGCATTAGTTAAATCTGCAAGGGATTTCAAGGCAAGGGACGTATATACCAACTTAAACTGGGTTGAGGCTGAAGGAATTTTGCTGAAATAATATTATTGAAAATGCCAGCCTAGTATTTAATAGCACACTAGGGTGACCATAGTCAATAATAATTTAATGGCATAATACATTTGAAAAGAACTAAAATTATATAATTGGATTGTTGTAACAAAGGAAAATGCTTGAGGAGGTGGATACCCCATTTTCTATGATGTGATTATTGCACATTGCATGCCTGCATCAAAACATCACATGTACCCGCACAAGTACACTTACTATGTACCCACAAAAATTTTTTGAAAAAGAAAACTCCAGGGGTAGAATTGACCTCTGCCTCGGCTGGTTTAAGGGGCTCCAGCAATTCCTGAGGGCTCTGTCTTACTCTCTGCATCTCTCCACTCTGCTTCTGTGTGCTTTAGCTCTCTGTTTTCAGGTAGACTCTCCACTGGGGGTGCCAAGGCAAAGGAAGTATTATTTGATGGTTAAGAACACAGCCAGCTGGGCACGGGGGCTCACGCCTGTAATCCCGGCACTTTGGGAGGCTGAGGCGGGCAGATCACGGGGTCAGGAGATTGAGACCATCCTGGCTAACACGGTGAAACCCCATCTCTACTAAAAATACAAAAAAATTAGCTGGGCATGGTGGTGGGCGCCTGTAGTCCCAGCTGCTCAGGAGACTGAGGCAGGAGAATGGTGTGAACCCGGGAGGTGGAGCTTGCAGTGAGCTGAGATGGTGCCACTGCACTCCAGCCTGGGCGACAGAGCAACACTCTGTCTCAACAACAACGACCAAAAAAAAAAAAAAAAAAAGAACACAGCCTCTGGAGCCCAAAATAGTCTCGGTTTAAATTCCCAGTCTGTCACTTGTTAGTTGTACAAACTTAAGTCAACATTTCTGTGCCTCAGTGTCCTGGTATGTACCTTAGAAATGATGATAGTCATAGCTAAATTTTATTGAGCATTTGCTGGGTGCCTGATGGTCTTCCAAGTGCTTTACATATAAGACCTCACTAATCTTCACAACAACCCATGGAGTAGGTACTATTATTAGCCCCATTTCAAAAATGAAGTAAACTGAGGCACAAAATATTTAAATATTGCCTGTTCCACAGCTAGTACGTATGGAGCGAGAGTTTAAACCCAGGCAATCTGATTCCAGAGCCAGCAATATTGACCTCCAAACTATGCCACTTCATACGATAGAACTTACAACTTTTGGAGTTGATGTGGGCATTAAAGGAGATATATATAAAGACACTTGAGGCAGTTCTTAGCACATAAGGTGTATTCAAAGTTATCTAAACAAAAAAAGCTGCCAGTAACTTCTGACCTATATTCTGTGCTCTCAGTAACATGAGCAAAGAGCAATTCTTCCTAAGAGATCCTCAGAATTCTCAGAATTGGGTCTTGTTGACTCGCTTTGGGTCCCATATCCGATGCTGAACCAGTCATTATGGCTAAGAGATGTCAGTGTTCCACTGAGCCAGGCTGGTTCATAGGCTCACCCTGAAGCTGACGGTAGTGTTGGCACCACCTGAGCCGCCTCAACTAAAAAGTGAAGGAGGGTTGTTTCTTTGGAACAACAACAAAAAAAGGTAGCATTACGAGAGGTAGAGAAACAAGAAGTCCCTTTGTCATGCATTTACACTAGCAAAAGAGGCTGTCTGGATTTCTTGGGGAAACGACACACTGCAGCTGATGAACTGAACGAGAGGGTGGCCAGAGGCCCTTCCACTAAGTCCTATTGAACCCTGCAGCATAGACTAGCGAGGGAAGAGGGTTGGAGGGGTTTGGCAAGAAGCACCATCTTTTTTTTTTTTTTTTTTTTTTTTTTTTTAATTTTAAGTTCTAGGATACATGTGCAGAACATGCAGGTCTGTTACATAGGTAAACGTGTGCCATGATGGTTTGCTGCACCTATCAACCCATCACCTAGGTAACAAGTCCCCCATGCATTAGCTATTTATCCTGATACTTCCCCCTCACCCGCCCCTGCTCCCACCACAGGCCCCAGGGTGTGTTGTTTCCCTCCCTGTGTCCGTGTGTTCTCATTGTTCAGCTCCCACTTACAAGTGAGAACATGTGGAAGAAGCACCATCTTTAACGCTCAACCTGCTATGTCACTAGGGGCATCATTCAGAGAGGTTGTCAGGAAGTCCATGGCCAGTTCATTGAATCTGCAGGAGGGTAAATAGGACATAATTACCCAAATGGCATGTGGGCAGGCCCCAGGCCATCCTGCAAGAAGTGCTGGGTAAGCATCTGCAACCACTAATGATGCCCTTCAAGGCCCTGGTGTTGCTCAGAGGTGGCGCCGCCAGCCCTGAAGCCCCTATTCCCATGCTCCTGGGTGAGTCAGGCTGTGCTGAAGGAGGGCCCCACCTGATTCACCAGTCCCACTTCCTTTACTTCTTGGTGGTCCCCACCCACACAGCCACCACACCCAGAGCAGCACTGACCAATAGGACCAAAATTAGCTTCTGAGGCATAATGGGAAAACTTGGTCCAAGATCCTGTGGGCGATGGGTAAATTACAAAGGGACCCCGGGTTAAAGATATCAGTTCACCAGTTTCCACTTAAACCCCTACCACCTTCCACTTACTGGGGCCATTTGTTGCTGGAGTAGGCATACGGAGACATTTCCTTTAGTGCCAAGTTTAAGCAGCTAACTCCTGTCAAGCATCTAAGGGTTAGTTTGGAAATGAGAGTGTGCAATGGTACCAGTACCATAAAAATAACTGGCTGGTTGTATTAATCTGTTCTTGGATTGCTATAAAGAACTACCTGAGACTGAATTTATACCACAGGCTCTATAGGCAGCATGGCTAGGGAGGCCTCAGGAAGCTTACAGTGATGGTGGAAGGCAGAGGGGAAGCAGGCATGTCTGTCCCACATGGCTGGAGCAGGAGGAAGAGAAGGGGGAGGTGCCACACATTTTTAAACAACCAAATCTCATGAGAACTCACTATCACAAGAACAAGGGAAAAATCTATCCCCATGATCCAGTCACCTCCCACCAGGCCCCTCCTCCAACACCGGGGATTACAATTTGACCTGAGATTGGGTCGGGACACAAATCCAAACCATATCAATAGTAGAGACTCAGCTGCTGTTTCACAACTACTTTTTTACTAGTGTGTGTGTTGGGAGTGGGAGTCTAGTCGTTCTGGATATTATTGCTCAGGCTCATTTTTCTAAAGATGACTTCTACTTTACCCTGCCTTATCAGATTCCATTCACTGATGAGCTTGCTTAGTAATCAGTAAAAAATGAGACCAGCAACGTCACAGCTTTCTCTCTCTCAGTGCTTCACTGAGACCCCAGAACCAACTCCTCCTGCAAACTCTGGGAACTTCATCCACAATATCTCCTCCTCTCTCCCTCCCGTTTCAACAGTCTGTGTTTTCTGACTCCTTCCTCTAAACCTATACTAAAATGACCCATCCTAAAAATAATCACCTTCCCACAACTTTCCACTTTCCTTGTAGCTATCCATACCCTTCCTTTCTACCAAATGTCTTCTTTTTGTTGTTTTTTTAAGCGAAAGCAAGTTTATTAGGAAAGCAAAGAAATAAAGAATGGCTACTCCATATGCAGAGCAGCAACTTGGGCTGCTGGACTAAGGATGCATATAATTATTTCTTGATTTTATGCTAAAAAAGGGTGGATTATTCATGAGTTTTCTGAGAAAGGGGTTGGGCAATTCCTGGAACTGAGGGTTCCTCCCCTTTTAAAACCGTATAGGGTAACTTCCTGACATTGCCGTGGCATTTGTAAACTGTTATGGCTCTAGTGGGAGTGTCTGTTAGCATGCTAATTTTTTTTTTTTTTTTTTTTTTTTTGAGACGGAGTCTAGCTCCGTCGCCCAGACTGGAGTGCAGTGGCTGGATCTCGGCTCACTGCAAGCTCCGCCTCCCGAGTTCACGCCATTCTCCTGCGTCAGCCTCCCGAGTAGCTGGGACTACAGGCGCCTGCCACCACTCCGGGCTAATTTTTGTATTTTTAGTAGAGACGGGGTTTCACAGTGTTAGCCAGGGTAGTCTCGATCTCCTGACCTCATGATCCACCCATCTCGGCCTCCCAAAGGGCTGGGATTACAGGCGTGAGCCTCTGTGCCCGGCTGCTAATGCATTATAATTAGCATATATGAGCAGTGAGGACGACCAGAGGTCAGTGTTTTCGCCTCCTTGGTTTTGGTGTTCTCCACCAAATATCTTGAAAGACGTTTGCCTGCTATCTCCACTGCTCAACTCCAGTTACAGTCTGGTTTCTGCTTCTACCATGGCACTGAAACTGCCCTGCCAGGCTTATAGCAAGCAACTCTGAACTCCAAATGTTTTAAGAGTTTCATCCCTATCAGTGAAAACAAATTGAGTATGTGCCTCAACATATGAATATTTA
This sequence comes from Macaca mulatta, assembly GCF_049350105.2. NCBI lineage: Eukaryota > Metazoa > Chordata > Mammalia > Primates > Cercopithecidae > Macaca > Macaca mulatta. The sequence continues at coordinate 151,308,990 of NC_133411.1, forward strand.
TTTATAAATTATATACATATGCTAATGTATAGATATTGTATCTACTATGAAATATAAACCAAAATAAATAAGAGATGATTTAAATATAGAAGTTTGAATATTTTCCCTAGTGGATTGTCTCCTGCTTGCCTCTTTGGTCTACTTACCGATTTCAATATATTTATTTTTTTGTCAGCTTCATTGAGATATAATTTAATGTGGTAAAATCAATTTTAAGTATACAATTCAATGATTTTAGACAAATGTATAAAGTCTTATAACCACTATCCCAATCATAATATAGAACATTCCAATACCTCCAAAAGGTCCCTCATTTTTATTTTCAGTGAATTCTTTACGTCTTCCCCTGACCCCTAGCAACAAGCAACCTGCGTTTTAATCACTATAATTTGCATTTTCTAGAATTTCATATAAATGAAATAACACAGAAGGTAGTTTTTTTTGGTATCTGATGTCTTTCACTTACCATGATGCTTTTGAGATTCGTTCATGCTGCTGCATGTGTGGGTAGCGTTTTCATTTTTATGGCTCAGTAATTATCTGTTGTATGAGGATGCTATAATATGTTTACTCATTTACCTGTTGAAGGACAGAAATTTATGACTAAAGTTGCTATAAGCATTGACATATAAGTATTTGTGTAGATATGCATTTTTATTTCTCTTAGGTCAATCCCTAGGAGTGGGATTTCTAAGTCATATGGTAAGTATATGTTTAACTTTATCAGAAACTGCCAAACTGTTTTGTAAAGTGCCTGAAAAATCGCATCCTCAATAGCAATCTATGAAAGTTCCGTTTGCTCCCATGTCCTTACCAACATTTAATATTGTCAATCTTTTACATTTTAGCCATTGAGGGGGATATGTAGTGCTATATACAAAGCTGATTACTGCAGCTTTATAAGAAGTTTTGAAATAATCGTTTAATTTTTTAAAATCAAAATTGTTTACACTTCCCCCTTTTTTTTTTTGAGACAGAGTCTCTGTCACCCAGGCTGGAGTACAGTGTGATGATCTTGGCTCACTGCAACCTCTGACTCCCGGTTCAAGTGATTCTCTTGCCTCAGCCTCCCGAGTAGCTAGGATTACAGGCACACACCACCACACCAGGCTAATTTTTGCATTTTTAGTAGAGATGGGGTTTCGCCAGGTTGGCCAGGCTGGTCTCAGACTCTTGACCTCAAGTGATCCACCTGCCTTGGCCTCCCAAAGTGCTGGGATTACAGGCATGAGCGGCTGCACCCAGCCCTTTACTTTTTAATATAAGTATCTAAATCTGCCATCTTGCTACTTGTTTTCTATTTGTCTCATCTGTGTTTTGTTGTTCCTTTTTTCTTTTTCTGCATTCTTTTTTTTTATTATAATTTTTTTTAATGTTTTAAGTTGACTTATTTATTTATTTATTTTATTTTATTTTATTTTGAGACGGAGTCTCACTCTGTAGCCCAGGCTGGAGTGCAGTGGCCAGATCTCAGCTCACTGCAAGCTCCGCCTCCTGGGTTCACGCCATTCTCCTGCCTCAGCCTCCTTAGTAGCTGGGACTACAGGCGCCCGCCACCTCGCCCGGCTAGTTTTTTTTTTTTTTTTTGTATTTTTAGTAGAGACGGGGTTTCATCGTGTTAGCCAGGATGGTCTCGATCTCCTGACCTCGTGATCCGCCCGTCTCGGCCTCCCAAAGTGCTGGGATTACAGGCTTGAGCCACCGCGCCCGGCCTATTTATTTATTTTGAGACGCAAGGCTGGAGTACAGTGGCACAATCTTGGCTCACTGCAACCTCTGCTTCCCGGGTTCAAGTGATTCTCCTGCCTCAGCCTCACGAGTAGCTGGGATTACAGGTGACTGCCACGACTCCTGGCTAGTTTTTTGTATTTTTAGTAGAGACAGGGTTTCACCATGTTGTCCAGGATGGTCTCGAACTCCTGACCTTGTGATTCACCTGCCTCAGCCTCCCAAAGTGCTGGGATTACAGGCGTGAGCCACTGCGCCCGGCCTTTTTCTGCATTCTTTTAGATTAAGTGCTTTAATATTATTTCTTAGAAACTTTATTGAGGAATAATTTACATACCATAAAATTCTTCCATCTTAAATATACAATTTGGCCAGGTGCAGTGGCTCACACTTGTAATCCCAGCACTTTGGGAAGCTGAAGTGGGAGGATTGCTTGAGCCCAGGAGCTCAAGGCCAGCCTGGGCAACATAGTGAGACCCCTGTCTCTACAAAAAAACATTTTTTAAAAATTAGCCAGGCATGTTGATGTGTGCCTGTGGTCCTAGCTACTTGGAAGGCTGAGGTGGGAGGATCGCCTGAGTCCAGGAGGTTGAGGCTGCAGTGAACCAAGATTGCACCACTGCACTGCAGCCTGGGAAACAGTGCGAGACCCTGTCTCTAAAAAAAAAATATATATATATATATATATACACACACACACACACACACACACACACACACACGCACATTTTCCCCTTGTTTAGCATATAATCAATAAATATAACCATCCTTAGTCCAGTAGCCCAAGTTGCTGCTCTGCCTATGGAGTAGCCATTTTTTATTCCTTTACTTTCCTAATAAACTGGCTTTCACTTAAAAATAAAAAAAAAAAAAAGACATTTTGTGGAGAAGAAGGGTAGGTATAGCTACAGGGAGAGTGGAAAGTTGAGGGAAGGTGATTATTTTTAGGATGGGCCATTTTAGTATAGGTTTAGAGGAAGGAGTCAGAAAACACAGACTGATGAAACAGGAGGGAGAGAGAAGGAGATACTGTGAAGTTCCCAGAGTTTGCAGGAGGAGTTGGTTCTGGGGTCTCAGTGAAGATTAAAAAATAATGGCAAAAACCACAATTACTTTTGCACCTACCAAATGATTTGTATATAAATAATTATAAATATGTAATGATTTATATATAAATCATTAAATTATAAATTTCATGATTTTCAGTAAATTTACAAAATTGTGCGACGATCACAACAATCCAGTTTTAGAATGTTTCTGTCACCCCAAAAAGATCCCTCATGCCCATTTGTAGTCAATATGATTCTATTTTATCCCCTTTATTGGTTTAATTAGCTATACCTCATTTTATTTTTTTTGGAGGTTCTTTTGGGGTTTACAGTGTACATCTTGAACTTAGTGCCGTCTGTCTTCAATTAATAAGTCATTTAACGTTTGTCATAAGAACCTTGCAACAGTATATTTCCACCCCTTCTCCTTCCTAGCCTTTGTGCTCTTCTTGTCACTCATTTTATTTTTATTTCCACATGTGCTATAAACCCCTCAAAACATTGTTGCTATTTTCCCTTTGAACGACCAAATCTCAAGGTTTTTTGTTTGTTTGTTTTTTTTTTTGAGACGGAGTCTCACTCTCTCACCAGGCTGGAGTGTAGTGGTGTGATCTCGGCTCACTTCAACCTACACCTCCCAGGTTCAAACTATTCTCCTTTCTCAGCCTTTTGAATAGCTGGGACTACAGGCACATGCCACCACACCTGGCTAATTTTTATATTTTTAGTAGAGATGGGGTTTCACCATGTTGGCCAGGATGGTCTTGATCTCTTGACCTCATGATCCGCCCACCTTGGCCTCCCGAAGTGTTGGGATTACAGGCATGAGCCACCACCCAAGATTTTCAAAAGGGAGAAGAAAAGGTATTTTGTATTTCCTGACCTATTTTTCGTTTCTAGCACTCTTCATTCCTTTGTGTAGATCCACATTTCCATTTGGTATCATTAGCCTTCTGCCTGAAAGACTTCCTTCAACATTTCTAATAGTGGTGGTCTGTTGGTGATGAATTCTTCCTATGTTTAAAATGCCTTTATTTCACTTCTGGTTTTGAAAAATATTTTTGCTGGGTCTAGGTTAACTTTTTTTTTCCCTTTCAGTACTTTAAAGATACCACTGTCTTCCGAGTTGTATTGGTTATGACAAGGAGTCTACTGTCAATCTTTATTTCCCTTTGTTTTTTTCTCTACTTTAAAAATTTTCTCTTTATCACTAGTTATAAACAATGTGATTATCATATGCCTTGGTGTAGTCTTCTTTATGTTTCTTCTGTTTGAGATTTGTTAAGCTTATTGCACCTATGGGTTTCTAGTTTTCCTCAAATTTGGAAAAATTTTGGCTGTTACTTCTTCAGATATATTTCATGCCCCCTATTCGTGTCCTGGTTTTTGTGCTCCAATTATATTAGCCTGCTTGACATTGTCCCACAGCTCACGGATGTGCTGTTCATTGTTTTTAGTTTCTTTTTCTTCTGTCAGTGTTTTTACTGACAGATGGTTTCAATTCATTAACCTTTTTTTCTGCAGCATCTAATGTCTTAATCTCATCCAGTGTATTTTACATCTCAGACATTCTATTTTTCACCTCTGGAAGTTTGATTCATAACTTTTTTTTGCCTTCCATGTTTCTCCTTAACATGCTCATGCTTTCCTTTAGTTTTCTTGAACTTACATAGTTAGAATGCTGTTTTAATGTTTTCATATACTAATTGTGTCATCTGCGGCATCTCGGTGTCTATTCCTCAGTAGGGGTTATGTTTTCCTACTTTGTGCATGCCTGTCAACTTTTGATTGGATGCTAAATATTGTGAAGTCTACATTGTGGAGTGCTGGGGTGCTTTGCATTCCCATAAACTTTGTTGGACTTTGTTCTGGGATGCAGCGGGATACAGCTGTGTTGCTTGGAATTAATCTGATCCTTTGAGTCTTGCTTTTCAACTTTGTGAGGCTGAGTGTAGAACAGAACTTAGTCCAAGTCTGGAGTTGACAAACTATGGCCCACAGGCAAGCTGCCAGTATTGGTAAATAAAATCTTATTGGAACATGGCCACACCCATTTGTTTACATGTTGTCTAGTGCTGCTTTTATACTTCAGCAGCAGAATTGGGTTGCTGTAGCAGCAGTGGCTGTTATGAACCACAAGCCTAAAAAATGTTGTATCTGGTCCTTTAAGAAAAAGGTGGCCGGGCGCGGTGGCCGAGGCGGTTGGATCATGAGGTCAGGAGATCGAGACCATCCTGGCTGACATGGTGAAACCCTGTCTCTACTAAAAATACAAAAAATTAGCCAGGTGTGGTGGCGGGCGCCTGTAGTCCCAGCTACTCCCGGGAGCTGGAGCTTGCAGTGAGCCAAGATTGTGCCACTGCACTCCAGCCTGGGCGACAGAGCCAGACTCTGTCTCAAAAAAAAAAAAAAAAAAAGAAAAAGAAAAAAGAAAAAGGTTGCCTGGCCGAGCTTGGAGGCCCATGCCTATAATCCCAGCACTTGGGGAGGCCAAGGCAGGTGGATCACTTGGAGTCAGGAGTTTGAGACCAGCCTGACCAACATGCAAAACCTGCTCCATGTATTAGAAGGTCTTTCCCCTTTGATTGGTTAGAACATGAACTACCCTTGGCCATGTCTGAGCTCTGGGAATTATTCCACCTACTTTATTCCTCTTTGCACTGTGGCCTGGAAACTCTATCCAGACAGTGAGCTGGGGTGCTCTCAGGGCTCACCTAATTTGTTTTCTTTTCTCAGGGGATCATTGTCTTGTGCTTTGTCTAAAAACTTGTCCAGTGTTGGCCGGGCACAGTGGCTCATGCCTGTAATCCCAGCACTTTGGGAGGCTGAGGTGGGCTGATCACGAGGTCAGGAGATTGAGACCATCCTGGCTAACAGCTAACACTGTGAAACCCCGTCTCTACTAAAAATACAAAAAATTAGCCGGGGGTGATGGCGGGTGCCTGTAATCCCAGCTACTTGGGAGGCTAAGGCAGGAGAATAGCGTGAACCCAGGAGGTGGAGCTTGCAGTGAGCCGAGATCACACCACTGCACTCCAGCCTGGGCGACAGAGCGAGACTCCGTCTCAAAAAAAGAAAAAATAAATAAAAAACTTGTCCAATGTCTAAAAACTATTGTTTCATAAATTGCGTGTCTTTTCTAGTTATTTAAGGTAGGAGAATAAATCACCCTCTGTTATTCCATTATGGCTGAAAGCTAACATTCCTTACTTTTTTTTTTTTTTAACTTTTTGTCCTCTTCTGATTACAAAAGTGGTATGTGTTCCTAACCTACTGGCTTCTCTGCCACAGTGGAGCTGATTGGCCACCCCAGCTTTTTGCAGTTACTCCACTTTTTTTTTGAGACAGTCTGGCTCTGTCACCCAGGCTGGAGTGCAATGGCACAATCTCCGCTCAATGCAACCTTCGCCTCCCGGGTTAAGCGATTCTCCTGCCTCAGCCTCCCAATCAGCTGCTATAGGTGTACGCCACCATGCACCACTAATTTTTGTGTTTTTTAATAGAGACAGGGTTTCACCATGTTGGCCAGGCTGGTCTCGAAATCCTGACCTCAGGTGATCTCCCTGCGTTGGCCTCCCAAAGTGCTGGGGTTACCGGTGTGAGCCACTGCAACCGGCCACTTTTATATGTTTTCTATCACCCCACTTTCATGATATCTCTTCCATCTGCGATCTCTTTATCTGTTCTTTGTTGCTTTCGTCCGCCTTAAGGATATCAAGTAGTAATAATCCCGGTTTCTCACCATTCCTCCATTCTCCTGTAGCTTCAACCACCATGTGAATGGGGATCCTTAGGGATTTAAAGTATACTTTTTAGTTGTTCAGTCCTAGATTGAAATCTTGGTTGTACTATTTAGTATGACATGGGCAGACTCAGGTTTTCTGGCATTAAGAATAATCTCTGGGCCGGGCGCGGTGGCTCAAGCCTGTAATCCCAGCACTTTGGGAGGCCGAGACGGGTGGATCACGAGGTCAGGAGATCGAGACCATCCTGGCTAACACGGTGAAACCCCGTCTCTACTAAAAAAATACAAAAAAATAGCCGGGCGAGGTGGTGGGCGCCTGTAGTCCCAGCTACTCGGGAGGCTGAGGCAGGAGAATGGCGTGAACCCGGGAGGCGGAGCTTGCAGTGAGCTGAGATCCGGCCACTGCACTCCAGCCTGGGCGACAGAGCGAGACTCCGTCTCAAAAAAAAAAAAAAAAAAAAAAAAAAAAAAGAATAATCTCTAACATTTTTGTGCTCTTAATTCATACCTGGGCTGGGCACAGTGGCTCATGCCTGTAATCCCAGCAATTTGGGGGGCCAAGGTGGGGGATCACCTGAGGTCAGGAGTTGGAGACCAGCCTCGCCAACATGGTGAAACCCCGTCTCTACTAAAAATACAAAAAATTAGCAGGGTGTGGTGGCAGATGCCTCTAATCCAAGCTACTCAGGAGACTGAGGCAGGAGAAGCGCTTGAACCCGGGAGGCAGAGGTTGCAGTGAGTCAAGATGGCACCATTGCACTCCAGCCTGGGCAACAAGAGCCAAACTCTGTCTCAAAAACAAAAAACAAACAAACAAACAAAAGCCATACCTGATGATGGGCTCTGTACATCACACATACCTGTAATCTTCCACAGCAACTCTATGAGGGAGGTACTTTTGTTATTCCTAGTTTATAATGGAGAAAACCGAGATTCAAATAGGTTACTTGGCTCAGGTGGACAAGCTAGAATTTGGACCCAGGATTTTCTGATGAGACCGGCTGACCAGCTATCCTTTCTCCCTAAGATCTTCTCCATCTGATCTTCTGTTTGGGTGCTGAAAGCCCTGCTTGCTGGGAAACCCCTCAGAACTGGAAAAACTGGGGTAGTTGACCAGCACAGTAAATTGCCCTGCTCTGCCTGGATCGCTTCCCTGTACCCATTTCATATTTTGTATAATTTAAACTCTAAATGCATGTTGAGTAGTTTGTATAGTGCCTGACACACAGTAAGCACTTAAAAGTGCAAGCTGGGCCGGGCGTGGTGGCTCAAGCCTGTAATCCCAGCACTTTGGGAGGCCGAGACGGGCGGATCACGAGGTCAGGAGATCGAGACCATCCTGGCTAACACGGTGAAACCCCATCTCTACTAAAAAATACAAAAAACTAGCCGGGCGAGGTGGCGGGCGCCTGTAGTCCCAGCTACTCTGGAGGCTGAGTCAGGAGAATGGCGTAAACCCGCGAGGCGGAGCTTGCAGTGAGCTGAGATGCGGTCACTGCACTCCAGCCCAGGCAACAAAGCGAGACTCCGTCTCAAAAAAAAAAAAAAAAAAAAAAAAGTGCAAGCTGTTATTACTGCTCCTGTTTCTAAGCCTTCTGAATACAAGTGGTGGACATTCGTTAGTCTTTCTGATGATCCAATATCTGAACATCATTTCTCTGTGTTGGGAATCTTCCGCCTTATGGGGCCGAACGCACTTCCCACTCCAGAGTAATCCTTCCCACGCTGGTCGCGAGAACGCAGGCATGTGGCTCAGGCCCCACCTGTCAGAAGCCCCTGCTCTGATCCTGATTAGAAGTGGGGCCCACACACATCTCTCCTGGTGAGGATGACAGTGGTAGGATTCTGGAAGCAGAGCCCAAGCCAGGGCTGTGAGCTAGAGTTAGTTTCCAGTGGTCTCAACAAGGGGCTCCTCACTGGCTGAGGTCTGGAATGAATTTGATGTTTGCTCCTGGCTATAAAGGGGGGAACCTTGGTTATCTGGCTGTTCTGGAAATTACAAGAATTGCCAGATATCCTCTAGCAATTTCCTCTTGTGTTTGAATTAGCCTGAGTTGCTTTCGTTTCTCTACAACCGAGTGCACTGATTGATACATATACCATCTGGATACTGTGGGCACTTCAAACTTAATGCATCCCAAATAGAACTCATTGCCTTTCCTCAGAGACTGCCATCTCTCGTATTCTTCATCACAAGCACAGCTCCTCAGCATTTGCTGGATTTATGAAATTAGAAACTATAGTCACCTTCAACTCCTCCTTCCTAAACCCCCAGCCCTCACCATTTACCAAGAAAGTGTCGACCCTTTCTGGGTTTCCCTCTCTCTCTTCTCTGCTGTTGCCTTCACCCAGGCCCTCTTGCCTTGAACATGGCACAGCCTCAGATCTGGTCATCTTTTTGCCGTTCTCCTGCAGAGATGAAGAGCAGGAAACAGAGAAGGTCCAGTGTCACTTATGATGGCCAAAGATGAGGACAAAATAGAAAAGGAGGTGGATGAGGGTGGATTCAAACTGGAGAAATTAATGCTTGGGATGGAAGAGATGAAAAACCTTTTTAAAGGGGAAAGAGTAAAAGATACAGCTGATCAGCTGGGCATGGTGGCTCATGCCTGTAATCCCAGCACTTTGGGAGGCCGAGGCGTGTGGATCACCTAAGGTCATGAGTTCAAGACCAGCCTGGCCAACAGAGTGAAACACCGTCTCTACTAAAAACACGAAAAAGTTAGCCGGGCATGGTGGTGGGCGCCTGTAGTCCCAGCTACTCGGGAGGCTGAGGCAGGAGAATGGCGTGAACCTGAGAGGGAGGCGGAGCTTGCAGTGAGCTGAGATTGCGCCACTGCACTCCAGCCTGGGTGACAGAGCAAGACTCCATCTCAAAAACAAACAAACAAAAAAAACAAAAAACAAACAAAAAGCTGTTCCTCTTTATTCACAGTAGCCATATTTGCACATTCACCTACTTGCTAACATTTACTTGTAACTCCAAGAATCAATATTTGTAGTGCTTTTGTGGACATGATGGGAGCAGAACAAAGTTTGAGTCACTCAGTGCATGTGGTGCCAGCTGAGTTGGAACAACGTGACACTCTGCCTTCACTGTTCAGCCCTCATACTGTGGTCAAGTGTCCTCTTAGTGTTCTGTGTGTGCTATGTTTTTCACATTTTTGTGCTTTTGTTAGCGATTTTGTTGTTCTTTTTTTATTTTTCAAAAATTTTTAAGAGACAGGATCTCCCCTTTTTGCCCAGGCTGATGTGAAATGCAGTAGTGTGATCGTAGCTCACTGTAACCTTGGACACCTGGCCTCAACAATCCTCCTGCCTCGGCCTCCCGCAGTTCTGGGACTACAGGTGCATACCACCACTCCTGGCCTTGATTTTGCTGTTTAAATGGCCTCCAGGCATTGTGCTGTCTAGTGTTCCCAAGCTCCAGAAGGCTGTGATGTGCCTTGCAAACAAAATACATGTGTTAGATAAGCTTTGTTTAGGCTTGAGTTTTAGTGCTGCTGGCTGAGTTCAGTGTTATTGAATCAAAAATATGTATTAAGTGAGTTGTCTTTAAACAGAAATGTACATAAAGCACATCGATGTATTGATCAGTGGACAAAAAATGTTGATCAGTTTGGCTAGAGGCTTTAAGAAACCGCCCTCTGTATTTCCCTTGGGAGCAATGGTTTAGTATTTGCCAATGCAGTGTTTGCAGTGACTTTATGGAACTACTGCGAGTTATGAGAATTGACTGCGTACTGGTGCTCATATTCAGCCCCTTGATCCTGAATGTGCTTAATTTGGAAAAGGGGAAGTGGTTCATTGCACCCTCAAGTTAACACTTCTGAGAAATGTATTAGTTAGAAGTTAAGCAGAGGAGCAACACCAGTAGGAGATACATGTTTTAATAAATATATGACAAGGAATTGGCTTACATAATTGTGCGGCTTGGCTAAGTAAGCCTGAAACCCACAGGGCATACTATCAGGAAGGAAGAATCACATAGGCAATGCTGAAGCTTGACCACAGGCAGCCATATAGGGAACATCCGGTGAAGGAAAAGCAATTGTGGATCCACCTGCTGTTGGAATCTCTTTTACCAGGAAAAGTTCAGTCCCTTTTAATGGCTCACCTGATTGAGTTTGGCCCATCGAATATAATCTCCCTAGATTAGAGTCAACTGATTAGGGCCTTTAATCACATCTATAAAATGCCTTCACAGCAGCACCTAGGTTAGGATTTGATTGAATAACTAGGAGAAGGTGTGTGTCGCAAAAAGGTTGCTGCCCATGTATTTAGTCACATAGACACATCTAAAGATCACTGCAATGATACATCAAATGTAGATTTTAGGGTGGGTGTGGTGGCTCACAACTGTAATCCCAGCACTTTGGGAGGCCAAGCTGGGAGGATTGCTTGAGCCCAGGAGTTCAGGACAATCCTAAGCAACATAGTGAAACCCTGTCTCTCTAAAAAATACAAAAATTAGTCAAGTGTGGTGGCACGTGCCTGTAGTCCCAGCTACTTGGGAGGCTGAGGTGGGAGGATGATTGAGCCTGGGAGGTTGAGTGCAGTGATCATGCCACTGCACTCCAGCCTGGGCAACAGAGCAAGATGCTGTCTCAAAAAACAATGTAGGTTTTAATGCAAGTTATTTTGTTTCTATAAGTTTGAATGATGAGTTCTGCATAAGTAAAGTCACATGATTTCACTTGGCTGTCTTCTGATCAACTGAGATTTCATTACTTCTCCCTTCTTTCGTAGGACCAGGCACCATTCCGAGTTTCTTCTATAAACCAGGTACTCTGACCCTCCTCATTTTACAAGTAGAGACACTGGAGCATTGGGAAGTTAACTATCTCTACTAAGTGATGAAGCCAGGATTTGAATCCTGGTAGTCTAGAGCCAGAACTTGTGTTCTTAATCTTCATGCTATTCTGAGTCTCAATATGACATGAAAAAAGTCATTTCTATCAAGACCCCTTCATGTTTTAGGTAGGCAGGTCTGCATGAGAAGCACATGAGAACTCGTGCAGTTCGTGGTTGTCTGGTAGCACAGGGGAGCATATATTCTTGTTAAAGACATTAGTGTCTCTTTCAGTGCTGGAATCTTAGGCTCTACTTCTAGAACCCCAGTCCCTCTGGCCCTTTTCTTGGACCATGTACCACCTAAAGTCCCTTGAATCATTTAAACCTTGAAGTCATACAGATTCCCCACTTGCCCCACACTCATGCCTTCTTCCACAAAGTCATGCAGATTTGTGTCCTGAGGCTTTAATTAACTCTCCTGGCCAGGTTAGACCTTCCCAAAGAACTTTATTATTTGGTTCTGCTCCATCGCCCATTAATTTATTCATTCATTCATGTATTCATGTATGCAAGCAACCCAATGTTTGAGTATTTACTATGTGCCAGGTACCATGCTAGGTACTGGGGATATAGTCATTAATAGGATAGACAGCTCTCAGCACCTTGAAAGTGGTTATAATCCCATGTCCCACAGAAAAAGTCTGGGGAGTAGGATCACCTGCTGATGTGGTTTGGATTTATATCCCTGCCCAAATCTTGTCGAATTGTAATCCCCGGTGTTGGAGGAGGGGTTTGATGGGAGGTGGTTGGATCATTGGCGTAGATTTCCCCCTTGCTGTTCTCATGATAGTAAGTTCTCATGAGATCTGGTTGTTTAAAAGTGTGTAGCACCTCCCCCTTCACCTTCTTCCTCCTTCTCCAACCAAGGCGTGCCTGCTTCTCCACTTTCTACCATGATTTTAAGTTTCCAGAGGCCTCCCTAGACATGCTTCTCATACAGCCTGTAGAACTGTGAGTCAGTTGAACCTCTTTTCTTTATAAATTACCCAGTCTCAGGTAGTTCTTTATAGCAGTGCAAGAATGGACTAATACACCTGTCAAACAGGAAAGCAGGCCCACAATGCCTTGCATGCTGCCTTTCTTTCTGATTCGGCAGGTATTTGCAGAAGTGTGTGTTTTCTCCTATACAAGTGAATGTATTAAAATAATTTTACATCAGTAAAAGCCCCTCTTCACCAGCCTCCTTGTTTTTTTCATCCCTTCCCCTTTCCACTGTCATAGGAATCCTTGGGGGGTCTCTTCACCAGCCAGAAACCTCTGTGGCCAGTGGTGCCATCTGCCTGAGTATTACTTGTACCCACTGGATTCATTCTGCCTACTCGGCCTGGCAGGCTGCGCTTGGCTCACAATAATGGACTGGATCCCACACCTGCCAAGGGTGAGCCAGGTGCAGAGCAGTGAGGGTGTGTGGGTGAGCAAGTGTGGGGTCTGGCCACTGTGCACAGCCAGGCACACTGGCTGCTGTGGCAAGGCAGGCACCTCCAGGCACCAACACAGGTGTTGGCTGTGTGTGAGGCTGTGGCTGGACCAGATGTACTGCATGCAGCTTCTGCTGTGGGCGCCTGCATCTTGATGAGGGGAACATGGTGGCACCCAGAAGCTTGTAAACACCAGGAACCACAGAACCCTAAAGAGGGTGTCACAGTCCTGGCTCAGGAAATGCTAAGTCTGGGCTCCCCAAAGGGTTGCAGGTCTTTTCTCCTTCTTGTCATCTGCAATGTCGTGAGCAGGGGGCATGTTCCAGCCCTATTTGTGTTACAACTCTTTTAGTCCTGTTATTTGGCAGGTCCCGAGTTCTTGTCCCATATCTAGGCAGAGTGAGGTACATGTACAACTGGAGGGTGAGCATGGCAGAGAGGAGCTTCACTGGGCAGCAGAACAGTTCTCAGGAGACCTGAAATGGGAAGCTTCCATCCATAGGCAGGTCATCATGACAAGTGTACAGCTCTCAGTGGAGAGGAGACCTGTAGTGGGTAGCTCCTCTCTGCAGGTTGGGGATGTCCTGACAAGTTCATTCAGCTGTCTGCTGAGAGGAGACCGACAGTGGGTAGCTCCTCTCTGCAGACAGGTCCTCCTGCTTCTGTCAAAGTCTGGCTGAGTTTGGGGTTTTTATGGGCTTCAGAAGGGAGGAAGTGCATGCTGATTGGTCCTTGGGTAGCCATGAGCAGGCCTGGAAAAAGCACCGTAAGAGGCTGGGCATGGTGGCTCATGCCTGTAATCCCAGCACTTTGGGAGGCCGAGGCGGGCGGATCGCGAAGTCAGTAGATCGAGACCATCCTGGCTAACGTAGTGAAAGCCCGTCTCTACTGAAAATACAAAAAAAAAAAAAAATGTGCAGGACGTGGTGGCAGGCACCTGTAGTCCCAGCTACTCAGGAAGCTGAGGCAGGAGAATGGCGTGAACCCAGGAGGCGGAGCTTGCAGTGAGCTGAGATCACACCACTGCACTCCAGCCTGGGTGACAGAGTGAGACTCCATCTCAAAAAAAAAAAAAAAAAAAAAAAGGCACCATAAGTTCTCACTCCAGTCTGCAGAACCGGCAGCCTGGCCCCCTGGCCTGAAGGTGGGGTTTCACTGGGTACCCACCTTTTTTTGGCTGGGAACCTGTCTGCCTCCTGCTGCCGTCCGTGATGCCCAGGCTATTCATGCTGAGGGGTGCCTGTAGGCCCTTGCCAAGCAGCCCTCACAACCCACTCAGCGTCCCTCCTGTGCTCATCGGCACCCAAAGTCCAGAGGGGGCTGCGGCAACAGAGGGCTGGCGTGTCAGCACTACCCCAAATGTGCTGGGTTGTGACAGTGTCTGGGTTTGGCTTCAGCTTCACTCTGAAATTGGTGCAGGTGCTGGGAGTGAGGACAGGCCAGGCAGCGGGAGTAGGCACTTCTGAGCCTGCAGGGGAAAGGAGCCTTCCGAGGCCCCCAAGAGTGCAGAGATGCCCAGGTCCACAGCTGTGGCTGGGTGGCTGCAGCTGCACCTGGGAGGGTGGGGCTCCCACCCCTCCAACTCGGAAGGGGTTGGAGCTCCTGCCTGTTCCTGGCTTCCACCGACTCTGTGAAGTGCACAGCCCTGGCTGCATCTCCCTCACTGCAGCCAGTGTCATGGCAGTGGCCGTTCCAGACAGGCCACTGTTGCTGTCACCACTCTCTACTCCATCAGACTTTATTCATTTAGGGTATACCTTTCCAGATCTTTCTTCCATGCATTTATAAACAAATATGAATATATTTTGTTCAAAAAGAATTTATAATGGTACACAATATTCCATAAATGCTAATTGGTGGATGGAATCATTTTCACATGTGTTTCTCTCCAGTTTGCTTGCTACCTTCCAGGTAGAGTGGCTAGGCATATTAGGAAAGTAATGTCTCTGAATTCCTGATTTTTCCCATCAGCCATGTTGACTAGATGTGGCCGTAAGAGTTTGCTGTGTTAGTCAACTCAGGCTGCCATAACAAAACATTATTAAGTTGTGTGGCTAAAAGAATAGAACTTTATTTCTCATGGTTCTGAAGCCTGGGAAGTCCAGCATGGTCAGTTTCTGGTGAGGGCTCTCTTCCTGGCTTGCAGACAGCCACCTTCTTGCTGTGTCCTCACATGATGGAGAAAGAGAGAGTTCAATCTCTCTCTCTTTTTTTTAATAAAGACACCAGTCCTATTGAATTAGGACCTCATCCTTATGGTTTCATTTAACTTCAGTTACCTCTTAAAGACCCTATCACCTAATAGTCATTTTAGGGGTTAGGACTTCAACATGTAGATTTTGGGGAGACACGACTCAGTCCACAGCATTGTCCATGATGTCTGTACATGCCTCAGGGCAACCATATACATAGTGGGGCTGCTCCAATTCATCTAGTTCAGGGCTCTGCCCCCAGTGGGCACTCTTTAGGTTTGTTGACACATGTTCTTCTTAGATTAGAACTGCTCCTTGCCCTGTGACTTGAGATAAGCTGAGGGCCTCCCAATGGCCTCCATCCCTAGCATTCCATTTGAATTAGTGGAAATTTCAACTACCACTTTGTGAATGGTTCCAGGTGTACAGGCTTGGGGAGACCAAGATAGCTGGAAAGCCAAGCTTAAATGTTAAATCAAGCTTGGGGTGGAGGGCAGTTACCATCACCTAAGGATCTAGGAAGAACGTACCATCATGGGATGACTCAGGACTGTTAAAAATAGGGGGATAGGCCTATGTCTTTTTTTTTTTTTTTTTTTTTTTTTTTGAGACGGAGTCTCACGCTGTTGCCCAGGCTGGAGTGCAGTGGTGCGATCTCGGCTCACTGCAAGCTCCGCCTCCTGGGTTCACGCCATTCTCCTGCCTCAGCCTCCTGAGTAGCTAGGACTACAGGCGCCCGCCACCGCGCCCGGCTAATTTTTTGTATTTTTAGTAGAGACGGGGTTTCACTGTGGTCTCGATCTCCTGACCTTGTGATCCGCCCGCCTCGGCCTCCCAAAGTGCTGGGATTACAGGCTTGAGCCACCGCGCCCGGCCAGGCCTATGTCTTGATGGATTAAGTGGCACGCCAAAGCCAGTTAATTAACCTCACACTTCAGCTCAAATCTTGGTTAGTTTTAAAGGCTCAGAAGGACAAAGAAGCATACAGAAAAACATATGGAGTCCCCACAGAGTTACTGAGAAGAGAGAACTGTTCACTGGGAGATTTGAGGGCTAATTAAGAAGGGGATTTCAAAGAAGAAAACTGTCAAGTGGCCACATAGGATTCTGTCGTGGGGATTCTGAGTCACTGGGATGCTGTGAGACATATTTCTGTTGTGGTTTAGATGCCAGGATGAGAGTGTGAAGCAGGGCTTTGGGGTAGATGGAATTGGAGGATGTTTGTGGAAGAAATATTGGGAGGGAAATGAGCTCCTGGCTTGATGTGGCATGAATACTTGCAAGACACGTCAAACATGAAGACTGCATATGTTATCTAGAAATGAAATGTCATTCTGTCAACTGAAATGACAGAACCATGTGTCAAGTGGGACGGCAGAGTAGATCTGCAAAAACCAGAAGGTTGGTTCAGAGTGGGCAGAGGACCAGGACTGTGAGGCTAGTAACCTGCTTTCATTGTGGGGTGAGTTCCATCAGCCATGAATGTGGATTAGGGACAATTGTTCAGCTTGAGAAGTTCATATCTGGTAGCTACACTGTGGAAAATCACTGTGTTTCATCAGGCAGTGGGAAAAGAAGGTGCCAGAATGGTTATAATCCTAGACTTTGCAATCAGATAACCTCCAGGACTTTCTGGAGGCTAGTTATAATTTCTCCAAGCCTCAGTTTCCTTATCTGTAAAGGTGGATAAAAATAGTACTGATATGATTTGGCTGTGTCCCCACCCAAATCTCATCTTGAATTGTAGTTCCCATAATCCCCACATGTCATGGGAGGGACCCAGTGGGAGGTAATTGAATCATGGGGGCAGTTACCCCTATGCTTTTCTCGTGATAGTGAGTTCTCATGAGATCTGATGGTTTTGTAAAGGGCTTTTCCTCCTTTGCTGGGCACTTTTCCTTCCTGCCACCATGTGAAGAAGGACGTGTTGGCTTCCTCTTCCAACATGATTGTAAGTTTCCTGAGGCTTCCCCAGTCACGCAGAACTGTTAGTCAATTAAACCTCTTTTATAAATTACCCAGTCTTGGGCATGAGAATGGGCCAATACAAGTACCTACCTGTTAGGGCTGTCAAAAGGACTAAATGAGGCCAAGTGCAGTGACTCACACCTATAATCCCAGCACTTTGGGAGGCTTAGACAGGAGAATGGCTTGAGCCCAGGAGTTCGAGACTAGCCTGGGCCACATAAAAGACCTTGTCTCTACAAAAAAATAAAAAAATTCACCTGGCACAGTGGCATGTGCCTGTGATCCCAGCTATTTGGGAGGCTCAGGTGAGAGAATCATCTGAGTTCAGGAGGTCGAGGCTGCAGTGAGCCATGATCACACCACTGTACTGCAGCCTGGGCAACAGTGAGACCCTGTCTTAAAAAAAAAGAACTACATGAAGAAATGCCTGGAAAGGGCTTGGATCATGGTAAATGCTTAAGAAATGTTAGTTATAATTATCACAGTTAAGCAATATAATTTGTGTCCTCATAACAAGGAAGAACATTCAGTTTCTTGTGTCAGAAAGAATAGACAGTGAAGAAGGAAATAAACAGAACACAGGTGCACCTAAATGGATTTTGGCCAAAGTCATGCAGAAAGGAGCCTAGGAGAGTTTTCAAGCTATGTTAGAAGTGTTTATCAAGTTCGGAAGGGAGATTGAGTAATATGGGTCTGGGATGGTTGAAAGGGAGGAAAAAAAGAAAGTGAATTTTATATCCCTGTTATCTTGACTGTCAGTAGCCCGTGTAAAGCACCCATTGTGTGCAGTGTGCCCCATTAGATATAGGATTGCACAGATATAGATGAGCGGACTTCTCTTCACATGGAGTTGACCATACCTGTTGTCATGATCAGTAAAGCAAGTGTAGCGATGACGTAAGACCTGAATACAGCAAATGGGCAGGATCACAAATCTAGCACAGGCCTGACTGTATCCAGCTGAAGGCACATCACCTCAGGGACTTCATATATCTCTCTGATATCTTGCATACCCACTTCTTATACTGTACTTTTCTAGATGCTCTAGGAAATTTGCAATCTTATCCCTGATGTTTGTGATGTTTTGGAAGGTAACTGGGGAGCCTATTCAGGAAGTTTTGATAATAGTCCCAAATGGGGACAGTGGGATTGGAGAACAGAGAGCAGGCGCAGAAGCTGGCGATACTGCATTGGTAAAACCAGCAGGACCCGGCAAGAATGAGGGATAAAGGGGCACGTGCTGCAGTTCTAGCCTGGGCAACCACAAAGTCCTATTTGCAGAGCTTGGGGGATACTGGAGGAACCTGGACGAGGGGTTCTCATGTTTTATAGTGTTTAGGAGTCAACTTTGGAGATTGTTAATGCAGATTCCTAGGATTCACCACAAGCCTACTGAATCTGAATCTCTAAAGTAGACTTGGAAATCTGCCTTTTTAGCAGGTACCCCAGAGGATTCTGATGCAGGTGGTCTGCAGATCACGCCTTGAAAAATGCTGGTCTAGGGAAAATAAACGTCTTAGCTTTGGTCCTTCAGAAAGCAGAGTCGGAGGCAAGGACCCTGGTGCTAAAACTTCATCTGGGAGGTGAAATCCCAGGGTAAGGGTGTGTGGGGCACAGGGAGAGACAATGGGATACATGAATTTATTTCCTTTTCTTTTTTTCTGCTGGCTACCATTTCAAAATAAGCCATGAAGGATCAAGCAGGTCACTCAGCATGTAGGGCTCTTCCAGGTAATTTACGGGAGGAATCCGGCCTCAGCATAGCGGGAGAAAGAAGGAAACAGGAATCCGCCTGTCTCCCACTCTACCCCTGCTCCTGTTTCTCATTGGTAAAGTGCTCCATAGGGGCTCAGGGTTGTATCAGCCACCCTCTCAGTGGCCTCTCAGGAAGCCGCACCTCAGACCATTAGGGGTAGAGGGGCACCCAGGACAGATGGGATCCTGGCCTAGAGAGGAAAGAAGAAGGAAGCAGTGCAGGACATCTGAGAAGGTACACAGACTTGTTTCCAAAGAGAGTAAAGAAGTGAGGCTGGGAAAGGTAGATTTTTTTCAGTTCTATAATTAATTACAGTTTTGAAGTTGAATAAGAAAGATTTCTAGGGAACTTGTCTAAATGGAGTTATATTAACAATGGGAATAAGAAAGGAAGCCTAGAATTTGTACCCATCGTACACTTTCTTTAAATTTTTCTTTATTTGTATCAGAACAACTTCCAGTAAAAGAAGGCACTGAGGATTAAATGCTACGTGGGAGCAGTTGCTGATTTTTGCAATGGGAGGCTGCATAGATTCAAGGTATCACTTGTTTATTTTATATCTTGAATTAACTTTCCACCTTCCCAGTCCAAAGTTCTAATAAAAGGTTTCACTTGGACTAGAGAGCAAATGAGCTTGTGACTGTCATCCAAAATCACACAGCTTTTTCTCTGAAGACCTGTAAGTTCCTAAGACACTCTAAAAGGAATATAAAAATAGTAATTGTAATTCTTAAGGAGTGCCAATTGCATACTGGATTCCAGAGAGTAATAACTCCGCTTAATGTTTACATGAAGCTTTCCCTCTGTGTGTTACCAGAACTTGGCTAACATTATATGCTGTCAAATGGCATTAATCTGTCGCAGAAATAGGGGGAATTTAGTCACAGGAAGTTTAAATAACTGATCATGTCCTACAAGGCGTTGGCGAGAAATGGACAATTAGACTTACTTTCCACTACCATCCTGAACTATGTAAAAATATCTTGGGTGGCTGTGAGATCTGATTCTAGGAAGAAATATCCCTTGGCTCTCTTAAAGATGTTGATAACTCAGTTGTGAGAAATTGATTTTAGGGGTGTGTGTGTGTGTGTCTGCCTGGGGACAGGATGCAAACAAAATAGCTGTTTTTAATGCAGTTGAACTGTGTGTGAGGATAGGTTAAAGGATGGGTGACGACAGGTAGGCAATTCATGGTTTGCAGTAGAAGTTAAAGGATGGAGAAGGGAACAATGTGTAGGTTCTTAAGTGCCTATAGGTAATGTGGATCAAGAAGTAAAGAAAGGTTTTGAGCAAAAAAGGAAAAGGCAAAATGGAGAATAGAAAGAAATGAGAAGATAGTGTTAAGCAAAGAAACAGAAGGAAGGAGAGACAAACTGCTGTAGGAGGTCAAAATAATCCATTCAGGGAATTATTGGAAGAGATACATGCCATATAAAAAGAAAAGCAGGCGGGGCATGGTGGCTCACACCTTAATCCCAGCACTTTGGGAGGCTGATATGGGTGGATCACCTGAGGTCAGGAGTTTGAGATCAGCCTGGCCAACATGGTGAAAACCCGTCTCTACTAAAAATACAAAAATTAGCCGGGCATGGTGGTATGTGCCTGTAATCCCAGTTACTCAGGAGTCTGAGGCATGAGAATAGCTAGAACCCACGAGGAAGAGGTTGCACTGAGCTGAGATCTCAGCACTGAGCTCCAGCCTGGGTGACAGAGTGAGATACTGTCAAAAAAAAAGAAATGAAAAAAAAAAAAAATGCAGGCTGCTTACTAGCTGCATGTTTGAGAGAGATGTTGGTTATTGGTGACTGGGTCTGTAACGTTTAGGCAAAAAGGTTTTATTGAGCAACAGCCTCATACAAGGCATTGAGGCAGCAAGGGGAAGAAGAGTTTGCTTCTTGCTTACTACATGCCATCCTTCCTCCCTGGACCTCCAGGTACAGACCCACTTAGAGAAAGAAAGTCAGCAATGGTGGTTGAACAGGATGCGTTGTCCCCAAGGTCTCTTCCACCTCTAGAATTCTTTGATTCTGGCCGAGGTCTCTATGGCTCCACAAAGGCTGTAGCAAGTGTGTTCTTGGTAGGCTGGATCTCTGTTAGGTTCAACAGTTGTTGTTTTAACTTCTGCCTCCCTTATTGCTACCAGATCTTATTGCTACCAGATAGGATGGTTTTAGTTGCAGATGGACAGAAAACCTAACTGAAGCCAGCTTAAGCATAAGAGGAATTCATTGGCTTATAATACCGAAAAGTTGTGAGTGGATTCATTCAGCAATAGCTTAATCCGGGACCTCAGATGCTATTCCAGTGCTCGTGTGTGTGTGTGTGTGTGTCTCCTCCCTTTCCGTGAGTGTCTCCATTTTCAGGTCTGCTCTTCCCTATGGCAGCAAGATGACTGCCACAGCTCCAGTCATCACCTTTCAATCCCCAAATTGCACAGAGAAACATCTACCCAAGTGTGAGCTCCCACACACATCCTGAGAGTCATGCTGATTGTATTGTTTCAGGGCGAACACTTATCCTTGAACCAAACACTCTGGCCAGAGGGATTAAAATGATCAGTACCGGGCCACATGCTCCTCCCTGGAGCCCGAGGTATAGCCCTGCCTGAGCCTTGAGCATTGGGGAGTCTGGGATGACATAACTAGGAGACAGGGAAATGGATTCTGGGGAGCCAAAAATTAGTACTGTGAAACCTGGGAAGAGACATGAGGTTCTGATCCAAAAAACAACAGGAAAAGGTCAGAGGGGCAAGAAAGAATCCTGATCCAGAGATGGCCCCAGGATTGAATGACAGGTCCAGAGTGGCAGCTCACTGCCCGCTCAGGGTGCCCTTTGTTCCGGGCACTGAATCAGGGATTTTGGATGACCCTGGTACATAGTTACTTCCAGGAGATTACAGGAGGGGAAATACTCCACTTCCTGTTTAGGATTACACTCTCAACCCTCCCCTCCCACACAAGCCATATGTTCATTCTTAGCCTCAGCATCCAGCCAGAAAAGCCCTTTGTGTTTTCTTGGCAAAACTGGAGCCCAGTAATTAAAGTCCATATGCAAAGCTGCTCCCTCCAGCCCACACTGAAGTCTTTTAATTAGTATGTAATTGGTCAGAGAGGTACTATCAAATAGCTCCCAGTCTGGCCGGCTGGAAATGCAGTGTTTGAAAAGTCCCAGACCAGAGAGGGATAATAAATGCTTTAAGTCCCATCTGTTGGAATGATTTGTTTAAGGTATAAATCGCTGTTCTGTTACTATTTTTAACAATTCTGCTTGTAGCGTTTCTTCAAATATGGTAACAACTACCAGAGCATTTATTGAAGGTAGGAATATGAGTAAATGAACTAGAAGAAGGCTGAGCAAATCCATGTTTTCCCTTCAGATAAATTCCTATAATGCAGTGGAGGTGGGGAGAGAAAGAGGTGAGTTGGGCATTTGGTTAACTATTTGTGGTCTTCACAATGAAGAGCCCATTAACCTTGCCCCAAACACGGTGTGTGTGAGAATCTGGTGATGTGAGGAAAGACTTTGAATGCACCTTGGTAGACAAGGGTCAGCAGTTGCAGAGAAGCAAAAGGAACAAGCTGGAAAGCGGACACTTCATTGCCCTCTAGAAGCCATGGCGGTTCAGAGTGAAGCTGGAATAAGGTTTGAGAAGCAGTGGTCTAGGGCAGGGGTCCCCAGACCCTGGGCTGCAGACCCTGTTGGGAACCGGGCACACAGCAGAAAATGAGCAGTGGGTAGGTGAACATTAACACCTGTGCCCCGCCTCCAGTCAGATCACCAGTGGCATTAGATTCTTGTGGGATCGGAACCCTGTTGTGAGCTGCTCATACAAGGGATCTAGGTTGTGCTCCTTATGAGAATCTAATGCCTGATGATCTGTCACCGTCTCCCATCACCGCCAGATGGAACCATCTAGTTGCAGGAAAACAAGCTCAGGGATCCTATTGATTCTGTATTATGGTGAGTTGTATAATTATTTCATTAATATGTTACAATGTAATAATGATAGAAATAAGGTGCTCAATAAATGTAATGCACTTGAATCATCTCAAAACCATCCCCCTGACCCCCTGGACCTTGGAAAAATTCTCTTTCACAAAACTGGCCCTTGGTGCCAAAAAGGTTGGGGACCACTGGTTTGGGGATCTTTAAAATTCCATCCCACTCTGACAACACAGGTCAATATTGATGCTATTGATGCTATTATCATTCTTTTTTTTTTTTTTTTGAGACGGAATCTCGCTCTCTCACCCAGGCTGGAGTGCAGTGGCACGATCTCAGCTCACTGCAAGCTCCGCCTCCCAGGTTCATGCCATTCTCCTGCCTCAGTCTCCCGAGTAGCTGGGACTACAGGTGCCCGCCACCGTGCCCAGCTAATTTTTTGTATTTTTATTAGAGACGGGGTTTCGCCACGTTAGCCAGGATGGTCTTGATCTCCTGAACTCGTGATCTGCCCGCCTCAGCCTCCCAGAGTGCTGGGATTTCAGGCGTGAGCCACTGTGCCCAGCCTATTATTCTTATAGTAGTAGTGATAATAGGATAATAATAACAGTGACACCATCATCATCGCGGCTGCCAGCTTTTACTGCATGCTCATTATGTGCCCGGCACTGTGCTCAGTGTTTTACATGAATTGTCTCATCTGAGCTTCACACCCAACTCTGAGGTTGCCACTATTGCTCTGCCTGTTTCATAGATGAGGTCACTGATGGGTTTACTAACTTGCTCAAGGTCACCAGATGGTAAGTGGCAGAGCTGGCATGTAACTCTCCCTGGCCATCTGACTCAGAGCCTGGGTTCTTACCCACTACGCTTGCCACCTTCTGCCCAGCATCGCGGAGTACCTGGGTTTTGCTTGACGAAAATGCCGTGGAATCAGGAAGCTGGTGGAGGGAATATGGCTGAGCCCCTTCCAGGTTCTTTTTGTTCAGTTAGCCTTTTGGGCAAACCTGTAGGAAAAACTTAAATTTTAGGACAAAAAAATTCAAACTCATAGAAACACTAGAAAAGCATTTGCCAGGGGCTGGGTGGGGGGCAGGGGGTATGGGGAGATGTTGGTCAAAGGGTACAAACTTTCAGTCATAGGATGAACAGATTCTGAGGCACTGATGTACAGCCTGATGTGACTATAGTTAATCATACTGTATTGTATACTTGAAATGTGCCGAGAGTAAACCTTAAACCTCATCAAAAAAAAAAAAAAAAAAGGTGATGGATATGTTAATTAATTTGATTGAGGTAATCAATTTACAATAGATACATATATTAAATCATTACATTATACTCTTTAAATATATACAATTTTAACGGTTATACCTCAATAAAGCTGAAAAAGATAAAACCAAAAACAGCGAGGTTTAGAAGCAGAGATGGCTATGTGACACGGCTCTCTAGGAGAACGAGTCTGAGGTCTCCCTCAGCACCTTACCTTCCCAGCTGGTCCCTTCTCGGTGTGGAATTGAGGAAGCGTTGCCACAGCCCACAGGTGCGGGTGAGAATGTGCGCCTGTGTTGAGGAGACTGGGGGAGGTGGATGGAGCATTCGGCTCCACAGCCTTGGATGCACAGCCTTGTGGAGTCTTTCTCACTCTGCTTTTGTGTGGCCGGACCCCTAAGCACTGGACTCCTGTTCCCTCCAGGGACCTCTCTCTCCTGCTGTCTCCTCACTCTCTGCTTCTGAGGGTAAGAGATGGGGCCTATTTTTGCCCTGTCTGCCCTCCTTCCCAGGAGGCTGAGAAATAACTTGAACTGAGGCCTGCCCCATTGAGAGAAGAAAGCCTGACGGTTCTTTTTTTGCTCCCTTGTCATGTTGTCTGTCTGTTCATTCATTCCCGTTAATTCCCTCCAGTGTCCGCCCTTTCTTTCCTTCGACCGGAGAGGACTTGGGGCGTGGCCTAGGTTTACTCCGTTCTAGGCACTGGGTCTGTTGCCCCATTTGTCTTGCTTGTTCTCCTTGCTAGTGTGTTGTGGTGGCTGGCTCTGGGTGGAGGCACAGACTTGGGTCTGGGGTTGAACATTCAAGAACACCCCTCGGGGCACTCAAGCCTTGCTAGCTCCAGTGAGGGAGCTCACAGCCCAGCCAATGTTGCTGGGGTTCTACTCGGAGCCAGAGGCCAACCAGCCAGTAATAAGCTGTTGCTTTGCCTTGCTCTGTCCTCCTTGCACCCCTTTCCCTCGGGACCTCATGGGGAAGGGTGGCTGATGTGTGGCAGGATTTGGGTTATCTGTGTCCTGGCCAGTCCCTTCATGACGCCGTGTTACTCTCACTCCTGCAGACTGTGTGTGCCTATGAGTGATGAGCAGACTTTGTTCTGCAAGTGGGGTCCAGATGGAAAATGATGGGAAGAACCATGCTAATGTCATGATGCATGGAACAGGAAAGCCACTGATGTAGATGAAAGCATTTGTGTAAAGTAGCCTGGAAGCCTGGAAAGGGAGGGGAGCCGCGGGAATCGATGAGAAAGGGAAGTCAGAAGGCCTGGCTTCTAGATGGAAGTCCTGTTTGAAGGGAAAATTAGTGATGGTTTAAAATACCGTGTTTAACATGAATTAAAGGGGATTTCGACTAGAATCTGGAGTAAATCTTATTTGTCTGACACTTAAATCCTCGCTTCTAGAATACCCTCTCCTTGCAAAATAACAGTATTTCAGGTTTTGGTTATAATGCTGTATGAATAGATCTTAGTTTCGAAGAGCAATTGATCAGCCCCATATGAGAGTTATTTACAGTACCTTTCCTTTTTGTAACGTCTGAAACAAAGGTTGGTTTTGTAAAAAGTCTTCGTAGCATTCTTGACAAAACTAAGAGCCTTGCCTGATGGCACCACTACATGCAGTTTGGTTTGTAATCAGGGACGATTCCAGCATGCAGAGATTCAGAGTGGGTTTCTTTGTGGCTTGTCTGCACCTGCCGGAGATCTGGTGCACCTATTAAACCTACAAGGCAGCTATTAGCCACCAACTGACACCAAGATTATAGGTTAAACTCTGAATTGGTTTAAACGGTGTCATGTGTCCACCAGGGCAGAGAGCAAGGTGGGGGGCATGTGTTTGGCAAATGATAGGAAGTTGCTCCAGCCTGGGGAGGAAAGTCTGTTTGTTAGCAATGGTCACACACAAAGAGGAGCAGGGTTGGGGTGGGCTTGTTGGAAAAGCCTTGAACCTGGAGTCAGAGAGACCCAAGTGTTGAATCCTGACTGTGTAACCCTGGTAAGCCTCAGTTTGTCATCTTGAAAATGTGAATGATAGGCCGGGCGCGGTGGCTCACGCCTGTAATCCCAGCACTTTGGGAGGCCGAGGTGGGTGGATCACGAGGTCAGGAAATCGAGACCATCCTGGCTAACATGGTGAAACCCCATCTCTACTAAAAATACAAAAAAATTAGCCGGGCGTGGTGGCGGGCGCCTGTAGTCCCAGCTACTCAGGAGGCTGAGGCAGGAGAATGGTGTGAACCTGGGAAGCGGAGCTTGCCGTGAGCTTAGATGGCGCCACTGCAGTCCAGCCTGGGCGACAGAGCGAGACTCCGTTTCAAAAATAGAAAGAAAATGGGAATGATAATACGTGATTTACAAAACAGAATTCAATGAATTTGAATTCACACAATTCTTGCTGATATTAATGCAAAAAAGTTGGCTGGACATAGTGCCTCACACCTGTAATCCCAGCACTTTGAGAGGTTGAGGCAGGCGGATCTCCTGAGGCCACGAGTTCAAAACCAGCCTAGCCATCATGGCAAAACCCCATCTCTACTAAAAATACAAAAATCGGCTGGACATGGTGGTGCCCTTCTTTAATCCCAGCTACTCCAGAGGCTGAGCACAAGAATCACTTGAACCCGGGAGGCGGAGGTTGCAATGAGCTGAGATTGTGCCACTGCATTCCAGCCTGGGTGATAGAGCAAGATTCTGTCTGGAAAAAAAAAAAAAAGCTACAACGAGCTGCCTTAGTAGAAAAATAGCAGCAGCAGCATTGAAAAGAGAATTTTGTGTAAGTCTCCAGCCTGCTGAATAGGGTAATTGAGAGAAAGGTTAAGCATGTAGCTCTGGAATCACACAGACTTGGATTCAATTCTTGGCCCTGATACTTACATATGCTCAGGGTGTGCGACCTAGGGTGACCTCTCTGAGCCACAGTGTCCTCATTAGGATCATAGTAACAATAAACCTATCTATAGAGTCATGAAGAGTAAATGACACTACAATACAGTGCTGGGCTCACAGCTCCGGAAATGCTCACAGGCTCCGGAAATGCTCAGTCACCTTCTCTGTTAGTCACCTTGTTCCATCATGCAGCATTTTTTCCTCTTGCATCACCAGTACTTACTCTAAACCGGATTTTACCCTGAGGAGGGTAAACTTTTTCCCCTCTTCCTACAAGTACCCCCAGAAGCTTCCTACAAGCATGCCCCGGACTTTCCTAATTGCAGGTCACCTGCCCAATTTCTGCCACCAGCGCCTGCCTCCTCCATTGTTATTTATTTAATATTTTTCCAAATTAACTTTTTAATACTTAAATGCATTTAAAGAAAACTTCACATCACTATTATAAGCAAATATCAAATAGATCTTTAAATACAATGTCTGTGAACCACCTAAAATCCTCATGTGTGCTCTCAAACACATCCATGTTATACTTGGGGAAATACTGGTCTGCTCCTTTGCCCTTTAAAGTGTGGTCTCTGGACCACAGCCTCAGCATGCCTGAGAATTGTTAGAAATACAGGATCTCAGACCCCATCCCATACCTCCTGAATGAGAATCTGCATTTTTAGAAGATCCCCAGTGATGGACATACTTTTTTGGGGGGAATTTATTACTTTTTTTTATTGAAGTGACATTCATATGTACACTTTTAAGGTTTGAGAAGTAGTGGTCTAGGGGATCTTTAAAATTTCTTCCAACTCTGGTGTGTGCCTATAGCCCGGTGACTTGTAATTCTGGAGCAGGAGGATAGCTTGAACCCAGGAGTCTGAGGCCAGACTGGGCAACATAGCAAGACCCTGTCTCTCAAAAAAAATTATTCTAGCTCTGACAACAAATGTCAACTATTGATATTACTCTCTCTCTTTCTGAAGTCCAGGTCCATACTTCCAACTGACATATTCTACTTCAGGCCTAAACCTTGCCTTTTCCCCACCTCCTCATCCTTGTAACCTTACAAGCATTCACCATTAAATCCTTCCTCCCTGTTCTCTGATGTCAGTTCTTGCCAAGGATGCCCAGCCCTGTCTCCATCAGCCTCTTTCTGTCCATTCCTATAGCTCCAATTGCATTTCCAGTCCCTTATGTCTTAGTGCCTGGGCTGTCACCCTCTCCTTCATTCTCTTTCCTCCAACTCTTGACAGCTCTGTTTTTTTATTATTATTATTCTAGGGTACATGTGCACAACGTGCAGGTTTGTTACATATGTATACACGTGCCATGTTGGTGTGCTGCACCCATTAACTCGTCATTTACATTAGGTATATCTCCTAATGCTATCCCTCCCCTCTCCCCATACCCCACAACAGGCCCCGGTGTGTGATGTTCACCTTCCTGTGTCCAAGTGTTCTCATTGTTCAGTTCCCACCAATGAGTGAGAACATGTGGTGTTTGGTTTTCTGTTCTTGCGATAGTTTGCTGAGAATGATGGTTTCCAGCTGCATCCATGTCCCTACAAAGGACATGAACTCATCCTTTTTTTATGGCTGCATAGTATTCCATGGTGTATATGTGCCACATTTTCTTAATCCAGTCTGTCACTGATGGACATTTGGGTTGGTTCCAAGTCTTTGCTATTGTGAATAGTGCCTCAATAAACATACGTGTGTATGTATCTTTATAGCAGCATGATTTATAATCCTTTGGGTATATACCCAGTAATGGGATGGCTGGGTCAAATGGTATTTCTAGTTCTAGATCCTTGAAGAATCACCACACTGTCTTCCACAATGGTTGAACTAGTTTACAGTCCCACCAACAGTGTAAAAGTGTTCCTATTTCTCCACATCCTCTCCAGCACCTGTTGTTTCCTGACATTTTAATGATTGCCATTCTAACTGGTGTGAGATGTTATCTCATTGTGGTTTTGATTTGCATTTTTCTCATGGCTAGTGATGATGAGCATCTTTTCATGTGTCTGTTGGCTGCATAAATGTCTTCTTTTGAGAAGTGTCTGTTCATATCCTTTGCCCACTTTTTGATGGGGTTGTTTGTTTTTTTCTTGTAAATTTGTTTGAGTTCTTTGTAGGTTCTGGATATTAGCCCTTTGTCAGATGAGTAGATTGCAAAAATTTTCTCCCATTCTGTAGGTTGCCTGTTCACTCTAATGGTAGTTTCTTTTGCTGTGCAGAAGCTCTTTAGTTTAATTAGATCCCATTTGTCAATTTTGGCTTTTGTTGCCATTACTTTTGGTGTTTTAGACATGAAGTCCTTGTCCATGCCTATGTCCTGAATGGTATTGCCTAGGTTTTCTTCTAGGGTTTTTATGGTTTTAGGTCTAACATTTAAGTCTCTAATCCATCTTGAATTAATTTTTGTATAAGGTGTAAGGAAGGGATCCAGTTTCAGCTTTCTACTTATGGCTAGCCAGTTTTCCCAGCACCATTTATTAAATAGAGAATCCTTTCCCCATTTCTTGTTTTTCTCAGGTTTGTCAAAGATCAGATGGTTGTAGATGTGTGGTATTATTTCTGAGGGCTCTGTTCTGTTCCATTGGTCTATATCTCTGTTTTGGTACCAGTACCATGCTGTTTTGGTTACTGTAGCCTTGTAGTATAGTTTGAAGTCAGGTAGCATGATGCCTCCAGCTTTGTTCTTTTGTCTTAGGATTGTCTTAGCAATGCACGCTCTTTTTTGGTTCCATATGAGCTTTCAAGTAGTTTTTTCCAATTCTGTGAAGAAAGTCATTGGTAGTTTAATGGGGATGGCATTGAATCTATAAATTACCTTGGGCAGTATGGCCATTTTCATGATATTGATTCTTCCTATCCATGAGCATGGAATGTTCTTCCATTTGTTTGTGTCCTCTTTTATTTCATTGAGCCGTGGTTTATAGTTCTCCTTGAAGAGGTCCTTTACATCCCTTGTAAGTTGGATTCCTAGGTATTTTATTCTCTTTGAAGCAATTGTGAATGGGTGTTCACTCATGATTTGGCTCTCTGTTTGTCTGTTATTGGTGTATAAGAATGCTTGTGATTTTTGCACATTGATTTTATATACTGAGACTTTGCTGAAGTTGCTTATCAGCTTAAGGAGATTTTGGGCTGAGACGATGGGGTTTTCTAAATATACAATCATGGCATCTGCTAACAGGGACAATTTGATTTCCTCTTTTCCTAATTGAATACCCCTTATTTCTTTCTCTTGCCTGATTGCCCTGGCCAGAACTTCCAACACTATGTTGAATAGGGTGGTGAGAGAGGGCATCCCTGTCTTGTGCCAGTTTTCAAGGGGAATGCTTCCAGTTTTTGCCCATTCAGTATGATGTTGGCTGTGGGTTTGTCATAAATAGCTCTTACTATTTTGAGATATGTTCCATCAATACTGAATTTATTGAGAGTTTTTAGCATGAAGGCTGTTGAATTTTGTCAAAGGCATTTTCTGCGTCTGTTGAGATAATCATGTGGTTTTTGTCTTTGGTTCTGTTTATATGCTGGATACGTTTATTAATTTGTGTATATTGAACCAGCCTTGCCTCCCAGGGATGAAGCCCACTTGATTGTGGTGGATAAACTTTTTGATATGCTGCTGGATTCAGTTTGCCAGTATTTTATTGAGGATTTTTGCATTGATATTCATCAGGGGTATTGGTCTGAAATTCTCTTTTTTTATTGTGTCTCTGCCAGGCTTTGGTATCAGGATGATGTTGGCCCTATAAAATGAGTTAGGGAGGATTCCCTCTTTTTCTATTGATTGAAATAGTTTCAGAAGGAATGGTACCAGCTCCTCCTTGTACATCTGGTAGAATTTGGCTGTGAATCCATCTGTCCTGGACTTTTTTTGGTTGGTAGGCTATTAATCATTGCTTCAATTTCAGAGCCTGTTATTGGTCTATTTAGGGATTCAACTTCTTCCTGGTTTAGTCTTGGGAGAGTGTGTGTGTCCAGAAATTTATCCATTTCTTCTAGGTTTTCTAGTTTATTTGCATAGAGGTGTTTATAGTATTCTTTTATGGTAGTTTGTATTTCTGTGGGATCGGTGGTGATATTCCCTTCATCATTTTTTATTGTGTCTATTTGATTCTTCTCTCTTTTCTTCTTTATTAGTCTTGCTAGCAGTCTATCAATTTTGTTGATCTTTTCAAAAATCCAGCTCCTGGATTCATTGATTTTTTGAAGGGTTTTTTTGTGTCTCTATCTCCTTCAGTTCTGCTCTAATCTTAGTTATTTCTTGCCTTCTGCTAGTTTTTGAATGTGTTTGCTCTTGCTTCTCTAGTTCTTTCAATTGTGATGTTAGGGTGTCAATTTTATATCTTTTCTGCTTTCTTTTGTGGGCATTTAGTGCTATAAATTTCCCTCTACACACTGCTTTAAATGTGTCCCAGAGATTCTGGTATGTTGTATCTTTGTTCTCATTGGTTTCAAAGAACATCTTCATTTCTGCCTTCATTTCATTATTTACCCAGTAGTCATTCAGGAGCAGGTTTTTCAGTTTCCATGTAGTTGAGTGGTTTTGATTGAGTTTCTTAATCCTGAGTTCTTATTTGATTGCACTGTGGTCTGAGAGACAGTTTGTTGTAATTTCTGTTCTTTTACATTTGCTGAGGAGTGCTTTACTTCCAACTATGTGGTCAATTTTGGAATAAGTGCAATGTAGTGCTGAGAAGAAGGTATATTCTATTGATTTGGGGTGGAGAGTTCTGTAGATGTCTGTTAGGTCCACTTGGTGCAGAGCTGAGTTCAATTCCTGGATATCCTTGTTAACTTTCTGTCTCATTGATCTGTCTAATGTTGACAGTGGGGTGTTAAAATCTCCCATTATTATTGTGTGGGAGTCTAAGTCTCTTTGTAAGTCTCTAAGGACTTGCTTTATGAAT
This sequence comes from Macaca mulatta, assembly GCF_049350105.2. NCBI lineage: Eukaryota > Metazoa > Chordata > Mammalia > Primates > Cercopithecidae > Macaca > Macaca mulatta. The sequence continues at coordinate 151,340,713 of NC_133411.1, forward strand.
CTGGGTGCTCCTGTATTAGGTGCGTATATATTTAGGTTAGCTATTCTTGTTGAATTGATCCCTTTACCATTATGCAGTGGCCTTCTTTGTCTCTTTTGATCTTTGATGGTTTAAAGTCTGTTTTATCAGAGACTAGGATTGCAACTCCTGCCTTCTTCAGTCTTCCATTTGCTTAGTAGATCTTCCTCCATCTCTTTATTTTGAGCCTGTGTGTGTCTCTGCATGTGAGATGGGTCTCCTGAATACAGCAAACTGATGGGTCTTGACTCTTTATCCAATTTGCCAGTCTGTGTCTTTTAATTGGAGCATCTAGCCCATTTACATTTAAGGTTAATATTGTTATGTGTGAACTTGATTGTGTCATTATGATGTTAGCTGGTTATTTTGCTCGTTAGTTGATGCAGTTTCTTCCTAGCATCAATGGTCTTTACATTTTGGCATGTTTTTGCAGTGGCTGGTACCGGTTGTTCCTTTCCATGTTTAGTGTTTCCTTCAGGAGCTCTTGTAGGGCAGGCCTGGTGGTGACAAAATCTCTAACCATTTGCTTGTCTGTAAAGGATTTTATTTCTCCTCCACTTATGAAACTTAGTTTGGCTGGATATGAAATTCTGGGTTGAAAATTCTTTTCTTTAAGAATGTTGAATATTGGCCCCCACTCTCTTCTGGCTTGTAGAGTTTCTGCCGAGAGATCCGCTGTTAGTCTGATGGGTTTCACTTTGTGGGTAACCTGAGCTTTCTCTCTGGCTGCCCTTAACATTTTTTCCCTTCATTTAAACTTTGGTGAATCTGACAATTATGTGTCTTGGAGTTCCTCTTCTTGAGGAGTATCTTTGTGGCGTTCTCTGAATTTCCTGAATTTGAATGTTGGCCTGCCATGCTAGGTTGGGGAAGTTCTGGATAATATCCTGCAGAGTGTTTTGCAACTTGGTTCCATTCTCCCTGTCACTTTCAGGTACACCAATCAGACGTAGATTTGGTCTTTTCACATAGTCCCACATGTCTTGGAGGCTTTGTTCATTTCTTTTTACTCTTTTTTTCTCTAAACTTCTCTTCTCACTTCATTTCATTCATTTGATCTTCAATCACTGATACTCTTTCTTCCAGTTGATCGAATTGGTTACTGAAGCTTGTGCATTTGTTACATAGTTCTTGTTTCATGGTTTTCAGCTCTATTGGGTCATTTAAGGACTTCTCTACATTGGTTATTCTAGTTAGCCATTCATCTAATCTTTTTTTTTTTTTTTTTTTTTTGAGACAGAGTCTTGCTCTGCCACCCAGGCTGGAGTGCAGTGGCCAGATCTCAGCTCACTGCAAGCTCCGCCTCCCGGGTTCACGCCATTCTCCTGCCTCAGCCTCCTGAGTAGCTGGGACTACAGGCGCCTGCCACCTCGCCTGGCTAGTTTTTTGTATTTTTTAGTAGAGACGGGGTTTCACCGTGTTAACCAGGATGGTCTCGATCTCCTGACCTCGTGATCCGCCCATCTCGGCCTCCCAAAGTGCTGGGATTACAGGCTTGAGCCACTGTGCCTGGCCTCGTCTAATCTTTTTTCAAGGTTTTTAGCTTCTTTGAGATGGGTTCGAACTTCCTTCTTTAGCTTGGAGAAGTTTGATCATCTGAAGCCTTCTTCTCTCAACTCATCAAAGTCATTCTCCATCCAGCTTTGTTCCATTGCTGGCAAGGAGCTGCATTCCTTTGGAGGGGGAGAGGAGCTCTGATTTTTAGAATTTTCGGCTTTTCTGCACTGCTTTTTCCCCATCTTTGTGGTTTTATCTACCTTTGGTCTTTGATGATGGTGATGTACAGGTGGGGTTTTGGTGTGGATGTCCTTTCTGTTTGTTAGTTTTCCTTCTAACAGTCACGTCCCTCAGCTGCAGGTCTGTTGGAATTTGCTCAAGGTCCACTCCGGACCCTGTTTGCCTGGGTATCAGCAGCGGAGGCTGCAGAAGAGTGAATATTGCTGAACAGCAAATGTTGCTGTCTGATTGTTCCTCTGGAAGCTTCATCTCAGAGGGGTACCTGGCCATGTGAGGTGTGAGGTGTCAGTCTGCCCCTAGTCGGGGGTGTCTCCCAGTTAGGCTACTCAGGGGTCAGGGACTCACTTGAGCAGGGAGTCTTTCCATTCTCAGATCTCAAACTCTGTGCTGGGAGAACCACTACTCTCTTCAAAGCTGTCAGACCGGGACATTTAAATCTGCAGAGGTTCTGCTGCCTTTTGTTTGGCTATGCCCTGTCCCCAGAGATGGAGTCTACAGAGGCAGTGGGCTGCAGTGGGTTCCACTGAGCTGCAGTGGGCTCCACTCAGTTCGAGCTTCCTGGCTGGTTTGTTTACCTACTCAAGCCACAGCAATGGTGGGCGCCCCTCCCCCAGCCTCACTGTTGCCTTGCAGTTAGATCTCAGACTGCTGTGCTAGCAATGAGGGAGGCTCCATGGGCGTGGGACCCTCTTAGCCAGGCACGGTATATAATCTCCTGGTGTGCCGTTTGCTAAGACCCTTGGTAAAGCATAGTATTAGGGTGGGAGTGACCCGATTTTCCAGGTGTTGTGTGTCACAGTTTCCTTTGGCTAGGAAAGGGAATTCCCTTCCCCCTTGCGCTTCCCGGGTGAGGCGATGCCTTGCCCTGCTTCGGCTCTCACTCGTCCTGCTCCGGCTCTCACTTGGTGGGCTGCCCTCACTGTCCTGCACCCACTGTCCGACATGCCCCAATGAGACGAACCTGGTACCTCAGTTGGAAATGCAGAAATCACCCATCTTCTGTGTCATTCACACTGGGAGCTGGAGGCTGAAGCTGTTCCTATTCGGCCATCTTGGAACCGTCCCCGCCTGTTTTTTTTTTTTTTTTGAGAGGCAGCGTTTCACTCTGTCTCCCAGGCTGGAGTGCAGTGGTGGGATCTCAGCTCACTGCAACTTCCGCCTCTTGGGTTCAGGCAATTCTCCTGCCTCAGCCTCCCAAGTAGCTGGGACTACAGGTGCCTGCCACCACGCCCAGCTAATGTTTTGTATTTTTAGTAGAGATGGGGTTTCACCGTCTTAGCCAGGATGGTCTCGATCTCCTGACCTCATGATCCACCCACCTTGGCCTCCCAAAGTGCTGGGATTACAGACGTGAGCCACACTGCACCTGGCCCAGACAGCTCTGTATTCTTAAGGCAGCATTGATCATCTCAGTCCACTGCTTAGTTACCTTTAGCGATTCCCTATTATCTACCACATAGTAGCCAGGCTCCTTGGTCTGTCACTTAAGGCTCTCCACTAAGTGACTGATTGTGAGCTCTCACATGCATATACCCTGAGCTATAGATAAGTCAGAGGAGCTATTGCTTTATGTATGCAAAGCTTTCCTGCCCCTACGTCCTTGATTAAGCTTTTTCATTTCTGAAATGCATTTTTCTCCAACCTCCCTATTTGCTATCTCCATCTCTGAAAATTCTTAATAGCCGGAGACCCCTGTTCACCTTTCAACCCATCCCTGAAGCCTTCTGTGGCTCCCCAGCTGCGTAGCTGTCCTTACACATCATAGCATGGTGAGGACATCTGCCTTTGGCGGTTGTATTAGTACAAACCTTAATTCTTCAAATCTGTGTAGCAGGTGCCACTCCCAGTGCCACTGAGTCAGTTTAATTTTCTTAACTAAGTTTCTTTCCTGAGCTCCCCTTCTGCTTGTGAATATACTATCCCATTCGCCACCCTACTCCCCTTGCCTCAGGGCAGCATCTATATTCTAGAGGATTAGGGCCAAGGCGGGATGGGATCTGGTCCTCAGGTGTCATCTGTCTATTTGCTAGAACGCACATCATCCTATCCAGTCCTTAGTCACAGGGACTGGACAGTATGCTTCTTTGTCCCTTGTTTCCCTCTGCAAGACCTCGTTAGGTCCTGCAACCCTGTTTTTCCTGCACTGTCATCTCCCTTAGGCCCATGGGACCCTTCTTCTGCCCCACACCATGCTGGGGGCAAGGGAACTCTGCATGGTTGCCTAGCACCCCCATGCCTTCGTGCAGCCCTGCCTTTCTGAGATCTTGACAGTTGCCCCAGGGATGGGTCACCTCAGCTCTCAGAGCTTAAAAACCTGTCTGGAATTTTTTGCTGTTTCCCCCTCCCTTGGAGTTCATCCTGTTTGGAGGTTCGGTGGGAGACTTTTATCTCCTGTGGGGTCAGGAAGCCTTGTTCTTATATTATCATGTATTTTCCCCCAAAGTGTTAATTACCAGAGTCCATTCCATTCCCAACAGGGTGTAGACTTTGAAGCTCAAAAGAAATTTTCTTCCTGCTTGTCATCCATTCCTTCCCTAAGGCAAGAAACACAAACTAGTCCTGCTGACTGAATAGGGCAAGGGCCATGGAAACCCAGAGAAAAATTCAGCGTTAGTGTTGTAACATATTCTCCTGCTCCATGATTTGTAAACCGCTTGAGGACAGGGAATTTGATTTCATTCATCTTAATATTTCCCTAGGGCAACTGAAATAGTTCCTTGCACAGAGAAGGCACTAAATACACATTTTTCAGGCATAAGAATAAATGATGGAATACGTTTTAAATTCTGTATTTTTAGCATCTCATTCATGATTTTTCATCTCACCTATGTTAACAGCTGTCCATCTTTCAATAATGTGATGTTAAAATATGAATAGAAGAAAGTTAACCTAGTGGTTGGGCTGACTGGATAAAATCAAATAAATGGAAATAAAGATATGTAACACATTTCTTTATTTATACAGCCTATACAGCCTCTCTTACAGCCTAAGAGAAAGAAAAGGACTTTCTCTTGCAGGAGGGGTTGGGAGATAGCTGTGAATGAAAGATTCAAGGCCCCTGGCAGGGTTATAGGGAGACAGATAATGAACCTGTGTTCAAATAAATAGGATATTTTTAGATATAGACAGGTGCTATGAAGAAATTCTTACACAGAAATGTAAAACTGCACAGAAGAAAAGGTACACGGTGCTCTGATACAGTAAAACAGAGATACCTGGGAGGAATTCTTGTGCTGAAATCTAAAAGAGGAGTAGGAGGAACCAGGCCCAGGAGACAGTGAAGGCGAGGGTGAGGAGGGGCAGAGCATTTCAGGCAGAGAGAATAGCCCTGTGGCAGGAAGAAGCACGTCCCTGCCCTCATGGAGCTCACAGCCAGTTGGTAGAGGGAACGTTCTCTGTGGCAACACTACCATGGCACACTAATTGGTTTGTTTAATTTCTGCCTGTTATTTCTTTAGGCGCTTGTATCTTGCTAAGTATAATTTGTGCCTTTAAAAAAAATGACAGCCTTTTCTTGGTGTATGCTGTTTTACGGAATAATGCACTCCTAGTGAGAATATCACTTGTCAGTTAAATAATTCATGAGAGTGAGATGGACAAGGCTAACACAAGTATAGTGTGTTGATTGTATTAGTCTGTTGATTGACTTAGACTTACAACCTCTGACATGGTCTTGGGAAAACTCAGTGTTTGCAAATGCCAGAGTGAGGCGGCATGGAGGGCATAGGTAAGATTTGAGCTGTATATTAGTTAATGTAACCCTAGCTGCTACTAACATATTTTGGTGGCTTAATACATGCATGTTTATTTCGCACTGGATGTTCTAATCAGCAGGTGGTTCTCCTCTAAGCAGTGGTGCAAGCTCCCAGCTTCCTTCCATCTTATGGCTCCACCATTGTCAACATGTTTCTTCCAAGACCATGCAGAAGGGTCATGGTAGATTTTACATGAGAGGTTTTAGTGGGCCAGGCCTGGAAGTGACACTCATCACTTCTGCCCATGTATTTCTAGCCAGAACTCAGTCACATGGCCACAGCTTACTGCAAGGAAGGTGGGAAATACAGTCTAGTGAAGGGCCCAAGAAGTAGAGACTGCTTTAATGAATCATGAACATCCCTTCTGCAGTTTAATCCTGACACCTCTTCTACTTGGGTTCATTTTCTTCCGTGGCCTCTGTCTAGTCCTTAAAAAATAAAGCCACGTTTGGAAAATGTGTTCATATATGGCATAAATAAATGGCACTCCCCAAAATTGCTCATTATTTTTACTTTTCTTTCTTCTCTTCCTTCATTCTTTCTTTCTTTTTTTTTTTTTTTTTTGAGATGGAGTCTTGCTCTGTCTCCCAGGCTGGAGTGCAGTGGCGTGATCTCGGCTCACTGCAAGCTCCGCCTCCTGGGTTCACGCCATTATCCTGCCTCAGCCTCCCGAGTAGCTGGGACTACAGGTGCCTGCCACCAGGCCTGGCTGGTTTTTTGTGTTTTTAGTAGAGACGGGGTTTCACTGTGTTAGCCAGGATGGTCTCGATCTCCTGACCTGGTGATCTGCCTGCCTCTGCCTCCCAGAGTGCTGGGATTATAGGCGTGAGCCACCATGCTCAGCTTCATTCATTCTTTGTTAAAGTTGAGAGTCAGGAATTTTTATTAATTTTTTTTTCTGAGACGGAGTCTCACTCTGTCACCCAGGCTGGAGTGCAGTGGTATGCTCTTGGCTCACTGTAACCTCCGCCTCTCAGGTTCCGGGATTCTCCTGCCTCAGCCTCCCGAGTAGCTGGGATTACAGGCACATTCTTGTATGCCTGGCTAATTTTTGTATTTTTAGTAGAGATGTGGTTTTGCCATGTTGGCCACACTGATCTGGAACTCCTGACCTCAAGTGATCTGCCTGCCTCGGCCTCCCAAAGTGCTGGGATTATAGGCGTGAGTCATGGTGCCGGTGAATTTCTATTAATTTTGATTATTATTTTATAAGTTTGAATATAACCAACTCACCTTTCATATATTTATAAGTCTAAAAAGTCAATGGACAATGTATAATTTGGAAACCACTTATCTCCATTTGGAGGGAGACCTGGGGGGGATATAGTTAGCTTTGGAGAACGTAAGGTCACTTGGTTTTAGAGGTCACCTTATCCTGATCGCAGGAAAGGAGAGGATGGAATTCAAGCTTTTTGTGACCTAAACCCTCAGTGTCTGTCTCTATCCTTAGTAACAATGGGGAAGAGGAACAATAACAGGAGGATTTTTGAGAGCTGTTAATTTCTGCTTGATTATACAGGGCTATGAAATATGAAAGACATTAGGGACTGTGAGTATGGTTCCCCTAAATGCCCCATTGCCCACAGGGAACCAGCCCAAGGGCTGGGTTGGCTTCAGATGACTGGACAGGTGGCTTGGTAATTAAAACCTTTCCCTTCTAACTGCAGGCCTTGTTTTGCCAGGAATCTGAGGTGAAGAAAATGTTCTGGTTATATGCCTCTACCAGCTGCTTTGAAAGCTTCCTCACAGCTGTCCTCAAACCACAGCAGACAACCACATCTCTACTTTCAAAATCTTGGGGGCTTAGTGTTATTTGAGATGGGATAAGCAGACATGGAGGTGAGGGAAGATTTCTTCCTGAACTCAAATGTTCTGAGCCCTTTTGAAGAATCAAACAGCACAAAAGAAAATCTGGAAAGCATGTGTTTCCTCCTTATATCAGCTGTATGCAATGGAGGCTATTATTAGTCTTTGTTTTATTGATAAGACCACTGAGGCACAGAGGATTTAAGTAACTTGATCAAGATCATGCAGTTGAGTGTCAGTTAGGACTGGAATCCAGTCTGCCTTGACCCCAAGTTCAGGCTCTGGTAATCTCCACTCTTAAGAATGCTCAAATTTTGACTCTCACTTTTTCTCCAAATACAGGCTCTACCCTCAGTTTTCCTCCATCTCAGTTCATGGCCATTCAGCCTTCCAGTTGCTCAGGCCAAACACCCTGGCATCATCTTTCAGTTATTTCTTTCTCTCATGCCCAAAGTAGAATCTATCAGAAAACCCAACTAATTGTATCTTCAGAATATATCAGGAATTTGACCACATCTCACCATTTCCAATGCTATCACCTTTACCAATGCATGTATCTCTTGCGTGGGTTTCTGTAATAGTCTTTACACGGATCTGCTTTTTGCCTTACAATCCTCCAGTCTCTTCTCATCACACCAGAGAGATCCAGGTTAGTAAGCAGCTCTACTCTGCAAGATCATTGTGGAACTGAAATTCCTTCCATCCTGTTGTTCACCTTCCTTTAAGCTTCTGTGCCTACCAGTATGGTCAGAGCTGTCACAGCTCCAAGTCTACATTCAGCCCACAAAAAAAGGGAGCAAGAGAGGAAATTCTGGGAAGCAATTTCCTTTTAAGCAAGTGATGTAAATTTTGCATGCATCATTTCTACTCACATTTTACTGGCAAGTATGTGGTCATGTGGCCAACCTAGCTGCAAGGGAGTCTGTGGATGGAGCTGTATTCTTAAACCCCCACAAAGAGGAGTGCTGTGCCACAGAGACCCAGAGGATCAAGGGGTAGACCAGTTGTGGGGCTGCTCAGGAGCCAGGGTGAGTGTTGATGATAGCTGAACCTAGAGAGGAGGCAGCAGACATGGGGAGAGCCAGGCAGGTTTGGGATGTATTTTGGAGGTAGAGTTGACCCAACATAAAATGGGGTGGGCATAGAGACTGAGGAGAAGCAGAAATTAAGGATGATTCCCAACTCTTTATGCTTTGAGAGACAGGGTGGTATCATTTTCTGAGGGAGCAGTCATTGAACATACCTGTCTCTGGAGCAGCCACCGTGGACCAGTGCATGAGCTGCCTCTTCGGGGGTCCATCTTACATCACAGTGGAGGCAACCATGGAGGTTGGAATGGCCCAGAGGTAGAGTCTGAAGGGTAGTCTGCCTGATCCATCAAATGTATTTTGTCTTAAAATGCTTCAAAGGAAGAGGGGGGCAGGTCAGCCTCTTCTTGGTGCGTTGATAGACCAATGTGCTGGACAGTGTGGAGGTTGAATAAAAAAAAACCAGGCACCCTAGAGACCAAACTGCATGTGGTTGAAGCCCCTATTGGGTCTGAATAGTTGTTTGGGGGGTTGAGAGAAGGGAGGGGCTACTACATTTCAACACCTAGGTCAAAGGGGTCATGTTCCCAGCACCTTGATGCTCCTTGACTTTGAGGGCTCTCAAGTGTTTTTCTGTCTCTTGTTTGCCTGAGTTGGAACATATAATAGGAAACTGTGTTTGCTATTAGAGTAGTCAAGAGGCTGAGGGTCTGGAAGGATGGATAATAACTCACACAGCAGGGCAGTTACAAGAGGAAGTAAGGAAAAGGGGGTTGTGGTAGGCTCAGAGGTTGGACACACCTCACTTTGAGCCTGGGATGAGCCCAGCTAGTGCTATCCTCTATGAGAATGTGCCTGGAGCACTGTCAGGTTCTAAAAATGTTAGCTAGTTTAAAAATGCTGCTTGATAGTAGTTTCCAGGTCACTCAGGATTGTGCCGTGTAATTTTTTTTAACCTCTGTTTTACAATGGAGAACAGTAAGGTTAGAGAATTAGTACAAAGCACCATGGTAGGTAAGGAGAACCAGGATTTGAACCCTTGCTCATAAATACTCTGATGTTCAATTCATATCCTGGGTCTTCTGGTGTCTACAGGGTTAAGTGTTGACAGGACCTGGGTAGCTCATGGTATCCTTTAGGAAAAGAGCTCCAAGGCACGCAATTGCAGCATGGGTTTGATTCCAATTCCACCTTCACTGGCTTCTGGGACCCTGAGCCTCCAGTCACTTGTATAGCCTCCTGGAGTCTGTTTTCTCTTCCTTAAAATGGGAAGTAACCATTTGCCTACTACCTTTGGGGACTGTTGGAAGAATTCCATGAAATGGCACCCACAAAGGCACTTGGGTGTTGGTCAACCACAGATCTCAAAGAAGTGACCAAAATGTGGACATGGGGACCCAAATGCCTGTGCTTAGGCTAAACCTGTGGATGCTGTTTGTGAGTAGGGATATGTGGTTGGCTGTTGGAAAACCCAAGTTGTGTCCATGGTAAGAAAAAAAAAAAAAAGGAAAAGAAAAGGAAAGAAAAAAGAACTTTAGATAAGTGCCAAGATGAAAAGTGAGGAAAAGTCTTAATTTCCCTCTGAAGATTGATGTGTTATTGAGGGGTGACCAGAACTCCTAGATCAGTGGATTTGTCTATATAGCCATGATCTCTCCTGATTGTCGTGATACCTGGGACATGTAGGAATCATCATTTTCCTTATACCATAGATGAGGCAAAGGCGGAGCTGGTCCTGCAGATGCTGTGGCATCCTTAGTCTAAGACCTCCCTCGCACACTCCCTGGCTAAGGAACCTCTGTGTCGCCAGTTCCTCCAGCACTGATCAGGCTTAGGGGACTCACCTACTGGCAGCAAGACCCTGAGCCATAAACAGAATGCTAAATTATCAATGGAAGGATGGAGAAACCATGATGATTGTTCTGGGAATCTCAATTTCAAGATCCGGGAACTGAATCAATCTTAGCAAGCATGAAATCAAAGCAAGAAGCTAGGGAGCATTTGTGGGATATTTTATCTAACCTGTCTGGATGAAGACCATTTGAGCTTCCACTTTGTCATTTATCTTCCAACAGACCAAAACTCTCCAGCCCACCAGATATAGGGCCTCCTGGGTAAGCTCTGACATGTTCTTTTACTCAGTTCTCCCTTTTCGGCATCCGCTTTTGAGTCACCAAAAACTTCTGTCACTGCAACTCCTCCTCCTCACATGGTATGATAGTTTCTGAGGCCAGACCTTCCATGCCATTAGCTGAATTGAAACCAATGTCTTCCTTTTGAGCTGAATTGAAACCAATGTCTTCCTTTTGAGTTTTTCTGAGTCCAGGAGCCTTTAGGATGTACCCTTGTCACATGAGCCGTGCACTTAGGCATCAAGGCTTATGTGGTAAATTTCTGGAGGAAAACGTTCATTCAGCTAACCACATTTCTTTTTTTTTTTTTGAGACGGAGTCTCGCTCTGTCGCCCAGGCTGGAGTGCAGTGGTGTGATCTTGGCTCACTGCAAGCTCCACCTCCTGGGTTCACGCCATTCTCCTGCCTCAGCCTCCCGAGTAGCTGGGACTACAGGCGCCTGCCACCACGCCCAGCTAATTTTTTGTATTTTTAGTAGAGATGGGATTTCACCGAGTTAGCCAGAATGGTCTTGATCTCCTGACCTGTGATCCGCCCGCCTCGGCCTCCCAAGGTGCTGGGATTACAGGCGTGAGCCACTGCACCTGGCCCTAACCACATTTTTTTTACGCTGGTCCCTTTTAGCTTCTACACCAGCATGAGGCATCTTCTAATCTCCAAATTCTAGGTTACGTCCTCTTTGGGAATGCCCTCTCCTCCATACTGAATATATTTATTCCAATTCAGTGAATATTTGTTGGGGGCCTCTCATGTGTATGACACCGTGGTGGCCACTGTAGGCTTAGCAAGATTAGAATATTGTTTTGGTTAAAGGGCAAAGGCTTTGGAATCAGACCTGGGTTTGCATTCTAGCTCCATCACTTACTGGCTGAATCAAGTTACTGACTTCAGTTTCACTCTGTGTAAAACTGGGATAATAGTACTTACCTCAATAGTTTTTTTGGTGAGGATTAAATAACGAAATGTATATGAAGTGCTTAGCTCAGTAGTCGTACTTAAGTGCTTAGTGAAAATAAGCCAAACTTAAAAATACAGACAATACTCTGCACATCCCTAAACACATGTATGGAGTTCCCTCCACAGGCCGGACTTGTTCTAGGTGCTGCAGATCTGCAGTGGTGAAATCAGAGTATGTTTTTGTCCTCATCAAGCTCAAAGTCTAGTCGGGGGTGGGGATGGTGGTATAAATAGTAAGCAAATAGACTCACAAGTATAATGTCAAATAGCAAAAAGTGCCTTGAAGAAAAATAATATGAAGTAAGAGGACAGAATGACGGGTAGACGGCATGGAGGTCTTGCTTCTCATGCTTGTCCCTTAACCTAGAATCTTCGCATCTGCTGTACCCTCTTCCTGGAGGTTTCCTACTTCCCCATACCCTCAGGGATTGCTCTCACTTCTTTCAGGTGTCTGCTTCTATATCACCACCTCCAGGAGGCACACCTAATCTAAACAATTATACACAAGCTCAAAATATGTAAAGAGATGCCATTCCTGCCTTTGAAGTTTATAATTCAGTAAAATTGATAAGTACACAAATGACTCCATGCTCAGATTAAGGTAATTGACTTATTTTATTTATTTATTTATTTATTTATTTATTTATTTATTTATTTAGAGATGGAGTCTCGCTGTGTCTCCCAGGCTGGAATGCAGTGCATGATCTCGGCTCACTGCTACCTCCGCTTCCCAGATTCAAGCAATTCTCATGCCTCAGCCTCCCAAGTAGCTGGGATTACAGGCATCTGCCACCACGCCCAGCTAATTTTTGTATTTTTAGTAGAGACAGGATTTTGCCATGTTGGCCAGGCTGGTCTCGAACTCCTGACCTCAAGCGATCTGCCTGCCTCAGCTTCCCAAAGTGCTGGGATTACAGGTGTGAGCCACCATGCCCAGCCTGTAATTGCCTTATGAGAAGTACAAATAAAATTCAGTGAAGAGAATCGGGAAATGTGATATTTTAAAACTGGTACTTAAGATGTTGCTTGGTATAAAAAGACCAGGGACTTTGGAATCAGAGCAACTGGGTTCAAATCCCATCTCTGCCCCTCACTACCTTGGGGACCTTAGGTGTCACTCAGTAACACAGATATAAGAAAGCTACTCCTAGGGGCTGCTGTGTTATGTAAGAAACACGCTAAGCCCCAGTGCCTGTGGTAGTACCAGAGGTCGGCTCTCAATGGCACCACTTTCCATAACTCTGTATTGTTAGTTGTAGCATTTGGTTTTGGTTTTCATCAACATTCTGCTCTCACAATGTGGTATTGTCTTGGGATGGTCTATCTGGGCATCTGGCTCTGCCAGGAGAAGACGAGTTTCTTGAGGACGTGGACTGCCGTGTCCCCAGCATGGGTGGCCATGCCTGTCATGCAGGGGGCTGTTGATCAACGATAATGGGTGCATGCCTCTAGCAGAGACACAACTGTTCTGTACGGTCAGGAACCCCAAGGGATGGTCTGTTCTATTCTCTGTCTCTGCACCTCAATACCCAAAAATTGTTTTTGACAGATGGATGTTTAGCATGTTCTTGAAGGAAGAAGAGTCTGTGCCCCCTCTAGGGAAATGCACGTTGGGTTTAACCACATAATTCAAAACAGGTGAAATGATGCTGGCATGCCCACCTCTTCTAGCCTGGATTCTGTTTTAATGCCCTAGTTTTTACAGGAATAAAAGAGTATTGATTTTTCCAGTGTAAGGGCTGTAGCCAGATTTGTATTATTTTAAAATCAGATATACTTTTTAAAACATGGAAATTTTTATGTTAGCTAAATCCTAGTTATCCCAGGAATGCCTAATGTCAAATAGTAGCCTTTTCTGGCATATCTCTCCTCCTGCATTTTTTAAAAAAGAACTTTGTTTATTTGTTTCTTTTTGCCTCATAGCAGCTCTGCCATTAAATACATAAGACATAAAAGAGAGACAGTCTAAATAATTATCCTTAGGAAATTTTATTAAGATATGGGTGGGAAGAGGGAGCGCAGAGGCCACTGCCTCCTTGCGAGCTCAGGATGCTCGCCAATGTTGCAGTGTATCACCCCTCGCTTCTACTCTCCCTGTAGCAAAACATAGTTTAGGGAAAAGTTCACTGTGAATTTAGAGATGTCATCTGGAATCCTATGTCAAGAAGCTTGTATGTGTCGTGAAAGCTCTTCTGGTGGGCACTTCCCTACTCCTCAGGGCTCCTTCCCTGGATCATAGAACGTGGACCACCGAAATACCCATGCTCTGGGGTCTCTGGCAGCCCTGTAATGCTGCAGCCACAAACCATGAGGGGCTTCTCTTCTTTTATCTTCTTTTTATTTTTTTGTCATAATCAAAACCTTGACCTGTGACAGTGAGCTGCCAGGGGACTCCATTGCCTTGGAGTCTCCCTGGCTCCCCAGGATAGAAAGCTTCATCAGAAAAGAAATGCCCACTGAAAGCTGCTGTGGCAGACGCCTCCCCTGAAAGAAACCTGAAGACCTTGAATAAAGGTGGCACCCAAGTGCCTACTGTGCTTAAAGAATGTGTGCAACATCCAGCAAACAGTAATGCATGCTCATTTTCTTTATGTGGGATTGGTGTTAACAGTTGGGTCACATGCTGTGGCTTTGATGAAACCACTTGCTTCTGTCAGTTGATGGGGCATCTGCAAGAGTGGAGTTATGTTTAGTCCATCTTGGTTATGTTGGATGCTTCTGGAGTGACTTAATAATAGGAAAAGGGGCAAAACACTCACCCAAGCCGGGATGTGTTCCAGAGAGGGCCCCATTGTCTACAGCTCTCAAGGCTGTGTGTGATGCTGTGACTGCCTGCCCTCCCAGAGCTTCCTGCCTCCCAGGAAGAATGATCATTCCACTGTGCCTTCCCCTCTGCTGAAGGGAACTTAGCCTCCAAGGGTTTGAAAACCAGCCTCCAGGGCTAGCTCTGCTCTTCACCCATTGCTGCTTGTAAGTCAGGACCTGTGAGTGATAAACCTCCCCACCCCAGCCTTCACACCAAATGGAAAAAGATGGGCACCTTGGAGTATTCCTTTGAAAGATTTCTGATTTCTCCACCCACCACCACCTCCATCATGAAAGGTCCATTGATAGCCATCAGATTTCTGAACACACTCAGGTTTAGTGTCCCCTCCTATGCATCAGCCTTGTAGGCCTGGACACTCCTCCTTTTACTGGTGGATCCAGCCACTGGTGCCTGACTCTTTTGCTCCTCACCTCCACCTCCTCCTCTTGGACTTGGTTCTGTTGTTCATCCCTGTATGGTACATTTCTATGGCCTTTCTTTCACCAGTGGCTTATTTCTCCCATTAAGATGTCCAAGTCTCACTGATCCTTAAAAGGGACCATCCTGTGGCCCCATATCCTCTCTAGCCTCCACCCCACCTTTCTTTTCCCTTTCTCACCCAAGTAGTCTATGTGAACTCTGTCCACTTAACTCTCATCCTCTACCCAACTCATTGCCCTCTGACTTCTTCCCTTACCATGCAAGGGAGCAAGGCTCCCTGTGGGACCCACAGCGCATCTCCCCAGTGCTCTGTCTCCTTTGGCTCCTCCTGTCTCTGGACCTCCCTGCTGCACCTGGCCCAGATGGGCACTGCCTCCAGCTTCAAACTCTCCTCTCTTAGCTTTTGAGACTTCAAGCTTTCTTCTTCTGCCCCAATTCCTTTAACTATTTATTTCTCTTCTATATGAATTTCTCTTATGTTTCTAAAAACTTTATGGCCCCAGAGATACTTCCCTGACTGCTTCTCATTCTACTTCAACCCTGGGCAATGGCACCCACAGGGCTTTGGCTGTCACCTAAATGCCAGTGACTCCCAGATGCATGTCTGCAGCTCAGACCTCTTCCCCATCGGGGTGTCAGATGGAAATGTCCTCAGGGGCCAAGCAGGTAAAGAAAATAAATGAAACTGACTGTGAGTCTGGCAGACCAGAGAGCTGCTGGTTTTAGCCAAAGTGGGTGGCTGCTGCTGGGCTCCAGCCAACTCTTGATACATAGGAATTCAGGAGCAGTGTCACCAGATTTCCCAATTTTCCCACAAAAGCTAGAAATACATAATCCTGTTTGGAATCTCTCAAAGATTAAATGTTGGTTCAATTTTTTTTTAACATCTTTCTGAACCAAAGCCCATCTGAGAACTAGATCTGACTATGGACCACTAGCCTGGGTTCATGGTTTGCACTCCACTGACTGTTCAATGTCTTTATTCCAATGCCCATGGGCACTTCAAATTGAGCCGGCCCCAGACCATCTCTTCCCCAAACCCACCTCTCCTCCCCTCCGTGTACCTTATCTCAGTTAACAAACTTCCTTCTAACCTGCTCACCCAAGCTAGAAATATGGAGGAAGGTGTCCTTTCCTTCCTCCTTTCCCTCCTCCTCCCACATTCACTAAATTCTACCAACATAACTTGCTACATAAATCTTAAATCTATTCTTACCTCTCCATCCCTTACCACCATTATCGTAGCTTAGGCTGCTAGCATCTGTTGCCTGGTCCAGTAGCCTTTCAAGAGTTTGAGTGATGATTCATAGCAGTCGACTCCCACCATGTGTAAATTATTCTAAGCCAGACATGTAACCTTATCCCCTGACAATGATTGGTTTTAGAATGGGGTGTGTGACCCAGTTGGGGCCAGTGAGATGGGAGGGAGGGTTTGCTGGGAAGCTTCTGGAAAAGTTTTCTTGCTAAGAAAGAGATACATAAAAGAGGCCGGGCACGGTGGCTCATGCCTATAATTCCAGCACTTTGGGAGGCCGAGGTGGGTGGATCACTTGAGGTCAGGAGTTCAAGACCAGCCTGGCCAATATGGTGAAATACCATCTCTACTAAAAATACAAAAATTAACCAGGTGTAGTGGTGTGCACTTGTAGTCCTAGTTTCTCAGGAGGCTAAGGCAGGAGGATCGCTTGAGCCCATGAGGAGGAGGTTGTAGTGAGCTGAGGGCATGCCACTGTACTCCAGCCTGGGCAATGGGAGTGAACCCTGTCTGAAAAAAAAAAAAAAAGAGAGATACATAGAAGAGATGGCTCCATTCTGTCTATGGTCATCACTGTGCCTGGATGCCTGGATGTCACCCTGGGAAGTGCTGCAGCCATCTCCTGAAGATGAGAAAAGGCAGCCTGTAGGCAGAGCCAGCCACAGAGAGAAGTAGAGTGATGGGAAGGAGAGAGGGAGGGAACTTGGGTCTGTGGTGATGTTGTTGAGCCACTGAATAAGCCTTCCCTGCTGTTTGTCATCTCAGAGCTTACAGCTATACCAGATAATACATCTCTTGATAAATTCAGCCAACTTGAGTCAGAGTTTTGTGTTTAAGGAAGCCAAAGGCATGCTGGTTGGTACCCCTGTCTCCTGCCTCCAGGCCTGTGCTCCATCACTCCACATGACATCTGATTGCCAGGGTGGTCCCTCAGGATGCTAATCTGATGGCATTGCCTCCTGCTCATGGCTCCTGTTGCCCATAGGATAAAGCCCCAGGACCTTGGCAGAATATACAAAGGCCTCCATGACCAGGCCCCCTGCCTCCACAGCCAAACCAATTCTTACTCCTTAATGCGAACCTGATGCTCACTGTAGTCTGCCCTGCTTGCAGTTCCCTACATCAGTGACACTGTTTAACTCTTTCATTCATTTGACAAATCCACACAAGTGCAGACTCTGTGCCAGGGAGCAGTTCCATGTGTGGGGATACAGAAGGGAACAATCCGGATGAAGTCCCTGCCTTCACTGATGTACTGGCTACTGCCCCAAGTCCTCTGCTTTTACCATCCCCTCTCCCTGGATTGCCTTCCCCTCTGTCTTGATCTGACAAATGCCTACTTCTTTTTTCAGTGCAGTGTTTAGCCCTTGAAATAGCTTACATACAGATTGAGTATCCTTCATCCAAAATGCTTGGGAACAGAAGCTTTTCAGATTTGGAATATTCGCCTTATACTGATTGAGCATCCCAAATACAAAAATCCAAAATCCAAAATGGTCCAATGAGCATTTTCTTTGAGCATCATGTTGGCACTCAAAAAGTTTTGGACTTTGGAGCATTTCAGATTTGGGATGCTCAACCTGTATGTGTATTTCAAGTTGTTTACCAACTTTATTTTATTTTATTTTATTTTATTTTAGGAGATGGAGTCTTGCTCTGTTGCCCAGGCTGGAGGGCAAATGGTGTGATTTCAGCTCACTGCAACCTCCACTTCCCAGGTTCAAGTGAGTCTTCCACCTCAGACTCCCGAGTAGCTAGAATTACAGGTGTGCACCACCACATCTGGCTAATTTTTGTATTTTTAGTAGTATTTTAGTTTCACCATGTTGGTCAGGCTGGTCTCAAACTCCTGACCTCAGGTGATCCACCTGCCTCAGACTCCCAAAGTGCTAGGATTACAGGGTGAGCCACCATGCCCGGCCCAAAGGTTTTATTTTTGAAAAACTTCAAACACAAAGAATCATACAATGAAATATTCATGTACCTTCACTTAGATTTGCTGATTAACATTTTGCCATATTCTTTCCTTGCTGTATGTATGTACACACACATACATACACACGTGGGCGCACATACACGTACACACATACAGGAAAACAAATGTTTTTCAGAACTCTTTGAAAGTTACCTATAGATATCACGACTCCTCACCCATAAATAGTTCAGCATGTGTTCCCTAAGACCAAGCATGCTCTCTGGTAGCCTGAGGCAGGAGGATCTCTTGGTCCAGGAGTCTGAGGTTGTACTGCGCTGTGATCCTGTGATCGCGCCTGTGAATAGCCACTGTATTCCAGCCAGGGAATCTAAAAACAACGATGAAAATGCTCTCCTATATAACCACAATGCCATTATACTCAAGACATTTAATATCAATACAATAATATTTAATATGCAGTCTACAGTCAACTTTCCTCAATTGTCACAAATATGTTTATGGATTTTTTTTTTTTTTTCCTATCAGGATCTTCTGAGCTAAGTTCTCATCTCCTTCAGGGGGCCTTCCTTGAACTCCTTCTGGCACTCAATGCCTCATGCTTCCAGAAGGCCATGTGCAGATGGCTGTCATGGTCTCAGCCTCTCTTGTTACATGAGCTCACCCCTCTTTACATTGAGTCCCATGGTGTGCTTACCTCCGTGTTCTCAGTGCCTAGTGCAGTGTGTGGCACATAGTAGGGACTCAGCACTTTTTGGTTGAGTGGATGATCAAGTAAGTGGCAGAATTAGAGACAAAACCCATGGCCTCACAGCTATTTTCTTGATTCCATATTTAACTGCTTTTTGCAGACAGTGATTATTAATAATGTAAGAGCGGAAAGTCCCATCTGCCAAATGGTGAGAAGAGAGAGGTAATCTAGAAAGATGATTGTGAACAATGGAAAGAACCAACAATTAATGATGCTCAAGGTCATGCCCTTAGAGAAGCATAACCCAGATCTCTGAGAACATCCATCCAGGCAAAACCCTGCCATCTAACAGTTGTTGCATAGCCTCCATCGTATTTGCAGGCATATCTTATAAACAGAATCCAGGACCCCTTCCAAGTGAAAGGAGTGCAAATCCCACATCTACCTAGAGCCACACTTTCTCCCAAAATGAACTTGTTAGCCCTCCAGGATGGGCTGATAATACCAGGGAAAGGTGTCCCTTAGCTGGGATGCATCATTTCTTCCCTCTTCAGTTCTACCTTTAAGTTTGGAGTTAGCTCTGATTTTTTTTTAAGAATATAACAGCTGAAACCATAATTAGTATTTGGATCCAGGGACTCCAAATGTGAACCCAAAGAACATTTCCATTTTACTGGTGACTATTCCCTAACCAAGAAGAATGTGGACGCAGGATCAGGGTCAGCCAAGTTACTCAGAAAGAGGCTGGCCATTTGTGGGAAGTGACCACTTGCTATCTTTTTTGGAGGACTCACTTTTTCTTTCCTAACTGGCCACAGTGTGTGTTGCTTGGTCTCTTAAGACCCCTAGGTTCACGAGGAAAGTTCTTTCCAGCAACCACAGGGACCAATCTAAAGGCCAGATAACCTGTCCATCTCACACTCTGCTGTGCACAGCTCAGACACCTGTTAAGATCCAGGCATTGTGGATACGAAGGGAAATAAGCCACAGCCTCTAGGAACTCATCATCTATGGGAGTAGGCAGACACACATAGTCCCACAGTTTATGGAGAATGCAGTGGGAGAGACATGCGTGGACACTACGGAAAGGGTACCAGTCCAACTTAGGGAGGGCACATCAAGGAAAGCCTGGCTGGGGAAAGTGGGCACAGGCCAGATAGGAATGAGGGAAGCAAGTTGGCGGGCTGTCTAGACCAGGGACATGGAAAGAGGCAATTATGGAAAAAGTCATCATCCTGATGAATGTGGAGACAAAGTGGACATTCACTATATGTTAAAATGATGCATGAAGACTTCCATTTTTTTTTTTTTTTTTTAATCACATTATGCTGACACCAGAAGGCCAAAGACTGTCTCCGAGTGGACTTGGAAAATCTTTGCCTCCCTGACACCGGGTGATCCGTTAATGTTATTCCCACTAAGGGTTAAAGGTTGAAGACAAGCCCACCCCCCACAGAAAAATTCAGTGAAGGTAATTATACCACCATCTATTTAGCTGCTAAAGAATTTACCATTCAAGGAGATAGGACCCTGCCTCACCAGAGGCGTTTAACAGTCCAGCACTATCACATTACCCAGATTGTATAAAGAGTATGAATGATTTCCGCTCACAGACCTCTAATGGAGGTATCTCTTTACAAAGCCCCTACTTCAGGCCAGCTGAATGCCTCGGCAGTGCCTCCGAAATCCCGCGGTCCTAATCCCTTTAGCAACAAAGATCTGTTTCTTTGCTTAGCATGAAGTAGGCCTCAGAGGCCTGTGTGTGTCTTCGCCTGTAGGCCAGAAGCCTCCTGTTTACAATTTCCCTATTCCTGTTTTTAATGTTGTTCTGAGAGCAGTCACAAAGGGCTAGTTTTGTCCAGCAGGAACAAGGGAGCTATTAGAGTGAGAGGGAGGAAGGAAGGAAGGGGGATCGCAGGGAGGACCCCTCGAGGGATTAGCAGACACAGCTGTTCCCGAAGGGAGAGGAGCTTTAGGCTGTTTATAATTTCCGTCACATTTACATGTTTTAATATTTTATTTCCTTATTTATTTATTTATTTTTTTATCAGTTTCCTATCCACCATGCAAAGCGAGCATCTTGTGGCCATATTGACAGACTCAGAGTACCTGTTTCAAATGTTTGGGTCAGATGCTGCTTTTCCCTTCATTGCGGCGCAGCTCTGGTGTGTCGGCCTCCAGCTTTTTCTGGGGTCACAGACCTCGCAACCACCAGGTGCCCAAGGAAATCAATCGTTGAGGGGAGTGGCTTCACTTCTTGTCCCATTTGTGTGTGTGGCTAGAATTCTCTAGCCTGAATGATTCATTTAGATCCCATAGACCACCACCTGTATTCACAGAGTCTCAGACCGACTTTTAAGATGCATTTCATTTTTGTCTCAATGTTACATATCTAACCAGTGTGTTATAAAGGGTATTGACCACAGGTAGCGAAATGTATCACATTCTATATTTCTAAAATGCCTTATGGCAATTGCTTTAAGAGAATTATCCATGATTTCATCCTAAAGCAAACAAGTTTCCATTTGTGTCACCTTGTATTTCTTGTCTATGTACATACTTAGTGTTTGCATTTTACAATAAAACCAAAGATAGAATTTTAGTCTTAATTTTCCATAATATTATGGCATGCATATTATCCAAGAAAATTTGTTTCCAAAACAAAAAATTCCAAAAATTTCTATCTGAGAAAATTTCTCTTTTTTTAAAAAAACTCCTCCTCCCTCCTTGTCTTACACTCTTCCCTGTTAGGAATATTTGCAATGGGTTGTACATCCCTCCACATCTAGCTCTGTGCTCAAATAATCATATGAAAGCCTTTTAAAATCTTGGATTGGAGGAATCATTATTTTATTAAAATGGAATTATATATTATCTATTTCTGTACATGTTTCCTCACTTAATATTCAGAGGAAAATGCCTTTAATATAATATTTTTAGGCTAACATGGTGTATGCAGGGTCACCTTGCCTGACAGCACCCTTCGGTTAAAGTTGCAGATGCCTATGTATATGGCAGGTTCATTTCTGCTCTGTTTTTCTTAAGTTTTACTTTTTCCTGGGGAAATTTAGTCAAGAAATAAATGACTTTCTCAAATGTCCAGTTGGCCCATTGCTGACCCTATGGGCTCTCATTGCTTTGGGGTAAGTTTCTGGACTTCAGCATCTTTTAGATCTGGCTGACATGCTACTACTGTTACAGAAATGTTCCTCACGATAGTCTCAAAAGTTAAGTACATGCAGTTTCCTTTTGCAGGAGCCTGGGATGTGAGCTAATCTTTAAGTGAAGGAGAGAAGGGACAGTGATTAACATTCTCCAAACTCACTGAGGGACAGCTGTTCCAAACCCTTCCTTCCTGCTCAAAGTAGTTTTCAAGAGGAACTTAAAAAAAAATTTTTTTTTTTTTTTAAAGAAGAATATGGAGTTCTTCCAAGATTGCTCAATTTTTCTTTCTCTAAAGTAAAATAGGTCAAACCTCGTGCCAATCCAAATGTACTTTCTGTATTGGGCCCCACTGGAAATGTGGACCATAAGATAAGATGCACAGCTTCTGGAATACTGTTTTTCAGATCTGGCCAGAAAGAAAAGCTACAATTTCAGCTGCTTTGATTTCCCCTCATGCTTTTTTTTTTCTTCTGAGACGGAGTCTCGCTCTGGAGTTGCCCAGGCTGGAGTGCAGTGGCCGGATCTCAGCTCACTGCAAGCTCCGCCTCCCATTCTCCTGCCTCAGCCTCCCGAGTAGCTGGGACTACAGGCGCGCGCCACCTCGCCCAGCTAGTTTTTTATATTTTTTAGTAGAGAAGGGGTTTCACCCTGTTAGCCAGGATTGTCTCGATCTCCTGACCTTGTGATCCACCTGTCTCGTCCTCCCAAAGTGCTGGGATTACAGGCTTGAGCCACTGCGCCTGGCCTCCCCTCATGCTTTTTAAAGAGAAATGCAGAGGATATTTCAGGGAACATGAACTTCTGTGAGTCCCTGTCATCTCACTCCCCCATTGAATAGGTTTCTTTGGCAGGATTACAGATCTGCGGTGGTGATTATTGTTTTGGTGATAACATGCATTTTGAGGGGACCACTTTCGATGAAAAAACTTGTTTTTTTTTGAGATGGAGTTTTGCTCTTGTCACCCAGGCTGGAGTGCAGTGACACGATCTCAGCTCACTGCAACCTCCGCCTCCTGGGTTCAAGTGATTCTCCTTCCTCAGCCTCCCGAGTAGCTGGGATTACAGGCATGCGCCACCATGCCCTGCTAATTTTTGTATTTTTAGTAGAGACGGGGTTTCACTATGTTGGTCAGGCTAGTCTCGAACTCCTGACCTCAGGTGATCCACCTGCCTTGGCCTCCTAAAGCATTGGGATTACAGGCATGAGCTGCTGCCACCAGTGAAAAAAACGTTTTAAAGATGTCTTTGCATTCCAAGTTTAAATCAAAGGTTCTGTGAATTTTCCTAAATGCTTTTATTAAAATACCTAGAATTACCCAATATACAATAGCCTTTAGGTTTTGAATGTGATGATTTCGTTAGCCCATGCCAAGGAATTGCCCTTGACAGAGGAACTGTCTTCCTTCATCTGAAAATGGGGATTCTTTGATGCAAAGTGGTGCACATATGGGGCCATGATATAGGGCAGGATCTCTGTGTAGCCATCCAAGGCAACAAAATCAATGCTGACCATCAGTGGGTGGCAGACACCACAGTGCCAGCATCTTATATTCATCAAGACTATGTTAATGAAAATGCAGATGAGAGAATGCATCAGACCCTTTTCTAGCTTTAGAAAGTGTGTATCAATTTAACTAACTCCATATAAATGATCAAATTATAGGTGAAGAAAAAGATGAAATTTGTCCCTTTTCCTTTTGCCCAATATACAATCTAAAAAAATTAACCAAAAGGGCAAAAAGGAAACTTGATAACATATTAATTTTTTTCAAAATTGATTTATTGATTTTTTTTTTTTTTTTTTTTTTTTTGAGACACGTTCACTCTGTAGCCCAGGATGGAGGCACAGTCATGGCTGACTGTAGCCCTGACCTCTTGGGCTCAAGCAGTCCTCCTGCCTCAGTCTCCCTAGCGACCGAGACCACAGGCTCCTGCCACCACACCTGGCTAATTTTTAAATTTTCTGTAGAGATGGGGTTGCACGATGTTGCCCAGGATGGTCTCGAGTGATCCTCACACCTTGGCCTCCCAAAGTACTGGGATTATAGGCATAAGCTACCATGCTGAGCCAGGATTTATTTATCTTTTACAGTAAAAACTGCCTTTTCAAGAAAATAATAAAAAACATAATACAGAGTCAAGGAGAGTAAAAACAAAAGTCAACCCCCCCAAATTATATTCCCCAGTAACTACTATTTATGTGAGGTGTTAAAATTAAGAACAAGTACAAACATGCTCTTGTAGCCTAAGTAAAGAGTAGCTCTAAATGATGCCAATTCAATCCATTGAAAATGAAAAAATTCATCCTGAAACAATTTTTTTTTTCATGTGGTTGTCCAGACAGGAGGGAACAAAGAATAGTATTGGGATGGGGGCAGGAGGATGTAGGGAGGGCTGAGCTTCCAGGAACACTGCTTTACAGAGGAGTTCTGGGTTTTTTTTGTTTTTGTTTTTGTTTTTGTTTTTTGAGATGGAGTCTCACTCAGTTGCCCAGGCTGGAGTGCAGTGGCGCAATCTCAGTTCACTGCAAACTCCGCCTCCCAGGTTCAAGAAATTCTCCTGCCTCAGTCTCCCAAGTAGCTGGGACAACAAGCGCCCACCACCACACCGACTAACCATGCCTGGCTAATTTTTGTATTTTTAGTAGAGACAGGGTTTCGCCATATTGGCCAGGTTGGTCTCGAACTCCTGACCTTGTGATCTGCCCACCTTGTGCCTCCCAAAGTGCTGGGATTATGGACATGAGCCACTACACCCAGCTGTCAGAGAAGTTCTTCTTTTATCTGCCTTGTATCTTCATATTCTGCCCAAAACTGTGTGTGTTTGAAGGGGGTGGGAGAGAGGTAGAAGGGAAGCATTCTGTTACTACTAAAAACTATTTGAAAATAACAGTTTTATCTAGAGGACAACTCATCCTTCTGTAGCTTTTTAAAAATGTACATTACTTTGTTTTTTTGTTTTTTGTGGTTTTTTTTGAGACAGAGTCTTGCTCTGTCATCCAGGCTGGAGTGTAAGGGCACGATCTCAGCTCACTGCAAGCTCTGCCTCCTGGGTTCAGGCCATTCTCCTGCCTCAGCCTCCCGACTAGCTGGGACTACAGGTGCCCACCACCAGGCCTGGCTAATTTTTTGTATTTTTAGTAGAGACGGGGTTTTATGGTGTTAGCCAGGATGGTCTCAATCTCCTGACTTTATGATTTGCCTGCCTTGGCCTCCCAAAGTGCTGGGATTACAGGCATGAGCCACTGCGTCCGGCCTGTTTTTTTTTTTTTGACACAGTGCCTTGCTCTGGCACCTAGTGGCATGATCTTGGCTCACTGCAACCTCCGTCTCCTGGGTTGAAGCAATCTTCTGCTTCAGCCTCCTGAGTAACTAGGATTACAGGTGCACACCACCACGCCCGACTAATTTTTGTATTTTTAGTAGAGATAAGGTTTCACCATGTCAAGGCTGGTCTCAAACTCCTGACCTCAGGTGATCTGCCCACCTTGGCCTCCCAAAGTGCTGGGACTACATGTGTGAGCCACCACACTTGACCTGCTGCGCTACTTTTAATGCTGCTTCGACTAATCGTGTTTGGGCCTTATGTGGGCAAAGTCACAGTTACGGCTATGGATGGATTTGTTAAAAGGTACATGCCTCAGAATCATCCAGATCTCAAATCTTCCAGGGGTTGAAAGTGATTGGAAATGTTTTCTCATGTTGAGTATTAAGAGAAAAAAACAAGCTCCAAATGCCCTACCATCTGTCTGTATTACAAATTGCCCAGAGCTATGAGAATAGTTTTCTGTAGGAAAAATCTTGGTGGCTTATCCACATAAAATGTGAACTTACAGTTGCTGACAAACGCTACTAGACCACAATCATGGTCCACCAAATTACATTTGTGGAGTGAGAGAATCAGATGTCTTCCTTCCTATTATTGATTGTTCCCCGTGTCTCATTCTGATAAAACATTCTTTCCTTGAATTTTAACCAGTGACATGGTGCAGAATTAGATCCACATGTGCTGATTTTTCCATTCTATTTTTTCCCTTGGAGTCTGAAGAAAGTCAGTCCTGGAATGCATGCATCAACCCTTTAGAGAATCTTTTTTATGAACAAATATTCTAGCCTTTGTAACTACAAGTGCTGAAGTTACAGTACAATATCCATTATAATCCCTATTTTCATTTGCTTCTAACTTTCCAGTAAGGTATCCTTTGGGTTGAAACTTTCCATGCTTCATTTCATCTCAAAGGTGAATTTATTTTGGAAAGTTCACACTAATTTAATTCAGGGACTTGGAAGGGATGTGAGAGTAAAAATATACCTTCTTCTGCTCTACAAACAAATGTGAGACTTCAGTCATAGATAACTTCAGAGTAGCCAAGCAGTGGAACAATAAACAGGTCTCCGAAAATCTGTTGAAGTAAAGCAGGTTGAAGTGATTAACCACAGATTTCTTGTATACACTGAACAGCCTGGAGTGCCTTGAGGCTCTCGGTCTCTTCTGAAGGACCGTGGACAAAATGGGGAATCTGGGGGCCTGGATGGGAAAGATGAGAGATTTAATTTGGGTCAGGGCAAACTACCGTATGGTCCACAAAGTTTTAAAACACATTGATTATTGTCAAAGGCTCTTCTTTTAAAAGAGGAGCTAATTGAAATGCCATAGAGACTAAGTTACCCAAGCCTGTAACATGATGTCTATGAGTATAAGGCTAGGGTCCCTAGGACACTGAAATAGAATGGTCTAGAACAAGATTTCTCAACTTCAGCACTATTGACATTTTGAGCCAGATAATTGTTTGTTGGAGGTGGTGGAAGTGGCAGCAGTGGCAGTGGTGGCAATTGTGTTGGTTGTGATGGTGGTGGCAGTGGTGGCAGCGGTGGTGACTGTGTTGGTTGTGGTGATGGTGGTGGCATTGGCAGCATTGGCGATTGTGTTGGTTGTGGTGATGGTGGCGGCAGTGGCAGCATTGGCGATTGTGTTGGTTGTGGTGATGGTGGCGGCAGTGGCAGCATTGGCGATTGTGTTGGTTGTGGTGATGGTGGTGGCAGTGGCAGTGGCGGCGATTGTGTTGGTTGTGGTGATGGTGATGGTGGTGGCAGTGGCGGCAGTGAAGATTGTGTTGGTTTTGGTGGTGGCAGTGGTGGCGATTGTGTTGGTTGTGGTGATGGGGTGATGGTGGTGGCGATTGTGTTGGTTGTGGTGATGGGGTGATGGTGGTGGCAGTGGCAGCGGCGGTGGTGATTGTGTACTGTTGGAGGTCTGGTAGCATCCTTGGTCTCTACCTACTATATGCCAGTAGCAGTACTCCCCCTCAACCCCCTAGCTCAAGTCATAACAATAAAAAATGCCTCTGGGCATTATCAAATGCTTTTTGGGGGGTAGGAATAGCCCCCAGCTAAAAACAGATAGTAAAACTTAGAGTTTAAACCCATCTGAGCAAGGCATTTACAATAGAATGGAATCCATACAGTGGAAAACCTGACTTTTTTTTTTTTCTTTTCTTTTTCTTTTTCTTTCTTTTTTTTTTTTTTTTTTTTTTTTTTTTTTTTTTTTTTTTTTTTTTTTTTTTGAGAGAGTCTAGCTCTGTCACCCATGCTGGAGTGCAGTGGTATGATCTTGGCTCACTGCAACCTCTGCCTCTTAGGCTCACCATGTTAGTCAGGCTGGTCTTGAACTCCTGACCTCAAGTGATCCACCCGCCTTGGCCTCCCACAGTATTGGGATTACAGGCATGAGCTACTGTGCCCGGCCGAAAACCTGACATTTCTAATAAAGGCTTCTTAAAAAGTAGAATCAACATTGCAAAGAAGTGGCCCTCCCATCCAAAACACGTCCTCCCCTGAGTTACACCTGGCACAAAGCAGATTCAAGCAGGTTTCAGACTCTAGAGCCCAGTCTCTTAGCCTCTGTGCCATTACACTCTGCCCATACAGCTGTATAAAGCCTTCCTTACCATTATTAAAAGGAAAAGTTTAAAAATATGTCTTTAGAAACTCAACAAATACTTATTAAATATGATAGGGCCCCACACTATACATTGCGTAAGACAGTGATGATCACAATGTAATCCCTCCCCACAGTTGTGGCCCAAAGTCAGAAGACTTAGATCATAACAGAACAGTGCAAAATGTGAAATGTACCTAAAACAAAAGTACAATCCAAGGACAACTGAAGTAAAAAGACTGTAGAGAACTTTTAACCTGGAGTAGGAGAAAATCAAACATGCAAATCCCCTGGAGAGACTAACACTGTCCTGCCTCCTGTGAGACCACACTGTGTGGCAGGCACCGTGCTAGGCACAAGGGATAACACAGTCTAATGAGGGTGACAGATGTGAAGCAGATGATCACACAGATTTCGGTGAGAGGTGCTAAATTTGAAAGGGACATGGTATAATGACTGTGAAAATGACTGGACTTTCTTTCCCCCTCCCCCTCCCCCTCCCCCTCCCCTCCCCTCCCCCTCCCCCTCCCCTCCCCTCTTTCGACAGAGTCTTGCTCTATTGCCCAGGCTGGAGTACAGTGGTACAATCTCGGCTCACTGTACCCTCCGCCTCCCAGGTACAAGGCATTCTCCTGCCTCAGCCTCCCAAATAGCTGGGTTTATAGGCATGCACCACCACACCTGGCTACTTTTAGTATTGTTAGTAGAGAAGGGGTTCCATCATGTTAGCCAGGCTGGTCTTGAACTCCTGACCTCAAATAATCCACCTGCCTCGGCTTCCCAAAGTGCTGGGATTACAGGCTTGAGCCACCACGCCTGGCCTGAACTAACTTTAGATGAGTGGTCAGGGACGTGATGGCTGACCTGAGTGCTGAAGGTTGAGTAGGCATTTGCCAGGTGAAATAAGTAGGTATATACATGAATGTGTGTGTGTGCATTGTGGGAGTGGGAAGAATTAGGATATTTGAGTTAGAGAAATCAGCATGTGCCAAGGTCCTGAGGTTTAAGAGAACATAGGGCAGAGAGGCAATGGGAAACCAGTGAGACCAAGGCAGCGAGAGGGAGTAGGGACCAGAGCCCGTAGGGCTATATACGCTATGGTAACTATGTTAGTCTTTATTGAAATAGCAGTGGGACATCATTAAAGCATTTCAGGGAGATGAGTGACATCATCTGATTTGAGTTTTCAAAAGATCCTTCTGACCACAGTGCGGAGAATGGATTAAAATGGGCCAGAGTGGGTTGGGGCCTATGTGGTTGTTCAGATGAGAAACCATGTAGCACAGAGCCCATGCACATGTTTGCTTTTGTTCTTTTTCATGGAAAGATCTTGCCTTTTTATAAGAAAAAAAAAAAATGGGAAAACTCCAATGGAGTCCTCTGTTGAGCTGGGTGGTTCCACACTTCTGTCCCAGCTTCTGGCAGGTGCTGACAATCCTTGGGATTTCTTGGCTGGTGGATAACATCACTCTGAGCTCTGCTTCTGTTTGCACACACTGTTCTCTCTGTGTGTAGTTGTATCTCTCCCTTTTCTTTCTTTCTTTTTTTTTTTTTTTTTTGAGATAGAGTCTCGCTCTGTCTGGCCCAGGCTGGAGTGCAGCGGTGCGAATCTTGGCTCACTGGAGTTTCTGCCTCCCGGGTGGCATCTCCCACCACATCTGGCTAATTTTGTATTTTTAGTAGAGACAGGGTTTCACCATGTTGGCCAGGCTGGTCTTGAACTCCTGACCTCAGGTGATCCACCCGCCTCGGCCTCCCAAAGTGCTGGGATTACAGGTGTGAGCCACTGTGCCTGGCCTTTCTGTCTCTTTTCTTAAAGGACACAGGTTGCTGGAGTTAGGGCCCACTCCAATCCAGTATAACTTCATTTAATTTAACAAATTACATCTGCAAGACCCTATTTCCAGGTAAGGTCATATGCTGAGGTTTCTGGTGGATATAAATTTTGGGGACAATGATTCAACTTAGTACCCAGCCCATCCTGACAGTGTCAGGACATTGGGTATAGACTTATTTCAACCACAAGAGATCTGCAAAGAACTCCATTCAAGAAAAGCATCCTGAAGTTAACATCATCAACTGGAACTGAGTGGCCTCTCTCTAGACAGGCAGGGACCCTCTGGTTGTCATCAAGCCTGCTTTGATCATTTATATTATCTGGCTGGCTCCCATAGACATTTGAGTTTGTGACCCCAGGTTTACAGTGAAAGTGAGCAATATTATAATGTGGGAACAACTGGAGGCTGCTAGGGAGTGTGTAACAGGGGGACCGAATTTAGTAAAGTTGCGGAATGGGTGACTGGCTGTATTTGAAGGCTGTAGTGGAGTTGTTCTGGCGACTTAATCTCTGGAAGACCACAGATGATGTCTATTATATCCTCATGCACCAGCTATGACCTTGGAAACAGGCCATCCTGACAGCATGTCAAGGAAGTTGTTATAGGGAATTATTTCAGCCAGAAGAGATCTCTGCAAAGCAATCTGTTCCAGCCTACTGTGTCATGGAGTAGTCCCCATGTCCCCAATTTTTTTTTTGCTGGAAATGCAGCGGCAGCCAGCGTGAAGCCTACACCTGTCATGAGCTAATGTTTGATTCCTGCCAAAGTTTGCACTTGGGTTCCATTACCGGGGTAGAGAGACCTTCCAGGGAAGCTTGTTAATGTTTAACCCTTTACCCACAAATTCTGTCTGTCTCCCGGAGAAACCTACCACTTGCCAAACCACTACCATGCCCTTTGGAATTTTGCTTTTGCTTTTTAACATGTTTTGGTTTTGCAAGCAGACTAGAGAAAGGAAAATTAATAGAAACTGGGCTTCACATGCAAGGTAAATAGGCCTTTTTGAAAAATCAAGGAAGAGTGAAGCTCATCCTTTGCCAGGAGAATATTCAGTGGCAGAAATGATACAAAGCCTGAGATAGGAAGCAAACCTGTTAGTGTTAAATGTCTCCTTGCTCTCCAGCTGCAGCCTGAGCAGGACCTATGGATGCATGGTTGGGAGGTTAGCAAATCCAAGCCACAGAATAACAATCCTATTGCCGTGTCTAGCAAGGGGAAGGAAGTCTTTTTCAGACAGAGATTTGCATTTCACTGTGTATGTCCCTACCATGAGAGTTGGGGGTAGTCTTAGTGGGGAAGACCCCTCCACATTCCTAGCCTTTGTAGACTTGGGAATGCTCCATCAGGTCAGGGTTGGAGTTAATGAAGTGAAGTTAAGTGGTACAGAGGCTAATGGTTATGTTAATATTTGTCAAGGAATTTCCGAGTGCCTGGGAGAATGAGAGGGCTGGGGCTCAGGCTAAGAGGTGGGAAAGCAGAATGGCGGTGGAAAAGCACTTGGAACTAAGACATGAATTATGTGGAGTATTAGGGAATGAAGAAACTCTGGAGTAGGAGGCTCTGTGTTGAGGGAAGAGATGTTTCCAGAACTGGGCCTGCACGTTGTAGGCCCTCAGGATATATTTGTTGAATGAGGAGTGAATGATGAATAGAGAAATTGTCAGCTGTCAAGTTGAGGTTCCTGGAGCCGGGAAGAGTTACTGTGTTTTATTTTGTTTCTTTTATGTATGTTGGGGGAAAAGTCCCATTGCTAGGAAAGACATATCCAATTTATTTAAACATCTTAAAATTATTTCTAATTGTATAAGTGATACATAAATACATTGTTCTTATAAACAAAATCAGAAAATGTTGAGTAAGACTGAGGTCCTTTGCTACTAGCCAGAATCCCAGGGCCCTTTCCCCATACTCTCCAGAGAATCTGAGGTTTTCCATTTGTATCTAGCCTTGCAGACCTTGATGAGCCTTTACAAGTATATTCATGGCTATTTAAACATATTATTTTGTTTATTGGTGAGAAATGATTAAATCATATGGTAAGTAGTAGTCTGCCACTTGCTTTGGTCACTCAACAGAAGTGACCTAGATCCCTCTCCATATTAGTCCCTGTATATCTTCCTCATTCTAACTGCAGCATAAATGTTCCTTGGATTGACTCTAGAGGTTGAGTATCCCTTATCTGAAATGTTTGGGAACAGAAGTGTTTTGGATTTGAGATGTTGTATTATTTGCATTGTACTTACCAGTTCAGCATCCTAAATCTGAAATCCAAGACGCTTCAGTGAGCATTTTCTTTGAGCATCTTGTCAGTGTTCAAAAACTTTTGGATTTTAGAGCATTTTGGATTTCAGATTTTCAGATTGGGGTGCTCAACCTGTACCAGTTTGTAGAGCCATCCCCTATGGATGGGCATTTAGATTGTTTCCAGCTTTATGCCATGACAAATAATGGTATGAAGAACATCCCCATACATGCCTCCTTGGCAGGTACATGAATTTAATTTCATTAATTACTCATCGGAGGTAAGGCTGGCATCCTGAGATGCCTGGCACCCCCTAATAAAATAGTTTTAAACTTTGACAATGGATGTTACAGAGAAGGGGTGAAAGAAGAGAAGTGACAAGAAAAAGATGGCTACCTCAAGACCAGGATCTTTAGAGAAAAATAATCTGACCTGCCTGCCAAGGTTCTCTAGGTGACATGTGCAACACAGCCGTTTGCTTGTATGTGCTTGTATGTATCTGTATTTGTATGGGGAAGTTGTGTGTGTGTGTTTGTATGCATGCTGTGGTCTGAATGCGTCCCCCAAAATTCATGTTTAAACTTAATCCCCAATGCAACAGTATTAAGAGGTGGGGCCTTTAGGAGGTGATTAGATCATCACACCTCGTGAATGGATTAGTGCCTTATAAAAGGCTTGAGGGGATGAGCTCACCCCTTTATCCCTTCTGCCATATGAGCACACAGAGTTTGTCCCCTCTGGAGGATGCAGCAAGATGGCACCATCTTGGAAGCAGAGAGCAGCCCTCTCTAGACACTAAACCTGCTGGTGCCTTGATCTTGGGCTTCCCAGCCTCTAGAACTGGGAAAAATACATTTATATTGTAAATTACATAGTGCATGATTTTTTATTTTTTATAACAACACAAATGGAATAAGACAAAATATAACCAGCAAACGCAAATCTACTTGTTTGTTATCACTACATATGTTGTCAGGGATGTTCTGGTCATAAGCAGGGGAAGTTCCTGATGGCCTTTGACGCTTTCATTTGATATGGGATTGGTTTTCCATTCCATCGGGGCAGAGGTTGGAGCTTCCATCGATAGGATCTAACCCACTCACTCTACTGAATGAGGAAGACTAATTCTGTTTTAGATACAGAAGGAGTAAGGTCTCTTTGGTGATCTCTCATCAGCCTAAGGCATTCCGATTTTCTATATAGTTTCCCAAATTGTCTTAGCCTCTTTGGTGGCCTGTGCAGCCCAACAATTCGGCAAATCATTTGTGGATCAGGTTAATAATCTCATCACTAACATCCTCATAATCTTTAAAGCCTTCTGTAACATGTATTATCCCTGTAGATAACAAGTGGGTGTATTGCCATTACTTTTGTGTGTGTGTGCTAAACTGCATAGCCCTGATCTGGGGAGCTTGGTGCTAAAGAAACAGGGTAAAGAGGTTATTGGCAATGGCAATATTTTCTTTTCACTAGGTCTTTCAAAAGATTAGCATAACTGGCTCACGCCTGTAATCCCAGCACTTTGGGAGGCCAAGGCAGGTGGATCACGAGGTCAGGAGATCAAGACCATCCTAGCTAACATGGCGAAACCCCACCTGTACTAAAAATACAAAATTTGCCAGGCGTGGTGGTGGGTGCCTGTAGTTCCAGCTACTTAGGAGGCTGAGGCAGGAGAATCGTTTGAACCCGGGAGGTGGAGGTTGCAGTGAGCTGAGACTGCACCACTGCACTCCAGCCTGGGTGACAGAGCGAGACTCTGTTTCAAAAAAAAAAAAAAAGATTAGCACAAGTGCAGATTTGGCTGTTTTATTATTAATGAAAATTCTGCAATGATCATTTCTAACCATACCATTTAGACATCCTCAAAGATGACGCCAAAGAACATGTTATCAGCTTTTCCATCTTTAGTCATCTTTGACGTACTTCTCTTAAGCAACACAGTTTATTGCAACAAAACTTTGAGTTCCGGAGGAACCCTTTAATACCCCTCCATATTTTTATCTGCCTTTCATATTCCTGTCCAGGTCCAGGAACCTTCAATGAGAGGCCTGCTCAGCATTGTCACTAAATAAATCAGTGTTTTTTTCCATTGGGATTCAATTAATCATCTATCTATGCACTTGTAAATTTCTTACTCGTATGCTGAAATCTCCCCAAATTATGAAAAAATATTTATACCATGGAATCTGGCTTGGCTTAGCTATGTAGGAAGGTGAAGCTTTCAAATCTTTTTATATGTTTTCCTTTGTTGCACCTCAAGGCACCCTTGGTAAATCACTCTGTGCTGGTTAATATGAGGCTGCAGAGTTAAAGTCATCAGTTCGAAGTCTGGCTCCATCACTTACCAGCTCAGTTTGTCATTAAAAATTTTAAACAACAGGTTTATCACCTGTAAAATGCTAATAATGATAGTGTCTACATTGTAAGTATATTGTGAGGATTAATGAAACAATATATATAAAATATGCCAGGCACATGGTAAAAGCTAAAATAGGAGGATGAGAATGATGAAGATTCCCTTATTGAGTGTTGTGGGGAAATCACCAAACAGGAAACTGAAAGCGGAGGTTGGAGGCAGGCACAGTGTGATGGTTAATATTGAGTGTCAACTTGATTGGATTGAAGGATGCAAAGTATTGATCCAGGGTGTGTCTGTGAGGGTGGTGCCAAAGGAGATTAACATTTGAGTCAATAGACTGGGAAAGATAGACCCACCCTCAATCTGGGTGGGCACAATCTAATCAGCTGCCAGCGCGGCCAAAATAAAAAACAGGCAGCAGAACATGGAAAGACTAGACTGGCTGAGTCTTCTGGCCTCCATTTTTCTCCTGTGCTGGATCCTTCCTGCCCTCAAACATTGGACTCCAAGTTCTTCAACTTTGGGACTTTTGGACCTTTGACCAAAGAAATCACTTTACATCAATCAAGAGAATAGAAAGAGGGTGAAAATGTCTTCCTGAAAAAGGCATTTCTCCAGCCCACCCTACCCTGGCCCAAATATTTGATGACTCTCAGAGCCAACGTAATCTATTGGTAGATTTCAAGTCAACCTGATGTGGTCCACGGTGAGCAGTACTGGGGTTGAGTGATTTCCTGTCTCTTTTTCCATTTTCATCTTCAGCCTTGGCACAAGCACCTGAAAACCCATGGAAACTATTGTACTGTGCTAATGCTTTTCAAAATTTTTGAGTTTTTTGTTTGTTTGTTTTCTTGATTCAACGTCCTAATCTTGTAGGCAGAGTCTGGAGGTGGAGGTACAGACACATATTGAATACCACCGTGGGACACAGTTTGAAGACCAGTGTGATAGGTTGCTGTAACCCAAATCCAAATGATCGGAAATACGATAACAGCTGACTGCAGGACCAAAGGGTTCTATCCCAAGGTGGACTTGCTGTACAACTTGACTGATGGCATGCACAGTTTTCCACCTCATAGAAAATAAGTTGTGTCTTGCCAAGCAGTGGAATTTGTTAATGATTATCAGGCAGAGTTTCTTTCTGGTGCATTCCCCCCTTAAGGTGGGTCAGCAGAGCTGAAACCACATTGTTGGCCTCTCCCAAACCTTCGTTGGTGGGGACTGTGTGCTTCCCTTTTCTTTGGAGATCTTTTCCCCTGTTTATCTGGAGAGCTAAAATACATGCAAAACTGGCACAAGGAATCTGTTTCATTCTCCTTTGAAAGCTTCTGGTGATTGAAAAGATGCAGGAAAGGAGGATGGTGAAGGGTCAAGGATGCTGTTGTGGAAAAGAGAAACAGACCGTGAACCTGGGAAAGGACAGTGAAGGAATCCTGAACCGTGCAATGCTGGAGGAGAGCAGGAGGAAGGGTCCTGCTCTCTTTCCTACTGGGATGTCACAGAAAGATGAAAATCAACTGGGAAACCTCAGGAAGGAGTTCTCCTTCAGAGAAGGAAATTGCTTCTCAGCTCACTGAGGCAATGATAAAGTACATCGGTGCCTATTCAAAACATAGCTGAATTTCTAGTCTGCATTGCCTGAAGCCAGTTATTAGGGGCAGTAGGTGGTCCAGAACGTAATTCAGAGCCACCATGTTTACTTTTACATGGAATATGTTAATATAATGTGAAGAAAGGATGAACGAAATCATCTTATGACCATCTGAAAGCTATTGCTGCTTCTCTCTGCCTGTGGTCCCCTTTGAGTGAATTGTAATCGTGGCGAGCTCAGGAGAAACCCCTATCCATGTGGGGGAAGTCCCTGGCCCGATGGTGCATCTCTCCTGCCAGTAGTTAACTTACCATTCAGGTGGTTACACCCTTGGCATAGAGTCAAGCAGATTGCTTTCTTATTCCCATTGAGTGAGGATGGCTACGCTCTATATGTCTCAATCAGATAACTCAATCAGGACAATGGATGGAACAAAGAATTATTGACAAACTTAATACATGTGTTTACATATTCTTCCCAAAAGAAATAGCCTATGAGAGTGATTAGGTTCTGCTTGTGATCATTAGTGTATAGTTAATTTCCTCAAATATATTTATCTTAGAAGTTCTACATTTCATAAAAGAAAACCAAGCACATCTTTTTATGAAGCGATGTGAGTGTTTAGCGTTACAGGAACATCTTTACATATGTGAGTGTTTCTTGCTACAGCCATTTTCAGTGTTGAGCTGTATCTTGTGTATCTTTCACGTAGAACACAGTGCCTGAGGTGAAAATTGTATTGGATGGAGGGAGAGAGGAAGAAGGAAGGGAAGTTTCCATCGTTAACAAGTCACAGAAGAGTGTTTTTTAGACTCTAGAGGGCATATGAATCCCCAACAGAGCTACTTCAAGAAGGTAGATTCTCGAGCCCCACTCCCAAGACATTTTGATTCAGCAATGTATATTGTCAACAAGTTCCCCTGGTTTTTCTGATACAGGTAGCCCACAGACCTCACTCTGAAAAACGTTGTCATGGGAACTGTGACTATGACTAATCAGTTTTACCCTGTAGAGCATCAAGGTGGGTGTATTAGTCTCTGTCAATGTTTTCCAGAGTTACAGTCGCCTCTCTCTATAGAGAAGGAGAGTTGTTTACAAAATTATGCAGACTGCTGGTGAGGGGACAAACCGATTCACCATTTCTGCTCTCAGCCGGACTCAGGGTTGTAGTTGCTGAAATGTCAGTATCTTTTATTCCCCAGGGACCTGATGTCTACAGACCTGACATTCTCCTTTTCTCGAGGTTCTTAGCTTTCTTTCAGATTCAAGCCAACCATGCCACACGACTTTCTTGAGGGAACAAGAAAATCTAGTATATCATAAATATAAACTTTTCAGAAGTCTCCACTGCCAGAGTGTGTTAGGAAGCTTACTCAAGGTGCTGATGTTATTGTGCTATCTGCCCCATGCCCCAGCTGTTTTCTGTAATTCATATTTCTTGCAAAGTAGACTCTGCCACTGACTGACAGGATTCCTTTCCAGACGTTTCGATCGCCTTCCTGTCTGACCTTTCTTGGCTCTCAACCCCCCACATCAAGTTGTATGTGGCCGCTGTCATACAGCTAGATTAGGTGGTGTTTACTTTGTTCTGCAGGCGTGTTTGTCAGGGTTTTATGTGAGAATAAAGAATTCTCTGTAAATTAAGACACTGTGTGCTGGGCTGCCTTCCACGCACCGGCCTTTGGCAGTTGCAAAAGATCTTTTACCCTGCACCATCTTTGGCTGCTTGACCGAAGCAAACGCCTATTGCTTTTGGCTTTTTTATGTTTGTTGCTGTCAGAGAAATCAACAGAAGCCTCCAGATAAACCTTTTAGTTGTCCAGATAGGAAACCGAAGTGGACCCTGGGCAGTTTTATTTGGAGACCTGTTCTGCTTTTGTGATTGTGTGTGTGCTGGTGGTACAGGAATACAGGTCTTGTTGGAGGTCTGGGTTGGAGAGATTGTGTTCCGGATGCTGGCAATTTGATGTGAACGTGCTAGGGGAAGTCTGTATAGATTATCTTATTGGAAAGGCCAGATGGCAGCAAGCTCTAGAGTTCTAAGTCCCACTTTGCTCAAAGGTGCCTGAGGAATAGCAGCCTACTGACAGCTTGAAGTATGGTGCACTGGATAATTGGCTTCCTCATTTAGTAATTTGTCTGCTTTCTTTCCTCTTCCTCTGCTTCCTCTCTTCTTGTAAACTGATAGCCTCCTGCCTCTTCAACAGACTGATAGAGAGTCCCTGAGCAGCGGCTAAAGGGAGGGGGTGGCCAGGGCCCCAGGTGGAGAGAGTCACTTGGAAAACTGACACAGAAAATAACCCTCCTTCTCTTCTGCTTTTCCTCTGCTTAGGTATCTTGATTTTAGTCTCTCTCTTTCATTTCCCCTTATCTTCTATCACTGTCCCTTGCCACTTCATCTTATATATTTTTTTCTTTTATGGAAAAGAGAATTTATTTGCTATTTTGTCTCTTTCTTTCTACTTTTTTCATCTTTCCCTTTTTTTCCTTTCTTTTATCCCCCTCATTCTGTTCCCTCTGCCTTCTTTGCTTTTGCAATTGTTCTAGTTAAAACTTAATTCAAAACAGGAAATTGCATCACATTTATTCAGGTTAAATTACCTTTTCCTTTTTTCATGTTTTTCTCTCCAAGGAAGAAAAAAAAACCGAAAAGCACATTTCCGGCTCATTCTGGCACCTCCATCCCCTCAAATGTGTTTATCTTTAGGTGTTGGAAGTCTCAGGACACAACATTTCTGCTTCATTGAAAGTGCAGATGCACCCTCAGAGCTTTTACCCTTGGACCTGGAGAATGATGTCTGGTTTCACTTAATAAGTCATTTTGTTCTCCAGGTGGAATTCAGATTATTCCGTGGCAAATTTAGGAGAAGACCTGCCCCTGGTGCTGGAAGAGTTGGGTCAGATGCCTTAGCCTATTTGCAGTCTGGAGGGGTGACACTGAAGTTCACCAGCTCCTCAAAATGCCCCCAGATGTTGGGCCATCCTGACAACAGAGGTAGAAGAAGGTCTCTGCCTCTGCCTTGTGGTAGACCAGTGGACTCCCCAGTCACCTATTGTTCTCTCTACCATCATAAGGCAGCCTGAGTGAACACCACTGACAAGGGACCTTATTCAGAGGTAGGGGGACAGCTGCTGCATCCCACTGTCCATCCCCATTTTTTTTTTCCTTGTAGTTTACAGAGGCTGCCTGGGCCAGTGGCTCCCATTTTGTTTTAGAGAGTAGAGAATGAACTCTGGAGTCAGGATACTCCAGTTCAAATCCCAACTCTACCAACTGTGCTGTGACCTTAGGCAAATCACTCTCACTCTCTGAACCTCAGTTCCCACATGAGCTTCATGAGGAACTTTTGGCTGTTTTGTTCATAGCTGTATCCCCAGCATCTATCATACCTGACACATAGTAGGTGTTCAATTAAATACATTCCAGGGATGAATGTAGTGGTTAAGAACAAGGACTTCATGCCAGATTGCCTGAGTTCAAATGCCAGCTTTGCCACTTACTAAGCATGTGAACGTGGGCAGGTCACTTCATCTGCTGGGCTCAATTTCTTCATCTGAGAAGACATACAGGATTGGTATTGATGTCCTAAGCCTACCATAACAGATTACCACCAACTTGGTAGCTTAAAACAACAGGAATGTATTCTCTCAGTGGTGAAGGGCAGAAGTCTAAAATCAAGGTGTTACAGAGCCATGCCCACCCCAAAGGCACTAGGGGATAATCCCCTCTTGCCTCTTCTAGCTTCTGGGGGCACCAGGTGGTCAATGGCTATGGCAGCATCACTCCAGTCTCTGCCTGGTTCTTCACTTGGCCTTTTCTTCTTCTCTGTGTCTTCTCCTCTTCCATCTCCTATAAAGACATTTGTCATTGGGTTTAGAATATGCACCAATAATCCGAGATAATTTCATCTTGAGATCTTAACTTCATTACACCCACAGAGATCCTTTTTCCAAATAAAGTCCCATCTGCAGGTTCCAGGGATTAGGATGTGGTCATGTCTTTTTAGGGGCCACCATTCAACCCACTACAGGGTTGCTGTGTTGATCGGTTGAGCTAATGTGTATATATATATATATATATAGCTTAGGACAGTGCCTTGCATGCAGTAAGAACAAATTATGTGCTTGTTAAATTTTATCTTTAATTTTTACTTTTTTTACTTTTTTTGCTTGTTAAAATTTTATCTTTAATTTTTACTTTTTTTACTTTTTTTTTTTTTTTTAAGAGACAGGGGTTTTACAATGTTGTCTAGGCTGGGCTCAAACTTCTGGGCTTAAGGGATTCTCCTGCCTCAGTCTCCTGAGTAGCTAGGACTACACGTGTGAGCCATCACACCTGGATAAGTGCTTTTTTAGATCTTACAATAATCCTATAATAAAAGCTGAGACAGACATCGTAAATTACTACAGTGTCTGGCACACAGTAAGTGCTCAGGGGATGTTAGTTATTAATTTAGCAATTTTGGACCAAAGGCCTACTGTGTGTCAGGTATTCTGTTCTAAGTGCCAGGAATGCAGTAATAATAAATAATAAGTAATAAATAATAATAAAGGACAAAGAACACCAAAAAGACTTTCCCCTTGCTTCCGCTTACATTCCAGTGTTTTTATGAATACTCTTCTCACCAGCCCCAATCACCATAAATGCCAGCCTCGTAATGCCAAGACACCCAAACAAGATGCTGAAGAATGAGTTTCCTATGTGGAAGGGGTCAGTGAAGACAGCCCACAGTCGAAACCAAATTTCTGCTTGTGGTTTCAAAAGCATGAAAGATCCATTTTAGCTTTAGCAAAACAGGGTTCAAAGGTCTGGAGTTTGGTTTACTAGGGAGTTTTGTTTGCTTTTTGTTTTTAATTTGTTGAGATCTGGTAGACAAGCAAGGGGCATCAGTCTTGTCTGAGAGTTCTGTCAGCTCGTGGTCTGGAGGTGGTGCCCAGGCTACCGGTGGGGAAGGGCCCAGTGGAGGCAGGGCTGTTGGGGATGAGGCTGAGAGGCCCGTGGGCAGAGGGCCACGGGGTGCATTAACCTCAGAGAGTAGCAATGCTGGTCCCTGTTGCTGTGACAACAGCAGACCGTGCCAGGAGACCCAGAGAACGAATTAAATGGACGGAAATTGCTGGTGCCCTCAGAAGAAAAAAGAAATTAAAGCAAGCTTCTCAGGAATCTGTGGATGTTGCTGTGACCTCCACTCTCAAGTTGAACATGTCAGCAAGGAACATTCTTGGCAATGGGGGTTGGGAGGACCTGCCTTGCCCACAGGATGTCCTTCGGAAAAAGAAGATTGATTGCATAAATCACAGACGCTAACTTTCCCTGGCTGGCCCTGGAACAAGAAACCCCCCTCCACAGTGAGTGCCAGGCTGTGCTCAGCAATGGCAGGGATGGCCCGTTTTATCTTCCAGCTCATCCCACATCTGTTGAGTTTGCCCTGATGAGACATGGTGACCTGGAAACTCACACAGAGCTCAGTTTCGGAATGGACTGTATAGAAAATAAACACGTGGGATAAATACAGCACAGGACAGGAAGAAATGGTTTTAAAGTTACTAGGAGAACCGCGGGTGAGGTCAGGTTCGGAAATGGGACTGCTTTCGGAGGCCCTTAGTACTGACATCACTCAAATTGCTCAATAGAGACCTCCAAGTGGAGCAGTGGCTTTTGGAGTTTGCCCAGCTCTATGTGTGCTACCAGGCAGAGGAGCTCTGACCTCGTTTTCTTTCTTTTTTTTTTTTTTTTTTAAAGAAAATTTTACTGCTTGTTGTGAGGCCTCCAACAGGGCAGTGAACTCGAGTAGATTTTTTTTCTTACTATTTTACACGTCAGGTTCCACATCTCTCTCACAGAAACGTGTCGGCCTCCAAATGGGCTGTGTGGGGACAGGACCAAAGTGAGAGCCTGGGCATGGCGTCAGCCTCTGTCCTTTTGCTCCCTCAGCTCAGGCTGCATCCCAAAGCACTGGGATTCTGTGTTTAGGGCTCTGCCCTGCTGAGAAAGAGATAAAATGGCCTTTTGAGGGATTGAACCAGAGGGCAGCCTGCGATACAAACTCATGGTAATTGAATCATGAGTTGTCAAGCCCTCTGTGCAAACGCGCCAGCAGCTCTCCTTTGCATTTAGAATAGCATCCAGACTCTTCACCATGGTCTCCGAGGCCCTGCCTGACCTGGTTCCTGCCTACTTCCACGCCCTTGCCCTCTAGCACTTTGCTTCCCTCCTGCCTTTCCAGCTACACACATGCTCTTTCTGTTCTTCAAGTTCCCCAAGCTCATTTCCTCCCCAGGATCTTTGCACGAGGTCCTGACCTCTGCTTGGGCAGCTCTGACCCCAGAATCCAATGTGTTGACTCCTCATCTGATTTGCACTCAGACATGACTTTCTCAAACAAACCTAGGCCACCACCTTGTGCAAAATGGCCCTGCCACTTTGGCAGGGCCATGGGTCACTACTGGTCACAGCCCTGTGCTTACTTTCCTTCTTGGCACTTATTGCTATCTGAGGTTATCTTATTCAGTTATTTGTTTACTCCTTTGTCGTAGGTCCCCATCCTACCCCTCAGTGTAAGCTCCATGAAAACAATGAGTCTGTAATTCTTGTTCAACACTCTTATCCCAACCTCTAAAATAGTGCCTGACTTATGATGGGTACTTAATAAATATTTGTTAAATGAATAACTGCTTACCAAGAGAGTGACCTCTCCAAAATGTTGCCAGGAGAAGAAAGATTGAAAATCCTTAATGAATGAGTTTCCCTTGGCCCAATAAACCTGATTTTAAAAGATACAGACTATCTCCACAGAGATGCTCTTACCCAAATGCTCACTTAATTGAATCTGATAATCATTGTTTGGGGTTGGAGTATACCTGTTAGGACAGTTTCTGCTGCAAGAAACAGAAAACCCGATTAAAACTCACTTAAATAGTTAGGACATTCACTAGAACACTTAACAGGAAATCCTAGGGTAGGGATCTTCCAGGGTCGGTGAATTCAGTGGCTAATGATAGTATCAAGGATTCGAGTTCTTTTGATCTGTCCATTCTGCCATTCTCTGTCTATAACTGTTTCTCTTAGGTTTGTCCTCTCATGTCACAGGATGACTGAAGTAGCCAAGGGTATCATCTCAATAGTCAATTTGAAAGACCAGAAGAGGGAATGAGCCTTTTTTCCTTTTTAAGAGCAAAATGAGTTGCTTAGCAGAC
The DNA here is from genome assembly GCF_049350105.2 of Macaca mulatta. Classification (NCBI taxonomy): domain Eukaryota; kingdom Metazoa; phylum Chordata; class Mammalia; order Primates; family Cercopithecidae; genus Macaca; species Macaca mulatta. The sequence continues at coordinate 151,383,601 of NC_133411.1, forward strand.
TTTCCTTCCTGTGTCTTTGGCCAGAGTTGTAACACATACTTATTCCTAAAACAGTCACTGGCAAGCGGAATCCTCCTCTTATTTGGCTTTGACTAATAACAATTCATCTCCTGGGAAGAGAGAGGGGCCTAACTTCCCCCGGCGCACCTGGCCTCCAGATACATGCATCCGTTGGAGGCTGTTAGGTTGACATCTACAAGCTCTACTATAAAATGAAAGGCCTTTCTGACTATAGCGCTTTTCAGAGCACAGATCACCCGGTTAGCAGGTGATGGACTTGGAGAAATCCTTAGACACCTGATTAAGTAAACTTTAAGGCCACATTAACAAAAGCAGAGTATCATAGGAAAGTGGAGAAAATGGTATAACAATAGAAGTAAAAGGGGAAAGAGGAAGTATGGAGTATTCATGGTCCATGATGATAGAACTTCATCTAAAACAATTGTCGCATAGCTTCTTTGTCCATTGACCTCAGTTGTCCTCTATTTATTGGGGCTGTTTTGCTAAGTTTAAACAATGCTCACTGAACATCTACTACATACTAGATTCTGGTCCAGAATTTTGTTTTCCCAAGCAGCATTTCACTCAATCATGTCGTTGTTCATTCTCAAAAATTTCTAGAAAAGGAGACGCTCTCATTAACTTTATAGCCCTTAGTCTGTGACTTCAAGGAAAACTTTTTGCCTTGGAAATATCTAAGAGAAGAGTAAGCCCTTTGGGTCTCTGCATACAGTTTGTCTGGAGACCAACCTTTGACAGCGTATGGCCTGACCAAATGTATTTTCTCAGGATATCACAAGGGATACTTTAGTTTTCAGTATTTTACACTAATGAGATATTCTCATCTCTTTGTTTTCTTTGGTGCTATTTTCATGACAGATTTATTAAGAAAAAGTACAGCCACATTATCTCCTAGCTGCTGAAAACATTTGGTATCAATATGGCATTCTACCTGTGTTATGATCAGTATCTCCATTCCTCTATGGGTAAATACTACTTCTCATATTTTGCTTAACCAAATCCTATAGGAGTTAGTCCTCATAAAAATATTTTTATTCCTGCTTCCCACCATCTTTCTTCGAAAAGACTGGTGACCTAAGCTCTTCCCGCTCTTTCCATGTGTCACGGTGAGAAGCAGCTCACTGTACACTGGTATTAACTTGCCTCAGTCTGGTGAGACAGAACACCCGTACATACAATGAGTTACATGAAGTGGGTTTATTACTTTTGGATAGGCAGCAAGGGACAGCAGAAGCCTAGGATTCAGGGCGAGGCAGCTCCCCAAGGCTCAGGAAAACTGCCTGGGGCAGTTGGGGTCTCAACTGCACATGCCCCACTTGGATCACAGCTGAGGGACCCCAGAAAACAGCTCACCCTGGTTTCATACACAGAGGTCACATGATTCACTGGTATAAAGCATTGAAGGACATTCTGTTTCTAAGTGGGGGCTGGAACAGAGCCTGGCTGTTCTAGTCAGCTCCCTCTTATCTCAGAATGCTGAATTCTCAGCTCATCCTACAGTTATTCATGATAACTACAAGTGAGAAAAGGGAGAGAACTGGGTCAGTCCAAGGACACCCGGAGAACTGTCCCACAACTAGGACTATAATGGACTGTGTCAGTCTTACCTAACCTAATAACAACTTTGTGGTTGGTCATTTTTGTTTTTATTGTTTAATTATGAAATACTTCAGCCTACACAAACAATAGACATCTATTTACTCATCACTCACATTAACAACTGTGTTAACATGTTGTCATATTCACTTCAGATCTTTATTTTTTAAGGCAAGAAACATTACAGCTGAAGTCCTTCCCCTCCGTCACCAGAATAAACCATTAACTGAAAGTTGCTGTATGATATGATTTGGCTCTATGTCCCCATCCAAATCTTATGTGGAACTGTAATCCCCACATGTTGAAGGTGGGACCTGGTGGGAGGTGATTGGATCATGGGGGTGGATTGCCTCCATGCTGTTCTCATAATAGTGAGTTCTCATGAGATCTGATGGTTTAAAAGTGTGTGGTACTTCCCCACCTTCCTCCTTCGCCATAGAAAGATGTGCTTACTTCCCCTTCACCTTCTGCCATGATTGTGAATTTCCCAAGGCCTCCTAGCCATGCTTTCTGTTAAGCCTACAAAACTGTGAGTCAATTAAACCTCTTTTCTTCATAAATTACCCAGTCATAGGTAGTTCTTTATAGCAGTGTGAGAACAGACCAATACAGAAAATTGGTACCAGGAAAGTGGGGCATTGCTATAAAGATACCTGAAAATGTGGAAGTGACTTTGGAATTGGGTAATGGACAGAAGTTGGAACAGTTTGGAGGGCTCAGAAGAAGACAGGAAGATGTGGGAAAGTTTGGAACTTCCTAGAGACTTGTCGAATGGTTTTGACCAAAATGCTGATAGTGATATGGACAATGACATCCAAGCTGAAGTGGTCTCAGATGGATATGAGGAGCTTGTTTTGAACTGCAATAAAGGTCACTCTTGCTATGCTTTAGCAAAGAGACCGGTGGCATTTTGCCCCTGCCCTAGAGATCTGTGGAACTTTGAGCTTGAGAGAGATAGTTTAGGGTATCTGGCAGAAGAAATTTCTAAGCAGCAAAGCATTCAAGAAGTGTCCTGGCTGCTCCTAACAGTGTACAGTCATATGTGTTCACAAAGAGATGATCTGAAATTGGAACTTATATTTAAAAAAGAAACAGAGCAGAAAAGTTTGGAAAATTTGCAGCCTGGCCATGTGGTAGAAAAGAAAATCCCATTTTCTGGGGAGAAATGCAAGGCTGCTGTAGAAATTTGCATAAGTAAAGAGGACCCAAATGTTAATAGCCAAGATAATATGGTAAATGTCTCCAGGGCATGTAAGAGACTTTCACAGCAGCCCCTCTTATCACAGGCCCAGAGGCCTAGAAGGGAAAAATGGTGTCATGGGCCAGGCCCAGGGCCCAGCTGCTCTATGCAGCCTTGAGACATGGCACCCTGCATCCCAATTGCTCCAACTCCAGCCATGGCTAAAAGGGGCCAAGGTATGGCTCAGGCTATGGCATCAGAGGCTACAGGCCCCAAACCTTGGCAGCTTCCATGTGGTGGTGGGCCTGCAAGTGTGCAGAAGGCAAGAGTTGAGATTTGGGAACCTCTGCCTAGATTTCAGAAGATGTATGGAAAGGCCTGGATGTCCAAGCAGAAGTCTGCTACAGGGCAGATCGCTCTGGAGAACCTCTACTAGAGCAATGTGGAGGGGAGGAAATGTGGGGTTAGGGCACCCACACAGAGTCTCCACTTGGGCACTGCCTATTGGAGCTGTGAGAGGAGGGCCATCGTCCTCCAGACCCCAGAGTGGTAGATCCACCAACAGATTGCTCCGTGTACCTGGAAAAGCTGCAGGCACTCAATGCCAGCCTGTAAAAGCAGCTCTGGGGGCTGTACCCTGCAGAGCCACAGGTGGAGAGCTGCCCAAGGCCTTGGGAACTCATCCTTTGCATCAGTGTGGCTTGGATGTGAGACATGGAGTCAAAGGAGATCATTTTGGAGCTTTAAAAGTTAATGACTGCCCTGCTGGGTTTCAGACTTGCATGGGGCCTATAGCCCCTTTGTTTTGGCCAATTTCTCCCTTTTGTAATGGGAGCATTTACCCCATGCCTGTACTTGGAAGTAACTATATCTTGGAAGTAACTGTCTTATTTTTCATTTTACAGGCTTGTAGGGGGAAGGGACTTACTTTGTCTCAGACAGACTTTGGACTTGGACTTTTGAGTTAATGCTGGAATGAGTTAAAACTTCAGGGGACTGTTAAGAAGACATGATTATGTTTTGAAATGTGAGAAGGACAGGGTGGAGTGATATGGTTTGGCTTCCTGGTAAGCCTTTCAAACTATGAGTCAATTAAACCTCTTTTCTTCATAAATTACCGAGTCTCAGGTATTTCTTTATAGCAGTGTGGGAACAGACTAATACAATGTGCATGATTTGCATCCATTCTTTGTACTGTTTATTACATGTGATTGTTCACATAATAATATATAATACTATTTGTATTTTAACCAATTTACTTAAATGATATTGTTCTGTATATATGCTTTTGAAACATGCTTTTCTTTTGACGTTATGTTTTGTAGATTGATCTTTGTTAATTCAATATACTTTTTTTTTTTTTTTTTTTTTTTGAGACGGAGTCTCGCTGTGTCTCCCAGGCTGGAGTGCAGTGGCGTGATCTCGGCTCACTGCAAGCTCCGCCTCCCGGGTTCACGCCATTCTCCCGCCTCAGCCTCCCAAGTAGCTGAGACTACAGGCGCCCGCCACCACGCCCGGCTAGTTTTTTGTATTTTTTTTAGTAGAGACGGGGTTTCACCATGTTAGCCAGGATAGTCTCGATCTCCTGACCTCGTGATCCACCCGCCTCGGCCTCCCAAAGTGCTGGGATTACAGGCTTGAGCCACCGCGCCCGGCCAATCTTTGTTAATTCAATATACTTATTTCATTTTAACTGCTGCAAGTAATTAGCTATATAAATATAGCACAGTTTGTCTATTTACTATATTGATGGATATGTTGGCCTTTTACAATTTTTTAATAATTATAAACATTGTCAAAATGAACATCTTTACATACATTCCTTGTGCACATATATGAAATTTTCTTCATTATGTATCTAGAAGTTGATGGGTCATGGAATATGTGCATTTTAAAATTAACTGGAGATTAAGAAATGGCTCTGTGAACTCATTAAGTGAATTAACTATATCATTAGCAATGTAAAATAGTTACCATTTCTTAACATTCTTGCAAACTGTTAATAATATTAGATTTTAAATATTTTTTCTGATCTAATACATGTGAAGATAGTATCTAACTTTTAAAATTTGCATTTGCTGGTTTGCTGAATTGTAGGTGAGACTGAGCATCTTTTCATTTGTTTATTGGGCATTTTGGTTCTCTTTTCAGTGAATTGCCAACTTATATCCTTTCTCCAATTCTGTAGTACTAGGTTATGTATTTCCTACTGATTTGTAAGAGTTCTTTAGTAAGTATGGATGGTAATTATCTATCAGAGTTGTGTATTTCAAATATCTTCTTCCAGTTATTTGCATGTTTTTTATATTTTGAGTCATTTATTGAAAAGACATAAAATTTTCATATAGCTGAATCAATAAATCATTTGTTTATGGGGTTTTTTTTGTTTTCTTTTTTGTTTTTTGAGATGGAGTCTTGCTCTGTTGCCCAGACTGGAGTGCAGTGGCACAGTCTCGGCTCACTGCAACCTCTGCCTCCTGGGTTCAAGCAATTCTCCTTCTTCAGCCTCCCAAGTAGCTGGGACTACAAGCGCACGCCACGACGCCTGGCTAATTTTTTTGTATTTTAGTAGAGACTGGGTTTCACCATGTTGCCCAGGCTGGTCCCAAACTCCTGAACTCAGGCAATCTGTCTGCCTCGGCCTTCCAAAGTGCTGGGATTACAGGCCCGGCCTATACTATGTGTTTTTTGTAGCTTGTGGTCCTTCTCTACCAAAATATGAAAAATTCTTTTTTTTTCTTCTAAAGATAAAGGATTGCTGATTTTTAACATGCAGATTTTTCATTCATCTAGAGTTAATTTTGTGTACAGTATGAGGTGGGAATCAAGTTTTTATTTTTCCTCATGGATGGCCAGTTGTCCTGGCCTTGTGTTTTGAACAATTTCACCTTTACTATGTATCTTTAATACACAGTAAATACAATAGGTGCTGTGCGGTAACCTTGGCCTATCTGAAAATAGGATTGAAGGAAATGGGTTTGTTTTATTCCAGGAGGCTCGACACTATAGTGTTAGTGATTTTCCAACTCCCAGGCACTTAAAAATTACTGGAGGAGCATGTTGAACATGCAGATTCCAAGGACCCACCACAGGTCACTCAGTCTGAACTAATGGGGTGAGGAGTCCAAGCACCTGTATTTTTAAAAATTTCACTAGGTTTGGGGGAACAGGTGGTGTTTAGTTACATGGATAAGTGCTCCTACCCTTCCCCTCAAGTGTCCAAAGTCCATTGGATCCTTCTTATGCCTTTGTGTCCTCATAGCTTAGCTCCCACTTATAAGTGAGAACATGCAATGTTTGGTTTTCTATTCCTGAATTACTTCACTTAGAATAATGGTCTCCAACTCCATCCAGGTTACTGTAAATGCCATTATTCCATTCCTTTTTATGGCTGAGTAGTATTCCATGGGGGGTGTGTGTGTGTGTGTGTGTGTGTGTGTGTGTGTGTGTGTATGAAGAATAGGAAGAATCTCAGTGCTAAATTTTCTGTGATTGCCGTAGATATTTTAATTCTTGTAAGTCAGATAATATTAATTAGACCAGTAAAAAATGAACAGCAGGGAGTCCAGAGAGCCACAGTACATATGCCATACACACACACACACACACACACACACACACACACACACACACACACCACCTTTTACCCACTAGTCGATTCATGGGCATTTGGACTGGTTCCGTAGTTTTGCAATTGCAAATTGTCAAGCATCTGTATTTTTAATGTAGATGAGTTTGGTGCAAAACACCTATAAATTACACTGAGAAACCTTCCTCTTAACAGCAGAAAATACAGATTTCCCTTCTCCATATTTCACATCTTCCAGGAGACACAGCTTAAAATATTATTCTCTTTCTCTCTCTCTTTTATTTTTATTATTGTTTTTTTTGAGATGGAGTCTCACTCTGTCGCCAGACTGGAGTGCAGTGGCACCATCTTGGCTCATTGCAACCTCCGCCTCCCGGATTCAAGCAATTCTCCCACCTCAGCCTCCTGAGTAGCTGGGACTACAGGCACATGCCAACACATCTGGCTAATTTTTGTATTTTTAGTAGAGATGGGATTTCACCATGTTGGCCAGGATGGTCTCAATCTCTTGACCTCATGATCCACCCATCTCGGCCTCCCAAGGTGCTGGGATTATATGTGTGAGCCACCACGCCTGGCCATGCTCTTTCTCTTTTACACGCACGTTCTTACAGTCATATGCAAAAGGACCCTAACTCATGCCTTTAATGAGAATAGGAAGAATCTCAATCCTAAATTTTCTGTGATTGCCGTGGACACTCTAATTCTTCTTAGCCAGATCATATTTATTAGGCCGGTAAAACATGAACAACAGGGAGTCCAGAGAGCCACAATACATATGCCAGTGTTCTGCTCAATTTGACCATCCATCAGGAATAGTTCATGCTGTTTTCCCTTCTCTGTACAATTTTGCTGTTTCATGCCTAATCTGTGCTCTTCATTCTGGTTGGAGACCTCAGAGAAGTTTTACAACTTGGAAGAAGACCATGTAAACAATAATCATTCACCCATAAGCACTTACCCTTGGTAGTGGTTTCCATTCCTGCTGTCAGCAGGTACTGCCCAGGGGCCGGCCTGTGTGGCTGATGATCTAAGCCCTTTCTTGGGATACCTAAACTCCTCCTTACCTGGGGCCAGGCTGCCTTTTGTGTTTCAAAAGCAGGAAGATTGAGTTTCTCATACTTGCATGTATGTGTGTGGAAGGGGCAATGTGGATGAGTTGCTGATGGTCACAAGGGTTTGTCTGCTCATTGTGAATGTTAAAGAACCCTGAAAAGGAATGTTTCTTAATACAAGAGCACATTCGCTCCATTTCCCGGCACAGGGTTTAAAACTGGATGAAAACTCAAAAGCCTCACCTGGAATATTTATTTCTTTGACTTGTAAGAGAGGCCCTATTTTCTCTTTTTCACTTTGAAGTATATGATTAATTTGATACTGTGATGGTTCTGACTGTCAGGAGAGCATGTCAAATATATGCAAATCACTACATAACATCTATTCTCCTTGTTGCTTTATTTTCAGGCAAATTTCAAACCCCAAAATGAAAACAATGGAAGAACGCCTCTCAATATAATTTCATGAAACCAAAGACTATCACTCTCAGAGCTCTTCCTTTGACTTGAGATGGGAAATGTGATCCTTTCCATTGATGAGGGTTGTCCTGTCTTTTGATAGGTTTCAGGGGAGATTAAATTTCCATTTTTTGTCTTTGTTTTGAGTATTACTAGCTCAGATAAGCAAGGCAGAGGGGCAGAGAGTGACTCGTGTGCACAAATATGACCAGTTGTTGGGAAACCAGTAGGAAATCCTAGGAAGAGGGTAATCTTTCTAACAGGTGCATTTCTCTTTGACTTATCTCTCTGGGTCTCTCTTGGGAAATGCTTTGTTGTGTGTTTGCCTGGTGTCGACAACACTGAGTCCACCTCCCTAGCCACAGATAAAATAGAGTTGTTCATTATTAACCTCTCGGACTTTGCACGGACACCTGCTTATGCAATTTAGTGATCCTTGGTGGCCGGAAACCCTTGGAGGTGTAGACTGTCTTTACATCTGCCAGGCAAACTGAGTGCCTGGCTTGAGTCACCTGTATTCATAGTTTTCCGATGCTGAGGTAGATTTTAAAGTGGTTACAGTATATATTACCTACAGTTATATGTACTGAGCAGTCACCGAGTACAAGATTGGAAAGCCAGATATGGTATTAATAAAGTCTAGAAGACAGGCAAATATTTGTCTGTGATCTGTATTTATTATCAATCGCATTAAAAAGAAGCAGAACCAAGACTTAAAACTTAGGTATGCATGATACTAAAGTCTGTATTATTATCATTAAACTATATTGTTACCCTTGAGATTCTAGGAAAGTTCTGTATAATTCATAATAGAAAGGATTGACTGACCATATCACTTAGAGAAAATACCCTTATTTTACAGGGCTTTTGCTACATATATAAAAGATTAAAAATATATATGGGATGTTAAATGTAGACTCATTGAAATCAGTGACCACAAGTGCCTGTTCATAATCAGATAACAGTGGGATTTTGTTCCCATTGATAACTACATAATCTCTTTTTATCTGTATTAAAAATAGCAAAATATAATTAGCCAGGCATGGTGGCGGGCTCCTGTAGTCCCAGCTACTCGGGAGGCTGAGGCAGGAGAATGGCGTGAACCCGGGAGGCGGAGCTTGAAGTGAGCCGAGATCACGCCACTGTACTTCAGCCTGGGCGACAGAGCGAGACTCCGTCTCAGAAAAAAAAAAAAAAAAGCAAAATATATCGTTTCCCCCTCTTTGGGAACATATGAAGTAAGAAAAGGAAAGCCAAAAATAGGCAGGCTACATTTGGATACAGTTATGTTCATATAGTTAAGACATAGTGGATTCTCCTTATTAGTGTATAAACATGTTCTTGTAACTCCAACATTAAGCAAAGAAAACTTTCCTTGACCCAGATCCTCCTTCAGCCACTGCCTCACTTCTTTCCCCATGCACAGTGTAACTTCCATAAATACTCTCCATGGTCACCATCTTGACTCCCCACTGCCTTTTGTTTTCTCCTCAAGCCACTCCCATGTGGGCTTTTGACCCTCATTCACCCCTCACACACTGCCAAATCTGTTGTTTGTTTGTTTGTTTGTTTGTTTGAGATAAGCTCTATCTGTCACCCAGGCTGGTGTGCAGTGGTGCAATCACGGCTCACTGCAACTTCTGCCTCCTGGGCTTGAGTGATCCTCCCACCTCAGCTTCCCGAAAAGCTGGAACCACAGGTGCGTGCCACCACCCCTGGCGAATTTCTGTACTTTTTTGTAGCGATAGGATTTTGCCATGTTGCCCATGCTGGTCTCAAACTCCTGAGCCCAAGTAATCTGCCCACCTCGGCCTCCCAAAGTGCTGGGATTACAGGCGTGAGCCACCACGCTGAATCCCACACTGCTAAATCTAAAGGATATTCTGTATCTTCATTTTTCTCAAACTCACAGCAGCATTCAGCCTGAGTTTTCTCCATTTCATTAAAAGACAACATTATCCACCTAAGTGCTCAGGCTACAAACCTAGGAGTCATCCTAGAGTTGTTCCTTCCCTTACTACATCTAATTCTTTAGCAGATACTGTTGACTTTACCTTTACATTTGAATCTGTTCACTTCTCTTCCTTCCTCCTGTTTCTACCCTAGTGCAAGCTACCACCAGCTTTCTCCTGGACCATTGCAATGGCCTCATCTTCGGTTTCCTTGTTTCTTCCATTGATCCCTGCTACAATACATTCTCCCACATAGCAGCCAAAATTATCTCTTTAAAAGGTAAATAGGCCGGGCATGGTGGCTCATGCCTATAATCCCAGCACTTCGGGAGGCTGGGGCGGGCGGATCACCTGAGGTCAGGAGTTTGAGACCAGTCTGGCCAATATGGTGAAACCCTGTCTCTACTAAAAAGAATAATAATAATAAATAGAAGATCAAAAGATATATGACAAAATGGTTCAGTTCATTACCAAGCAATTATAAATATTCATGCTCCTGATAATAGAGCTTCAAAATATATGAAGCAAAAATAGAATTAAAGGGAGAGATAGACATAGCCACATTTATTATTAGAAAACTTAACATTACTCTCTCAGCAATTGACAGAACTAGACAAAAATATAAATAAAACCACAGAAGATATGAATAACATCATCAACCATTTTGATGTAACTGATATTTATGCAACTGCAGGATGCACATTTTTCAAGTGCATATGGTACATTCATTAAGATAAATGGTATCTAGGCCAGACAACAAATCTCAATAAATATATGAGGACTAAAGTTATACAGACTTTATTTTCTAACTACAGTGGAATCGAATAAGCAATTGGAAACAGCTGGGCGTGGTGGCTCACGCCTGTAATCCCAGCACTTTGGGAGGCCGAGACGGGCAGATCACGAGGTCAGGAGATCGAGACCATCCTGGCTAACACAGTGAAACCCCGTCTCTACTAGAAATACAAAAAAATTAACCAGGCGTTGTGCTGGGCACCTGTGGTCCTACCTACTCGGGAGGCTGAGGCAGGAGAATGGCGTGAACCTGGGAGGCGGAGCTTGCAGTGAGCCGAGATGGTGCCACTGCACTCCAGCCTGGGCAACAGAGCGAGATTCCGTCTCAGAAAAAAAAAAAAAAAAGGAAACATATCTAGAAAAACTCGAAGTATTTGAAAAACAACACATTTCTTATTGGCTTCTTCTATTCATCTGGGGCTCAGTGAAGCTTTCCATGACCACAACATAAGGGAAAGTTCCCGGTGAAGTCCTGCTGTATTTTGTTGTTGTACTATTCACAGATATTTTTTCTTTAGCCATTGTTTTAATGGTTTTCCCATTAACATATGAGTTTTGAGGGGTAGGGACCTTGCCTTTATTATTCACTGCTAAAATGATAGCTGAAACACAGTAAATGCTGAATAGCATTTCACTGAATGAATGAAGAGTGAATATGACTCCTCTACAATCTGTCATAAGCTCATCTAGATGGTGATAATGAGAATAATGATAAGATCACTACCATAAAAATATTCTGCTGGTGTTGTTATTGATCAGGCACTTTAAGTGCCTTATCTCAGTTAGTCCTCACAGTTGCCCGTTCAGTAGATACTTCTGTTATCCCCGTTTTACAGAGGGAGAAACTAAGATACAAAGAGGTGAAGTAACTGATGTCATTTGGCTCGTAAAGAGTGAGCCAGGATTCAAATTCAGGTTGTCTGATTGAGAACATTTGTTTTGAGTAACCGGTAGTGAATTCATGATGGGAGAAAGGAGGCTGGTGGTTATCTATGCGTATTTGTAAGTGAGCCAGTATAAGCTCTGTCTAGTCTTAGAGTCAAGGCTCTGGTCCTCTCCCTCAAAGCCACAAATGACTTTTAATTAAAAATATGGAAGAATCTCCTCAATGTTAAAGTCAGGATTTTGTTTCTGTGGCATCAGTCCTGATAATGGCAGCATTTTAAACTAGTGGATAAAGGATAGGTTAGTCAATAAATGGTGTTGACAAACTAATATTTGGAAAAATAAAATTAGATTTTTACTTTATGTAATAAATGTAAACAAATTCTAAAAGAATTAAGGATTTAAATTTGAAACAGGAAACCATACACAAAAATATTAGGAAAGAATATAGGTGAATATTGGCCAGGCTCAGTGGCTCACGCCTGTAATCCCAGCACTTTGGGAAGCCAAGGCGGGCAGATCACCTGAGGTTGGGAGTTTGAGACCAGCCTGGCCAACATAGTGAAATCCCGTCTCTACTAAAAATACAAAAATTAGTCGGGTACGGTGGTACATGCCTGTAATCCCAGCTACTTGGGAGGCTGAGGCATGGGAATCACTTGAATCCGGGAGGCAGAGGTTGCAGTAAACTGAAATCATACCACCGCACTCCAGCCTGGGCGACAGAGACTATCTCAAAAAAACAAAAAACAATATATGTATATATGTGTGTGTGTGTGTATATGTGTGTGTATATATGTGTGTGTGTATATATATATGTGTGTGTATATATATGTGAATATTTAAGCTTGGATGGGAATGGCCTTTCTAAGTGTGTTAGTATGTCCTAGCTGAACCTGAATCAGGAATTTGGGTGCCTTTTGGTGATCTGGTGAGCCAGCGTAGACAGTGCAAGGTAGGATCTGGAGGGTTAGGAAGTAATTCCTTCGCCTGTATTTGGTTCAGCCCTTTCTCATTGCCTTTTGCAGCTGTTTCAGCCTTCCTTGGACTCAGCAGATGATTCGTCCCAATGTCCAGGAGAAAAATAAACCAGGGGTTTTAAAGTATAAAATAATAAATCTCATCATTTAGCCTTCTCATGGTTTTCAGAGAAAGTACTGTTCATCTTCTTGACCTAAGCCAATCCTTCTACAAGTACTTTAACCTGTCTTAATTTACAGTGAGAAATATCACTATCGAATACACAGGAATGCTCATATTAGCTCTTCAATGCATTCTCTCCCTGAAAGACAGTAATATGGGAAGCCAAATGATGATCTAAAGGTCTCCTTGTGGGCAAGGACCTATCCAAGCCAAGGGTGTGAATGGGACACTCTTAATGCCTGGGGCAGAGTGTGACAGGTTCAGGATCTAAGACTGCTACAGGGATTGTGTCCACCAGGACCTAGAGGAACACTCTACTGACTGGTGTTAACCAGTTTAAAAGAAAAATAATTGGTTTGTTTCACAAAATCAATAGATGTACATTGTCGAACCATTAGATAAGGAACATGAATTAATATAAATAACACTCATAATGCTTTATTTCAAAATATGCCATGGCAAATGCCTTGTATGTCCTTTCTAGGCAAATGCCTTGTATATCTTTTCTAGCCTTTTTCTCTGCACATCTGTTAAACTGCTTAATGCCCTTCTAATTGGTTTCCTACCCAAAAAGATGATTATCATTATGCAAAATCACTCTAGGTAAGCTGCCCACATTGTTTGCCTCTCTAGCACAGTTCAGCTTATTATTTCATCTTCTCTAACCATAAACAGTACAAGAAGACCTCTCTAGCTATAATTGTTTCACTCTCTCACTTCCTGCTTTTTGGAATTATTTCTTTATAAAACCCTTTGTATTGTAAACAAGCAAAAAGCCAGAAACAGAAAATCTTACAAAACAAATATACAGTTTAATGAATTATTCTAAAGCAAACCCTTCCCAGGTCCACAAACATAACTGAACTGCCTCCTCCAGAAGGTCCACCCTGGCCTCCGTCCAGTCCTACTCCTTCCTTCCCCCAGAAAGTTCCTGCTGGCCTGACTTTAATAACTTCCTCATAGTTTAGAAAATAGTTTTATCACCCAAATGTGTATTCCTATATACTACAGCTTAGTCTTTCCCTCTTAAAACAATTTTTTAAAAGATTCTTTAATCTAACAGATTTCTCACCATTCTTTTCTTTTCCTTAGAATTTATCTGTTGAGGCCAGGCGCGGTGTCTCATGCCTGTAATCCCAGCACTTTGAGAGGCCGAGGTGAGGGGATCACCTGAGGCCAGGAGTTCGAGACCAGCCTGGCCAACATGGTGAAAACCTGTCTCTACTAAAAACACAAAAAATTAGCTGGACATGGTGGTGGGCACCTGTAATCCCAGTTACTTGGGAGGCTGAGGCAGGAGAATTGCTTTAACTCCGGAGGCGGAGGCTGCAGTGAGCTGAGATTGCGCCACTGCACTCCAGCCTGGGCAACAAGAGCGAAACTCCGTCTCAAAAAAAAAAAAAAAGAATTTATCTGTTGAAAAATTAGAGGTACTCAACCCATAGAGTTGCCCACAGTCTGGAATTGGTCCATTTTGATCCCATGGTGCACTTCAGCGTGTTTGCCTCTGTCCTTTCTATTTCCTGGAAACTGGCAACTGATTCAGAGACTTGATCAGACTTATGGCCGATCCCTTGAGCAAGACTGTAAATGGTACTGCATTTCTTCATCAGGTGGCACATCAAGTCTGCTTGTCTCTTTTTTTGTAATGTTAGTAGCTGTTGGTGCACATTGCCTCAGTCTTAATTCATTGGGGTTATAGGCTGATGATTCTAATTCTTTTTTCTCATGCATTCACTAGAATACTTTTATTATAAAGAGGTGCTGTGCCTCATCTAATATTTGCTTACATAGTGGCACAGTTCATATAGGAAAGGCAGAATAAATGCTTTCTCTTTATCCATCAAGTTTGGTTTGTTTGTTTGTTTGTTTGAGACGGAGTCTTGCACTGTTACCCAGGCTGGAATGGCGTGATCTCAGCTCTCAGCTCACTGCAACCTCTGCCTCCCGGGTTCAAGTGATTCTCCTGCCTCAGCCTCCCGAGTAGCTGGGATTACAGGCTCCTGCTACCACGCCTGGCTAATTTTTTTGTATTTTTAGTAGAAATGGGGTTTCACCATGTTGGCCAGGCTGGTCTCGAACTCCTGACCTCATGATCTGCCCACCTCAGCCTCCCAAAGTGCTGGGATTACAGGCGTGAGCCACCATGTCTGGCCTATTCATCAAATTTTTAAGACAATGAATTGATTCCCTGTCATCAAAAAGTGACTTAAAACAAAACAAAACTATGAACTCATGGAGGTGTCTCATCCTTAGGGAGGTGACCCAGGTTGTTCAGCAAGACCAAGGCTGCAGAGTCAGCCAGTGTCACTTCTGCTACATTCCATTGTTGAAAGCAAGTCATTAAAGTCAGTCCAGAGACAAAGAGTAGAAGGATAGACTCCAGCTTTTGATGTAAGGAACTGCAGAGGATTTGTCACCATTATTTAATCTGTAATAGCTAGTTTTGCTGTAAATGCTTCCATGCTTTTTTGGTTTTCTGTTTCAGTGTGAGGATTCGAAGAGATTGAAAGACTATATCACCACCATGGTCTTGCCAGAATCTGCTCTCTGAGTCATTTCTTAATCTACTGATTATCTGTAGAACCAGCCTTACATAAACAAGGAGGCATCTAGCAGGTGAGGCGGCCACAACTTCTTTCTTTTTATTTTTTTGTTTTGAGATGGAGTCTTGCTCTGTCGCCCAGGCTGGAGTGCAGTAGTAGCTCAGCTCACTGCAAGCTCCGCCTCCCAGGTTCACACTATTCTCCTCCCTAAGCCTCCCGAGTAGCTGGGACTACAGGCGCCCGCCACCACATCCGGCTAATTTTTTGTATTTTTAGTAGAGACGGGGTTTCACTGTGTTAGTCAGGATGGTCTTGATCTCCTGACCTCATGATCCGCCTGCCTCGGCCTCCCAGAGTGGTGGGATTACAGGTGTGAGCCACCGCGCCTGGCCAAGATGGCCACAACTTCTGCTTCATGTTCTGTTCCTGACCCTCATGGGTGGCAGGCTTTGCCTCCATACTATTCCCATTAACTTGGAGACCTCCATGAAAGCCTTGAGTCCTTGTGCTCTCAGGCCCAGAAGGCCTTCTGGGTGCCCAAATGGTCCCTTTCATACTCACTGTGCTAGGGCCACACTATGTTCCTAACAGAACTGTCCCCACTTCATGGGCACTCAGATCTGGTCCCTGGGGCCAGAAGCCTCTTACCATAACCTGTGTCCGTTTCAGTCAATATCTACCGTTAACTCCTTCCTGCCACCTCACCTCCTAAAGGCCTGTTTACCTGCAGACAAATCAAATCCCGAAATATATATTTGCTCCCAACCCATACTGGCTGTACTAGCCTGCCCAGTTACCAAACAGAGCCAAACTCTGAGTCCCAGTTCAGGCTCAACTGGGACATCCTAATACATGTAGAAAAACCACCCCATCCAAGATCATATTACTGTTCCCCTATATACTTTTCTGATAGCTTCATATATGATTTCATGTCATTGATTTACATTTAAACCCTAATCCATTTGAAATTTATCTTAGTGTATTATAAGAAGTAAGAATCTAAGTTTTCCTCTAAATGATTTGCCAGATATATTTAGACTACTTGTTGACTAAACTGTCTTCCCCCACTGATTTGAAATCACATCCCTATTTCATTTACTGAATTCTTAGACACACACACAGTATACTGTCTCTCTCACACACACACAGCGCAAACACACACACACACGCGCACACATACACACACTTGGGTCCACCTCTGCAGCTCTCACTGTGACATGGGCTCTGGACTTCTGAGCCTCCCCATGGCTGCCCCCAAGCGCCAGGTGTCAGGCCATCACCCTTGCCAGAAAATGGATTATGCATGTTACTCTTGTGAAGATAAGTCTCTCTGATTAGAGAAGACTGATCATATACCTTCACTCTATCTTCAAGGAAGGCCAGGAATATGGGGCAGCAGCTTCTCTGAGAAGTAGAACTTAACGAGGTAAGCAATGTCCCAGACTTTGAAACACCCAGAAGTTACTGGGTGACCACTTGCAAGGACAGCTGTCCAGCAGATACATTTATTACATGAGCTTTAGGAAGTCAGCTGGGCCTTATCATACAAGAGTGTGTCTTAAAGCTGAGAGATCTCTCTGAATCCAGACCTTGAAATAATAGTCACTAACACTCACTCCATGCCAGGCCTTGTGCTAAGCTCTTTACACACATTTTCCATTAGACCTCACAACAATCTTATGAAGTGTCTATTGTCATCCCCACTATGTATTATTATTCCCATCTCACAGTTGAGGAAACTGAGGCACAGAGAGGAAGTATGTTCTGTATCATTCAGGTAGTAAGCGATAGGCATAGACTTGAACCCAGTGGGCTGTGCATCGTTCTGCCTTTGACAAAGCCGTTTATTGTGTTGAAGACCAAATCCTGGTGCTGGGTCACCACTACGCTTTTCCTCTTCAGTTCAGAACTCAGTTCTGATGCCAAAACCAAAGAGAATTTTATAGGAAAATAAGGTCAACCAGATTTGAAAGAATCATCATGCATAGTTCTCTTAATGTTTTCTGAGATGAATGGGTGTCAGTACAAGGATGTTTTATTATCTTTGTTAAAATGGAAGTGTTGGCTGGGCGTGGTGGCTTATACCTCTAATCCCAGCACTTTGGGAGGCCGAGGTGGGCAGATCACCTGAGGTCAGGAGTTCAAGACCAGCCCAGCCAACATGGTGAAACCTGTCTCTACTAAAAATACAAAAATTAGCCAGGTGTGGTGGTGGGCATCTGTAATCCCAGCTACTCGGGAGGCTGAGGCAGGAGAATCGCTTGAACCCAGGAGGTGGAGGTTGCAGTGAGCCGAGATCACGCTACTGCACTCCAGCCTGGGCGACAGAGTGAGACGCTGTCCCAAAAAAAAAAAAAAAAAAGTGTTGAACATTCTTGGTGGTTTTATCCTTCTTTACCCTGTTATACTGGGAACTGTGTCCCAAAGGAATACTGTCGCATGAACTTAGTTCCCAGGCCCCAGCTTCAGGGTCACTATAGAGTTCTAGAAACCTCTGTAGAACAGTTCCTGTTCTCACCCCTTCACATGTATTCTTTCAGTTTTTCCAGACAGAATCAGCAGCCAGTTTGGAGAGACAAATACTTAATCCCACTTCCCACCTTGCCATAAATACCTGAGCATAAGCTCTGGTTGTGAAATTTGATGCTTATTTGGCCCAAGGTTAAATTGTAAAGGAGCTTTAAGGGCCACATTTAGGATGGAGATAAATGCACAAATGACAATGCACATAACTTGGGGAGCACACGCAATTAATCATGGCCACTGGAACACCCTGCCTCCCTGGGCCAGCAGCTCTCCTGTTTTGGAACTGCTTAGATAAAATTGGCAGGAGCCAGGAAGGAGGGGACGCTGTTGCTTCAGTGCAAGATGACAACTGAAGCCAGGAGGGAAGGAAGTGGGAGGAGATGCTGGAGCAGAGGACCATAATTTCATTATGAATTCCTGCCTATTCTGAGCAATTGTCCCCACATTTGTCATTGAAAGTGCAATTTCCTCTATGAAAACTGCCTTTCCAAGGACCTTGGGAAAGATTATGAGAACAGGAAGTAGGGTGTCCAATTCTTGTTGGTAATGAATTTTATTCTGTATTTGTTATTTATGAATTCTGTGTACTGTTCAGTCTTGTCTGGTAATAAAGTTAGTATTACTTTTTATTCCTTCATTTGTCCAGCAGACACCTGCTGATGGCTCAATGTGTGCCAAGTGCTGTCCTGGGCACCAAGCATATTGAACAGGTCCTGGTTACTGCCCTCTGGTGCTTACGCTTCATCAAGAGAAGCAGACAGGAAGCATCTAATCACAGAGAGAAGTTTCATACTTACCAGGGTGATGTGTGCTATCAAGAGTCAAAGGATGTGATGAGAGCAGGCAACAGAAGTGACATTTGAGCTGAAACTAAGTACAAATAGGAGAAAAGTTGGCAAAAAGAGGGAAAGAGAAATAGGGAAAAAAAGCAATCAAATGCCAGAAATGGGGCTGAAAAGATGTAGAAGTGGTTTCTAAGCATGAGTTTATCATTTCTTTTCTCATCATCTTTGCATCAACTACATGAGTTTTTCCAAGCGTGGTCTGTGAGCCTCTTGCGTCAGAATTCCCTGGAAGTACAGTCAGCCCTCTGCGTCCACCAGTTCTGCATCTGCAGATTCAACCCACTGTGCATAGACAATATTGGGGGCTGGGTACAGTGGCTCATGCCTATAATCCCAGCACTTTGAGAGGCCGAGGTGGGCGGATTACTTGAGGTCAGGAGTTCGAGACCAGTCTGGCCAACATGGTGAAACCCCATCTCTACTAAAAAATACAAAAATTAGCTGGGCATGGTAGTGCACATCTGTAATCCCAGGTACTCAGGAGACTGAGGCAGGAGAATCACTTGAACCTGGGAGACGAAGGTTGGTGTGAGCCAAGATCACGCCATTGTACTCTAGCTTGGGCAACAAGTGCGAGACTCTATCTCAAAAAAAGAAAAAGAAAATATTCGGAAAAAACCCCAAAACAATAAAAATATATATAATAATAATAAGTACAAGTAAAAAATGGTGAAACTATATATCATTACCATTATATTAAGTATTATGAGTAATCTAGAGATGATGTATATGGGAAGATGTGCCTAAGTTATATGCAAATACTAAGCCATTTTACACAAGGGACTTTGAGCATCCTCAGATTTTGGTATCTGGGGTCCTAGAACTAATCCCCCATGGATACCAAGGCACTACCGTATGTTAAAAAATCAGGGCTGGGGGCAGTGGCTCACACCTGTAGTCTCAGCATTTTGGGAGGCCAAGGCAGGTGGATCATTTGAGGTCAGGAGTTTGAGACCACCCTGACCAACATGGTGAAACCCCATCTCTACTAAAAAAATATAAAATTAGCCAGGCGTGGTGGCACACACCTGCAATCCTAGCTACTTGGGAGGCTGAGGCAGGAGAATTACTTGAATTCAGGAGGCGGAGGTTGCAGTGAGCCAAGATCATGCCATTGCACTCCAGCCTGGGCAACGAGTGAAACTCCGTCTCAAAAATAAATAAATAAATAAATAAATAAATAAATAAATAAATAAATAAATCAGATTCCTGGGCTCCACACCAGCCACAATAAATCACAATCCACACTAAATCACAATCTCTAAGAGGAGGACCCAATAATCTGCACTTTAAATTCAGCCCACACCCCTCCCCTTAGGTGATTATTATACACACTCAATTTGATTTGAGAGCCACTCCTTGTATTAGAGATTTATAATTTCTGCCAATACTACTGCTTATATAATACCATTTGATTCCCGCAGTAACCTTATATGGAATACAGGTATAGGATATATCATCATTCCACTCTTACAGATGATGTAGCTGAGGCCTGGAAAAGTGAAGGGATTTACTCATTCATGTGCCTTCTGCCCTTCTCACACCACCAGGCTATGCCTCTAAGAGATTACATAATGACCCCACTCACTTTACAAATATGATATAGTATACCCAGGCATAGTTTGCAAGCTTGAAGGCATACTTCTATTTCCTTTGCAGTATTTGTTTTTGGCATAATATCACCTAGTAGTTTACCAGTTCTAAAGTCAGAAAGACCTGGAATTGAGTCCCAGCTCTGCCACTTACGAGCTGTGTGACCTTGTGACCTTGAATAGGGTACTCACCTCTTGTACTTCAGTTATTTCATTTGTCAAATAAGGATAAATAATAATGCCTACATCACTGAGTTGTTACAAAGATTAAGTACTGCATGCAAATACCACGTACAGAGTTTTTTGAGCACTTGGTAAATACTAAAAAAAAAAAAAAAAAAAAAAGGCAACTATTTTACCTATAACATTTAGGACACATTGAAGATGTATTTTGTTACTAACTAAAACCCAGACAGGTATCACAAGAGATGTTACACATGGAAGGCTTAAATAAATGCTATAAGTCATTCAGGCAAAGACATGTAAGAAAACCAAGTATCAATGAGCACATCTAGTATCCAGATTTTGGTATCTAAATACCATTTCTCACAAAGCCAGACTAGGCCTCCTTGGAGAAATATTGATTTAAGGTGTGAAGAAGGGAAAGTACAAAGTGAGTATGAAACATTTTATGGCCGAGTGCTATGTCTCAAACCTGTAGTCCCAGCACTTCGGGAGACTGAGGTAGGTGGATCACTTGAGTCCAGAAGTGTAAGACCAGCCTCGGCAACATGGTGAAACCCCATCTCTATAAAAAGTATAAATATCAGCCTCATGTGGTGGTGTGTGCCTATAGTCCTAGCTACTTGGGAGATTGAGGTAGGAGGATCTCTTGAGTCCAGGAGGCTGATGTTGCAGTGAGCCAAGACCACTGCACTCCAGCTTGACTGACAGAGGGAAACCCCATCTCAAACAAACATCTTACTGTGTCACTGTGATATTGTGAAATAAATATATATATATATAGTCATGCATTACTTAACAGGGGGGATACATTTTGTGAAATGCATCACTAGGTGATTTTGTCATTGTGCAAACCTCATAGAATGTACTTACACAAACCTAAATGGTATAGCCTACTGCACACCTAGGCTATATGGTATACAGATAGACTTTTACTCCTAGGCTACAAGCCTGTACAGCAGGTACTGTACTGAATACTGTAGGAAATTGTAACATCAGATATTTGCATATCTAAATATATGTAAACATAGAAAAGGTACAGTAAAAATGTAAAAGACTTTTAAAAGTGGTTTGCCTATATAGGGCAGTTCCATTACAATCTTATAAGACCATCTTTATATATGTGGTCCATTGCTGACTAAAAGTCACTGTGGCACACAGCTATATACATGTATGTATATATTTTTGTTTTCATGCACAGTTCCTGACTCACAGCTTCTAAAACCCTTGTAATTTCCTAAGTGATTAGAGCAATTGGTATACCTTTTGTTAAAATATTTGGCCCTTTGTCTTGGGTTTCTGAAACAGGTAAAAGATGAAAGATGTGTCTTTGGTTATACATAACAAGCCTCTTTCGACTACAGTGAACTTATTTTAATAATGTAATATTTGGAAAGTCCCTAGATACCCACGGCATGGGGGCTGGTTGCCAGGGGAATAAACCATGTAATTACAGGGTTCAGTTCTCCCGCCTCCTCCACCTTTGGGGATGGGAGAGGGACTGAAGGTTGGTCACTAGTGGCCAGTTGTTTGATCAATCATGCCTATGTAATGAAGCCTCTATAAAAACCCAAATAAGACTGGGTTCCTGGAGCTTCCAGGTTGGTTAACAAGAATGCATTCAAGTGCTGGCAGGGTTGTGCACCCCAGCTCCACAGGGAGGGAAGCTGCTACATTTGGGATCCTTCCAAACCTTACCCTATGTCTCTTTTCTTCTGGCTATTCATTTATATCCTTTAAAAATACTTTGTAATAAATAGGTAAATGGAAGTAACTTGTTTTTTTTGAGTTCTGTGAGCCACTCTTACAAATTAATTGGACCCAAGGAGGGGATTGTGGGTACCCCACTTTATAGCTGATTGCTCAGAAGCACAGGTCCCAACCTGGAGTTTGTGACTGGCATCTGAAGTAGGGGGTAGTCTTGTGGGACTGAGCCCTTAACCTGTGGGATTTGGCCATCTCTTCGGGCAGAGTGTGTCAGAATTGAATTGAGTTCGAGGATACCCAGGATATCCAGGTGTCTGCTGGAGAATTGCTTGGCATATAGGGAAAAGCCACCTCACACATCTGGTGTCAGAAGCAAAGTGTTTGACTGTGTAAGAGAGTAAGACACTCTGTCCTTTGGTTTTTTCCCATCTTTAGACACATAAAGCAAAGAAATACTTAAAGACTGATGGGAACACATCAAAAAGACAGATAAGCTAACTCAAAGTGGATCCCAATTCCCAAATTTGGGACAAATGATGTTGATTATAATGCATTGAGTTTAAAAAATATCTGAGTTCGCAGTGGTGATTAAAAAGATGGGATGGAGCAGGGAAAGCGTTTTTTGTTTGTTTGTTTGTATTTTTTTTTTTTAAACAAAATGCCTGTGTCTATATAGAAGGAATTATATAGAGTCAGAAAAGTTAGAAATTACTGTTTTGTAACACCATTATAATAAGGGATTCAGACAACAATCATCACTGGGTGCTAAAACCCATTGGTTAAAGATTATTGGGAAACAAAATATTCACATGGTCTTAAATATTACTTAATTTTACTTATTTTAATATTATACAAAGAGAAGAGTGTATCTTTCTGATAGGGAGATCTGGTAAATACCATCTAACCAAATAACCAAATTTAGCATCACCTATCATCGGACAGACTGACATGACGTGTTTTCTGATGTGATGCAACAGGAAGTATGCAACCTCACCCACGCAGTAGTGTTGTGTGTTGCCAAAATTGTCTAATCTGAGTCAAATAATAGAAAACAATCAGACACATCCAGAAAGACATCCTTCAAAACATCTGACTGGTACTCTTCAAAACTTTTACTGTTGTAAATGGGAAGAATGTTCTAGGATCTAAATCTAGATTAACATTCTAGAATTAATGTTGTAGCATCTAGATTAAAGGAAACTAGTGACTGGGCAACTAAATGCAGTATATAGTCCTTGATTGGATCCTGGCTTTTAAAAACAAGTTATAGCACAATTTAAATGTCTACCAACTATCAAATAGATAGATGAAATGCAGATGAACTCTGAAAACATGCTACGGGAAAGAAGCCAGACACGGACACATATTGTGTGAGTCCATTTTTATGAAATTTCCATAATAGGCAAATCCACGGAGACAGAAAGATGAGTGGTTTTCAGGGGCTGCAGGGAGGTGAAGAATAGGGAATGACTGCTAATGGGTACAGGAGTTTTTTCTAGGTGGATGAAAATGTTCTAGAATTAGATAGTGGTGATAGTTGTGTAACCTGTGACTATTCTAAAAACCTGAGTTGTACACTTGAAAAGGGTGAATTTTATATGCAAATTGTGTATCAATTTTATAAAAATATCTCAAATTTTAAAATCAGAGACAGAAAGTTTAAAAGGCTATAACGGGCTGGGCGTGGTGGCTCACACCTGTAATCCCAGCACTTTGGGAGGCCAAGCCGTGTGGATCACGAGGTCAAGAGATTGAGACCATCGTAGCCAACATGGTGAAACCCCGTCTCTACTAAAAAAATACAAAAAATTAGCCGAGCGTGGTGGCGGGTGCCTGTAGTCCCAGCTACTCAGGAGGCTGAGGCAAGAGAATGGTGTGAACCCAGGAGGCGGAGCTTGCAGTGAGCCGAGATCACGCCACTGCACTCCAGCCTGGGCGACAGAGACTCCGTCTCAAAAACAAAACAAAACAAAAAACATTAGCTGGGTGTGGTGGCACGCGCCTGTAATCCCAGCTACTCAGGAGGCTGAGGCAGGAGAATCACTTGAACCTGGGAGGCAGAGGTTGCAGTGAGCAGAAGTCGCGCCACTGCCTGGCAACAGAGCGAGACTCTGTCTCAAAAAAAAAAAAAAGAAAAAAGAAAAAGAAAAAACCCTATAATGGACATTGGGACAATCGGGGGAATTTGAATGAGCTATGTGTTAGGTAATATTTTTTTCAATGTTAAATGTCGTATGTTCTACCTATTAGGAAATATTTAGGGATCGTTGTGCTTTACTTTCAAATGTATCAGAAAAAAGTGTTGGGAGAAAGCAAATGTGGTAATACCGTAATACAATTGACCATTGAATAACAGGTTTTTGAACTGCAGTGGTCCAGTTATGCTTGGAATTTACTTCCACTCTGACATCCCTGAGACAGCAAGACAACCCTTCTTTTCCCCTCCTCCCTTCCCTGCTTCCCCCTCTCCCCTCCCTGCTTCCCCCTCTCCCCTCCCTGCTTCCCCCTCTCCCCTCCCTGCTTCCCCCTCTCCCCTCCCTGCTTCCCCCTCTCCCCTCCCTGCTTCCCCCTCTCCCCTCCCTGCTTCCCCCTCTCCCCTCCCTGCTTCCCCCTCTCCCCTCCCTGCTTCCCCCTCTCCCCTCCCTGCTTCCCCCTCTCCCCTCCCTGCTTCCCCCTCTCCCCTCCCTGCTTCCCCCTCTCCCCTCCCTGCTTCCCCCTCTCCCCTCCTTGCTTCCCCCTCTCCCCTCCCTGCTTCCCCCTCTCCCCTCCCTGCTTCCCCCTCTCCCCTCCCTGCTTCCCCCTCTCCCCTCCTTGCTTTCCCCTCCCCTCCTTCCATCCCTGATGCCCCCTTCCTTCCTTCCATCCCTGCTTCCCCTTCCCTCCTCCCCGTTCCTCTCTCCCTCCTCCTCCTCCTCTTCCTTCCTCTTCCTACTAAACGTGAAGACCTTTATGATGACCTTTGTGATGATCCTTTTCCATTTAATAGTAAATATATTTTCTCTTCCTTATGATTTTCTTAATAACATTTTCTGTTTTCTAGCTTACTTTATTGTAAAAATACCACATATAATACATTTAACCTACAGAATATGTGTTAATCAACTGTTTATGTGAGTGTTAAGACTTCCAGCCCACAGTAGGCTCTTAGTTAAGTTCTGGGGGAGACATAAGTTATACTCCATTTTCGACCGTGTGGGGGTCTTAACCCCCATGTTGCTCAAAGTTGAACTGCAATTAGTGATTTAGGTAAAATGCATAAAGGAGTTCATTGTATTATTCTTTTAGTTTTTTTTGTAGCTTAAGATTTTCAAAATAAAAAGATGGGGGTTGGTGGGACCACTTACTGAGTGTCTATGGCAAACCAGATAGTAGGTTGTAGATTCCTGTGGATTGTGACAGGGATATTAGGAATATTAAGGAGTATCTCTACCTCCTTTCTGAGTGAATCCTCAATGGAGAGTGAATTGTATGCTCCCGTCAAAATTTTCTCTTGGTTCTACCAGCATCAGAGACAGAAAGTTAGGCTGGCTGTCTTCTGGGGAAGTCATTCCGTGCTTGCGCTTCGTAGGTGTAGTGGGTGTCCTGAATCACGTTGTCTGATTTAATAGCATTGGATGGGGGTCTTAAAATCTTCCGAAGAACTAGTGTTAACTTTATTAGTGAAATTGAAAGGGTGATGAGATGCAAGTTGGTCGGGGGGGTGAAGGCCTAAGAACAACAAAGAAGAAGGGGTGGGCATGGGCCCCTTTAGTGAGGAAAGCAAATGGTCAAGGCTAAGAACCGAAAGCTTGGCTGCTGAGTTTGGGTGATAAATGGGAAGTGAGGCAAGCCAGTGCCCCAACTCCACCTGCAGGCTCTAAATAGTAAAATGAATCCATGGGAGTGTCTCTGTTTAGGCCCCAGGTGCTCCTGGCTAGTGGTTAGGAAGCGGGTAAATTGGTGTCTCCTATTGTCCCACCTATTCATGTTACCCCTCTTAACCATGGAATCATTGTCATCTGTTCAGCCTCTTTTTGTCTTTGTTCTGTTATTTGTGCCTCAAGGAGGCTAGGAGAGTGCCCTATAGAGCTGAACTAACTAGCATGAAGCTCTGGATAGAGCTTTAGGGTCTCACTTGGGAGTGGAGGCTGGGGGTACAGAAATGGCTGAGCAGCAGCAGCAGCAACATAAGGAAGTTTTTGTGCGGCTGACTGGGGAGGGTGGGGAAGACTGGATTTCTGGTTTACCCCAACCACTGGTGCTTTCTGTTTTTAAAACAGACGTGCTTCATCCTTCCCAGAGCAGGGGCCAAAGATGGGAGCTCAAAATGCAAAGTCCCAGCCGGGGAAATTAAGCTGCAAGAGCTCAACGCCTGAAAAATATTGACTGTTTCTTTTTTTAAGCGAATATTCCAAATTTCTTATGAAAGTCAACTTAGACATCCAGGACACAGGAAACAAGGCAAGAGGCCGCAGCCAGCTGCCTCAGAGGACCCGGGACACTTTCTTAATAACCTCCAGATGGTTCCACAGGAATTGCTAACATCTTGAAAAAAAAAAAAATCAGCTGCGGGAGAAATGAGATTCAAGTGGTTTAGGAAGGACAGCCTGGAGGAGACTCCCAAGGGACTGAGAGTGGGTCTGAAATAGAAACCTCTCTGGTGGGATGACTGCTTCCTACAGCAAGGCTGGAGAGGAGTGGGTGTAAAAATCCAGGGCTTCTCTTGGAGCCTTGGGGTTGGCAAGGGAGCCTCGACAGAACTGGCCTCCTAGTCATATTAATCCATTCACTAGCCTGGGGTTGCAAGAACTTTTTACATTATTTTTTGTTTTAGAGAGGCACATTTACTTCACAGTCTACTGTATCTGTTAGGTTCTACAGGCACAGGGCTCAGGGCCAACAGGTTTTGAGGGCCTATAGCAATATTTAGCCCTGAAAAAATGTTACATAGATAGTATATATAAAATCCTATATATGATATGCATCTATGTAGACAGCAAAATTATATATATATATATTTTTTGAGACAGTGTCTCTCTCTGTCGTCTAGGCTGGAGTGCAGTGGCACGATGTCAGCTCACTGCAACCTCTGCCTTCCAGGTTCAAGCGATTCTCCTCCCTCAGCCTCCTGAGTAGCTGGGATCACAGGCACCTGCCATCACACCTGGCTAATTTTTTTGTATTTTAGTAGAGATGGGATTTCGCCATGTTGGCTAGGCTGGTCTTGAACTCCTGACCTCAAGTGATTCAGCTGCCTCGGCCTCCCAAAGTGCTGGGATTATAGACGTGAGCCACTGGGCCCGGACTTAGACAGCAAAATATAAATATGTTTTCCAACATATGAAAAAGAACCCCCCCGAAATTTAGTGGATTAAATGCCTATAATAGCTAATCAATTGTATCAACTCCATCAGTTCTTAAGCTTAGTATTCATTAAAAGCTTTATTTCATTTGGAAACAATCTGTATGTTAGATTTTCTCATTTCTGAGGAATTGTTTCAACATCAACTCCTTGGAGCCAAATAATTTTAAAAGCGAAATTTTTAAATCCTTCCATAGTTGCATGCTGTGTGGAATGAAGAGACCGCGGCTCACCAAGGCTCACAAAGGCCTTACCACGATCCCAGGTGTTCGGAAGAGGTGTGTGTTTCTTCCTCCCTCTCCTCACAGTTGCTGTCCCCCAGGGAAGAGGAAGTGACTTGCTTGTGGAATGTAACTGTTTGCACGCAAATCACTTATTTGGAACCAAAAATGGGGAGAAGGAAGTAGGAGCCATAGACTCAGGGCTTGATCAGGATTCTGCAAGCCTTAGAGTTCTCCACTCCCCACAATACACCTCTCACCTGGGCCATTTAGAGGCATCCCCTGCCTCCCACTCTGTCTCTGCCTGAGGGCTACACTCCATGCCCCTGCACCCCCCGCCCCGCTCTGACCCCCACTTTAACAGGATTCAACTCCTTTATCTGGCTGTGACTACAGGTGATGAGAGCTGGGAGGGCGACTTGGTTGGCCTTTCTTGCAGCTCCCACATTCTAAATCAGGAAGCATGCAGGAGTATAGAATGAACAGCAAGAATATACACAGCCTGGAACTTCCAGTCTGAAATGTCTAGGGCATTTAGTATGAAAAATCTGTTCATAATTGAAAAAACAAAATACCTAATGCAGGAACCAGAATTTTCTGCAACAAGCAACGTTACCAAAAAAAGACCAGCCAAGAGGGCTTGCCAGACTGGCTATAGAGCGTTATACCAGGTAAACTCATCAGATGGAACCATCTCTTTCCTTTGGGAGAACACTGACATTTAGGCTTTGGCTTCTCGGGATTCTGCTGGAGGACTTTTCGGTGGAATGCAATGACTCCTTCCTTCCTCCCTGAACTGAAATCCGGGCTATTACAATTCCAAATGGACACAGAGTCCTGCCAAGTTTATAGGAAATTGGAATGACAGCTTGGGTTCCCACCACTAAGGATAGCAGAAGCTGAATGCTCAGAGAATAAGTAACATTTCCCTGGTGATTCCCAGCGTGTCTATTTTTATTTTAAGGAGTTCTGTGTTTTCATTCAGTTTTGTGAATGGAGGAATCCATATGGAATTTTCACCAACTGTACTGAAATAAAAGCATGTAACTTTTCAGCAGTGTACTGAAATATCCACAAAGATTCAAGGTTAGGTTGGAAAGAATTCCAGACATTCACTTTTGAAGACCTGTGAAAAATCTGCTAACTTCTTTATTTATTTATTTATTTATTTATTTTTGAGACGGAGTCTCGCTCTGTCGCCCAGGCTGGAGTGCAGTGGCCGGATCTCAGCTCACTGCAAGCTCCGCCTCCCGGGTTCACGCCATTCTCCTGCCTCAGCCTCCGGAGTAGCTGGGACTACAGGCGCCCGCCACCGCGCCCAGCTAGTTTTTTGTATTTTTTTAGTAGAGACGGGGTTTCACCGTGTTAGCCAGGATGGTCTCGATCTCCTGACCTCGTGATCCGCCCGTCTCGGCCTCCCAAAGTGCTGGGATTACAGGCGTGAGCCACCGCGCCCGGCCAAATCTGCTAACTTCTAATGGGTACCTTTTGGGCACATGGTAAAGGACAATATCAGTTGCTAAATCCATCCATGTACAAGAGATATTGTCTTCAACAAAGCACAGCTCATCATTTAATAGACGTTACAAAGTAGCTGCTCTAAGATAAGCAGCTTATATTAATAAATATGAAGTATGAATATTTATATATTTTATTGAAAGTGCAGGATTTTGGGGGTGGAATGGGAAAAGAGATTGATAAATGCCATGCATAAAACAGGTGTATTTTTATTGGTAATTCCCAGTAAGTTTTCTTGAACGTGTATATTATTCACAACTATTTGAAATTACCTTGTTTGTTCATTTGTTCGTTTACT
Organism: Macaca mulatta; assembly: GCF_049350105.2. Taxonomy (NCBI): domain Eukaryota; kingdom Metazoa; phylum Chordata; class Mammalia; order Primates; family Cercopithecidae; genus Macaca; species Macaca mulatta. The sequence continues at coordinate 151,413,053 of NC_133411.1, forward strand.
GATGGTGTGATGCCCAGCTTCTTCAGTGTCCACCTCCACCTCTTTATTTCCTCTGTAACATAAGCCCCACAAAACAGGGAGCTTACCTATCTTGACTCTCTACCTCCAGACCTAGAAAGAGTGCCTGAAACATGGTTCTAAGTAAATGGTTTTCTCCCCTCTTCATCCAAGAGACAAAAATTTCCTTCTCTTTCCTTTTTTTTTTTAAAAAGGTTAGTAATGAAAAAAGACATTATACATATTCATACAGATGACTGGGTTTTTTGTTACAGTTGTTGCTGTTTGTCTTGCCTTATGGTACGCGTTAATTGAACAATGTGCCCACATTATTCATGTAAAAAATATGTGTCTTCTCTACCCAGCACTGTTCTCAGAAGGAAAAATCCTGTATCCATGGAACTTACATTCCAGTGGAGAGAGACAGACAGTAAAACATAAATATATATTTTGTCAAGTGGGGATAAGTACTATGAAGAAAAGTAAAGCTGGATTTTAAAAGGGTGGTCAGGGAAGGTTTCTGATAAAGGGCCATCCTTATCAGAAATGAGAGCTTAGGAAGCTAAGCTTGCTGATAGCTGGCGGAAATGCTGCCTGGGTAGCATCATGTGCACAGCTCAAAGCTGGACACATGCTTACCTCCTTTGTGGAAGAGCAGGGAGGCTGGAGCAGAGTGAGCCACAGGAGGGATGTAGGAGGTGCCGTGGGAGAGCTGCGGCAGGTCACAGAGGGCTTGGGGGCCTGGGCAGACTGTGACTTCTACTCTGTATGACATGGGGAGGCCCCTCGAGGGTCTAGAATCAATGGGCACCATGATGTGGCTTAGGTTCTAAAAGGCTTCCTCTGGCTGCTGTGTGGCAAAAAGAATGGGGTGGGTGGCTTGGCAAGAGGGGAGGAACGAGACCAAGTAGGAGGCTTTGTAGTAATCCAGGTGAGAGGGATGGCAACCGAGACTAGTGGAAGTGATGAGACATGGTCAGATTTTGAATATGCTTTGAAGGCAGGGCCAGTGAGATTTGCTGATGATTTGAAAGTGGGACATGAGAGCGGGAGCCAGGGATAGTTTTGAGGCTGTCAGGCTGAGCACTTTGCAGAATGATTTCCTGGCCATTTAGCGAGATGGAGAAGCAGGCTTGAGGAGAACTCAAGGGTTGACTTTGGGTTTAGGTCTGAGAAACTTTGTTGAGCCTGTAGGGAGAGGCCAAGTAGGCAGTCGCACGTAGGAGGGTGAAGTTCTAGCTTGAGACCTTCACTGGCATGGTGACCACTGAGCCCTGACAAGGCAAGGGCCCAAGAGGATGGGGCCAAACATGGGGCCAGTGTCAAGTGACACAGATGCCAAACTTACATGATCACAGCCCTCAAGTCTAGAACAATTCTCCTACATAGTTACCAAGGAAATCTACCAGGGTTGAGATTTCACCCCTCTGAGTAATTCAGGGGCCTTATTTAATCTGTTTTCTTCATGCTAATGTTCTTCTCCTTTCTCTATACCCTTATGCTATTTATTGATCAAAGAACCATAAAGTTACTTGTTTTTAACAAGACAGAAGACCACAGCATGGAGGTTTCACTTTAGGATTGAAACATTTGGCTTTTTACTGCTAACTAATGGGCCTGCAGACTAGGAAACATAAAAGAACCCTCATTTGTATTCCTAATGAATAACCATCCTGTGTCTGGGAGAGCCTGGCAGTAAATGACAGGTAAGGCTGGGGCAGGGAGGCTTCAGGTCCCTTCTTTGCAGAGGCCTAATGGACCACCAGTCCTGAGACTCTGAAGATTGATGTCAGGCAAGAATGTCCAGGGAGTCTGCCACTGTCTGCTCCAAAACAGGATTTAGTCCTTCCTAATCTTGGGAATTTCTGAAGCCCCAATTCCTTTATGACTGTTAACTTTACTATCCTTAGTCCCCAGGGATAATCAGCTGGTGGATTCCTTTTTCCTTGAACCTAAATCTGAAGCCCCATTGGACTTTCCCATAGCACAAATAACATTCTATTCCTGTAGAATGTTGTCTCATTCACAGGAAGTCGTCTCTAAATTACATCACAGGCCAGTTCTACTGTATTCCATTGACGTTTATTATGGAACCATTGTAGGAACGCCATGGTTCTTGTCTTCAAAAGCTAGCATATCCCATCCATTATGTTCAAGATTCTGGAGCTGGTGGCAGAGACAGGAGAAACACAGATGACTGAAATCCCAGGATGTCTCATCATCCTCTCTATGTTGTAGCAAATCTTTTCTCCAAACATTTCCCTAAGTTCATAGGGGTGAGTATATGACAAAGCATGATAACTTAGCTATGCCATTGGCTGACATGATGGAATGCTAAACATATTTATCTTTTATTTGAATATTTTACATGTGTTATGTCCTTGGTAAAGCCAGCCTCAGGAGTGGTAGGTACTTCTCTCATCTAAAGTAGATTAGAGGGGGGAAAAGTGGGTTATATCAGTGTTGCAGAAAACCACTAGTCATCTCCCAGTATCTACCCTTCTCTTCTTCTATGGTAATAACATTAAAGCCCCAATTTTAAGCTGGGCATATAGCCACTTGTCATTAAGACTACATTTCCCAAATTCCCTTGCAGCTAGGTAGGCCATAAGACTGAGTTCTGGCCTATGTGAGTAGGTTAAAGTGTCTGGGGCAGCTCCTAGAAACCCACTTAAGAGGCATTGTGTATACACACTTTGCCTCTTCTTCTTCATGCCTGCCTTTGTCCTGCTGTCTGAAATGCAAATACTGCCATCTTGGTTGAGTCCATGGATGATGAAACAAGAGAGAAGGAACAGCCCCCCATGTACTGACTGTCGTCAAGGCCTTTTATATGATAGAGAATAAACTTTTATTTATTGGATGGTTTCTAGTCCTCACAGCTGAAGCTAATACCAATTCAACTAGCTAAATATTCCTCCAATTAGAGTGCTTAGTGACAGGCTCCACAGTATCATTCTCAGCTGCTGAGAACAATGTGCTCATCCAGCCGAGTCATAGAATGTTTACTCCAAGAGATGGTAATATATCATCAAGATCATTCTAAAAGCCTAATGCAGCAAGCATCACTTAATACCTGAATACCAAAAAGTGAAAATAATGGTTTCCTGTCTAATGGGACTTGAGTTCACATGTCCCCTCAGCCAAAGGGACTTGTGCTGGCACACACCACTGTCCTCTGCTTTTGTATTTCTATCATGTGGACTCTAGATATAGGTGAATAAAGCCAACATGGTTCCTTTTTTTTTTTTTTTGAGATGGAGTCTCGCTCTGCCGCCCAGGCTGGAGTGCAGTGGCGCAATCTCAGCTCAGTACAAGCTCTGCCTTCTGGGTTCACATGATTCTCCTGCCTCAGCCTCCCGAGTAGCTGGGACCACAGGCGCCTGCCACCACGCCCGGATAATTTTTGTTTGTATTTTTTAGTAGAGATGGGGTTTCACCGTGTTAGCCAGGATGGTCTCAATCTCCTGACCTTGTGATCCACCCATCTCGGCCTCCCAAAATGCTGGGATTACAGGCATGAGCCACCGCGCCCGGCCAAAGCCAACATGGTTTCTAAAGGCAGATGAGAGAAGTACCTACCACTCCTGAGGCTGACTTTACCAAGGACATGACACATGTAAAATATTCAAACAATATAGAAATGTATAGTAAAATGTGCCGCATATCCCATGACCCCTTACCTAAAAGTCATGATGTTAAAAGCTTTCAGGATATCCTGCTAGATATTTTCCTTGTATGTAGAGCCCTTCTTTTTAACACACACACACACACACACACACACACACACACACACACACACACATACATATATAAATGGGATTGTACTGCACACACTGTAATATACTTTGCTTTTACATTTAATCATAGTTCTAAACATCTTTCCAAAACAGCATATATATGCGTCAACTTCCATCTGACTGCATAGAATTCCATTGTACAGTAGATGTACCATAATTTATTTCACCAATTTCCTGTTAATAGACCTTTGTTTCCAGAGTCTTGCTCTGGAAGTCTGGACAAAGATTGCTGCAACAGATTCCTTTGCACATCTATCTGTATACCAATACATTGGTACACAGAATTGAAGTTGCTAGGTTAAATCATATGTTAAGTATCTAAGTAGTGCTCCCTGCAGCTACGTTACCAGCAACTGTGCCAAAGCTGCTTTTCAAACTCAGATGGAAACCTCAATTGGACATTAACTTTATTTCTTATTCACTTATTACTTTTGTTGTTTAGGTTTCTATTCAGAGAAAGAATGACGTCTGACTTTTCAAAAGACGAATGAGAAGCAGGTGAGTGATCTGCTTCAGTATAATGCTTTCTTTTGTTTAAAGTGCATTATGGGCAAAAGTTCTGTCTCATTACTGAAAAGATGCTAGTGATTATTCTTATTCAAGAATTCAAGATATAGGCAAACAGGAGGTCAAGGCTGCAATGAGCTGTGATTGCACCACTGCACTCCAGCCAGGGCAACAGAGCGTGACGCTGTCTAAAAAAAAAAAAAAAAAAAAAAAAAAAAAAAAAAAAAAAGATATAGGCATATTAAGCTCAAGAAATGATGGAACTTGCTGGAATAGGGAATGCCATCGGGAATGTAAAACCTGGTCTTCTAGATCCCAGGCTACAGAGAGGTTATTTCACCACAAATACAAAAGGACTTTGAAAATAGAATTATATTCCATATAGAATATAGGTAATAGAAAGATACCTTATGTAAAGGCTGGAAGAAGGTCCACATTTAGGGCTCGTCAATATACTGTGATCTCTGACCACCCATCCCTATACTTGACACTTCCCCTCTCTTCTCAGAATCTTTCAAAAGCAGTATATGCAGCAGTAGTAGTGGTGGTGATGGAGGTTTTTTTTGTTTGTTTTTTTTGTTTGTTTTTCTTTATCTCCAATATCCAGCAAGCTGCTTGGATAAATGCTTAAAACAAGATGAAAATCTTTGTCCTGAATCTGTACATCTGTGTACTCTTTTTGCATCTGCTCTGCTGATATGCTCCCTTGACTCCTGCCTGCTATTTTAGAAGAAGAGTTCTTTGTATCAAAGGAGGGGTAGGGGAGTTGGGCATTTCTTCTGCACTGACGAAAGGCCTGCGGGGGATCCTGAGCCCTAGCCTCATGTCAGGTGGCAGAGGCCCTACTGCTGGTCTTTCTTGGAGAGGCTGTCTTAGAAGTAGGTAGCACCCTCTCCTGGGCTAAATTCAAACGATCTATATTTGTCCTGAAATCATCTGGGATAATAACAGGCATCTCCTTTTCTCTGGCAAGCTCTGCGCCATCACTGCCCCCTCCTGGCCCCTTCTATTTTTTTTTTTTTTTTTTTTTTGAATGCCGCACTGGACCATTTGCAAGTCCAAATAAGTCAGATTGGAGATTCTAAGTAAGACTGGTTAGGAAGTAGGAACTTACTTGAGTACTTACCGTGTGCAGGGCAGGGATGTGAATATAAAATGAAATAAAAGCTTGGAGTCATTATAGATGGAGAATATGAAGAATGAATGACTAAATGGTTATAAAATACTATTTAAACAATTCCCAACATGCTAGAGGAACTCTGCATATGGTATAAATCGTATAGCAGTGAGGTGATGTTTGCTACCTGGCAGTCTCTTCATGAAATGGCAGATGCTGAGAAAGGAGTTGTCCAAAGGAGGAGGGCAGAGCCTGAGCTCGAGAAGTCTCTGGAAAGAGATATACTGGAAGTTTCTTTTATTGAACAATTTAACAGAAAACTGCAAAATTAAAACCTTTAGGACTCTCCTACCACCACCTTCTACCCTCTTGTCTTTTCTTCACCAGTCATTTGTTTTTCTGAATGACATTTGCAGAAAATGAAGACATTTTAGTGATGCTTTCTCTTCTACTCAGCATTCTGGTTTCTGCTTCATCTGAACATTTCCCCTCATACTTTATTGAACTCCATCTGCATGCTACATACTGACGACCATGGCTATTGTTCATTTTATCCCATAAGTCAAAGATGGTTTCTGTTTTGCTTGTTCAATGTTCAGTGTAACAATAATGAAAAATAATGGTAATAGCTGTCACTTAGTGAGTTCTCACCCGACGCCAAGCACATAATCATTTACCGTTCTTTCATCTGATGCTTACAGTTACCTGATGGGATAAGAGCTTTATTATCCCAGTTTTTACAGATGAGAAAATTAAGGTTCAAAGCTATTTAGTAACTTGCCCAAGTTACAGAGATGGGATCTGAGCTTGGAAGTCTGGCTCTAAAGACCTTCTTTCTGTCCACTGTGAATATTATTCTGCTTAGCATTCACAAGTAATAGATGAACATTCAGGAATTCAGTGACTAAGGAAATAATCATGTTTCCAGGTATAGTTCATTGCATAAAAATTAATGTGACTTGGGACATCACAGAATTGAGCTAGGAGGGAAGTATAGCATTTCCAGTGTCTTCGGAGCAGTTTGTTAATAGAAGAGGTGTTGAGAGCTGGGTTGGCTTACTCCTAACAGAGCACAGAACACCAACCTCCAGGGACACAGCCAAGACTTACTGAATACTTACTATGTTCCAGGCAGTGGGCTCAAAGCCCAGCATGTTGTTCTATTTAATCCTCACGACAACCTCACCTTACAGAGGAGGCTCAGAAAGGTGAAGCAACTTGCCCAAGGTCATCCAGCTAGTGGTTGGTGGAGTCAGGACACTTCATTGCTCTGCTGGACTCCTCTCAGGTGCCCCTGGGGAGACTTCAGATTGTCTTATAGGCCCCAGCTTCCCAAAGGATGCCCTCTGAATGGGGAGGAGGTTAGAGGGAGGATCAGGGTCTACCAGGAGTCTGCCAAAGGTGTGTGCTGGGAAATGCTCCTGGTCTGGAGGCTTTGAGGGAGCATGTCTGCTCCAAGAAAATCCAAATGGGCTTAAAAGAATCATGTCAAGGCCCAGGATAAGACTGTAAATATGTTTGGAATCTAAGCCTGTAAAACCTGTAAAATGTGTCCTCTAGTTATCTTGTTTTTTTTTTTTTTTTTTTTTTGAGACAAGATCTCACTCTGTCGCCCAGGCTGGAGTGCGGTGGGGCAATCATGGCTCACTGAAGTCTCAACCTCCCAGGTTCAAGTGATCCTCCTGCGTCAGCCTCCCAAGTAGCTGGGACTACAGGCACTATGCCCAGCTATTTTTGTTGTTGTTGTTATTGTTTTGTGGAGACAGGGTCTCGCTATGTTCCCGAAACTCCTGGACTCAAGTAATCCATCCACTTTAGCCTTCCAAAGTGCTGGGGTCACAGGCATGGGCCACCACTGCAGGCATAAGGCCTCCAGGTATCTTTAGAAGTCGGAATGTGTCTTATAATTTTATAGTACCTAACTTTGCTGGCCATACCATAGGTACTTAATAGATAAGAAGGAACAAGTGAATGAATGAAGCACAAGGAGAAGGCAGCCTATGTGTGGATAGCAGTCTGCTTAGGAACCCTTTCCTCCAGATACACGTATAAAATAATGGTTCTGGTTGCTCTTAGGAAAAGTTTGTGAAATATGTTTTCAAGTTGGATTTGAGTGTGGGACTCTGGAGACAGTGTCTGGGTTCAAATTCTTGCTCTGCCACCCGTAGTGATTGTCTGTGGCAAGTCAGTGAACCTATCCAGGCCCCTTGCTGTGAGTTGCAGGTGAAGCACCTGGCTAGAGGACGCACTTGGTAAATCCCAGCTATGCTAATCACAGTACCGAAGCCCAGTCCAGCTGGAGGCAGTGCATCCGCCGTGGTTTACAAAGGCACCAGGGAAATTGTTTCCCTCAGCATGGGAGCGTAAAATTCTCAGTCCCAAGTTGAACCCAAATGTGCAGGAACAAACACCTGGCCCCAAATATAATTTCCTCCCGCAGCTCATTGCGGCCCCGAGGAAATCACCGGGGGAGGGCTCGGGAGTGCGGCGCGGCAGCCCCATAATTTCCAGGGCCCTTCTCCTACACTGACACGTAATTGTCAGATTGTTTTATGAGAGCAGCTTCCTGCCCGCTTCCTGCCTGGCTTCCAAATGTGCTCATTCCCGAGGAAGCCTCACTTCTCCTTCTCGCCCTTAATCGCTCCTTTCCTGCCCGCCCCGGCCCCCAGGCTGGGCGATTTCCTAAATCACTCGGAATTGGCTTCCAGCGCCGGTGCCCCGGGTGGGCTCCCGGAGCGCGCGGGCCTGTGACCCGGAGGTCAGAGATGCCTCCGTCCTGTTTGATGTCTTGCCCTGGGGGCCTTCCATCGCCCACCCCCTTTCCCGTTCCCTCCGGAGCTGATTTGGCTTCTAAAGTCAGGGAGAGATAATTCCCTGATCTGTTTCTCTTTGCTCTCCCTCCTGGGCTGGAGAGCAGGAGCCCTACCTGGGTCCTCAGCCCACTCCCCTTCCCCACCCAAATGGGGCAATTCCAAATATTCCAGCCTGAAGGAACTCCTTTCCTTAGAACCATTTCCCTGTCTCTCCAAAAGCCAACTGTTAGGAGGAAGTGATAAGTCCTAACGCTTTTAGCTTAATATTCCCCATTTGAAGAATTTCCGAGGAAGCAGCATGGGGCTTTTTATATCTTAACTGTGTATTTTTTATTACTAAAGAAATATGCAATCACGGTAAAAATTTCAAACAGATCGTTTCCAGACGGAACCACAGTTAACAGTATTTTGAGTATCCTTCCAGAAGTGTTCCATACACATACAAGCATATAAACGTATATCTTTTTTTTTTTCTTCTGTTTTACACAAATGGGAGCATATTGGACATCTTGTTCTACAACTTGCTATTTTTTATTTAGCACATTTTGGATGTTTTCCATTTCAATAAATCTAGCTTTACTCATTAAAAAAAATTGTTGCGTCGGGAGGCTGAGGCAGGAGAATCGCTTGAACCCGAGAGGTGGAGGTTGCAGTGAGCCAAGATCGGACCGTTGCACTCCAGCCTGGGTAATAAGAGCAAAACTCTGTTTCAAAAAAAAAGAAAAAACAGTCCATGCCAGAGAAAATTCCAGTAAAAGCGTGTGGTCGCACATACCATCACAAACGCACATACAATCAAACTTTAACTTTGAACAGTCCTAAAATAAATTTTATTATTATTTAACTATTTCCTTAAGGATGGGCTTCTAACCTTATTCCCAAATAATGACTGATTATTTTCTGTGATTCTCAGCTCATGAAAATTTGACCATTTTTTAATTATATTATTTACCTGCATCTTACTGATTTGAAGATCTCTTTATCTAAATAGGAAAAGAATGCTTTTCTATCGTAGATTTTATCAGTAGTTCCCAACTTTATCATTTGTCATTTAGGTTCGTTTATATTTTTCCCCAAATAATATTTTTAAAATTATTTAATATAGGCCGGGTGTGGTGGCTCACGCCTGTAATCCCAGCACTTTGGGAGGCCGAGGCGGGCGGATCACGAGGTCAGGAGATCGAGACCATCCTGGCTAACACGGTGAAACCCCGTCTCTACTAAAAATACAAAAAATTAGCTGGATGTGGTGGCAGGCGCCTGTAGTCCCAGCTACTCGGGAGGCTGAGGCAGGAGAATGGCGTGAACCTGGGAGGTGGAGCTTGCAGTGAGTCGAGATTGCACCATTGCACGCCAGCCTGGGCGACAGAGCGAGACTCCATCTCAAAAAAAGAAAACAAAAAACAAACAAAAAATTATTTAATATAATAGTGAATTTGTCAGTTCTTTTGTTTTTTGCTTCTGTACATGCTTAGAAACCCTTCCATAAGCCAAGTGTGGTAGTTCATGCACCTGTAACCCCAGCACTTTGGGCGGCTGAGGTGGGAGTGTATTGCTTGAGTCCAGGAGTTCAAGACCAGCCTGGGCCACATAGTGAGACCTCATCTCCACAGAAACAAAATTAAAAAAATTAGCCAGGCATGGTGTTATGCACCTATGGTCCCAGCTACTTGGGAGGCTGAGGTGGGAATTTGAGCCCAGGTGGGCTTGAGCCCAGGAATTTGAGGCTGTGGTAAGCTGTGATTGTGCCACTGCACTCCAGCCTGGACAACAGACTGAGACCTCAACTTAAGAAAGGAAGGAAGAAAGAAAGAGAGAGAGAAAAGAAGCCCACCCATAAACTAAGGATTTTTGAAAAATAACCCATGTTTTCCTTTGTATTTTTCACATTTAAATCTTTAAAATGTTGAGGGAAAAATAAATCATATAATAGAGGCCAGACATTATTCCCCACCTCCCTTATCAGGTGTTTTCATACTGTTCATTAACTAATGTGTTTTTTCTTGGCAGTTTTAAAAAATAAAATCTCTTCATATAAGGAAAACACTTATTGTTTCATAATGATAGCTTTCCCAATATGTGAAGCTCTTTAGAGAAGAAAATAATTTGATCCTTAGCATCTTTAAAGATGCTGAGACCCATCTTCCAGAAAAAACAGGTTCACTGCTAATATTTGACTGGACTTTGTGAAGTGAGTGGCCCGTAAGATGGATTCTTAGAGGCTTTTTTCCCCTCATTCATTAGGCAAGCCCTCATTGCTACTGTGTAAAGTGGTCTATGGCATCACAGGAATGACCATGTCTAATTTTTTCCCTCAGGAAATATATCATCTAACAGGAAAATGTGGAGGAGTCTGGCTGTGTGTGTGTGTGTGTGTTTACAACTCACTAATGTACTGTGGATTCCTAGGGCTTTGAAAATGTAAAGAAAGGAGATTCAGATTTGTTTAGTTGATTATTTCAGGAAATACACTGTTGAATAGTTGAAAGTTGGAATAGAACATCAGAAAGTATTATAAGGTACATGCATTTTAGAAATGCATACTCTGTGTGAATATTCCTGTTTGTTTTCATTTGTCTAAGAAGCAAAGTCCTTTTTGGGCACAGCCCCCTCAGATTTAGAATTTCAGAGTCGGGAGATAGGAAGGAGAATAACTTGTTAGTTATTCCTGTATGTTGCTTATCATACCCATTTTACTGAATGAAAACTCCATGTCTTACCCACAGGTATTATTACCAAGTAGCAGAGGTAGAATTGCATGCAGCTTTCTCAACTCAAGAGTTGTGGCAGACATTTTTAGTTGTCTACCCAGTAGCTACTCCCTCAACCCTTTCCTGGCTAAGAAAACTGATTTTGTATGAAGTGAGAGTGCCCAGCCTGAGGAAAGGATGCCACTGAATTCCTTTCCTAAATCTCCCTTTTATAGACTCTCTTTTGCAGCTAGGGGACTGTATTAGTTTGCTAGGGCTGTTATAACAAAATCCCAGACTGAGTGGCGTAAGCAACAGAAATTTATTTTCTGGGTTCTGGAGTCTAGAAGTCCAAGATTAAGGTGTCAGCAGGGTTGGTTTCTCATGAGGCTCTTTCTGGCTTGCAAATGGCTGTTTTCTTGCTGCATCCTCACATGGTCCTTCCTCTGTGCGTGCATGTACCTGGTGTCTCTCTGTGTCCAAATTTCCTCTTTTTTTTTTTTTTTTTTTAAGACAGAGTTTCACTCTTATCACCCGGGCTGGAGTGTAGTGGCATGATCTCGGCTGACTATAACCTCTGCCTCCTGAGTTTAAGTGATTCTCCTGCCTCAGCCTCTCAAGTAGCTGGGATTACAGGTGCCTGCCACCATACCTGGCTAAGTTTTGTATTTTTAGCAGAGATGGGATTTCACCATGTTGGCCAGGCTGGTCTCGAACTCCTGACCCCAAGTGATCCACCCGCTTCAGCCTCCCAAAGTGCTGGGATTACAGGCATGTGCTGCCTTGCCGAGCCCCAAATTTCCTCTTCTTACAAGGAAGCCAGTGAGATTGGATTAGGGCCCACCCTAGTGGCTCCGTTTTAACCCTTTTAATGGCTCTATCTCCAAATAGATTCACATTCTGAGATACTAGAGATTAGAGTTGATAAATTTATGGGGGACACCATTTAGACCATAACAGGGACCAAATCTAGTCTGGCCATTGAGACCTTAGGAGAAACCTACTGGGTGCTACTGGGCTGGATTTCCTTCTCAGATCAGTAGGTCCCTGTGAAGAGAAGGCTTTTATTTCCCTGCCTGCCTCTCCTGCTTGGGACACGGACACCTGGAGCTGTGGCAGCTATCTCGTACTCATGAATTGAAAAGTATAAACACAAAAACCCTTTATGCTAGGTGTGGTTAAGCCGAAGAATGGGAGGACCTGCAACCTTCACAAAATTGTTGAGTTGTTGAATGAATCTTCAGATCATGCATTTCCAGACTTCTTGTTAAGTAAAGAGTAAAAGTCTATAGGAGCTCTGTTCTTGTTTATTAGGTTTTCTGTTATAACAGCTGAAAAACATGTCTAATATGCAACTTTACTGTTTCTTCACTGAACTATACTGACTCCAGGAAAAGCACGGCTGATCTGTCTTGTGTTAATTTTAAAACACTAGGGCCAGGTATGGTGGCTCATATCTGTAATCCCAGCACTTTGGAAGGCTGAGATGGGAGGATCACTTGAGGCCAGGAGATTGAGATCAGCCTGGGCAACATAGCAAGACCCGTCTCTATAAAATGAAAAATAATTCACTGGGTGTGGTGGCATATGCCTACAGTCCCAGCTACTTGGGAGGCTGGGGTTGGAGGATCTCTTGAGCCCAGGAAGTCGAGGCTGCAGTGAGCTATGATCATGCCACTGCACTGCAGTCTGGGTGACAAAGTGAGAACCGGTCTCAAAAAAAAAAAAAATAAATAAATAAAAAGGAAAAAGAAAAACACTGGGATGCTGGTTAAACTTCTCCAGCTTCCCTCCACTGTTAAGGACCATCAGCCAAGAATTCACCCTAAACCTTCCTGAGCCCTTTTACCTTTTTATGTTCCTGCCAACTCCCCAGGTAGAGAGTTTCAGGAGTTTACTTCCTGCTAAGTATGGTTTTTGTTTCCTTCTAAAATTACTCCTATAAAGTTCTCAGAACTATCGGGGTTCTCATAGTCCAGGATTTGATGGACAAATCTACATTCTGTCTCTGCATGAACTCTGATTTTTATGGATCTTAAAGTTACCTCTCTGTACTCTGAACATTAGAACGAGAGATTGGGTGTGCCAAAAGGGATTTGATTTTCATTCTAGAGCCTTCTCTGCAGTTTTACTGTTCAATTATTACTTTTATTATTTGTATGTACTTGTATCATTTGTACAATGAGTACAAATTGCAATAACCTGTAAGGTAGAGGAGGGAGGAAAACCAGAGCCCATCAGTCTTCCTTTTTCGAAGTAAGTGCCCTGAGAGTTTTCCTGCTTCATTCGATGTTATTTTGTCTCTTTGAGTTAACTTTCAAGAATGTGTTTCCTCCATCTTGTGAAAGGGAGAAATGGTAGAATGGTAGGTGCTAGGGTGTGGTAAGTGAGAAACAATCTTTGGAGTTACTCTCTCTGAATCTGAATTCTGCCTCTGCCTCCTTACCGGCTCTATGACCTTGGGCCCTACCCAGCCTCTCTAGGCTCCAGTTCCCTCATGTAAGACACGGCGATGTAATTAGTACCCATGCCATAGAATTGTTGAGAGGTCTTAATATCTAATGGGGGGCCAGTGCGTGGCTCAGAGCCTGCCTATCATAAACACTTGCTAAGTATCTATTGCTATTAGGTTTTTATGCTGTGCCATCATCATAGACTTTATTTTTTCATATTTACAATTTTTTTTTTTTTTTTTTTTTTTGAGGCAGAGTCTTGCTTTGTCGCCCAGGCTGGAGTGCAGTGGTGCAATCTCAGCTCACTGCAACCTCCGCCTCCTTGGTTCAAGTGATTCTCCTGCCTCAGCCTCCCGAGTAGCTGGGACTACAGGCGCGCACACCACCACGCCTGGCTAACTTTTGTATTTTTAGTAGAGACAGGGTTTCACCATGTTGGCCAGGATAGTGTCGATCTCCTGACCTCGTGATCCACCCACCTCGGCCTCCCAAAGTGCTGGGATTACAGGCATGAGCCACCACGCCCAACTTTTTTTTTTTTTTTTGAGACAGAGTCTCACTCTGTCACCAGGCTGGAGTGCAGTGATGCAATCTTGGCTCACTGTAACCTCTGCCTCCTGGATTCAAGCAATTCTTCTGCCCCGGCCTCCCTAGTAGCTGGGATTACAGGCACCTGCCACCACGCCCCGCTAACTTTTTTTGTGTTTTTAGTAGAGACAGGGTTTCACCACATTGGCCAGGATGGTCTCGATCTCTTGACCTCATGATCCGCCCGCCTTGGCCTCCCAGAGTGCTGGGATTATAGGTGTGAGCCACCGTGCCCAGCCTCATATTTGCATTTTTTGCTTTATATTTTGGCATAATTTTAGGGTCAAAGAAAAATTACGAAGAGGGTACAGAGAATTTTCTTATACTGCCAACCCAGTTTCCCCCATTGTTAACATTTTACATTGCCATAGTACATTTGTCAAAATTAAGAAACCAAGAGACATTGGTACACTACTAAGAACTAAAATATAAACTTCAGAATGCAATCCAGGGTACCACACTGCATTTAGCTGTCATGTCTCCCCAGACTCCTCTGTTCTGAGAGTTGCCTAGTTTTCCCCTGTTTTTCATGACCTTAACAGTCTTAAGAAGTGAGTCCTGGACTCTTGAGTAGAAGCCAAAAAATCCATGCTACTTTCCCCAGTCCAAATCTTTTCTGTTCCAGAGACTTCTGAGCCCACAGGAAAGAGCAGAGAATATTAGTCAAAGGAAATTAACTGTCTTTTTGTTTTTGTTTTTGTTTGAGACGGAGTTTCGCTCTTGTTGCCCAGGCTGGAGTGCAATGGTGTAATCTCGGCTCACCGCAACCTCTGCCTCCCGGGTCCAAGCGATTCTCCTGCCTCAGCCTCCCGAGTAGCTGGGACCACAGGCATGCACCACCATGCCCGGCTAATTTTGTATTTTTTTTAGTAGAGATGGGGCTTCTCCATGTTGGTCAGGGTGGTCTCAAACTCCCTACTTCAGGTGATCCGCCCGCCTTGGCTTCCCAAAGTGTTGGGATTACAGGTGTGAGCCACCGCGCCCTGCCTGAACTGTGTCTTCTAAATAATAAACTCTCTGAACAACTCTATGGCATGGACACTAATTCCATCTGCATGTCTTAGATGAGAGAACTGAATCTGGGAGAGGTGAAGGTTGTTTCCCCTTTGAGAGCGTACTCTGCCTTTGGGGGAGACCCTTTTAGATGACTCCATTTGCAAATGAAACTTGTCCAAGGAGGATAATTTGAGGACCAAGGGAAAGTTCTCATTGGCCCTCCAAAGTCTCGCTGAAAAATCACCTTGTGAAAAGCAGGTTAATTGGAGAAAAGACGTACAAATGTACTTAACATGTGCATACAAGAGCCTTCAGAATGAAGACACAATGACACAGGGGAAATTGTCTATTTTTGTGGTTAGGTTCAACAAAGTATAGGCAATTGGGTAGAAATATGACTGGACAAAACGGGTATGCTGTAATGCTAATAGACTAAGTGGGGAATCCCAGCCAGGCCTGTCTGTCTAGATTCTTCTTGACCTCTCTGAGCACATGTTCCTTTCTTCTGGGTGTGAAGCAGGACCTTTTTCTGGAATGGGGGTCTTATGGCCTGCAGTCAAACAAAGTAGGTCAGACCTTTTTTTTTGAGGTGGAGTCTCAATCTGTCGCCCAGGCTGGAGTGCAGTGGCGTGATCTCAGCTCACTGCAAGCTCTGCCTCCCAGGTTTACGCCATTCTCCTGCCTCAGCCTCCCAAGTAGCTGGGACCACAGGCACCCGCCACTACGCCAGACTAATTTTTTGTAAATTTTTTTTTTTTTTTTTTTTTTTTTTTTAGTAGAGATGGGGCTTCACCGTGTTAGCCAGGATGGTCTTGATCTCCTGATCTTGTGATCCGCCCACCTCGGCCTCCCAAAGTGCTGGGATTACAGACGTGAGCCACCATGCCCAGGCCTTCCTTCCCGCCCTGCCCTGCCCTGCCCTTCCTTCTTTGATGGAATCTTACTGTGTCACACAGGCTGGAGTGCAGTGGTACGATCTCAGCTCACTGCAACCTCTGCCTTCTGGGTTCAAACAATTGTCCTGACTCAGCCTCTGGAGTAGCTGGGATTATAGGTATGCGCCACCATGCCCAGCTAATTTTTGTATTTTTAGTAGAGATGGGGTTTCGCCATGTTGGCCTGGCTAGTCTCAAACTCCTGACCTCAAGCCTCCAGCTGCCTCAGCCTCCCAAAGTGCTGGGATTACAGGTGTGAGCCACTGCACCAGGCCAGACTTTTTTTTTTTTTTTAATCGGCCAGTTTTTGACACAGAAAGGCAGAGTAAAAGTAAGCCTAATATTTTTAGGTTTTATGACTGGCTTTGGGGAAAGGGGTTCTGGTTTTTACGACCCATCTTGGGGAAGAGAGATTTTAGTTTCCATGGCTTACCCCAGGGAGAATGGGACTGAGAGACAGGAGGGCAAGGAAGGTCAGTGAAATACTTTTGCTTCTGAGGCTGTTTCTCAGGCCTTCATTTTAGGATCTTGTTTTCTGAGCCCCAACAATGGAATGGGGATTTATGGGCAAAGTAGAATGTCCTGGGGAAATTTGGATGTATTTGTGGTAAGCCTGAGGACGGCTGACTCTTGCTTCTTATTTCTGTTGGGCACTGGAGGACATCAGAAGCTCTTCTGGTCAACCTTCATCAGGAACACCCCTCCTTGGACCATGTTGGATAGCCCTATGGTTACCCCTTCAAGGGGTATGGTCCATAGCCCTACGGTTACTCCTTCGAGTTCCAGGTGTATGCAGGGAGGGGAGGAGAATGCATCGCTAAATGAAGAAGAAAGTCTTTAGTTAAGCTGATCCACAGTCGTACACTAGTACCTTCAGGGGCTTCTGACTTTTCCATTCATGGTCAAGTTCAGATAGCCCTGAAGGACATCTGAGGCCCATTAAGTCCAGATTTACATTCTTCTCCAGCAAATGGCAGTATTGCAGAAAATTTGTTTATTTAACATAAAGTGCAATTTGAAAAAATGTTTTAGCCCCTAGAGTACAGTAGTTTATGTGACTTCATGCCCCTCTTTCTGGGGTAGAATAAACAAAACAGGGCCAGGGCAAAGCCTATAGGGTTCTTCCTCTCTTCCCATGGATGCCTAGTCTTTTTGTTTGTTTGTTTATAATATTGTTGGTGAAACTTATATGTGGGAAGGAAAAAGATTGTTTTATTTTCTCTTGAACAGAGTTGTTTGTGTTCATATATCTGGAAGCTGATTAGTTTTGGAAAACCTAATTTCTCCTTATCACTTTTCAACTGACTTTATTCCTCCTACTTCAAGTTGCAAATTTAATTTTACTGACCATAATATGTGAAGTTTGGGGAAAAATCTTGGATGTAGTGGAACTAAAGAATCTAAAACTGTTCTTTGTGCATATGGCGGGGGGGAGGGGACCAGAGGTCTGTGCCTGAACAGTTCTCCTTAAGGCTTCATCTAGCCTGCAGGGTTGACTGATCCAGCAGAGCTTTTAAGCTCTTTGCCACTTTGGGGTGGAGTAGGGATCAAGATAGGGGACATGGCCAAGGAGGGCTGGGAAGACTAGTCAGAAGAAGAGAGATGACCTACAAATAATAAATTATGATTACAGTTTTCTAAAAAGATGCAGGTCTTAGTATTAAACTTCTTGAAATGCTACACAACTGTCAGTCATTGATGTGAAAAATTTATAGAAAAAGTCAATGCTTGGCTGGGCATGGTGGCTCACGCCAATAATCACAGCACTTTGGGAGGCCGAGGCAGGCAGATCACCTGAAGTCAGGAGTTTGAGACAAACCTGACCACTATGGTGAAACCCCATCTGTACTAAAAGTACAAAAAATTAGCCAGGTGCGGTGGCGCATGCCTGTAATCCTAGCTACTTGGGAGGCTGAGGCAGGAGAATCGCTTGAACCTGGGAGGTGGAGGTTGCGGTGAGCTAAGATTGCGCCACTGCACTCCAGCCTGGCAACCTGGGCGGCAAGAGCAAAACTCTGTCAAAAAAAAAAAAAAGTCAGTGCTTGACTAAATATATATATATATTTTTCTCAACATATTAATAAGTCAACTTCAATATGAACAATTTTTTAAGGATCATCATACTCTGGGTTATGCTAGAGTTATATGGCATTAAATATTGCTGGAAATCAGTGGGCCCTGGTCGAAGTTTGGGTTTGTTTTTTGTTGCAGTTAAAGTCACTGTTATGGAATTTGGTTTTCCTGGAACCAAAAGTTCTTTGTTAAAATGCATATCCCTAAGAGATTCTAATTCTCATTGAAAGTTATTCTTGGGAATACATGGAGAAGTGTCCAGTTCTCGGGTCAGAGGAGAGAGACCCAGATTGAGAGCCTTGTCATGAAGTCCTACAGTTAAGGGTCCTGAAGGATGAGTCTGGTAGCTCTTGGAATAAACAGTCTCAGGGCAGGCAAGATGTGCAGAGTTCATACTAGGCCCTGGTGTAAAAGTGGTCAGCCTGGAGATGGACAACACTGACTGTTACTTCTCACACAGCCTTGTTTTCATGCTGCTTCCTCTAAGGTCTTTCATCCTAATTCTAACCCCCATCATTACCACATGCTATCTCTGAGAGTCATTGAAAGGCACCACTTTTAAGAGAATGTGCCATGGGAGAGCAAGAGTGGCTCCACATCCTACCCCACTCTTGGTTTGTGTCTGTTTCTGTAATGAGCCTGTTTCATGAGTCAAGAATATTCCATTAACCAAATGGATGCAGCTGCCAACAAGAATGTTCCAAAGAAAATAAATGAAAACGTGTCTACTTTGCACTGTTTTGATGGGCAGCTTCTTTTTAAAATCCTGGTGCCTGCTCTGTCTCAGGTTGTAGTTTATTAGAAAAAAACTTGTACTGAGAGGCCTAGGAATGTTTTTCTGCAGTGATAACTCACAGCTCAAATTTTACAGTGCTTTACACTCCTCTCTCCTCAGTGCTCAAGGCGCTGCCTGGTAAGAAGCTAAACATTTAAGGAGGCACATTAACTCTTTGGAGTCATTGGCTTGCAAATCTAAACACTGAATGTAATCACAAGAAGATAATATTATTTTCATTTTAAAATATCTATCGAGATGACCTCCTATAAATGCTCTTTTATCATTGTAAGTGACAAGTCCATGTCAAGTGAATTTGAGAAGTGAAGAGAACTCTAGTAACATGAAATGACCAATGTCAATCTTTTCCTCCACATTAGCAAATGTGGAGTTCTTTTGGTAGAAACTGAGGACTTGGCCTGTCGTAAGTCTGACTTTCAGCTGGCTCATCTGTTCTGGGCCTCAGAGACCAAACTCAAGGTGTTGGCAGGACCACGTTCCTTTTCTGGAGGCTCAGAGGAAGAATCCATTTCCAAACCCATTCAGCCTGTTGGCAGAATTCAGTTCCTTGTGGCTGCAGGACTGAGGCCCCCACTTTTTTGCTGGCTGTCATCTGAGAGCTGTGCTTAGCTCTTCATGGCTTCTCATGAGAAAGCCTTGCCAAGAAAAACAACAGGCTGTTAGAACCTAAAGAAAGGGACTTAACCCTTATAAGGCTTGATGTCTGAGCTCTGGATTGGCACTGGCACATGGATTTTTGATGCAGTGTCTCTTCTGGTTAGTTACTGGGTATTCAGGGTTCTTATAGTTTGGGTTAATTGTTTTCTGCTGTTCTTGCCATTGCCCCCTTTCCCAAGACATCTCTCTGACAAAGTGCTGAGATTCCTTGGTGTGGGAAGTAAGTTTCCATCTGGGTGATTGGAACTCATTGGGCCACCTCCACCGAATGCTGTGGCCTTTTAAGGATTCAGGCTCCCATTACACAAGCTTGGTTTCAGACTTTTTATAAAAAAATCAATTTTGGCCGGGTGCGGTGGCTCATGCCTGTAATCCTAGCACCCTGGGAGGCCGAGCCGGGTGGATCACGAGGTCAGGAGATCAAGAACATCCTGGCTAACATGGTGAAACCCTGTCTCTACTTAAAACACAAAAAATTAGACAGGCGTGGTGGCGGGCGCCTGTAATCCCAGCTACTCGGGAGGCTGAGGCAGGAGAATGACTTGAACCCGGGAGGCGGAGGTTGCAGTGAGCTGAGATCGTGCCACTGCACTCCAGCCTGGACGACAGAGTGAGACTCTGTCTCAAATCAATTTTATTGAGCTGTGGTCCACGTACCATAAAATGCACCCATTTAAAATTGCATAATGTTGTGATTTGAAAAAGTTATACATCCAGGCCAGGCCCAGCACTTGGGGAGGCCAAGGCGGGCAGATCACAAGGTCAGGAGATCGAGACCATCCTGGCTAATATGGTGAAACCCCATCTCTACTAAAAATACAAAAATTAGCTGAGTGTGGTGGCACACGCTTGTAATCCCAGCTACTAGGGAGGCTGAGGCAGGAGAATCGCTTGAACCCAGGAGGCAGACATTGTAGTGAGCCAAGATCTCACCACTGCACTCCAGCCTGGGCAACACAGGGAGACTCCATCTCAAAAGAAAAAAAAGTTATATATCCAGGACGACCACCATGATCAAGATGTACATTTCCATTACCCCCAAAACTTTCCTTGGGCCCCCTCCCTGTCAGTCCTCACTGCCCATTTCTCCCCATTGTTACCCCCTGGCAATCACTGAACTGTTGTCATTTGATTTGTCTTTTCTACATTTTCATATAAATGGAGTCATATATATCTATATGTCTATGTCTATACACACAATTTTTTTGTCTGATTTACTCCGTGTAATTTTTTTTTTTTTTTTTTTGAGACGGAGTCTTGCTCTGTCGCCCAGGCTAGAGTGCAGTGGCGTGGTCTCGGCTCACTGCAAGCTCTGCCTCCCAGGTTCACACCATTCTCCTGCCTCAGCCTCCCGAGTAGCTGGGACTACAGGTGCCCACCACAACGCCCGACTCATTTTTTTGTATTTTTAGTAGAGACGGGATTTCACCGTGTTAGCCAGGATGGTCTCGATCTCCCGACCTCGTGATCCACCTGCCTCGGCCTCCCAAAGTGCTGGGATTACAGGCGTGAGCCACTGCGCCCAGCCTTTTCTTTTTTTCTTTTTGAGAGGGAGTCTCACTGTGTTGCCCGGGCTGGAGTGCAGCGGTGCGATCTTGCCTCAGCCTCCAGAGTAGCTGGGATTACAGGCGCCTGCCACGACGCCTGGCTAATTTTTATATTTTGTCAGAGACAGGGTTTCACTATGTTGGCTGGGCTGGTCTCGAGCTCCTGACCTCAAGTGATCCACCTGCCTTGGCTTCCCAAAGTGCCGGGATTACAGGCGCGAGCCACCCTGCCTGGCCAGTGCAATGTTTTTGAGTTTCATCCATGTTCTTACAGAGATCAGTAGTTGGTTCCTCTTTATTGCTGAGTAGTTTTC
Source organism: Macaca mulatta (assembly GCF_049350105.2). Classification (NCBI taxonomy): domain Eukaryota; kingdom Metazoa; phylum Chordata; class Mammalia; order Primates; family Cercopithecidae; genus Macaca; species Macaca mulatta. The sequence continues at coordinate 151,434,336 of NC_133411.1, forward strand.
TGTTACGTGAATATATCACAACTATCCTTTTTCTTTATTTCTAGAATAAATTTGCTAATGTTTTGTTAAGGATTTTTGCATCTATGTTCATAAAGGATATTGGTTTATTGTTTTCTTTTAATGTCTTTGTCTGGTTTTGGTATCAGGGTAATACTGGCCACATAAATTGGGTTGGGAAGTACTTTGGGTATTTATTTCCAGGTGGTTTTTCTTGGCCATCTGTTGGGCACTACTGCCCCAAGAGGCCCAGCGATGTCCTTCAAAGAGGTTTTTTATAGGTCCAGGGAGGGTGTAGAAACCCCTGGCACTGCTCTCAATGTTTTGTGGCTTAGCAGCTATTCGCTGTTCCTGTTCGGTGTATGGTGTGCCAATAGGGTGCAGACATCCAAACACTGTACACGGAAACTCCAAAACCCTGACCTTCTATTGCAGCTGCCCTCTCAAATCTGGCTGCTTCTGCTCTTTTGACACAAGACAGTGGCCTCCATCCTTCCCTCTGGAATGATCCAATGAAACGCCCCTAAACCAAAAAATGTAGTTTGCTTTTGTGTGTGTGTGTGTGATGGAGTCTCTCTCTGTCACCCAGACTGGAGTGCAGTGGTGCGATCTAGGCTCACTGCAAACTCCGCCTCCTGGGTTCAAGTGATTCTCCTGCCTCAGCCTCCCAAGTAGCTGGGACTACAGGCACCCACCACGACTGGCTAATTTTTTGTATTTTTAGTAGAGACAGGATTTCACCATGTTAGCCAGGATGGTCTCGATCTCCTGACCTTGTGATCTGCCCACCTCAGCCTCCCAGAGTGCTGGGATTACAGGCATGAGCCACTGCACCCGGCCAAAATGTAGTTTACTTCTAAGAGAAGGGGTGAGGAAGAGGGAAGGGAAGGAGAGAGGTTGGTGACAGGGATAGGGTGCTCAGATCTTTAAAAACAAATTCAGACCTTACCTGAGAGTGGAATGGGGAAAGGAGACAATTTCATGTTCCCTGGTAAGTGCCCAGAAGCAGGAGTTCAAGAAAAATAGTTGGGTTTTGCCTTAAACACCCTCTGTAAGGCAAACCCAGGAAATTTTAGATCCACATATAAACTTCTAGAAAAGGAATCTTACACATCATATAATGTCCTCCTCAACCATTTATCTTTTACAAATGTGGAGACTGTCCCTCCTCTCCGCCCGTTAGAGATAGCCAAAGATGCTTGAAAACCACTATTTTATGAGGTTTTGGGGGCCTCAGGCAAATAACATTCCTGCTGATGTAGGCTGATTCCTCAGCTATCCTGAGTTGGCATGCAGATTGGGCTGTAGGGGTTCTGGCTCGCAAAATCAGGACAAAGAACACATTATAATGACTTCCAGCCTGGGATGGAGTCTACTGCATCATGCGAGGTAAACTCCCATGATCTTCAAGGGCCTTTATTGCTGGTGTTTGCTGCTAAATATTACAGCAAAACAACCATCATCAACACATAGGCTCTGATTTGGATTGTGTGAGCTTGTGTCTGTGTACACACATACGCAGCTATGGTTATTATATGACTAAGGCATTAGTACATCGGAAGTGGACTGTTCAGCATTTGGAGAGCCCACTTCCCTATGTTGTTTGGGAGAGTCACCATAGATTTCCAAGGGGCTGGAACAAGTTACTTGAGCCACTGTCATTTACAGAGACCTGAGGATGTCAGTCCCCATTACCAGATAACCTCACTGTAAACCAGGTATGTTGCTTAGATGGGAAACTGGAACTGAGTGGAAGGTTTACAAAGAAAATGGGTCTGCGCCAGGCGCAGTGACTCACTCCTGTAATCCCAGCACTTTGGGAGGCTGAAGCAGGCGGATCACTTTAGGTTAGGAGTTTGAGACTAACCTGGCCAACATTGTGAAACTCCATCTCTACTAAAAATACAAAAATGAGCCGGGCGTGGTGGCGGGCGCCTGTAATCCCAGCTACTCGGGAGGCTGAGGCAGGACAATCGCTTGAACCTGGGAGGCAGAGGTTGCAGTGAGCCGAGATCACGCCTTTTCACTCCAGCCTGGGAGACAAGAGTGAAACTCCGTCTCAAAAAAGGAAAAAGGGTCTGGTTTGTTAGAGAAGCTGGGATTTGACCCTGAATACAGCAAGATGCTTGGATAGATGAATTTCCAGGAGCCAACGAAACAAGGTTTTGGTGGGAGACTGTATAGTAGGGAGGCAAGTAGGGGTACCCCTCAGGGTGGAGTTACGCAGTCAGGACCTTGTTTTAGTGGCTGCTTGAGAGAATGAAAAGGACCGAAGACAAGCTGTGAAGTCACCAAGTTCAGGTTCAGCCTCTGCCACAAAATACTTTTGTGTCCTTGGGCCCATCACTTACTCTCTCGGGCCCTTAGTCTCCCCGTTTATAAAAAGAAAGAGAGTTTGGTGATTGTTCGTTCCCTGCTGCTGCTGAGTCATGTGAAGCCTCAGGTGTGGCCTTGATTTGGCTTCAGTCATGACCCACCGCCATGGTCCAGGAAGCCACTGCTGCAGGAAGTGTCCTGGACGTTAACACTGCTTTACAGGAAATGCTGACCGCCCTCATCCATGATGGCCCAGCATAAGAATTTACAAAGCTGCCAGAGCCTTAGATGAGTGCCAAGCCCATCTCTGTGAGCCTGCATGATGAGCCCACCTCTGTCAAGTCAGGGGAGGCTCTTTGTGTTGAACTCCAACAGACTTAAGGGAGGGTGATGACAGAAGAAGCCAAAGGGACAGGTAGGTGGCTCCTGTGAAATTGAGAGAGAGGGAAGACCCTGTACAGTGGTCGGTTGTGTTGTGTCATAGTTAAGAACTGTGGCAAAGAATCTCAGGTGGAGGATGTTACTGAAGGGTACTTCAAATGCAGAAATGAACAAACAAACTGGGGGTCATGGCTCATGCCTGTAATCCCAGCACTTTGGGAGGCTGAGGTGGGAGGACCACTTGAGCCCGGGAAGTTGAGGCTGCAGTTCACATCATTGCACTCCAGTCACCCTGTCTGAAAAAAGAAGAAGAAAAAGAAGGTGGAAGAGGGGAATGGAGAGGAGGGAGGAGAAGAAGAAATGAACAAATAAAAAATTTGGCTACCAGAAAAAAAAAAGAGACTGGTGATTAAATGATGTCTAGATTTTTAAGTCCTAGAACTATGTGAGGAAATAATTGTACTTTATTTTTGTTTGCTTGTTTCTTTTATAATGTTCTGTATAAAATTACCAGCTGGTCTGAGACAGAAGCAGAAACAGAAAGGAAATTTTGTCAATGCTTCAGCTAGAGACAGGGTCAGACACAGCTGAAGGACCTTAAAGCAGAGAGCAGAAAGTCAGGGGACAAGCATCTGACACTGTCAATCATTCATTCCTTCCAGAAGATTGTGCTCTCTTTCTTTAGAAGACTTTGAGTTTGATTTAACGACATAATGCCTTTGCTAAAGGGAACTTCATACGTTCTGAGATCCTGAAGACCTAAGCAAACTCTACATACTTTCCTAACTTTCTTCATGTTGTAAACAATGAGGTAGGTTTTTTTATTTTTTATTTTTTTGAGACAAAGTCTCACTCTATTGCCCAGGCTGGAGTTCAGTGGTGTGATCTCGGCTCACTGCAAGCTCCACCTCCTGGGTTCACGCCATTCTCCTGCCTCAGGCTCCCGAGTAGCTGGGACCACAGGCGCCCACCACCACGCCTGCCTAATTTTTTGTATTTTTAGTAGAGACGGGGTTTCACCATGTTAACCAGGATGGTCTCGATCTCCTGACCTCGTGATCCGCCCTCCTCGGCCTCCCAAAGTGCTGGGATTACAGGCGTGAGCCCCCACGCCCGGCCACATTGAGGTAGGTCTTTATAAACAATTATAGCGAGCGCACGTGTTGAAAGCTCGTGGAGCCCATAGTGCATTGTTTGCTCAGCCTCCCCGACTTTCACACAATCAGTTCCTGTCTTCTGGAAATGGCTCCGCATCACTCCAGCCTCACCTGCCCATACCTCTCCCCCCAGCCTCAGGGGCCAGCAGGCACGTTTATACAGCATCATCACCTCGTGCTTCCTTGCTAGAAATATGCTCATTTTGAGACCGAGAAAGCATCAAAGGAAATGTTTTGGAGTGACGTTGGCTATGGAGCTCAGAATTTTCATGAGCAAATACAGGAAGAATAGATTTGGGACTGAGGAAGGGAAAGCAGGTGACTCTCAGGGTGTTTGTGGAGTATCCACATGTCAATGGCCAGTGGGCCGTTAAACATACTGACCTGCAGTTCCCAAAAGAAAAGAAGCTGCAGACGTAGATTGAGAGCCACCGGGAAACAGGCTGTCCTTGAAGGGATGAGAATAGCTGTAGCTACCCAAGGAGAGTGGAAGAGGCCAAGAACAGAGCCTTACATGAAAGAGGAGGAGGAAAAGCCAGCCAAAAACGATTACAAATGTGAGAGGAGCTGTGGGTCTGAGGAGACAGCCTGTGACTCATATGGGTGCCCTCTGTGTTTCGCAAACCACTGGTTTTCAGTATTTTTTGTCTAGGATGTCAACATTTGCAGATACATTCATGTTCCTGCTTGTCTAGTGATCTGTCCACATGCACCATTAATTCCTAACCGGGTGAGATAAAATATCTGGCCTTGTGTCTGCCATTCCGTTCCGATTGCAAAGGTATCTGTTACAACTTTTTGGAAAAGATCCAAGTGACTGGGTAGCCATGTCATAGCCCTGCTAACTTATTGTAGGCCAAAAAAGGATAGAATCTATCTTTAGGTTTCTTGATTTCTTATTTTGATGGGAAAAAATGGGCTCTGTAACTTCCTTCTTGTAGGGAACCAGCAAAGGAAGACAGGCTGGTACTGGTGGGTCAGTGACAGCATCACAGATTCAGGTCTAGTTTTTGGTCTTGTCCCACCACTTGGGACTATCTCCTTCAAGTATTACCGATTTTTCACCAGAAATGAGATAGAGTAAGAGTCATGGTTGCTTGAATACAACCTGGTTTCTTCCTCTCATTTCCATGATACCAAAGTCAAAAACATAGAAATATTGGTTTGGTTGTGTGAATATTTTTGTGTTTCAGTTCACCAGTCATGGAAAATAAATGGACATGGTTGCAGTTTGAACTACATCCCTGAGGTTTATTTATGTATTTAAAATGTAAGTTTAGTTTTGCAGTCGAGTAAAAGAAGGAGTACTTGGGCTAAGTTCAAAATTCACAAAAAGTACAACTTTTGGTTCACAGTATGGGTCAAAGCCCTAGCTATTTATTCTTAGCTGTCTTTTTCGGAGAGAAGTTGAGAAAACATCTTCCCTTTTACTAGAAAGGCCTATGAAAAATGGGTTACTTAATATTCCTCCTCTATTTTCCTCTGGGTAAAGGCACATATTCCTAAATTTAGTAAACTTTAAGTAGATCTTTCTCCCCTTGTCACATCCTTCCTGTTTTGTTCATGATCTAGGGGATTGGGGGAAGTATTTTTTTTAAGTAGTGTTGCTGTTTCTCTTTCTGCTTGAGCATTAAGGATAGATCCTATGTAGTAATTCCTGAGCATCCTGCCCTCAACAGAAGACCAGTGATGAGGTTAATGAGGTGTTGGAAGATGGCAAAACCAACTCCAGTGTTACGCCTTCCAGCTTTTTAATTAGGAGTCCTGATGAATGGCTTGCTTGTAAAATACTCTTTCACTGGGTGACACCCCTACCCAGACAGGAGAGATGAGGAAGCGCATGGTGAGATAAAACAGGGCAGTCAGTCCTCTGCTTTCTCCCAAGTTTGTCCAGCTCACATCCAGGGCCTGTAGCTGTCTGTAGCTGCCATAAATAATGTCCCAGGGGCTTCCAGAGGCTTCCAAAGGCCAGAGCTGCCAGTGCAGCATGAATTATCACGGAAACATGAGATAGCTGGGAGCTTTCTCTTGGCATTTTTCTCCTGCAGACCACTGGGCTGGATCCAGGGTCTCCCACAGTTTTTTGTGTGTGTTTATTAGATGGAGCCTATATGGGCTGTTGTGGAACTGGGTACTTACAGGTACTCACAGTAATGAAACCAGAAGGTTTTCAGGGGCTATTCTTATTAAACAACCTAGGAGACTTGTGCTTTGAGAACATGCCAGTGGAGCACCTAAGAGGAAGGGTTCTGAGCACTGCCCTCATTGTGCCGTGATAGATGTGTGTTCCGGTATTTTCCAGGACTCTGTGGACATTATCATTGGGACACAGCCACGTTTCTTTTTCCCAAATGAAAGAAGTTTTGTCCAGGAAAGACATCAAGGCTGAAAAGACAAACAGTGTGACTACATGTGGGTGGATGAGGTGCAGGGAAAGAGTCTCTTCTAGGAATAGAAATATAACTCCTGTATTGTAATTGTACAAGTTGTGTTTCCCCCCAGACTGATCTTTGGACAATTTTAAGAGATTAAGAAACCCACAGATATTATACTCAATATCTGGGTGACGGATTCATTTGTACTAAAATGTCAGCATCATGCGATATACCTTTGTAACATGTCTATACATGTACTCCTTGATTCTAAAATAAAAGTAGAAAAAAGAAACAGGAAATCAGAGTTGTAAGAGCAGTGATAGCAATTGGTGCCATTTCTCCTTCTACCCTACTTTTAAAAAATAACTTGGCTGAGCACAGTGGCTCATACCTCTAATCCCAGCACTTTGGGAGGCTGAGGTGGGCAGATCACCTAAGGTCAGGAGTTCAAGACCAGCCTGACCAACATGGTGAAACCCCATCTCTACTAAAAATACAAAAATTAGCCTGGTGTGGTGGCACGCACCTATAATCCCAGCTACTTTGAAGGAGGAGAATTGCTTGAACCCAGGAGGTGGAGGTTGCGGTGAGCTGAGGTCGCGCCACTGCACTCTAGCCTGGGTGACAGGGCGAGACTCCATCTCAAAAAAACAAACAAAAACTTGATTTTTAAAAAATTTGGTGACTCATTCTATGAATTTTAACATGTGTATAGATTCTTGTAACCACCACCATAATCAGGGTTCAGAACAGTTCTATCACCCACCCCTACTAAGCTCCCTTGTGCTGTCTCTTGATAAGCATACGCTTCCCTGACCCCAATCCCTGCCAACCACTGATCAGTTCTCTATGCCTATAGTTTTGTCTTCTCAAGAATGTCATGTGCATGGAATCCTACAGCATGTCACCTTTTTGAGATGGGCTTGTTTGACTCATCAAAATGCCTTTGGGATCAATCCAAGTTGTTGTATATATCAATAGTTCCATTTTATTTCAACATATGGATGTACCACCATTTGATTATTCATTCACTTGATGAAGGACATTTGAGTTGTTTCCAGTGATTCAAGTCCTTTATTATTTGTAATTGTGCTAAAACATATAACATATAATTTTCCCCTTTAGCTATGTTGAAACGTACAAATCAGTACCTGGTATTAATTACGTTCACACTGTTGTGCAACCATCACTACTATCTGTTTCCAAAATGTTTCCATCACCCCACATAGAAACTGTGTAACCATTAAGCAATAACTCTCCATTTCCCCCAGCTCCTGGCAACTTCTCATCTTCTTTTTATCTCTATGAATTTGCCTATTCTAGATATTCTCGTATAAATGGGATCATACAATACTTGGCCTTTCGTGTATGGGTTTTTTCACTTAGCATAATGTTTTTAAGGTTCATCCATGTTGTACCATGTATCAGCACTTCATTCCTTTTTATGGCTGAGTACTGTTCCATTACATGTATACAACACATTTTCTTTATCCACTCTTGTGAGGGACACTTGGGTTATTTATACTTGTTGGTTATTGTGAATAATGTTGCTATTCACATTGGCATACAAGTATTTGTGTCCCTGCTTTTAATTATTTTTTTTTTTTTATTTTGAGATAGGATGTCACTCTGTCGCCCCGGCTGGAGTGCAGTGGCATGATCTCGGTTCACTGCAGCCTCAACCACCCCAGCTCAAGCGATTCTTCCACCTTAGCCTCCAGAGTACAGGCACACACCACCACACGCAACTAATTTTCTTTTCCTTTTTTTTTTTTTTGGTATTTTTTTAGAGATGGGTTTTCACCACGTTGCCCAGGCTGGTCTTGAATTCCTGGGCTCAAGTGATCCACCCGCCTCGGCTTCCCAAAATGCTGGGATTACAGGTGTGAGCCACTGTGCCTGACCTTTTTTTTTTTTTTTTTTTTTTTTTGAGACAGGGTCTTGCTCTGTCACCTAGGCTGTAGTGCAGTGGTGTGATCTTGGCTCACTGCAACCTCAGCTTCCTGGGCTCACCTGCTTTTAATTCTTTTGCCACCCCTACTTTTTAATTTAAATTAGCAGGGGAAGGAAGATTTTAGTTCTAGGAATCTGATATTTTGTATGAATCTAGTCATTGTTCTTTGTATTTTGTAAGCTTAAAGGATTTTAGGAATTCTACCCATTTTTTTGTCCATTAATGTCCCTTGTGTCCTGAGAGGAGGAAAACGGTAGTCAGAATTTGGTTATGGGAAAAGGGGACTCGTGGAAATGACCCAGGGCCCATCGGGGAGCCAGCCTGTGTTTGTGTGCCCTGGCTTAGGTCGTGGTGTAATCACTTGCTTGGGTCTGGAAGTAGTGTTTGATAACATCTCATGTGATCGACTTTGTCTGGCCCTTGCTTCATTTCTCCACAGGGTTTGCCAGGCCATTAGGAGAAGACTTAAGGAGATAGGGGCCAAAAGTACCATGTGGGAAGAAGCTTTCACACTCTGCAGGATCTGTTTTTATTTGTAAGATGTGTCTGAACCGACCCAGACTCAGAGCTCAGCTAATTCCATACCCATTTAGAATGATTGGTAGTAGGGCCAGTTTGAACTGTAAAGTGTTTGGGAAATAGATTATGATTGCCTTCATGGATACACCTTCAAAGAACTTAATAGACTTTCTTTAATTAAGTGATAGCTATAATTTATATTTAAGTAGCTTCATTTGTATACAGTAGGGGCTAAAGTCATTAAAAAGCAATGGTATTTTTAAGTAGTGCAGTTTCTCTTCCAATGTTGCTAGTTGGCCTATTAAATTTCCCCTGATAAACATTGTAAAGATAGGAGTTCAGTCTAGCCTTTCTTATCATGAATTGCCACTCCATAGAGACTAAGAAGTATAAGGTTATCATTCTCTACAGCTGGGCTTGCCCTCTTTGTTGACTGGATATATAGCAGAGTTTTGTTGTTTCTTTTTTATGTGCATAAGCATTCTTTTGCCCCTAGAGTGTAACAAACCCTCCCCTTTACCAGTCCCCTGCCGTAGCCTTCCGCCAAGCCTAATATTCTCACCCCAAGAGATTCTTTTGGCTTAAAACCCTTCTTCCCAGGAAGTTGTTAAATCTAACAGAGAGAAAGTAAGAGAGAGAGAGAGAGAGAGAGAACCAGAGTCCACATACACATTGTTAAGTGTCAGAGAGTTCTAGGAGGGGTGTGTGTGTGTATGTGTGTGTGTGGCAGGGGGATGAGTGTGTACACGTGTGTGTGTGTCTGTGTGTTTCTGTTTTCTTTTGAAAGGATGAAAGGACTGTAAACCTATTCTGGATCACCTGGATGATCACTCGGGGAGTGTCTGACCACACTCTTTCAGTTCCCAGCTTTGCGTGGAAGTTGATGCTCACACAGGGACCAAGGGAAGGCTAATACTACCCCATCGCAAGGTAGACTGAAGAGAAGACAGAGTGTGAAAACTAAGTCATCAGTGGCTCACACTAACTAAGGCATTCCAAACTCAAAAAAGCCTGGTGGTTGATGCCTTATTCATTGCAGGTGAAGGTGGACACAGAGCCAGCTTTGTAGGTCCTAAGGTCATTAGGATTTTTTCATTGAGTAGTCTTTTGGGATTTGGAGTCTCGTTAAATTGATTAGCCTTTAAAATAATGGAACAGAAGTTAACATGGGTTTATCATTAAAAAGGAGTAATTACAATAATGATAATAATAACTTATGAAGCCCTTTGTGTGTCCTGAGCACAAGGCTAAATGCTTTCCTTGCATTGTTGGATTGAATCTCCACAACTTCCCCATGAGTAAGTATTCTTACTATATCCACTTTACAGGAAAGCGGATAGAAACTAAGAGGTTCAGTCACTTACCCAAATCACACAGTGGGATTTAAACCCAGGCAGTCTGACTCCAGACCCATCATTGTAAGCCACTATGCTGGCCTCCCACAGTGAAACAGAAAGCATAAAACTATATTGCAGGATTCTAGTTTCTAAGAATCTGGTATTTTGTCTGTGGAAACAACTCAAGCGTCCATCAACAGATAAATGGATGGTGCATTCTGTCACATTTATGTCAACGTTTTGGATTTTATTGGCACTGTAACTTTGTTTTTAATTTATAAATCACATATATATTTACACGTTTGTTTGGGTTTAATAGTTGTTTACTATTAAACAACTTTATAGTTTAAGGAACTATAAGCATATGAGGTTTATACCTAGTTTTATATATTTGTGTATATTTTAGTAATATTATAATAAAAGCGGCTTAGGTCAACACTGGCAGGCCACAGTATTATGTCATTAACACCCTGAACACATTAACACTGTTTACTTTAAATAAAATCCCTTAATAGCCTAAGAGACTGAGCCTATTTTGATGGCCGAGAATGAAGAGGTCATGAGAAGGTTCAAAACAGAAGTTCAGAAATGGATCTGCAGTTGGCTGTGAGGCGCCAACTGGGCGGGGTGATGGTGATTTTCTCTCAGCTTTTTGAAGACCAGATTCTGCTGTCTCCTGGCCACTGTCATCATGTTGAGAAGTCTGCTGCCACTGTAAATGCCACTGTGGAGGTCATCATTCTTTCCTCCAGCTATTTGTTTGTTTGTTTGTTTTTTGTTTTTGAGACAGAGTTTCACTCTTGTTGCCCAGGCTGGAGTGCCCAGGCTGGAGTGCAAAGGTGCAATCTCAGTTCATCGCAACCTCCGCCTCCCAGGTTCAAGCGATTCTCCTGCCTCAGCCTCCCTGGGATTACAGGCATGCTCCACCATGCCCCACTAATTTTGTATTTTTAGTAGAGATGGGGTTTCACCATGTTGGTCAGGCTGGTCTCGAATTCCTGATCTCAGGTGATCCGCCCGCCTTGGCCTCCCAAAGTGCTGGGATTATAGGCATGAGCCACCATGCCTGGCTCTTCCAGCTGTTTTTAACGTATTTCCTGTGGCATTCTTCACACTCACAAAGGTGTTCCTAGATGTGGATATGGTTTTATTTGTTCTGTAGGGGGCTCCATTTCCTTCCTGAACCTCAGGATTCTTGTCTTTCCTCAAAACTGGAAAATCATCTGTGATAATCTCTCCACATACCATCTCACCACATTTCCTTGCTTCTGTCCTACAGAAACTCCTCCACTCGTTCTATTTTTCATGCCTCTACCCTGCTCATTTATCTCACCACATGGCATTCTGGTTAATTTCTGCAAATCTATTTTTCTGTTTTCTGTATTCTCTTCAGATGTGTTCAATATAATATTTAACCCATACATTAGGATTTTTTTTTAATGGAGGGGGGAAGTTTATGCCATCATTTACTTTTTAAACCAACTTTATCAAGATTGAATTTATGTACAATAATGCATACCTATTTATTTTTATTAATATTTATTTTGTGAAGTTCAAAATCATCACATATATTGCTCCTTTAATTTCCCAAGTTTTCTTTTTTTAACTTTTATTTTAGGTTCGAGGGCACACGTGCTGGTTTGTTGCATAGGTAAATTCGTGTCATGGGGGTTTGCTGTACAGATTATTTCATCACCCAGGTATTAAGCCTCGTACCCAATAATTATCGTTTCTGCTCCTCTCCTTCCTTCCATCCTCAAGTAGACCTCAGTGTCTGTTGTTTCTTCCTTTATATTTATAAGTTCTCATCATTTAGCTCCCACTTACAAGTGAGAATGTAGTATTTGGTTTTCTGTTCCTGTGTTAGTTTGCTGACGATAATGGCCTCCAGCTCCATTCATGTTCCCACAAAAGACTGGTCTCATTCTTTTTTATGGCTGCATAGTATTCCATGGTGTATATGTACCACATGTTCTTTATCTAGTTTGTCATTGATGGACATTTAGGTTGATTTCATGTCTTTGCTATTGTGAATAGGAGCACATCTATTTAAATTGTACAGTTAGATACGTTTTGATGAATGTATATACCCATGAAATCACCACCACACTCAAAATACAGAACATTTCTATACCCCTAAAACTTTCCTTATGATCCTTTGGGAAATTTTCAATAATTATTTCTTCAGATATTTTTTCTACTCCCTCCTCTCTCTTCTTCCTCTGGAATTACAATCATATGTATATTGAACATCTGGATATTGTTCCCCCAGGTCTCTAAGGTTCTCTCCATTTTTCTTCAATCTTCCTTCTTTCTGTTGTTTGGGTATGGCATTTCTGTTGCATTATCTTCATGTTCCTTGATTTTTCCTTCTGCCATCCCCAATATTCAGTTAAAGCCATCTAGTGAACTTTTAAAATGTCAGATTTTGTACTTTTCAACCCTAGAATTTCCCCCTTTTTTATTTTATATGTATTTTAGTTTTAATTTCTCCACTGAGAGTTCCAAGCTGTTCATTCAATGTTTATCACGTTTTCCTTGGATTCTTCGAACATATTTGTAATAACTGGTTTAGAGATTTTTGTCTGCTAAATGCAACATCTGGAGCCACTCAGAATTGGTTTCTATTGGCTGCCTTTTTCTCTGAGTATAGAGTGCACTTTAATGTTTCTTTGCATGTATAGTAATTTCTGGTTGAAAGTTGGGCCTTAAGGCTGAGCATGGTGGTTCACGCCTTTAATCCCAGCACTTTGGGAGGTCGAGATGGGTGGATCACAAGGTCAGGAGATTGAGACCATCCTGGCTAACACGGTGAAACCCCGTCTCTACTAAAAATACAAAAACAAAATTAGCTGGGCATGGTGGCAGGCTCCTGTAGTCCCAGCTACTCGGGAGGCTGAGGCAAGAGAATGGCGTGAACCCAGGAGGTGGAGCTTGCAGTGAGCTGAGATTCTGCCACTACACTCCAGCCTGGGTGACACAGCGAGACTCCCTCAAAAAAAAAAAAAAAAAGAAAAAGTTGGGCCTTATAGATAATTCATTATGGCAACTCTAGATCCTGTTGTATTCTTCTGAAGACTACTGAGTTTTTGTTCTAGTAGGCAGCTGTCTTGTTTAGTCTCCAACCACAAACTTTGTCCCCCTGTGATACCCAGTAGCCAGTATCTCTCTTCGCATGGCTTCTGATTGCTGCTTTTCTGCCTGCCCCTTTGGGGGTTTTCCCTGTTTCTGTGTAATTTGGTAGTTAGCCCAGGATTTCAGCAGAGACGGCAGTCACCTTCTTTGTGCACTTTCTTGCTTATGGATGCTCCCTCTCCCTGATTTGTAGCTATTTGGCTGATTTTAGGCTGTCTCTGACGTTTCAAGGCTACAAGATTCAATTTTCTGCCACCTGAATTGTGCATGGTTAGGAAATGTACTAAGTCTGTTTGTTTGTTTGTTTGTTTGTTTGTTTTTAAAAGGCAGCACATTCACAAAGCTCTGTATTCAAGGGGAGATTTTGCTCTGGTTTCTGTCCACTTTTTCACCAGGTTCCTCAGGGTCTTTTACTACATATGTGTAGTTTAGCTTTTGGCCAGAGACCTGGACAGAGTTTATACTCAGAGTTTTATACTTCTTCTGTGGTTTTTCTGCTGCCAGTACTTTTCCTGTAGACTTCTAGCTACTTTTCAGCCTTGAACTCCAATCTGTGGAACCCTTAGCTGGTAAGGCTGCGGTTTTTCCATGGCTGTTTTTCACAGCCCTAGCTGTGAGGGTTGGACATCACCCTCGGGTGGGGAAGATATAAACTTGAAATTCCTACTCCTTCCTGTGGCAGTTTTTAAGATTAAAGTCTCCTGCTTCTATCTGCTTTTGGATTCTCTCCAGGGTCTTTAAATAGTTCTTCTTTAAAAAAGTTTTTTTTTCCCCCCCCAAACTTGTTTTTATCATTGTTATCAGTGGGAACATTTCAAAACCACTTCAATCCTCTGCCATTTCTGGAAGTTTCTGCCTATTGGGTTTTTAATTTCAATGTCTCCATTTTTCATTTGAAGTTGTATTTAGTTACTTTCTGAATTAAATCTGCTAGTGTTTATGATAGACTTTTTATTTCTCAATTTTAAGTCCTTTTTGAAAAACGTATTGGATCATTTTAAAGATGCTTATTTTATGGCCTGTATCCAGTCAATGTCCTGAAGCTCTTGAATGTTCAGTATCTGAAGCTCTTGCATGTTCAGACGTACAGTTGGTGTGTCTGCTGGCTCTCTCTCATTTAACTTTTTGTAAGTAATTTTTGAATTATGAGCTATTGATTGGGGTGCAGTAAACATGGAAACACCAAGCATCCTGATTTAGGGCTTTAGATCTACAGAGAGGCTTTTCTTTGCTGTCACCTGGTGTCCCAGGAATATCACGGACCTCTTTCTTATGTTAATTTCTAAGGCTAAGGGTTCCTAGACCAAGCAGGTAATAACGTTGTAGCCCAAATCTTCTTGAGGACAGGCTCATGATTATAAAGTCTTGGAGAACTTTCTTCTTCATGGCACAAGGTTGAAGAGAGCCGCATCCTCAGGCCAATGAATAGGCTATTTTGTTTTGATCCATCCCTTCTCTGACTAGAGTGTAGTTCTTCGAAACTCCTGGTTAACAGATGTCTCAATTGCAGTTCCTGCCTACCTTCAGCTCAAGACCTAGTTTCTTACCTGCTCCCACTCCCTGAGGAGTTTAAAAACCTCATCTACTTGACTAATGAACCCCCAGTACTGTCCACCCACTGCTATGATTTTTTAATTTTCCTCTTTGATTTGACTGTCTACTTTGGGAATTTTAAAACAGAAGTAAAGAGAATAGTATAATAAACACTCATACACCCACTGCTTAACAACTTACGTTAGAGTTTTCCAGAGAACCAGAAGCAACAGGGGGTATGTGTGTGTGTGTGTGTGTGTGTGTATGTGTGTGTATGAGATAGATATTTATTTTAAGGAATTGGCTTGCACGATTGTGGAGGCTGGCAAGTCCATCATACCTGCAGGGTATGATGGCAGGCTGAAAACTCAAGAGCATGGTAGTACTTGCCTGTAGTCCCAGCTACTTAGGAGTCTGAGGTGGGTGGATCCCTTGAGGCCAGGAATTTGAGGTTGCAGTGAGCTATGATCATGCCACTGCACTCCAGCTGGGAGACAAAGTGAGACTCTCATCTCAAAATAAATAAAGAAAAAAATACCTAAAGGAAGAGCCGATGTTGTAGTTTGAGTGTGAAAGCTGTCTGCTGGCATAATTCCTTCCTCCTCAAGGGAGGTCCGTCTTTTTCCTATTCAGGCCTTCAGCTGATTGGATGAGGCCCACCTGCGTTATAGAGGAGAATCTGCTTTACTCAAAGTCTAATTGAGTGTTAACCTTACATAGCATATACCTTTACAGAAGTATCTAGAATAATACTTGACCAAATATTGGTGGACTGTGGCCTAGACACATTGACACATAAAATTAACCACTATACAACTTAATAATAATTCCCTAATATCCTTCAATAAATCCTTAATAATTTTAAAATATCATTTAATATCCATTTCATATTCACATTCCTCCAATTTTTTCAAAATTGTCTTTCATAGTTGTATTTTGCAAATCAAGTTCCAGTCAAAGACTAAGCATTCATTTAATTATTGCATCTTTTAATTCTTCCTTAATTTAAAACAAGTGGAAGAAATCTTCCAGAGAATATGACAAAAAAACACCAAAAGGTGGAAAATAAGAGAGAGATAGAAAAAGAAGAATATTAAAGGATCAAATCAGGAAGTCAAGCTTCTACTAACAGTAGAGCTGGGTTGGCAGGGGATACTTAATAAATGGATAGGAGACAATTATCTAAGAAGTTGTACCAGAGAATTTCCTAGAACCAAAGGACATACGTTTCTAGATTGGAAGGGCCCACCACAAACTCAACACAGTGAATAAAAATATTCATACTAAGGCTCACTAGTAAAACATTTCAAACACTGGAGGCAAAGAAGATACTGAAAACTTCCAGAGGAAAAGAAGGCATGCCATGTAATTGATCAGAAATCAGAATGACATCACACTTTTTCATTTCAGTACTCTTACGGGATAAAAGAACAATGTCTTCATGTTTATGAGGGAGAATAATTTCCAACTGAAATTTCCATACCCAGCCAGACTGTCACAAAAGTAAAAGGCTAGAATGAAGACATTTTCATGACAAAGCCCCTTTTTAAAAAGTGACTTTCCATGTACCATTTATAAAAAAGCTACTGAAGGATATTTTAAAAGATGGGTAGGTGGGTGAAGAATAAATCAAGAAAGAAGATTCTGTGGGATCCTAGAACAGCCAGTCTAAAACAGGAGGGAGTTATAAGGAATCCCAGGAAAATCGTGGAGGGAAGCCACAGGGTGACTGCCCTGCAGGAGGCCCCGAGAACAGCCTCATGAATTGGAGAAAGAGATTGGAGGGCTTCAGAATGGATATTGCAATGAAAAGTGGAAGTGATAAGCAATGTAGTTGACTGTACTAAGAGACTTTATAGAGTTTTACCAGAAAGTTTGGGCCTGAATTAATGACTATTTTTTT
This sequence comes from Macaca mulatta, assembly GCF_049350105.2. Lineage (NCBI taxonomy): Eukaryota > Metazoa > Chordata > Mammalia > Primates > Cercopithecidae > Macaca > Macaca mulatta. Next base: position 151,450,943 of record NC_133411.1, read on the forward strand.
TTGAGACAGAGTCTCGCTCTGTTTTCCATGCTGGAATGCAGTGGCGCGACCTCAGCTGACTGCAACCTCCGCCTCCTGGGTTCAAGCAGTTCTCCTGCCTCAGCCTCCTGAGTAGCTGGGACTACAGGTGCCTGCCACCATGCCCAGCTAATTTTTTGAGTTTTTGGTGGAGATGGGGTTTCACCATGTCAGCCAGGATGGTCTCGATCTCCTGACCTTGTGATCCTCCAGCCTCGGCCTCCCAAAGTGCTGGGATTACAGGCATAAGTCACCGCGCCGGGCCTGAATTAATGATAAGCAGGTTGAAAATGGAGGCAATAAAAACCAGACACTGCTGTAAGAAAAGAAACACAATCATCTGTGTGGTCTTTATGCAACTAACAGTTACATAGTTTTACTATGTAAACATTGAATGTTGATCTAACCAATGGTGTGCTGTGGCTACATAGGGAGAGTGCAAATGGCACTGGGATGCAGTGGAGTCTATGTATACATCTGGCTGGCGGATAGGGCAAGAAGCTAAATCCGTATTTCCCATAATGAAGCCAATAGATACTGTTTAATATTGAAGAAAAATCAGGAAATACAATGTCAACATGATACTTAGAAATACAAAGGTATCAAAAGAAGTATCTAGAGGAAATGAAAGTAGTTGCCTCTGGGAGCAGGAAGTGGGTGCAACGGGAGGGGAGGCTGCTGCGTTTTGTTATAAACCCTATACAACCATATGACTTTTTAAACTATGGATCTGCATTCATTTGATAACATTTTAAAATAAAAAATTTAAAATTCATTAATTTAAGATTTTGTTTGTTTTGCGATAGGATCTCACTCTGTCACCCAGGCTGGAGTGCAGTGGTGCAATCCCAGCCCACTGCAGCCTCAACCTCCCAGGCTCAACAGATCCTCCCACCTTAGCCTCCCAAGTAGCTGGGACTATAGGCATGTGCCACCACACCTGGTTAAGTTTTGTATTTTTTTAGAGAGGGGATTTTGCCACATTGCCCAGGCTGGTCTCAAACTGCCGGGCTCAAACAATCCTCCCGCCTCGGCCTCCCAAGGTGCTGGAATTACAGGCATGAGCCACCATGCCCACCCTAATTTCAGATTTTAAAATACTCTTAGTAACTTACTGTGGCACACATCACCATGCAGTATAACATCATCATGCTAGTGAAGTTCTAAGTCATCGTCACCTTCTTCATGTCAGGATATTCTACCTCCTGAATTTTCATTGTCCAGTTCAGTAGCCACTAGCCATGCATTGCTATTTCAATTTAAATTAATTAAAATTACATAAAATTCAAATTTTAATTCTTCAGTCACACAATTCACATTTCCAAGTGCTCAAGAGTCACATGTAGCTAATGACTACTATACTGTGCAGCACAGATATCATTTCCATCATTACAGAAAATTCTACGGGCAGTACTACCCTAAATTGTTCTCAGATTTATCCCTTCTTCCCAGCATGTTGCCATTCTCTCTGAGGCCGTATAGAGTAGTGACGGAAGGTGTGGACCCTGGACTCGGAATACGTGAGCTCAAGTATGGGTGTCATCGTTTACTTGCTGTGTGACTTTGGGTATATCATATAACCTCTTGGTGCTTCAGTTTCCCCATCCATAAGATGAAGATACTAAGAGCATCATCACCTCCTGAGAGCTGTAAGGGTAGACTGTGATAATGTATTTATATTAAGTGCTTAGCACCATGCCTGGCCCATGGGAAACACCCAGTAAAGGTTGCCTGCTGCCATTACTCTTCTTCCTCCTCCTCCTCTCCAACTCCCCATATCCTGTCAGCCACTTCTGAGCTCACATGCAGCCCTGAAGGACAGTTCCCAATCAAACTCAAACTTCCCACCTCAAAGCCCACCTCTCTCTCTTTCTCTCCCCAAGGACTTCCTCAGGTGCTCCAGGAGCTTGTCATTCCAGAGAAGAGCAGCCCAGAAGTCCTGGGATTTACACCTCCTGTAGAAACCCTCAACCAGAGAAAGATGGAAGTCAATGAGTAAGTACCCCAGCTTCCCTTGCTGGGCAATTCTGAGGTGTTTCCTCCACAGTCCCTCAGAGCGCCCCCGTTGGAATTGAGGCCAGTTTTCTACAGCAGTCACCTGTTCAGGGATATGCCTTTTTTTGGCCCTTCTCCCTTCCACGTCTGCCTTTCTCCTCTCTCAACTTGTACTTCTTGGACTTTCCTCTCAACCTGCACCCAAGTCATGGTCTCAGGGTCTGTTTTTGGGGGACCCACGCCAAGACTGTCATTATCAGCATCATCATTGTCAATTCATTTTCTTTCTTTCTTTTTTTTGAGATAGAGTCTTGTTCTTTTGCCCAGGCTGGAGTGCAGGGGCATGATCTCAGCTCACTGCAACCTCTGCCTCCTGGGTTCAAGTGATTCTCATGCCTCAGCCTCCTGAGTAGCTGGAATTATAGGCATGTGCCACCACGCCCAGATAATTTGTGTATTTTTAGTAGAGATGGGGTTTCACCATGTTGGCCAGGCTGGTCTCAAACTCCTGGCCTCAAGAGATCCTCCTGCCTCGGCCTCCCAAAGCACTGGGATTACAGGCATGAGTCACTGCGCCCAGCCAATTTATTTTCTCCTTATCTCAAGACTAACCTCCTGCAGGAGCCTCCTGGTTGATTTTCCCACCTTCTCTCCCACGGTACAGCTAGAGCTATCTCAGTTTAATCAAAATGTCAAGTTATGACTTACCTGCTTCAAATCTCCACTGGTTTCTTCTTGCCCAAAGGCAGAGTAGAAGCTTAGTCCTGCAATAAAGAACCTTCCCAAATTCTCCTGATTTGTGAAGTAAGTTTCCTGCTTTACCAGCTTCACCTCTGGCAAGTTGTGCTGCTCAACATCCTTTAAACCTGCTGTTCTTGTACTTGGGCCCAAACCTGTGCTGTGTCCTCTGACTGGAGTCCTAATAATAGCAGTAATAGTAAATACTCATGGACCACTTTCCCTGTGCCTTGCAGTGTTTCTATGCAATCTGCATGGCTTAGTTCACTGAATCCTCATGCCAAGCAAGTGAAGAAGCTTATGCTGTTCTCCCCGTATTAGAGATAGGGAGACCAAGTCTTATGGAAATCACAAATACAGTAGTAGCATCAGAGGACTCCAGAGCTTGTGCCCTCTCCTTGGCAGGAAAGTGACGTCACACACACATAGTTAACTCACAGGAAAGAAACTTTACTTGGCAGAGAGAAAAGAAAAAGTCGCAGTTAATAGTGTGGGTGATCTGCTCATCCTTCTACTCCTTGCATTTGTGCTCCCAGGGCAGTGAGAGGTGAGGTGGGAGTCTGCTGTTGCCCCAGTTTTCTGGGCCTCTCATTCCAGGAGCACTTCTTGGCTAAGGGTGATGATGGTGCTTAATTATTCACTATATTCATAGGATGTAGCCCCCAAGCACATGTCAGTGACTTCCTCTAGTGCCCAGCTGAAGAAGCAGTGATCTGTGATCTGTTTCCATGTGGGAGGAAGAAACGGCCATGTTGGATTGGCCCAAGGATGGTACATGCGTCTCCCTGCAGGCTTGTTGGGGGTGACTTTGACCACGTGTGGCTCCCTTTCGTGCGCGACTCTTTGGTATCTAATCCATGAGTGAGGTGAGACTCCATGGTCCTGCTTCCTTTTCCTACTTCCCCACCTGGTAGACACCTGCTGTCTTTGTCTGTGCTGTAAAAACATACCACAGACTGAATAGCTTGTAAGAAATTTATTGTTCACAGTTCTGGAAGCTGGGAAGCTCAAGATCAAGGCACCAGCAGATTTGGTGTCTGGCAAGGACCCACTTTCTAGTTGATAGAAAGTGGTTCATGGCTCCTTCTGGCTTTGTCCTCACAGTGGAAGAGACAAGGCAGTTCCAGCAGGCCTCTTTTATACTGGTGCTAATTCCTTTAGGAGGTAGGTCCTCCCAAAGGTCCTACCTCCTAACGCTATCACACTGGTGATTCGGTTTCAACACATGAATTTTGGGGACATGCGAACGTACAAACCGTAGTGCCTGCTTGTCACTTCTGATAGAGCTGAAACGTTCCTCCTCTGGGAAGTCTTCCCTAACTCCCCTGAGTAGAATTTTTCCTCCTACCTGTGTTCTGGTAGCATCCAGTCCATATTCCTCTTAGTGCTCTCCTGTTACATTCTAATGATTTGTTCGTATATCACGTTCACCAGCCAAATTGTGAGTGTGAACCTCTTAATAGTGTCGGTTTTTTGTTCTCTGGATTCTCTGGTGTCTGTTACAATCCCTTCTTCCAAACCAGGAATTCAGAAAGTACTTTATTGTTTGGTTGTCAGGAAGGCAGATCTCCTGTCCATGCCTTTTAAACTTTATTTATTTATTTTTTCTGAGACAAGAGTCTCACTCTGTCACCCAGGCTATAGTGCAGTGGCACGATCTCAGCTCACTGCAACCTCTGCCTCCCAGGTTCTTCTTGTGCCTCAGCCTCCTGAATAGCTGGGATTACAGGCATGCACCACCATGCCTGGTTAATTTTTGTATTTTTAGTAGAGATGGGGTTTCTCCCATGTTAGCCTGGCTGGTCTCGAACTCCTGACCTCAAATGATCCACCTACCTCGGCCTCCCTAAGTGCTGGGATTACAGGTGTGAGCCATCACACCTAGCCCCATGCCTTTTAGAAAAAGGAATGAGATCAATTCAGAGTGGTTATTATAAAGAATCAGTCATGTTTCTCATAGAACCTGGAATACCAAAAATATTTTGTCTCTATTCACTTTAATTTCCCTTTGGTTTATTTGTCTTTTCCATGGGATCACTATTTGACCTTAGGACTCTAAGGAGCTAGTTTCTGAAAAGTAATGTGAGCTGTTGAGCTTTCCTCCTTAGATCTATAAAAACATATGTATATTATCTATTTTCATACCCAGATTAAGACATTGCCTCCAGCTAGCCAATTCCCCCTCTCCTGTCCCTGAATCATGAAACTGGCACTATCTCTGAAAAGTTTCCTAGTTGTCTTCTGTTTTTGTAGCTTGTGAAAGATGTGGTTTTTAGTTGTGTGATTCTTTTTAAGCTGCTTCATTTGTTTTTGGACTGAATAGTAGCATAGCTACCCAAACTTGGACAGAAACATCAAATTCAGAATCTCTGGAAGTACAGCAATAAGAAGCTAATTACTTCATGTTTTCGATATGAATGAGACTCAAGATACAGAACAGAATCACTGCTTCCCTGTTCTAACTCCCACCTCAGCTATGCTGGCAAACTTTGTTTTTCCTTTTGGGTTTAAGGGAATATGTTGGGAATAAAAAGCATTTTCCTCTACTCCACCTGCTGAATGGAATGAATAAAGGCCTCCATGAAAGATCTAAGTATTTAGCAAATACAACTTCAGCTTCCAAAGTTTCATGTCTGAAATAAATTTCAGAGTTTCAGATTTGAGTCCAGGCCAGATACATGCAAGTTGATACTGATTATTTGTGTCCTTTGGCAGAGGGTCTAAGGAAGTGTTATAATTCAGCTGTGTGGGGAGAGAGGATGATCGTGTATATGTGGCTTCTACGTGGTTGTCTGCAGATGGTGGAGAATGGAGTCCACCAGCTTCCCTCTTCTATCACTGGCTTCTACCTCCCTGGCCGGCCTCCCTTCATCCCCTGCCACCCCTTGCTTTCTATACTTGAGCCTCACTGGCATCATGCTTCTTCCTGCCACAGGGCCTTGGCACATGCTGCTGCCTCTGTCTGGAGTGTTCTTCACAAGCCTTGCCATATCTCTTTAACTAGTCAACTCTTACTCTTCCTTCAGATAGCAGCTCACTTCCTGGGGGAAGCTCTTAAGTGAAATGAAGTGAAATCCCCTTCTTATATGGTCTGAGGATACTGGATATTTCTTTGCAAGCAGCTGTGACAGTTGCAATTTTACATTTCTCTGTGTGATTCCTTGGGTAAATTACTTCCTAAAGTGTGGTATATGTATGACGGGACAGATGATATGTGGATGTCCTTTTATGACGTTAAAGTTATTGTTTATGTTAATGTGTATTAGAAGAAATATCTATATAGTACTACTAGTAGTGAATACTTATACTTTTATAAGTGTTTTTGCATACAATGGGCCTTAAAGTAGATAAAAGAATCCATCTTACATAAACTATATGAATTAGAAGTACCATAATCAGACTTCATTCTCCCCCCATGATTCAATTACCTCCCATCGGGTCCTTCCCATGACACATGGGGGTTATGGGAGTTACAATTCAAGATGAGATTTGGATGGGGACACAGCCACACCATATCATGGGCTGGTCTTGAACTCCTGGGCTTAGGCAACTTCACTTCATTTCACTTAAGAGCTTCCCCCAGGAAGTGAGCTGCTATCTGAAGGAAGAGTAAGAGTTGACTAGTTAAAGAGATATGGCAAGGCTTGTGAAGAACACTCCAGATAGAGGCAGCAGCATGTGCCAAGGCCCTGTGGCAGGAAGAAGCATGATGCCAGTGAGGCTCAAGTATAGAAAGCAAGGGGTGACAGGGGATGAAGGGAGGCCATTATGGTACTTCTAATTCATATAGTTTATATGGCAAAAATGTTGGAAGCAGTATGCAAATGGCTGAAATTTGAGAAATGATGTGTTCATCAATATCTGTCTCCCTTTATGAGAGTGTAAGCTCCAGGAAAGAGGTTTTCTGTGCACCCTTGCACCCACCAGACCTAGTACATATTTAGGTCTTAAGAAATATTTGTTGAAAGATGGACAAGTGATTGAATGAAAAACCTAGTGATTTAACAAGTGCCCCTCCCAAGTAACATTGGGATAGGTGATTAGAAAGAAGGTTAAGGTTTTATTGAGAATCATCCATATAGATTGCAGGCAGGGGATAGGATGGAGATTTGTAGACTTAGAGTGTTCAGCTTCAGATGCCCAGAGACTTGGCAGTCACAGGGCTGCAGGGGACCATGCCTGTTACCCTACTCAGAACAGTTCAATAGCATCCTGGGCAGGTATTGTCACAGGATAGATTCCTTGGGAAGCAGACTCTGAGATGCAGATTAGCACATGGGAACTTTACTACGGAGTGTTCTTAGAGCACCTGTGGAAGAAAAGGAACCAAAATAGGGCAGAGGGAGAAGTTGGGACATTCCCAATAGAGGCCTCTGCTTACCCTATGAGAAGTTCTGAAGCTGGAATGATCCTTTAGAACTGTCTAAATAATTAGGCTGGGTGTAGTGGCTCATGCCTGTAATTCCAGTACTTCGGAAGGCCGAGGCAGGCGGATTGCCTAAGCCCAGGAGTTCAAGACCAGCCCATGATATGGTTTGGCTGTGTCCCCACCCAAATCTCATCTTGAATTGTAACTCCCATAATCCCCATGTGTCATGGGAGGGACCCGATAGGAGGTCATTGAATCATGGGGGCAGGTCGTTCCTGTGCTGTTCTCATGATAGTGAATAAGTCTCACAAGATCTGATGGTTTTATAAAGGGCAGTTCCCCTGCACATACTCTCTCTTGCCGGCTGACATGTAAAACATGACTTTGCTCCTCATTTGCCTTCCACCGTGATTGTGAGACCTCCTCAACCATGTGGAACTGTGAGTCATTTAAACCTCTTTCCTTTATAAATTACTCAGTCTTGGGTATGTCTTTATTAGCAGTGTGAGAACAGGCTAATCACTCTGTCTCTAAAAACAAACAAACAAAAAGAATTATACACCTGTACGCCCGTGTAGACCACTTCGGGAGGGGTAAGACCTTGGGTAACACAACTTTCTTCATCAAGGCCATCCTTGAAGGTGCTGATGGCTAAGGCCAGTCTGCAGGTAATACTGTCGGCGGCTGGGAGGGTGATTTCTGAAGAGAGATCTGGGTGACACATCACAAGAGTCTATCACAGGTGTCTATCCAGGCTCTATATGAAGACCTCTGTATGAATATTTGAGTGGCAGATGCCAGTCACTATCTGTAAATGTGTTTCAACCATGATTGGAATGGCTTTCGTTCTTAGAAAGTTTTTTAATTTACATTGAACCAAAAAGCACTTTATTTATTTATTTATTTATTATTTTTTGAGACGGCGCCTTGCTCTGTTGCCCAAGCTGGAGTGCAGTGACGCGATCTCAGCTCACTGCAAGCTCCGCCTCCTGGGTTCATGCCATTCACCTGCCTCAGCCTCCTGAGTAGCTGGGACTACAGGTGCCCACCACAATGCCCGGCTAATTTTTTTTGTATTTTTAGTAGAGACAGGGTTTCACCGTTTTAGCCAGGATGGTCTCGATCTCCTGACCTTGTGATCTGCCTGCCTCAGCCTCCCAAAGTGCTGGGATTACAGGCTTGAGCCACCGCTCCTGGCCTTGAAAAGCACTCCTCTTCAAGTTCTGAATGCCTGTACTCATTTTGATGACCAGAGCAAGAAGAACAATATGACCCTTGAACTAGCTGAAGAGAGCTATGGTATCTTTTAAATCTTCTCTTAACTAAACAAATCTCATTTCTTTAGCTGTTTTTTGTTTGTATGTTCTGTTTTGTATAGTCATCTGTTATTCTCTACATAATTTTGTTTTAAAATTTATCAAAGTTTATTTAATATGCAGCATCCAGAATATTATCTGGATAATAGTCCACATGTGGACTGACCAGCTGAAACTACAATAGGGGAATTATCATCATCTGGGTCTTATTAAACTTGGAGTCAACTAAGATTCTCATCTTTTTCATATGCACTGCTGTGGAACAAGATCTCTCCAAATATGGATTCATGAAATTGATCACTCGGAACCTAAATGGGGCCTCTAAAAGGTTATTTTTAGTCCTATCTTATTATATAATATATAAGATTATATTTATTATAAAAATAATGGCTTATATTTATTTAATCCTTACTATATGCTAGATATTATGTTAAAAATACTTGCATGCCCCCCTCTCATTTAATCTTCCCAACAACTCTGTGAGGTTGATACTATTTGTATCCTCATTTTACAGAGAACGAAATGGAGGCACAGACAGATTAAGTAATTTGCCCAGAGTTACAAGGTCAGTAGGTGGAGGAGTCAAGATTCCAACTCTGGCTGTCTGACTTCAAAGCTGTCTTCTTCTGTATCTGTACCTTACGTTGATTTGTGCTAATTTAAATTAGGGAATGACTTAACAATATGTAATGATAGTACCTTGAACACACCTAGTGTTCTTCTGAGAATCTCAGAAGGCTTGGAAAGATATCATTTTTTTTTTTAAAGGAAATAAAGCCAAAAAAATTAGCACTTTCTCTACCACTATAATAAGTTTTTTCAGAGAAAGGACCACCTTTTTTCATCTTTGAATACTCTGTATCTAGCATAGTATCTAAATCATGTTTATGACAGTTACCAGTTTATTGCTCTTCTACTCTTTGCATGGTTTTGCTATACTGAAGCTGAACCCTGAAAACATTTCTATACCAGCTGATATGAAGTAACGTTTGTCAGTAGAGGGCGCTGGGGGGACACTATCAGAAGAAGGGGCATTTCTCTGGGGTCTTATACTTTTCTTGTTGCTCCTATGTTTCTTCTTGCTCCTATGGTGCAGTGGCCACTGGGCAGCTCCCTGTGGAGACCTGCTGGTGCACACCTTTTGGCGAGTTTTGCTGGCACTCCAGCAAAACTTCCAGAGAGTTTCACCAGCATTCTAGTGGGAATGAAGCACCTCGGTGAAATTCTTCACCATCCAGTGGGCCACGGCCACATCTCGAATGCAGCCTGAATCTCATCTTGAGAGGATGTCTTCTTTCAAGTGAGTTCCTTCCTTGATAACTCTCCTCAGCTTGGAAGGTAGTAGTTGTTCCCTACACCTACTATTCCAATGTTCTCTAGAGATCTCCTTACCCTTCTTAAAGTTAATGCCTTTTACTAGTTAACAATTCTTTCCATTAAAATGTCCCCCCTGTTCAAATGATTGGTGTGGTTTCTGTTTCCTGACTGGACCCTGACTAATATAGACAATAGATGGTTAATGGATAGGCTGGGCATAGTGGCTCACACTTGTAATCCCAGCACTTTGGGAGGCTGAGGCGGGCTCTCCTGACTGCAGGAGTTCAAGACCAGCCTGGGCAACATGGCAAATTCCTGACTAAAAATACAAAAATTAGCCAGGCATGGTGATACTACTTGTCTGTAGTCCCAGCTACTCAGGAGGCCGAGGCAGGAGAATCACTTGAACCTAGGAGGTGGAGGTTGCAGTGAGCCAAGATCACGCCACTGCCCTCTAGCCTGGGTGACAGAGTGAAGTTTTTTGGAGTTATACATTTTCTCTCTTTCTTTCTTTCTTTTCTTTCTCTCCTTCCTGTCCTTCCTTTCCTTTCTTTCTTTCCTTCTTTCTTTTCCTTCCTTCTTTTCTTTTTTCTTTCTTTTCTTTTTTTCTTTATTTCCTTTCTTTCTCCCTCCTCGTCTCTTCTCTCTTTTCTTTCTTTCTTTCCTTCCTTCCTTCTTTCTCTTTCTTTCTCTCTTCTCTCTTTCTCTCTTTTCTTTTTTCTTCTCTCCTTTCTCGTTTCTTTTCTCTTTCTCTTTTCTGTTTTCTGTTTTCTCTTTTCTTTTTTTTCTTTTCTTCTCTGTTGCACAGGCTGGAGTGCAGTGGTGTGATCTTGGCTCACTGCAACCTCCACCTACTGGGTTCAAGCAATTCTTATACATTTTCAAGCAATCTATAAAACTTACCTCTTTTTGGCCAGGCACAGTGGCTCATGCCTGTAATCCCAGCACTTTGGGAGGCTGAAGCGGGTGAATTACGAGGTCAAGAGATAGAGACCATCCTGGCTAACACGGTGAAATGCTGTCTCTACTAAAAATACAAAAATTAACTGGGTGTGGTGGCGGGTGCCGGTAGTCCCAGCTACTTGGGAGGCTGAGGCAGGATAATCACTTGCAATCCTGGAGGCGGAGGTTGCAGAGAGCCGAGATTGCGCCACTGCACTCCAGCCTGGTGATACAAGACTCCGTCTCAAAAAAAAAAAAAAAAAAAAGCCTACCTCTTTTTTACCTCAATTGAGTATACAGCAGATTTCAGTGTTACCAAGGATATGGAAATGTATTTCCCTCTCATGTGCTCTTTCTGCACAACCATCTTGGATTTGCAATTTTGTCCTGTATTAGCAGAAACAGTCTGCCCAGTCTTAAAACTTGTACCATTTCCTGTTTCAATAGCACGGTCCCTCATGCAGGTGTTCTATTTTGAGAATGCAATAGATTTTACTATTCATTTCCACAGGAAGTGGCTAAACTCTTAATACAGTTGATATTCCCAGGCTCTGAACAGTCTTGTTTTCTAATCCATGCAAATTATATACAAGTTAGTATATAATACGTTCCTACAACTTGTTTTGGAGAATAAGGCATATTCGAAAATAATCCAACTTCTTATTCTTATGATCTATGGGTCAGACTAAAAAAAATTATTTCCTAAGAAAACATGAAATGTAAAAATCACAGTGAAGTGTGTCTCTGTGACAATTGGCACAAATTGACTATTTACATCTCTATCCCCGAACACTTTGGCCAAGTGAACCAAATCCTTAAATTGAACACAGTTCCAAACAGGGAGTGCCCAACCCTTCGTTAAGGCTGATAGAAAAGCACATCAAGGACATGTGAGGTTTTCCTTGTTTATGTAATGAAACAGACACCAATGTTTAGCTGCTGAATGTGTAAATATAGCCTGCGTGACAGTGGGGAGCTAAGAAGGAAGGAAGCAATTTGGGAAATATCTCCTTCCCACATCACAAACATTCTCAGAAGCATCAGAAGACCCCAAAGCTAGGTCCTACAATATGTGCATTTTATAAAGCAAACCCACCCTCTGGCTTCGGGCTGTGTGTGACCTGGTTTCTCTTTTTAATTTTATAACTAGGGTGGAAAGCTAACAGTGTAGTATGTCATGGTCAATATGTCAACCACAAAGTGGGTCCAACGTTGCAGAAAGATTCCAATAGTCATTTAGTACATTTCCCTTGTAACTTGAGAGAATGGTAGTTGAATCACTAGGGTCTGGAGTCCGTAGTGTCAGATCTCCAAACCTGAAGCTCTGAGTTCTGAGTCGATTTTAGTGTACATTTATGTACAATGGCAAGAGGAGTTTTTTCCTGGAGGTGGAAGACAGCTTTAGGGAGTGGATTCGAAGGAGGGAGGGGGTGCCACTTTTTATTAGCCATTATTTCAGTTTTAACAGTCATCAAACAAGTCATCCCTAGTCATTTTGAAATGGAGAACATATAAGTCCTGCTGCTCAGTTGGGCTTAAATATTTCCACATTGTCACTAATGCTTCTAAAAATATTTTTTGTTAATTTGTGGAAGTGTAGTTGACAGCACATTTTTGTTTGATGAGCTACTACTACCATACTAGCTAATATAACAACCCAAAAGTGCTTAGGATTGGAGATTCCTCCTCCCTTCCCATCCCATGATGAATAGGACATCACTCAGATAAATATGAAAAGTGAAGACTATATTTGTATTTTTCTCTTTGTGGTCAAGTTCACTGACAGGAGGTCCATTCTCAGCCACCCGCACCCCACCAAATATTTAAGACATAGAATTACTTTGTTGAGTTGGTTCAGCCGAGATGGAAAATGCAGATCCCTGTATAAGCTGCATTCCAGCAGCAATGGTGTTTAGCTTAGGACTGAGCCAGGAATGGCATACTTTTTAAAAGGTAGGTAAGAGGTGAGAGAGGATCATTTCCAGAAAGTGATAGTAGCTGGGGAAGCTGCATAGAGGCCCCAGGTTATAGCCTTTTCTTGGTTCAATCTGCTTTTTATGTTTTTATTAGAAGTGGTTAAGAACTAGGAATTGTTGGGGGTTGGGGAGGCAACAGAGAGGAATGAAGTGAAGACTGTGGGAGTTAGGGAGGGAATGACCTCAAGACCCAACGTGATGAGAATTCCAAAGGATGGGGAAGGGGTCAAAGTCTCCAGGGCTTCCAAGAGCAGAAAAATCTGCTAGACCAGCCTTGGAGGCAGCAGTGGGCGCCCATGGAATCTGTTCCATTACATTCATTTTACATGATTAGCAGCAAATCAGGCTAAAAGAATTAACAGAGCCTTCAAAACAGATGGTTCCTGGGTAACAGGATGTCCTCTTGTCTTGTTTACTCAAGAACAAACTGTGTCTTTGAAAACACTAAAGCCTTAACACAAGATACTCATTGGGTCTCACCATCTTTGGGAAGAACAGTTGCTTTAAGTCAGTGTTTTTCAAACTGCAGTTGTGACCCATGAATGTTGTGAACCAAGTTAAATGATGTTTGACCAGTGTGTTTTAGTGGAATGTAACAGCAAAATCAAAGTGCCTCTCATCTAGTTTTGTGAAATTTTTGTTTCAGTGGTGTATATGTATAACAGTATGTATGTGCCAGGTTGTAATGGAAAATGTAGTTCTTATGGTGGAACAAGATCCAAAAAGTAGAAAACATTGCTTTATGCAACTTTAGAAGGGAAAGAAGGGATTGAGTGTGATATATCAATATTGTAGTATGTAATTAGTAGAGTGAGCACACACTGTCCACCTTTTTCCTTAGACGATGCGTGTGCATGTGTGTGTGTGATTCCATATGCTGTGCTAGGCAGCAGCATACTTCCTCCTAAGGATGTCATAAGATCCAGAGGTTTATTTAAGGAAATACTGCTCAGAATGATAATTTAGAAAATCTGAGAAGCACATCTACGGCTCCACATCAGGTGGATCTCTTCTTAAGATGAAGAGATCCACCCTCTTGCCATTGACTTAAAATTGTAAGTAAGTCCTTAAATGGTTTTTGTTGTTGTTGTTTTCAGGTCATATCATATCTTTGCCTAAGCACCGCCAGTCACCTCAACAATAGTAGCATAATTTTACATGGTTTATGTTAAGAAGAAAAAGTTTCACCTGAGTTATTTGTGGTGCCTGACTCCTCAGGAGGCAGATTTCCTGTATATGTATATTACCCTAACAGAAATGTAGGAGATCACCCATACTGCCTTCTGTTTCCAAACACATTGAAAAATGTTTCTACCTTCACATTCCCTGTTAGCTTTTAAAGTCTGACATCTGGTAACAAGGTAAGTATAGAAAACTAAGCAGCCACACCTCAGGGATGCCAGGGAAGTCCTTTGATAGAAAGATGAGGCAACAGGATGCTCAGAAACTCAGAGACATTATCACCTGTTATTGGAACATTTATTAATATTTGTAAGGTGCAGACTATGATACACAAAAAGACAGTGATATGAAATGACAGGCGTCTTCATCAGAGGTCTGCTTTGCAGCCTGTGAGTTTAGTTGTCAGCAGTACACTCAAGGCTGAGGACTTGGAGACTTGGGTTCCGTTGCCTCTGACATAAAGCAAGGACCTTCAGTAACAGCTGATGCTCCAATCAGTTTTTTGTTCATACACACTGTTGGCCATAGGAATCTTTCTTATCATTCTTTCCAAGGAAACCAGTAGCTACCTCTACCACCATCACATTGCAAACAACCAAAGGCACACATGTTCATGATGCTTTGTTCAGAGCTGGCCCGAAAATGAATTCACATGACGGGAGCTGGCTATGAGACTTACTTAAGACAGCAATGGGAATGCCCCCAGGTTAATGAACTAGAGCATGTTCAAAACAGAGCAGGGAACTACCAACCTCTTCCTTCTAGATCTGACAGGCTCTTTGGCTGATTTGAAAGCAGTCCCCCTGAAGCTGACACGGTTCTAAAGTTGAAAATGCTAAGTTTACTTTGCCATGTCCTCTGACATTTTGATAGGGGTTTATTTTATGGTGGGGGTTGCTGATTCTTCCAAAATCTGGGTTTCTGGGATTTGCTGTTTATTCAGCAGGAACCTACAAAGTCTGCGTTTATTCTTGACTGAAAGAATTGAATCCACAGCATCTTTCATCATAAATATAATGCCCTAGGAGAAGATACAGCAGCAAACCAGACAGACAAGGTCCCCAGTATCCAGTACAGTGCCTAGCACAAAGTAGGCAACTTAATAGTCATTGAACAGATATATGAATGGTATCTGGGTTGAGGTGGTCGAGGTCACATTGGTGTTTTTACTATAATGCTTTGCATCTCTGAAATCACAGACTTCCATTTCACATGTTAGCAATGGCATTTAATTTTCCTTGGCCAATGTTATGCTTGAGTTTGATTCATACAATAAAAAGTATGGACCATTATAATTATCTTAGATTTCCTCTCTGGGTATGTTTTTCTGGTCAAATCTTCATACTAAAGAGACGTTAAGCCACACTGCTTTTTCTCTAACTTGCCTGCAAAGATTTACTAAAATAAAACAGATTGATCTTATCCAAGTAACAAAAACAAAAATGTTATGAAATCATTTTGCTGCCCAAATCTAAAATACTATTATTAACCATAATGTCAACTTACTTAGGTCAATTCTTCAATTGCACTATGCTTTGAACAAATTGTCATTTTCCTTCCATTCTAAATATGACAGTTCAGTTATTAAGGAATTGTTTTTAGTTAACAATTACTTCAATTTCATATGAAACATGAGCTAACACTCTCATCAATTTTTATTCACAATTATCATTGCTCAAGAGTTCCTACTTTGAAAAGAAAATTTGTAATAGCACAGTGGAAAACAAAAATCTCATTTTATAGGTAAATGTAAGTATCAGATAATTGAGTAGCTTGTACATTGTATCCTATTACTATCATTCTCAGTGCCTGAATACTAATCAGTTTAACTGCTTTCAAGCTATATATTTTTAAATGTAATTAAAACATACAGTCTCACAGTAAATTTCAATGGCTTATTAAAGGCCTTTACATGGCATCAGTATCATATGTTAGAGATGAATGGTGTTTCTAATTTGCTAGCCACTTGGGTCAAGTTTAAGAAGGAAGCGTATTTATACAAGTAATGGTAATACAAACGGTCTCTTGGGAAAGCTGTTGGTGAGCGTTTAACATTTTTGAAGTATGTTTTTGTGTATCTTTGAAAGGGGCATTTTATAGGCATTGGGCCAAAGCATCTTAAAATCATGTTCCTTAGTACAGGTATAACTACTGCCAGTGCTGCCTGACTGCTCAGGTAGACTCATGAGGTGTGCGTTTTTAAGGGTGAGTTGAGGTCAGGTGAGGTTCGGCGAGTTGAACCACCTTCAGCTGAATAACGCTCTTTAGGACCAGGACCCTGCTCCTTTACATATGGCAGGTAAGGCAGCAGTATCGTCAGCACCTGCACCTGGGGGCTGGATGGAACTGCAGAAACTCTGCCCCCAACCCACTGAATCTGAATCTCCCTTCAAACCAGGTCCCCAGATGATCTGCAAGCACTCTGGTGTTGGAGAAGCACTGGGCTAGGACCCCAAAGCCTCTGCTTACCAGGGGCCAAGCACAATGTGTGGCATTACTTTCTCTTTCCTTCTCCTTCTGAAATCATCCTCTTTTTATGATATCCCCTGAGACAGTTTCCCTTTCTTTCTCGTCACTCCCACACTCAGTCCCCAGATCCACATGAATTTCCCAGCTCTGATGTCCTTGCTTGTTACCAAGAAACCACTTCTAGTGCTCTCCACCTGTAGTTACCCAGGGCTCTCTGCTGCTGAGTAACCCTGGGAAGGTCAAAGCATGCTAATGACTCCCAAGGATTTATTCTGCCTTCCTGCCACTGGGCCTCCCTTTCTTCATGTATTCTTCATGGAGATGTCATCCTTCTAAGTTATCCAATCCAAAAATCCAATCTCTCTTTTCCATTTTAAATCCCTCTGTTCTGAAGGGGGGATTTCTTTGTCCCTGTTTCTGGTCATGGAATGCTGCCTTCCTAACCTGGCATGAAGCTTCTTTGCTAATATTTGCAGGGCATAGAAAGGACAAAGGGAGCCATGCCAGATGTTTGGGGGAATCACAGACAGGGTTTACTCAGTAGAGGGAAATAGTGTGCAGTTACTAATGACTCAGCAGACCCCTTAACACACTTCATTTGGCCCCGCCTTTGCATTGAGGGACTCAGCCTGCAAGAGGCAATGGGAGATCCAAACCCAGACCCAGACTGGCCAGCCAGTTGACCCCTAGAAGCAATTTGGTCCCTCTGTTCTAAACTGCGCACGGGTAAAGGGCTCTGCAAGGAAGTGAACTGGGCATTTAGAAGCAAGTTGCTTATAAATTCAGGCTCTGTGGGCTAGGGGTTAGCGCAGCCAATGGTCAAGGGAACATTTTTGGTTCAACCAGGTGAGGACCCCTCAAAGCTTCTCTGGAGTGGTCAACACCCAGAACAGATCTCTTTAATCAGAAGAGACTGGCAGGGGAAGAAACAAGATTGCTTTCTGGCCATAGTGAGTCCGAGGACCACGTTTGCAGCTTCCATTCTTCTTGAGGCCAACAAACCAATTCTTCTCTGCGTGCTTCTTGGATGTATAGGTGTTGTAATGGTTCTCCTCCAGCCTTTCCAGGAACAAACATTCCTCATTTGGTGTCTGCTAAAAAGATAAAACCAAAAGAGAGTAGGACAATTAGTGAGTGGTTTCACATGGGAGTCCCCATTTACTAGCTGTGTGACAATGGGCAAAATACTAAAGCTCTCCCTGCCTCAGTCTCCTCTTCAGGAAAATTGGGGTCATGGTGGAACTTATTTCACAGGGTAGTCTTAAGGACTTAGAACAGCACCTGGCACTAAAGAGCCTTCAGTATGCATTTGCTGTTATTGTAAACTCCCTTTCCATTTAAAATCCATTTTAAAGTAATAAAGATGCGACTGATAAGAGCACTTCTAAGAGTCCTCAGGACTCTAGAATCTCCCATGGGGACATCCTGCTTGACTATAAGTACCTTGAGGGCAGGGCTGGATCTTTCATCTCTGTAGTGGCCTGGCACACAGGCATGACCATGGAAAAACATTCAAAATAAGTAAAAACCAGACTGTGATGTAGTGGGTTTGTTGTTGTTGTTGTTTTAACTTGAAGACTAGACTTAAAGAATAAATACAAAGCTGCTAAAATGCCTTTTTATCCTGGTGATTTTCACTAGCAATGTCAGGATTTTGCCTGTGTATTGTTATGATGATATGCTTGTGCAAAATTTATCCTAAGCATGAAACATATCCTAGAATGTAAATGTTTTTTTAAATGAAAATAGCTTTATTTTTTGCTACTTATAAAAAGAATCTTATAAATAGATGCTACTTGTGGCCAGGCACAGTGGCTCATGCCTGTAATCACACTACTTTGGGAGGCTGAAGCAGGAGGATTGCTTGAGCCCAGGAATTTGAGGCCAGTCTGGGCAACATAGCAAGACCCATTCTCTACAAAAAAAAATTTTTTTTTAAATTAGCTAGATGCCATGGTGTGTGCCTGTCCTCCTAGCTACTTAGGAGGCTGAGGTAGGAGGATTGCTCGACCCCAGGAGTTTGAGGCTGTACTGAGCTATGATTGTACCATTGCACTCTAGTCTGGGTGACACAGCGAGACCCTGTCTCTAAAGGGTAATAAAAATGCTACTTACAAGAAGAATTGTACTTTTAAAAACATACCTTTACTTTGTAAAAAAAAAACTATCCCAAAACCCACCACCCAGATATAGGCAACTGTTAATCGCTGATGAGCATCCTCCCCTACATCTCTTTATGTACATACAGACTAGATAAGGCTATATGGATATATACTTATGATATCATCAAAATGTCATGTTTTATTTGATGTTTTAAAAATGAACAACATATCTATGAAAACATTCAATATTCCTAATGAGAAAAATGCAAATTAAAAATTATGTATCATATGTTAGCTATCCTATGTGCAAAGATTAAAAAAAACATTTGCACAAAGATAAAAAAAATTTGCAAGACTTAGAATGTGGGAACTAGGCACTGCCACGTACAGTTGGCGAGAAAAATTAGTGGCAACTTTCTGAAGACAGTTTAGCAATATGTATCAAAATTTACAAGATGTATTACCTTTGACTCAGCACTTTCACTTCTAGGAATCTACCCCTAGGAGATGGCTGAGTAAGCGTACAGGTGTATTTTTGAGGATGGTCTCTGAACCAATGGTTTTAGGGGCAAGCGATTAGGAGTAACCTATATGTCCATGGAAAGGTGATTGGTTAAGTGGATAAAAGAATATCCGTACAGTAGAATCTAGTGCAGCTGTACATTTATTAAGTTGAAAATCAGCCACAACATATTAAAGAGTGCAGTTACTTGAAAAAAAACCCAGCAACCACTATTTTGCTTACTTGTAGTTAATCTGTTGGTGGAGGGGCAACTCAGTTTTTGAACTTTCTATTCGTCAAGATCTTAGAATATATTTATTGCATTTGGGTCTAAAACAGGTATATTAAAACACTTAAGGTGGGAACTGAGACATCTGACTTTGCTTTGCCTTTTTCCTTTTCTTTTTTTTTTTTTGAGACAGAGTCTCGCTCTGTCGCCCAGGCTGGAGTGCAGTGGCCGGACCTCGGCTCACTGCAAGCTCTGCCTCCCGGGTTTACGCCATTCTCCTGCCTCAGCCTCCCGAGTAGCTGGGACTACAGGCGCCCGCCACCTTGCCTGGCTAGTTTTTTTTTTTTTTTGTATTTTTTAGTAGAGACGGGGTTTCACCGTGTTAGCCAGGATGGTCTCGATCTCCTGACCTCGTGATCTACTCATCTCGGCCTCCCAAAGTGCTGGGATTACAGGCTTGAGCCACCGCGCCCGGCCTGCTTTGCCTTTTTCAAGTCGTGTGACCCCTGCAGTCTCTCTTCACCCACTGTGGTTGGTGATTTCCAATCACTGTCTGGCGGTTTCCAATCATGTTGTTCATTGTTCTCTATGTTTGTTTCTTTAGATTATAAACCCTAGTGAGGAAGGAGATGGAATCTTGTTGGTCTTCTCTCCACCCCCAGACACAGAGCCTTGCAAATAATAGGTGCTCACCAGCTAAGTAATGCGTTTAATTTGATTCTTGAGATAATACAAAGCAGTCAGGAAAGTCAGCCTTTCTTAGTAAGGAATTGTGTAACAGGAAGTATCCTGCTTCTTATTCATTCATAATCTAGTGAAATGACAACAGGGTGAGACACTTTAGATCATTTTGGAACAAGATGAGATATAAATATATTTTATTGGATGACTCTGCTGCCTCTAGAGGAACTTGGTCCAGACATTCGTGTTTGATGCACATTGTTGGGGGTAGAAGGAAGTAGACAGCTTGGACCAATGTGGGTTGCCCACTCCCTTGTAGAGAGGACTCACCCCTGACACCTCATAGTGGGCATCAGGCCTGTGTTCTGTGACGAAGGTGAGGATGGCCACATTCCCCACCTGATGTCTCTATTACATTGGAGCAGTTGACACACACAAAATAGCTGAGTCACAGGCTGAGTCAGCAGGCCAGATCAGCGGTGCTCCGTCCCTCCACCAGGATTTGTCAGCACTCGTTACGCACTTGGTACAATGCCGAAGACATGTGGGTTAACTATTGATTCATGCCTATTGTTTAAATTGTCTTCTTTTTTATATTTAGCATGTTTCCCCTCCCACCCCAAGTTACATAGGTGACATATACTTACTGTAAAAAAAATTTGGAAAATACAGGAAGCTATTCACATATTATAAAATCACCCATTCTCCACCCCCAATATTTTGATATATAGCCTTTCAAACTTTAAAAAATATATATATCCTTTGCACACACACAAGTTTGAATCAGGATGGATTAGTGCCTAAATTTTGTGAAGAGCATGAAGCAGAGCTTTGAGATATCTTAGAACTTCTCTTTATCAATGGGGAAAATGCAAACATTCTTAGCTGTCATATACTAAGATCATATTTCAGGTGAATTGCAGTGGTGGCCACGGTTATGGTGGGAGAAGGGGGTGCCTGGAGCGTATCGGAAGTTAGATCCTGGGAGTTCTCCCTCAATATTTTTCTATAAGTGAAAGCAGGTTACAGTAAACATCAAAATTGATTTAAAGGGGGAAAAGCCATAAAACTGTGGCATAACCTAAGATACAGTGAGGGCGAGGGGCTTCTACGCTGACTTGTCTTACAGCCACCACTGGTCTGTGACGTGCCAGCCACTCTGATGGGCGCGTTCCGTGTGTTGCGCCACTGAACTCATGTCCGCTCTGTGTGAGGCGGTTATGATCCATGACCGTCCTCATTTTGGACAAGGCTCAGAGTGGGTAAGTGACTTGCCAGAGTGGCAGAGGCATGTGATTCAATCATGAGTCTGAGACTGAACGATTGGCTGATGGATTGATTTTGCTACCACCTGGAAGAACTACCTTAAACGCCTACTCCCAAACCCCTTAAAGCCGTCCCAGGTGATCTGTACTGAGCACATAGCGTTTTAGACGTTGCCTATTACCCTGATGATTTCATCTCCTGATCCCTAGTGGGCAGTGAGATGAAACGAAACTGTGTTCACATCTGCACCCTTGGCTGAGATGACAACTTCAAGAGAGGGTTTCCTGTGCCCTCTGTCACTTGGCAATTTGATATAAGGTAAAGCTCCAGACTAAAATTCCCCCTACTGGCTGTCTTTTTGAAGACATCTTCATACAAGGGAGGAAAAGGGTATGGATTGGGCTAAGAATTACAGCCAAGCCTTAGTTTATCAATTGTTAGGATACAGAGGAGGGATCATTAAAATCTAGAAATAACTTCAAAACCTTCAGTCATTGGTTTAAGCTGTCTCTCCAGTTAACTCCGGTCACAGAGATACCAATAGGGGCAAAATCACATTGCCTCTATTTCTATTCCTTTCCCATAAAGACCTACCTATACACGGTCAAACCTGTATAAAGCATTAGCTATGATAGGGAGAGGGCAGGGAACATGGAGGATTTTAGCTACTGAAGAAACAATTAGACTACGCCTCTCCATGCGGTTCATTCATCCTCACATCCTTTCAGTACCTGACATGGCACTTAGACACAGGAGACATTTGATAAATGTTGAATTAAGTTATTAAGCTTTCTATCCTTTTAGGTGATCCTTTCAGAATAAAAGGGGCTATTTTCAAAGTTTTATGCATGACACATAAACTACAAAAGCCCAGGCTCAGCCATTTGTGAAAAAAGCAATAAGAGACACCCCTATAGCACATAGTACCTAGGTACTCAAGAAACATTTTTGGGCTGTGTGTGGTGGCCTATAATCCCAGCACTTTGGAAGGCCGAGGCCACTTGAGCCCAGGAGTTTGAGACCAGCCTCAGCAACATAGCAAGACCTTGTCTCTACAACAAATAAAAATGTTAGCCGGGCATGGTGGTATTCATATGTAGTCCCAGCTACTCGGGGGGCTGAGGTGGGAGGATCGCTTGAGCCCAGGAGTTCGAGGCTTCAGTGAGCCATGATTGCACCACTGCACTCCAGCCTGGGCGACAGAGCCAGACCCTGTCTCAAAGAAAAAAAAAGAAAGAAAACATTTTTGGAATGAATGAATGAATGAATGAATGAATGGAATGGGATTAGATATTCTAAAATGAGTGACTGAAGAGTTACCAAAACATCAATCAATCTTTCCTCTGTGTTTATATGATAATACATTTCAGTGTTTTGAGAGAATACCACAAGAAACTCTTTTATGTTTGTGTCTAAAATAAAGCAGGGTGAGGGTGGGAATCCTTCTGGAAAAAATAACAAACAGAGACTAATTGTTGCTTTATAGTTTGCCTCACTCCTTGTAACAAGATTTCTGGAAACCTCAAACCTTGGCCACGTCTGGAAGCATGTCAGCTTCATACTTACTGAGCCGTATAAAAGCCCGTCGGTGTCCATGGCCAAGTACTGGCCAGTCTCGGTACTCTTTATATACACCTCCCCCACGCTTTCCGCACTGAGCTGCAGCTGAACTGGAATAAAAATAACACGAGCAAAAGTAAATAAACACTACGCTTTTGCCGATAGGACCCGGCAGCCAGGACAGTTGGCCATGGAAAATTCTGCTCATTCATTTTGCAGAGCCCTCAGGGATGAGCCTCAGATTAATCAAAACATAGAAATACAGTCTCTTTTTCTTTGCCTTCCAAATAAACTTGTCCATTGGGAATTACGTCCTTGGGAAAGGAAGGAGAGACACCGGCCGGCTCACCTACCTGTCCACCCTGTTGGTTACAAAATGACCCTGAGTGCACCTTCACGGTGCCTCGCTCCTTTCTTTCTGTCACCTGTGGGAAAATAATCACAGGAGGAAATGGTATTCACTCCCCCAGGCTCCCTCATCCCTGCAGTCTTGGGGTGCCATAGGCTGGGATCTGGCCACCCTGTGTGTGTTCTGCTTTTGTTATCAACCTGCACAGGGGTGCCTTTTTTTTTTTTTTTTTTTTTTGAGACAGAGTCTCGCTCTGCCACCCAGGCTGGAGTGCAGTGGCCGGATCTCGGCTCACTGCAAGCTCCGCCTCCGGGGTTTACACCATTCTCCTGCCTCAGCCTCCCCAGTAGCTGGGACTACAGGCGCCCGCCACCTCGCCCGGCTAGTTTTTGTTTTTTGTTTTTTTTTTTTTTTTTGTATTTTTTAGTAGAGACGGGGTTTCACTGTGTTAGACAGGATGGTCTCGATCTCCTGACCTCGTGATCCACCCGTCTCGGCCTCCCAAAGTGCTGGGATTACAGGCTTGAGCCACCGCGCCCGGCCAGGGGTGCCTTTTAATTGTCTGGGCCTTCTAGTTGTGGGAGAGACTTCTATCCACAGATGGTTATTTTATAAAATCTGAGATTGCTACTTTCCCTGAGACAGAAGAGGTTCCCAGGGAGTTAGGACTGGTTGCCACATACGAAACTAAAGGAACTCCCTCGCAATGAAGGTTCCGTCAATCCCTCAGCCTCTATGGCAACCCACCTGGGGTACAGGCAGAGGGGTGATCGCCAGCTCCTGATGTGGGGAGAATGAAGCTGTTACCTGGAAATGCAGTGATGAGAACAGTGGTTCTCAACTGGGGGTGATTTTGCTCCAAAGGGGACATTTGGCAATCTCTGAAGACAGTTTCTGTTGTCACAGCTAGGGGGGTGGGTGCTACTGGCATCTGGTGGGTAGAGGCTGGAGATGCTGCTAACATCCTACAATGCACAGGGCAGCCCCCACAGCAAAGAATTTTCCAGCCCAGAGAGTCAGCAGCACCCAGATTGAGAAACCTGGAGATGGAGGGAAAGGACTGTGAGTTACAGAGTCACACTCTCCTCATTCACACTGATTGACACTCCCAAGGTGCTGGACACTTAATTGGAATCCAGTATTCATTTGATAATTATTAACTTGTTTATTCACCCTCGGGTGCCCTCTTGAGAGAGGTGCTTTGATAGTTCACATTTGGGAATTGGAATTAATTCTAGACTCTTCGGGATAATTTATTTGTTCACTAGACCATCAGAACCATCATTACGAGTAGGAGTGAAATCTAGACCAGGAACCAGTGGCTGCCCAGTAGTTCCCTAGGAGGATGAGGGGGCATCTCTGAGGTTCAGCTTGGCAGAGGCCGAGGGGCAGGAGAGGCTGGAACACACAGGGCTTTGGTTGGTAGATCTAGACCCCTCATTGCCTTTTCTTTGTTTTCTTTTTTTTTTTTCTTTTGAGATGGAATGTTGTTCTGTCACCCAGGCTGAAGTGCAGTGGCGTGATCTTGGCTCACTGCAACCTCTGCCTCCCAGGTTCAAGCAATTCTCCTGCCTCAGCCTCCTGAGTAGCTGGGATTACAGGCACCCGCCACCACACCTGGCTAAATTTTTTTGTATTTTTAGTAGAGACGGGGCGGGGGTTTCACCATGTTGGCCAGGCTGGTCTCGAATTCCTGACCTTGTGCTCCGCCCGCCTCAGCCTCCCAAAGTGCTGGGATTACAGGCGTGAGCCACTGCATCCAGGCCTGTTTTCATTTTTAATTTAGTTTCTTTGAATAGGAAATATACTTCCACGTTTCCAAATAGCAGAGGAGATAGTGAAAAGCTCCCTTCTGGAGTGCACATCTCCTGGGGGATACAGAAACAAGGAAACCCCTCCTAGACACCTTGTGTGTGTATCCGTTCTAGAGAGCTTGTATGCGTATATTGCAAAAGACATACTACCTCATACTAATGGTAATGTACTGAGCACACAGTTCTGCCCTTGCTTTTTTTGTTTCTTAACTAATTGGAGATCTTTCTACATCAGTACAGAAAGAGTGAACTTCTTTCTTCTTGCCAATTGAATTGTGTTCCATTATGTAGCTATACCATAATTGTTTAACCACTTCTCTGTTAATATGCCTGTATTTTCTTATTTCTCTTTGCTTTCCTTATCTCCTGATTCACCCCCAGGATGATACATAGTTTTATCACTCTTACCTAAGATGCAATTCTCCCTTCCTTAGAAGTCTTTGCTATAGAGACTCAGGACTTCCTCTAGCTTCCTGTGGCAAGTGGAGTTTATTTAATTCACAGGAAGGAACTGGAAGCCACTGATGCACTTTCTCACAGGTCCTCCTAGGAATAGTTAGCTCTGAGAGTGTAGCCATGAGGGAACAGGCCAGTGGGCCTCCACTGTAAGGTGGGCTCTGCTCTCGAGCCTTCAGTCACACCACTTGCTCGCTCTGTCTTTCTGCTTCTATTAAACTTCAAACTTTCCCTGTTTTCCTGGGATCTTTGCACATGCAATGCTTTCTCTCTGGGACCTTCTTCCTCTGGATATTCACAACGTCCTTCTCCTCCAGGCCTCAGCCTAAATATCCTAAAAGAGGCCCTCCCCAGTAACCTGTGACACTCTGTGCACGAGGTCCTTTCATCCCCACCCCATTCTCCCTGCCAATGCCACCCTCCCCCACATTCTTCTCCTCCTCTGCCCCTTGTTTCTTTCATGGCGCTTAGTACAACATGCAATGATCTTATTATCTAGGGAGCTGCTGATCTATTTCTGCCTCCTCAGGAAAGTGTACACTCTGAGAAGAAGGGCAGAGATCTTGTCCTGTTCCCTCTGGGGTCCTCAGCACCTCCTACAGTGCCCTGCACACAGTGGGCAGTCTACATTATTTGGTGAATGAATGATGTTGGGCTAATATTGGCAGAGATGATTCTGCTGGCCCATCATCAATCAGCTGTGCACTTTGTTATGTTTCCAATAATGCTCTGAGGGGTGAAGTAAGATGGACCGTGTGGAGAGTTGTAAGGCTCAAGGCTGGGCTCTGAGCTGAGTGACCTTGGCTAGGCTGCGTAGCCTCTTAGACACAGTCTCTTTTTCAGTGAAATGAGGGGTATTTGCGCTCAGTCTCCATAAAGTTATTTCTCAGTCTAACAGTCTATGGAGCAAGTAGATACATGGAATGCCAATAGAATATTCTTTGGCAATAAAAAGGAACAGAGCTCTGAGGCCTGCCACAACACGGATGAGTCTGGAAACAGTGCTGAGTGGGAAGAAGGCATCACAAAGGACCATGTGTTTTATGTTTCCATTTAAATGAAATGTCCAGAATAAGCAAATGCATAAAGACAGCAAGTAGATTCAGGGTATCCAGGGCCAGGGTGGGTGGAGATGGGGGAATTATGGTTAAAAGGCATGGGGCTTCTTTTTGAAAATATTCTAAAATGGATTGTGGTGTTGGTTGCACAACTCTGTTAAGTTGTAAGAAAACCCACTGCATTGTACAACTTAAATAGGTGAATTGTATGGTATGTGTGTTATATCTCAATAAAGCTGTTTTTTTTTTTTAAATGGTTATTAGACTTCATGGTTTTCAGAGAACCTTCACATACACTTTTCTGTCAACTTCTCAGCATAATCCTGTATGTTTAAGAGAGACCAAAGGAAAGGGCTAACCTTTTACTGATCACCTACAATGTGCCAGGCTAGTTTCTAGTCATGCTAGTTTCTATCTTGATATAAACAGTATAAAATTAAGGAGTGTGGGCTCCAGAACACAACTGCATCAACTCAAGTTCTGCTTGGCTGCCTATTAGCTGTGTGATCATCCGGCAAACTATTTGCCTCTGTTCCTTATCTATAATGGTAGTTGTTGTAAGGGCTAATGCATGGAAAGTGGCCAGTACTCGTCAGACTATTTCCTCTGTGCTTTTGTGACCTTTTCTGCTCCTCGAAGTGTTCCCTGGAGGAAGGTGGTGCTTGCTCTGTCCTTTAGGTGAAGAGCTGGAGTTTGGTGAGAGTGTGTTTTATGCAAGGTTATACTTCTAAGAAGGGGAAAAATCATGACCAAACCCTAGGTTGAGTACTCTAAGTATCCTACATTTTTCCTCTCTTTCACATAACCTCTTGGGCTCCAATTATGGGAATGGATTGATCCAAATTCAGCCATACTCTCCTGCTCGGACCCTCTTGTGTTCAAGATCACACATGGACAAGATGGCGGGTGGCCATCCAGGATCCCATTCGTAGCCACAGAATGAGGTGAGGTTAGCTGCCTGGGACTCTTTCCAACCTATCACCCATATATGTAGATATTTAGTCAAACACATTATAGGTGCTACAGAAACCCCAAAGGGGAGGTCTTTTAAGGTAATCAAGGAGTTTTTCTTTTGTTTGTTTGTTTTTCTAAGATGGAGTTTCACTCTGTTCCCCAGGCTGGAGTGCTGTGGCGCGATCTCAGCTCACTACAACCTCTACCTCCCAGGTTCAAGTGATTCTCCTGTCTCAGCCTCTCAGGTAGTTGGGATTACAGGCACGCACCATCATGCCCGGCTAGTGTTTTTTTTTTTCTTTTTTTTGTATTTTTAGTAGAGACGGGGTTTCACCATGTTGGCCAGGATGGTCTCAAACTCCTGACCACAGTTATCTACCCCCCTTTGGCCTCCCAAAATCTTGGGATTATAGGCGCGAGCCACCGTGCCTGGCCAATCAAGGAAGATTTTTAAAAAGCTTTTCATTTCCTATGCTTTTCTGTTTTGCTGCCTTCAATAGCACCCGCTTGTCTGGCCATGGGGCTGAACAGGCTTGGCTTTGCCGTCTGTGGAGTTCCATCATGGCCATGAAGAGGCCTCCTAGAGGTAAACAAGAGCCAGAGGCCTGCTTAGCACATGACTTCAGCCCTCAGCCATGAGTCCCGACACCAGGGTTGTTGCGCCGGTGAGAGTTCGTCTCAAGAGTTTCCTCTGTAAATATTATTTCTCCAGGATGTCCAAGTTTCATAGCTCATTTTCACTAGGTTTCACTCTGGCTAAGTTTCCTAAACATATATCCTTCTGCAAATAGGGCTGGCAGGAAGGAGCAACACCCAGGCTGAGCGGCTCGTGTAGCTGGCTAGGTGTCCAGCTCTCTAGTGTGACTTCATTCCAGTTTTCCAGACCTACATCCTCTTGCAGCTGCTGCTGAGGACGGGCAAGGAAGGAGAGAGCATGAGAAAGGGGGGCCTTGGGAAGAGAGGGAGGGGCTGGCCACACAGCAGCAGCTCCTTCCTCAGGTAGCAGCTCAGGGTCGGGGGATGGAGAACCATTCAGTCAACACGTATTCATCTACTAGGTGCTGGGACTTACGTTCAGTGCCAGGCATGGTCCCTGCACTCGGGGCTTCCGCATGATTAGGGATACAGACAAATGAACTCTGAGTGATACAGCAATGCAATAACAAAAGCTCCACTTGTTTTTGAGCTAAAAGCAAACAAAAGCACAAAAACTGCAACATTCTTCCTCTCTTTATCTCTCTGTGTGTGTGTGTGTGTGTGTGTGTGTGTGTGTGTGTGTGTGGTTTTTTTTAAAAAAATTCCCTTTCAAAGAAAGGCAGAATATAACATACAGTGAAAAAAAAATTACAGTGGAAGAATACAGTAAATCCTTGATGAAAATTGTATTAAAAAACACAATACATTTGGGAGGCTGAGGCAGGTAGATCACAAGGTCAGAAGATCAAGACCAGCCTGGCCAACACGGTGAAACCCCGTCTCTACTAAAAATACAAAAAAATTTAGCCAGGCGTGGTGGTGGGTTCCTGTAATCCCAGCTACTCAGGAGGCTGAGGCAAGAGAATTGCTTGAACCCGGGAGGTGGAGGTTGCAGTGAGCCAAGATCGCGCCACTGCACTCCAGCCTGGCGACGGAGTGAGATTCCGTCTCAAGAAAAGAAAAAAAAGAACACAATACAACGTATGTAGCTCATGAATATATCTGTACTAAAATATAAAACTGTGCACCAGATACTGACCAAATTCATACAAGTAGCTGCTTTGGGAAGGATAAGAGGAACTAAGACTGGGAGAGGAGTTGAGGAAATGTTTCCTTCATCCTAACTCTATTTCTTTATAAACAGTTCTGAGGTAAGAACAGCCAGCTGCTGACACCAGAGGACTCTGGGTGATGGGATTCCTGATGTTTAGTCTATATCTAGTGCATAGTTTTCTATTTTACTACATATACATGAACTATGTATATTGTTTTGTGTATTTTACAAAATTTTCATCAGGGATTTGCTAATGATCTCCCCTAATTCTCCTTCATACCTTTTAGAATGGTAGCTGATGTGTTAAAGCTCCGTTCATAGTCAATGGGACACTCAGAGCTGGCCAAGACTCCCGCTTTTTGTTCCTGGTGACCCCTGAGATGTTTTATGACCCAGCTTAGGCATGAGTCCATGTTGCATCTAGACCTGAGCATAAGCACTCATAAAAGCTGGGTCTTCCTGGGGGCAGACTGGGACCCAGGAGAACTGGGGAGGCAGGAGGGTAGATGAGGCCCCTCTAAAGCTCTAACTTCTCTGTCCACTCCCTTTTTCAATACACCCCGACCAGGTTAGCGCACAGAGCAAATCAGGAGGAGCAAGCATCTCTTCTTTATCCCATCCAGGGATCTAGGACTTGCTATCTATGAATAGGAAGGTCTTTGTCTCTCAAGCATCTCAGGGATGAAGGGGCAAGGACTTTTTGAAAAACAAGACATGTCCATGGTCCTCAGGGTACTTCGTTTTCCCCTCTGAAATGGGGACATTACGATGAATTTAGCTGAAGAGATGGAAAGCAACTTTTAAAAAGGTACTCTAATGATAGAAATTTCTTGGAGAAATTCATACTTAGATAAAGCATTGTAAAAATGTACGGGCAGAGGGCTGGAAGTGTTTGCTCGGTGGATTTGTGACTGTATGTGCCCTCAGTAGAATCCAGAGTCCTGTTCCTTTACTAGGAATGAGTTAAGAAGTGTTGGTTTGGGGACGGCCTATTTGTCAGAACTATATGTCAATTAAACTGAAATGTGCAGACTCACCTTCATGGGTCATGGTCTTCCTTGTCCCATGCTCATTATTTAAACTGGTTCACGAGTCCCTGCATACCTGGGAAACCTACATAAAGGGGAGCCCAGAGCTTTTGCATGCTGTGCTAGCCCCCAACTAGGTGTTCACACCTTTTGTCTGAGGAACTAAGTTCGTAGCTTTGGTTTTCTCCTCTGCTTCCCAAAGCCTTCCATTAGGTCTTAGCAGTAGTTTGTTCACATAAGAACAGCAATCCCTTACTTTCCAAAGGTAGAAAGAAGGAAAAAGGGTTATGAGCCTGCCAGTGCCAAGAGAAGTCAACTTTGAGGTATTGCACCCTGTTTCTGAGCCCCAAGCTATCCTAGCATCTGCCTGTCCCATCCCAGGAAAATGTAAAGATAAGACCACAACTGGTGCATTCAATGAGGAAAATGCCTGGAAAGAGAGGTTCTGCTTCTGTAGCATGTCTGTCCGTGGCCTCTAAGCCTGCTTTCCGCCTCTGCTCTCCAAAGAGAGGCCAAGAGAGATTATGTGCCTGGTTTATTCTGGGTTGGAGACTTCCCGTCTTTTGCCGTGTTTACCCAAAGTGAGGTCAGCCTCATTCAGAACTTGGTGAGGTTGTTTTATGTCAGTGGCATTTATAATTAAAATGTAGCCACAAGCCGGGATTGGTAAAACATTAGAGAAAGACAGAGAAGGGGAAAAATCGAATTTGGGGGAAAATAATTCCAGTATTTAAAAAAATACACCCACCCCCCCCCACACACACATATGTATACACACACATCTATATATAAATATATATACACACACACATGTAAATACATATATGGAAAAAACCCTTATCTTAAAAGTTGTCTGCTTCTTTAAGATCTAAAAAAGGTGCCTGGAAAATTTTGATACAGTCCAGAGACTGAATGACATATATGTATATATTATATATAGTTTATATATTATATGTTATGCGTGTGTGTGTGTGTGTATTTTAAAGTTTATGTATAAAAATCCTCTATGCAATCAGATGAGGGTTGTGGGGAGGAGGGCAAGGAGTCCTTTCCATCACGTGTGACCGAGGCGAGAGAACCCTGGTGTGGAGTACATTCCTGCCTGGAGACCTTCCCCTCTCTCTGACTTCTGGCAGTGGGGTCCAGCTCTCCCCATAGTAGTCATTTGAAAAGCTGTTTTGACTTCAGGTCTATGCTGGTGGGGAATACAGTGCCTTACCCGCTAGGTGCTGAGTGATCCCAACCAGAGAATAGAAGTCTGGACTCCCCTAAAGCAACAGGGCAGGAGGCATTTCATGAAGAGGAACCTGCCCTTTAGAAAGGGCTGCAAGGTAGGATTGTTTTGACCAGTGAATTCTGCTACTGCCTTTAGGATGTGGCTTGATTTATAAATATTTGATTGGCACGCACTTTGCCTAAGAATGTTTCCATTTGTGCAGTGAGTGGTGCCGGTAATTCTGCTCCCCACGTAGCCTCTTGCGTGCTTGGGGAGGTGAGGGGTTGTGGGCTATGGCAGGCAGCTGCAGGTTTGGAATGCTCATAAGGAAATTATTCTCTAATTATTGTTCCAGTTAATAATCCCATTGAGGGATAAGTCATGGTCCCCCTTCACCAGAGAGGAAACTCCCCAGAAAGATCAGAATCAAACACAGAGCAGACTTGCCCTGCCAGAGGAGTGAGATGGAGCGGGGTTTGCTGCACCTGTGCCTGGGCACATTATGCCTCTGTGTCAGGCCTCAGGGGCTTCAACCCAGGTAGTCCCAGAGAAGCTGGGACAAAGAGTCACCCTCAGTTCTGCGAGCAAGCATAGCATTCACTTAATCTAACAGACTTGACAGGTCAGGTGGTTAGGTGAGGAAGGCTCAGGAATCCCAGAAGAATGATGATCAATATCATTTTTTTGGAGCACTTATGTGCCTAGCAGTGTGCTAAACACTCTTACAAACATTATCACATTAAAACTCCCACATTCCGATGAGTGGGTGCTGTTGTCATTCTTGCTTTTAAAACAAGGAAACTGAGGCACATTGAGAAGTAACTGTCCCAGGATGACACAGCTGGTAAATAGCAGTGCTGGGACTTGACCTCCACCCATCTGACCCACAGCACAGATGTGTGTATTGAATCAGTTTGTGGGGCGGAACCGCTGTCATGATGTTGGTGTCAGGTGGTGGTGGGATACAGAAGGAGCCTTAGTCCTGGAAACAGAAGATGTGGTCGGGGCCAAGCCCTCCCAGTTAGGAGCTGGTCACGCCTGTCAGCTGCAGTGTTCTTAGAGTAATGATAATTAGTAACCTCTCAAGGTTGTGGTTAGGTGGAAGTGGAGGAGTTCAACACAATGCCCAGCATATATCAGGGCTCACAGATGTTTATTGAATATATTGTTGACTTTGAATTTAGCTGCCACCAATACAGTTCAGTCACTTATAAAATTAATGTTTACTGGGCATTTTACCAAGTGGCAGGCAATGTGCTAGACACAAAGTTTGTAGTGTTGAGCAATAAGAGACAAAGTCCTTATCCTCTAGGAGTCCAGTAGGAGGGAAAACCATTAAATAATTGCACAAATAAATGGAGAATTATAACCCCAAGGACGGCTGCATGGTACATGAGACACTCTTCAAATGCTTGTGTCCAAAATGGAACTGGCCATCTTCCCCCAGTCCTGATCCTCTTCCAGGACCCCCCCCTCTCATGGTGACACCATTTATGTGTCTCCCTGAGCTGAAGCTTAGGGGCCAACATGAACCTTCTCACAAACTGTGCCCATCAGCCCTGGGATCTATGCAGCACTCCCTGGGTGATTCTGCCTGGCCTTCCTAGCATGGCAGCATAACCAGCGTCCACAGTCCATATTGGTAACTGCCTGCAGCAGTGATCTGAAGAATGGTAACGGGACAAACCAAAACCATCTTCTCTGCAGGCCAGAAGTCCACCAGTAGAGACATTTTACTCAGGTCTCTATTAGAATGGCCCCCACACGAGCATCTGCCCTAGCGTTATACCACTGTAAGAAATGTTAGGTACTTGGAAACTCATTCTCCTTGAGGCAGGAAGAAGATACACTTGCCCAGGAAAGATCAATGACCTTGGGACAAAGAGAAGCCATGAAAGGAGTTATTTCTGTCTTGTAGAGCTCAAAGGCATACGGTTCTGTCTTGTGTGATTTTTTTAAATTTTTCGATTGGCTTTTAGAAACGCTCTTTCTGAAGGAAGTCTTAACATGTGACTCTGTCACCTCAGTCTCTAATTATGTTCAAACTAGTGATCAAGGCATCGAAAATATCTCCTTGCCAGGCCGTGCGGATCACATGTAGCCAGGGAGCATCCGCCTCATGCCTGGCCGAGGCAATTCTGTTTCTGAATAACCCTTGAAACTCAGAAGGGCTTTGGCAGTACCACCACTGGGCAGAAGAGGGCGACAGAACCACATTCAGGGAGTACCTCCGTGCCCAGGACGCCTCTCACCTGCAGAATCCTAGTAAATAGAAGTTTCGCCCTTATGAGGCACACTAGGCAATGCTGCCATTCCATTCCACAGGTGAAGAAACTGAGTCTCAGCGAGATTAAATGATTTTCCTGAAAATTAGTTGGGAACACTGGAGACACTTAAATTTCTAGTTAGGAAAGGACTGGAGTCCCAGGGCTGGGGAGCTTGAAGCTTCTCTTGCAGAGTTTGCAAACAGAAAGAATGCATAATGGCAAGAACGTTAATTGTCCAGGGCTGCTCCAGGCAGAAAGGGGCAGAGTAGGCTTGAACTGGAGCCTGCTGACTCTGCAGCGGAATATCCAGTTCCGGTAATGACAGGTACAGGGATGGGCTTCTGACCACCCACCCCACTTATTCTGATCTCTGTCCTCGTGGTCCTTGTTCTTAGTTCAGAGTAAGCAAATGATAGGCCCACACGACAACTCTGAGTGTTGGCAGAGAAACCCTGAATCCAAGCCTGCATCTAGCCCCTTGGCTTTCCTGGGTGGCAGTACTGTAAAAAAGAAGAGTCTGGAAGGTCCTTAAATACGACCCTCTGTTACCATATGCTAGGCTGATTATATAGAAGGCTCGATGATGATAACTGCAATATGAACCAACACGTGCTGTGCTGTTCCTCTGTGCCAGCCACTGTGCCAAGAACTCTCACTATATTATCTCATTTAACCCTCCCAAGAAACCTGTGAGGCAAGGAATATTAGTATTCTTTTTGTACAAATGAGAAAAGTGAGGACAGAAAGGTGCAGTTGCCCCAGTTCACTTGGAAAATAATCTGGCATTCCTTGAATGCAGAAATCCTCTCCTGCACTCCCAGGGCTACATTGTGCTCCTTTCTAGGGGTTCCTGACATCCTAAGTCAGGCGACCAAATCCACTGTGGACTCCAGAAGTTGTGCCAGCGTTACACACCCAGAATGCAGTCTGTTTTGCTAATGATGGAATGACAACAAGGAAGCCATTTTCCATTGCTACAGAAATTCCAGGCCGGGCGCGGTGGCTCAAGCCTGTAATCCCAGCACTTTGGGAGGCCGAGACGGGCGGATCACGAGGTCAGGAGATCGAGACCATCCTGGTTAACACAGTGGAACCCCGTCTCTACTAAAAAATACAAAAAACTAGCCGGGCGAGGTGGCGGGCGCCTGTGGTCCCAGCTACTTGTGAGGCTGAGGCAGGAGAATGGCGTGAACCCGGGAGGCGGAGCTTGCAGTGAGCTGAGATCCGGCCACTGCACTCCAGCCCGGGCGGCAGAGACTCCGTCTCAAAAAAAAAAAAAAAAAAAAAAGAAAAAAAGAAATTCCAGTATTGGAGCCTCTTGTTACTCCAGAAGTCAAGGTTTCCCAGAAGAGCTAGCTTAACCCCAAGGAACATATCACGAAGCTTGTCTTTCCTCTTGGGTTCTGAGGACTGGAGAGCATTCCCTACTTTTTCAGAAAATTGGTAAGATGTATTAGGAACACTTAAAACCCAGAGGAATTAAAGCTTGTTCCCTTGTGTTCTGTGGGGCAGATCACATGAATTGTGTATCATGCCTGACACAATGGACTACAATCTAAGTTTGCTAATTTGCAGTGAACATTGCTTATGTATGCTTTTTAACAAACTAGAGTCCTTTTTTTGCCTCATTCTGACACCTGTTTTTCACTGAAAATAAGGCATTCAGCAAGCCCATTTGAAGATAAACCATCAAAACAAAGCCCAAAAGAGCTAATTCTGCAGCTGCAAGCCCCAGCGTCAGCCTTCCTGCTCCTCATCTCAAGGGTCTGTGTAGTGGGTGGGGAGGAAGGAACAATGTCACCTCGTGTGTAAACGTCAGCGTCCATCTCCATTACCCGTGCATCTGAGGGTAGAGCATGAGCACCAGTGAAGTGGTCATTTGTGCTTAGAACCTGCAACCTCTGGTGCATGGTCCATGAATAATTAAGACCACCTGATCTATAAACCATCATGTCAAAGTGAGTGTTTTGTATTGCATTTTAAAGCCAGTCCTACAGAAACTTCCTGCCTGCCTGGCTTCTTCTGTGTCTCCTGATTTTCCTTCTCTTGATTTGTTTTATGTTTGACTCTTGAGATTGCTGACCCTGTAAGCAGGGACTGGATCTGGCTTTAGGCTTCTTTGTAACCTCTGATGCTGCAGTGGGACTCAGGGGATCTCAGATGACATCATGATAGGACCTGGACACCTAATATCAAACATACACACCAGTGCCAGAAGTATCAAAGCAGAAGGAAGAGATTTTTTTATACTTAGAGAGTCAAGAAGATTCTTTTCTCCAGAGTCATACCTTCATTTATCAACACCTCTGAGACCCGGGCTGCCAGGAAGTGCTGGAAGAGATACTCAGCATTTGGCGCTAGTCGCTCCTACTCTCCAGTTTCTATAAGGTCTGGAGAATGACTTTACCTCTGCTGGTTACCACAGCCACATCTGCGTGATACGCAGAGGGAAAGCTGCGTAATTTATGTTGTGTAAGACTACGATTATGAACTAGGATTTCACAAATCAAGCCCAGTGGAAACATAACCAGGAGAGTCAGTTGACTTGAAACGGAGCCCACATCTCTGTGCAGGATTTACTGCCATGCCCGTCTGGTTCATCCCATCATGGAGCATGCAGACCCCTGACTAGCCTTGGGGGCCAGATCCTTCACTAGTTACAGAAACCTGGGAAAACATACAGGGATTGAGCACCGGCAGCCAGTTCTGTTGGGTCAGCAGAGAGTGCTTTAAAAAACTTGAAATAGGACACGTTTGGGTAAGTGGTGGCCCCCACAACTCCCTATTTTCCAAACCCAGACATTCTACACATTTATGTGACTCCACCTCTGAATGTGTCACGCCTGAATAGAACCCTGGAGAAGCAAGTACCTGTACTTAAATATGTACCTTCCTCCCACCTCGACTACAGAAGCTGTCAGAAAGGGAAGGGGGTGTCATAGAGATGGGCTTACTGTGCTGGTCGCTCCTGTCCCTTGTCCCATCCACTGTGCCATCCGGAAGGATCCTCAAGAAGTGGCCCCCGTTGCTACAGTAGAGCAGTTTGGGCTTCTTGTAATTCCCTGGAGGCAGATTAAACTTCTCGGTCAGGGCTGTGAACGTGGTGATTTCCCCTTCAGCCATGGCTCAGCAGCTGCTGCTTGTGGCGCTTTCAAGACTGTAAGAAATATAACAAATCTGTAGTCGGTTCTTCCAGCAAAGGCACAAAATGCACTTTGAAGAGAGGAAGGACAGCTTCAGGGCACAGGGCTCCTGGGGAGTGAGTAAGCACAGCCTGCCCAGGTGATGCCCGCAGTCCGCAGGCCTGTGGGGCGGCTGGTGGTTAAGGAAGGATGGTCCCAGGCCTGGGAGGGGTTTCCAGGGCATTTCTCTCTTCCCAGTTGGACACAGCTTTGGACCAAACTGTGCATTTTTTAGAACTTCAAATTTAATCATTTGACCAAGGGGAAAAAAAATCATGTTTTGGTCCCTCCTTCTGGTCCACACACATCCTCAAATTAAACACCAAAGTTGCACTAAAATAACACCCGGGGTCTGGCTGAAACCCACAAAAGCTGAGAGGCCAGGACCAAGGTTCTGCCCTCCACCCTCACGCTGTCTTGATGAGGTACAGCGAAGCAGATAGCACAGATGGCCTGGACATTCAGGACCTGTAGCCAAAGGCACAGGAGGCCTTTCAGGGACACAACAGGGACAGCAAAGGGTTAGAGTGTTAAGGCAACCTGCTGGATTGACTGGGGGAAACAGAGCTGGAACCAGGGAAAAAGGCACAGAGTGGGAGTGAGTGGGGTTTGTAAAGGGCAAACACCATATCAAAGGAAATGTTACGAGACAGATTATGAAGGCTGTGCCTGGTCCCTGCCCATTCCACAGCTTCCCATAGCTTCATGTGGCTGAGAGGTGGGTCTGTCCCTTGCACACAGGCTGTTTTCATCCTAGCTATTTTCTAATGTGTGATAGAACACAGAAACCACCATGTTATATATAATATACCTTTAACATTGTATGTAGCCACTATATACGAAGTTATATTATTAATGTGAAAATGCATCGCTTACACCTCAGAGGATTAAAAAACAAAACCAATGAGCATTAGAACTGGTTAAAACATATACTTGCCCCACCATTTAGGAGAAGGAAGTGCCGGTGACTCTGAAAAGAAAGAGGCCAAAAAGAGACCAGGAAACTAACATGGGAGCTGCACCTTTAAAAAAATTTTTTTTTTATTTTTATTTTTTGAGACGGAGTCTCTCTCTGTAGCCCAGGCTGGAGTGCAGTGGCACGATCTCGGCTCGCCGCAACCTTTGTCCCCCAGGTCCCGATTCAAGCAATTCTCCTGCTTTAATCCCGGGTAGGTGGGATTACAGGAGTGCGCCACCATGCCTGGCTAAGTTTTGTATTTTTAGTAGAAATGGGGTTTCACCATATTGGCCAGGCTGGTCTTGAACTCCTGATGTCATGATCCGCCTGCTTCAGCCTCCCAAAGTGCTGGGATTACAGGCATGAGCTACCGTGCCCGGCCTGGGAGCTGCACTTTGTAAGTGTGTGTAGTGAATGTGATCATCAATACATATTGATTACCAAGTGGTCTTGGAATGAAAATCATCATCCTCATCATTAATGTATTTTGGGCTACAGGTTATCTCAAGTAATCTCACCATAATCCTTTGAAGTGGACACTAATATTATCCTCAGTTTTAATAAAATAAAACCAAAGCTTAAAGATGTTCAGTGACCTGCCCAAGGGCAACAGCTAGTAAGCAATGGAGCTGAACCGCAAAAGGAATCTGGGAACGGAAAGCCCCATGAAAAGGTTTAGTGACTTTATCAACACTAGTCTTTTTATGAGAAGTGGGGTTTTCACCCATTGGCTGGCGTGTACATCTGCCACCATTAACTTGTCATTCATATATTTATTCATTTGTGACCCAAAGGTTGGCTAGTCTCCACCAACAGCCTCTCCTTTTGCCCCCATGTCATCCATGAAACAGGACTCCATGCATCTCCTCCTTCTCCAGGAGAAGCCCACCCCAGCAGCTTCGTGAGCATCATGGAAGACCAGCAGCTACGCTGTCTTCCCTGCACTAACCATCCATCAGTGCCTGCAGCAGCCTTGTGGAGCTGCTGTCATAGGAGACAGTTCCCTCATAAATCGACACCAATTACAATAATTTGTCCTTAGGACTTTAAAATGAGGGCTCATGTTGGAAGCCTCCATCTGTTTTCTCTGCTCCTGGCATTTTAACGTGTCTGGTACATTTTTCCCACTCTGCTGCCACATGGGCCCGCCATTGTCCCTGGTTTCAGCTACTGTTGGAGGTGCCTCCAAGAACCCCAAAGAGAATTTTGCATATACCATATAAACTATATTTAAAGTCAGACCGTCCCAAATGTCCCCTTTATCCCATATGGTGAAACTTCGATCAATTCTTTTCGCATAATAAGCAACAGACAGAAAATAAATATAATATTACATATATATATAATTTTATTTATGTCAATTTCATAGAGAGGATTGCAGAGTTTACCTTGCGTAGTACAATCTCTCTCCATCCTCACTGTCTCTTCCAAACTTTCTCTCTTATCCATAAGCCTCTAAGTCCTTCTGTGCCCACCTCTGGCTCTCTTACTCTCTCTCCCTTTGTCTCTTCCTCTGTCTCTCCACTCACTCCTCTCTCCACCCAGCCTCTCATTCTAACTTCTCACTCCACTCCCTTCTGGATCCACTTCCAAAGTAAAGCAATTTAGCTCTTTGGATATCTTTACGCCTTACCTCTCCATTAGCACACAACCATCACCAGATTCCCCTTCCTTAAAGTACAACTAAGAGATAATGAATTTTTTCTTTCATTTATTTTTTCCAAGCACTTCCTAAGTTATGTACTTCATTTGGTACAGGAGACAATAATTATATACTAGTGGTTGCCACTTAACTGAACAGATAGTCATTTGTATTGTCAATCTCAGGTGGGCTGAATTTTGTTTCTCCTTGTCTCTGACTTCCTCCGGTGTAGGAAATTGTGGGGCAATTTCATGTTAAGAATGGCCTTTCAGGCCAGGCATGGTGGCTCATGCCTGTAACCCTAGCACTTTGGGAGGTCAAGGCAGGTGGATCACCGGAGGTCAAGTGTTGAAGATCAGCCTGGCTAACATGGCAAAAACCCATCTCTACCAAAAATACAAAAATTAGCCAGGCGTGGTGATGCGTGCCTGTAGTCCCAGCTGCTCAGGAGGCTGAGGCAGGAGAATCGCTTGAACCTGGGAGACGGCAGTTGCAGTGAGCCAAGATTGCGCCATTGCACTCCAGCCTGTGCAACAGAGTGAGACTCCATCTCAAAAAAAGAAAAAAAAAAAGAATGGACTTTCTTCTAGATCCACCTAGATTCTAGATCATGTGTGTATGAGCCATACAGCCCAGACTTAATCATTGTGGAGTTCTCACTGGCTAACTGACCTCGGCCAGAGCCCAGCAGGTCCTCAGGGGCCCCTCCCTCCTGACCACAGTGTACCTGCAGTTATACAAGGCCACACCTCTGCTGTCTGCCTGCTCCCCTCAGTGAGAGGGACCATCATGAGGGTGCCTATACTGATGTCAGATGGCTCCCCAAACCCTTCATATCCACACCTGAAAACCTGAAGGAGACAAGTAGGCTCCTGAAAATAAGCCTGGAGTCAACATGAAACTGACAGACAATGGTAGCTGGGATTGATGACTCAGCTGAAACATACAAAAAATGAAATCCCTTTTTGTTGCTAAAGGAAACCCCTGGGGCATGAAAAGTCCTTATTTTAAACTTTATTTGTAATTTACCTATAGTTTGAGCAGTAGTTGGTTCAAAGTTCCTTGCCAATCCACTATTTGTTAAAGGATAGAAATAAAGGAAGTATATGACGTGATAAAACCATAAGGCAGCAACCTTAGCAGGCCCTTGGAGATTTACACAAATTGCTTTAATAAATGAATCCATTAACTAAGTAAAATCAGGCATTAAGTGTAATGGAATTTTATAAGCTCTGCTTCTTGTTACTATTTTCTTTTTAGTGGCTGTCAGAGGAGGGGATTGTCTGTGTTGTGTTGGGAAACGGAGAAGATCAAGCCCGGCGAACTCCATGTTATCATTGTGCACGAAGCCCAGCCCTTTGAGATTTGGGGCACTGGGGAGATTTTAGGAAATCCAGATGATTTTTTTTGATTTATCAGTGACACCCAGGTTAGAGGAACACCAAGCCTATTGGAACATCTATGTTAAGGCTGACATACTTTATCAGCTGTGGCCTCTGGAAGGGAACCTGAACTCTGACACATGAACAGGATGTGGATAGTAAGCAACCACGTTGGCTCTGGGAACCTTGGCGAGTCATTCGCTGCTTCTGAGATGTTTCCTCTGATAATTCTCACCCTGCCTCTCACACAGTCGTCTGAAGGATTAAATGGGTGCAATATTCATACAGCACTTGAAAAATGGGACCTGACCTATAGGAGATAGTAGTAATTGGTTATGTTGAACTAGTTGGAGCCTGGTGTGATCTAAGTCAGCTGTGATTAAATGCTTAATTTAAAATGATTTTTTAATTGGTTTGAAAATAGAAGTTTTTCATTCCCATATTTGGCAGAAATG
Source organism: Macaca mulatta (assembly GCF_049350105.2). Taxonomy (NCBI): domain Eukaryota; kingdom Metazoa; phylum Chordata; class Mammalia; order Primates; family Cercopithecidae; genus Macaca; species Macaca mulatta. The sequence continues at coordinate 151,492,116 of NC_133411.1, forward strand.
AGCTAAGCTCCTCCCCCTGTGATTAAGCCACAAACATAGCAGAGAAGATGAAGGACGCAAAGGTAAGCCATGGTTTCGTAAGAAAAAATCCTGGTCTGCATTTCAGACTCAGTTCTCAGCTTATCGACAGTTAATATAGTACAGTTACTATATAGTTATTATAGTTATTTGCAAAGCCCATTATTTCTAGGAAACATTTGTGCTCAGCTTGTCCCTGGAAACTAAGCTGGAAGGAAAGACGGTGATGTGTTAAGAATCAAAGGAAGGCAAACACTGACATTTATTTTTTAGTTTTGTTTTTAATCCCTGTCACTATGTAAGCAATGTGGAATACCCATGAAGGAGGATATTTTGCAAAGTGTGTAAAGCCACTGAAGGTAGATGTATAGACAGACACCTGCTAAGGTGATAATTGGATGTATCCTCAAACCCAGCACATACAAAACAGGCCTTAGCTTTGGTTCCAAATATGCTCTAAGTCCTTGTTCCCTGTGGCTATATGAATGGCATCACCCAAAATCTTAACTCTTCCTTAGAGATATTAACTTTAATTTTTGTTAAGTCAAATATACATGTTAAATGTTAAAGGTAACTAGTAAAAAAAAAAAAAAATAGAATGTATTTAGTCCAAGCAGCAACTGGTAGGGGTAAGGGGCATAAGGTGGAATAAATAAAACTGTGCTTATCTTCGTGACCAGCCTGACCAACATGGAGAAACCCCGTCTCTACTAAAAATACAAAATTATCCGGGCGTGTTGGTGCATGCCTGTAATCCCAGCTACTCAGGAGGCTGAGGCAGGAGAATCGCTGGAACCCAGGAGGCAGAGGTTGTGGTGAGCTGAGATTGCAGCATTGCACTCCAGCCTGAGCAACAACAGCGTAACTCCGTCTCAAGAAAAACCAAACAACAAAAACAAAAAAACCCTGTGCTATTCCAAAATAATCCAGAAAAAGAAAAAAAGGAAATAAAGTAAAAAAATTGCTCAAAATTAGGTGACCAAAATAAATCCAAATATATTTATAATCACAATAAATATAATGTGCTAAATTTACTAGCTACTTTTTTTTTTAAATCCATCTGCACTCTGATTACAAGAGACACATTTAAAACATAATGACATAGAAAGGTTAAAAGTAAAAGAATGAAAAATAGATACCAGACAAATGTTAACAAAAAAATAGAAAACTTGGCCAGGCACGGTGGCTCACGCCTGTAATCCCAGCACTTTGGGAGGCCCAGGCAGACGGATTACAAGGTCAGGAGATCGAGATCATCCTGGCTAACACGGTGAAACCCCGTCTCTACTAAAAATACAAAAAATTAGCCAGGCGTGGTGGCGGGCGCCTGTAGTCCCAGCTGCTGGGGAGGGTGAGGCAGGAGAATGGCGAGAACCCGGGAGGTGGAGCTTGCAGTGAGCCGAGATTGCACCACTGCACTCCAGCCTGGGAGACAGAGCAAAACTCTGTCTCCAAAAAAAAAAAATTGAAAACTCGTGTGGCTATATTAATATCAGATAAAATAGGTCTAAGACAAAAAGAATGACTAAAAATAAAAGGGATTGCCACATAATAAGTAGATTAATTCAACAGAAAGATATACAAATTCCAAACATGTATATATCTAATAACATAGCCTCAAAAATACATAAAACAAAACTTGACAAATATGTAAAGGGAAAATGACAACTCCTCAATTATGGTGGGAGATTTTATAATACATTTCTGTCATAAATGACAGAGCAAACAGACACCAAATATTAATAAGTATGTAGAAGATTGAAATACACCACTAGTAAATTTAATTGATGAGTGTATAAAAGAACCTTGTACCCAACAATGAAGTGAACTTCATTCTTATCAAGGACACATGGAACATTTACAAAAATTGACCCTGTACCAGGTCATAAGGCAAGACAACCCAAATAGAAGAATGTTTCATTGAGACTATTCTTTGGGCAGAATAGAAATCACTCCCACTCGTTCAGTTGGTGACAATGACCTTTCAGTTTTACCTTTTTAGTGTCTCCTAAAGCCATTCTCTTTTCTCCAGCCTCACTGCTGTTGCCTTAGCACAGACCCAGCACCTGTCTCACCTGGGCTGCTGCAGCAGGTCTCACCTTTCCAGCACTGCCTTCTTTCAATCCACTGTCAATTCTGCTGCTAGTGGCCATTCTAACTCATCACTCCCCCGCTGTAGATCTTTGACTGGGTCATTGATTTCCCATTGTTTTTCAGGATAAAACCCAGACTCCTGCCATGACCTGTGAGGATCTTATCATTAACCCTGTGACTTTTTCTCTTATTGGCCTCTTTTTATAGTCCCCCTACACCCTCATACTCACCCAGATCTTAGCCCAAACATTCTTCTGCTGCCAACAGTATTCTCTCTCTTGCTCTCTCTCTCTCTTTCTCCTTTCCTCCACCCTTTCACCATGGTCTGGCTAAGTCACACTCACCCTTCAAAAATTTAGCTGGATATTTCGGATATTTCCTCCTCAAGCAAGCCTTATTTGGACACATCCCCCAACCCTAACCTCCCTGCTCTTTCTTAAAATTCACATATACCAGTTTAGGTGGGTTCATTCCCCTGTGCTCTCTCAACGGCAGACAGCATTTCCTTTACTTCACTGCAGCGCTGGGTGTAATTCTCATCTATATCCCCCTGCCTAAACTCTTCAGTGATTTCCCATTGCTCCGGGACAAAAACAAAAGTCGTGCGGTGGCCTGCAGGAGGTTCAGCCCTTACTCCCCTTCTGCCTCATTTCCCACCGCATCTCCCTCCAAACTTGCCTTCCATTTTCTGATTCCCTCCCACCCTAGGACCTTTGCCCATGCTGTTCCCTCTGGAGTGATGTTCCTCTCTTTCTCTCTCCCCTGCTCCCCTGGTTAACTCCTAATTTTTCTTCAAATCTTAGTTCAACTCTCAATTCCTCATGAAAGCCTTTCCTGGCTTCCCTGAACTGAGTCAGGTTCCTCCAGTTCTCATAGGACCATTTAACATTTCTTCATAGCTCTTACTACCAGTGTTTAATTACACATTCACTCTTGTGATTATTTAATGTCTCTTTTCATGATTGGACTGTCAGCTCCATGTTAGTACAAACCGATTGGTCTTGCTCACAATGGTATCCCAGTGCCTGGCAAAATGCCTGGCACCTAATGGGCATTTGATAAACATCTGTTGAATAAGCAAATGAATGTAATTTAACTACGTATACTTGACTGACTCCTTCATTAGTCTCTGAGACCCTGGGACAGAAACTATGCCTTTTCTTTCTATATCCAGCATTGAGCAAATACCTATGCATAATTAGTGTCCTGTGAATTCTTGTTGATTGAAGGGTCAGTCCTTTCTCAGGAGCCTCTCATGGAACGTCTTATCAGACTACCTAATTAGAAGGTGATGTCCTACAGGTATTGACAAAAAAGCTAAGCCAAGAACCTAAATGTATTTTAATTGGGTTCAAATTAGGCCAGAATACCCTACCTTTGGTTAAAGGCAGGCTCAGACCCTGTCCTCATCTTGTAATACATACTTCCTTATTTCTTTAAAGAAAATACTATGGAAATTAAGGCTCTCAGAAAGGAAGTGATCAGCTCCTTTAGTCTCAAGTCTGAACTTATCTAACCAAGAAAAATATTTGTAGGGCCTGGAAAAAAAATCCAGGTTTTGTTATTTCTGCCAAGGCGTGTTAGGCTGGCAGGGACCCACCTTCCACTCCCTGGTGAAGGCAAGTTTGCTGAAGAAAGGGAGGCAGTGTGTTCTTTGCTTTCTTTTTCTTCTACTCCACCCTCTGTGATCTGTACTGGGTCTGAGGTAGAAGTGTAGCCATGGCTGACTGGCCTGGGCTAGTATCTCAGCATGCTGCCCCCAAAACCAGTTCTGTTCCATGAGCTGAAATCTCATCTTCCGTGGCTGACAGTAAACTGTGGACCTGACTATGGGATGGACTTGACAATGGTGTGCAGGAAACAGCTCCCACAAGCTCATGTAAGCCAATTATTAAATATTCAGGAATTTTACTATTATTAAACCATTAATATCTTGAAATTAACCCTGGTGAGAGCATTTATATCATAGAAATTGGCAAATGCCAGGACTTTTAAAATTCTCTCTCTCTTTTTTTTTCTCCTCTGATAGCTGGTTTACCCAGCATACTGCTAAACTTGGGTTTGAATCCTGGTTGGACACTCACTAGTAAATGACTCATTCTCACAGTGCCCTAGTTTCCTCATCTGCAAAATGGGGCTACATAACAGTAGCTACTGAACAGAGTCACTGTAACCTCAGCACTGGAAAACTTGTGAGCATTCCATAGATGTTAGCTTGACTATCACCTAAGCTGTATAACCTTTTGTCACCTTTTTTTTTTTGAGACGGAGTCTTGCTCTGTCACCCAGGCTGGAGTGCGGTGGCACAATCTCGGCTCACTGCAAGCTCCGTCTCCCGGGTTCAAGTGATTTCTCTAGCCTCAGCCTCCCGAGTAGCTGGGATTATAGGCGCATGCCACCACACCCGACTAATTTTTGCATTCGTTTAGTAGATACGGGGTTTCTACCATGTTGGCCAGGCTGGTCTCCTGACCTCAGGTGATCTGCCTGCCTCAGCCTCCCAAAGTGCTGGGATTACAGGCGTGAGCCACCGCGCCCGGCCCCTTTTGTCACTTTTACAAATCATCTGGTATTGATTTAGGATTGAACAAATTTGATTTTTCATATTTAGAAATATTTTGAGTCATTTCATTTTTAAGTTTTTTTTTTTTTCTTTTTCTTTCTTTCTTTCTTTTTTTTTTTTTTTGAGACAAAGTCTGGCTCTGTCGCCCAGGCTGGAGTGCAGTGGAGTGATCTCGGCTCACTGCAACCTCCACCTCTCAGGTTCACAGCATTCTCCTGCCTCAGCCTCCCGAGTAGCTGGGACTACAGGCGCCCGCCACCGCACCCAGCTAATTTTTTGTGTTTTTAGTAGAAACGGGGTTTCACCATGTTCACCAGGATGGTATCAGTCTCCTGACCTTGTGATCCACCCGCCTCGGCCTCCAAAAGTGCTGGGATTACAGGTGTGAGCCACTGTGCCCGGCCTTTTTTTTTTCTTTTTCTTTGAGATAGGGTCTTGCTCTGTCACCCAGGCTGGAGTGCAGAGTGCAGTGGTACACTCATGCTCACTGTAGCCTCAAATTCCTGGGCTCAAGCGATCCTCCCACCTCAGCCTCCCAAGTAGCTGGGACTACAGGCCTAGGCCACCATGCCTGGCTAACTTTTTTTTTGTTTGATTGTTTGAGATGGAGTTTTGCTCTTGTTGCCCAGGCTGGAGTGCAATGGCACAATCTTGGCTTACTGCAACCTCTGCCTCCTGGGTTCAATTGATTCTCCTGCCTCAGCTTCCCGAGTAGCTGGGATTACAGGCACCCGCTACCATACCTGGCTAATTTTTGCATTTTTAGTATGGATGGGGTTTCACCATGTTGACCAGCTTGGTCTGGAGCTCCGGACCTCAGGTGATCCGCCTGCCTCAGCCTCCCAAAGGGCTGGGATTACAGGCTTGAGCCACCACGCCCGGCTGCCTGGCTTTTAAAAATGTGTTTGTAGAGATGGCATCTTTCTGTGTTACCCAGGCTGGTCTTAAACTTCTGGGCTCAAGCAATCCTCCCGCCTTGGCTTCACAAAGTGCTGGGATTACAGGCATGAGCCATCACGCCTGGCCCATTTAGAAATATTTGAGGAGTATTCGAAAAATACCGTGTTCTAAGTGATAGGTTAGAACTTTCCATTGCCATTTATATGCAATGATGCACTCCTCTCATTTGCTTAGGTGCTCAACATGATGTGCTAGGGATGAATTTTCAGTATATTTCGTGGGTCTACATGTGTTACTGTTAAGGATGACAGAGAATGGGCTTAATAGTTCTTCTCTTAATAGTCTTTCTCTTCTGTTCTTTAATTTAGGATACTTTTAATTCTAAAGACTCCCCAAGTCACTGAGAATAAACTGTCCCCTGGTTTCTAGAATCGAATATTATTTGAGGGAAATCACGATGTCACATACTCTAGAAATCAACAGCTTCTACTCGGTGCCTGCCATGGGCAGAATGCTGCAGATGTCCTGGAAATTTGAAAAAGAAAAGAAAGAAAAAGAAAGACTTGAGATCCCTAATCCACAATTCTGACATTCAAAAAGCTCTAAAAGCTAGAAGTTCTTTCATAATAGATTGTGGCAAAACCTGGCCCAAACTGTCCTGAGACTTAAAGCCTATTTGTTCTGCTTTGTGTTAATAGTACTTATACAATCTGGTATAGTGACTAATGTGTTTGATTCTAGGGTAGTGTCCCAGACTGCACTGGAGTTGTTCCATAATATACAATATATACACCATACCACGTCTCTAAAATTACCCAGATTCTGGATTCTGAAACATATCTAGCCCAAGGCTTTTCAAATAAGGGATTATGGGTTGGTAGTAGAAATCAGTTGCTGCCTTTAAGGAGTTTACAATCTAGCCATATTAGACTCATCAAGCCATGTTTCAGATAAGAGGGACATAGAGGCTTGCATCTAGTGTAACTGGCAGGAAGTGGGGGCTGTTATCTGATCCAGCTGTGTCACCAAACAGCTCAGTCCCAGCCCCAACTTGCACACTTCTTAATAAAGAGTAGAGAACTACAAGCAGACACACACACACACACACACACACACACACACACACACACACGGGTGTCCTCTAGTATCCTTTATTTCTTCCCTTGATTCTGGATGTTTTTTCTCTGCAGTCTAGCTTATTCACCCACAAAATACTTCCCCTCATAGAGCATCATTCAGTTGGAGGTCAGGAATTCTTTTAAGTGCTTAGAGAAAACAGCATCCACTCCAAAAGGAAAAACAGAGTGTTCCCTGGTGCAATGGCGTGCTCTGCCGGCCCCCATTCTGTCTGAACTTTAATGGTACACCATGGTCCAAACCATCCTGCCGGCCCTGGGCCATCCTGAAGACCTGCACACATCTTAAATGGAAATATCCTTCCTGCAGACGGACACATTAAAACCCCAGGGCTTCACGCCAAATGCATAGTGATTCTGCAGGGGCTCTGGCAGCCCTTCACTGCCTCCTTTAGCCTTCTCTTACTGATGTGTCTCCAAAAATCTTTTGAATCTGTTGTTGTGCAAGTTACAATTTCCAGAACCAGCCCAGCAAGGACATTCCTTTCTCGAAATCAGCCAACCTTCCAGCTTATAGGAAGATGGTCTGTTTACTGTGTCTTTTTTTTCCTTCCCTCTTGACCTAGAATATTTAGCTTCTCCAGACGCAGTCTTTTGAAGTATGTGTTTGTTATCTCTTTAGAAACGCTGAGGGCTTGCCCCACCATTTGTTACTCAATAGCCGACTCCGGACCTACCCGTAAATAATGAAATATGTCCACAAATAATAATATAATGACCCTTTTTGAACATTTACTGTATGCCAGATGTGGTTCCAAGCACATTACATTAATTAATCCTCAAATTCTGTTAGGAAAGTATTGCTCTTTTTTTTGGCTAGGAAGGAAATGAATAGAATAATATTCTCTGTGCAATCACCTACCCTAGCCTGTTTTAATGCCCCAACGTTCCAAAGTTTAATTAACAGAAAAGGGAAGCTGTCCTCGGCTGAACTGAAGGCATTGTCTGAGTTCCCCCATTTGGCAGCTAAGGAAGCACGGCTCAGAAAGTTTACGTCATTTTTCTAAGGTCATACCACTAAATATTAAAAGTAACGGCAAAACCGCAATTACTTTTGCACCAATCTAAAACATGTTGGAGCTGAGATCTGAAGGTAGGGTTTGCTGACTCCAGAGTCCACTATTTTCATTGCTGAATACATGTGAATAAGAGAATAAAATGCCCCCTTGAACTGAGTGACCCTTGAGCTTCACTATTCTTTTTACTCTACCAGCCCCTGGAACGTGCACAGTCCATTTGTTCATGTTCTAAAGGAGATATCTGTTTTTATTGAATGGAACTTTGCAAGTTCCTCCCCTGATGACCTGTCCTCTTCACCCGGGTGTGGCGTCCCACCATCAGCACTTTCCTGATTGTCACTCTTGTGCCTCCTTTGGGCGACCCTTGCAGCCTGTGAGACCATCTTGGCCCTTGTCAGGGCAGCCATTTGCCATTGCAGATGAAGGGCAGGGGAGAGGCCAGAGACCCCTTCAGACTGGGTTGGAAATGTCACGAAAATGGAAATTCTCACAACCTGAGAGTCGTAGAGCTGGATTTGGGTTTCTGCTGTGTCATTAAGTTCTTGCAAACCAGGCAAGTCATGTAACCTTTCTGGTCCCCAGTTGTCTTCTCTGTAAAAGGAAGCTGTTAAGAGCTCTGATCTCATCACGGTGGCATGAGAAAGAAATAGGACAAGGCCCAGGAGGGGACTTGCATATAGTGAGTGCTAGGAAATGTCAGCTGTCATTATCCTTGTTAATATGAACCTGTTTTTAATGGGTTGATTATCTGAACTGTGATAGCAGCTGGGGTTTCCCGGAGCATTTGGGATGAATAAACAAACATCTCTGGATAACTGTCGTGTAGACACTATATGAGGTACTTCATAATCATTTTAAATTTGCTGTTTCTCTATCATATGGGCTAGGGCAACACCTCCCCTTCTTCTCCAGCCAACAGAAGTGTAATGCAGAGAGGCTGGACAGCTTACCAAAGCAAATCTGTGGCTTAGTCAATAATAAAACCCTCAGTTCCGAAACATCAGTTTATAATGTCATCCCCATTTCCAAGGGGCCGAGGCTCCCTCAAAACATTAAAAAATAAAAAGGACAAAACTCATATTTCTGCTAGGCAGACAATATCCAGGCATCTCTGGAAGAACAGTTAGCAATCCCAGCGTGTGGGTTTGTGTATTAAGGTGCTTGGATACGAAGAAGGAATGTAAACCCCGTGGAGCTCATTTCATATGTCAGACTCTGTGCTGGATCTTGAAAGGGGCCAAGGGGGCCATGGAGGCCCCAGCATGCCCCAAGCACCACACAGGAAGCAGGCAGGGGAGCAGGGCCCAGGATATGCAAAGGGACTCAGTTGGTGTCACAGCCAAAGGACAGGAAGAAAACAGTCACTTGCCCCAGTGCTAGCCTTCAAGGGCCAAGTTTTGCAGAGCCTACACTAGGACAATGTAAAATTATTTCTTTTTGCATTTTTTCTTTTTAAAGATGTGGTCTATTTTTAGAGGTTCCATATACTTGCCAACTCCATTTGATTCCACATAAACAGTCCAAAAGGAACCATTCTCCCTTTTGCACTGTTTGCTCCCTATTTTAGCACCACTGACGGCTCTCATGGTCCTGTGACCACATCACTAGTATTCTACACCTGGCTCCACTCACAACCCAGCTGTTGGCAGGCAAAGGAATCCTCCTTTATGGGAAGGAGATGGAGCAAGAGAACATCACCAAAGGCCCCAGGACATGACTGGTATCTGATAAGGGAGGAAAGGGCTTGGAGGTGAGTTAAAGTCTTGAATCCAAGAAGCTATACTAAGAGATAACTCTGCCTTGGTATCTAGCATCTTCAGGGAGGTGCACATTGCAGTCAAGATGCCATTTATCAGGGCTGGGCACGATGGCTGACACCTGTAATCAGCCGAGAGGCCGAGGCAGGCAGATCACGAGGTCAGGAGTTTGAGACCAGCCTGACCAACATGATGAAACCCCGCCTCTACTAAAAATACAAAAAATTAGCCAGGCGTGATGGCATGTGCCTGTAATCCCAGCTACTCGGCAGGCTGAGGTAGGAGAATCGCTTAAACCCAGGAGGAGGAGGTTGCAGTGAGCCGAGATCGCACCATTGCACTCCAGCTTGAGTGAAAGAGCGAGACTCCATCTCAAAAAAAGAAAAGAAAAGAAAAGATGCCAGTTATCCGAAAAACCATGAGGCTAGAGATAGCTGCCAATAACTATGGCAGTACACTCATCAGTCAAACATGGCCTCTCATGGGAGTTTTCTTGAACTTTGGCAGGTAGCTCAAAACATGGTTTGCTTTTATCCCTTCAACTCCTCATGGTTTCTCTCCTTGTTTCTTTTTTTCTAACTGACCTTTTAAAGCCATTTATATCCTTCATGTCCACTGCCCCCTGTCATGTTTAGAGATTAAAGAATCACTGTGTTGGGTGGGGTTGTTTGAAAAATGGAGAATTTTGAATTTATTGGCCTTTGAAAGCAGATTAGGCAACAAGAAGTAAGGAGGAACACCAGAGGGACTTCTCCTTGCTTCTCGGAGCTGCCATCTTTTTGCACATAATTCCTCTTCACATTCAAGATCCTACATACCTTGGCTCCTTCTTGGCATTGTCAGGTTCAGTGGGCTCTTATGAAATTTGATAAATCTAGACGTTTAGATAGGCCCCTGGGGTGGGGCAGACTGAAGGCAGAACATTTTCTAGTGTTTCATGATATTGTACTCTTGAACCCTCAGTGGTGAGAGTAACTTTTCTATAGATCTGTTCAAAACTTTCCAGTTACTAGATTGTAAAATTTTATACAATGTAGGAAGTTTGATAGGCTTGATTTGCAAAAATTATTTTTCTGTGTGTAACAGGGTCTTGCTCTGTTGCCCAGGCTTGAGTGCAGTGACACGAACACAGCTCCCTGCAGCCTTAAACTCCTGGGCTCAAGTGATCCTCTTGCCTCAGCCTCCTGAGTAGCTCGGACTACAGGCACGTACCACCACGACCAGCTAATTAAAAATGTATATATATTTTTTCAGTAGAGACGAGGTCTTGCTATGTTGCCCAGGCTGGTCTTGAACTCCTGGGCTTAAGCAGTCCTTCCACCTTGGCATCCTAAAGTTCAGGGATTATATGCATGAGCCACTGCGCTGGGCTGCAAAAATTTTCCTTCACACGTAGCATCTCCAGGCAGAGCATTTACCTCCGAATCCAATTGCGTTAGGCCCAGCCTATCTAAGGAAGCCCTCCTGACTTCCTTGTCCTCTATCTCAGACCGAAATGTATTTCTTTCATGATGTTTATGATAATTCAGGATCGTATTTACTTTTTCATTTACTTGTTGTCTGTCTCACTCCACACCATTGTATGTGCACACTAATGTAAGCCTTGTGGGGGCCCATTTCAAGTTTGTTTTGCTCAAATTATCACTGTTATTCATCCTTTCTTTATTATTATTTAATATTTTTCTATTCAGAGATATTTTTGCATTAAATTGAATTTTTAAAAAATACTGCATTAAAATATGATATTATATATACATATATATATATATATTTTTTTTTTTTTTGAGATGGAGTCTTGCTCTGTTGGCCAGGCTGGAGTGCAATGGCGCGATCTCGGCTCACTGCAAGCTCCGCCTCCCGGGTTCAAGCGATTCTCCTGCCTCAGCCTCCCGAGTAGCTGGGATTACAGGCGCCTGCCACCACGCCCAGCTAATTTTTAGTATTTTTAGTAGAGATGGGGTCTCACCATGTTAGCCAGGATGGTCTCAATCTCCTGACCTCATGATCCGCCCGCCTCGGCCTCCCAAAGTGCTGGGATTACAGGCGTGAGCCACCGTGCGCAGGCTAAGATATGATTTATCTTGAGTGCTTGAGTACATTTTTACCCAAAGCAAGTGTCTCCTACACCTTACCCTAGTCCCAGCTGTGTTAGCTGGCTGACTTCTCTGAGGTATGCTAATCAAGCCCTTGGACTGCCGTGAAGGGTTATCACATTTACATACTTATTACCAACCCCACTGTCCACAGTGGGTTTGATCCACCAGCAGCTCCTGTCTTACCTTCTGAAATAGCCCCGTCTTTTGTTCTTGGCCCCCTCCCATCACTTTTACACACAGAGCCAGAGAGATCTTTTACAGTTTATATCAGATTGGCTACTCCCTAGCTTAAAACCGTTCATGACTTTCCATTTCCATAAAGTAAAATCCAAATCCTTACCATGGCCTGTGAGACCCTATATGGTCTGGCCTCACCTACTGCTCCTCCCTCCCTTTGCCCCTCTATTCTAGCCACTGCATGTACCCTTGGGTCCTTGAGCCCACTATGGTCTCCTCCATATGACTGCCTTCCTACAAATTGGTCCCTCTGCAGCAGTGCCCTTCCCTAACAGTTTCCCATGGGCTGCCTCCCATGCCCCTTTCAGAGGGCAGCTGAAGTGCCACCTCCTCAGAGGTCTTCCCTGGCCTCCCCAACTAAGGTAAGTTCCTTCTCTACCTCCATGATTCTCTTTTTCAGCCTCTTGTTCTTTTCCTTCCAACATTCACCATCATCTGTAATTAATTATATATCCATCCATGCGTTTCCTTGTTTGACATCTTTTTCCCACACTGGACTGTAAGCTGCTGGAGGACAGAAGCCATGTTTATTCAACACCTTCTGCCCAGCCCTCAAACAATGGCCAGCACAGAGGAATTGCTCAGATATTTATTGAGTAAATGAGGGAGGGAGGGAACAAGTGAACAGATAAATTTTCAGCTTGTAGAATCTTGACCTAAGGACTCTGCTACACACTAAGGGACTTTCATGTCCCATTCTGCTCTTTGTTGTAATGAACTTTGCTCTTCTAAAGCAAGTGTTTTTCCCCTAGATTATTTTTATAGAAAAAAGTGAAGCAAATATAGAGATAATTATTGATTCTCGCTCATCAAGTCCCTGTTCCCTATCACCAACATCCTCCTGAGAGCCTGCTGCAGAATTCCTGGGAACCACAGGAAATACGTCCGCTAACCACTTGAAAAACACTTACAAAAATAGACCGGACTTGACCTTCTTCCTGTGGAAGGGCCTCTTTCCTCAGGGCAAACATTGCAAAGATATTTTATCTCTTCTTAGGAACCTCTCTTTCCAATCACTCTCCCAGCAGGATTTATCTGGACATTCTCAGAATCCTGTTCTGAAATTATTTCCCCACTGGCTGGGTCATCACTTGAGCAAATTGCTCATTTATTATTTCCATGCTATTGTTTTAAATGATAAGATAGAAATGAAGACCTGGGGGAACTATTGGGATATTTCAGTGCACAGATATTCCAGTAGGGGTAGCTTTAGTTAACACCTGTTGCCTCAGACTTCAATACACGTGCGCTGCCTTCCTTACTTCCTTACTTTGATCATTATCTGCTCGACTCCTTCCTTACTTTTAAATTTTATTTAAATTGGCTAATTTTTTTTTTTTTTTTGAGACAGAGTCTTGCTCTGTTGCCCAGGCTGGAGTGCAGTGGTGCAATGTCAGCTCACTGCAAGCTCCGCCTCCTGGATTCAAACGATTCTCCTGCCTCAGCCTCCCCATTAGGTGGGATTACAGGTGTGTGCCACCACCCCCAGCTAATTTTCTTGTATTTTCAGTAGAGACGGGGTTTCACCATGTTGGCCGGTCCTGAACTCCCAAACTCAGGTGATCCACCCACCTCAGCCTCCCAAAGTGCTGTGATTATAAGTGCAAGCCACCTCGCCCAGCCTAATTTTCTTATTTAAAGCAAGCTTTATCTCCCTGGTGTAATTGCAAACATTTCCTATAAATAGAAGGTAGTGATAAAGATCAATACAATGAAGCACAGCAATGGAATTGACTTCTGCTTAGATGCTGCCTCCTGTCTGCTGAGCTCTTTTGGTTATAAAGAGAGAAGAGCAGTTCTTCTAGGGAAGTTGAAAACATAATTGTCCCAAGCCAAGGTTTTCTCCTTGAATAAACAAAATGACTAAGGAGACTTAAAGATGGGGGCTTCCTTTCTCTCTGCAGTGTTGTTCAAAGATACTTCTCAGTACCACTCAGAATTTCTCTTTTATCAACAGGAGCACATGTACCATACTTTTGGGAAACAAATAATTAATATTTAAGGTCTGCTGCTTTAGTGTTGTTATCAGTTCACCAAAGCAGGGGACATCAGACCACCTACAAACGCTTAACTATAAGGGAGTGATATAAAAATTAGAAAATACAGATAAACAACAATGAAAACTTTTAAAAGATTGTCCATGATCATATCTGCCAGAGATACCTTCTGTTAACTTTTCTGTTTATAGAGATGTAAGCATCTTACAAAGCAGAATCATATATATATATATATTTAGAACTGTTTTATAACCTACTCTTTGATCTGACTTTACTCAATACATTAGGAATTTCCCCCTCATTAATAAACAGAAACCTACACCTTCATTTGTAATGGTTGCATAGGAGGCCACGATAGGAACACGCAAAACTGTGTCAACTAAGCTTTTATTGTTGGGCATTTAGGTTTATTTTATTGTTTTTTTAGACAGTCTTGCTCTGTTGCCGGACTGGAGTACAGTGGCACAATCTCAGCTCACTGCAACCTCCACCTCTCAGGTTCAAGTGATTCTCCTGCCTCAGCCTCCCAAGTAGCTGGGACTACAGGTGCCCACCACCACACCTGGCTAATTTTTTGTATTTTTAGTAGAGACAGGGTTTCACCATCTTGGCCAGGATGGTCTCGATCTCTTGACCTCATGATCCACCCACCTCGGCCTCCCAAAGTACTGGGATAGGTTGTTCACTCTTTATCACTATTATAAGCAAAACTGCTGTAGTCATCTTTGCCAACTATCCCATTACTTCCTTAGGAAGAATTTATGGAAATGGAATTACTGGGAGGAAGCACATGCATTTTGTTAAGGTTTTTACTCAGACGTTTCCGAACGTGTGTACCTGTTACAGGCTTGAGTTCCAGTTTTACTCCTTGACTTCTCTCTACTTCCTTTCTGATGTATGTGTCTGCTCTTTAAGGTAGAGGAGAAATTAATGTGAAAGTTTTAGATCTGCTGACTTTGGTGTCAGAATCCCCTCGTAAAAGAAGAGGCTTGCTTCCTTTGCCTAAACTTCCTCAGCAGCATTCATGGAATTTCCTTGCACCTATTTTTGTGCATGTGCCCTACCTGAGGGACACTCTTCCAGCAGTGTGGGCCTGTGACTCTAGCCAGAGTCCAGTGTGCCCCAGGCTCGTGGGGAACAGAATGCCCACTGCAGCATTGGCTGAAAGCAGCTTTGGAGTTGCCTTTTACCTTTGACTCTTTGGGGCCACTTTACTGCTTTGCTACACCACCATCAGAGGTGTCTCAGCTCCGACCTCTGTTCGAAGCTCATCCCCTGACTTCTGACCTGTCCTCTACTCCTGGCATCTGTTCAAAGCTTAGCTCCTCCATGAGTCTCCAGGCACTGATGACTTGGTTGAATCAAGACCTCCCTCTAGTGAAATCACCTCTAAGTTTTTTTTTGTTTTTTTTTTTTTTGAGATGGAGTCTTGCTCTGTCACCCAGGCTGGAGTGCAGTGGCACGATCTCAGCTCACTGCAAGCTCTGTCTCCCGGGTTCACACCATTCTCCTGCCTCAGCCTCCCGAGTAGTTGGGACTACAGGCGCCCACCACCAAACCCAGCTAATTTTTTTGTATTTTTAGTAGAGACAGGGTTTCACCATGTTAGCCAGGATGGTCTCGATCTCCCGACCTCGTGACCCGCCCGCCTCGGCCTCCCAAAGTGCTGGGATTACAGGCTTGAGCCACCGTGCCCGGCCACCTCTAAGTGTTTTATGTGTGTTCCTTTTATCCATTGTGACCACATCTCCCACTTATTAAATGCGGGGCTTTTGTGCCTGGCACAGAACATAGTGCATTGAAGTAATACTTGCTGAAATAAGAATCCAGCCAGTCTCCCAGATTGAAGTGAGGCTTGGCACAGCCAAGTTAAAAATGGCAGACAGTTGTGAATTCTTGCTCACTTAGCATTCCAAACGGTATCTTTGTATTTAAAATAAGAGACAGCCTAGATTCTGGGTAAGAAGCTGGCTGGAATTCAGACCCCTTGCCACTGAGCAGATGTGTGACCATAGGCCAGTTGCTAGCCTCTCTTGAGTCTGGTTCCTCATCTGAATAGTACTCACTCAAAGAGTTGCAAAGATCAAATTCGATAATAACATGTAGAGGTAATAGTGCAGTATGCAGCATAAGATAAGCTCACCACAAATAGTATTATTAATGTCTTTCATCCTTTGGGAGTTCACAAAATAGTGAAGCCTCCCTCCCCGGTTTGGACTGCCAAGCTCCTGGCTCCTGCACTCTTGTGAATAATGGGACTGTTTGACTTTCTCTAAAAATGTGCTGACTCCACCCTTCCACAGAGGAGGGAAAATAGTTGCTTTGATTATTGCTTCCCCCCCCCCCCCCCCCACAATTCCTTGTAACAAAGACTAACCAATAGTCAGGCTGAGTAATTAGCCAGAACAGGATAAGACTCACTAGATGTCACCAGGTCGATTGTTCACTGTTGCACAAAACTGTATAATTTGGAGTTCTTTTGATTTTCTTGTACCTTTTCCACTTAATTTAAGTATCAGAAAGGCAGAGACTGAATGTCTTAAGGAAGACTTACGCTGTAATGGTTGAGACTAGACTCCAGAGTCTGGGAGACCTGGCTCCTCCTGTGGCTCTGCACTAACTTGCTGGGTGACTTTGTGCAAGTCACTCCACTCCCCTGTGCCTCAGTTTTCTTCAGTTTTCTTGTCCACAGAATGGGGATGGTAATAGTACCTCATAGGGTGTTGGGAGGATTAAATGAGATAATGCATGGAAAACACTTGGCACATACTAAGGTCTCAGTAAATATGAGTTACTGTTATCTTCATCTTGCTCAAATCCATCGCCATCATCACCTTTCTATTGTACCTGGCACAGGCCCTTCCCTATGGGAGCAGCTCAGTCAGTGTCGACTTAAGTGAATAAAATGAATAGAATATGCCCCCCGCCCCTTCCACAGAAGGTGAAATCAACAATCTTCATTTTTCTGCATATCCGAAGTCAAGCTTATGGTGCTTTATTTTAAATGAGGTTTGCAGTGCCTGACGCTGGAATTCCCAATTACAGACCTGAGCTTCTTACCCAAGCTGCATCTTGTGTTACAAGGCACAGGACATACCATGGCACTCCCATCCTGAGCTTTCTTCCCCACCTGCATGGGAATCACATAGGTTCCCCCAACAGAGGGTTCTGATTTGCTAGACTGAGTCGGGGCTGGCACCCACATGTTCAGCAAGACTCCACTGGGGGTTCTGATGTGAGACTCTCTAGTCTGGGTGATATTTTTTCTACATCAAGATAGAGGAAAGCAGTGCAGCCTAGAAAGGAAGGGAAGGCTTGATTATTATTCTCTTTTTAGCAAAGCCACTGAAATATCTCCAAATCTACTCTTTTGTTTTCTTTAAAAGCAGTGGCCCTGGGGACACTGCCCATTTTGATATGTTTATTTTTTTCTCTTTCTTTCCATTACTTGTATTTCCTTTACCGAATTATTGTTTGTTGCTGCTGAGGGGAAGAAAATAAAACAGAGGGTGAGGCAACATAAGTGAAGACTCCGCCTCCTTCTTGCTCTGTTTTGCTGTGTGATGCTGGGGCCGGATTTTCTGTCTCTGCAGTGAGACAAGAGGTACGGGCCACTAGCAGGTACACCAATGCATCTGCACCGTGTCTGATTTGCTCCACAGTTCTGCTTTGCTGATCATGACAGTGCCTAATGGAAGGGCCCAGCTTTCCCTGAACTAAGCCAGAAACCGGATCTCAAGAACCGGGACCTAATCACAACACACAAGCCCATCATATGATGACATCAGGCCTTTAGGGTGAGGAAGGGAGGTGGCTCAGGATTACCATGAGGTCCTGTTATGTTTCAGTTTGTCTCTGCCTCTTACTCTATTTGGTAAAGTTGTTCCCAGCTTTTTAACAATCGGAGGACTCATTCATTCACTTGACACATATTCACTGAGTACCTACCATGTGCCAGACATAAGGAATATCGTGAATAACAAGGCAGACATGGAGAGGCGCTCTTTAAGTTTGAATTCCAGTGGGGAAGACCTTTCCCCATGTAAGGGATTTTGAATGGACTGAGTATTATAGTGGCAAAGTCCAGGTCGCCCTGAGAGCCAGGTAATAAGCAACCTACACGGCCTGGGAGACTTCAGAAGACTTCTTAGAGGAAGGGGTATTTCCATTAATAGTAAGTAGAGAGAGGGAGGTTACAGGTAAAAGTATGTGCAAAGGTCATGAGTCCAGAAAGAGCAAGTTTTACTTGGGGGAACTGAACAGAGTCCATTATGGATGAGGAGAGAGGGCTGTGGCTGGAGAAGCCGAAAGGGATAGGCTGCACAGGGTCCTGTAAGCGTGTGTCTGAAGGACTGTGGGAGACTATGGAATACTCAGGCTGGGATGTGATGTTATCAGATTTGCATTTTTAAAATGTCACTCTGGCTGCTGAGTGATGAATTGGAGGAAAGGCAAGGAAATCAGCTGCATTGGTCCAAGTAACAGGTCATGGGACCTCAGATCAAGTGGTATATGTGGGTATGGGCCAAATGCTATGTCCACTGCTCACAGCTTTCCAGCCAGGATACCTTGAGTATGTCAGCCCAGTGGCCTTCTCTGGGAGAGACAGTGGCATTTAGCCAGGGCATGGTACGGGGAGATGAACTCAATTCGAATTTTAAAATCCCAACACCAAGGATACCAGGAATATAAGGATTTCCAAACGAGATGTACTGCTTTGAGAATGTGGAGGTCATTGACCTTCAGAGGCAGATTTGGAAGAGAAGCACTATGGCGTCTTAATAGCTGACAAACAGTGCTGGGAGCCAGAGCTCCCTCGCTGCCTGCCATGCAGCCTGGCATCCAGGACTGTCATCCCTGCTCTTCTGCACCCTGCCCTGGACTCACCAGGTGACACATTGTCTCTCCCTTGGTGTGAGTATGATCTCAAGAACCCAATTTACAAGTCATGCTAATGTAGTTTATAACATCTACAAAACAGTGCCATTGGTGGGAGGTTTAAGGGCAGGACAGAGCCTGGAGGGGAAAGGGTGCACCAGCTGGCTCTCAAGATGCCTTCCGGTCTTATGACTCTGTGGGGCTTGGTGATGCTAGAGGAGAAAGCTGAGATCGTCTGTGGGGGCTTCATTCATCTGATCAGCAAATGGTCATTAAGAATCTACTATGTTCTGGCTCCATCCTCAGACAGTGAACAAAGCATGGCAGTGAACAAAACTGGCAGAGCTTTTATTCCAATCATTTCCTGAGGATAGCTGGTGACCCACTCTGCCCCCAAGCTCTCCTGATCTTTGTACTGAGTAAAGACAGATGGCCCAAGAGTTCCCTAGCTTTGAACCATCAGTGGCCTCAAATGAGAGTGAACTACTTTTAGTTCTCAAATGAGCCACGCTTACTCTCACCTTGAGCCTTTGAACTTGCTTTTCCATTGGCATGGACCTCTCTTTGCCGACATCGCCACCACCTCCACCTGTCACAACCCCCAGGATATTCCTCCTTCTCCCTCAGACTTCACGCCGGAGGCTTCGTGCTAGTTATTTGAATGTTTCCTCGGACTTTGCTTCATTAGGGCAGAACCCCTGTCTTGCTCAGCTTTTTATCCCATGTCTAGCACAAACCTGGCACATAATATGTGCTTAATAAATATGTGTTGACTCACACAAAGGACAAAGATCAACTCAAAATGAATTGAAGTCTCACATGTAAGACCAGAGTCTGTAAATCTGCTAGAAGAAAACATAGGAGGAAGCTTCTTGACACCGGTCTGGGTAATCATTTTTTGGATATGATTCCAAAAACACAGACAACGAAAGCAAAAATAGTTCAATGGAATTGCATCAAACTAAAAAGTTTCTGGGCAGCAAAGAAAACAGAGTGAAGAGAAAACCTATGCAATGGGAGAAAATATTTGCAAGCACATCTGATAAGGTGTTAATATCCAGAATATATAAGGAACCCAAACAACTCAACAGTAAGAAAGCAATGCCATTAAAAATGGGTAAAGGATCTGAACAGATAATTCTCAAAAGAAGACATACAAATGGCCAACAGGTATAGGTAAAAATGCTCAACATTGCTAATCATTAGGGAAACACAAATTAAAACCACAATGAGATACCACCTCATGCATGTTAGAATAGCTAATATCAAAAAGACAAAAGATAACAAGTATTGGTGAGGATGTGGAGAAAGGGAAACCCTCGTGCACTATTGTGGAAGTAAAAATTGGTACAGCCATTATGGAAAACAGTACAGAAGTTCCTCAAAAAAATAAAAATAGAACTACCACATGATCCAGCAATCCCACTGTTGGGTATATATTCAAAGGAATTGTAATCAGTATCTCAAATAGGTACCTGCACTCCTGTGTGCATTGTGACATTATTCACAATAGCCAAGATATGGAATCAACTTAAGTGTCCATTTACAGATGAATGGGTAAAGAAAATGTGGTATATACAGACAGTGGAATACTATTCATCCATAAAAAGAGGAAAATCCTGTCATTTGTGACAACATGGATGAACCTAGAGGACATGATGCTAAGTGAAATAAACCAGAC
Source organism: Macaca mulatta (assembly GCF_049350105.2). Classification (NCBI taxonomy): domain Eukaryota; kingdom Metazoa; phylum Chordata; class Mammalia; order Primates; family Cercopithecidae; genus Macaca; species Macaca mulatta. The sequence continues at coordinate 151,512,492 of NC_133411.1, forward strand.
ACAGAAAGACAAATACCGCATGATCTCACTTATATGTGGAATCTAAAAGAAGTCAAACTCATTGAAGTAGAGAGTAGAATGGTAGTTGCCAGGGACTGGGGAGAGGGGAGTGGAAATGAGGAGATGTTGGTTAAAGGGTACAAGGATTCAGTTAGACAAAATGAATAGGTTCTAGAGATCTATTGTACAGCATGGTGACTGTGGTCAATAATGTGTGGTATACTTGAAGATTGCCAAGACGGTAGATCTGACATGTTTTCACCATGCACACACAAAATGATAATGATGCGAGGTGATGGATACGTTAACTAGCTTGATCATAGTAATCATTTCACAATGTACACATGATCAAAACATCACATCATATTCCCTAAATATATGTAACTTTTGTTTGTCAATAATACCTTAATAAAGCTGGAAAAAAATGTTTGTTGAGAGAAAGGATGGTGGGAGGGATAAATGATGATCTGTCCCATCTAGTGTGGCATATCAGTTTACCTGAAAAGATGCCTGCTGGCTTAAGTCTCGTCACAAACCAAAGTCTGTTAAACTCTGCTAATTTGTCAATTGCCATACTGAACCCAAGTTTGAGTATTTTTGATTAAATCACTTTGAAATGAATCATATATGTTTTCTAAAACCCTGGATCCCTCTTCATAAAAACAAACCAGAGAGAGGAAGAAACTTGAGAAGAGACTGAATTCGACTATTATTCATTAATTTGTTCAACAAATATGTATTACATACTGTGATTTATCAGGCACTGGGAACACAGGGGTAAACAAGAAAAACAAAGACCCTGCTTTCCTTGTCAATTTTTATTCCTATAGGGGGAGATATTAAATTTTAAAAAAGTGAACAGCTAACTAAGAAAATCTAAAATGGTGCTAATCCCCGTATCTCCTGGTAGAAAGGAGCCCATGGGGGCTGGAGGGGAGAGTGCACCAGGAGGTGGAGTATGGTCGAGGGGTCTCTCTGAGGAAGCGGCATTGGAGCTGAGGCCTTTGCCAGGTGGGGTCAGGATCATGCACAGAACCACATGCACCTAAGCCTGTCTTGTGGGCTTGTGACACGCATGAGCAGGGAGATGGCCTGTCTCAGAGAAGAAACAGCAGGATGCGGTACCTTCTTCCAGCTGTTATCCAAGAATAGGCAAGAGACTCGGAATAATCCCCCAATTAAGGGGTAGGGCACAAGAGTTAATACAATCTTTTTAAAGTCAAATCCTTCTCGGAGAACCAGTGCTGCCTCCATCTGAACCTGTCCTCATCCCCACCAAGCCAAAAGTCATTTCCTCCTATGACATCCTGTGCATATTGGCTGTAGCTGTTTGTGGCAGTCACTGTATTCTACCCTGCAATTAGAGCTATTTGCATCCTCTGTTTGGCCTCCCTTGGGAATCTTCAACTCCTCGAAGGCAGGGATTGGATCTTGTGCAGTCCCTTCCCCCATAGACATGTACTCTCTCCATACACTTGGTAGATGCTCTGTGAATATCTGTTGGTGTTTATTCAATTGAATACTAGGATTTCTGGATAACACTTTGGAGACATACGTATTACAAAATGAGAAGAGTTTTGATTGCAGGGAAGGGAAAGATAATTTGGGAGTATAGAGACCCCACACTTAGGTGGTTCTTCTAATGGAGAATGTTGAATGCTTTGAGACTTTCCAGTGGAGATTGGCCAGGATAACAAAAGAAGTTGTGAGGGCCACAAAAAGAAGATGGGGCAATGAGGACTAACTGCCTATTTTGCTGTTTTGGTCTTAGTGATTAAAAAGCCATTAGAATTATTTTGCATGCTTCCTCCAACTCTTGGTCCTTGTTTGAGCTGAGATTTCTGCTGTCTGATTAGCTGGTTGATTTAGGGTTCAGTTAGGGTTTCTTGTCTTCTTGTGTTTGTCATTTCCTTTTTCTGCAGGGGTCAATTTTCTATATATTCAGAATGTTTTTGTCTTGAATAATCTAAATATATACAGCTAGAATGTATTTTTTATTCAATTAGTATTTTGAAGTATTTTCAGTTTAAGCTGAAATTCATTTTAAATGGAAACTGGTATCAATAATGAAAATGAAAAACCAGTATCACTTGTTGTAAAGGTAAATTTGTTATAAAAACATTGTAATAAATTGAATCTAATTTATTTGTACTATATTATTGAGTACTTTATCTCATGATTTATTATAACAGCACCACAGTATAAATGGTGTTATTTCCATTTTTACAGATGATAAAACTGAGATCTTGAGAAATTAAGTAACTCCCAGGGCTAAGAGGTATTTTAGGCATCCGAATTATTATTCAGTTTCGGTTTACAAATGGAGTACGTAAAGAGAATCTTGTGATTCCATTTTTACAGATGATAAAACAGATTTGAGAAATTAGGTCATTCCCAGGGCTAAAAGGTATTTTAGGCATCCGAATTATTATTCAGTTTCGGTTTACAAATGGAATACGTAGAGAATCTTATGAATTTCATGGAGCTAAAGAATGGATCTGAAGGTGGCACTGGAGATGATTAACCTCTCAAATAGACACATAAATTAACTGCTTACTTTTGTAAGTAAAAAGAAAAATGAAGCATGGGAAAACAAAGCAGAAAAGCAAGAGTTAAAAAGAGCCCTGTTTCAGGAGGAGCACATTAAGGCATCCACCACTGTCAGAGGAGCCAGCTGACCCTTGGCTTCCTGGGTCACCAGATGGATGCTCTCAGCAGTGACCTCACCTCCAGGACCAGGAATGGCCCAGGAAGAAAAGATTACATGGAGACAGGAAGGGAAGAGAAGACCAGGTGCTTTGGTTCCCTCTTGGCTGTCACTTATGAAGTACACTCAAGTTCATTTTCCTTGTCCCCTTGGCCTGGGGGTAATGTCCTGATCAAGGCCTGAGGGGATAGTTCTGTGGGGCCTTTTCAGGGTCAGAAAGCTCACATGCCAGCAACTTTGTTTACATCAGCAAATCCAGCTGCATCATGCAAGCACTTGACTGGCCACTGACTCTCAACACAAAGCAGATGTCAAGATATGAAGAGGGAACACACAGGGCTTCTGAACTGGTAGGACTTTGTCTTGATGATCTGGGTAAAGGACAAGAATGGGTGGCATACAGTATGCCGAGAGTGGACAACAGCGGCCACCAAATAGATCTGGCTTTGTGCTGGCTTGAGCCACGTGGGCTCCCAGAGGAGACACTCACTGAGGTCTGTTAAGGCCTTGCTGCACTCCTGCCTGAGAGAGCCAAAGAGCTCTGTGTGTTGGACTGTGGCTTTCTGAAATATGTTTGGCTGGGAGATGGGAAGAGCTGGGATCCTGCAGACCAGTGAAGGGGAAGTGGGATCAGGACAGACCCCACTTGGAGCTGAGTCCTAGAAACTGCTCTTCTGTTTTTGTGTGTGTACACAACATTAATGAATGCCATGCATAAGGTAGAGTATGGAATAAATCTCTCCTAGTAAATATATGGTTGCCTAATTAGGTTAGTCATTATGCTAAGCATTTGTTTAGGCAATGCTTACCAGCTAGAAATATTAACAAATAAGGAAAAGCCAAGTTTTTCTTAAAGAATTAGGCACTTTCACATACACTATATCCAGCGCAGCCCAGGAGGCTCCATGGCTTCTGCCTCGTCATTTCAACAAACCAGCTTGTACTGCGTATCAACAGATTTGCAACATTGAATGTTGTGATATAATTCTCCCTTGAGGAAAGGGCTAAATCAAGGTCATAACAATGATCAAAGATACAAAGAACTGGAATTTAAAAGACAGTATCAGCGTATATGCATCGGAAAAAGAGACTACAAATTACACACACAAACACATAGCCCAAAGTATGACAAAAGCCATTCCTGGGTGGTAAGAGTAAAGTTGATTTTTGTTTTCGTCTTTATGTTTTTCTGTTTTTTCCTAATTTTCTACAAGGAGCATGTATTATTTGTATAGTCAGAGAAATTATTATTCTAACAAAATCAATTTTAAAATGCTATATATACCTCTTGCTGCAACCCAGGAGGCAATACCCTGAGTTACTGCCTAAAGTTCCTTACTCAAGCCTCCCTCTACGAAAACAGGGCTTTTCCCTTTTGGGTTCTCTCTGAAAATTTCTCAGTAGGGAGCAATAGCTGACCTTAAGTTTCAAAATTGTACCCATGAGAGAGGTGATTGCTAAGGAATTAGGCTTCCTTCCGATCGCTTATTATGCACATAACATTCTTCTTCATCTGGCCCTCACTTTTTCATGTTTTCTGTCAACAGACTCTTAGTTATAGTAAAACAGATCTACATTTGCATCCCAGCTCCACAATTTGCTAACCATGGGATCTTAGCCAAGTCATTTAAAATCCCTGTGCCTCAGTCTGTTCATCTAAACTGATAGGCTTATTATGAGCATGAAATGAAATAATGCATGTAAGCTCATGTTAGCACAAGCAATAAAGGTTGGCTATTAGCATTATCCTATTGGCTTCTCCCAAACATCTTTTCCAATTCTCATGCAGACAACATTTTTCCAACTTAGCTAGGCTCTGTAATCTCAAGGCTTGTAGTGAGAACTGTGGCCTTCCAGACTGTCTCCAGGAGCCCTAAAACAAAAAAGGAAAGCCTTAAAACATACTTACCTGCTGGCCCGTGGCTGGCTTCCCTGCAGAAGTGGCAAAGCCTTTCTTTGAGCAGTGAACTCACTCACTAAGGAATCCCCCCAAAAGCCTGGCCAGCCGGCCTCACTGCCTGGTTGCCTCACTGAGTTGGTGCTCTCTTTAAGCTGTTCCCTTTGTTTTCTATGACTCAGAATATCTTAGGTCATTCTGAGACAGCCTTCTCCTCCACACCTTCCCTAATTCTACCTGCTGTCCTGGAAATTTGTCATCATTTTTGACTGCCCAGCATCTGAATCCCCACCCCATGTATTTGAAAGTTACACCCGCCCACTCATTCCCCACCACACACATACACACGTACATCTTGGTCTGGCTGGACCATTCCTGCAGTATGATTTGGGGCCACCTCACCTTCCCAGTGACTCTGGGAGCAACCCCAGGTTCTCTGAACTCTCCTTCTAGAGTCAGTTTTGGTTGCTTCCAATTAAGAAACCGAGCCAGCTCCTCCTCATCCTTCATACCTACCTTAGTGTAAATCCTCTGGCTGTTGGTTTCCAAAACTCCCTGAACATGCATGTCATATGATTTAGCATATTCTGTTATGACATTTTCCTATAATTGTCTGTTTATCCCCACACCCCCAGACTGTTAGCTGCCTGAGGGCAAGAACTAAAGCTGTTTAGCTTGTGATAGTCTCTCCATCATGGGCAGAGTGCATGGCACATAGTAGGCCTTCAGCAAATGCCAAATGAATGAACAAGCAACAAAACCTTAGCACACATGAGAAGACCAGAAACAAGCACAGTAGCTCCACTTGGAGAACCAGTTAACTCGCCAGCTTTCTGATATTCTGGCACCATTCCTAGTCGGGTTCCAGGGGAAATCAGATTTCTTTTAGGCTTTGGCAAGGAAGAAGGTCTTCCAGCAGCATCCTGAGTGGGAGGGTGCATTGTGGGCCGCGTCTTGAAGTGGGTGAGTAATTCCCCAGGCAGCTCTTAGCTTTAAACCCTGGCTTGTAATGCAGTCATCTCCTGAAGCTCCCAGCTTAAAATGGAAAGTGGCATTACTCATGGTGAAGGGCAGGCAATAAAAAAACATTTAGGTGGGGCCCGGCACAATGGAGTGAGTATCCCCTGATGGCGGTGAGCACTCTCTGCTCTGAGCACTCACAGCCCTGGCAGACGGCTCAGTCATAGCAGGGCTTTTGAGCTACACCTCCGAATTAGCTCATTCACCAAGCACCTCACTCTTTGGGGTGCTGGGAGACATTGCATTCCGCAGCCTACAGCAGGCATGGTGGGAGGAAATGGCCCTGAGTCAATATTGGAAGGTGGTAGAAGGAGTGGGTAAGAACCTGGGCTTTGGCATCCAACTGACCTGGGTTCCAGTCCCAGCTCTTCTAGTTACTAGCTCTGTGACTCCAAGCAAGCCCTCTAACCTCTCTGATCCTCAAGTTCCTCATCTGTAAAATGAGTAAAATAATAGTACCTACTACAGAGTCATTGGGGTAAGTAAGAAAGACAGTCCCTACAGATCCTTATCACAATGCCTGGCATGTAATCAACATTCAGTAGGGTGACAGCTTCTGTCACTGACAGTGTTGTTCTTTTACCAACTTCCTCCAACGACCTCCATTACTCCTCCATCCTTTCTGTTTTATTTCTGTGTTAATCTCACTCAGCTTCTATACCCTCCTGAGCTCAGGCCACAGCCCAGCCTCCCTCCAATCACTGCTCATTTCTATCTTGTCTTTCTCTCCTTTACTTTTTTCTTTTTCTTTTTTTTTTTTTGAGAAAGAATTTTACTGTCACCCAGGCTGGAGTACAGTGGTGCGATTTCTGCCCACTGCAACCTCTGCTGCCTTAGCCTCCCAAGTAACTGAGATTGCAGGTGCCTGCCACCGTGCTGGGCTAATTTTTTTGTTTGTTTGTTTGTTTTTGTTTTGAGAAGGAGTCTTGCTCTGTCGCCCAGACTGGAGTGCAGTGGTGTGCGATCTCGGCTCACTGCAAATTCCGCCTCCTGGGTTCAAGCGATTCTCCTGCCTCAGCCTCCTGAGTAGCTGGGATTACAGGCAAGTGCCCTCACGCCCAGCTACTTTTTGTATTTTTAGTAGAGACCAGGTTTCACCATGCTGGTCTCAAACGCCTGACCTCGTGATCCGCCCGCCTCAGCCTCCCAAAGTGCTGGGATTACAGGTGTGAGCCACCGTGCCTGGCCTTTTCTCTGTGTTTGTGAATCTGTGTGCTAAGACCTTCCCACCTGATGTGTGACCCTGTCATCGTTTCTTCCCTACTTCAGAATCTGTGACCTGGTACACTGTGAAGCAAAATGTATCAGAATAAATCAATCTGAGTTGAAGGAAGCCTCATGGACAGATTGGGCATAAGGTCATAAAACGATCAGGGCTCAACACCAGTTTTCAGCACCCAATACCAGTTTCCAGGGCCCGAGCAAAATGTACACGCGCCCACAGAAAGAAAAGGGGCCCAAAGTCCAGTTTTATAAAATATGGGCATGCGGTAGCAGTGGTGAGAATAAAAAAATTACAAATGTAATGTTTTTCTTAGGAAAGAATATACCACCAACTTTTCTAATAATAGGCTTCTTTAGTGAGTTCATAAATGAGATTCAGACTTCTTTTAAGGAATATAATCTTTGCCTGAAGCAGGTGACATGCATAGAGATAAACAATGATGCACCTGTGCTGAGACTGTACATTGCACGAGGTAGTTCTATGCCAATAAACCGGAAACACAGCAATCATCAGGGACCATCAGCCAGCCCCCTAGGGTTAAGAAAGTCCGTCACAGCCAGGCACGGTGGCTCATGCCTGTAATCCCAGCACTTTGGGAGGCTGAGGCAGGCAGATCACTTGAGGTCAGGAGTTCGAGACCAGCCTGGCCAACATGGTGAAACTCCATCTCTACTAAAAATAACAAAATTAGACGTGGTGGCGGGTATCTGTAATCCCAGCTACTTGGGAAGCTGGGGAGAGAGAATCACTTGAACCCGGGAGGCAGAGATTGCAGTCAGCTGAGATCATACCACTGAACTGCAGCCTGGGCAACAGAGTGAGACTCCATCTCAAAAAAAAAAAAAGTAAGAAAGAAAGAAAGAAAGTGTCCCACCTTTTACCACTAATGACTAAATTAATCTCAGATAACCATCTTAGGACATATAGTCATTCATTTATTAAGCACATTTAATGAGTAGCCTTCTATGTGCTGAGCACATTTTTGGATACCATGGAAGATACTGTTAAAAAAAAGTAAAAGGATGCAAGCTCTGCTCTGCCCTCCAGGAATTTACAGCCCAACACAGGAGGTAAAAACATATAAAAAACTCACATGGGGAAAAAAAAGTGACAAATGCCACAAGCCATCTAGTTTTAATAAGAGTTTCCACAAAGCAAAAATCACTTATGATGGTGATTTGGAGGGAGAGACTTGGAGTTACTTGAGATGGTTTGTATACATGATTAGAGTCTCACAAGGTCAAGCTTGGCAGGTGCACTGGGCAGAGGATACAGCAGGGACAAGGAACAGGTTGGGAAAATGTGAGGCGAGAACAGGAAACCATCCGCTTGGAATTAAGAGTGGCTCACATAGAATGAGTTCATGGAGGATGAGGGTAAGGCTGGAAAGGTAATTTATAGCCATATCTTCTATTGTATCCCACTGCCTGCTCAACGTCTCCACATGGATGTCCAAGGATTATCCTTTACGTGGCCCAGACAGAACCACTGATTCCCCTTGCCCAACTCCCCAGCTTTTCTTTTCCAAATATTTCAAGTCTTAGTAAATGTCTCTAGGTCCTCAGCCCCAAAACAAGGAAGTCAGTCTTTCCCTCTCTCCTTCGCCTATCCCCATCCAATTCATCAGCAAGTTCTATTAATTCTATCTCCAAAATGCATCATCAGTCTGAACTCTTCTACCTTCTCCATTACTACCACCGTGTTCCAAGCCACCATCATTTCCTACCTGCCTCCTTGTTTCAACTCTCGCCTTGCTGCAGCAACATGCTTAAGTCAGATCCTATCCCCTTGCTTGCTTACAACCCTCTGATGGCATTCCATTGCTCTCAGAATAAAATGCACACTCCCTACCGTGTCCCACAGGCCCCTGGTCAGGCCCCAGCCCCTCCCTGGCCTCATCACTCCCCTCTCCTCCCTCGCTCATTGCGCTCTACCTAGACTATGGTTTTCCTTCTCATCTTTGAACTCACCAAGCACAGACCTGCCACAGCATCTTTGCACTTGCTGTTCCCCTCTGCCTGAAAAACTGCTTCCTCAGCCTGAAAGGCTCCTCTTTCCTTAGATCTTTGCTGGTCCACTTCCTCATTGCTCATATCTTAGCCCTGATGTCACCTCTACAGACGGGTCTTCCCCGAATCTGCAGTTCAACGAGATTCCTCAGGTGACTCGTCTGCATATTAAATTTGAGGAGCACTGGTCTAGCAGAAATGTGAGATTCCTGAGGCATAAATGCTTCGAATTTGGCACGCTGGGTTTGCTGTATCTGCAGGGCATGGAGGTGGGCATGTCCCTCAGACAGTGGAAATGTGGTTTTGAAGCCACAGGAGAAGGACGTTAGGGGAAGAGAACACCTTCCCTGTGATGCTCATTGACGACTGGAGTCCAGAGGCTGGGGGAGATCGTTAATGGAGAAGAACAAGAGAGCAGAGAAGAAGATGGAGTTTGTGGGCTGTAGGGGAGCCCTGGTATGGGCGTGAGAGAAGAGGGGCTGAGAGGAAATGGGAAAAGAAACTCATACAGAATGATAAAAAAGTCAGAGTAGAAGAGAAGGTCAAGAAGGGGGTGAACAAAAGTACCAGCTTCGGCAGAGAAGTAAAGGAATATAAAGATTAATAAGTGACCATGGAGTTTTGCCCCAGAGATGGGTAGGTGGAGAAGCAAGGAGGAGAGGACAGGCTGAAGCTGGTGGTGAAGAGAGGGAGGGGAAGGGTGGCACAGTATGCGACCTCCACATAAGCCAATTTGGCATATCGATTATTTTTAGTTGAAGACAATTGAGAAGAAGCAGATAAGGCTCTCTGCCCTTTCTCATTTGCCTAAAAGTAGAGCATAAATTTGTAAAGTTGCCCCCTCAACACCAGGAAAGACTGAAGTTAACCACTGGAACAAACCTTACCAACTAGCCCTCCTCTGCCATTAGTTTCTTCCATATGTTTACTTTCCTCAATTTGCTGCTCTAGCAACTCAAAGTCCTTTTCTTTTGTCTTGTCACTTCTCTAAAAATCTTTTGTTCTTCTGTTAAGCTGCTACATAAACCCAAGTTCTCACCACCGCGTCGAGGTAGTCAATACTGTGTGCTCCCATGCGCACGCACAGTGCACATATTCATAAACTTGTAGTTCTCCTCTTAATTTGTCTTTTGTCAGTCTAATTTAAAGGACCTCACCAATGGACCTAAGATGGTAGGCCACTCCCACCTGTTTAGATGGGACCCAGATCTAAACACTAAATTCATTTATGTTTCATGTACACCTTATACACATAGCCTGAAGGTAATTTTATATAATACTTACAATAATTTTATGCATGAAACAAAGTTTTGACTGCATTTTGACTTTGACCTGTCACATGAGGTCAGGTGTAGAATATTCCACGTGTGGCGTCCTGTCAGTGCTTAAAAGTTTTGGATTTTGGGTTGGGTGTGGTGGCTCACGCCTGTAATCCTAGCACTTTGGGAGACTGAGGCGGGCAGCTCAGTTGAGGTCAGGAGTTCAAGACTAGCCTGGCCAACATGGTGAATGAAACTCCATCTCTACTAAAAGTACCATGCTGGGCGTGGTGGTGTGTGCCTGTAATTCCAGCTGCTTGGGAGGCTGAGGCAGGAGAATCACTTGAACCCAGGAAGTGGAGGTTGCAGTGAGCCTAGCTTGCACCACTGCATTCCAGTCTGGGTGACAGAATGAGACACCATCTCAAAAAAAAAAAAAAGCTTGGATTTTGGAGCGTTTTGGACTTAGGATTTTTGGATCAAAGATTCTCAGCCTGTACTGTGGTCACACCGAGAGAACAAGTGTCTTCACGCACACGTATGTTTATTGCAGCACTGTTCACAATAGCAAAGACTTGGAACCAACCCAAATGCCCACCAATGATAGACTGGATAAAGAAAATGCGGCACATATATACCATGGAATACTATGCAGCCATAAAAAAGGATGAGTTCATGTCCTTTGCAAGGACATGGATGAAGCTGGAAACCATCATTCTCAGCAAAGTAACACAGGAACAGAAAACCAAACACCGCATGTTCTCACTCATAAGTGGGAGTTGAACAATGAGAACACATGGACACAGGGAGGGGAACATCACACACTGGGGCCTATCAGGGAGTGGGAGGTTAGGGGAGGGATAGCATTAGGAGAAATACCTAATGTAGATGATGGGTTGATGGGTGCAGCAAACCACCATGGCACGTGTAAACCTATGTAACAAACATGCACGTTCTGCACATGTAACTTAAAGTATAATAATAAATAAAAAAGTGATTTGTCCCCCCACCAGACACTAAAAAAAAGAGAACAAGTGTCTTGCGGGAGGAGGAATGGAGAGAAGCTTTTCTCAAATTAGAGACCTGAGAATGTTTGTCACTGGAGAAGAAGCCTGCAGGGAAAGGGACTGAATAGTTTGAAGATGGAGACAGAATTTAATCACTAGGAGGAGGCCCTGGAGGAGCTCAGAGAGAATCAGATGAAGAATATGGATGAGATGTATGTGCTTATTAATGCATGGCCAGGTCTAGATCTAGACAGAGCCATGAAAACAATAGCAGGATGCCTTGGAGAGAGGAAACATGGCGGCCAGGGGCGACGGCACTACTTTTTCTTTTTAATTTAAGAAAACCAAAACGGAAAATAAGAAACACCTGTGTGCACTTTACTCTGATTTAACAAATGTTCATGTTTTCTCGAATTTACCTCAGATCTTTATTTATATAAAAGAAACAAAACATTAGAAAGTTGAGATTGCTCTTGGTTTCCTTTTTCATAACATTTCTATCCCCCTTCCTTGAGGCAGCTGCTCTGATGAACTGTGTGTGTGTGACACACATCAACAGCTTGCTCCAGATGGATGCTTCTGCAGTTTGCCTTCATTTGTTCAATATTATTTCTGGGATTGTTCATTTTCATACATTATTTATAATAGTTATTATCACTACTATAAGTACATTCTCATCTTGTAAATAGCCTACCTTGCATTTATGTATAATCTCTAGGGGTGGACATTTTGTTTTTAATTTTTCAGTATCACCAAAACTGCTGCCATGAACATCTTTATCCATGGGGAGAGATGCTTTTTACTATCTGCTCTTTTAAACTTTCTGACTTTTGTTTTACCCTATGCACTTTTAACAGGTCCCTTAAGTAAGGAAAAAACAATTTTCTTTAAAAACCCACAGATTAGTGTTTGCCAAAATATGACCCAAGGAACAACAAAATCAGAATTACATGGGACATTTGATCACATCTTGGCCTTTTGGCTAAGATCAAGTGTAGTACATGGGATATTTGTCTTTAAAATGCAGATTCCTGGGCCCCACCTCAGACCTACTGAATCAGAATCTTCATGGAGTAGGCCTGGGAATCTACATTGCAATAAACATCCCCAGGTGATTTTTAGGCATCTTCCAGTTTGGGAGGCACTGGATAGACAGATGTTTCCTCTGAGAAAGAGAAGGGGAAAGAGGAGCAGAGACAGTGGAGTAAGGGCATGCAGCGGGAGGGATGGAGATGACATTGATTGTCAGCTCTTCTATGCCAGGCACCATGCTAGGGCGTGACATTTGTGTTACTCGTTCTCCTTTAAAGAAGAGAGAGGGAATCCATGACATTTATCAAGATAACTTTGCAAAAGGTTCAGAAAGACAGTCGAGGTGAACATAGTAGTTTAAAACGAGGTCTGTGAATTCTCATAACCTGGCCTCACCACTCACTCAGTGGCTGTGTGCTCTTGGGAAGTTATGTAGCCCCTCTGAGCTTCAGTTTCCTCATCTGCAGAAGGGTAGTAATTACAGTACTTACCTCCTAGGAATTTTAAGAAGATCAAATGATTTAAGGCTTGAGTAACCTGCTTAACCCAGAACCTAAACTTCCTAAGGGGCCAATAAATGATGATGGCAGGGAGAATGATGCTTGTGACTATTATTGTTTGAACCCTTTATAATCAATGCATATGCATTTTATATGTGTGTGCATGTGTGTGTGTATATATATATGTGTGTGTGTATATATATATGCGTGTATATATATATACACACACACACTATGTATACTATGGTCTCATTATTTGAAATTATAACAGTAGTTAAAGTAGCTGGATATTGCTATAGTATTAATTGATAGAAATCTGAAATATGCAGTCCCCATTACTCTATTATTCTCACAGGAAAATATGGGCAACAGTCTTAAGCAGCTGGTTCCAGAAATGCATTCAGGTGGGACATGGAGATTTCCTATGTTGGGGTGGGGAGCAAGTCAGAAGGGTGAACATTTTAAAATTTAAGTAAAAATATATAGTTTAACACACATACTCATTCCTAGCGTGCACACAGCCCAAATGAACCCCCACTGAGTGCCAAGTGTGTTAGTGGGAGGGTGGTGCTAACGCAGATTCAATGTCTCCTCCGTTTGTGCTTTTGCTCAGGGAGAGGTGAAGGAAGGCGGCTGCGAGGGCTGGGGATCCTGCCTGAGTGCTGAGAAAGGTGCAGTGATAACCCAAGGGCACCTGGTATCTTTCCTCCCTGGGTCTCCACCTCCTTCTTTTGGGTAAACTTCACCACCCACAGGAGCCTGAACCCACTGTGACTTGCCTAGAAAAGTGGACAAGAACCCCGGCTCTGACTTCAGATTCGAGTCTCAGCTCTGCCTCTTAGGAGCTGGATTGCTTAATCTTTTTACCTTTTTATTTGAAATTCGTAGTCTTTATTGCTTGAATAGTTTTAGTTTCCAGCAAAATTGAGTAGAAAGGACAGAGAATTCCTCTCCCCCAGCCCCACGCCTAAACAGCCTTTCTCACCATCAACACCACCCACCACACTGGTCCATTTGGTACAATCAATGAGGCTATGTGACACATCATTATCACCCAGGGGCCATAGTTTATCTTAGGGTTCACTCTTGCATTATACCTTCTGTGGGTTTTGACAAGTGTATAATGACATATGTCTACCATTATAGTTTCCTGCAAAGTAGTTTCACTGTCTTAAAAATCCTTCATGTTCTACCAATCCATCCTTCCCTCCCTCCTAACTCCTGAAAACCACTGATATTTTTACTGCTTCCATAGTTTTGCCTTTTCCAGAACGTCTTATAGTGGACATCATGCAGTAGCCTTTTCAGATTGGCTTCTTTCATTTAGTAATATACCTTTAAAATTCCTCCATATATTTTTTGTGACTTGGTAGCTCATTTTATTTATTTATTTTTTTAGTGCTGAATAATATTCCACCATATGGACATTTAACCTCTTTCCAGCCTCAAATTTCTGGGCTGTAGTACAGGAGTAATAGGTGGCCTAATCTGAGATACTTCATAGTAACGATAAACATGAACATTTATTAAGTGCTTCGTACCATGCACTCTACTAAGTGCCCCTTACTGCGCTGCCTCACATAGTCCTTTCTGAACGCTGCGACGGAGGGATTATTAGCACTTCCATTTTCCAGATGAAGAGACTCAGACCCAGAGAAGTTAAATAATTGCTCAGGGCCACATGTCCAGGAAGGAATGGGTCTGGGATTTGAACCCAGACATTCTGACACCAGGTCTTAGTATCTGGGCTATAACCTCCTGGGAAGGTTCTTAACAGTGTTTGCACATAGTAAAAACGTGTCGCCAAATGGTGCCTCTTATTTATGTTTTTGAAGTAGAGCTATTTAAATTGTAAGGTCGTAGTTCTTCTCTAATGGCTGAGGATGAAGAAACATATGAGGCGCTGGGACATTCAGAAGTCACCTAGTGTTATGTGGCAGGTGAGTTTTAGAACTGGACCTAGAAGCCTTGGGTGATGGAGGCTCTGCATTGCTCTGAGGAGAGCTCTGATTCCTTACTTACTAGGCCCTTCCTACGTGGGTCATCCCATTCAAGGCCACTCACAATGACCCTGTGAGCTAATTACCCTTAAGACCCCCTTTAGGAAACAGAGGTGCCCAGGAGCCCCATGGTATTCTTTGTAGTCCCCTTGAATCTTCTCCCACATTGCCTGTGCCCACCCCAGGCAACTACTCCCCATCTCAGTTCTGGGCTCACACGTGCAGCCTGGCACACCTCACAGCACAGAAGCAGCCCAGGAGTGCCTGTGTCTGTCTGGGTCTGGCTGGAGGAGTGGGTGCCTCGGCGGCGGCCGCAGCCCTTCCTCATCACCTCGTCATAGAGCACACATGTGTCCATGCCAGGCCCCGGACGGGCAGGCTCATCCTGGGCACATCTGCTCACTCACTCCCTGTCCCCTCCACTTCCTTCTGCCCTGGATTTCCAGACAGAGTCAAAAATGGGTTCACATCAAATAAGATTTGTTTTCTTTCAGTGTCACTTTCCATTTATAGACAGCCTTCTCTTGGGAGGCTCCGTCCTCCTTCCTCTGTCTCGTTTTTTTTCCTGGGTATTTGGGGATAAACTCTTGGTGGCTGTTTTGAGCCCTGTGGTCGGCAGCCCAGCCAGTCATTCATGCAGAGCGTCTCCAGAAAGCCAGTGGTTACCTTTACAGGAGTTTATGCTCATTTCCGTGGCCTCTGAGACCTCTGTGGAGCTGTGCCCACATATCCAGTGTGAATTGTTAAAAAGACACATCCGACCTGAGCCAGCAGGGTCCTCCACCAGGTCAACCTGGCGAGGATTATGAGGGGGATAATTCAACAGTCACGGCAGCCGGCACTTGCAGCACCCTCCTCTAAGTGCCTTACAAAAATGGACTCATTTATTCCTATGAGGTAGGTGCTGTTCTGATCCCTTCAGGCAGAAGAGGAAAGGAGCACATAGAAGTGAAGGCTGTGGTCCACCAGACCCTACATGGGGTCCAGCCCTGCTGACCTCTCCGGCCCGGCCGCCCACTCTCCCCTTCCAGCTTTGTGCATTCACCACACCAGCCTTGTTTTGGCCACTGGGATACGTCACATGACTTCCTGCCACAGTTCCTTTGCACACACACTCCTCACTGCCTGGACCACTGTTCACCCCCCCTACAGCGAATTAACCCCGGCCCATCTTTCAGATCTCAGCTGTGACTTCTTCAGGGATGCCCTCCTCTACCCCTCAGCTCTCATTGTGCTGCCTGCCTGTCTTCTACGACACCGGTTGGGGCTTAAATTCTACTTTTATTTGTGTATTTTCTGATTAAGTCAGGCTCTCCCTCCAGACCATGAGGGCAGAGGCTTGAAAGTTCCACCTTCAGCCGGGTGTGGTGGCTCACGCCTGTAATCCCAGCACTTTGGGAGGCCGAGGCAGGTGGATCACAAGTTAAAGAGGTCGAGACCAGCCTGGCCAACATGGTGAAACCCCATCTCTACTAAAAATACAAAAATTAGCTGGGCATGGTGGTGTGCACCTGTAGTCCCAGCTACTCGGGAGGCTGAGGCAGGAGAATCGCTTGAACCTGGGAGGTAGAGGTTGCAGTGAGCCGAGATCATGCCACTGCACCCTAGCCTGGCGACAGAGTGAGACTCCGTCTAAAAAAAGAAAGAAAGAAAGAAAGAAAGTTCCAGCTTGTATGTAATTCTAACATTGCATTTACCATGCCGGATTGACATGATCTATTTATTCATCTGTCTCATCTTTTGGTGTGTGAATTTCCTGAGGGCAGTATCCAGGTCTTTTTCTAACACAGTGCTCAGCTCAATAAACATTTGGAGAGTTTAACTGAATGGGCTGCATTTAATTGAACAGCATAATTTGGGAAAGGGCACCTGAAATTTGGGGGCTTTTGATGGAGCAAGCTCACAAGATACAATCCTTTTGTACCACCTTCTTGGAACTCAATGATTTTAGAGAGAACGTTAGCTTTTTTAAGAAGGCAAGTTCACTTATAATGAACTGCTCCATAGTTCACTGAACTTCAGATAGTAGAAAGATTCTTACTTTTCCCAACGAAGTATCAAGTTGTAGTTATAAAGCCAAGAGAAGTGAGGAAGAAAGGATGTCTGCCCCTTCGAGGTTCATCTGAAGTTACAGCAAAAGTGGGGCATAAATAACTAGTGGAATCTTGGACACTGTGCTGCTATTTGATACCTTCCAGCCCTTGGCCTTGTGTCCTTTCCTTATCTCTCTTGGATGACATTGCCTGGCTCTTCCACCAGGGCTGCCATCTGCTGTCTTCAACTCCATGAATGTTGTGGTCTCGTTGGAAGGAAACACTCCCTCTTTAGGGTTGGCTCCTTCCAGGGACCAGTGTCCCTTTGCCTGGCGAGTGGGCCCCCAGGCATTCACATGGGACTGAGAGAGAGACAGAAGCAGAAGGGGCTTCTCTTCTAACTGCAGGAGGAGCAGGGCCGGGAGAGCAGAGGGCTGCAGGCCTGTGGCTCACCCAGCAGGGTTGATGAAGATAGCGCCAGGTAACCACAGGCTCCCACATCCAAACAGGGCCAGGCCTCAGCTCTGGCCCACCCCAGCTCCAAGGAAAACAGGCAGTTCTTTGGAAAAATTGTTTTCATTTATGCTGCTTCCTCTTTCCTATCATAACAGATTATAAGCATGTTCCCTGGAGGATCAAATAGTGCCTTTCAAGAAGTTAGGAAATAGCCATTGCTGAGTTGAGAGGATTAACTTGGTTCAACGTGGTAGTAGCAGCACGGGATAGATTAACTGGGAATTTGAAAGAACATTATGGAGGCTTCAGTAGCCCTTTATGATGCTTGTAAAATTCCAAGCATTTTGCAATAGAAACACTGCCTAGGTGTCACACACAATGAGTGAAGCGGCCCTTTCCTCATCTCTTCCACCACTGAGACCTGTTCCCAGCACACTCCCCGCCACACCATAGGTACTCAGCCGATAGTTGTTAAATGAAGACAAGAACAATGAGGCCGACCTCAGGTTCTGACAGCTTTCCAGAGTGGACAGAAAACGTCAATCTCAGCCATCCTTTGCTCACAGGCATTGGGTAATGACACATAGACCTGCTTGCCGTTCTCGTTTGGCTTTTAGATCTAGTTCTTGCTTATCCAAAATTACTAATTCTCAACAGCTAACAAACAGCAACCCCAATAGCTTAACTCAGATCTAAGAAGGGTGTTTTTAAAAACTAGTCATCAAGAAATCCTTCTTACAGAGGAGGCAGAGCCCAGAGTAACTTGAAAATATTGCACAAATATTGAGAAAGAACATCTTGGGGGTTCAGTGGCCACAGCAGAAGAAGCTGGAGGATGTGATGATGTTGGAACGTGAAAGCCAGAGCAGCTTTCCAAACACTGAAAACCCGACTTGTCCTGTGGGCGGGAGCCAGGCTGCTGCAGGGGAGCCCGCAGCCAGAAGAGGGCGCTCCGAGCTCAGTGTGCTGGCGGCGCTGGTGAGATCAGAGGACCCTTGCAAAGAGAGACTGTTTACACTTCAGCTTTGTTTCTCCTGCGTGTTTTTGCGTTCTCTGCAGGAGTGAGGGAGGGTTTTCCTCACTCTGTGCCAAAGAATGATCTGAAAATATAATTAAACTGATGACTTCACATGTTAAATACCAAGTCCCAGGAATATAATTGTTTTTAAAATTTCTACTGGACTTCAATCTTTGATCTCCCTGAAATCTGTGAACAAATTTCCCACATCGTAACTCTTTTAACACATCTACGTGCGCCCTCAGGAACCAGTAGCTTCTTCCAATATTGACTCTAGCCATAGAAAATGGATGGTCAAACCGAGAAGAGCAGACTGTTACCTCTCTCAGAGTTATTTCTACCTGGTCCATCTTTATCAGGTTAATAAGAGTTACTATATATAAATATAGTCACCCACAACATCCTGATTGAAAAAAAAAAAAGCAGTTATTCAGTTGGGATACTTTAAATCCTTGTTTTCCATTTACACGCCTCCTTGGAAATCTATCTTCTTCCCCACATTTTTCATTCCCAGTCCATAAGGGAAGAGCAGACAACTCCAAGAAGCCCTTCAAGGAAAACAGCATACTTATGTGTAGACCCGGTGACTGACAACTCCGCATTAAGAATTTGTCCTACAGAAGGACTCACACAAATGCCCAAAGATCAATGCATGAGGTTTACTGCAGTGCTGTTTGTAATAGTGAAAATTTGGAAACAATGTTGCATCAGAATGGCGTGATAAAATAAGTTATAGGTCTAAGCAAATACCAGGCAGCTGTGAGAAAAAGAACACTAGACACACATGTACACATACGAGTGGGGAAAAGGAAGCCTTAGGACAATGTGTGTAGAATTATCCCATAGCCTATTTAAAAAGTCATATATCTATGTGTAGACACATAGACAGAAAACTGAAAAAATGATTACCTCTGGGGAGTGGGATGGGGTGGCTGAGGAGGAACTCACATTTTGTTTTGTTACTGCAGGTATTGTTTATTTTTATTTTTATTTTTAGTTTTTGGAGGACAGAGGTTCGCTCTTGTTGCCCAGGCTGGAGTGCAATGGCACGATCTCGGCTCACTGCAACCTCCGCCTCCCAGGTTCAAGCGATTCTCCTGCCTCAGCCTCCTGAGTAGCTGGGATTATAGGCATGTGCCAGCATGCCCGGCTAATTTTGTATTTTTAATAGAGATGGGGTTTCACCATGTTGGCCAGGCTGGTCTTGAACTCCTGACTTCAGGTGATCTGCCTGCCTTGGCCTCCCAAAGTGCTGGAATTACAAGCATGAGCCTCCTCGCCCAGCCCTCCTGCAGGTATTTTCTAATGTAAAGGAAGAAACAACTTTTCGCGAGGGCAAGGATGCCATCCACTGAATCTTTCCCTTCAGCCCCCAAACCTGCTAAGTTCCCTCCCGCTGGAGAATCCTGCCCATCCACTTAGGCCCCTCCTGCTCCTGCCCTGTTCTCTGCTTCTCTGCTCAGCCGAGCTTTCTGAAGGATGTCAGTACCTCCCAACACCTCTCAGGCATCCCCAGCCCTCTGCAGTCCCCCATCTAGCCCACCCCTCCACCCAAACGACCTTGGAAAAGCTTGCCCATGGTCTCCTCCCACACCTAGGTTGCAGTGGCCTGAGGCCGTGTGGTCAGTTGTGGCTGTTGTTCTTTTTTGTCTTGACTTTTACTGATTCAGAGATTCCTGCTATCTGGATTCCCTTTAACCCCCAGGAGACCTGGTCCACTGCACTCACCATGCTGCTGGCTGCGGCTGAGTGTCTGCCCAAGACTGGGTCTCTACCACGTTCTCTGCTGGACTCTCAGCCCAGTGGGCAGCAGAACTTTCCAACCCACTCTGGACAATTCTCGCCCCTCTGGTTTCAGTAATAACGCTGGTATCCGGGTCTTCTTTCTCTTTCTCTTGCTTAGTGTCCTGCCGTGGCTTCTCTGCCTTTCACCACCTTTTGGAGTGTGGCGTCCTCAGGGCCCTGACCTAGGTGGTTCTGTCTTAAATGTGTATACGCTCTCTGGAAGTGCTGGTCTGCCTCAGATTCTACTCACGACTCCCAAATCCTGCCCTGTGCCTCCACCCTGGTCTTTGCATTCAAAGCTCCCATCACCCCCAAGAAACCTTCCAGGACATTCTGCAGATACAGCCACGGTGGACATCTTGCATTCTCCTTCTTCCATTACCTCTGCTTAATTAATGACAGTACAGAGGTTACAAAATAGCCCAAGCTACTTAATATACCTTAGTCATATTCCCTTTCCCTCACTCCTACAGGCATCTCCAAATGATTCTACCTAAATAGCTCTTATATTTTCCTTCCCTTCTATCAGTGTCTCGGTAAGGCCAGCAAATTCTCAAGCCTTATCCATCGCAATTGCTTCTAGTTTTTCTCTCTGTAGCTTATTCCCTTTACCTCATTCACAACATCGCCATCATTGGCTTCCCATTCACAGATCTGATCATGCCTTGCCCCGATCACATTTCCTGTTATTTCTCACTGCCTAAAGGCCAAAGTCCAAACTTCTTAGCATGGCATTCAAGGCTCTTGACTATCTGATTGCAACTTTTTTTCATTCAATCAACAATCTAAGCACCCAGGATGTGTCATGCCTTGGAGATACCTTTGTGAATAAGAGAGTTGTGGCTCATGCCCTTATGGGACCACATTGTAGTGGGGCTTCACAAGCAACAGACACGCACACATACACACACGCACACACACACGCACACACACACGAGTTGAAGGACAAAGAAAGAAAAATTGTCAGTTGTGTTTTGGAGGATATTTCCTTTGGTATCAAGGAACTGAGGTGGAAAAATAGAGTAAGATCGACTAGGAAGACTCCTTGAAGAGGGGACATTTAAGCTGAGATCCGAAGGAAGAGAAAGTGTCGGCTGTGAAGAGTCGCCCTCCTGGTACCTGTGTGCATGGTGCTCGGGGGATGCTTCTGCCGTGATCGTGAACTCTTCCAAGGGAAGAACTGCCAGGTCACTTGAGTCCCCAGTGCCTGGCATGTGGTAGGCTCAATCATTGTGAGATGAAAAGCTGGATGGATAGTCAAGCGGAAGCATGCACTCTGATATGAGCTGGGTATAATGTCTTTGGGGAACAATTGTATAACCAACAATGCCGAAGCCTTGCATTTGCTGGTGTTGGCGTGTGTTATGGGAAGAATGTCTGAAATGAGCTCTTGTCAGGTTTTTTATCACTTTGATTCCATGGTCACCATCCTCATTATTGTGAAACAGGCATGCATTTTTTATAAATTAAGATAATAATTCTTTTTTTGTATTTTTCTTTGATAAACAGTGCTTCATCAGATCTTGCGTCAGTTTTTTTTTTTTTTCCTTTTTGACAGGGTCTCACTCTGTCACCAGGCTGGAGTGCAGTGGCACGACCTCGGCTTACTGCAACCTCCACCTCCCAGGTTCAAGCAATTCTCCTGCCTCAGCCTCCCGAGTAGCTGGGATTACAGGTGCATGCCACCACACCCAGCTAATTTTTGTATTTTTAGTAGAGATGGATTTTCACCATGTTGGCCAGGCTAGTCTCAATCCCTTGACCGCATGATCCACCCACCTCGGCCTCCCAAAGTGCTAGGATTACAGGCGTGAGCCACTGTGCCTGGCCTTTGCGTCAGTTTTAAGGGAGAACTTTGAAGCGGAACGATGAGAGGCGGTGTCAGCAGTGGTCAAGTGCCCAGCCCAGGCAGTTACATCATTGAGTTCAAATGCTGCCCAACAGCAGATCTCAGGAAACCACTCAGCCTTCATGGCTTTATCTATAAAGTGTGAATAACAAAATCTTTCAGAGAGTTGCTGGCGGGAGGATTCAGTGACACATGTGAGGAGTTAGGGTTAGGGTTAGGGTTAGGGTTCCAGAGCCTGGAACACAGAGAGAGCTCAAAGCTGAGGGGTGCCTTTGTTGTGGGAGTGACGTTTCTCAGCCTGGCCCATCCAAATGTCTCCAAATGCTTCCGAGACAGTCACGGCCAAAGATGACAGGGAACGTGCCCTTTGGTCTGTTTCGCTAGTCAAAGGGGAGAAATTATCTTGCCCAGAAGCTCTTTGACTCCAGAGCAGGCCTCTGAAAGTGGCCACTGCCGCAGCAACACTAATGGGACCACATCCCCGGTCTTGCGGCCCCTGCGTCGGGCCATTTCACTGCTGAGCTGACCGGTCCATAAACAGGCTGTGGGTAGCGTCACGTGTTTTCTCACACAACATGACTGTGGTTTCTCTTAGTTTGTCTCTTATCTGGGCTTTTTCCTGAGGCCTCAACTGTGTGGCAGCTGAAAACCATCTTCACGCTCATCCGGGGTGAGAATTAAACAGTCCAGTTAGTAAAGCTCTGTCCTTCAGCTCCTCTGTCTTTGGCCACCCTCCCTGCGGCATCTGACTTTAGGAGGAGTTGGAGCCGCTCAACCTGGAAGGGAAGAGCTGGCCCCCAGCACAGGGTCTCTAGCATGGAGCTCTCAGCCTGCCCTGTGGCTGCCCACTCTTTGGCCTTCATGACTCAAGTTGGGGCCGCTGGTCTCTCTTGGCTGGGTCAGGGCCCAGGGCGGCTCCTTGGCTGGCCAGCTCTTGTTGGCTGTGGGTTTCTCCTTCCCTGCCCAGGAGGTCTGCCCCCGCTCTGCTGCAGGGTCACCCCACCATGGCCTCTGGCTCTCATCTGAGCATCTATATCACGCAGGAGCAGCAGAAATCTGGAGTGTAATGCACACCCACTCGCCCTCTGATCACACCCATTCAGCCTCTCAACTCTGTAGGCCTCCCCATGCTGCAGGGCTGCCCTGCCTTCCGTGTTCTCCTCAGCTCATCAGCAAGTTTCTAATGCCAAAGACACACACTCCATATCTCCTTTTCCAACCCCATCTTCAGGCCCATACCCCAGTGGCAGACAGGCATCCCCTACCATGGTGAAAGAAATCCCATAGTCTGTCTGCCAGGCCTAGCCCCTGCTATGTTACAATGGAGTGAAAGCCATTTTGCAAATCTTTCCACAAATCTTGGTGGTTGAGCCAACTGTCTTCTTTATTCTGTGTTCCTCCTTCCTTCTCTGGCTCCAGGCAACAGGCTTCCTGGCCCAGGCTCTGAGAAGAGAGGCTCCAAATGGAACATGGTTTAAAGGCAGGATATGTGGTAAGAGGGGGAAAATGCATTGCTTCATATCTCCAAAATATTATCCGTCATACACCATTCCTCTTGCAGGCTTGCCATAGCTAACAGAACCCTTGTCCTTCAAGGTACTTTTCTTTGCTCCACTCTTATATTCATTCAACAAATACTATCGAGCACCTGCAATGTGCAGGCACTGTGCTGGACGCCAGATCAACAGCTGCCTCACCAACATGATGCAGATGTTCTCATCTCCACCTGAAAAGATGCTCAACCCCATTTGCCACCAGGGACATGCCAATCAAAAGCACAATATCACTTCACACCCACTAAGCTGGCTTTCATCAAAAAGGCACCCAATAACAAGTGTTGGTGAGGATATGGGGAAATTGGAACCCTCATACATTGCTGGTGGGAATGTAAAATGGTGCAGCCACTTTGGAAAACAGTCCCTCAAGTGGTTAAGCACAGTGTTACCATATGACCCAACTATCCAGCACCTAAGTATGCAACTAAGAGAAATGAAAACATATTCATGCAAAAACGAGTACATTAATGTTCATAGCAGAATTACTCATAAAGTCAAAAATGGAAAGCAACAAATGATGAATGGATAAGCAAAAGGTAGCATATCTATGCAAAATATTCAACCATAAAAAGAAATGCAGTACTGATACATGCTACAGTATGGATGAACCTTGAACACATATTAAGTTTAAAAAGCCAGTCACAAAAGACCACATATTGGCCAGGTGCAGTGGCTCACGCCTGTAGTCCCAGCACTTTGGACTGGAGCAGGTGGATCATGGGGTCAGGAGATCAAGACCATCCTGGCTAACACGATGAAACCCCGTCTCTACTAAAAATACAAAAGATTAGCCGGGTGTGGTGGTGGGAGCCTGTAGTCCCAGCTACTAGGGAGGCTGAAGCAGGAGAATGGCATGAACCTGGGAGGCAGAGCTTGCAGTGAGCCGAGATTGCACCACTGCACTCCAGCCTGCGTGACAGAGTGAGACTCCATCTCTAGAAAACAAAACAAAACAGGAAAAACCGAAAAAAACCCACATATTGTACAATTCCATTTACGTGAAATGTCTGGAATAAGCAAGTATCTAGAGACAGAACGTAGATTAGTGGTGCCTGGGGCTGAGAGAGGGGGAAGCGGGGAATGACGGCTGATTCGTATGTGTCCTGAGATTAGATAGTGGCAGTAGTTGCGTGACACTGTGAATATATGAAAAGCCATTGAACTGTACACTTTGAATGGATGAATTGTATAATTGTTAATTATATCTCAAGCTGTTAAAAATGTTCTCACCTTGTTCACTAATTGTGTCTCTTTTTTCCCAGTTTCTAAGATCTCTTGGAACAAATGTGAATTCAACTTTCTGTAATTTGGGGACTTTCTCTAACATGCTTATTACAGTTCAGTATTAGGTGGACGCCAATTCAATGATATTTGAATGGTCATTTTCCATGAGAAGATAAGCTTCAAGAGGGGAAGGATTTTTGTTGATTTTGTCACTATTATACCCACCATGCTTAATACAAGGCTTGACACACAGTCGAGTCTCAATAAATATTTGTTGAATGAATGGATGCCTATGTGAGCTTACTTTGTAAATGGACACAAAAGCCCAGTGATGACTGCTGGTCATTCATTCATTCATTCCGCTCATATTTTCTGCAGCCTCCTCTATGTATGGAGTGTGTGAATGAAACAGACATCTCTCTGCCCTGGGGGAACTTAGAACAAAGGAAACCTGTAGGTAGCAGTTTTCATACTTTGATTAAATACTGAAAATAAATAGATCTGACATCCAGTAAAGGTTGTGTGTATTAAAATTGCATTTTTTTTTTTTTTTTTGGAGACAGCATCTCACTCCCTCACCAGGCTGGAGTGCAGTGGCACAATCTCAGCTCATTTTAACCTCGGTCCCCTGCGCTCAAGCAGTCCCACCTCAGCCTCCCAAGCAGCTGGAATCACGGGCACGTGCCGCTAGGCCCAGATAAATTTTCTTGTATTTGTAGAGATGGAATCTTGCCATGTTGCCCAGGCTGGTCTGGAACTCCTTGGCTCAAACAATCCATCTGCCTCAGCCTCCCAAAGTGCTAGGATTAGAGGTGTGCACCACTGTGCCTGGCCTGCAAAATGTTTTAAAGTTCCTCTCAGCAGGGTTCTGAAAGAAATTCAGGCTGAGTTGAGACAGCCATACAAAGAAAAAGATTCTGAAGGACAGAGGATGGGTGAGAAGAAGGTTAATCAGGAAAAAAAAAAAAAAAAAAAAGATAATGAGCTTTTGCAGCAGAAAGATTTTACCAGTTAGGAAGCCTTTCCAAGTTGTGATATTAATGTCTTGTTGAAGTAGAGTAGGGAGTAAAAGAAAAGGAGAAAGTGCCAAGTCCTAGCCTTCATCTCCAATGACAGGGAAGTCTTTGAGAAGATGGGAAAGTATGACTCAGTGGCTGGAAGGAGAGAGAACAAGCGTGTTTTAAAGAGATGGGGAAGATCTAATTTAAGTACAACTGCCTTCTTCACTATGGAAACTTATGTGAAAGATAGCCAAGAGGTCAAGACAGAGGGCAAGAAGATACTCCGTGATGACCCGAGTTGAGAAACCAAGAGAAGCCAGCTTGTAGATACACAGCCCACAGCGGACGAGGGAGGTCTTGGGGTCAAAAATCAAAGCGAGGAAACTTGTCCAGTTGACTTTTTTCCACACAGACAACCTCTTCATTCCACCTCTGTCTTGTCCCAGATTTCCATCTTAACATGGAGGGATTCTAGAAAACCATTAGTGATTTGATGTGAACAGAGCTAGGAAGTGGTTAAGACATGAATAAGGCTTTCGAAGGAGGCAGGGTGAGGTTGAAGAGTTAAGACACTTGGAGAGATGAGAGGAGGCAAGGAAGATGTGGGAAGAAGAAAGTTCAGGGTCAGAGATGATACTTCCAAATCTGGCGCAAATTGCAAGTGGAGCTTGGGAAAAGAAAGAGATGGGTCCGAGAAAGAGCCTGTGCCGTGGAGTCTTATGAGCTAGGAAATCAATGACCAGAGCTGCTAGGGTCCTGCTGAAGGGGTCACCTGGCCTCACAACCAGCACCCCTAAAGTCCAGGGAGAGTGAGCAGCTCCAAGTGAGCCCAGGCACAGATGAGCCCTGCGGGAAGGAAGGAGGCAAGGTGTACCTTTTTCCTGCAGTTAGGTGCTCCATTGTGTTTTCTGTTTGCCAAGCTGGCTGCCCACCTAAAGGAACAAATGACAAAGGTGTCCCTCACCCCCCAGGCAGTGTGCACTGACAGGTCAGGCAGGACAGGGGTTTGGGCCCGGGAAGTTGCCAAGGACAGATCCAGGCTCTGCTCCTCCCTAGCACCGTGTCACTGGCTAGGGGCACGAACGCCACTGCTCTAAGCCCTGTATTCTCTGCAATTGTAGTGGTGATACAAAAGGGCTGTTGTGGGGACAAATGAGATCGTAGAGGCAAAGCTCCTAGCATGGTATGGTGCTTGTAGTGTTTTATCAAGCCTCAGATGCACATATTTTCAGTATTTGAACATCTCTAAAATCAAGCCATGCAGCATTCTTTTTCTTCATGGTACATGAAGTGATGGTCTAACTTACAATTTACTGTATCTTAGATCTGATAAAATATGGAAGTAGCCAACCAGTAAGTGGCAGTGGGGTGTTTTGTGATTGCTCTGCCTGTGTTTCATTCATGCTACCGTCGATGTCCAGGGATTTCCTCTTCTAAGATGGTTGAGTCTTTTTCCTGGTGGATGGGAGCCTGGGCTCTGGAGTCAGCCCAGCTGAGGACAAGTCTTGACTCCACTGCTAACAGCGGTAAGACACTGGCAAGGTGATGTCACCTCTCTGAACCTCAGTTTCCTCTTTTCTATAATGGAGATTACAGTATTACCTAAACTCATAGGGTTATTGAGGATAACATGAGGTAAAGTTATATAAGGTGCTTAGCACAGTGCTGCATTGTATACATGTTAATGAGGATGATAAAAACAAATTATTAAACAGTAACATTGAAAAAATAGTAACATTGTCTTATATAACACTATTACATTTTATAAAAAATGTTATTTGTGCTGCAATCTCAGCTACTCTGGAGGCTGAGGTGGAGGATTGCTTGAGCCCAGGAGTTTGAGACCAGCCTGGGCAAAATAGCAAGACTTCATCTCAAAAAATGAAAAACAAAACTCACAAATTTTACTTTAGAAAAATATTCCTGAGATACCTTGGGAACCCCAAGACAACACAAGTGCCTTATCTCACCTCCAACCCCTCACCCCTGCCTCTCACCCACCCCCCTGCCCTTCCATCCTCCGTTCTGGGTGAGGCTTTCCATCTCCCCCTGCTCCGCTCCCCTCCTCAGGACTTTGGTCCCTTCTGGAAACATTACTTTAAAGCTGTTTACCTTGGAAAAAGGACTGGCTCACTCCTCCTTGGAAAAGGTCACCACAGATTCTGGTTGGGATTTTCTCAAGCAATGAATGACCCAGGACCTCCCCCCAACAAGGCTTCTCTGTCTCTTCATCTTCCTGTCTCCTCTGCCACCCTGGCTCACTGCATCCCATTAGCTACCTCTGTCCTCCCGGAATTCCGTCAACACTCAGTGACCTCAATATGTTCTCCTCAAAGCCTCTCATCTCTACCCAGTGAGTCCTGTCTATCAGAAAAGCTTCATGCTTGTAACATTAATAGCTCACACACTTGGAGCCTCCCCATATCTTCAGAAACCCATGGTCCTTCCCACTGAAGGTTCTACAGTGATCCTAAGAGGATTATGGATCACGCAGCTCTCCTCTTCAAGCACAACCAATAAGCTTTTCCTTTGGGGAGGTTGGAGAGGTCCACAGGTGGTTAAGCTTTGCCTATTCTTTTCTCAATCCCCAGTCTTTCTCATCATCTCATCTGTACTCAAGATGGAGCTCATGACTTCCCCCCAGGTTGGCTCTCCAGCAAACCCTTCTTTGTCAAGGTGAGACCCCCCACTCCTCCTTACAACCTGCCTTTGATAACTGGCCTGCACCACCACCCAGGGTCAGGAAAACCCAGCCTTTTGTCTGCCACTTTTACTGCCAGTGGAATTCCAGCATAACACAAGCTACTCTAGAATGGCAACTGCTGAAAGTCTCAGACTTGAATGAAACATAACCAGTGCTCAACCTTAAGGTCTTATTATATTGGGGTTGAATCTGTATCAGCATCATGGGCCCTGCAGATGCCCCTGGGGGAAGCTGTGAAATAGGACTTTTCACTGGTTTTATAACACAACAGGATGACTCTAATGGTCTAAGGAGCATGTCATACACACACACACACACACACACACACACACACACACACACACACAATCCTAGCTTCTCAAAACTTGTTTCTGCTCCTTTAAATTTCTTAAAGACATAATACAATGTACTGGATAGGATGGGGTGTCAGATTTCATGAAATCCAGCAGCAGTATGGTGTCGTTGAGTCAGAGTCTAGAAAGCGGTGTGTTAGATGAGAATCCCAACATTTTCTTATTCATCAGTCTGTCCATTCACCAGTCTCTGTAACCTCTGACATGTTCCCCACAAAAAAAAAAAAAAAAAAAAAAAAAAAAAAAAAGGGGCATTTCAGCCAGGATATGGAGGACAAAATGGCATATAAAGATGTCTACATTACAACAAGAGAAGCCAAACTCAAGCCAAGTAAAGAAATGGAGCAAGAGGCTCCATTTCTGGTCCAAGGACAAAACCTGTTTGTCCTTCCTGCTGAGATGCCACATCTTCCAGTTCATGCCTGTAATCCCAGTACTTTGGGAGGCCAAGGCAGGAGGATCACTTAAAGCCAGGATTTTGAGAGCAGCCTGGGCAACACAGCAACACTTTATCTCTAGATCTTTTTTTTTTTTTTTTTTTTTTAATTAGCCAGGTGTGGTAGTGAGTGCCTATAGTCCCAGCTACTCAGGAGGCTGAGGTGGGAAGATCACTTGAGCCCAGAAGTTTGAGGCTGCAGTGAGCTGTGATAGTGCCACTGCACAGTGAGGCCTTGTCTCAAAAAAACAAAAACAAAAACAAAAAAGAAACGAAGAAAGAAAGAGACAGAAAAAAAAAAGAAAAAGAAAGAAAAACAGAAAAGAAGCTGGGCGCGGTGGCTCACGCCTGTAATCCCAGCACTTTGGGAGGCCAAGGCAGGCGAATCACAAGGTCAGGAGTTCGAGACCAGCCTGGTCAACATGGTGAAACCCCGTCTCTACTAAAAATACAAAAATTAGCCGGGCAAGGGTAGTGAGAGGCACCTTTAGTCCCAGCTACTCGGAAGGCTGAGGCAGGAGAATCGCTTGAATCTGGGGGACAGAGGTTGCAGTGAGCTGAGATCGTGCCACTGCACTCCAGCCTGGGCAACAGAGTGAGACTCGGTCTCAAGAAGAAAAAAAAGAAAGAAAAACAGAAAAGAAATAGAGCAAGGAAAGATCACCAGCCTTTTAGTCCTTCCCAGGCTGATGGGGAGAGGAAAAGGGAAGATGACAGGAGCAGGCTGTCCTCCCACTACCAAATGTCCCACGTTAAAGATGTTGCAGGCCTTGGAGGGGCTCTGAAAAATCCACACTCTGGACTCTGTTCCTCCCAGGCTCCCTGGGGCTAGTTCCAGCCTCATCCACATGCTGTCTTGTTCATGCCCCTGAAAGGAATGGAGGAAGCGCCCTGGCTGGCCTGATGGTGACTGTCTTCCCTTTCTCAACCTTCCCATCCTGACTGTCCCCTCTGGCCTCACTCCCACTGACTTGGGATGCCACAACGGTCTTGCAGTCCAAGAGCCTTCCTGCCCGCCAGCCCACCTCTACTCACAAAGGCAGACCTGTCTGGAACTGAGCAGGCAGGCCCCCAGGGGAGGGCCTGGGCTCCACGCCACTCCCCTTCTTTAAGAAAAGGGACAGGTCCAGTCCAGTGAGGGAGGCAGAAGGAATTCCCCTTGTTAAATGTCTCCTCCCAGGCTCAGGCAGAGGCCGTGGTAGCTGGGTGCAAGGAAAGTTCTTTGCTTCAGGCACCTGGTCCAACAGGGCTATGTGACTGGGCACATCACCATCCAAATTAAATCAGACGCAATCAATTTGGATTCAACACACTGCCATCTAATCCTTTGCACAGTCAAAAACGTTTAGTTTCCCTTCGAAAACTGTTACTTCTGTTTCCTAGGTAAAAGGTGTAGGAGAAAATGTGGTCGCTAAAGCTCCCACATTCGTGATGTTTATGTGACCGTGACTTGTCACATGACCTTGGGGAGGCTGCTCTTGTCTTCACTGTCCCATTCTCTTAATTGACACCCTCCCCTCCCCGAGTAAGGACTTATATACAAGGAACTCACCCAGACACAGTTAGGTAATGAAGGTGAAGTCATGGCTAAGGGCATGGGTTTTGAAGCGAAGCTTCCTGAACTTAAGTCCAGAAAGTCAATTCATCTCTCTGAGCTTCCTTTATAAAACGAGGCCAGTGATATACCTACCTCACATGTTTGTCAAAAGGATGCAACAAGATAGTGCAAGGGAAGCACTTAGCACATTGCCTCAAATAAATAAAATATGCATTCTAGCATCTAATAATTTTAGCTATTATTTTTGTTGTGATTATTCAGGATGAACGAGATAAGCTTCCTGTCCTTAAGAGAAGGTGAGAAGCTAAATCATAAATATCATGACCAGCTGTGACAAGTGCTGTGAAGGATGTGCCAGGGGCTGGGGGGATGGAGGGCTGAAGAGGAAGGGGTCAGGAGGACTTTCTGGAAGATGTGGCCTCTTAGCAGGAAGGACAAACAGGTTTTACACATGTGAACATGGAATAAAGGAATCACTTGAACAAAGGCCCAGGGGTGGGCAAGTAGAGGGCATCTTCTCCCAGTGTGCATGGCCGATGCCACTGAGCAGGGGGTTTGCAGGGACACACAGGGTGAGTGCAAGCCTGCTTGGAGTCAGATCATGGAGGACCTTGAATGATGCCATTCCAAAGCATTTAGACTTTGTTCTGCAAGCAAATGAAAGTGGCGCCAGTGGAGACTTTGGAGAAGGGAATTTGGAAATTCTTCTGGAAACTTGTTGGTTACTGGTACGGGGCTGGGCAGAGCAGAGGCCACGGGGCACAGTGTCCTCTATTTCCATCTCTGAAAAGCTCATCATTCCTCAAGTCTTCTTGACTAGACTACAAGCTAGTCGAGGACAGAAGCACGTGCTTCCTTCTCACCACTATGTCCCCAGCACAGTCCCTGGGGCTCAATAAATGGCTGTTGAATTGAAATAGACAAAAGATCCTAAACTTGGGCCACGAGAGTGGAAGGAAGAGGATGGCTCCAAAGACACTCGAAGAGAAGAATGAAGAGGATTCTGCAAAGGAGTAATCAGAGGTGACTCGGGCATAGAGGGGCTGGAAGGATGAATGGAGAGGCTGTGGGGCGTAGAGGGGCTGGAAGGATGACTGGAGAGGCTATTTACTGAGAGAATGGACGCAGCCAGGAGCAGCCTATCTGGCAGGACGACTGCTGTGCTCACTGTGGGGTGTGTCGCAGCTGAGGTGAACAGAGTCATCCATCTGCTGACTGGCAGGCAGTGGACATGGGCTCTGGAGAGAACCCAGAATGTGAGGCAGGCAGAGGAGAAGCGGAGCAGATGGGAAAGATGGGATCTGCAAGGAAGAACAGAGGGGAGCCTGAAGGGCGAAGCAGACAGAGGCAGCCACCCTGGGGATCACTCCACACTCCCAGATCCCCAGTGCAGCTGGTTGCCACAGAAGAGCAACCCCAGGATCCTGGGGAGAAGAGGCACAGTCAGGAGGAGAGCCAAGAGGTACAGGATCACAGCCTTCAAGGGGGAAGTCAGGCTGGTTTGCATTGCCTGAAGCTACAAAGAGGTTAACCAGAGTGGAAAGTGGGTTCCGGAGCCTTGGGATTGGTCTCCTGCCCCACAGCTTTGCTGTTCCCGTCACTTCTGCACGCTGGCACTGAGGTCATACTTCTCAAGGAAGATCCGCATGCGCCAACCTTTGGCTCAGAAAACTTCCCTTGTTTCCTACTTCCCAGCTAGGAAGGCCAAAGTCCTTGGCCAAGCATTTAAGTGACCTCAAATCTGGTGTGAAAAGCCTCACTTCCCATGATGTCCTTCCACAATGCAGCAATCTGAGCTGCTCCCTCTCCCCTGTTGCACACCAAGAACTTCCATGCCTTCCTATGTTGGTTCTTGCTGTTCCCTTAGTTAGGAAGGACATTTTGCTCCATGTTCTGCTAATTAAAACTCTCCTCATCCTTCAAAGCCTATGTCAAATGCTACCTCCACTGCAAAGCCTTCCCTGGTATCTCCAGTCTGGAGGGTCCTTCTTCAAGGCCCCACGGTGTGGTGCTTTGCCTAGCCAGTACTTCATTCTTTCTGCAGCTGAGTTGTGGGCCCCTATCCACTCACACAAGACAGCATGAGAGCAGAGAACCTGTTTTACCTTTGCATCTCCCGTGGTACAGATTCTTACATGCAGAAGGCACTCAACCAACACCAGCAAAGCATATGAAGAAATCAGGATAAAAAACCCACAAAAACCTGAGAGCAGTAGATGCTGGCAGTCCTACCACTTTCAATCATTTATTTGGAAATTATGATGTGCCTCACAGTTATTTGGACTTCAGGGGTTTTGCGCTGCAATTAATGTCTCGGCCCGATGTTGGGTTGCCTTACAATCACATGTGTTATCTGTGATCTCTAGGGCCATTTTGGTTCTGAGAGCACGCTATTACACATACACTAAGACGTTTCTGAGTATTTCCCATACTTAGACAAAAATGGAAAAACTTGGCCCAACCGTCAGAAGCGCTTTCTCACATGTGCTGCCTATGACAGTGGTTTAGGGAACTCTCTACACAGTTCCACCAGGATCATAAACACATTTCCTGAGCTATGAATTAAGAGGAAAAAGTTTCTCAACATGCAACACAAACTCAAAAAGCAGCTGTTCATTTAACCATCTATCATCTTCTTCTGACCCTACGAACAGGCTCTGACAGTATTTAGATTACATGAACATACTGTTTTATTCCTCAATAGCTTGCCGTTTGTAAAGAAAACATATATTCAAGAATGTATTCAACATGGTTCAGGAGAACCTACTATGTATGTGTCAGTGGAGTGTCTGTGTTAACAAACGATGTCCAGTATACGAATCAGGTTAGTTCTTTCTTGGTCTGTATTTTAGGGGTAAGACGTCTTCTGTATTGTTATATAAAACTGAGAGCAATTTAGGATTGCTCTAAACAGTCCTGCTTGTTTCTTTTTCTTTTGCCTGCTTTGTTTTTGCTTTAAGACAATTGTAAAACACAGCTGCTAAATAGAAAGGAAGGCTACATTCCTCTTGCAGCTGTGAGCAACAGAATTATTTAAATGTATTTCTAATCCAACAAACCTGGTTCTTGGTAAGGAAGAGAAAAAGAGCTAATTGTCTTTAACACTTAAGACTTTAACACTCCCCTCCTTCAAAAAATTAGGGTAAAGGGCAATATGGTCAGAGGGTATTTTGAATGATTTCTAAATTCATTTTCCTTGGATCCTGCAGAGTAAGATGGGAGGGAGTTTTTGAAACCACTGGACTTGCGAGGAAACGCTTCTTCTAGCTTCATAACAATAGCAATGAACACGTTCTGCACATTTGTTTCATGCTGGGCAGAGTGCTCGGGAGAGCTTTACCTGTTTTACCTGATTACATCCTCTGAGGTATGTGCCATTTACACCTGGGGAAACTGAGGCTCAGAAAAATGACCTTGTCTGTGGTCACATGGCTGGTAAGGGGTAGGAATGGAATTTAAACCCCATTGTCTAACTTCAGGACCCACATTTCAGCCACAACTGAGGTTTTTCCTAACCTAACCCCGTTGTGGTGGAATTGCACACAAAAACATACTTGAGAGGTGAGTAATGTCATCATTCCATTACATACAAGTTAAAAGACTATACAGTATGATACCATTTTGTTATGCACATGCATATATATGCATAAATAGGAAGATAAAGAGACAGACACAGACATAAATAGGAAAAAAACTGAAAAGACATAAATCAATATTACCGATATTTTAACAGTGATTACCACTGAATGATGAATAAATTTTAATCTTCTTAAAATTCCTGAAATTTTCTATTTCCTATAATGAGATCTATTACTTTAATTATTCAGAAATAATTTTGAAGTAACATATACTCATTAACTTGACAGTTTAACTAAACAAATAGATTTTGAGCATCCACTGAGTACCAGACACTGTATACTCAAAACAATAAAAAACTACACGAAAAAGACAGCAAATTACTCATATCCCTGCTCTGCTAACATTTTGGATGTTCTCCTTCAGGTCTTTTTCTGTACAGTTTTTTTTGTTTTGTTTTTTGAGACAGAGTCTCGCTCTGTTGCCCAGGCTGGAATGCAGTGGCTCAATCTCAGCTCACTGCAACCTCCGCCTCCTGGGTTCAAGCCATTCTCCTGCCTCAGCCTCTCGAGTAGCTGGGATTACAGGCATGCACCACCATGTCCGGCTAATTTTTGTATTTTTAGTAGAGACGGGGTTTCACCCTGTTGGCCAGGCTGATCTCAAACTCCTGATCTCAGGTGATCCTCCTGCCTTGGCCTCCCAACATGCTGGGATTACAGGTGTGAGCCACCACGCTCTGCCTTCTATGCAGTTTTTAAAGTAACTGGCAACCAAGGCAGATAGTCAAGCCTGGTTTATAGTTAGGAGTTCGACCACCGTCCGGACCTGACACTCTACTCCTATCGTGTTTCACATCACTTCTCTCTAAGCCTCAATTCCATCATCAGTGAAACGGTTTAAGAGGGGGACCTACCTCATCAGTGATTAAGTGAGTTAATATAAATAAAGTGCCTTGAAGCAAACAACTGATAATAGCTATTATTATTATTATTCTGTGCAGAATCTCTGCATTGTGGTACTGTTGTTTTCCATCTCCTTTCTTCTGAAGAGCAGTAACACAATAGTGTTTTTCTTGGAGAGCACAGACAACTGTTCAGGTTATTCAGGCATCTAAAGTCACCTTTGAGTTTAGAAGGTGAGTGGCATCACTCAGTCAAGGCAAATTCTATCAGAGTTGAGAATTTGGGCTTTTTCTCATCTTTTATTCTTAGTTGATCCAAAAATTCCCCAGGAATAGTGGAGTTGGCCCATTTGGCCTCCTATCTCAGCCAGCGATACAAAGAACAGAGATAGCTACCATGGTATAAAGAGAGAGGAGTGTTTGCACACCATTCAGAAAGTCAAAGAGGCAGATGTTGGACAAAGATCTTACTTGTGTTTGGAAACGTAATAAATTATGACGAGTTACAAGCAGTAGGCTATCTAAACTCTATTGCTCATACAGTTCTATATCTTCAGGCCTTGGTGTTCTATTCTGCTTGATGATTGTGGGATATGGTTCTATGAGCTCTTTAGAAGGAAGATATTTGGTATCAAGCTAATTTCTGGAAGAGCGAGCCTGATTCTATTGTGGTCTTGCTCCATTCCAGCCTCAGCCACCATTATCTCTTTTCTGTATGACTCGGTAGCCCCCTAAATCATGTCCCTGCCTTCCCTCCACCCCTCTTAGGGTCAGTAGGGTCAGTTCTCCACTCAGGGGTCTACCTTCTTTATAGGAGAATATCAGTCTTCAGCGAGGGTCTTAAAATGTCAATCCTTGCCTGACCCCTGCTACATTCAACTTGCCCAGTGACTTTCTGCTGCACTCAGAACAAAGCCCCAAACTCTTTACATGGCTCCAGGGCCCTGCATGAGGTCTTTGCATGCCTCCCCAGCCTCATTTTGACTACTTTCCCCCAGAACCCTGGCCTCTGTGACATTTTAGCACACACCAAGCTCATGCCCACCACAGGCCCTCCCACCTGTTCTCCCTCCCTGACGAACAGTCCTTACCCTGCTTCATGCGTGCCTGGTGCCCCTTGTTCTACTGGCCACCACCTCTATGTCACCTGCTCAGAGAGGCTCCCCTCCCCTCCCAATGTATAACAGCTTCCCCTGTCCTGGTGCCTTGTTTGTTCTCTTTGGAGAAGACTTCTTATCAAACTCCCCGTTGACTTGGTTTATTTCTTTGTTGGCCTACCTTTTCGTGTGTGATGCTCTATCTGTCAGCCACTCCTCTGCCCCATCAGAATGTCAGTGGCTCGAGAGCATGGATCGTATCTGCCCTTATATTGTATCTCCCCTCCAGGGAGGGCCCACATGGGGGTAGCTGCTCCATAAATATGAAAGGAAGAGAGGTAGGTAGGGAGGGAGAAAGTCCCTGGAGAGGGGGACACCTTTCCAAGACAGCCCCATTTCCTGTGAATGTAGGTGGTATCCCTGCTCAGCCCTAGCGTTACTGTGCGAGTTAAAAATAAAACCTTTGGGTGGAGTGAGAAGCCTTTAAAGAGGCTGGGGGAGAGATAATGAGAAACATGAGCCAGCCAACGCAGGTCCAGCAGGATGTGGGACCGGCCAGGAAGCAATGGGAT
Source organism: Macaca mulatta (assembly GCF_049350105.2). Classification (NCBI taxonomy): domain Eukaryota; kingdom Metazoa; phylum Chordata; class Mammalia; order Primates; family Cercopithecidae; genus Macaca; species Macaca mulatta. The sequence continues at coordinate 151,549,270 of NC_133411.1, forward strand.
CTTGGCTCCGGAAAAACACTGACTTTGGGGCTGCAATAGTCTGACCAATGCACGACTCCTGATTAGTCACCAGAAGCCTCTCTCTGGATCTGCCGTGTATGAAAAGACTTTAAAGTAGCCAATTCAGGATATGCTTCCATCCTAGAGCAAGACATGGCTGGAGGTTTCTAAAGAGATATTCTTTACAATTCCTAGAACAAGGGACTCCACACCCCTCCTCTGCCTGCCATGGGTCAGAAGAAGAGGGAGAGGCCTGGAGGGAACGAGAGGCCATAAGGCCTTCCTTGGCTCACCCTCCCTCTGACCTCCCCCAGGGCCCATCCAGCGTGGGAGCCGAACCTCCCACCACAGTAGGGCTGCAGCCAGAGATCCCAAGGTGAAGCCGCCCTCCAAAGGCTTGGCTCGGTTCAGGGGCGGTGTGAGGTGGGGAGGGTCAGGTCAATGGGTCGTTAGAAACAACTCGGTCATTGCCTTGGAAACGCTCCCCCCTGCGCCGCATGCATCTGGATCCACCCTGAACCAGCTGTGTATTAAACCCTCAGACCTCAGTGGGAGGTGGGGAAGCCTTAGGGAGGGTCAGAGTGGGACAGGAAGAGGTCCACCTTCTGTATAGGAGAAAATCAATCTTCAGGCCTTAATGAGAGGCCTAACAACCCAGGGGAGCAGCAAGCAAAAATCCATATTCTGGCCTCCCTTGGTGAAAAGATGGGCTGAGTGGAGTGTGGGGGCTGCCAGCATCCCCTCCTACAGACTGCGACCTGGACCCCTTCCCAGAATCCATCTCTGTGCTGGCGCGGAAGCCAAGTGATGTGCTCATGGTCACCTGGTGCAAGGGAATATTCTCAGACCTTGAAAACATTGATCACCACTGAGTTTTTCCATATCCACAGCTCTGAGGCAGTCAGGAGGACCACAAAGGAAGGGGAAGAGAATTAACAAGAATCAAAAGAGACAGCTATGCTAGGAGCTTTACATGCCACCTTGAATTTAACCTCCACCACCATCCTCTGAGACAGAAGCTCTTATAGAGAAGGCAACTAAAATGTAAAGAGGACCTGTTCCCCACCCAAGGTAACCCAACAAGGGAAGGTGGAGCATCGGGCAGCCAAAATGCAAAACGGCTGTGCAATTTACCACCTATACTAGCCTGTTCTTTTATCTCTGCAGTCAATGTCCAAATGATTTGAACTCAAAGCCCACTGCCAAGGAACACTGAGCAGAATTTTCAAAAAGTGCGTGTATTGAGGAACCAAACACCCCCTGGCTGGTTGGGAATCCCAAAGCCTTTTTGTGCGTTGAGCAAAACGAATCTATTGAAATCAACTCTTCTTTAATCATTTGTTGGGAACATCTACAGCTTAAAACTGCTGAACAAGTAACCTGTGTCTGCCCTGGGCTTAACCTCTTTAACGGGGCTATTTCTTTCTTGGCTAGTTCTAGGCTCCTGACACGAGGATTTTAAGTGCTTAAAAGGCACAGGATAATAATCTTCCCCTGGAACAAAAGGCTGATAGAGGAACAGCAGGGAAACAGGTGACCTCCATGTCCTAGTACCATTTTTTGATTCAAGTACATTCTCATGAACACTTCCAAAAAACCTTTGCTGGAAAATTTGCCAGCAGCAACAATCATTCATATCTTGTTGAGCAAATACTAGGTGCTGTGCATTGTGTGCTAAAACATCTGAGGCACTCTACATGGATTCTCTCACCACATTCTTACACCAACCCTATGAGATAGGAACAAGTTACACTGATGCAGTGCGGGCATATACGATAGACTTTAGATGTATTAACTCACATCTTCCTGTCAACAACCCTAGGACAGAACTGCTGCTATTATCTCTATTTTATGGAATCAAAGACGTTGTGTAACTTGTCCAGGGTCACGCAGCTATTGAATGTCAGATCCAGAGTTCACACTCAGACAGTCCCACTCCAGGGTTCACGCTCTTGACCACCATGCTACCCTACCAGAGTGCCATAGGCTGTGGCTCTGAAATAGGGAAAGGTTAATGAGAGATAGGTCAGAACTGTCAGAAGAATTCCTGTCTTCTTCTGTGTGAGCTCACTTTCCAAGAAGCTTAGGGCTCTGCTTCACACGCCTTCAGCTAAGACATCCCAGGACCAGCCTGGGAGAATGGCAGTGAGCTTTGTGTGGCCAACTGAGTGAAGATTTAATCCTTGGAAAGAAACTCTCATTTGAAAGAAACCATTCTGAAGTCACCCTGCATCTCTGCCATTTAGAAAGATCCCCATTCTTACAAAAAAACAAAAAACAAAAAAACAAAACCATCAAGGCTCAAGGAGGAGTGTTTTGCTCCTATAACAAATACCACCTTATCACCAAAGGCAATGCAGTCAACTGCAAAAAGCCTGGACTGGCCCAGGCAGCAGCTCTCTTCTCTGGGCTGCTGAATTTGCTTGTGTAGACTCCAGGGAGCGACTCTGGAGCATTCATTCTCAACTTTCCTTTAGTTGCTGTTTCTTAATTCTGATAGATATTCTGAGGAAGGATAAGAAGAGTCTCGTTTCCTAGAAGCTCTTTATGTCCTTAAAGGTACTGGTGCAGCACTTTGTACACATTGGTTAATCAATGCAAACTGCTTCCACTATTCCCATCAGACTGATGGGGAAGGCAGAGATGAGCTACATTGTCTGTCTCCATGGGTGCAAGGGCTGGAACATGCTGGATCCATGTCTCCCTTCTGGGTGCCTGACATCACTTGTTTGTCTTTGATGCCCATCAGCCAAAAGAAGTTATTCATCTCTAAGCATGAATAATACCAGTAGGGTGGATTTTTCCAGGCTTCCGAAGTGAGTTCTCTGAAGAGATGACACTAAGCCGACTAAGCCAGAGCAACTGACACATAGCATAGGGTCCTGGGAACTGCAGAGGCCAGCCCACCTGAGTTAGGGTGAGAGGCTCTTGATGCAAAAGTCTCAGCCTTACTTTCCAGGCCCCTTTCCAGAGCTATAAGGGGCGACAGAGGGTAGAAGGTCCTATTGCTGTCCTGAGTCTTCGCTTTAACACTCCCAACATTTAGTGATTCACTCAGTCATTCATTAGACTGATATTTGAGTACCTACTCTGTGGCACGGCTCTGTCCTATTCACTGGGAATATAGCAGGGAACAAAACAGACAGGGTCTTGTTCCTGCCCTCATGAGGCTTATATTCTAAGGGGGAGAATGGGTAATAGAGAGTTTTTTTAAAAATTGACAAGATAATTATGAATTGGGGTAAGCGGCATGAAGGAAAAAGAAGTCAGAGGGGAGAAACAGGGAAGACTTTTGGAGGAACTGACAAGAGAGGCAGGGCCTGAAGGACGGAAAGAGGCCTGCTACCTGATGAACTGGGTGGAAAGCATCCCAGGCAGATGAAACAGCAGTTGCAAAGTCTGAGAGTCAGGAAAGGGCCCAGAACAGCAGAGAAACAGACAGGAGGCCCGGGGCTGGATGGGTGGGGAGATGTGGGATGGGTGGGAGTCAGATGGGATCTTGCCCCCCAAGAGGCCTCCTGTCTACTTTCTCACCTTCCTGAAAATCACCACTCTCCCTTATAGTGTGCTTCAGGAACTCATCCTTGCTAAGCCAAATCCAGTCCCTCTGCTCAAATGGAAGAGAAGGGAATTCTTTTTGTGGCAGATGGGGTATGTGGTAAAGGCATGGCATTTGGTTTTATATGCAGACTTTTTTACATACGGATCATGCCAACAACAGCTGAGAAGATCCCCAGCGATGGATGTGTTTGCCTCGGAATGGAGTCATTTAGGCACCTGCAAGGCTGCACACACCAAGCTGGGACTCTCCCTCACCTGCAGCCCCAGTCCTATCTTGCTGCTTCTTGGTGACATCATGAAAAAGGCAAATTGGGCTTCAGGTCCTCTGCACTCCTCCTTTCAGCTCCCTCTGCCCCTTTTTGGGCTAGTCTCCACCCATTCTCTCCCCTGGTGCTCTCAGGGGGTCTGCCTGGACTAATCTCTGCCATTCGCCAAGAAGATGAATAAGTCACCTTCTGAATGCACGCCTGCTCCTGCAACTTCAGGCAAAGTACAGGCAGGCAAAGCAGAGGCTAGATTTACAAGACCTTTCTGTGTCCTCCAAATAATGCCAAAGAAGGGGCTGCCTAGTCCACTGCAGTCTGAGCCTGGCCCAGCTGCCCAGCTTACTAATTAGCTGTACTGACAGGAGAGTCCCTATTCAGACCCTTCCCAATGGAGCCATTGCAAATGCCTAGAGCATACTCTGTTGAGGAAGGACTATGGCTGAAACACTTTGAGGAGTGGCCTGGAACTTCACTCCCTAATGGCCATGCAGCCAACCTTGGGGGTGTGAGCTCAGAAAACCTGATGTCTCTCTCCAGGGCTGACCCACTGCTGAACCTTGCCATCTGCCTCTCTAGCCCATCAGTACCTTCGTTGAAATGAGAGAACGCCCTACTTCGGATCACTTTCTCCCCTGGCTTTCTAGGGCTCACAGCTTAAGGAACTAAATCCTCAGCATGGCTGCACAGTCTGACCCCGCCTGCTTCCTGGGTTCTGGCTTGCCCCTTTGTCCCTGCACTCAGCCACACTGGCCTTCCTCCCGCTCCTTGGTGATGCCAGGCTTCCTCATGCCAGGCAAGTTTTGTGCATGCTCCTCTCCCTGCCACCTGAAACACTCTGCCCCCACCAGTTGAAACCTGCCGATCCATCAGACCTCAACCCAAGCCTCACCTCCTCATGGAAGCTTTCCCGGACCCCCTGTTGGGGTCAAGCTGCCCTGCCATGTGGTTTTTCAGGACCACCTGGTAGAATTGCTGCTTGATTGATGTGTGTACCCCCATCTAGCCTCTAACTTTCATGAAGGTGGGGGCTCTTGGCCTCAGGCACTGCTGTAGCCCAGTGTCTCGCATGCCCTCTGGCACACAGGAGGCATCCATGCCGAGCTGAATGAACCTGACATGGCCCTCAGTAGGCCCATCCCAATCCCCTGTCCCTCTCCGCTTTTCCTCCAGCCTCCCTTCTTTTATTTTCTTTATATTTGCTTCCTTCCTTCCTCTTCACTCTTTCTGTTCATTTCTTCTTCCCTCTTGGGCCTTGGGCCTACTTATTGTTCCCAATTTGCCAAACCTTTGCATAACATGTAGGCCTTCAACCAGATCACCCCAGAGCCATGGGCCTAGTTGGGGAACCTAGGAATCTGGCTTCCTACAGGGTTAGTCTGTTATGGTTGCCATAACAAGCACCATAGGCTGGGTAAGTGAAACAACAGAAACTAGAAACTTATTCTCTCACAGTGCTGGAGGCTGGAAGTCCAAGATCAGGGTGTCAGTGGGGTTGGTTCCTTCTGAGGCTATGAAAGAAGGATTTGTTCCAGGCCTCTCTCCTTGGCTAGTAGATAGCCATCTTCTTCCTATGTCCACTCACTTTGTCTTCTCTCTATGCATGTCTCTGTATGCAAGTTCCCCCTTCTTATAAGGGCACCAGTTATAGTAGAGCAGGACCCACCCTAATGATTTCATTTTAACTTGAGTTTCTCTGTAAAGACCCTATCTCCAAAATAAGGTTGCATTCTCAGGCAATGGGGATGGGGGGTGAATTTCATCTTATGAACTTGGGGGTGGACACAATTCAACCCTAACACCTACCATCACATGTCCATTGCCCCAACCCTCTTCGACTCATTGAATGAAATAAAAATAAGGAAACACTGGACACGTCTTCTGAAGAAATGACACAGGAGTCTGGGTATGGGATGGGCATGACAGGAATGGCAACTGGAGAAAGACACCCTACCCAAGAATGAGAAAGGAGGGTGGTACTGACAGGAGCTAAAACTATCATTGAACGGCCTAGCAGTTAGTTACACATCTAGGCTCTGGTAAGCTGCTAGTTCTGAGTTCAAATCCCCACTCAGTCACTTACTACCAGTGAGGTTTTTCCCTTGCTCATAAAATGTGGGTAATAGTAATACCTCACTTATGGGATGGTTGTGAAGATTAAATGAGAGAATTGCCCAAGCAGAGGGCTTCACACTCTACCCAGCACATAATAACTCAATATGTACCAAATGTGTTGTTATTGTTATCATAATTGGGGGGGGAGTCTCACTAGGTAATTCAGGAAGAAGTGATGACAAAGAAGAGGGTAACTGTCATGACTGAGTCCACACAACTCTGTGTTCCCTCTCATAGTCACAACAAGAAAGGAAGCCGAGCAACGGCCAGACCTGATCTTCTTTAATTGTGGTCTGTGGACCAAAGACATCAGAATTACCTAGGCCCCACCCAGAAAATGCAGAATCCTGGGTCCCTCATGAAGCCACTGAATCAAAATTGTGGGGAGCACCCAGGAACCTAATTTTTAAATAAGCTCCCCTGTGATTCTTATGCATGTTAAAATTTGAAAACCCCTGGACAAGACCACAGGTCCTGGAGGAGCAGAGATGAGTCATGTCCATGAGTAATACCCCATGTCAACTCAGCCCTGGTGCCAGGTAGGCACACCCCTCACACCTGTTCTCATCACCAGCATTCCTTGGACAAAGTCAGGAGACGGTCTTGAGCAATTAGGTATAAAACAAATCTCTGTAAGTCACATTTTAAATATACTATTTAGAGGGGTTGCATTGGCAAATCAAATTGTTTTCATTATTGTAAATTTTACTGTGCTCAGATACTTAGTTTTGGACTATCTATTCTTCCTCTCCCCACAGCTGAGGTTACCCAATCTTGACCTCAGGTTTAGCTCAAGATGACCTCTGGCCTTAGGCTTAAGGATTATAAGGCACCCTGGCCCAGCACGCTTGCTGTGCTTAGGGCTCTGTTGTTAGGCACTCTGTTTATTTTGTTCTTGGGCACCATCTACTACCTGGTCAGAAAAACCGTAGCCCCACTGTACCCCAGTGCCTGCGTTCATGTCTTGCCCCAAAGACCCAATCCCAGAGGCTACAGGTCCTCAAGGCTGAGATTCTACCTGTGGCCCAAGCTAAAGTCCTGCCATCTCTTAGCAGAGTTTCCAAATCCTGGCCTACTTTCTAGGGTCTTCCAATATCATCTGGTGCTGAATTCCTGTCACCAAGCTCCATGTGCCTCTCAGGACACCTCTCATAATCCCCCCAAACCATATACAGCCTACCAGTGAGGAGCACAGGCTCACTAGACAGCCTAGGTATGAAGCTTAGCTTTGCCACTTGGTAGCTGTGTGACCTTAGCCAAACATCCCACCCACCAAGCCTCAATTCCTGCATCTATAACAGCCCCTACTATTATATGCAGGGTTGTAATGAGTATTGAGTGAGGTGATACACTTACAGCCAAGCACAGTGCTTAGACACAGCAAGGGTTCAATAAATGTTGGGGACCAGTTCAGAAGCTGTTCTATGTCTGAATGCTCATACATGTGAACAAAGCTCCATGCCAAAGCAAACGTGCCTCCCAGCTACCCAAGCAGTGGCACCAGGGGTCACTCATAGAGTGTCACTTTGGGCTTTGGAACAAATAGACTTGTAAGCAGCCTTTTCTCCTCTTTTCTTTTCTTTCTTTCTTTCTTTTTTTTTTTTTTTGAGACAGAATTTCACTCTTGTCACCCAGGCTGGAGTGCAATGGTGTGATCTCGGCTCACTGCAACCTCTGCCTCCCAGGTTCAAGCGATTCTCCTGCCTCAGCCTCCCAAGTAGCTGGGATTACAGGTGTGTGCCACTATGCCAGGTAATTTTGTATTTTTAGTAGAGATGGGGTTTCACCATGTTGGCCAGGCTGGTCTTGAACTCCTGACCTCAGGTGATCCACCCGCCTTGGCCTTCCAAAGTGCTGGGATTAGAGGCATGAGCCATCACACCTGGCCAAAGCAGCCTTTTCAGAACTCAACTTTGAATAATAATAATAATAATAATAATAATAGCAAATACACAGTACTCACTGTGAGCTGGACCCTGTGCTGATAAGGGCATTACTCATTTGATTCCTTCCATAACAAGGTTGGTACTTTATTACCCCCACTTTACAGATGAGGAAACCAAGGGCCAAGGTCACAGGACTAATAACTGGCAGAATTTGGATCCCAGGCAGCCCAGCTACAGAATCTATGTACTTAGCTAATGTGTTATGCTCCCTCTCTCTCTCTGTTTTCTTTTTTTCCTTTTCTTTTTTTTTTTTGAGACTGAGTCTCGCTCTGTCACCCAGGCTGGAGTGCAGTGGTGTGATCTCGGGTCACTGCAAGCTCCGCCTCCTGGGTTCACGCCATTCTCCTGCTTCAGACTCCCGAGTAGCTGGGACTACAGGTGCCCGCCACCACGCCCAGCTAATTTTTGTTGTTGTTGTTGTTGTTGTATTTTTAGTAGAGACGGGGTCTCACCGTGTTAGCCAGGATGCTCTTGATCTCCTGATCTCGTGATCCACCTGCCTCAGCCTCCCAAAGTGCTGGGATTACAGGCGTGAGCCACCGCACCCAGCCACTCCCTCTCTTGAGTAGTCTAAATTAATTATTAAAAAGCAAAGGGGGAAACAAGCAAAAAGTTAAAAACAGAGAAATGTTTTAAGCAGATAGCATTGGCACCAGGATTCTTGCAAGTGAACTCAAGAAGCTCACTTCTGGCTAGGTTTAAACCATGGTGTATTTAATAATCAAAGTAATTGCTATTCCTTCCCTCCCCTTTTCTCTCCTTGTAGGCCACTGGCCCAGATGCTTTTTCTTGTTCCTGTACCTTGGACTCCTTCACTTATCTTTCCGCTGAGTTGGACACGTCAGCCCAGGCCCATTCTCTGTTACCTTCCCACCCAATCAGTCCCCTCCCTTCTCTGTGGTTGTTTGGGCTGGATCCAGTCATATCTCAAGATGGGGACACCTTGTTGGTAGTTGAACATTTTTTGATTAGTGAACCCTTTCTTCAGAAAAAGTACTCTCACCCACATGTATAGATGTTAGATTTACCTAAAGCATGGTATGCCTATGGCACAAATGACTTCAGATTATTTTTCCAGCAACCTTAAATCAAGGGATACTGCATTAGCCATGCAATGCTTATTTAATGAGGTGGAAATGGTTGTGTCTTCCACTCTGCACAATACCTAACCCCTGGCAGCTAGCACATAGGCTGAGTGTCAGAGGCGTTCGAACCAGAGCAACTCCATCTTGAGTGAGGGCTAGGAAAATGAGGCTGGGACCTGCTGGGCTGCATTCCCAGAAAGTTAGGCATTCCTAGACTCCAGACGTTTACAGTTAAGGAACTAGATCGATAATGTTTCCCACACAGACCCAGACTTGGGGGTGTCCAGATAGCCCGATATTTTGAGAACAAAGGCATTCCTAATTTTGCTTTAAAGATAATAATATGGATTCTTGCAAAATATAGTAATTAAGAAAATTAGGCCAGGTGCAGTGGCTCACGCCTGTAATCCCAGCACTTTGGGAGGCCGGATGGATCACCTGATGTCGGGAGTTGGAGACCAGCCTGAAAACACGGAGAAACCCCGTCTTTAATAAAAATACAAAATTAGCCAGGCATGGTGCCTCATGCGTGTAATCTCAGCTACTCGGGAGGCTGAGGCAGGAGAATCGCTTGAACCTGGGAGGCGGAGGTTGCAGTGAGCTGAGATTGTGCCATTGCACTCCAGCCTGGGCAACAAGAGCGAAACTGTCTCAAAAAAAAAAAAAAAAAAAAAAGAAAAGAAAAAGAAAATTAACCCTTTATCACAAGCCCTTGTAGCAGAGCACATCTCCCTATGATCTTTTTAAAATCCTATATATACGAGCATGGTACCTAGGATGGACGTGTTCCTCCTCTTGCTTTCGGGAACACCCTACTCTGTCAATGGAGTAGCTGTGCTTTCACCACTTTACTTTCCTAATAAAAAGAAAGTAAGTGCTTTTGCTTTGCACTGCGGACTCGCCCTGACTTCTTTCTTGCTTGAGATCCAAGAACCCTCTCTTGGGGTCTGGATCGCTTTCCTGTAACAGCAGTCCCAAGATCCTTAATAGTTTATGTGCAGTCCACAGAATGCATGTCACCGAAGTGAGCAGCTGCACTGTCCCGGGATGAGATGTCCCTTGGATGTAGATACAGCATATGGATGTCCGCCCACTATTTCCACTGAATATGTTATCATGGCTGGTGCTACTCACCTGTGAAGTCAAACCACTTAACCAGATATGGCTTCCTTGATCCTTTGCAGAACCAGTCAAGTCATATGTAAACAGCAGATTTGAGAGAGAGTTTAAAAGAAACTCATTGTATTTTCTCTTAACGTTTTGCATACTAACTTTGCTTTGGATTACATACTTCATTTGCAAACCCATTTATTCACACTAACAAAGGCCGGGGCAACAGAAGAAAATCTCTCTGAGTCCTTCTGCCAACAGCAAATTGGTGATCTTGCCTTCAGATCTACATCTCAAGAGGGGACTTTCCTCGGAAGCCCTCAAAGACCAACACAAAGAAAACAAAGGAAAAGGGAATTTGTGACTGTGAATCAGAGTCTCCACCAAAATCCTCAGTCACCCACACTGACAAACAGCTCCGGTAAACTGCTGGCCACCCTTCACTAGACACCACTTCCCAAAGCAAGGCCCACTTCTTTCAGCCCTGATGCCACTGCTGCTGGCTCATAGTTACACAGAGCTGGCGGAGGGGCAGCCTGGCTCGCCCTCAGCTGGGATGCTCGCATCCTCCCACTGGGTCGGGGAGCTAACTCGTAAACAATCGCATCCCTGTAGAGAATGAAAGGAAAAGTACCGGTCACCAGTGCAGCAAGGAGGGAGGCAAATGGGGGTGGCGGTGGCGTGGGTGGATGTAACATAGCTAGAGAATCATGGAGTGTTGGAATTCTGCTGACGCAGAATGAGCCCTTGGGCCTGAGAGGGGTCTCCCTTGGGTCTCTGAAAAGTGGGTACTTGACTAAATGCCTGAAATTTCCATCCCAGTATCTGGAAGGCTGAATTTCTGAAGTGCTCCTCTGCAGCAGCCTTGCATACCTTTGGCATGTAATTGCGATGTGGGTGTGGATAGTGTATGTGCCAGAGAATCTGCCCATTCTGACTCCTTCTCTCCTGGTGCCCATCAGAGGGGTACTGAAACGAGGATGTGATATTCCAAGATCAGAAGGGAAGGAAAGAAGTAATCCGAGTGACCATGGGGCCATGGGAATACCACCCTGCCAGAACCCTGAGCGGACATGCCCAGATAATCCTAAACTTCAGCCTGACTTTTATATCAAAAGGTTAATAAAATCTAAGCTGCCCACCATGTGGACAGCTTTTCCAAGGCAGCTGAATATCCAGGCTTCCCAAGAGAGAGCTGGTGTGACACAGCAAGATAATGCTAGCCACTCACCACGGCCAGACTCACCGCAGCTTTCTGCTTCTGCCGAACCACAGGGGCCGCATCCAGCACTTTAGTAAATGAGAAATGCCTGCCCCGTCCAGCCCTGATTCAGGGCCAGTGTCAGGCGGGCACTGGAGGAATGGAGATAATGCGGCGGCATGGTGCATTCGTATTTTTGCAGTCTCTAAGCTAGAAGTGCTATTTTTACATGTCTGTGACATCAGCACGCCCTCCCCCCAGGGCAGTCTGCACCACGGTTTAAACCCAGCCAAAGGTGAGCTTCTTGAGATTCCCTTGCAGGAGTCCTGGTTCCAGTGCTATCTGCTTTAAAACATTTTCTTTCTTCTCCAAGTAGCATTACATTTGCACTTGGACACACACACACATAACACACACACACACACACACACGACCTCAGCTACAACCTGCTCTCTGTTTCCCAGATCAGATGCCCTGATTCTTACCTAAAGAGCTTGTAGGCCAAGGGCTGTACCTCTCTCCACACTGGCTCAGTGCTGTCCCAGGGGAAGCAGAATCCACTTGGTGTCTTCTGCTCTGTGTTTGTCACTGTCACTGTGCTGCAGCCGCCGCCCCAGCAGCCCCAAGCCGGCTCTCTGAACCTCCAGGCTACTGCAGCTCTGAGTGGGGAGAGGGACGGGCCGTGGCATGCACATCAGGTTGCTGGCCCGCCTCCAGATACCATGCCACAGAGCTGGCTACCCGTCCCTAGGGCTGTGTGGGAAATCGAGGTGGGGGGGCGGGGGCAGGCTGGGAGAGCCAAGAATGTCAGCCTCGAGGTCTATCTCCGGTCCTTGTTTATCAGCAGAGGGGACCTGCCTTTAGACAACCGCCCACCCCCACCTCACCCGCAGGGATGCACACAGCTCTAAGCAACCCCTACTCTGGACAGCCAGCAGCAGGCCCAGGAACACAGAGCCATTGGCCAGCCAGGAGGGAGGTAGAGACAGAAGACGGTGGCAGCAGCTACCCTGGGTGTTATTTTAACGTGGTTTGTCTTGGGGCAAATGTCTGAGCCGAATGGACTTCTGGCCCGTCTGAGCAGAATCCTGTTTATTTTGAGGCCTGAGTCGCCAGGGAAACAGCAGGTCGTGGCTCGGAGACTCTCCTCTGGAATCAGAAGGCTGCTGGATGAAAGGGAGGCCTTTTCTGTTCTGTCATCTGGCATCCTTGCATGGGGTGTAGGTGTCTGTGTGTGGCAACGTGTATGTGTGCATGTGTGTGTCTGTCTGTGCCATCCCCAGAGCCAAGCCCTACAAATGGCATTTTGCAAAGTCAATCGAGGCAAAAGCCATCCAGGTTGGGACTGTGGAGGGGCTGCAGAGGGGGCAGCTCTGTCCTCCCTCTCCACTGTTCAAGCCTGTTCCCGTTGGATGAGGTGAATCCTCAGGTGAGCTCAACTTCAGGGGTGGGAAATTCTTCAATGGGCCATGGACATCCTCTTCAGATTTCTGGCCAGGACAGGGTAAGGAAGGGAGGGAGCTGTCTGGACAAATAATTCTTTGGCTAGAAGGTGGGGAATAAGGTGGACTGAAAGGATATGGATCAAGAGCTGTCTCTGAACCAAATGTAAACATGATTAATAGTTTCCAATAATTGAAGAGTCGCTCCTGCTTATGCAGGCGTTTGAGCCCAGGAGGCATGAGTGAGTGAGTGAGTGTGTGTGTGCGCGTGTGTGTGCACGCACGTGTGAGCTTCCATGTATGTACACAAGCCTGCCCACCTGATGATTCAGGTAGAGAGGTACAGATCGACCTGTCAGAACTAGAAATATGCTCCCCAGCCTCTACCTCCTGTGGGTGTTGCTTAGGTGTAGGGAGGATGGAAGTGCAGTCCGTTCCCCATATTCCCCACAGAGCATGGGGGTATGGGAAGACATTCATGTGCCTTCTGAAGGGATGAGCCTTGGAGAAGGAGCTCGTGTCCTGTAAAGAGCTAGAGGCTCAATCATCACAGAACTCCAATCACGGATAAGCAGCAGCTCCCAAAAGGGACTCGAATGTACAGAAAATGTTGATTTCTTGAGACCCTCTTAACTGGAACCCTCATGAACTACCACTTCTACACATGCAAAGGATACTGATAATTTGCTTTAAAACATAATAATCTTCCTGAGTATCTGCAAGCTTCCAGAGGACCTTCTGAATCATTAAAAAAAAATTTCGGACAATGGATTTCCAAGTATTAAAGAATCATTATGCTAGATGTAGTATGCATGTTAACCCTTTTTAACTACGTGAAATGATAGACTTGAAAGTTAGAAAACACCCAAAAAACCCTAAGGACAGAGATGCAGACTCAGAGACTCACTCAGGTGGTACCCTTAGTTAAAGTCCTCGTTGTGACTAAAACCAGGTCTGCCTGCTTTAGGTTAACCCCGGGTTAACCTGCCCGCACTGTGTGGTTGGCCACTGTTGGGCAATTCAGCCCAAGCGCTCCAGATTCCTTCCCTTCTAGTGGAAATTAATAAGACTTTCCTACTCATATCTTCCCTGCAAACTCACAGGATTATCATGACAATCAAATGTGTCCAAGTGTGTTTGAGCACCTTGAACGCGGGAAATACAAATGCAAGTCATTATTTTAGTTTGTTTGATTTCTCCATTGTGTCCAGTTATGAAACCCTGTTTAAACACACACACTCACACACACACACACACACACACACAGCTTTTAGGCAAATATAATCCCTAGCTACTGACATATGCTAATTTATCTACTGCATAGTGGGTGTCTGGCAATATTACTGTCCAAATACTGGGAAATAATCCTCAGTTCGCTAAGGTATTTACTGTAATATAATTCCCCCCAATGTTGAAATTTTTTGAAATTTCATTTTAATATCCTTCAATTTCTACATTTATTTCAACTTCTGTTAGTATCTAGATTTACCTTTTTAATAACATCCATTGAGATGTTTCCCAGTCCAGAGACATGCCCACGTGAATGCTTTTCAGCCCCACTGTTATTTAGAGTAGGAAGGGACTTTGCCATGACCTAGTCGAAAAGTCTGGTCTCAGAATAGCCCTCCAGCTCTGTGCCTGGAAATAGTCGGTGGAAATAATAGCCGTCGAAGCTGCTTATTAAGCATCCACAATATGCTAGATTGTATGCAGAACATGTAACAGAAATCATGTCTTCCTCCAGAGCTCTTCCACCACTTTAAAAGCCATTTCTGTCCTGATAAAACTTTGTAAGAGAGGCTGCTAGTACTGCAGAGGGGTCCTCTGAGAAAGGAAGGAAATGACAGGTTTGGAGAACCAAAAAAATCCTAGAAGGTTTATCCACAGAGATGTGGGCTTGCCCCGGAGTCATCCACATCTAAAATGTTGTGGCTGTTGCCAGAGGTGAGATTTTTCCTTCCACATCCTAACAGATGGACTCAATACAGAGCACTTAGGCAGCTGCTATTACAGAAAGTGACTCTACACCTCTCCTTTAGAAGGGCGATAAAGGTAGAATGTGGTGGTTCCGTGGTTTTGCTTATTTTGTGCTCAGTGCCTCTGACAATCAGACATATAACTATCACATTTTAACTGTACCAGCATGAAAGAAGCAGAGCATTATTGAATCAACAGGGTTCAAAATGCCCCCAATATATACATTTTTGTTTTCTCTCTCTCCAGGCAGAACATAAGCCCTGGCGTCTTGTCCTTGATTCTTGAGAATGACATTCAATATTTGCTTTAAAATTTCCCCTTCATTCATCCTGTTTACACAAACGATACAGTTATATGAAACACACACCAGACACATTGCATTTTCTTTCTAATCTCATTTGACCTTGTTCAGGCACAACAAATCTTATTCAGCTGACGGGGGAAATTGGATGCTGCATGCCACTCTCTCCCTCCAGCAACACATTTCCTCTGTTTATGCCCAATCAGGCAGTTAAATGAAGGGCGCCCTGGTCTCACGGTGAAGCAAGCACCACGATGACAGAGGGCAGTGGGAAATGCAGCAGACATTCATGGGAAATTGTATTCGTTGCTCAAGGAGACTGGCCAGCCACAAACATCACCAGAGCTGCAGGACCGAAGCTGGGTCCAATGGCCCTCAAGAAGGAAGGTACCTCACTCTGATCCCACTGAAATCCAATCACAGGCGCTTGCGCCCCGCTGGTTAGCCTGACTCTTCAGCAACCTCAGGGGAGGATGCTTGGGAAGCGTCCTACCCATGCGAGCTGGGTTTCCTCTCCTCTGATATTGATTGCCTGTTGCCTATTCTACTGTGTTTTCCTCGATCCTGGCTTTTTAATTTTAAAATATTTTACCTTTACAAAAAACGAACACTCTGTGCACATGATAACACTGCACCCAAAGGTATAAAATGACCCTCACTAGCCCTCTTTTCTCCAAAGATAACCACTATTCACTTTGAATGTATGGATCCTTTCAGGAAAAAAAAACTGTCTTTGTACCCTGAATATGTGTATGCTAAAAACACACATTACTATGCACAATGTCCTGTGTAATTGTTTGTTTGTTTTTCACTTAATAATAGATATTTGCACATTGGTCTAGTTCATCCAAGCACCAAATTTCTTGCCTGATTTATTGAGGTATCTTCCTAATTGGCCTCCCTGCTCTACCCTAACCCTCTACAGTTCATTTCAGAAGGATCCTGCTAAAAGGTAAATCAGATCATGTCCCTATTTGTTCAGAACTGTCCAGGGCTTTTCCCTTGCACTAGGAACAAAAGCTAAGCTCACTACCACCACCTGCCTCTGCAAGTTCACCCCCAACATACTCATTGCTCACTGTGCTCCAGTCACCTGCTCCTCCTATGGGCCAGGCTTGGTCCTAGCTCAGGGTCTTCGTACTTCCCATTCCCTCTGCCCAGAATTATGCATTTATTTTCTGTCTCTAGGTTATTTGCCTGGCTTACTCTTTCCTGTTATTCTTGTCTCAGCTCAGGCCACCTGTACCCTGACCACCTGTTCTAAATCAGCCCCTTATCACTGTCTTTCACATCTCCCACTTTCTTTTTCCTCATAATTCTTACTACTTTCTCAAAATTATTGTATTCATAAAATGTTTACTTAGGCCAGGCGCGGTGGCTCATGCCTGTAATCCCAGCACTTTGGGAGGCCGACGCGGGTGGATCACCTGACGTCAGGAGTTCGAGACCAGCCTAGCCAACACGGTGAAAGCCTGTCTCTACTAAAAATTACAAAAATTAACCGGGCATGGTGGCTGGCATCTGTAACCCTAGCTACTCAGGAGGCCGAGGCAGGAGAATTGCTTGAACCCGGGAGGCGGAGGTTGCAGTGAGCCCGGATAGTGCCACTGCACTCCAACCTGTGCGATAGAGTGAGACTCTGTCTCAAATAAATAAAATAAAAAATAAAATAAAGTAAAAATAAATAAAATATTTACTTACTTGTCCTCTGTCTCCCCTTGCACATACACTGGAATACAAATTCCATAAGGAGAGCAGGGGCTTTGTCTTCTCACTGTTATATACTCAGTACCGAGACCAGTGGTCCTCAAGCTCGAGTGTGCACTGGAATCACCTGGCGGATTTGTTAAAATACAGATGCTGGGCCCCAACCTCAGAGTTTCTAATTCAGTAGATCTGGGGTGGGCCTACCGAAATAGAGTTTATATTTCTAACAAGTTTCTAGCTGCTGCTGCTGCTGCTGGTCCAGGAACTGCATTTTGAGAGCTACCAGTCTAGACGATACCTGGCATACAGTGGGTGTTGCATATATATTTATTACGTGAATGCACGAGCCTGCACATAGGCTCTGCCACCATTTTTGTCATGGCAGTTTTGTTTTCGGTTCATCATTTATTTATATTTATGGGACTACAGGCTGTGAACCTTTTGCCTCCTCAAAGTCGTCGTGACAGGAAGGCCCCAAGTTTTGCCAGGTAAAATGGTGCACCATCTCCATTGGTTTGTCAGTTGATGATTAAAAACCTAAACCTTAGGCCAGGTGCAGTGGCTCACGCTGTAATCCCAGCACTTTGGGAGGCCGAAGCAGGCAGATTGCTTGAGTCCAGGAGTTCAAGACCAGCCTGGGCAACATGGTGAAACCCCATCTTTACAAAAAAACCCACAAAAATTAGCTGGGTGTGGTGACGTGTGCCTGTGGTCACAGCTACATGGAAGGCTGAGGTGGGAGGATCGCTTGAGCCCAGGAGGCGGAGGTTGCAGTGAGCTAAGGTCACACTACTGCACTCCAGCCTGGATGACAGAGAGAGAACCTGTCTCAAAAAGAACAACAGCGGCAACAATAAACTAAAGCTTTATAGACCCAAGAGGAACCAGTGAGAGACTTTTCATTCTCTGCCTCAGCAGAACATCAAACCAAAAGATGGTGCAACTCTCACTTGACATGTGACAGAGAACAGAGTGAGCTCTCAGGCCTCCCCTGTAATGATTTAACAGCTATCCTGTTGGTTTAGATTGGGTCTTGGTATATTGCAGTGTATGCAACATAACCCCAAGCAGGTTATGAAATATAGAGAGCCCACTGGTTTTCCTGAGTCACAAAACCTCTTGAAAATCTTGACCAGATCTATAGCCGTATTCCCTAGGACACACACACACACACACACACACACACACACACACACACACACACAGTTTTACATTTAATTTCAGGAAGTTACAAGACGCCCCAAGCACATTTTAACCCCAAGTTAAGAACTTCTGGTATAATAATTATCTGGCTATTTGGCAAAAACAAACAAACTAACAAACCCAATCTGGATCCCCAGTTTCTTATTTAAATTCCTGATGAATCAGAGGTTTAAGTGTAAAGAGACAAGCCTTAGAGGAAAACATTAGTTAATAAGATTTATAATCTTAGAATGGGAAACACTTTTTGAAGCATGATTTAAAACCCAGAAGTGAAAATAAGGTAGTGAGATTGATTCCAAAAGATCTAAAATGTCTGTCCAGGAAAGAGGAAAAAAACTCTCCTGGTTTAGACTCTGAGGAGAAATTAATTGATCCTATCTTTTCCATCTATCTTCTTCCCAGTGGAATTGTGTGAGTGACCTATGGCCAGGCTCTATGGAACAAGACAAGCTTATCAGAGCTTACAGGGTGAGATCATATCCTTTGGCAAAGCCCTGTCACTGGGTTAATTATTTCAATAGTAGTGGTTTGGGTTTTTTAAATTATTTATTTATATTTTTTATTTTGTGAGACAGAGTCTTGCTCTGTCACCCAGGCTGGAGTGCCGTGGCGTGATCTTGGCTCACTGCAACCTCCACCTCCCAGGTTCAAGTGATTCTCCTGCCTCAGCCTCCCAAGTAGCTGGGATTACAGGTGTGTGCCACCACTCCCGGCTAATTTTTGTATTTTTAGTAGAGACAGGGTTTCACTACATTGGCCAGGCTGGTTTGGGGTTTTAAATGACTTTATTGAGATATACTTCACATACTCTGAAGTTCACCCATTTAAAGTGTACAATTAAGTGGTTTTGGTATATTCACAAAGTTGTGCAGCCATCACAACTATAATTTTAGAATATTTTTGTCACCCCCCCAAAGAAACCCCATACCCATTAGCAGTTCATTCCCCATTCCTCCCTCCTGCCAGGCCTAAGCAACCATTCCTCTACTTTCTGTCTCTATAGATTTTCCCATTCTGGCCGTTTCATATCAATGGAATCATAAAACATGAGCCTTTTTCCTTTAGTGTGATGTCCTCAAGGTTCTTCTGTATTGGAGCACATATCAAAATTTCTTTCCTTTTTTTTTTTTGTTTCTTGAGATGGAATCTTGCTCTGTCACCCAGGCTGGAGTGCAGTGGCATGATCTCGGCTCACTGCAAGCTCCGCCTCCCGGGTTCACGCCATTCTCCTGCCTCAGCTTCCCGAGTAGCTGGGACTACAGGCGCCTGCCACCACGCCCGGCTAATTTTTTGTAT
This sequence comes from Macaca mulatta, assembly GCF_049350105.2. Lineage (NCBI taxonomy): Eukaryota > Metazoa > Chordata > Mammalia > Primates > Cercopithecidae > Macaca > Macaca mulatta. The sequence goes on from NC_133411.1 coordinate 151,568,477, forward strand.
TTTTAGCAGAGACGGGGTTTTACCGTGTTAGCCAGGATGGTCTCGATCTCCTGACCTTGTGATCTGCCCACCTCGGCCTCCCAAAGTGCTGGGATTACAGGCATGAGCCACCATGCCCAGCCCAATTTCTTTCCTTTTTATTGCTGAGTAATATTTCATTGCATGGACACACCACATTTTATTTCTCCATTCATCAGCTGATGAACATTTGGGGTGTTTCTTCTGTTTGGCTATTATTATAATGTTGTTATTCACGGGCGAGTTTTTGTGTGAACATGTGTTCATTTCTCTTGGGTCTAGCAGTGTTTTTTTTTTTTTTTCTCTTAAAGATTTACCCAAAGAATTTATATCTATCTATCTGTCTGTCTGTCTGTCTGTCTGTCTATCTATCTATCTATCTATCTATCTATCTATCTATCTCTGTCTGTCTGTCTGTCTGTCTGTCGGTCTATCTGCCTTTCTGTCTGTATATATGTATTCCTCCCACCCTGCCCACCATCATAACCTCATGGAGAACCAAGCAGATATGGGTTCTAAAGACCTCAGAGCTCTTACAATCCTGGCCTGGAACCTTCTGTGTAAGGGTCACAACTCACTCTCACTATGCCTCAGTTGTGCCATCAGTGGAAGGAAGGTGCGAACACCAGCTCTTTCACACTGCCCCAGGATATGGTAAAGATAAAGGAAATGACGTAAATCAATAGGATCTGCTCTTTCCAAGATACGAAGCTATATGAATAGGCCGGTGTGCATCAAAGAAACAAGATACACCTCAACCAAAAGTTTTGCCAGCACAAAGATGACTGCATCAGCCAAGAGTCCAGTGGCTTGATATGGGGGCATAGATGGTACAAGCCACTATATTCTCAAGATTTTGGTTTTCTTTGAGATCAGAATGCGGTTGCCTTCCAAATCCTGCCAGCCACCCTCTGAGGGAGGGCCCCAGCTTGGTCACCCTGGTGGGGGGTAGGAGAAAGGGCAGGGCCATACTGCACTGACTGGCAGCCCAAGGGGCAAGCTTAAATTCTAAAGCCTACCCTCTAGCCAACGTTTCCCACAAAGACCACCCTACCCCCATTTAATTAAAAAACACCCTACTCTCTGCAGAGTCCCAGAGGCACCTCTTTTTGTGAAATCCCTGACATTCCTGTAGGCTCTGGGGCAGGGAGTGACCCCTCACCCCTGGGTAGAATCTAATAAGAACTTCCCAGTAGAGGTACTGGGCACCCAGGTGGCAGAAGAGGGGTCTAAAATATATGTACTTCTTCCTGCTCTCTGACCAATCACCTGTACCCTTTGCTCTTTAAACTCAGGCAGCAGGAAATTCTACTGATAGATTTGTAAATGATTAGCGGAATAGAAAATGAGAAGGTGGCATCCTGCGTTATAATCCCCACATCACCACTTACATGTGTAATTTAGGACAAGTAACTCATTTCTTTGAGGCTCGGTTTACCCATCTGTTAAATGGGATAATAGCAGTACTTGCCTCGTAGGGTCATTGTGAGGATTACCTGAGATGATGCCTGTAGGAACTCCAGCATACCATCTGTGTTTCCTATGGTTATTATATTACTTCTAAAGTCAGAATTAAGGACCTCAAGGCTAGGCATGGTGGCTTATGCCTGTAATCCCAGCACTTTGGGAAGCCGAGGTGGGGGTGGATCACCTGAGGTCAGGAGTTCGAGACCAGCCTGGCCAATATGGCAAAATCCTGTCTCTACTAAAAATACAAAAATTAGCTAGGTGTGGTGGTGGGTGCCTGTAATCCCAGCTACTTAGGAGGCTGAGGCAGGAGAATCATTTGAACCTGGGAGGCAGAGGTTGCATTGAGCCAAGATCTCACCATTGTACTCCAAGCTGGGTGACTGAGCAAGACTCTGTCTCAAAAAAAAAAAAAAGAAAGAAAAAGAGAATTAAGGACCCCAAGTAATCCATCCATTCTCCCTAATCTATTTAGGAAGACTCATTTTCTGTTGGCCAATTAATTGGATGCACTTAAGCACCTAGTATGTATTAGCTACCACATACTAGCGGGCTCGGGAATGAAACTTAATTTTCCTCCAAGAATGGAGAATTCAAGCTGTGAGAGAAACTAAGATACGTGAAGTTCTTAAGGAACATGTAAACAGTAAACTGCAATCCTGACAGTCAATGCCGTTCTAATTCAGAGAATGGGGACAGCAGGACAGTCTGGAAGGGCCAGATAAGGCCTCAGAGGGGAGGCAGCACCAAGGCGGGCCCTCACAAGGCAAGATGAGTTCACAGCAGAAGAGGAGAGGGAGACAGAACTGGGGGCAAGGGTGGGTGAGAGGGAAGGGAGACCCATGTGAGCATGGGCAATTTGGGAGCCCAGGTGGGTCTGGACCTGGTGCATGGTCTGGGGGCTAAGCCACAGACCACCCTTCTTGTATCTTTCGTACTCTCAGGGATCTCTAGGAGTAACATGCCATGGAGTCTTTTAGTCACTTGTTCCACTAATAATTATCCTTCCTATGAGAACTTTTGTCACTAATACATTTTTATGGCATGTAAGAGGGAGGAGCTGCTATCAGATAAGCTTTGAGTCTATCTAGACCATTGCAAAAAAAGCGACATAGAGTGGCAACCATTGACTTCAGCCACCCTGCATCTAGCCCCCTTTGTCCTGCGACGAGAACTCTGATCATTTCTGGGGAAACACCCCTTCATTGCTTTCAGTCCATGAAGTTTTGGGGATGCGAATGACTCCACACCCACGGCAAGGATGGGCACAATACCCACATTGGTTCTATGAGATTGAGCCTGAGATTCTAGCTAGAACTAGAAAGGGAAGCACCTGTTCTTGTATGGCGCTGTGCTAGTAGGATGTCAGCTGGGAGCTGCTGCAGCCCTCTGGCCATTGCAATGGGCAGGTCTTCCTGGAAACATAAGGACACAGGGGAGGCAAAGCCAAGAAATGGAAAGACAGATTCACGATGCCATCATCTAGGCCCCTGGATCTTACTATACCAAAACCTTGCTTTTTCAGGCACATGAGTTAAAAAAAAAAAAATCCTCTTTTTGCCTAAGTCTCTTCAAACTGGGTTTCAGTCCATGGTTACTAAATGAATTCTGACTTATTCAAGCAATTACTTTGTTCCTACCAGAATTTTGTTGGTTGCTTCTTAGCATGGGTATTTGTAGTCCATAGCCCAGGGGCAGATTGCCTCCAGGATAACAGTTTGTGTGTGGAAGTGATAGTGGCATCTATCCATATCCCTAAATGGATATAGGTACATGTGATATGCGGAGGCATTAGAGGGGAGACCGAGGCTGCAAAATCTGTTTCTCCTCTTTGTCTCTGAAGTCTGCGTACAGAGCAATTTCCCCCAAACCCCTGATTTTATTCCTCTTGTTTTCAACCAGAGAAAGGAGTTCCTGGATCTGTTAAGTATATTTTACAGGGCTCTAAGAAATCAGGAAGAGATGGGAAAGGGAGGTGTTGGGGAAAAAGAGGCTCTGCATGTCCCATTTTTGTTTTTTTCCTTTTTGCCAACAACAAAGAATCAGCTGGCATCCTTTTATTTTCTATTTCATGCAGTGCTTTTTAAAATGAAGCATTAAGTCTACTGTAATGGGATTTGTCTAATGATTTCCTGGTAAACGTCTTCTTGGATCTCAGCAAAGATAATTCACTTAGTAGGAACCACTTCCTGCTTCCCCACTGAGAACTAGACCTACCCCGTTCTTGCTGGGAGTAAATTGACTTTGAATGAGAGAAGGCAGTACAGGAATATTTCACTCTAGCATTCATCACATAGACTCAAGCTTGCCACAGACCCAGATCAGGGAGGAGAAAAGGAAGGGGTGGGTGAGGGAGAACGTTCATGCTGAGCACAAGCATGAAGTCAAGCAGAAAGTCTGTAGCAATCTGAGCCCTTTGCAGAAACAGATGCACTCACCTCTTTGCCTTGGCTCTGGGGTGCTTTCTTTCTGGGGCAGTGACAGCTTCTGCAATGTCCACACTGTTCTACCAGGACGGCTGCAGGCAGGCTGCTGCAGGAGGAAGGGAGTTCCCATTCACCATCAGAAGGGAGTGTCCTCCCAGAAAAGGAGGCGATGCCCTGATTCCCCTGGAGTGAAGGCTGTTGGATCCACTTGTCCTCTCTCTCCCGCTCCCTTTCTGGTATGAATGGAGCTCAGAGGAACCCCATGAGAAGAGCTGAGTGAAACCACACACCATACCCACCCTGCTAGTAGGTTGGCCTCCCAGCCTTGGGGATCCTAGAGAGGAAGGTAGCGGAGTGGGTCATGAGGCACTTGGGTCCCTACAAGTGCAGCTGACACTGGTATGCCCACAGAAAGGCCAAGGACAAGCACTGTGTATTTATTTCTCCCCCTCTCATGTGATCTTATTTTTGGACTGGACACAAAAGCTATTTGGGGGCTGGACAGCTGCCAGGTGAAAGGACAATGATCTCATCCAAGTTCTCTCCATTCCTCTCTGTGCACTAGTCCCTGTTACCTTTCCCAATATGAGGCAGAAGGGAGTGGGTTTTGCTCCGAGCCTTACTTTCAGTACATCCAAGCAATGTGTCCAACTTAACATTTTTCTTCAATTGTGCTACCCTTTGAGGTTTCTCAGAGGATCAGTGTAATGAAGGAAGTCCTTACTTTTATGTCTGATGCAGGTGTTTCTGAGTCTGGTGTTCGTGTTGTACAATCATCATACACACTATTTTAGATGCAAAGATCTTCTAATCAACACCAGGATGGGAGCCCCCACCCTGGAAGGCAGGTGTGGGCAACGCCACAGAGCTAGGCTCTCAATGTGTTGATTCTGCCTTCTGCCCTGGCTGTTTCTGCCTCTGGCTCCTAGGCTTGTAAAACTTGCGACATTCAAACAGCTCAGTTTTTCGCCTCTGATCCTTCCTCTTCAGACGTGAATGGAAAGTTTTGAAAATGTCATGCCTGGCAAGATGCCAATTCAATATCATCCTCTTCACCATTATCACTGTTATTTGCTAGGATCTTTCTTGCTGAATGTCCTTAATTTGCAGAGTACTTCTGCATTCTCGCATTTAATCCTTACAACACCCCTGCCAGGTGGGTAAGATCGCTCCTATTTGATATCCAGGGAAGCTGAGGTTTGGAAAGGCTCCTCACCTAACCTTTGGAGAGGGTAGAGTGGGATGGGAACTCCCCACTGTCTGAGCTCTTGGCCACTGTGCCCTACTGTCTCCTGAAGATGTGAATTGTTAACATTTCACTGTTGTTTTCACTTCACAGGAGGGAAAACAAAACCCTTGGGCTTGATTCAGACCCACAACTTCAATCCTTGATTTCTGTCCCAAATCCAGTTATTGAAGGGGTGAGAAAATGAGGTTTTCATCTGTTTACAGTCCCAGGCCCTGATTCTAGGTACAGGACGGAGTCTCTGGCCACCATGCTCGTTGGAGCCATTTTCCTGTGAATAATTCACCACGCAAACACACACACCAGAGAGGACTGGGCTGGGTGGCCCAGGCTGGGTTCCCACCGTATCCAAGCTGGACTGCACTTTCCACTACCCTGAGAAAGAGACAGAGAGATTGAGCCAACAGCTTGTCCAACACTGCCCTCTGCAGGTCACTAGGTTGCATTACCCCAGATGGAGGTCTTCAAGGCTTTCCAAAGAGGCGGGCCACACCAAGGATTATTTTTAGAGAATCAGTTTCCAGGTTCTCCATTTCTGCAGCTACTCTTTCCTAAACCTGGTTTGCCTGAGCACGTGTGTGTGTTCATAATCCTTCCCCAACTGTATGAAAGGAAACCATACCTGTCACTTTTCACAAATCTTACTAAGGTGACATTGCCCCAAGTATAAAAATCTCAAAGTCCCCAAACTAGGAACTTCCTTTAATACTTTAATTCAGCCTCTTTTAATGATTAATTAGGTATTTTTTAATTTAACCACTTTGCTTTTCCTCCCTTGAATATTGAGGGACAGAACTGTGGAAGCAAATCAAAGAGAATATTAGAAATAATAACAGATTAAGGCCGGGCGTGGTGGCTCACACCTGTAATCCCAGCACTTTGGGAGGCCGAGGCGGGCGGATCACGAGGTCATGAGATCGAGACCATCCTGGCTAACACGATAAAACCCCATCTCTACTAAAAAAAAATACAAAAAATTAGCTGGGCGTGGTGGCGGGTGCCTGTAGTCCCAGCTACTTGGGAGGCTGAGGCAGGAGAATGGCATGAACCCAGGAGACAGAGCTTGCAATGAGCTGAGATCATGCCACTGCACTCCAGCCTGGGCGACAGAGCAAAACTCAGTCTAAAAAAAAAAAAAAAGAAATAACAGATTAATAGGTACACTTAAAGAATGATGTCACAGTTTAAATTTTTTTTTTTTTTTTTTTTTTTTTTTTAGGCAGAGTCTTGCTCTGTTGCCCAGGCTGGAGTGCAATAGTGCAATCTTGGCTCACTGCAGCCTCTGCCTCCCAGGTTCAAGAGATTCTCCTGCCTCAGCCTCCCGGGTAGCTGGGATTACAGGCACCTGCCACCATGCCCAGCTAATTTTTGTATTTTTAGTAGAGATGGGGTTTCTACTAAATCATGTTGGCCAGGCTGGTCTCAAACTCCTGACCTCAGGTCATCCACCCACCTTGGCCTCCCAAAGTGCTGGGATTACAGGCGTGAGCCACCGCACCCGGCCCACAGTTAATTTTTGAATTCCAACTTTACAATATATTAGAAATTTAGCTCTTGAAACCATATAAACTTAATGATGAAAATTAACATAAATGTTTAAATGTGGGTATTTGTAACATTGTTTTTCAAAATTGTTTTAGAAGGTACAAGAACAATTTGTGAAGTCTGCTGTACCGTTGGGCTGGCTATTGCTGACTGATAATAGGATGCCATCTATCCATCCATTCATCCAGCCATTCCTCAGATACCCATTGAGCACCTACTGTGTGCGAGGCCTTGTTTTAGGCACTAGAAATAAAAATAGTGAGCAAAAAATGGCATGTTCCATGGCAAATTCTTAGTGATGTCCTCCTCTAGGAAGATGAGAGAGGGAAACAGATTATGGATACACTTTTAATAATTAATCCAACAAATGTAAGAATTCAACACTGATAAGCACTAAGTGTTCTGTGCAGGAAACGTGTGAGGGGAAAGAAAAGGCACACACAGTACTTTTGGATCCCATGTAAATAGCAATGCAGATATAATAAGCAAATGATAGAATAAGTAAATTGCAGTGGGAAGGGAAGAAGGATATATATATATATATATATTTATACTCACCAGACTATGGAGGATTCATCACCAGGCCAGGAGGCAATAGCCTGGGCTCCAGAGTCAGCCACTTGTCTGTGCACAGACGAGGAGAGGCCTGTGAAGCTTCGCACAGTCTGGGACCCTAGCTCTTGTGTAACGAGTTGTTTGGCATGAGGCCCAGTCACGAGGGCCCTTCGCAACTGGGCTCAAGCAACACAAAAACGTCAACTTGTTTTTGTGATTGCGTGTTGTTTTTCAATAACTAACGTATAGGAGTAGATGGAAATGGAGATTTCTCCGAAACAGTGCTGGATGAACGCCGCAAGGGACTCACACAACCTGTTCCGGGACTTAGTGACCATTGTTTGTGTCCACGTTCAGTTGAATTCAAATTTAATATTTTTTTTCCTCCACACCAAGGAGGGATATTCGGTAATTAGAGAATGAATAATGGAGATTAACAATGTATAATGAGGATTGACCTAGTTGATGGGGGAGGCATCAGGGAAGATAGCCCTGGAGGAAAGAAATCCAAACCAAAAATAAGGTATCCAAGAATCTCTATGAAAAAACTGTGAAGACCCAGGGAAAAAAGGTCACCATAACATGAGAGGATCAGGGAGAAGTAGGATCAACCTTTTTAGAGTTAGTTGGGGTTTTGTTTGTTTGTTTTGTTTGAGATGGAGTCTTACTCTGTCACCCAGGCTGGAGTGCAGTGGTGCGATCTCGGCTCACTGCAACCTCTGCCTCCTGGGTTCAAGCAATTCTCCTGCCTCAGCCTCCCCGGTAGCTGGGATTACAGGCCTGGCACACAGTAGGTGCTCAATAGACATTTGAGGAATTGGTGGATAAATGGATGGATAGATGACTGGGTTTACAGGTGCCACCATGCCCAGCTCATTTTTTTGTATTTTTAATAGAGACGGGGTTTCTCTATGTTGGTCAGGCTGGCCTCGAACTCCTGACCTCAAATGATCCGCTGGCCTCAGCCTCCTAAAGTGCTGGGATTACAGGCATTAGCCACCGTGCCCAGCCTAGAGTTAGTTGTTTTCATAAAGGGCCTTTGCCCTTAGTCAACTTCAACCCGTATTATAAATCAGTGGTTCTCAATCAGGAGTGTTTTTTCCCCCCCGGGGATATTTAGCAGTTTCTGCAGACATTGTTAGTTGTTGCATCTGGGGTTGTTCTAGTGGCATCTAGTGAGTAGAGGTCAGGGATGTTGGTAAACTTTCTACAATGCTCAGGACAGCTCCCCATAACAAAGAATTATCTGGCCCCAACAGTCCATAGTGCTGAGGTTGAAAAATCCTATTATAAATGGGGGCGGGGCAGGCCTGACAAGCGTCTATAGTGGATGTGGATTCAGTTGTTGATTCATTCACGCATTCAGCAAATACTTACTGAGTGCCCACTATGTTTGAAACACCATTCTGGGCATAGTTGAAGCCCAGCAGTCACCCATTAACCAAAAATTACTACCTCAAATAGCTGGCCTGGTTGTGTTTCTTTGTTACCCAGCTTAAAATTTTTACCATTAGAATGGTGGCAAAGCTGGTCTTATTGCCTGCAGAAAGAAGACGTTGAAATGCTTGGATAGTATTTGCAAGGTTGGTCACTGAAGAATTGTTTGCAATTGTGGAAACAACCTAAGTGTCAACAGAACAGTTGCCTAACTGTGATACAGTGGTACTATGGCATACTAAGCTGCCAATAAAAAACAAAGTCAACTCTCTTTTTTTTTTTTTTTGAGATGGAGTCTCTCTCTGTCACCCAGGCTGGAGTGCAGTGGCACGATCTTGGCTCACTGCAAGCTCCACCTCCCGGGTTCAATTGATTCTCCTGCCTCAGCCTCCGGAGTAGCTGGGACTACAGGTGCCTGCCACCACGCCTGGCTAATTTTTTTTTTTTTATTTTTAGTGGAGACGGGGTTTCACCGTGTTAGCCAGGATGGTCTTGATCTCCTGACCTTGTGATCTGCCTGCCTCGGCCTCCCAAAGTGCTGGGATTCCAGGCATGAGCCACCACGCCTGGCCAAGAAAGGCAAATCTCTTTGTAGTAACATGGAAAACAACCATGGATATATTATCAACTGGAATTTTTTTCAGAATTGCAGGTAGAATATGATTGATGCAATGTGTGTTTTTTTAAATTGGTGTGTGTGTGTGTGTGTGTATGTGTGTGTGTGTTTGCATGTGCATGCAGTTGCTGGAGAAATTCTCACCAAATTCTTTAAAAAAAAAAAAAAAAACACACACACAAGCAAACAAACAAAAAACGGAGTCTCGCTCTGTCGCCCAGGCTGGAGTGCTGTGGCGTGATCTCGGCTCACTGCAAGCTCCGCCTCCCAGGTTCACGCCATTCTCCTGCCTCAGCCTCCTGAGTAGCTGGGATTACAGGCACCCGCCACCACGCCCGGCTAATTTTTTGTATTTTTAGTAGAGATGGGGTTTCACCGTGTTAGCCAGGATGGTCTTGATCTCCTGACCTTGTGATCCACCTGCCTTGGCCTCCTAAAGTGCTAGGATTACAGGTGTGAGCCACCATGCCTGGCCCTCACCAAATTCTTAATAATGTCTACCTCTAGAGAGTGAGAAACAAAAACAAAACCTGTAATGTGTTCATTGGTAGTAGCTCTCTACCTAATTCCACCCTTTCACACTGATCAGCTTCTTCCTGGTTCATCTCCGTTCTTATCAGTAGTCAAGTCAGTCACCAACTTCTGGAGATCCTTCAACTTGTAGGATATATCCAGTAAATATCCAATATTTACTGTGAAATCCATGTCCCTTTAAAACTTGCCTCTAGCCAATCTTCATAAGCTCTTCTTGGGAGCTGCTTTCTCTGCCTCAGCCACAATTCCTATGCCCATCTCCCTGGGACATAAGCCAGTGAACTCACCAGGACTGTATTATGCCATATTCTTTCAAAACAGGCTCACCTCTGTGCCTGGAAAACAGCCCATCTTTTTTTCTATGTGTATTAATACAAAAAAGGGTGACACGACTGTGATCATAAATAATCCCCACATCTCAGTGGCTTAAAATAACAAAGGCTCATTTCTCACTCACAGATGGGCATGTCTGTCCATTTGCAGGTGGGTTGGGAAGCTCCATTCTGTATCATCCTCACTCAAGGAACTGGACTGAAGGATTTCTGCTTTTGAGAAAAAAAAAAAAAAGAAGATATGTTTACTAATACACTAGTAATTATTTCTATTCATATTTTATTGGCCAAAGCGAGTCATATGGGTATACAACATAAAATGAGGTGCAGAATTTCAATCCTATTATTTGCTTGGAAAGTAGAGAGTCATATTTGGAGAACATGAGTTCTATAATTGTTGGATGTAGTAGTCCATGTCCACTAAGTCGAGTTTGCTAATCATGTTTAAATAATCTATATTCTTACTCATGTATCTGTTCACATCTTTCAGTTTTGTCAATCTTAGTTTTATATTTTTGAAGCTATATTATGTGTACAAGTTTTATAATCATTGTACTTTCTCATGAATTAAATTTTTTATCATTATGATAATGCTTTTTGCCTTAAAGTCTACTTTGTCTAATATTAATATAGATAACATTAATATATTTTTGTTAATATTTATATTTTTCCACTCTTTAATTTCAACATTATAATACAAATGTCTTAGGTATGTTTCTTATAAACAGTATGCAGATTTTTATCCAATTCAATCTTTGATTTTAATTGAACTATTTTATTTACATTTAGTGTAATTACTGATATATTTGAATTTAAATATAGCGTGTTATTGTTTTCAGTTGTCCCACGTGCTCTCTGTTCTCTTTATCCTCACTTTTTGCCTGCTTTTGGAAAATATTGTTTTTGCTTCCATTGTTTTGGAAGTTGCATATCTTTTTAGTAGTCTTTTAGAGGTTATCCTATAGATCACAGTATGCGTCTCTGAGTTAGCAAAGGCTAATAGTGTTAATTGGTACTTTCATTTCTTCCTCTAAATACAAGGACCTCAGAACGTTTCAATTCATTTACTTCTTCTCCTGATTTGTATGCACTTTTAATATATTTTAATTTTTTAAATCTTCAGCAGTGTGTTATATTGTTTCATACGGTATAATTCATTTAGATTTCCTCAAATAGACCTTCATGCTGGACCTCATTTCTTTCTGCATCTGTATAACCTATTATTCTTAATCATCTTCCTTCTGCTTAAAGAACATCCTTTAGTATTTGATGCTAGCAAAGAATCCCGAAAATGTCTTAATTGCACTTTTATTAATGAAGGCTATTTTCACTGGACATAGAATTCTAAAGTTGACAGTTATTTTATTTCAGCACTTCAAAGACATTTAAATTCCACTAATTTCTAGTTTCCATTGTTTCTATCAAGAGGTAAGCTAACAGTCTCTTACATTTTTTCAAGTAATGACAGCCGCTTGTAACCTGTTTTTTCCTTTGTCTTCATCTATCTTATTGTGATACACCTAGGTGGGGCTTTTAAAAATTTCTCCTGCTTGCAGCTCCCAGGGTTTCTGAGATTTGTGGCTTGTTGTCTTTAATCAATTTTGGGAATTTTTCAACTATTTTCTCTTCAAATATTGGTGCTGCACCATTCTCTTTCTCTTCTCCTTCTGAAATTTTAATTCTCATTTTATCTCCATATCTCTTCCTCTCTGTAGCATTGCTATCCTTTTGTCTCTCCATGTTTCATCCTGATGTTTTCTTCTAATCTACTTTCCAGTTCATCAATTTTCCCTACAGCTGTGTATAATTTTTTTGTTAAACCAAGTAAAGAGCATCCACTGAGCTCTTCGCTTTCGTTAGTACATTTTTAAATTCTAAATTTCTCATTGGTTATTTTTTAAATCTTTTTCACCCTGTTTTAAAGTTTTCAGTCCTCTGCCAAATTTGTTGATATTGTCTTTTATCTCCTTATGTAGTAAGGATAATATGTAGTAAACATAATTAATTTAAAGTATGTATCTGATAAATCCATTAACTGGAGTTCTGTGGGATTGTTTCTACTGTAGTTGTTTCTACTGGATCTCGTGTTTTCTTATTTCTTTATGTGCCTGGTTATTCTCTTGTGTGCTAAAATTATATATGAAAAGTTGTTGGTTGAAGTAATGTAAAACTTATTGTGTTATATTCCTCCTGAGAGTACAGTCATCCCTCAGTATCCACAGCAGGATTTGTTCCAGGACCTACTGCAGATAACAAAATCCATGTAGCTTTCATTCCCACAGTCAGCCCTGTGGAATCCATGGATATAAAATGTTGGCCCTCCATATATAAGTGAATTTGGCATCCTGCAACTACTGTCTTCTATATTTATGTTTGGTTGCAGATGCAGAATTCACCAAAGCCTAATCCAGAGCAAGGCCCTAACTCTCTTCAATTCTATGAAGGCTAAGAGAGCCAAAGGAAGCTGTAGAAGAAAAATTGCAGACCAGCAGGGGTTGGTTTATGAAGTTCAAGGAAATAAACCATTTCCATAACATAAAAGTATAAGATGAAGCAGCAAGTGCTGATGTAGAAGCTGCAGCAAGTTATCCAGAAGATCGAGCTGAGATCATGGATGGCGGTGGTTACACTAAACAACAGAGTTCCAGTGTAGACAAAACAGCCTTCTATTGGAATAAGATGCCATCTAGGACTTTCATAGCTAGAGAAGAGTGGGCTGACTATATTTATTTTTAAAATCCATGTATGGGCCGGGTGCGGTGGCTCATGCCTGTAATCCCAGCACTTTGGGAGGCTGAGGCGGGTGGGTCACCTGAGGTCAGGGGTTCGGGACCAGCCTGATCAACATGGTGAAACCCTGTCTCTACTAAAACTACAAAAATTAGCCAGTGTGGTGGCAGGCACCTGTAATCCCAGCTACTCAGGAGGCTGAGTCAGGAGAATTGCTTGGACCTGGGAGGCGGAGGTTGCAGTAAGCCAAGATCATGCCATTGCACTCCAGCCTGGGTGACAAGAGTGAAATTCTGTCAAAAAACAAACAAACAGGCCAGGAGCAGTGGCTCAAGCCTGTAATCCCAGCACTTTGGGAGGCCGAGACGGGCGGATCACGAGGTCAGGAGATCGAGACCATCCTGGCTAACACGGTGAAACCCTGTCTCTACTAAAAAATACAAAAAACTAGCAGGGCGAGGTGGCGGGCGCCTGTAGTCCCAGCTACTCGGGAGGCTGAGGCAGGAGAATGGCGTAAACCTGGGAGGCGGAGCTTGCAGTGAGCTGAGATCCAGCCACTGCACTCCAGCCCGGGCGACAGAGCGAGACTCCGTCTCCAAAAACAAACAAACAAACAAACAAAAAAACCATGTAAGAATGAGCCATATAGTTCAAACCCATGTTGTTCAAAGGTCGACTGTATTTATATTTGCTTTTGCAAGGTACCTGGGGAGGCAAAGACCTGGGATCACCTTTATCCAATTTGAAGAATTAAGCTAATTGGATCTCAGCTGAGGCCCTACAAAATCTCATCTACTTCTATCCAAGTCATCCAGTCTTTTCTCTTTTTAAAATTTTTTTGGAGATGGGGTCTCACTTTGCTGCCCAGGCTTGACAACATAGGTCCAGTGGCACAAACATAGGTCACTGCAGCCTTGAACTCTTGGGCTCAAGGGATCTTCCCAAGTACGTGGGGCTACAAGCACATGCCACCATGCTACCACATTGGGCTAATTTTTTCATTCAGTCTCAAGATGAAGACTTTCAGGGTCCTAGCCTGCCATGGGGGGTTGTATGTCTGCCCTCTCCTTTGGTGAGCACTGGATTCCAACTTGTGTTCATGTGGCCACGCAAAGCTGCCCAGGTTCTGCTTAGTCTCTTCAGTTCTTCTTTTTTTTTTTAATCGAGAGGGAGTCTCGCTCTGCACTCTGTCGCCCAGGCTGGAGTGCAGTGGCATGATCTCGCCTCACTGCAACCTCTGCCTCCTGGGATCCTGGGCGATTCTCCTGCCTCAGCCTACCGAGTAGTTGAGATTATAGGCACCGACCACCACACCTGGCTAATTTTTTTTTTTTTTTTTTTGTATTTTAGTAGAGATGGGGTTTCACCATGTTGGTCAGGCTGGTCAGGCTGGTCTCAAACTCCTAACCTCAAATGATCCGCCTGCCTTGGTCTCCCAATGTGCTGGGATTACAGGTGTGAGCCGCCATGCCTGACCATCTCTCCAGTTCTTAGTTGTCATTCCCAGAAGCAGCAAATGTCCCAAGGGGAAAAAAGGCCCACTTATTGGGCTTGCCTCCTTGAATACCCATCTTTCTCCAGATCTTCGTTGGTGATTCTTCATTATCTTTTTAACTCTGATGTTTTCAAGCAGATCTTATTTTTATTTTTTCCCACTTTTCTAATTGTCCTCAGCAGGACAGTAGGTCTGAATTTAGTCTGCCATTACCAGATGGTAGAAAATAGACAGGTATGCTTCATTTTATTGCAGTTTGCTTTACTACACTTTGCAGATATTATCTTTTTTTACAAATTGGAGGTTCGTGGTAGCCCCGCATTGAGGAAGTCTTTAGGTGCCATTTTTCCAACATCATGTACTCACTTTTTGTTTCTGGATCATATTTTGGTAATTCTCACAATATCTCGAACTTTTTCATTATTATTATATTTGTTACAGTAAACTGTGATCAGTGATCTTTGACATTACTCTTGTAATCATTCTGGGGTGCCATATACTGTCCTCATATAAGATGGCGAAGTTAATTGCTAAATGTTGTGTGTTCTGACTTCTCCACCAATCAGCCATTCCCCATCTTTCACATTCTTTTCAGGCCTCCTTATTCCCTGAGACACAGCAATATTGAAATTAGGCTAATCAATAACCCTACAATGTCCTCTAAGTGTTCAAGTGAAAGCAAGGGTGGCACATCCCACACTTTAAATCGAAAGTTAGAAATGATTAAGCTCAGTGAGGAATGCATGAGGAAAAGCCAAGACAGGCCAAAATAGAGGCCTCTTGTGCCAAACAGGTAGCCAAGTTGTGAATGGAAAGGAAAAGTTCTTGAAGGAAATTAAAAGCGCTACTCCAGTGAACGAGCAAATGATATGAGAGTAAAACAGCCTTATTGCTGATATGCAGAAAGTTGGAGTGGTCTGGATAAAAGATCAAAGCAATAACAACCTTCCCTTAAGTTAAAGCCTAATCCAGAGCAAGGCCCTAACTCTCTTCAATTCTATGAAGGCTGAGAGAGGTAAGGAAGCTACAGAAGAAAAATTAGAAGCTAGCAGAGGTTGGTTCATGAAATTTAAGGACATAAGCCATTTCCACAACATAAAGTGCAAGGTGAAGCAGCAAGCACTCATGTAGAAGCTGCAGCAAGTTGTCCAGAAGATCTAGCTAAGATTATGGATGCTGGTGGCTACACTAAACAACAGAATTTCAATGTTCAATCTATCGGAGTAAGATGCCATCTAACACTTTTATAGCTCAAGAGGAGAAAGCAATGCCTGACTTCAATGCTTCAAAGGATAGGCTGACTGTTTTATTAGGGGCTAATGCAACTGGTGGCTTTAAGTTGAAGCCAATTGCTCATTTTCCATACAGAAAATTTAAGGACGCTTACAAATTATGCTAAACCCAGGCCAGGCACAGTGGCTCATGCCTGTAATCCCAGCACTTTGGGAGGTCGAGGCAGGCAGATCACTTGAGCTCAGGAATTTGAGACCGGCCTGGGCAACAGGGTGAAACCCCATCTCTACAAAAAAATACAAAAACTAGCCAGGTGTGGTGAAGTGTGCCTGTAGTCCCAGCTACTCAGGAGGCTGAGGCAGGAGAATTGCCTGAGCCTGGGAGGCCGAGGTTGCAGTGAGTCAAGATCACACCATTGCACTCCAGCCTGGGTGACAGGAGTGAAACCCTGTCTCAAAACAAAGAATTGTGCTAAATCTATTCTGCCTGTGCTCTGTAAATGAAATAACAAAGCCTGAATGACAGCACATCTGTTTGTGGCATGTTTACTGAATATTTTAAGCCCACTGTTGAGACTTACTACTTCAGGAAAAAAAAGGGATTCCTTTCAAAATATTACTTCTTATTGGCAAATGCATCTAGTCACTCAAAAGCTCTGACAGAGATGTATAAGGAGAGTAATATTTTCATGCTTGTTAACACAGCATCCATTCTGTAGTCCATGGATCAAGAAGTCATTTCCTTTGGGAGGCCGAGACAGGCGGATCACGAGGTCAGGAGATCGAGACCATCCTGGCTAACACGGTGAAACCCCATCTCTACTAAAAAAAAAAGACAAAAAACTAGCCGGGCGAGGTGGTGGGCGCCTGTAGTCCCAGCTACTCGGGAGGCGGAGCTTGCAGTGAGCTGAGATCCGGCCACTGCACTCCAGCCTGGGCAACAGAGCGAGACTCCGTCTCAAAAAAAAAAAAAAAAAAAAAAGAAGTCGTCATTTCAACTTTCAAGTCCTATTACTTAAGAAATGCATTTTTGAAGGCTATATAGTTGTTACGGATAGTGATTTCTCTGATAGATCTGGGCAAAATCCATTGAAAACCCTCTGGAAAGAATTTACCATTTTAGATGCCCTTAAGAACATTCATGATTCATGGGAGGAGGTCAGAATATCAACATTAGTGGGAGTTTGGAAGAAGTTGATTCTAACCCTCACGGATGACTTAGAGGAGTTCAAGACTTCACTAGAGGAAGTCACTGCAAATGTGCTGGAAACAGAAAGAAAACTAGAATTAGAAGTGGAGCCTGAAGATGTGCCTGAATTGTTTCAATCTTGTAATGGCTAATATTGAGTGTTCACTGACTGGATTGAAGGATGCAAAGTATTGTTCCTGGGTGTGTCTGTGTGAGCTTCCCTAGTTTTGAGGTTTGGGGACTTGGACTGGTTTCCTTGCTCCTCAGCTTGCAGATGGCCTATTGTGGCACTTCACCTTGTGATCGCATGATCAATACTCCTTAGCAAACTCCCTTTCATTTATACATTTATCCTATAAGTTCTGCCTCTCTAGAGAACGCTAATACAAATTTCATGATAAAACTTGAATGAAAGAGGGGCTGCTTCTTACGGATGGGCAAAGAAAGTGATTTCTTGAGATGGACTCTACTCCTGGTAAAGATGCTGTGAACATTGTTGAAATGACAACAAAGGATTTAGAATATTCCATAAACTTAGTTAATAAAGAAGAAGCAGCATTTGAGAGGATTGACTCCACTTTTGAAAGAAGTTCTGCTGTCATTAAATGCTATCAAAAATGGCACAGAGAAATACTTTGTGAAAGGAAGAGTCCATTGACATGGCAAGCTTCATTACTGTCATATTTTAATAACTTGCCACAGCTATCTCAAACTTCAGCAACCACCAGTCTGATCAGTCAGTAACCATCAACATCAAGGCAAGACCTTCCACCAGGAAAAAGATTATAACTCACTGAAGGCTCAGATAATTAGCATTATTTTAGCAGTACTTTTAATTGAGGTATGTACATTTTTAGACATAATGCTGTTGCAGTCTTACTAGACTACAGTATAGTGTCAACAAAACTTTCATATGCACTGGGAACCAAAAATTTGTATGATTCACTTTGTTGCAATACTTGCGTTACTGTGGCAGTCTGGAACTAAACTCACAATATCTCCAAGGTACACCTGCAAATGGAGGCAGTGGGCCGGGTATACATGCATATACATGCCTTATGTGAGGGGTGGGCACTGAGGTTAAATAGAAAGCATGAGCCCATTTTTGCCTTGTGGTAATAAGGGCCTCATGTTGCTAAATTTTTCCCTTTTTTTCAAAAGAAGTAGGAAAGGAAATGCAGGCTTTTAAAATGTGAAATCCCAATTTTCAATTGTTGGTTCAAAAAAAATTTAACTCTCAACTAGCCAAATAAAATGCCTCAACTAGCCAAATAAAATGCCTCTGGGGTCCATGCCCAGCTACCCTATAGGATACTAGTTTAAAATATCTGGACTATAGTCTATGTTGATGGGAGAAGTGGGGTGAAAGTTGGCATTCCCTTGCCATTAACTTCTAGCCTCCCAGTAGTCCAGGCTGCTTTGAATAAACACCAGATCATCATACAAAACATATTTATTTATTTATGAGTTGGGGGTCTTGCTGTATTGCTCAGGCTGGAGTGCAATGGCACAATCATGCACTTAGCAGTTCACTAAGGCCATGAACTGCTGTGCTTAAGTGATCCTCTCACCTCAGCCTCCTGAGTAGCTGGGACTACAGGTGTATGCCACCACACAAGGCTAATTTTAATTTGTTTTTGAGAGACAGAGTCTTGCTGTGTTGCCCAGGCTGGTCTTAAACTCCTGGCCTCAAGCAATCTTCCCACCTTGGCCTCTTCAAAGTACTAGGATTATAGGAGTGAGCCACTATGCTTGATCAAAACACAGTTTTTAAACCAATTTATGTCTTTACTGAAATCTCTTAAAAACGCCAAAGGGTGGAGTTTGGGTTCCATCCATAACACCAACATTTCTGAAGAATCCTCTTCTCTTGTCTCTTTCTCAAGTCCTCCTCATGACCTCTGTATTAGTCCATTCTCACACTGCTATGAAGAACTGACTGAGACTGTGTAATTTATAAAGGAAAGAGGTTTTGATTGACTCACAGTTCCACAGGGGTGGGAAGCCCTCAGGAAACTTTACAGTCATGGAGGAAGGGGAAGCAACCACATCCTTCTTTACATGGTGGCAGGAAGGAGAAGTGCCAAGCAAAGGGGAAAAGATTTTCATAAACCCATCAGGTCTCATGAGAACTCACTCGCTATCACAAGAACAGCATGGGGGTGTGTGGAGGAAAAGTTAAATCTTAAATTTGAACTCAATTGAACGTGGACACAAACAATGATCACCAAGTCCTGGAACAGGTTGCATGAGCCCCTTGAGACATTCTTCCAGAAGGTTTCGGAGAAATCTGTTCCTGTACGTTAGTTATTGAAAAACAACAAACAATTACAAAAACAAGTTGACCTTTTTGTGTTCCTTGAGTCCAGTCATGAAGGGACCTCGTGACTGGGCCTCATGCCAAGTAACTCATTACAAAAAGAGCTAGGGTCCCAGACCATGCTGAAGCTTCATGAGACCTCTCCTCATCTGTTCATGGATGAGTGGCCGACTCCGGAGCCCAGGCTGTTGCTTCTGGTCTGGTGATGAATCCTCCATCGTCTGGTGAGTGTGTGTGTATATATATAGTCTATGTTGATGGGAGAAGTGGGGCGAAAGTTGGCATCCCCTTGCCATTAACTTCTAGCCTCCCAGTAGTCCAGGCTCTCTCTTTCTCTCTCTCTCTCTCTCTCTCTCTCTCTCTATGTATATCTTCTCCCTTCTCCCCTTCTCATTGCAATTTGATTATATCATTTGCTTATTATATCTGCATTGCCATTTACATGGAATAAAGGTTGCTTACCCTTAAAGGTATTGTGTGTGTGTCTTTTCTTTTCCCTTTGCGCATCTCCCTCACAGAACAGGGTAACTGCCCCCATGATTCAATTGCCTACCACTACGTCCTTTCCACAACACGTGGGGATTATGAGAACTACAATTCAAGATGAGATTTGGGTGGGGACACAGCCAAACCATATCAACAGCCCAGCCGCTACTTCAGTCCTCCTTAATTTATCTCTTGAATTCTCCCAAACCCAGCTCATCCCTGGCTCATTTCTCTTATTCTCTCTCTTGCCCTCTGATCCATTCTGCTTTCCTTAGTAGGTAACTCCCTGCCTTCTCTTAGGTAGACCCATCAACCCATCCTACCCATGGTACAATTCAGAATTCTTTCTCACATTTTCCCTTATTATGCACAAGAAATACTCCAGGGCCAGGTGCAATGGCTCACGCCTGTAATCCCAGCATTTTGAAGGCTAAGGCAGGAGGATCACTTGAGCCCAAGAATTCAAGGCTGTAGTTAGTTATGATGGCGCCACTGCACTCCAGCCTAGGCGACACAACAAGACACTATCTCAATTAAAAAAAAAAAAGAAAGAAAGAAAAGAAAAAAAAGAAAAAGGAAAAAGAAATACTCCAGAACTTGGCTAGTGAAGACTAATTCCTCCTTCACAGGAAGGAAGTCGGGGCAGGGGAAAAAGATGCTGTAAATACTCTAAAATATGTATTTTTTCCTGTTCCATCAGCTATGCCATCTGGGATGGGGTGACGTCTGGGATGAGATGTCATTTTAAAGGACATTTCTGGGACACGCTGGCATCAAGGCAAGTTTTCAAGGTGGCTGCCATTTCCTTGTCACTTACCTTCTATGGACAGGACAGAGTCTCCACCCAAACCACCACCCTCCCACAAAAGCGGGAAGGAGAAGGCAGAAGGGAGAGAAATCAGACTTTTCCTGATTTGTCTAATAATAGAAAGTTGGCAGAGCACGTCACAGAATAGAAAGTATTTGATAAAAATAGCATCTGTTCAGCTTGGGACTCGAGCCGGAGCTGCATGGAAATGTAATTTATTCCTTCCTCGAGTATTCCCATTCGAGTATCACAATTCTGGCTTTCTCATTAATGAGAGAAGTTGAAAACGTTGCTTCCTGTGACCAAAATGGCTTTCTTTCCCAAGGGCTGATGGCGGAGGCGGCGACGGCGCAGCTGAGCGGGCGGCCAGCAGGGGGCGCGGCCCCGCCATCCTCACACCCATCCGGGACACGGAGGGGCGGGGCCCCCCCTTACACAGCCTGCGAGGGGCGACCCGGGAGAAGGTTTTCCAAACAAGCGGTTTTGCTGACTCTCGGGGCCTAAGAATAACCACTGTATAGTATCATGACGCCGGCGGCTTCAGTAAAAGTCCGGGTAGACAGAGGCTTCCCTGTCGCTCAAGGAGCTCCCAGGGCTTTCTAGACTTCCCGTTCTCCTCCTGTTTCCCAGGACTCAACGGAGTGCCCCCTGCAGGTCAGGACGGGAACCGACACCTGGCCTTTGTCAAAACGCATTCCAGCGCCCTGTGAATTACTGTCCTCATGCCTGTCACCTCTCCATCTCCAGCTCCTCCCAGCCCTGGCTCCTTAGAGTCCTGCTCTGGGCAAAGTGGCCTTAACAGGAAAGCTGAGCCAAACTAATAATAGTTTGGTTATTGATCAGGCAGCCCCTTTAAATCACCCAGTGTTTTGTTTAATTGCAGAAAAATACACATAACATAAACTTCTCCATTTTAAATGTACAGTTAGTTTAGTGGTGTTAAGTTCATTCACATTCTTGTGCAACTATCCCCACCATCCGTTTCCGGTTCTCTTTTCATCCTCCTAGGTTTAAACTCCACACTTAACTATACAGTAACTTCCCATTCCCCTTCCCCCAGACCTGGCAGCCACCACTCTGCTTTCTGCCTCTGAATTTGACTAGGTACCTCCTATATATGGGATCATACTGTATTTGTCCTTCTGTGGTGGCTCGCTTCACTTAGCATAGTGTCCTCAAGGTTCACCCATGTTGTAGTGTGTGTCAGAATTGCCTTCCTTTTAGGGGTGAATAATACTGTACGTATATGCCACATTTTATTTGTCCATTCATCTGTCAATGGACACCAGGATTGCTTTCACCTTTTTGGCCATTGTGAATAACGCTGCAATGAGCATGGGTGTCCTTTTCGAGATCGTTTTGACCTGTTTGTATTTTAACAGGACGCTTTAGGAAGGTAATCCCAACAGAATAGTTCAAGGTCTGAGGAAAGCTGATGGGAACTATTTTAGGAAGAAGCAGATTAATGTCCTTTGCATCAAACCATATCACCTACATAGGGGGCTGCCCCAGGATATATGTTCTGATATCATGCATTTTGTATTTCCTCACTTAAAAGGATAAGAAGTGGTGCCCAGTGGAGGGAAAATGTTTCTGACTGTAAACAGCTTCCAAGCCACTTGGCTCTGGGAATCTTTGATAGCCGTAGATTGTCAGGCAGTGATAGTGGGAAGCCAGAGAGTGATGCAGATATGAGCAGGCTTTGGTGTCAGACCCAGCAAACATGTCTCCCGACATGAGCTTCAAATGTCTTCGCGAGCAGACTCTTCGGGGTCCTTGCTGATTCAGCTTCTATCCGCCCCCCTATGCTTTCCTGTGCCTTCAGCTCTTAATTTTTCACCCATCACCATTGCAATATGCTCAAGTAGTTAACAAAGCAAATTAATACAGAGAAAGCACAACCCTCCCTTAAGCACTGCCTCCCTTCAGTTCCCATCCTTCCTCTCTCTCTCCTGCTGTAGCCTATCTTCTTGAAGGAATCATCTTTACTTGCCACTTCCACATCCATACTCCCATTCACTCTTGAACCCGGTGCTCTCCTGGCACTGGATTCTGAAGGTTTCTGATGTGACATCTTGGTTCAAGCTTCTGATGGGAACTCAGCCCCCTGTTCAAGTCAAAAGCACTGCATCCTAAGAAGTCTTCGCACCTTGCTTCAGAGGCAGTTCCTAGAATACCAGGAGATATATGTATATATATATTCTTCCTCATCAAGAGAAGGCCTAACAAGAACTTTTGTAAATCATCTTTCCTGGCAATGGAGTATAGAGGTTAGAGGACCAACTATATCATCATCCACAGTTTGATATGAGCCCCAGCCCTGCCAGTTGCTAGCTGGGTGACTTTGGGCAAGTTACTTAAGTTCTCTGTGCCTTTTTACCCTGCCTCTAACATGGCGATCATCCCAGCACCTACCTCATAGGCCTATTAGGATAAGTAAACAATGCATGTTAAGAGCTGAGCACAGGGCATGGCTCACAGGAAACATTTCATTAGGGTTAACTCGTGACTACTTTTTATTGGCATAATACTTAAAGGTTTTAAAGGTTGACCTTAGTAATTAAGTCTATCTTGATTTTCTTGCCTGTAAAATTTGAATGAACAAATGTGGTAAGACTAAAGGGTTCATTGCAAATTTTCTAGAGAATAATTGGTTCCGTAAGTGATCAGAAACATTTACTAAGGATAACATGAGGAATGACAGGGAGAAACATCACATAGGACTAATGAAAAGGCAGAATCTCTGAATGGAGAAGAACACTCCTGGATATTGTGAGATAAACCAAAAAATGGGAGAGTGTGATTGAACTTGTGCATCAGTGATTAGCATTGGATAGGATTAGCATGCATAAACACAGACTGTTTTTGGAAAACAGCCCCTTGAAAAGCTCTCAGAACTAAAATATGATAATAGTCAACACAGTCTGGCCACCAGATGAGGTATTCTGCTGTTTGATAAATTTTATAAAACTGCAGACCTTATTTTAAACTATGTGGAACTATTCCAAGGACTGATTGCAAAGTACATGAATAGGTATGTGAGTCTGATAAAATAGCTGAAGTAAGGACAGGAATGGAAGGACATTGAAGTAAAATTGGCACGTGTTGTTTCACATCTAAAGGCTGGAAGCCATTTGGGCAGAGGCAGAATCTGGGCTCAGAGTCTAGCCCTGCAGGATCCAGTGTGGCAGCTGCATGTCTCTGGAGCACTGGAAAGGAGGCTACTGCAAATTAGGATCTGCTGTAAAGGTAAGATACACACTAAGTACAAAAACAAGAATGTAAAATATATCAGAGATTTAAAAAATATTGATTACATACTAAAAAGTGTTAGCACAGTAACTCACACATACTAAGCACTCAAGATAGGTAGTCTATTTTTTTCTGTTGTTTAAACACAAACAACTGAGAGCTTATTATATGTCAGTATCCTAGGTAAGGCAATGCTTGAAGATACCCTCACAGTCTGTCAAATGGAAGAGGAAAATAGTCCCACTTTTTAGACAGGTGGTTCTCAAATGGGAGAATTTTGCCTCCCAGGGCCATCTGGTGATGTCTGAGACATATTTAATTATCAAAACCTGGGGGAAGTGGCTACTACTGGCATCAAGTAGGTAGAGGCCAGGGATGCTGCTAAAGTCCTATAATGTGCAGGACAAGCTACCCCCACAACAAAGAATTGCCAGGTCAAAATATCAATCGGGCCCAGGTTGAGACATCCTGCATTAGTGGCTCTTGATCACTTACAGATGTGACTGATTAATAATCAAGCTCAGCAAGTGTGTGGCAGGAGAATTACAAATGTTATCCAAAGAGGCATCTTCTGGCCAGCAACATTGGTGTCACCCAGAATTTACAAGAAGAGCAAATTCTCAGGTCTACCCCAATTCTATTGAGTCAAATCTCTGGGGGTAAAGCCCCTATATCTACAGTTTAACAAGCCTTCCAGGTGATTCTAATACAAGCCAAACTCTGAGAAGTGCCGTTCCACTGCCCCTGTGTCCTGGTTACCAAATTCTGCTCATTCCGGGCCTGAGCGGTAGGTGGCAGTGAATCACAGAACGGTGTTGGAACGGCTGCTAAATCCTGAGAAGGGACTGGCTTGCACCAGATTGGTTGGTGACGGAGCTGGTGACAATTGCTCCAGTGTTCTTACACTAGCCCACAGTTCATGATGCCAGCTTTCTCGTTTCAGGAAAGTTCAGGGAACAAATCCAAACATGGTTCAAAGCCATTCTAAGGTCCCTTCTTAGTCACATGGTGTTTCCAAGGCTTTGAGATTGTTTACTTCTAACTCATGTGTCAAAGGTGTATCCTTCAATAGAGAATTTTGTGAGTATCTGGGTTTAGACTATTCTTCTAAGACACCTTCCCAACCTACAAAATCCCAAAGTCATGAGAACAAATAATTTCTGCGGTCCTTGGACACCTTTTGGGCCAAGTATTTGACGCATCTCACTCTGAGCAGACCCTTGGCCCCTCCTCTACAGTGGACCAGATCGGGCGAATGGTGAACATCCCGTTTCCCTGAATCTTTTGTCAGGCAGATAAAATTCAATGTTTGGCAAACTGTTAAGGCTGAGAGTGAGGTCACTGCAGTTCAGGTAATTTTCTATTTGGGCCACAAGAGGACACCCTCCACTCAGCCATGAGCATCTACAATCTCCATAAAGCTCTGAGGCCGGTTGAATGAGTGCTGGATTATGAAGAGAGAACAGTCGCTAGAAAGGGAGGGGATGTCACTTTCCTTCTAGTAGAGTGGCAGGATGATGTGGCTTTGGATCAGACCTCAGCCCTGAAGTCTAGAGCTAGGTTTCTCAAAAGAGTGGCTGCCCGACCAGCTGTATCCTCATCACCTGGGAAGTTGTTAGAAAAGCACATTCTGGGGTTCCAGCCCAGACCTGCTGAATCTGGAGCTCTGGGCGTGGAGCCCAGCAATCTCTGGTTTAACGAGACCCCTCCCCTCTCAGGTGATTGCCATGTTTACTCCCTCTCGATAACTGCTGCTCTCTCCTCCAGAGCATCTTCCTGGTTGTTCTCTGGGACTTAAAACCATGGTGGTATCTGATCTCATCACACTTCTGCCAGGAGGTGAAATCGAAGAGCATATAGGTCATTTGCCTGACGACACCTGGGGATTCTGAGGTCAGTCATTCTGCATGAATGTGTGCAGTCCCTGGGCTCAGCCCTGGGCCGAAGGCTCTGAGGGATGTAAGGAGCACTAAATAGTAATAATTTGTCAGCCCTCACAGAGCTTCCAGTCCTCTGTAAAAGGCAGGGTTGCTGCCTAGAAACAGACTAAAGAGGGCCCACACGACATGGTTCTGACAGCATGGGTAAATACAAGGAAGCTGGGAGCCACGCAATGCTGCACACGTCCCCTCCCCAGCTTCCTCTCCCATTCCCTCCCACCCAGCTGCTGTTGCAGGGCCTCCTGCCTTCTTTTTCACTCTCAACAGCACACCCTCAGTTTGCCCTCGTTTTCATTTCCTTTTCCCCTTGTCTCCCATACCTCTTGTCCAATTTCTCCCCATCCCATTCTGGTTTTGTTGTAAATCACAAAATTTCAGGAACAGGCCCAGCAAGGACAGAAGCCCCAAGGGGCAGGGAAAAAGGAGAGAAACTGCATAGATAAGAACAGGCTTCTTTTCAGAGTAAAGACTAAGAAGACACAGTCATACTGTAATAGTAGTTACCCTTGTCCGAAGGGCAGTGCAAGCCTGGAAAAGGGAGACCACCTGTGGGCTAGGGAGTGGGGAAGAAGCTCATTAGGGTGTCTGGACACGAGCTAAACCTTCACAGGGCAGGGGGACTTGGGAAAGCAGAGGGGAGGGAGAGGCCATGCCAGCCCCATAGCGGGGAGGAGCTGGGGTGGGAGGGGGGCAGGGGGCAGCCTGGTGGGGAGGGAGGATGGATGGGGAGTCATAGAAAATGAGGCGAGATGGGTTCCCAGATGGAGGAGGGAGCAGTTAAAGTTTGGTTTTTATGATAGACACACCAAAGAGGTATGAGGAGGTTCTGAGCAGAGGAAAACTGTGTATATTATTATTGTGAAGACTTCATCTCTTGCTGAGGTCATAAACTCAAATGCCTATAGCATGAAGCAGGCCAGGTAAGAAGCAAGAGGGCCTGGAGGGGTCGCGTGAGCTGGAGAGCACATGTACACTCTGAAGTGGGCGGTGATGCACAAATCCTGACAATTATTACCACGGGAAGTAGAAGCTCAGAGTTGCCAAGTCATCCAGTTTTTCAACAGAAGTCGGATCTCTGGATTTCTTTCTCATGATGTAAAGTTTCTTCATTTTTAAATAGGCAGCTCATTGAAAATTAAAAAAATCTGTACACCTTTGGGTGGTAACTTCTGACCTGCGTTTAAAAAAATTGGACCTGGTGGTTTGCACCTCAATATAAAATATTATGACCGTTGTTTCTTCTCAGTTTCCTCCCTCACTCCTTTCTAGCAAATCCATTTATTGTGAACAAAAAATAAGATAACATCCAAGCATGAACAATGTACTGTTTTCAACACTGCACACGAATTATCTCATCCTCACACAACCCTGTAAGATTAGCTACTCCCACTCTATGGATGAGAGAATTGGGTTCAGAGAGGTAAAACAACTTGCTCCAAATCTCACTAGTTTCAAGTGAGGGAGCCAAGACTCAAGCCCAGGTGGTCAGACTACAGGGTCATGCGTTAAGCCTGTGTGTTATATCCTTCCCTGTATTCTTTGGTGACCATATTTCAGTTGTCTTTTTGCCTCTTCCAACTATGACATTTGTGAGGTTGTATTTTCCTTCTTGTGTTAAAATATTAGGTTCCCTGTCTTTATTGCCCATGCCCTGGTGCCTGAGGCCTGTGAGTCAGCTGTGCTGGGTCTGGCAAGCATCCATGGAGGACCCGCCATGCGCCGTGCATCGTGGTGGCGCCAGCTGTCCAATTTCATGAAACTCCATTTTAATGAAGGATACTGACAGATAGAAACCAAAATTCCAACCTAATATGGGATATCATGTTGAGACAAAGGCATCTTTGGTATGCACTGCGATCATACAATGGAGTCATAAATGTGGAGGAGGTGTGGGTCAGGGAAGACTTCCTGGGAGAAACGTCCTGAGGGCTAAGTCTCAAAGAACTCTGAGGAACACCAGGTTCAAGAGGCCAGGCATTAGAAGTCAGAGGGGTGCAGAGAAGGTCAGCAGAGTGGTGATAAGGCAGCAAGAAGGAGCCCTGGATGGTAGGGTTGAGCCTACCTGAGACAGCTGATGGATAGGAGGAAGGGACCAGTCAGAGGGGCTGGGGAGTCACAACCTGACATTGTGTATGCTGATTCAGTGTCTACACGCTCAGTGCCAGGCCATGGGGAAGACCCCACAGAGAGGGTAAGGCTTGTTGTTCAAGTGGATGGATGAGAGGCTTTACCCCTCATTAGTTGTGGGGCCTTAGGCAGGCTGCTTTGCTTCCGGGAAGCTGGGTTTCCTCACCTGTAAAATGAACTCGAACTTATTCGGCTTGGTGAGTACTGAATAAGAAGATGCTGGTGCCAAGTCTAGCACAATGCCTGACCCCAGCAATCATTCAGACAATGTTTGTGATTACTATCATTTCTGACACTTAGTAAATGTTTGTTGAAGGAGTGAAAGGGAGCAATGGCTTAGGTGACCCCAGCGGCACCCAATGCAGTTGGGAGATCAGATCATCAGCTAAGCTTAAGCCTGGCCCATGATTTCCACTTGTCTTACAAGGACTGGGAAATAGGGGTTACATTAGTTTGAGGGAGACTTCAACTTTAACATAAACTCCAAGTGACGCCATCCAGTCCACCGGAGAAGCAGCGTGCTTCAACAGGCAAGTCTGACCACAGAGATTGCAGCTGAATCAGCTGTAACTCGGAGCTGAGGCTGATAATTTTCTGAGGCTTGTCTGCACGCCTGTGAATCTTGCGTTCCTGTAGGTTACATCATTCTATCCAGGTGCAGACAGTCCTACCGACGGACTACTCCCCGGCAGCTGCAGCAACCTGGCACCTGGCATGGAGGAGCCCATCTGGTGGCGATATGCAGCCACTCAGGACTCGTGCCAGCCACGCCGGCTCCTGGGTGACGGGCAGATACGGCTGCGGCTGCCTTGCTTACTAACCCAAATAGCACAGAGCGGGACAGTCTTCCAGCCAGGTGGGTAGCTCCAGGAGGCCACATTGACCTTGGAGATTCCTACCATACCCAGGAAAAGAAAGAAAAGCTGCGTACAATTCTTACAATCATGCTTGTCATTTCTGTAGTCCTTTTTGTTTAAGGATCTCAGCTGCTGGGGCACGTGCAAGTTTTCCTTCAGTTTCTGTGCCAGCAATAATGTGCCTTGATTTTCAGGCAGTTATAAGTGGCCAGAGAGAAAGAGGACCTTAAAAGTATAAGCCTGGCTTATTTTTTCTGAAATGAGATAATTTCTGCAGCAGTGGGTCCCAAACTCAGCTGTGTGCCGGGTTTTTCTGGGGGATATGACACACACGGGGCTGCCAGTTCTGAATCAGTAGGTGTGTGGCCAGCCCCAAACACCTGCGTTATTAACCAGCTCACAGGGTGGTCCCCTAACTGGCTGCCTCCAATCCCCTGAGGACTTGTTAAAAATGCAGGTCCCTTGGCCATACCCCAGACCCACTATATAGACAGCTCTATCTAGGGTGTGGATGGATGGAGTTTCACTCTTGCCACCCAGGCTGGAGTGCAATGGCATGTTCTCGGCTCACCACAACCTCCACCTCCCGGGTTCAAGCGATTCTTCTGCCTCAGCCTCCAGTGTAGCTGGGATTTCAGGCGCCTGTCACCACGCCTGGCTAATTTTTTTGTATTTTTAGTACAGACGGCGTTTCACGGTGTTGGCCAGGCTGGTATTGAACTCCTGACCTCGTGATCCACCCGCCTCGGCCTCCCAAAGTGTTGGGATTACAGGCGTGAGCCACTGTGCCCGGCCAACGGCTTCCTTTTTAACAGGTGACTTTTGCCACAGGTCCCTCAGTGGCTCTTGAACACAGTCAAGCTTTAGAGCTGCTGCCATTTGTGATTCTGACGCACTGTATTTGACCACTACTCCAGAACAATTATGCTTGAATTTCTGTCCTGCAGACCCTAGATATTTTTTTCCCTGACTCAACTAGACTGTCCTCAGCAGCCAAGAGAAGTGTTGTTGGCCAACATAACACAAAAGCGGCAAAGAAAGTAGAAAAGTGATGTAATCTGAAGCCACGTGGAGTCTGAGGCGAAGGAATTGTGATGGAAAACACCAGGGATCCTCACCTTGCCTATGACCCAGCTTTGAGAGTTGAAATGGAGGGTGTGAAAAGACACTGGGCAGTTCTTTGGCGAACGGGCTAGTTGGAATTAGTAACCTCCTTGGAGAAGCTTCTGCCACTGCTTGTAGGTTTGCTTGGCTTTCGTTCTTTTTTTTTTTTTTTTTTTTTTTTTGAGACAGAGTCTTGCTCTGTCACACAGGCTGGAGTGCAGTGGTGCCATCTCAGCTCACTGCAACCTCTGCCTCCCAGGTTCCAGCGTCCTCCCGCCTCAGCCTCCCAAGTAGCTATGACTACAGGTATGTACCACCATGCCCAGCTAATTTTTGTATTTTTAGTAGAGACAGGATTTTGCCATGTTGGCCACGCTGGTCTCGAATTCCTGGCTTTAAGTGATCTGCCTGCCTTGACCTCCCAAAGTGCTGGGATTACAGGCATGACGCACTGTGCCTGGCTGGCTTTTGCACTCTTCTGGGCAGTCTTGGGGCAGGGACTGTGTAAGCAGGGAGTTTGGAAACTTGGATCCCAAAGGTCAGAGGCAGAGTCTGACCTCCAAGGGAGAGGAGAGGTGCAGTCTGCGGATCTGGGAAGTGTTTCAGGACAGGCTTTGCTGCCAGCCCCCAGGAGCCTTCCTCCCCTGCGGGAAGCCAGTACAGAGGCATTCTCCAGGAACCCAGCTGGCCAGACAATGCCACTCTGTTCCTGAGTTTGCTGGCATCCAGGCGGTTAACCCAGAAGCCGCCTCTGTGCCCTTTAGGGCAGGCAAGTTTTAAAGCTCTCCTTTCAACTTGGGCCCAACAACATCTTATAGGGTAAGAAGATGCACTTTCCTCCCCCAGGGTGCTGTTTTTCAGTATTCTTTGACACAAGGTCCTCAAGAGGGTATCTTTTCTTCTTCTGCAGCTGATGATCCCTGGGAGAAGTTTTTCGTTTCTTTTCTTTTTTCTTTCTTTCTTTTTTTTAGAGATAGGGTCTTTCTCTGTCACCCAGACTGGAGTGCAGTGGCTCAGGCATAGCTTACTGCAGCCTTAAATTCCTGGGTTCAAACCATCCTCCCATCTCAGTCCCCTAAGTAGCTGGGATTACAAGCAAAAGCCACCATACTCGGCCCCTGGGAGAATTTTTACATCTTTAGAAGAATTCTCCTGGGAACTCTTGAGATGAAAATAACACATGTCCACTCAGCACTATAAGCCAGGAACATGCAAAGTGTCTTTCTCCCACCCCATGGTGGCCAGAGATCAAACAGCCATCCCGGAAGGCCAGACACTGGAGACATTTAAAAAAAATTGTTTTAAAATTTATTTTATTATATTTCATATCACGTCAAAATTTAAGACAGCTTTAGGCTGGAGGGCTCACGCCTGTGATCCCAGCACTTTGGGAGGCTAAGATGGGTGGATTGCTTGAGCCTAGGAGTTTGAGACCAGCCTGGACAACATGGCAAAACTTCGCCTCTACAAAAAGCAAAAAAAATTAGCTGGGCGTTGTGGCACATGCCTATAGACCCAGCTACCTGAGAAGCTGAGGTGGAGTAGAAGGATCGCTTGAGCCCAGGAGGTCAAGGCTGCAGTGAGCTGTGTTCATGCCACTGCACTCCAGTCTGGGTGACACAGTGAGACCGTCTCAAAAGACAGCTTTAAAATTGCATACAGTATATCTCAAGAAGAGGAATAACAATAAAGAGAAATAAAGGAAGGGGAACCAATGAAATTAGGTAGAGGTTGATACATGAACTCCTGGCACACTTACTAAAGACAGCACACAGATTTTTTTTTTTTTTTTTTGAGACGGAGTCTCACTCTGTCATTGAGGCTGGAGTGCAGTGGCATGATCTCGGTTCACTGCAACCTCTGCCTCCTTGGTTCAAGCGATTCTCCTGCCTCAGTCTCCCATGTAGCTGGGACTAGAGGAACGTGGCACCACGCCCAGCTGACTTTTTGTATTTTTGGTAGAGACAGGGTTTTGCCATGTTGCCTAGGCTGGCCTTGAACTCTTGACCTCAGGTGATCTGCCCGCCTCAGCCTCCCAAAGTGCTAGGATTATAGGCGTGAACTACCACACCCAGCCGGTTCTAAGCTTTTCAGCAAGGGAAGAAGTGGTCAGGCTTAAAGATAACCCAAGTGACATCAATTCCTTTACCCTTTCCTTTATTATTTTTTAAATCTATCATTTATTGAGCTTCTACTATGTGCCAGGTACTGTCCGAGGCATGGAGGATACAGCCACAATAAAAATGAAGCCCTTATCTCCATGTAGCTCACTCTCCAGGTGGGAGAGGGAAACAATGTGCAAGTAAACAATGCCACACATGATAATCATATGTCAGGTGGTGCTAAGTGCTAAATGAAAATGACCACAGCATGCCCAGGGATGGAAAGTGACTGGGGAGAGGTGTGGCCATTTTAGACAGGGGCACTAGGGAAGCCCCCCAGTGACTGGCATTTGGGCAGCAACCTAAAGATGGAGGCGGGGAGCTGCACCAATGTGTGGGAGAAGAGTGTCAGGCAGAGGACAGTGTCTGCAAAAACCACAGAGCGTGAGAGTCATAGATGTCTGTGGAACTTGCAAAAAGACAGCGTGGCCCAAGCACAGTGAAAGCGGAGGCCCGGAAGGGATAGGAAGTTCACGGCACCCTGGGGATTTGTGCAACATAGCAACCCTGGGGAGGAGATGAGGTCAGGAGGAGAATGAGACTCTTCAGGCCATGGCTATAGGGCAGGAGGCAGTATGATTTCAAGAGACCACTCTGGCCACTGTGTAGAAAACAGGGTGTCAGCAGGGGCGGGGCATTAGTTTGCTGGGGCTGCCATAATAAAATGCCACAGGCTGAGTAGTTTCAACAACAAAGTTATTTTCTTACAGTTGTGGAGGCCAGTCGTTCAAGTAAGATCAAGAGGTTGGCAGGTTACTTTCTGCTGAAGTCTCTTTCCTTGGCTGGCTGCCACCACCTTCTCACTGTGTCCTCACAGAGTCTCTCTGCGTGCACACATCCCTGGTGTCTGGGTGTCCAAATTTCCTTGTCTTATAAGGACACCAGTCAGATTGGATTAAGACTCACCCTAATGACCGCATTTTAACTTAATCACATCTTCAAAACCCTTGTCCCCAAATACAGTCCCATTCTGAGCTACTGAGGGTTAAAGCTTCAAACATGAATTGGAGGGCACACTGTTCGACCTGTAACAGGGCAATGACAGAAGCAGGGAGACCAGTTGCCAGGCTAATGCCATGATCCAGGCAAGAGTGATGGTAGCTTGGACCAGAGTGACAGGTGTGAAAGAGTGAAAAGTAGTCCGATTCTGCAAATATCTTACAGGTGGGATAGGATTCATTGATAGAGTGGATGTAGAATGTAAAGAAAGAGGGAAGACAAGTATGGCTCCAGTTTTTTTTTTGTTTTATTTTGTCATAAGCAACTGGAAACATGGAGTTGACATTTAATGAGATGGAAAAACTATGGGAGGAGCAAATTTAGGGGGGATGCTGAGATCAAGGAGTTCAGTTTGGGACATGCTAAGTTTGAGGTGCCTGTTAGGCATCCGGATGGAAATACCAAGTAGCCAGGAGGAGATAACAAACATTCAGTTTAGGAGAGAGGTCAGGGTTGACTGACATAATCATTTTTTTCTCGTTCCTATGGTTTCTTTTTTAATATAAAAATTTTGTTGAGAAATAATTCACATACCATAAATTTTTCTTTCTAAAATGTACAGAGTGGTAGGTTTCAGTATAGTCACGGGATGGATAGTGCAACAATCACCACTATCTAATTTCAGAACATTTCATCACCCCCAAAAGGAATCCCACACCCATTAGTCATTCCCCAGTCCTCTCTCCCCTCAAGCCCTCGATACCATGAAATTGCTTTCTCCCCTACTGATTTGCCTATTATGAACATTTTATAAAAATTGAATCATAAAATACATGGTCTTTCATTTTTGGTTTCTTTCACTGAGCATAATGTTTTCGAGGTACACTTATGAGTATCAGTGCTTCATTCATTTTTATGGCTAAATAATATTCTATTGTATAGATTAGCCATGTTTCGTTTGTCCATTCATCAGTCAATGGGCATTTGGGTTGTTCCCACTTTGGGCTGTTATGAATAATGTTGCTATGCACATTCATGTATAAGTTTTTGTGTGAACATGTGTTTTCAGTTCTCTCGGGTATACTTAGAAGTGGAATGCTGAGTCATAGGATAACTTTATTTTTAACATTTTCAGGAACTGCCAAACTGTTTTCTAAAACAGCTGTACATTTTACATTCTCACCAGCAATGTATGAAATTTCCAATTTCTCCAGATATTCAGTCATCCTTGTTATTGTCTTTTTTTTTATTATAGCCATCCTAGTGAGGGTGAAGTGGTATCTCATTGTGATTTTGATTTGCATTTCTCTGATGACTAATGATATTGAATATTTTTCGTGTGCTTATTGGCCACTTTTATATCTGCTTTGGAAAAAATGTCTATTCAAATTTGTTGCCTATTTTTTTCACTGGGCTGTTTATCTTTTTATTGTTGAACTGAGAGGTTCTTTATATACTCTGGGTATAAGTCCATGTCTGATATATGACTCACAAATATTTTGTCCTATTCTGTGGATTTTCTTTTCCCTTTCTTAATCATCTTTGGAAGCATAAGAATTTTTCATTTTGATGACCCGACATACAAATTTGAGAGTCATCAGCATATAAATGTTATTTTAAGCCACAAGGCTCCACAAGATCCAATAGAAAGTTAGCTTAATAAGGAATAGAAGTGGGCCAGGAGCTCACGCCAGTAATCCTAGCCTTTGGGAGGCTGAGGTGGGTGGATCATCTGAGGTCAGGAGTTCGAGACCAGCCTGGCCAAAATGGTGAAACCACACCTTTACTAAAAATACAAAAATTAGCCAGACATGGTTGTGGATGCCTGTAGTCCCAGCTACTTGGGAGGCTGAGGCAGGAGAATCGCTTGAACCTGGGAGGTGGAAGTTGCAGTGAGCCAAGATTGCACCACTGCACTCCAGCCTGGGCAACAGAGCGAGACTCTGTCTCAGAAAAAAAAAAACAAAAAAACAAAAGAAAGGAATAGAAGTGTCCAAGGACTGAATCCAAGAATGCCCACCATCCAGAGATCCAAGATATGAAAAGAAACCAACTAAGAGGACTGAGGACTCCACTCTCACTTCCTCTATTCTCTGAGTTTTGGAGTGCCTGTTCCTTTCCAGAGTAGCAACAGAAAATTAAAAACTCGTGTTTGCTTTTTAGGAATTGCAATTCCAACCCTCTCTTTCAATTCTCACCTTCAAGGCCATGCAGGTTCCAAGAGTTTTGCCTGTTCTGATGAGGAGTGCTAGCATGTCAATTCAGGCCCCAAGATGGCATTAAAACCACCAGAGATTGGCTGGGCGCGGTGGCTCATGCCTGTAATCCCAGCACTTTGGGAGGCCGAGGTGGGTGGATCACGAGGTCAGGAGATCGAGACCATCCTGGCTAACACGGTGAAACCCCATCTCTACTAAAAATACAAAAAAAATAATTAGCTGGCCGTGGTGGCAGGTACCTGTGGTCCCAGCTGCTGGGAAGGCTGAGGCAGCAGAATGGTGTGAACCTGGGAGACGGAGCTTGCAGTGAGCCGAGATCGCGCTACTGTACTCCAGCCTGGGTGACATAGCAAGACTGTCTCCAAAAAGAAACCACCAGAAATTTATTGGATTTCCTGGCCTTGAAAGATAAGGGGGAAAGGGAGCAGCAGTGGTCAGGGAGAGCCTTCAGACTGCATTATAGCTTTGATGCCTTTGAAAGGAGAGGGAGAAGAAAGGAGGACTGGGTAGGAAGAGCTTCAGGCTGTAGAGCGGTTCTGAGAACATCTTGTCAAGCCCAACTGGGGCCTCAGCACAAAGCTTGCCCACAAAGTTGTCCATGCTGGCCAGAAATGGCTTGGCTCTAGTACTTCTGCCAAACTATCATTGGCTGGGAACAGCTTGGGGAGAATGCTGCTCTAGCATGAACACTGAGGACTGTCTCAAAGATACTGAATCTGGAGACCGTCTGCTAGCTGCAGTCCTTCCAACAGGTTCTTTCTTGAAGCAAGACCTGAGTGCTGCATTCTTATGGCTTCCACAGTCCATCCCTAGTCCTCACAGACCGCTTCTCCATATACACTCAGAAAGCAGCTCCTCCAGAGTTTTCATGAGTTTCTCTTCCTGGTAGGGAAATTAGAAGGAGATGAAAACTGACTACAGCTTCTATAGCTTCAGTAGATGCAGCGTCTCAGTGCTGCAGGTGATGCCGATCCCCTCCCTCTTCCTAGCCATTTAAAATTCCCCTCACCCTATTATCACCCCTGCAGGTCTTTATAGCTTACCTGGTGATGTGATGTAAACCCTCATTCTTGAGGGGCCTGAGTCTCAGCCTTCTCAACTGGGGTTGCTGTACCTGTCTACACGTCCCCTGGGTTCCACATGCATGCCCTCATGCTTCCATTGTGTACAAGCAGCCCTATATCCTTTTGCTGATCAGGATCAATTACCTCTGCCAAGATGGCAACTCCTTGCCTGCTGTCTCCTAGACACACAGAGTCCAAAGTTCCCTGGCAGCAGTCATAGCTTGTAGTTCAGTGGGACCCTTGCTGTGCCGTCTGGCAAGAGTGCACCCTCTCTGAGAAACATGACCTCCAACCCTGCAGAGCCTAGAGTTGTGGGGACAGGAAATACCAAGTCTCTCAATGGGTCATTAGGAATAGTGGTAAGTGGGGACACTCCTGCGTCCATTCCTTGGTTTCCTGATCAATGTATTCATCCTACTGGGGACACAGTGACATTGAGACCTCTGATTTAATGCCTATGACAGATCCTGATGCATGGCACCCATCCTTCAGCTGTGCCTGTAGAAAGCCATTTCCACACACTGCAAGGCCCACTGCATCTAGATGGTGTGCTTCTGAGTGATATGATCAGTGGATCCCATGTTAATGGGCCCATATCTGCACTTCTTTTGCTGTGAAGGGACCCCTGGTTAGATGCTATGTTGGGTAGGACAACAACTGTGGATCATTTATTCCTTAAGCCCCTGAATAATGGTGCTGACTAAGGCTTCGTCAGAGGGAAAGGCAAATCCATATCCTGAACAATTCCCTCTATGAGGTTGAACTGATAGCCCTTCTGAGACAGAAAGAGCTCAATGTTGCCAATTTGTCACCAAGTAGCCAGTTGGTTTCCTTCAGGAACAATGCAACATTGGGGGCTATATTAATTTCCTGGGGCTGCCATAACAAAGCAGCACAGACTGGCTGGCTTACACAACAGAAGCGTATTGTCTCACAGTTCTGGAGTCTAGAAGTCCAAGATGAAGGTGTGGCAAGTTTCACAGGGACATGGAGGGAGTATCTGTTCTAGGCTTCTCTCCTTGGCTTGTAGATGGGTATCTTCTCCTTGTGTCTTCACATTGTCTTCTCTTTGTATGTGTCTGTGTCCAATTCTTCTTATAAGGACTCTAGTCATATTGGATTAGAGTCAACCCTAATGAGCTGATTTTAACTTAATGCCCTTTACAGACCCTATCTCCAAATGTGGTCACATTCTGAAGTACTAGAGGTTAGGACTTCAACATATGAATTTTGTGGGGGAACTATACAGCCTAGCAGAGATAGATCCAATACATAGGCAGTTTCAGATACATGATCACTTTGTACCCAATAGCCAAGTGATCTATCAGATCATATATCTGAAACTGCCTATTTATTGGATCAAGTAATAAGCTGGGTGAGCCCAGCAGCACCACATTGTAAGATGGAAATGATACATTTGGAATCAAGTTGCATGAACAGATAGTCCAGCCCCCAGGTCACCTGTCACACTTGCACAAGTGTTTCTACCCCACCTGGTACCTATGCCATGGATCTCAGGGCTGGTCTATGTTGCTTCCAAGTTGAACATTCAAAGGTAGTAGTAGCTAGATCAGCCATGGTAGGTGGGGATCCATGTTGTTTGGCCCATACATGTGTGGGCACCCTCTCTGCTACCAAGGCCACTCCATGCCTGTGCCCACCATGCACATGACATCAGTCTGCTGAATTATTTGTCTTCTTGGTTGTTGAGTACCTCTTCCATGGTGGATGCTTTCTGGCAGGCATTAAAATGTGATACAAAAATCCTCACTTTGTACCCACTCCCATATGTGTCTGCCCCAGATCTCCTCATCTCCCAGACCCTAATCTGATGAGCAGGCCACTGGCCTCTGCTCATAAATCTCTATAGTCTCACCTCAAATCACGCAAAGTAGGTGAGAACATGCACCACTTTCCACTCCATCCATTGGGAAGATTTTCCATCTCCATCCATTGTGTTTCAAGATGACTCCTGGGATGTAGCTGGAGTGCAGCTGCCATGCTCTTTTGCGTTTCACCTAACAACCCAAGCCATTCATAAACCAAGCTAGGGCTTCTTTCTCCTCCTCCGGCCCGTGGCACACATTTACCTATGTAACAAACTTGAACATCCTGCACAAGTGCCCTTGAACTTAAAAGTTGGGGAATAAAAAGAACTCCCAGCATGGCATAGGTACCAGTTGGGGTAGAAACACTTGTGCAACTGTGACAGGTGACCTGGGGTCTGGACTACCTGTTCATGCACCTTGACTCCAAATATATCATTTCCTTCTTACAATGTGGTGCTGCTTCACTCACCCAGCTTATGACTTGATCCAACAAAACCAGCTCATAATAGGCAGTTTCAGATACATGATCACTTTGTACCCAATGGCCAAGTGATCTATCTCTG
Source organism: Macaca mulatta (assembly GCF_049350105.2). Classification (NCBI taxonomy): domain Eukaryota; kingdom Metazoa; phylum Chordata; class Mammalia; order Primates; family Cercopithecidae; genus Macaca; species Macaca mulatta. The sequence goes on from NC_133411.1 coordinate 151,606,969, forward strand.
CTAGGGCCCAGGAACACATTATGGGTTGTTTCTCCAGTGGCAGAGGCTTGTCTGCTGTGGATAACATGGCCTTGCTCTGGAATCCCGGGACTTCAACATGAGTCTTTCTCTGGGGCTTACAGCAATGTTTCTTTTATCTTGGAGGGGATATTCTGTCAAACCTCTGAACACTGGACCCCTACAAACTTCCCTAAAGTGGCAGGTCCCTGAATCTTCATGGCATCCATCTCGCATGCTGAGGGTACACTTGTCTCACCTAGGCTTCCAGTGTTTAGCCACCTCTTGCTCATCCTGTTGGATCAGCATGACACCATCAATCAGCGTAATGCATTGGTGTGATGTTCTGTGGGACGTCCGGTGAGTTCAGGTCTTTAGGACTGTATCATGACAGAGGGCAGAGAGTTAAGAGAGCACAGAGGCAAAATTATAAATAAATGTTGCCAGTTTCATGATAAAGTGACTTGTTTCTGATCCTCTTTTCTAATTAGAATAGAAAATAACACATTTACTGAATTGATGGCCACATACCTTATATGTACTTTAGAGCTTATTAATCCCCTCTAGCAGAAATCCCACCTCCAGCACAGCAGCTGTGATCAGGGCCATGACTCAGTTGAGCTTGTAGTAGTCTGCAGTCATTCTCCAGGATCCATCTGTTCCCTGCAGGGGCCTGACTGACAAATTAAATAAAGATATGAGAGGGACCATCAGCAATGCATCCCTTAGGTTTTTAATGGTGATGCTAATTGTCTCCATCCTTTTAGGACAAAGTATTTTTTATTTACTGTCTTAGCCAGGAAGGAGCAGGTAGCTTCAGAGGATTCCACTTGACCCTCTCTACTACCATCATTCTTACTTCATAGGCCGAGGAGCCAATGTGGATGCCATACCAACTGCTAAGCTTTTCTAACCCAGTTTTACACTCAGGGACTGGGGAAATGATCATATGGTGGTTTAACAGGTCCAGGAGACCTTCCGTGAACTAGATTTTAGCCATGAGTCCATTCGTATCCTAACATTTGTAAGCCCCCTCTTTAATAAGGGGACTGTGCTCATCCTTTGGGTCTCTGGGCATCAATGTCACTTCACATCTATCTACAAGTGTTTTAAATATCCGGGTATCCCCTTTTCTTAGTGTATAATAAACTGAGTAAATATTCTAGTATATACCTCCCATAGCCTTTCCAGGTCCTTTCTTTTAAGGACTAATTCACTCCTTCAGTCGACTAGTTCTGGATCTGAAAACTGACACTGGTTCAGGAACTGAGTGAGAGTCTGAACTTCATTTATTTATTTATTTATTTATTTATTTATTTATTTATTTATTGAGATAGAGTGTTGCTCTGTCACCCAGGCTGGAGTGCAGTCGCAGGATCTTGGCTCACTACAACCTCTGCCTCCTGGGTTCAAGTGATTCTCCTGCCTCAGCCTCCCGAGCGGCTGGGATTACAGGTGCATGCCACCACGCCCGGCTAATTTTTTATATTTTTGGTAGAGATAGGATTTAGCCATGTTGGCCAGGCCAGTCTTGAACTCCTGACCTTAGGTGATCTGCCCACCTCGGTCTCCCAAAGTGCTGGGTCTCCCAAAGTGGCGTGAGGCACTGCACCCGGCCCCATGATTTCATATTGGGGTAATTTCCCTCAGTCTCCTCCTCCTTCACTCTTGCTTTTTTAGGGGATTGGGGGAGTTATAGACGTTAAGCATCACCTTGTAGGTTGCCCATCTATCTTGCTCCTAGGAGTGCCACGCTCTATCAGTCATTGCCACAACTCCATGAAGCTCTCTTAGCTGCCCCTTCAAACTTGCCAGTCATTATGGTAAAAGCTACCAGAGCTGGCTTCTGATGCTTAATGTACCTGGCCTCTGTTACTTGAGCATGAGGAGACATCCCTGTGGATACTAACCAGCCAAGCCCTGTGACCAGCTCTCTGGCCTGGAGAGGAGAACTACCACTGGACTTCTCCATGGTGATGGTAGCCCTTATAGCCTTGGTTGGTGATGTGTGCTCAGGGGCCTCTCATAGAGCATGATCCTCTGGCCTCACAGAATGTATCCATTCCAGCTTTCTCCCTTCCTTCAACTTCTTTATTTCTTTCTCTACTATCTTTTGGGGTGAATTAGGCATTTCTGTGTTGTTCAGCATGGACCATTACTTTCTCTGAGCTTCTAGGAGCTATTGGGTTTGTCGTTGATTGCTGTGCTAAGTTATTGTTTCCCATAACTTAGTGACTTAAAACAACAGACATACATTATCTCACAGTTTCTGTGGGTCAGATTGGGAATGGTTTAGCTGGATGGTTCTGGCTCAGGGACTCATGAGGTTGTAGTCAAGGTGTCAGTCAAGGCATCATCTGAAGCTTTGATTGGGGCTGTAGGGTCGACTTCCAAAAAGGCGCACTTATATGGCTGGCAGTTGGTGCTGGCTGTCAACTAGGATGCCTCAGTTCTCCATCTGGCCTCCCAACCTCCAGGACCTCTCTTCTCCATGTGGCTTCTCCAGAAAGGTAGCCTGGACTTCTTTATCTGGTGGTTGGGCTGAATAAAGAGGCTAAAGACAAAGGGAGCATACACCTAAAATTTCAATCAATGTAATCATGGAAATGACATCCTGTCACTTCTGCTGTATTCTAGCTATTAGAAGTGGATCCATAAGTTCAGCCTACATTCAGTGGGAAGGGATTAAACAAGGGCATGAATATTAGGAGGCGAGGTCATTGGGACCATTATATTTGAGGCTGCCTACCATAGCTACCTAGCAGTAAGTTTGCCCCCAACTCCGGGGATCTTTAACCAGATGTTAAATCCCATGGCCCAAGAAAGTACCCCCAAGTCAATGAATTATTGCATATTCAGTCCTATGTTATTACTTCTTGATCAAGAACTTTCAAATCTAACCCTTGAAATCCTTCCCTTTCTCCTCTTGATTCATGCTAGCTCATTCTTATTAATCATTGTATAGTCTCTTCTCTCCCTTATCAGGCTCGGCACATCCCGAAATGTAATCCTAGGTATTGGAAAGTGAAGGAAGTTTCTGAGGGGCCAGAGAACCTGTGCTTTGCAGGGAAGAGGTCTCTTTAGCATCAGTCAGCATGGGGAAGTACTCACTTGGGTTACCTCTGCAATCTCTAAGGTGCAGAACCACCTCATGGGGATGTGGATGAAGAGGTTCATCCCCTTGGATATTACTAATAAGAAGCCCAGAGCATCCATCTAGATGTCCCCGTATGTCAGGCGCCAGGTTTTCCAGTTAGGATCTTGCCTTTAGTAAAATAGGCTAGTCTAGCCTGAGCATTTGAATGTCTTTAGAACTCTACACCTCTAACAATCAAGTCCTGCAGCTGTTCCTCAGCTCTGTTAGCCCTTCCACTGCAGGAAATAAGGGCCTCTTGGCAAATTTCCAAATAAGCCCTCTGGTTTTCACACTTAGCCTTTAACTGTTTGTATAACTGTTTGTTAACCTCAATTTCAGCTGGTAGAGGTGGCTCACACCTGTAATCCCAGCACTTTAGGAGGCCAAGGCAGGCAGATCACGAGGTCAGGAGCTCGAGACTATCCTGGCTAACACGGTGAAACCCTGTCTTTACTAAAAATACAAAAATTAGCTGGGCATGGTGGTGTGCGCCTATAGTCCCAGCTACTCAGGAGGCTGAGGCAGAAGAATTACTTGAACCCGGGAGGCGGAGCTTACAGTGAGCCGAGATCGTGCCACTGCACTCCAGCCTGGCGACAGAGTGAGATTCCGTCCCAAAAAAACAAAGCAAAACAAAACAAAAACAAAAACCTCAGTTTCTTCTCACTCTGGTGGGCTTCAAGAATATTTAGCAAAAAACAGTTAACTCTTCTGTCCCTGTGGACACTGCCTCCCTGAATATCTTTCAGGTGCCTGATTTGTCCCACCTGCAAGGCTCTGCCCTTCCACCAGTAAGCGTCCCCAAGCCACCACCAGTACAGCTTCAGCAATTAGGCTGCCACCTTGTGCCAGGGACTCTCTGTCTCCCACAGTCTACTTAGGATGGTGTCCTCTTTGCCTCCCTGGCAGTGAGTGAGGCAGTTCCCAAGCCCTGTCATTCTGCCTGTTTTCTCCAACCATTCCTGTACTAGTTGGGGTCCTCTAAGAAACAGATGCCAAGGGTGATGACGTGCAAGAGATTTACCTGCAGAAAGGAGAAAGAGCAAGATTAGACAGGGAGAGCCTTCAGACTGTTCTGTAGAACTGCATCTGGTTAAGGAGGCTGAGAATAGGATTCATTAGGAAGAGTTTCAGACTCTGGTGCAGTTCTAAGAACATTTCAGCCAAACTAATGGAGAGTGCTGAAGCTATGGTTAGAGGGGTCCTGCACTAGAACCCCACCATGTTCAGTCATTGGCTGGAAGCAGCTCTAGGAAGCAGAGCCTGGGCATAAACAATGTGGCAGATCCAGCATGGCTATCAGTCAACTACACACCCCACCCGTCCCCAGCTCCTTAGGGGAGGATATTTGAAAAGACTTTTCTTGGTCTTCCAGTGTGCAAGTGACTGATTGCTGAGAACTCCAACTTCCCTGCTGACTGAGCCTGGTGAGAATGTGCAAATATCCTGAGTCACCAATTGTGTGAGTTTGAGGCCCCCTCTGTCCTGGAAGTTCAACCAAATACCCCTTCTGGGCCTCCCTTTACATGCCCCACACTGGCCCTGGGCACAGGCCTGGTCTCAGGAATGAAAACTGATAGGGCATGGAATTGCGGCAAGGCAGGCAGAGAGAGGGTGGGGCATATATTGCACTTTTAGTGAGCCTCATCTAAGATTTACTGGTCAGGCTTGAAAAATCTGAGACACTGAAGGTCCCAGCAGCCAAATGGGTTCCTCAGGGTTAAGTCCCAAGCCAGAGACTTACATTGTAATTTGAGGGGATCACAGCTGTGTTCCTGCCCTAACTTTGTAGCCTCAACTTCCACCCTTGGAGTCATTGCTTTATCTAGAACACAGTCTCCTCTAGACTCCTATTTTTAAACGATATTCCTCCTCACCCCCCTCCTAATCCTGCCCTCACTTCTCAAGAATGAGATGATGAAATTGCAAATCCTCCCATATGAACTCATTTTCCTGGTCCTTTCCTCAATCCCAGGAATAACCCTGGGTAGGAGGAATGCACCAGGGGGTGCTTACAAGGAGAAGAGCAGATGGGAAGGCAAGCGATCTACTGCAAAATAGGCTGCTTTTCCCCACCAGGAGGGAACAGTTGATTACACATTTTCTGTGTGTGTGGTATTTGGCCATGTTACCTGTTAGTACTCTAGGAAGAGATCTTTGTGTCTTTGGGGTAGGAAAACAACACTCAATGTCTTGCAATGGGTAGGCCAACAAATGGATAAAATCAGGCAATGTCTGTCTCCCTTGCTGCCTCCAGCAGGTGCTGGGGAGAGGGGAGGACATCAGAGTCGGCTTAGCCTACCTACACGCTTTTGTCTTGAACCTCTTGAGGGTGAAAATGATCCCAGTCCTAAACTGGAGGGAAGCAATACAGTCTTCTCTCACCCTGCAGCTTTGTGGGACAGAACACTGCGCTCAGCCTGGAGAGCAGACGGCTGTGATTGTTCTCTTTGCAGGCAGGCAGTCCTTGCTTGTTTCCAGCTGCAGGACAAAGCTGATGCAGAAAAAGCTAGTCTGGGGATTGGCTTTTGACCAGGAGTTCTTCACAAACCTTCTAGGCAGAGTGGGGAAGAATAGAGGTACGGGTCTCAAGGGGATTGGCCTCCAAAGTGGAGCCCCCCACTACTGCCTCTCACCCTGGATGGACCTGGAGATCTAGCAGTCAAGCATCTCTGGGCCTCAGTTGCCAACTCTGATAGATGATTGATTGATTGATAGATAGATAGATAGATAGATAGATAGATAGATAGATAGATTAGATAGATGATAGATAGTGTCTCTGTCATAGCATTGTTTTAAGATTTAAGGGGGTAAGTTGTGGAGTGCCCAGTCCAGGCCTGGCATTCTAAGTTCTTATCAATGAAAGCTGCCATAAGTGTAGTATTCCTGGGCTGGCTATTGGGCAGCAGATATATACTCTTTCCCAAACTCAAAGGTGTCTGAAATGTCCCATGACTTCATTACTTTTAAAAAATGATATGAAGTCCAACTCCCAGCCCCTGTTCTATCAGGCTTCAGGAAACTCCATCTCAGTTATTATTCCAAACCTTCCACCCTCCAGGTTTCGCAGGCTGCCAGACACTGGGAGCTCCACTATTGTTGACTCAGGGGACTAGTGCATGGGCCTTGTCCGGGCTCACCTTGTCGGGTGAGCACCTGAAACCTGAACCGCTGTGCCTCTCAGGGTGCCGGACTCTCATACCTGGCTCTCATGCTTGGTGTCTGCCTTCCTTAGCCCACCTTGAAGCTCTCTGTTCCTCCTCTATTTGCAACTCCCCAGAACCCACATGACTTCAGGGATCTACAAGGAGGTATCTCTAGGACCCATCCTTCACCAACCTGCAGATCTCCCACTGCTTAAAGAAATCCTGTTCCTCCTATTCTCAACCAACCACAGTAAGGCCCCGCATGCTCCAGCCCCTGGGGCCCCAAGCATCTGCTCCTTAGCTTGGTAAGATCTTCACTAAAGAGTGAACGACAGGCTGGCTTCAGACAACTTCTGCTTTTAGCTCTGAATCACAAACTCCCCCAAGGCAGGAAGGTGCTGGGGTGGGAGTAGTAAGAGAGTGAAATATACATTTATTTATTTACTTATTTATTCAAACATCTCTTCTACGTGGCAGGTACCATTCTAGTTCCTGAGGTTCATGACTGAATAAGTTCCCTCTCTAGAGGCTCACTTCCTAGCAGGGGGAGTCAGGTGATAAGTGCATAAACATACAAGGCAATTTTGCCTAAAGTGCTATAAAGAGAAGTTTTAAAATGTAATCCAGGAGAGAATGGGTTGGGAGAATTAACATTTGGTTGGGTGGTGGAGGGCGGTCTCTTTAAGGAGGTGATGTCTGACTGGAGACTCCGCTGCTAGGAAACCAGCCATGCAGATATCTGGGCAGGAACATCCAGGCGGAGGGATCAGCCCCCTCAGTGGGAATGAGCTTGGCCTGTTCTGGAGTCATGAGCAAGGTGGTGGTGCAAGATGAGGCCAGAGAAGTCGCTGGAGGCCAGACCACCCTTTAAGTTGTTTGGATTTTATTTTAAATCCACTAGGAAGCCCACAGGATTTGAAGCAGAGTGGTAGCATAATCTGATACTTTTTTTTTGAGACTGCCTCACTCTGTCACCCAGGCTGGAGTGCAGTGGTATGATCTTGGCCCACTGCAGCCTCGATCTCAAGGCTTAAGCCATCCTCCCACCTCGGCCTCCTGAGTAGCTGGGACTAGAAGCATGCACTACCATGCTCTGCTAATTTTTGTATTTTTGTAGAGACGGGTTTTAGCCATGTTTCCCAGGCTGGTCTTGAACTCCTGGGCTCAAGTTAGCCTCGGCCTCTTACAGTGCTAGGATTAGAGGCATGAGCCACTGTGCCCCAACCAATATATATATATATTTTTAATATCAATAGGTTTTTGGGGAACAGGTGGTGTTTGGTTATATAAGTCAGTTCTTTAGTGGTGATTTGTGAGATTTTGGTGCACCCATCACCCGAGCAGTACACACTGAACCCAATTTGTAGTCTTTTACCCCTCACCCCTCTCCCACCCTTTCCCTGGAGTCCCCAAAGTCCACTGAATCATTCTTATGCCTTTGCATCCTCATAGCTTAGCTCCCACTTATGAGTAAGAACATATGATGTTTGGTTTCCCATTCCTGAGTTACTTCACCTAGAATAATGGTCTCCAATTCCATCCAGGTTGCTGTGAATGCCATTATTTTGTTCCTTTTTATGGCTGAGTAGTATTTGATGGTGTAGAGATACCACAATTTCTTTATCCACTCGTTGATTGATGGGCATTTGGGCTGGTTCCATATTTTTGCAACTGCAAATTGTGCTGCCATAAACATGTGTGTACAAGTATCTTTTCTGTATAATGACTACTTTTCCTCTGGGTAGATACCCAGTAGTGGGATTGCTGGATCAAATGGTAGCTCTACTTTGAGTTCTTTAAGGAATCTCCACACTGTTTTCCATAGTGGTTGTACTAATTTACATTCCCACCAGCAGTGTAAAAGTGTTCCCTGTTCACTGTATCCATGCCAACATCTATTATTTTTTGAGTTTTTGATTATGGCCATTCTTGCAGAGATAAAGTGCTGATATGTATTTTTTTTAAAAGGTAACTTTGGCTGATAGGCAGAGAATGGTGTGTGCAGGGGCAAAAGTGGAAGCAGGAGACCTTTGAGAAGCCTCATCATAGCACAGGGGAGACTGTGGTGCCTGTACTACAGTGGGAACAATGCCATTATCCCACCACAGTATATACCACCATGGGTGATATTATTTTAATATTCACACTACTAGATTACCAGAAAAAACAATATGACCTCCTTTATCACTTCTAGTGGGCATTTTAATTACATTCTTTCTTATTTCTCTTTTTATTTAGGAATGAACATATGCAGTTTCCTACTAAGTTATTTTAAATCTTATGCTCTGTCACCATAAAATTAAATTGTATTTCTGAGAAGTGTATTCTTATGATGAGTTCTTTATTTTTCACATTTTCCATTCCCATTTAGTATTTCAGAACCTCATGGTTAGTTCTTCTCCTTATGATGGATAATTTTACAGGTGCACTTAACTAGGCTAAGGGATGCCCAAATCGCTTCTGTGTGTCTGTGAAGGTGTTTCTGGAAGAGACAAGCATTTGAATCTGAGTAAAACAAACTGCCCTCCCCAATATGGGCAGGAACCACCCAGTCTGTTGAGGGCATGAATAGAACAAAAAGTCAGGGGAAGGGCTAATTTTCTCTCTCTCCTCTTGAACTGGGATATCCATCATCTCCTGTCCTCAGACATCAGAGCTCCTGGTTCTTGAGCCTTCAAAATCCAGGATTTATACCAGCAGCACCCATACCTCCCTACCTCCCTTCCTATGCCCTAACCCCGATGTAGACCTTTGGCCTTGGACAGGGAGTTACACTATGAGCTCCCGTGCTTCTCAGGCCTGCGGACCAGACTGAATTACACCACCAGCTTTCCTGGTCCTGCAGTTTACAGACTGCTTATCATAGGACCTGTCACCCTCCATAATCCCCATCATGAGCCAATTCCCAACATCAATTTACTTTATATCTTTATGGATCCTTTTTATTCTGTTTCTCTGGAGAACCCTGACTAATATCCCCTTCCTCTTTCTTCTTTTATCTTCTAGTGAGGATTGGATTTGATCGACTTCTGTCTTCATTTTTGAGCCAATTCCTCTTCATAACCTTTGCTGTTTGTCACAAAGAAGGTCATCAAAGGCTAAATAAAGATTTCTACCATAAAAATCAGTCATATTTAGTCATAATCATGTATATCTTAAGCACTTACCATGTGTTAGGCACGAAGCTAAAAGTTTGCCTCATTTACTCCTCAAAATGAAATGGATACTTCTATTGTCCCATTTTACAGAAGAAGAAAAGCTCTGGGAAACTAAGCAAATTTCCTAAGGTCTTATGCTAGAGTGAGTGGCATAGCCAGCTTTCAGGGCCAAGTGTCTGATTCCCAGGTATACTCTTGATTAGCTACCTCATCTATCATTGGCCCAGTGGATGGTTTTTCCAGGCTTGACTAACCCAGTTTGAAAACAGAAGGACATGGAGCTATGTGAGCATAGACCACAGTTGTATTCTTTGCACCTACAGGAAGTAAACAACACACCAATCCAAGTTCTAATGCAAATAAAAGCCTATTTGTTTTCTGAGTCAATCCTTCAGGCATTATCTGTAACAGGTCTGTGGCTCCTCTGCGAAGACTGGGCCTTGATTGAATGTGATGTTGCTGTCAGTCTAGATTTGTGCTTACATATGTGACTGGTCCCCAGACACCATATAACACTTAAATGCAGCCCAGTAATGGTTCCTGACCACCGCACCTCCACTCCAAGAGCACATAGCTGATGCAGCTGCCAAGCTATTTCCTAGGCTAATTACTTTCTTTATTTTCATGCCTGGCCATTGTTAATGACATTTGGCCATCATGCACACAGTAAATAGAATTAGGATGTATTGGAAAAAATATGACTTCTGTATAGAAAGTTGAGAATCCAGAAACTGCCATCTGGATTTTATGTCTTCTTGCACAATAAGACAGCCTCTCAAGGCAGCACATTTTGGGAGTAGCTTGGCAACATTCAGCAGCAGCTTGCTTCCTCTTTCTTTATCCTGCTTGCTCCCAGATGCTGAGTCCTGCTCTGTAGGTTGAGTGGAGCAGGAGATAGGTCTATGGAAGAAAACCCTAAGGCTGTGTCTTTCTTATTCTCTGGCTCTGACCACTGCCAGTTCGGTACAGTTCTGTCTATGGGTTTGCTGCCATACTGCTGCTTTTCCCTCTGAAGTTTTAATGAAATTGTCCTAGTAAGTCTGACCCTCTTATTCTGCATAGAGCACCCTTTATTGTTTCATGTATTTTTTGAAGGCTAGTAGAGCTTCCTAAGAAAGGCAGGTCAGGAGATGGTAAACCAAAGCTCTCGTTAAATGCTGGCCATTACTACTACTGCTACTGGTAAAAACCCCAATGTGGAGTTCATCCTTTCTCTGTCTCTTACATCCTTCTTGATGCCTAGAAGAGTGCTGGGTATGCAATAGATATTCCTTCATAGATTCTTGGTGGCCTGGCTCTATGCTTCCATTTTACTACCTATAAAATATCCATCAGTGTTTTCCAAGCTTCAGTCATTTCCCCATTATCTTTGCATATTGATTACTATCTGTACAATTATTTTTTTAGTATACTTTTTATTTTATTTTACTTTTTTTAGACAGAGTCTGACTTTGTCACCCAGGCTGGAGTGCAGTGGCATCATCTCAGCTCACTGTAACCTCTGCCTCCCAGGTTCAAGTGATCCTCCTGCCTCTGCCTCCCGAGTAGCTGGGATTACAGGCACACGCCACCACACCCAGCTAATTTTTGTATTTTTAGTAGAGGCGAGGTTTCACTATGTTGGCCAGGCTGGTCTTGAACTCCTGATCTCAAGTGATCCGCCCACCTTGGCCTCCCAAAGCACTAGGATTACAGGCGTGAGCTACCGTGCCTGGCCTTTCTTCAATATACTTTAAATCAACTGATGCTCTTTTAAAAAATTGATTACTTTTGCAATCTATATATTTCATCACTACCACAAACTGGAAACCAGCACCTTGTGCATTAGGTGGAAGGGAATGTTGAAACTTAATTTGTAACTATTAAAAAATAAATGTGTCCTTGTATTATCTAAAAATGTCTATGTCCCCTGTGAAATAGGACACTGAAGTCTGAGCTTTGCTTGAAGGGGGCGGTGGTCAGGGCTGTCAGCATGCATCAGACCTTACGGCTTCATTGTGCTCTGGACACGTCTAACTGCCAGTATCTGCATCTCTGTGCATGAGGGATTTTCTGGGAACCATTGAAGGCCCCTCTGCCTTGGCCTGTAGGCTGCCAGGGAATTAACACCCTAGAAGTAGCTGATGGCTGATGGGAATTGGTGGATAAGTATCCCAGCTCCCCATGCCTCTTGTGGGATACTACTCCCCAGAGTGTCCCTGTGGGGTTAGACTCTCGTCACTTACTATAGTAGCTGGCTGAATAATACATCCTTTTTTGGCTGTCTTCCTTTCTTCTATCACCTCCCAACCCTTAAGCAGTGTCCCTACACTTCCCAAATGAAGGGCTTGCACTTGAATCATTGTTTCCAGGTCTGCTGCTGGGAGAGTCCAAACCAAGTCCGAGGCTGCTTGCAAATCAGGGGTCAGTGGTCACTTTTATACTTACCAGCTAAGGTTTGCATGATGTGTACTTTGGACAACTGTGCATTGACTATGCCAATTTATCAAATGATAAGTGGGAACAGGTGCAACCACACTTTGACAAATATTTCATCCAGGTGACATTTTCCCCACAAAAGAAATGATTTGAAAATATTTTCCAGAAAAAAATTTTAAAACAAAATATAAATAGTTTCCAATAGTAATAGCTCTTTCCAACACACACAAGTAAATATGAGCTATTTTTTATTTGGATAATGTTTTGTTTGGATAATGTCCTCCAGTGAAAGAAAGTCAATATGCTGCAAGCCTGGTAGATATTAGGCTGAAAGCTTGGTTATAAATGCAAATAAAGCTGGGTGCAGTGGCTCATGCCTATAATCCCAACACTTTAGGAGGCCAAGGTAGGCAGATCACCTGAGCCCAGGTGTTCAAGACCAGCTTGGACAACGTGGCAAAACCCCATCTCTACAAAATAATAATAATAATAATTTTTAAAAATTAGCTGAGCATGGTGGCACATGCTTGTAGTCCCAGACACTTAGGAAGCTGAGGTGGGAGGATTCCTTGAGTCCAGGAGTTCGAGGCTACAGTGAGCTATGATTGCACCACTACACTCCAGCCTGGGTCACAGAGTGAGACTCTGTCTTTAAAAAAAAAAGAAGAAAAGAAAGAGAGGAGAATGGGTCCTGGATAGGCAGCTAACAACTCTGTCACAGAATAAGGGTCAAGGAAAATTCTTTTGAGGAAGTGACATCTAAGCTAAGACTTAAAAATAAAGAAGAGTTACCTACGCTAACAGTGGGAGACGCATTCTAGGAAGAGGGAAGAGCAATATACGAAGGAGGGAAAGGAGGGGAGGGGAAGAAAGTGCAGCTTCCCAGTTGTGCATCCCATAATAAGCAGCATGAGATGATTCTGGCCCCTTCCTGGCTTTCCATAGAGAGGCACAAGGACTGCTGTCAAATAATAAAAGAATGCTGAGCAGGAATATTAAGTGACTGTTCTCAGAAAGAGAAGATTTTGTATCACCGTTTCTCCATGACTCATCCCTTCCCACATATCTTCAATTTTGAGCATTTAGTCCTTTTTCCACTGGAAGTATGAAATGGTGGTCCCTCTTCCTGCCAAACTCCTCATCAGCTTTGTTTTGGACATTGGCAAGAAGAAATCCTGTTTCCTGTCTTTTGTTTCCTGGCTGTAGCCTCTGGTTCCACCCCCTTCTTGGTCTCACAGTGTCTATTTCCGCCTCAGGCCCCAGAGTTTCTAACAAACCCATAGATCAGTTTTCTCTTCCACAGTTACTAGTTACACAGAATTATCAAAGAGGAAAATAACTTTTCTTCATCCCAGGGGTTTTTTTCCTCCTTGGATCACTTCGTTTTGTTTTTTACTTAGGTTAAGTTCCCAGGCTCTCCTCTGCAAATGCAGGAAGAAATTAGCAGGTGTTGGGGCCTGATTCTTCCCGGGAACATACTGGAGCTGTCCTGGTGTCAGACCAGAAATGATGTAATCAAGTCACTGGCAACAGAATGAAGACAAGGAAAACTCCAGGGTTTATATCTTGGGTGTGGAGCTTGAGATATAATACTATGGCCAGGAGGGGGAGTAAAGTGGGCCTCCTTGCAAAGAACAGCTTTTGAGTTTGCATAATTTTTCCCGTTTCTAGGCTGGTTGACCTTAAGCAAGTTACTTGACCACTTTAAGGTTTGGTTTTTTGATCTGTAAAAAAGGAAATGACAGTACCTACTGATGATGTATCTATCCACTTGACTGGGCTAAGGCATGCCCAACAGCTGGCAGAACATTATTTCTGGGTGTGTCTGTGAGGATATTTCTGGAAGAGGTCAGCATTTACATCAGTAGACTGAGGAAAGAAGATTCACCCTCATCGATGTGGGTAGGCATCGTCCAATCTGAATAGAATGACAGGGCAGAGGAAAGGTGAATTTGCTCTCTGCTGAAACTGGGACATCCATCTTCTCCTGCTCTTGGACATTAATGCTCTTGGTTCTCAGGCTTTTGGTCTCTGAGACTGACACCAGCAAGCCTCTTCACCCTCCAGCTTCTCTGGCCTTGGGCCTCAGATTCTGAGTTACACTATGAGCTCCTGCTCCTGTTTCTCAGGCCTTTAAACTCAGACTGAATTATAGCACCAGCTTTCCTGGTTCTCCAGCTTGCAGACATCATACTGTAGAACTTCTCATCCTCCGTAATTGCGTGAGCCAATTCTATAATAAATCTCCTCATATATCTCTCTATATATCCTATTGGGTCTGTTTCTCTGGAGAACTCTAATAATATATTACCTAATCAAATTGTTGTGAGGATTAAATAAAATGGTATGTGTCATAGTGCCAAATAGCAGGCCCTCAACAAATGGCCATTATCTTTATTACTAGTGGGATTTAGATCATGTGTTTCTTACTAAAATAATAAATAATATTTATTGTTCATTTCAGCTATGAAAAGAAAATATTTGGAAGATCACTGATTCCTTCATGGAAAGGCTGGCTTGGGAATAGATGACATGTCAAAGATTGGCATCAACCTTGAACGCTTCTTCTAGGCTTGAGATACAGATTAAAAAAAAAAAAAACACCTCCCTAGAGTGAGGGCTACTTGGGATTCATGCTATGTCCCAAGGAGTTCTCAGTTTGAGGTCAGCCCCAGCTCTACAACTCACCAGGAGAGTGTGTGAGGATGAGGGAGAGAGAGCCTGCTCTGGTTCTCTTCAGGGTGACAATGACACCTGTTGACAGATGAGAATTCCAGCCAGGAATACAGATTTAGGAATCATGCTTCTCACTCTCATGATGACATAGAAAAGATGCCTCTGAATGTTTCTGCCAGTGTGTTAAAGCTATTCTGATATTGACTGTAGTTCAGAGCTTTGTCTCTATTCCACTAAACCACTAACTTCTGGAAATTAATTGTAGACCAAGATGAGAGGACTCTGTGTGTGGCTCCATGAGTATGTCTGTTATACATGTCAACTGCATTTATATCTATTCTATATCTGTTAGGAAAGGCTATGCTATGCTGCAAGAAACAGCCCTAAAACCTCAGTGGCTTACAATGACATAAAGTTATTTTGCTCACACTGCATGTCCAGATCAATACCAGCTGTCCCTGGCAAAGAGAAGGGGGACACAGAAAATTGTATTCTAATTCTTATAAGCTACTCCATATTCCGATAGCTTAAACAGATCCTTAGCCACACCTAACATTAGGAAAGAGTTCTCTCGTCAGTGTTAGAATTTTTCTAATTCAGATAGATCTACCTATAGTCAGTGGGATCTAACTGATGTCTTGAACCTTTGAAATTATCTAGCTTGAAACTGTGGCATACTGACCAGTGATCTAGTGAAAACAAGACAGGATAAGGATTTTAAAATGCCTGCTAAGAATCTCTTTTAAGAAAGGAGTGATGTTTCATCTGTTTGCTATGTTCAAAATCAAACCTATTTCATGCTTTATATTTAAGTCTTAAAATGTTTTCAAGGCAGAGATCAGGACAGATGTTTCATTTGTACGTCTGTATCACTTCATTGCCTGGTTCAGATTAATTTTGCTTACAATTTGGAAGTTGATAAAGTAATCCACTTAGTTGAAGGATGACTTCAGGTCACACCTGCCAGTTAAAACACCAGGAACACACTGGACTTTTCAACTGTTTTGAATGAAATGTGCAAGTGAAGCCAGCAGAAATATCACTGTAAGTCACTATTTACTGACTGCCTTGCATGTGCCTGGCACTGGTTTAAGCACATTAAACACATTATCATTTACCATCTTCCCAGCAAGAGACAAGGCTGCTAAGGCTTTGAGAGCTACCATGTTCTGCTCAAGGTCACATAGCTGATACATGTCAAAGTCAAAGTCTAATCTCAGGTTTATCTGAATCCAAAGGTCAAATTCTGAACTAAATAGCAGTGAATGAATGAGACTGACTCCACTGAAGGAACCTCACAGATTTGGACGGAGATTTTGACTATATATGTGCTTATTTGACTGTTTTCCATTTGAGGAACTGAGACACGAAAAGAGTTCACCCAAGGATATGTTGTGAGTCTTATGTCAACCAAAAATTATCTCTGATTATTATCTCTGAAAATGATAAAATAACATTATGTTCCCAGTCCTTGATGGAGACCTTGATACCTGGATTTGAGCTCTCTGAAAGCTTACTGGCCCTGGAAAAAGTATGACTGGTGCTTGAGCCTTTTAGCTTATATTTCCCAATCAGATTTTTTGAAACTTCTGATCCTCATAAACTCAAGCCAAAGCATGACTATGCATAGAAGGTGCAACAGCTCCTCAGGAAGGGAAATCGCTGCCCAGGATTCCACGTTTGAAATCATCCAATGCTATTTAAAGGCTTGGCCAAACTTCAAAGTTGGTTGAATTCACTAGGGGTAACCTGGAATTTCTATTTCCCAAAAAGGGATTTCTTGACACTTTCTCCTAAACTTGTGATGGTCCCTTATTCTGAGGACCCTACAGGATATTCATTGATTCTATAAGCATTTCTTGAGAACTTCCTCTGTGCTAGGCATGTACTGGTAATATTGTGGTGGACAAAACATAGTGTTTGCTCTCAAAGAGCTTATAGTCTAGTCAGGAATATAGAATGTGACATGGGCAATGAGTCCAGTTGTCATTTTTCTTTTTTTGAGATGCAATGCCACATTTAATATTCTTTCCAGTGATGCCTTGGACTAAGCAGGTACTTTCAATTTCAGGCAATGGGTCACAGTATAAGGAAGACTTGGGGACAGATAGGGACACACAGGTAATAAGTGATTGGTCATGTTGCACATTAGCCCTATTACTTAACCTCACTGAGCTTCAAGCTTCCCCTCTGTAGAATGAGGATAATAATACTGGCTTTGAAGGGCGCTGTAAGGATTAAATGAGGTCATATGTGTTAAACATCTATCATCGTGCCTGCTTCACAGGAAGTGCCCATAACTGTCAACAGCCAATAAAGATGAGAAATAGTGAGGATTCCAGCAACAATAAGAAAGGGTAAAAACTGTAACAGTCAGATGGGTGTAGAAATAAAATAGAGGCTGATGAGAGAAAAGGGTTCAATCACTAAAGCTATTTTCTCTGCAATAGTCACCCCTTAAAATGTGTATTTGGATGCAATTTCCAGCCTTTAAAAAATTCATAAAGAGTCAACTTTTTATTAAATTTGTATGTAAAGGGCAGATATAGCTGAATGCGAGCTGGTTTAAACTGAGCCCAAACTTTTTTCCTTTTTCTTTTTTTTCTTGTCCTTTCCTTCCCTGGGTCCAGAACAATAAGCTTTGTTTAGAGGAAGAGTATTTACCCAAGGCCTGTTTCTACTTAAGATATTTCAGCAGGACAGTGAATAACCTCTTATCCTATTGAGAAATTTTCACTGTCTGGAATTACTGGAACAAAGATGTCATTATTAAAACAAACTTTTGACCTTCTATAGAATGGTCACTTTAGCTACAAGAGAATCATTCACAATGGCTTTATAAGAATGGAAGCTATGACATCATTATTATATACAACACTCTATCAAAGATTTTGATTGTGAGAATCAGTTAGAATTCTTTGGTGGTAAGCAACAGAACTAACTCTGGCTCACTTAAGCAAAAGAAACAATTTATTACAAGGTTATCAGGGTTGCTTACAGATCTGAGGGAAAGGCTGCAAAACCAGGTTTCTGAAAGCACAGGAACCAGGGCAACAGCTTAGGAAGCAGAAACTAACAGATTTTTGGGGTCACCCACACCAGATGAATCAACTTCATTTATTTTGTCTCTGCTTCAGCTCTCTCAGTATTTAATTTCCTGGGAGAGAAAATCTGGTTGGCCAAACTGGGTCTTGGGCCCAGGGGGCAGCCAGGGGGCAGCAGAGCACCTTGACTGACAGTCCTACAAAGCCTTCCTACGGTGGGAGAGGGGCAGGTAGTTCCTCAAGGAAACTGAGGCACGGCCACCCGAAGTGGGATTAGATCATGGGAAGGTATCAGTACTTTCATACTACAGCAAGCTTCTAGGGCAGAGATGTCATGGAGGAATCATCACTTTACTTAAAGGGACAACTGAGGAACTGAATTAAAGTGGTTTGCCCAGGAGCCACAGGTAGTGGCAGAAAGGAAATGTTCTGACCCCCACCAGCCAAATGGGAATTTTCCTTATTCCGTCCAGTCTGCTAAAGCAGTGTTTCAGAGGCTTGGCAGTGCATCAGAATTACCTGTGGAGCTTGTTAAAAATAGAGAAGCTAGGTTTGGCATAGGGCTGCGGCATCTGTATTTTTAATAAGCCTCTCGTCTGATTCTGCTTACAACCAACTTGGAGGCCCACTACGTCATCAAATTTCCATAGGATCTGATATAGGAAAAGAACATTGCAGAAGTAAAACTGGGATAAGATATGATACAGTTTGAATATTTGTCCCCTCCAAATCTCATGTTGAAATGTGATCCCCCAATGTTGGAGGTAGGGCCTAGTGGGAAGTGTTTGGGTCACGGAGGCAAATCCCTCATGAATGGCTTGGTGCCCTCCTCGCCGTAATGAGTGAGTTCTCACTCCATAAGTTCATGTGAGAGCTGGTTGTTTAAAAAGCCTGGCACCTCTCCTCCATCTCGCCTGCTTCCTCTCTCACCATATGACTCATCTTCTCTCCTTTCACCTTCCTCCATGAGTAAAATCTTCCTAAAGTCCTGACCAGAAACAAATGCTGATGCCATGCTTTTTGTACAGCCTGCAGAACCATGAGCCAAATAAACTTTTCTTTATAAAGAAAGTTTATAAAGTCTTGGGTATTCCTTTATAGCAATGCAAAATGGATGAATGCAATAATTTTAGGGGAAAGGTTTGGGTTTGTTGATAACATTTTTTGAGGTCCAATTTGTGTTAGCTGATTTCATGGTTTGGGGTTTGAGGGAATGTGAGGACAGGGAGAGGTCTTTCCCTGTTTGTGACAAGCCTGCACCAAGTGGATCATGCAGGTTAGGCTGTTTCCTAGAAAGCATCTGCCGTTGAGCATATTGAGCCTTGAGCATATTAAGCATTGAGCAAGGAGCAAGGCTGGGACCCCTCTAGGGTGGTCCTGACTATCTACAGTATTAAAGGGGGAGGATCAGATTATATGGGTAGGGTACTCAAGTACCAAGATCTGGAATACAAAAAAGGGTTGGGAAATAGGCCTGAGCTGGCACAAACAGGAAAAGGATCTGTTACCTTTGTCTTGTTTCATCACAGCTGATAAAGACAGGCTAATGCTAAGTCTCTTAACCAACCTGGAGGATGGAGAAGAAGGGAGAGTGCTATTCTTCTAGGAAGCTACATTCCTCCACTCTTTACCTGGGTATTCCTATCCACCCTTCAGGTCCTTGCCTAAATATTACCTCCGCAGAGAGGCCTTTCTAACACCCTCTTCCCCCAACTCAATCTAAACTAGGGCCCTTCCTGTTCTCTCTGTGGTCATCTGGTCTTTCCCAGAGCCAGATTCACGGACATACAACCTGTAGAGTCATTCTGTACTTAGAAGGACTCTATGCTTGGTTTAATGCTCTGCTGTCACCATCCTGAAATTCTTAATGCTTTTTGAACCAGGGGTCCTCCATTTTCATTTTTCACTGGGTTCTGCAGATTATATAGCTGGTCCTGTTCTTTCCCTTTCTTGAACTTAGCACCTTTAATTGCTATTAAATTAGGTGTTAATAGTCCTAACATCTAGCTCCATACCTCCCACTGTCATACAGGCTTGATAAACATTGCTTAACCTTTTGAAATTATGGTTATTTGACTACTTTTGAGTTACAAAAAGCATATTCATATGATTAAATGTAAACTATTCTGGATGAATGAATAGATGAATTAATGAATGATGGCGGAAAGAAAGATACTTTGGACAAGTGCATTGTTGACCCAATATCCACTCACCTACTTCCTTTCTAATAGAACCTAAATTATAATCAGGTGTCCATCCCTTCCCCAGTGACTCAGGGGAGGTGACCCAATTCCCAATTCCAAGGTAGATCTTGATTAGCCTACATTTTCTCTTTCTTAAAAATAGTCTTCTCTCTCTGGACATTGTCAGGTTTGAATGTGACTCCCAGGACTACTAAAGTCATCTTGCTATCGGTCTAACAATTAAAACAACCGCGAAAAGTAGCGCCAAGGACATTATATAAAAGCAGTAGCAATATGCATAAATAAAAGCAGTATTCTAGATGGCCCTTGCTGTACTCTGAGTTTCTTATTATGTGAGATAATAGGATTTCTGTGTTGTTTCTTCTGGTTTTCTATTGCTATAAAACAGTTACCACAACATGGAGTGGCTTAAAACAGCATCCATATTATTAAATTTCACAATTTTGTAGGGCAGGAAGCCAGGAAGGACTTATTTAGGTAATTCTTCTATTCCATGTATCATTGACTGAGGTTCCTTAGTGGTATTCAGTTGGCTGATGGGCTGGTCTTTAGAGTTCACATATTTGGCACCTTGGCAGTGCTGGCTGGAAGTGTAGGCTCAGCTAGGACCTTTAACACACACACATGACCTCTTCAACATGGCCATCTCAAGGTACTCAGACTTCCTCCCCAGGGTGAGGGGCTTCCAGAGAGAGCATTCCAAGAGACAGGAAGTACAAGCCTCCAGTCTCTTAAGGCCAGAGCCTGGACTGGCACAGCATCACTTCTGTCATATTCTATGGGTCAAAGCAGTCACAAAGTCCATTGAGATTCAAGGGGAGAGGACATCGTTTACCTCTTGATGGGAAAATTATCACTTTATGGCTATTTTAATCCTTCACACTATTTAAGTCAACTGGACACTGATTTTCTGTTATTTATAGGCAAAAGAATTCAAGAATTCCTGAGGAATTCAAGGAACTTAGGGTTCTCTCAAGCTTGGGAAGATATTTCTTCCTGTTCCCCTAACACAGGAGTCTGTACACTTTTTCTGCAAAGGGCTAGATAGTAAATATTTCAGGCTTTACAGGCCACATGGTCTCTTTTGCAACCACTCAACTCTGCCAATGAGGCATGAAAACCAGCCATGGAAAATAAACAAATGAATGAGTATGGTTATATTCCAATAAAAATATTCTTTATGGTCACTGAAATTTGAATTTCACATAATTTTCACACGTCACAAATTGTTTTGTTTTTCATCCATTTAGAAGTGTAAAAATCATTCTTAGCTGTGGGCTGTCCAAAAAAAGAAAAAAAGAAAAAGAAAAGGAAAAAAAAAGCGCAGGCCAGGTCCCTCTGTTATTTCTTGAGCTATATTTTACCAATTCCTACTCTAACATATCAAGCCAGCTTCAGGCTCAGGACCTTTGCATGTGCTGCCTCCCGGAATGTTCTTCTGGGCGGGTCTCCATGTGGTTTGTATATTCTCTTCATTGGGTTTTATCTCAAATATTACCTCTTCAGAATAGTCTTCTCTGATCACTGTATCTAAAATAGTACCCGTACTCAGAAACACATTATCTCCTTGTATTTTCTTTTCTTTTCCTTTTTTCCTTTTTTTTTTTTTTTTTTTTTTTGAGACAGAGTCTCACCCTGTTGTCCAGGCTGGAGTGCAGAGGCATGATCACAGTTCACCACAACCTCCGCCTCCCGGGTTCAAGTGATTCTCCTGCCTCAGCCTCCTGATTAGCTGGAATTACAGGCACCCACCACTATGCCTGGTTAATTTTTGTATTTTTAGTAGAGATGGGTTTTCACCATGTTGGCCAGGCTGGTCTTGAACTCCTCACCTCAGGTCATCCACCCACCTCAGCCTCCCAAAGTGCTGGGATTACAGGCGTGAGCCACTGTGCCCGGCCTCTCCTTGTATTTTCTTGATAGCATATCTAACTGTCAGAAATTTTGCTCATTTATTTATTTACATATTTGCTGCTTTTTCTCCACCCTCACTAGATTCTAATCTAAATGAAGCAGGGATCATGTCTGTCTTATTTACTTCTGTGAACCCATTATCTAGCACAGTGCCTAGCATGTAATAGATGATCAAGTAAATATTGGTTGAATCAATAATGGTTACAATTCAATTCAGGGCTTGAGAAGAACATAAAAGTCTACTCCATTTATACTGATTGAATGAGAGAAAGATAATGAAAGCAGAGGAAGGAGATCAAGTCATCACCTTTACTCAGAGAAGCTTCTGTCCCTCTGTTATTTCTGTGTGTTTCAGGGAAAGCTGAAGGAAAAATTCTTCTCCTCTTATATAATTTTGAAGATAGCTATTTTTCTCTCTTGGCAGATATGAATGACTTATCATGCCTGTCCAGAGGCAGGGAAAGGAGAAACAATCTTATTTGAGAAGGGAGGATATCACTGCGGTGGTTGTGAAATCGTGTTTGGAAGCTAGATTGCTCTAGACCACTAAGGTATGATTTCACAGAAATTCCCAAGATCCCTGCAGGGGAAATAACAAAGGTCCTGGGTGGCATGGCAACAATAGAGATGACAGAATTGGGAATAACATCAGGCTAAACCTGTCCTGGGAGGCAGGGAGGAAAAGCAGCAGCAAGTACAACATTCGGGACCGAGAGCTTGAGCTTGAACAGAATGTACTGGTGCTGCTGGGTGGCAGCCAGGCCCAACAATTTAGCACTGGGCTTTCTAAGCCTGGGGACAGAAGTGGCTTCCAGCCAGTCCTGCCTCTACTTACTAAAACAAACAGATTGGCAAAGGAGAAAGAGCCTGTTCTAGGTGAATATAATAAACAGGAAGTGTCCATGGGAAGCAGTGAGGTCCACAGTTTAGGCTGTGAGTTCAGTGAATTGAGCTTAGGAACCGAGCACTGACACAGATCACAAAGTAGTGGAGAGTGGGCCTGATACAGAAAGTAACAAGGGGCTGACCTGAAAATGTTGAGCACAGTGTGGAAGGCACAATAGGCTAGCTGGGAAGAAGCATGAACTTGGACACTTGAGTCCCTGTTGGTAGATGAGGCAGAGAAAACAGAGATCAAATGATGTCTATCACCTGGACTTACTGGTTGCAAGTAGTGGAAAAGCTATATATATAAAAAAAAAATGGACCAAACCTTAAAAAGAGTATTTATAGTATGGCTCACATATTTGAGGAGTATGGCAATATGCTAGCTTTAGAGATGGTCAGAGACAGGATCTCAAAGAATGTCTTCAGTACTTGGTCTCTTTTTCTTCATCTCTCAGTTCATCTTTCCTCTGTGTTCGCTTCATTCTGAGTCTTTCCCCATGATGCCCAGTGGTCCACATCAGCTCCAGGTGTATATCCATGCAGCTTCAAGTTCAACTAAGAGTACTTTTGGCCTGGTTGTTCTAACAAGTCCAAGAATTCTATCTCATTTCTTCTGAGTGGGTCCTAAGCTCATTCCTGAGCCAGTCGCTGGGCCCACGGGTTTGCAGTGTTTCGTTGGTCATCTCTGGGCTGCATGCCCTCGCCTGAAGCCCAGTGGACTCAGCTTTACCAAACTCACTTGGACTAGGAATCAGAGAGAAGTGGTTCTTCAAGAAAAACTTGGTACTGTTTATATCAGAATTGGGTATGGTAAGCAAAAACAAATCAAATTAAAACAAATGAAAAATAGATGTTTGCAGCCAGTAATCATCACACTCACATAGAATTGACCAGAAGCCACAATCTCTCTCATCAGTACATGAATGTAATTCTAAATGTTATAACCCAATCTTAGACATTCAGTTGTTTTTACACTGACAAAGCTGCATGCTCTGGTTTAAATTAGCTTTAGGGAGTTAACACCAAGAATAGAAAATAATCATCATAAATGAGGAAAAAAAAGTATCCAAAATTATTTTAAACAAAAATGCATAACAGCATAAACTTGGAATTAAAATTGGTAACTAGAAATGCAGCTATTGCTCAAATAACCCTTGAATTAGAAGATTAAAAAGCTCTAGAAAAAAGAAATGTTTATATTTTCCATCTAGAGACCTACTTAACTCTTATTTATTTATGTATTTATGACAGAGTCTTGCTCTGTTGCCCAGGCTGGAGTGCAGTGGCATGATCTTGGCTCACTGCAACCTCGGCCTCCTGGGTTCAAGCGATTCTCCTGCCTCAGCCTCCTGAGCAGCTGGGACTACAGGTGTGTGCCACCACGCCTGGCTAATTTTTGTATTTTTAGTAGAGATGGGGTTTCACCATATTGGCTAGGCTAGTCTCCAACTCCTGACCTCGTGATTCACCCGCCTCAGCCTCCCAAAGTGCTGGGATTACAGGCATGAGCCACCGCACCTGGCCTCTTTTTTTATTTTTTATTTTTATTTTGAGATAGGGTCTCACTGTGTCACCCAGGCTGGAGAGAAGTAATGTAATCATGGCTCATGCAGCCTTGACCTCCCTGGGCTCAGGTGATCCTCCCACCTCAGTCTCCTGAGTAGCTGGTACTACAGGCACATTCCACCATGCCTGGCTAATTTTTGTATTTTTTTTGTAGAGACAGGGCTTCACCATGTTGCCCAGGCTGGTCTCAAACTCCTGGGTTTAAGTAATCTGCTTGCCCTGGCCCTCCAAAGTGCTGGGATTACAGGTATGAGCTACCGCACCTGGCCTTAACTTTCAATTTAGGATTAATTCATGAAGAAATGTTAACATGGGAGAAGGCTCAGAATTTTACAAGCCCTTATGATACCTGACGAAGTGTGGTGGTGTCCTTGGCTCCTATGCCTATCTCACTTTATCCCCATGACACCACCTTTCTGACCACTTCCTTTCTGCCTCCCTTACCCACCCCTGAAGCATTGTGTTTCTGGAGTTTCATCTTTGGTTTCCAGCTCTTCTCTTTTTATATACTCTTGCAGAGTAACTCTTCCTTTACTCTTTTCAACAGGCACCCACTGAGAGCCTCCTTTGTCCCAGGTACTGGGCCAACCATCCTCATAGGTTAACTCCTGAATGTCTGTGTGCCAATGATACCCAACTCTCTGAAGTCTAGATTCTCCCTCCAAATTCACACTTGGAAATTCATGTAGAGTTCCTTTATAGGTAGTTCTTGAATGTTCTTGAATGGATAAATAGAATGCTTCTCCCTAGTGATTCAAGTTTAACATACCTAAAAATGAAATCCTCTTCCTTCCTGATTCTATCTGTACTTGTATTAATACTTGGTAATACCCTCCAGGTTCAAAACTTCAGGATTGTCCTTGCCTCCTCCCTCTAGTCTCCCTAACATCAAATCCCACTGATTTTTGACTCAGTATTTCTAAGTCTGTCCTCTTATCCCCCATCTTCACTCCTCCTTCCCTAATTCAGACCTGTGTCACCTTTTATTTAAACGCTGGTCTCATTCCCTCCAAGCATATCCATGTATCAATCACATTCCCCTGCTTCAGTGGCTCTCCATTGCCTATTACACTCTTTAATATGCTAAATAAAGTTCCCTGTATCCTGCCCTCTGCTCCACTTCCAGCTTTACCTCTAGAGTGACCTGCCTCGAATGTCTGTAGTTTTCTGCACACCTTACACAGATTCATACCACTGTGGCTTTGTGCATGCTCTACCCTCTGTCTGGAATATACTTCACTCCAAGCTTTAGTTGAGGTGCAGTTCCTCTAGGAGGCCTTGTTGGCACTCTTCAGGCTGAGCTGAGTGCCCTTGCATTGGCTCCCATAGCACACTGGGCATCCTCTCTCATTGCACTCTGAAGTTCAGGTCCTCTGGCTGTCACTCAGACTCCCTTGTGAGTTCCTTGAAGGTGTGGGCATGTCTCATTCATCCTTGGTTCCCCAGTGCCTAGTCCAGCACCTGAAGCATAGTAAGATTTCAGTAAATGTCTGGGGAGTGAAAGAATAGTTATCATTGTAGATCTATGTTTCTTCTTAAGTGCTTATGATTCTTCTCATAATTATAGGTCTGTCTCTCCTCTTGGTCTTCATAGCTCTCTTCATGTGACAAAGAAACTCCCTAAAATACTAAAAGCTAAAGGAGATTGTTATCTAAGCTTGAGATGGAAGGTGGCCAGCAGAAACTTGGAGGTAATCTAATTTGCATTTTCTGGGCCACAGGATTAATTCTAGAGGCCAAAACCAAATACTACAGAACCTAAAATACATGCTAGTTTGACACAATGGATCAGAAGAATGAATAACAAAAAAATAAGATCCTATTTCTCTAGTTTAAACCATTTATTATAGTCAGTTTTTCTAAGCCTTATCTGGAATTGTCAAACTAATATTTTCTAAATTAATTTTAAATCCATATGGAATGTCAACTAGTCTTTGTACTGCATTTTGAGTATGAAATGAACAAGCACAGTATTCACCCTGCAGAAGGCATTCAGCAAATGGTTATTGACTTTACATTTTCCTATTGGAATACACAGAATATTTCACCAAAACAAAATTATTCATTAATTCATTCAATAAATTTTTTGAGTACTTGTTATGTGTGAGGCACTGTTCTAGGCCCAGGGGATATAGCACTGAACAAAGGACTTTTCTGTCTAAAAGAGCACACTCCCACTCTCTTACCCTGCTGTCATGGGGTTTTCATTCTATTGCGAAGAAAATAACCATAAATCACGCAAAAAGTATACATCACCAACAACCATGATAAGGATTGTGGTGAAAAATAAAACAGGGTAATGGGGTGTGTGTGTGTGTGTGTGTGTGTGCTATTTTGGATGGGGAAGGTAGGGGAAGCCTATCTGAAAAGATGATATTGCAATAGAGACTTGAAGGAAGAAAAAGAATGTCATGTTAATATCTATGAAAAAAGAATTATAGGCAGAGAAAACAGCAAGTGTGAAGGCTTGAGGGAAGAGAATAGGTATGCCTTATTTGAAGAGTATCAAGAAGGCCAGGTAGCTGGGGCAGAGTGGGCAGAAGGAGAAGGGCAGGACACGAGCTGAGAAGAGTATCTGTGGGTCAGATCATGGTTTTGTTTTTACTCTGGTAAGATGGAAACCACTGGAGGGTTGTGATCAGAGGAGTGATATGCTATCTTCTATGTTCACTCTAAAGGATCACAGCCAGTTGCCTGGACTTGACCACAGGGAGTGGCGGGGGCAGAAATCTAAAGATCAGTTGCAATTATCCAGGTAAAAGATGGAGGCTGTCGCAATAATCCAGGTAAAGAATGTTTGGTGGCTTGAACCAGGGTGGTAGCAGAATAGGTGGAAAAGTAGTCAGGCAATAGGTGTCTGTCGGAGACTCAGTCAAAAAGATTTGCTGATGACTGGGTATGAATTGTGAGGGGGGAAAAGGGTGGCTCTAAGATTTTGTCTTGAACAACTACAAGGATGGATTTAGTGGGGTTTGGGGAGAAAAATCCAGATTTCAGAGGTGAGAGGGAGAGATGTTAATTCTGGTCTCTCTTTAAATTTGAGATGCCTATTCAGATATACAAGTAGAGTGTTGAGCAGTCAATTGTGTACACCTGTTTGAGTTCGGGAGCGAGGTCAAAGCTGGGCTAGATGTTGGAAGTTATTAGTGTGCTGACGGTGTTCAAAGCTATGGAGTATTGAAAGTTGGGGTCACCTAGGAGGTGTGTTTGGATAGAGATTTGAGAACTGGCCTGGAGTATTCTAACATTTAGAGATTGGGAAAATGAGGAAGAATCAGAAAAGGAAACTGAGCAAGAGGGATCAGTGAGATAGAAGGAGACCCAAGAGAAAGTGAGTGGGTGGAGACCCAGAGGCCAAGTGAAGAAAGATTGTTATGCCTGAAGTAAGAAACAACCCACCAAGTTCCCATTTACCCCAGGTCTCAGTGGATGGTGTACTTCCACATCTATGTGTCTGTAAAGATGTTTTTTCTTTATTCTTTTTGGCCTGGGGTTACCCAACTGCCATATATTCCCTTTGTTCCTTCCCCTAGAAACTCTGAGTCCATGTGGTCCAAGACTTCAGTACTGGGCCTGTGTGGTTATGAGTTCATATTTCTCTTTTCCTCTTATGACCGCTATAAGATCAGTTCACCTTTTGTTTACAGTTCTAAGGACAATTTGAAGCACTGAGCATATACCAGCATTGTCCATTCATAAAATCACTCATTTATTCATTTGCTGTGTAGTTGCTGGGAATTTGCAACGTGCAGGCACTGTTCTAGAAGCTGATGATATAGCCATGAAGCAGATAGACCCAACATGAGCTTTGCCAACAGGGAACTTATATTTTAGTGAAGTAAGAGGGAATTACTTTCAATTGGGAGGGCAGGGAAGTATCTCTGAAGGGCTAGATTCTGCTGTCTCCAAAGTAACCAGCTCATCTGTTCCTTTTTTAGAATCCTGAATTAAGCCTGTGTTCCCAGTTCCTAGAAACCCTCAAGGTTATTGGTTTCCTCCTCGCTTAATAGAACAATGGAAGAAATCTGCCTCCAATTCTATCTTCACATGAGCAACTATTTATAATTTATAATATTACTCTGAAAATCAGTTCTTTTCAAGTTTTATCTAACACCCACCAGAAGAAACAAAAGATTGTGAAAATGGAATTTGTCAAAGTTCCTTTCCCAACAATATGATGTTATTTAATTTTGCTAACATTTTTTTTGAATACTTACTATATTGCAGACACTGGTCTAAGTAAAGCATTTTATGTGCATCCTATCCTCTCATCATCACACAGCCCCATGAGGTAGATACTATTATTATTAACCACATTTCACACTCAAAAAAACTGAGGCTTAGAGAGACTAAGTAAATTGTCCAAGGTCACACAGCCATGAAGTGGCAGAGCTGTTGTTAAAACCTATGTCTGTGATGTTTAAGATTTTGCTCTTAGCATTACTTTGAAAGTAACAATATGAGGGCATTTAATGTATTTTTTTGGCCCAATATGATCTGCAGAAACTATGTATTTTAAGTACTACATTTATTTTATTTACTAAATTATTGTCAGATAAGAAACCGAAATAAAAGATTACAGGGTCTAGGATTCCTCCACAATGAACGAGCTTTGGGGTATTTCAGTGACAAATCAGCTTTAATGCAATCAAATTTCATCCTGCAATGAAAGTGTGTTAGTTTGTGGTTTCCAGTTTAAAAACAGCACTATATTGTCTTCCAGAAATATATAAATAGAAATTCAAGAAGTATTTCAATGAATACAGATAAAATTAGTTTTGTAAGAACATCAAATATGTGGGTTTCATTTCTTAGCTCAGTTTAGAAACTATAATTTCAATTTTTTTTAGCAGCTGTGGTAAATTTTGAGATTTGAAAAGTTCATGTAATATAAATCCTCATTTATTAAGCATTTAAATTGTATGCCTAATAATTTACTGCGTACATTACTTCACTTGTTCTTAACTATAACTCTGTAAAATATTATTGTCCTTGATTTACAGATGAAGATATTGAGACTCAATTAAGTAACTTGCTTGAAATTCAAAAACATTAACTGTAGAAGGCAGTAGTTGAACCCAGGGTTCAAAGCCCCATGATCTTTTTATTACATGACTTTATTTCCTATTCAGTCTTCAGAAGATGTTTATCTTATTAGATTATTCTCATTCTCTAAATAAGTGACCTTGGGGAACTATCTTTTTTCCCTGGTATTTTCCCCTGCCTTTAAAACAATGTGATCAAACTGGAAGTTTTTCATGATCTCTCTTAGCCCTAAAGCTCCTTGGTTCTGTAATTCCATGAATAGCCCATTTCAAAGATAATTCTACAGTAATCAGTGGGACTCCTGTTTTTCTCTTTTTTTTTTTTTTGAAACAGAAAAGTGAAACTTTTAAATTAGTTTAGTAAGTACATCTACTAGTTTTTTTTCTTTTATAGTCATGGTTATATTATTTGGTACTTCTTAGTTGCAACATGTTTCCTCACCGTCATTTATAATACCTCTCATCAACAATAACCTGAAGAAATAGATTTGAATTGCTTTCCCTAATTTATAGCTGGAAAACCAGGCTATGCTGGTACCTTAAATTGGCTTTCCTGAGGTCACGGGCACTCAGTACCAAGAAGAATTGGTACCTACGCGTTTGAAATTTCTGGATTTCTGGTCTTTCTCTGTACTTGCTCACTCCTTTCTTTCATTTGGCCCAGTGATGGGCAAACTACAGCCTACAGGCCAATTCCAGCCTACCATCTGTTTTCGTATGGTCCATGAACTAAGAATGATTATCACATTTTAAAATGGTGAGGAAAAAAAGACTATTCTGTGACATAAGAATTATATGAAATCCAAATTTCAGCGTCTATAAATTTTGCTGGAATATAGCTACCACACTGATTCCTTTATGCACTGTTTTTGGCTGGTTTTCTGCCTCAATAGCAGAGTTGAGTAGGTGCAATCAAGACTGTATGGCCTACAAAGCCTAAAAGTTTGTTATAGAAAAAGTTTGCTGACCAACTATACTGATTGCTTACTATTGCTAGGCACTCTGCAAGTCACAGGGAACACGGCAAACTAGACACAGGACTGCCTTGGGCTTAAGAAGCGGTTTCTAAACTTTGGAATAAAAAATAAACAACAAACAAAGTTGGAGGGACATAGAACTTCCAAATATTAATTTTGCCAGTGGGGTTTGTTTGTTTTTTTTGTTTGAGATGGAGTCTTGCTCCATCACCCAGGCTGGAGTGCAATGGCACGATCTTGGCTCACTGCAACCTCTGCTTCCCGGGTTTAAGCAATATTCCGGTCTCAGCTTCCAGAGTAGCTGGGATTACAGGCACCTGTGACCACGCACTAATTTTTTTTTTGTATTTTTAGTAGACACGGGTCTGGTCTCGAACTCCTGACCTCAGGTGATCTGCCCACCTCAGTTTCCCAAAGTGCTGGGATTACAGGCGTGAGCCACCTGCCTGGCCCCAATGGGTATTTTTTTAAAACACAGCTACTATTTTCACTCATCATTTTATTTATAAAAGGAGTATGTTAATACAAAAAAGTATGTTAATGCCGAATTTGTAGGAAGAATATAATCTCAAAAAGCACTCTTTAAAATGGAATATGTTAAACTTCATGAAAAACTTTACATGGTCATTGCTTTTCTCATTTCATTATGGATCAAAGAAAACATTATAGACCGGCCTGTATCATCAGACCAGCTTTGGGAAGCACAGGAGTAGTTGAGTAGTTCACATTATTACTTTTCAGGCAAAACAATCTTTAAAAATGTTTAGTTTTTATAGTGATAGAATGCTTTAGTTTGAGAATGTAACAGCTAGTAGCTTTTTTTTGAGACTGAATCTCACTCTGTCGCCCAGGCTGGAGCGCAGTGGCACGATCTTGGCTCACTGTAAGCTCTGCCTTCCAGGTTCACGCCATTCTCCTGCCTCAGCCTCCCAAGTAGCTGGGACTACAGGTGCCCACCACCATGCCCAGCTAATTTTTTTGTATGTTTAGTAGAGACGGTGTTTCACCGTGTTAGGCAGGATGGTCTCGATCTGCTGACCTCGTGATCCGCCCGCCTCGGCCTCCCAAAGTGCTGGGATTACAGGCGTGAGCCACTGCGCCCAGTCCACAGCTACTAGCTTTTTAAAGTCAAAAACAGAAATACAGTGATGGGAAATTCAAGGAAAGAAATACGAAGGAAAACGGGGAAGTAAAGAAATCTGCCAATATTCACTCTCCCTCAACAGACATTGCATCCCATTTGCCCTGTGTTTAGATGGAGGATAATCCGTTTTAGCATTGATTTTTCATCCTGGCTTCTCCATAGAAGAAAAGAAGATCAGAATACTTTATCTATTGAAATATTGCCCTCTTCACTGGCACTAAGCCACCTTCAACAAACATATGCACTCACTAAAAACCATAGCATCATCTCAAAACCAGAGCCATCTAAAGAAATGTGAATTCCCATGGATGAAAAGCTCATCCATCAATAAGGATTTGAAGTTGGGAAGTGACAGTTCCCACTTGCTTTAGAAAGTTTGCTAATGCTTCATGACAGACTACCTATTTTGCAATAACTAAAATGACAAAAGACTAGAAATTATTGCTTTATCTTGTATGTCCTTATTCCTGTAGTCTATGTTAGTGTTTATTTCCTGAACGCATTTTTTTTTTTTTTTTTGGAGACAGAGTCTCATTCTGTCACCCAGACTGGAGTGCAGTGGCGTGATTCCAGCTCACTGCAACCTCCGCCTCCCAGGTTCAAGCGATTCTCCTGCCTCAGCCTCCTGAGTAGCTGGGATTACAGGCACGCACCACCACACCCAGCTAATTTTATATTTTTAATAGAGCCGGGATTTCACTATGTTAGCCAGGCTGATCTTGAACTCCTGACCTCAAGTGATCCGCCTGCCGCAGCCTCCCAAAGTGCTGGGATTACAGGTGTGAGCTACCACGCCCTCCTGAATGTATTTTATAGAACACTATGCATGGGATGTAATGTTTGGGGGAAAAACAGGATTCTGTGCTCAAAGAAATACGAGAAATACTTGGTTAAGCAAAATCTCACAGGATTACTTAACACAGGATTTCTCAGGATCTATAATATGCTATTGTCGATTTAAAGCATATACTCATATGTAAGATTTGGAGGCAAGAAAGACAGCAAGGTACATAGGAATGTTTTAGTTTAGGTTATTGAAGTGAACTAATTTATTTGGTCATTTTAGCACGAACAATTATAGAAGAATAGGCCAATTATTTTTATTGACCCAGATAATTCTGGGTCTCAGTTGAAATTGTCTTTGATAGTTTTCTGGTTTTATATTAGCTTTTGAACAGTTTATTTTTATCAATACATTGTCCTTTTTCTTAAATACTTTTCCTCATTTAATACATATTCCTACCCTGTAAATGCAGATATCATCTTTAAATGTTTAAGAAATCATCCTTAAAACTATGGTTTTCTAAAACCTAAGGACCATGGATTAATGCGGCTCCTCAAAATCCAAGAGGAGGTGAAGCAATAGGTTTTATAATTAATGTATTATATCAACTAGAGTAGTGTTTGGCTTTGAGTAACAGGAAACCCCATTAATGTAGCTTAAAGAAATAGGTTGCTTTTTCCTTCTCTATGTGATGAGTAGTCAGGAGGTAGGTACTCTGGAGATGGGTGTTGTGGCTCGTGGGTGTCACCAAGGTACCTGGCTCCCTCTATTTTCCCATCCAGCCATCCTTAGCATGTGGTATTCATCCTCATGACTGTAAGATGGCTGCTGCTGCTCCGTGCATTGCATCCACATTCAAGGCAAAAAGAATAGGGAAGGGAAGTAAGCAGAAGGTGTGTGTCAGCAGTTGTCTCTTTATTAAAAAACAACAACAACACACAAACCTTTCCAAAGCCCCAGCCAATAGACTTCCAAGTGTATCTCAGTGGTCAGAAAAGTGGCACATAGCCACCACCAGCTGTGTGAAAACCTAAGAAATTAAATTCTTTTTTTTTTTTTTTTTTTTTTGAGACGGAGTCTCGCTCTGTCGCTCAGGCTGGAGTGCAGTGGCCGGATCTCAGCTCACTGCAAGCTCTGCCTCCCGGGTTTACGCCATTCTCCTGCCTCAGCCTCCCGAGTAGCTGGGACTACAGGCGCGCGCCACCTCGCCCGGCTAGTTTTTTGTATTTTTTTTAGTAGAGACGGTGTTTCACCGTGTTAGCCAGGATGGTCTCGATCTCCTGACCTCGTGATCCGCCCATCTCGGCCTCCCAAAGTGCTGGCATTACAGGCTTGAGCCACTGCGCCCGGCCTGAAATTAAATTCTTTAGTTGGGCACATTGGGGTTCTGCTAGAAACGTAACCTAAGTCTGGAGCTAGACTACCTTTTGAGAATCTCAGCTCTGCCACTGGTTAGTTACAGGTGATTCATTTCACTTTCCTCCCCTATAAAGAGAGATAAGATAACAATAGGGTTGCTAAGTATTAATTGAGTTAATACTTTCAAAGTGATTAGAACTGCATCCGGTATATAGTAAATGTTATATAAGCACTTTCAATAAATGAGTAAGGAAAAGAGTAAATATTAGGTAGAAAAGTGGCAAGCATGAAATAAATCATGAAAAGTGAAAATAAAAGTGTTGCTAACATGTAAAACTTGTGTAGAACAAACGTTAGGAATTTCACTAATTTCTTGAGCCAAAGAAAGTTAAATAGGTGCTGCTACCTCCCTTAAGGAACTATGAGCCAGTGACTTTCTGAGGATAGATTTTTCTTTTTTCTTTAAGGAAATTGAGGATTTTATGTCTGTTTCAATCAATTGCTTCTACAGAAATTGTAGGGCCTGTGATTTAAAGCTAAAGCAGATTAGAGGCTTGTATAATTATTGACATATTTGGGACATACCAGCAAAAAAACCTGGAAAATCACATACAGCTCATAATGAGATCGCTCCTCCGTCATTCATATGTGATCTCATCCAATATTTAGGTGTTTGACTATTATTATTTAACAATGTTTTTAGACATATAAAATGTATTTCTATAGACATTTTATATGGATGTAGTTATTTAAGCCAGATAGATTTGAATTCTAAGCCGAGCTCTATCAGTAACTACATTAAGCATCTTACTTCTCTAAGCTTTAGTTTCCTTATCTGTAAAATGGGGATGGTAGCAGCATCTAATTCTCAGGATTGTAGTAAACATTAAATAAGGAAATGTAATAGAGTGCTTAGCACAGATCCTGTTACACAACAAAAGTTTAATAAATATCAGCACCACTGCCATCATTATTTTATTATTATTATTTTTGAGACAGAGTCTCACTTTGTCACCCAGGCTGGAGTGCAGTGGTGCGATCTTGGCTCACTGCAACCTCCGCCTCCCAGGTTCAAGCGATTCTCCTGCCTCAGCCTCCCGAGTAGCTGGGATTACAGGTGCGTGTCACCAAGCCTGGCTAATTTTTTGTGTTTTTAGTAGAGACCGGTTTTCACCGTGTTAGCCAGGATAGTTTCGATCTCCTGACCTCGTGATCCACCTGCCTTGGCATCCCAAAGTGCTGGGATTGTAAGCATGGGATAGGCCACGCCCGGCCCATCATCATTATTTTTTAAAATCAACCTTTAATGAGGTATAATTTACACACAATAAAATGCACCCATGAGTTTTGACAAATGCAATGCCTGTGTAACCACCACCATAACTGAGATATAGAATATTTACATCAACCCTAAATTGTTATTTTAAAATAGGAAAACTGGTATTTCATCTAGTAATAATAAAAAGGAGAAGTCACTGTGCAGCACAAAATATGGTATCAACCATAAAAAAGCATGAGTAAGTGCTAACTAGAATTATGGGACCATGGGAAATGCGGCAGGAGGCGCATTCACTGTGAGGGAGTTGGGGACAGGTCAAATGTACTATACATTATTGCTTCTGCCTCTGCAGCAGCGATCTCTGTTTTTCCTGTTAAATGCACTGTGCTTGTCCTTTGGTGGAACAACTTCTCCCCAATACGCTATGTTTTTGGAGTGGGGCTGTTTCATCCTTGACTCCAGTCTTGTCATTTCTATTGGAATTCTTAGAAAACTCTCTTCCTGCTGATATTGCTGGGTGTAATTTGGAGAAGCTGAGAGAGTCACTGAGACTGAAGCCACCACAGACAAAGGTCAGCTTGAGGGATGGAGAGAGAAACCTGTGCTGTTATCATCTTCTAGATCCCCAGAGGCTTCCTTGAAGCTGGATCTATCCCTGAACTTTTCAGTTACATAAGGACCCATGAATGCTTCATCATGGATCAGATCTGTTCTCAAACTGGTGTTCAGGAACCAATGTGTGACTGGTCCATGCCCACTTCTGATTATATGGGCTCAGAGACAATGTACATGGGAGTGCTTTGCCAGTGGTAAAGTTTCTACAAACGGGAGGTAATTGCATGACAGGTATAAAGTTATTTGGACCATTGGACCATTGAGGTTTAAAGTATACTGATACTGAAAGCAGAATTGTTTGAACTAATTGCTAATTTTAAGGAATTCAGACATTCTTCCAAAGGATTTAGGCCAAATGTTGCCTAAATTGTTTCTCTATTTCATATGAAAGTGATTTCTGCAGCTTAACTGTTCTCTTCTATTTATGTGCATGGTCATAACTGATGTTGTCACATGAGTCCTGTTTCTTTCTTATTAAACATGTGTCCCTCCCATTGATGTTCAGCACCTTTGAAATTCCAGTTGCTGTTCTAAGCTGGGGTTGCTGCATTGAATAACACAAAATCTCTACCCTCATGAGCTGATTTTCTGGGAGGAGAAAGACAACTGTGCCCTCCATGTGCCAGTTTCTGTACTGTTGCATTCTTCTTCTTTTTTTTTTTTTTTTTTTTTGAGACAGAGTCTCACTCTGTCGCCCAGGCTGGAGTGCAGTGGCGCGATCTCGGCTGACAGCAACCTCAGCCTCCCAAGTTCAAGTGATTCTCCAGTCTCGGCCTCCCAAGTAGCTGGGACTACAGGCATTCACCACCAAGCCCGGCTAATTTTTTTTTGTATTTTTAGTAGAGATGGGGTTTCACCATGTTGGCCAGGCTGGTCTCAAACTCCTGACCTCAAGTAATTTGCCTGCCTCGGCCTCCCAAAAGTGCTGGGATTACAGGCTTGGGCCACCACACCCAGCCTGTACTGCTGTTTCTGATTCTCTCTTTGTAGTAATACTGCTGAAAGTGTGGGAGGTCTTATGTG
Source organism: Macaca mulatta (assembly GCF_049350105.2). NCBI lineage: Eukaryota > Metazoa > Chordata > Mammalia > Primates > Cercopithecidae > Macaca > Macaca mulatta. Next base: position 151,643,342 of record NC_133411.1, read on the forward strand.
GAAATTCCAGATTAAATTTATGAGAAATGTACACATTATTCACATATTTACATATTTGTCTGTGAATGGGCATATTAAGTTACATGTTTGTGCCACACAGAATTATTAATATTATCTGGGTAAGCTGGTTCAGGTTACAACTCTAGGCCTCAATTTCTTATCTGAAAAAATGGGAACTATCATAGTGCCAGTCTCACCCTGTAGGGATTACATGCATGTAAATAATTTTTTTGTCTGTTTTTTGAGACGGAGTCTTGCTCTGTCGCCCAGGCTGGAGTGCAGTGGCACGACCTCAGCTCACTGCAAACTCTGCCTCCCAGGCTCAAGCAATTCTTGTGTCTCAGCTTCCTGAGTAGCTGGGATTAAAGGCGTGTACCACTACGACAGCTATAAATGCATGTAAATAATTTACCATAGTGCCTGGCATAAACTGAGAGCTTAACAAATGATAGCTGATATATTATTGTTGTTATTATTATACATATATATTATTTTATACACATTCACCTACTATTCCTCAATGGGATAAAACAAATAATTGTGGATCACATTTTATTTCATTCATTTAACATGTATTGAATGTTACTATTTATGCTAGACCCACTGTGGCAGATTATATTTTTCAGAAATAGCTACGATAATATCTCCCATTCTTATCATTCCCCCATCTAGAGGTACAGTCTAATCTCCTTCCCTTTGAATCTGGGTGGGCTTATGAGTTGCTTGTAGCTAATGAAAGTGGTAGAAGTATGTGACTTCCAAGTGATTCAGGGCAGGCAAGCCGCCAAATTGCAGCTTAGCCCAGGAGGCTTCTTGACTTTGCCCAGAAAAGAATGTAAGGGCAAGCCAGTGGTAAGAGAAAGCAACTTTCATTGAATCAGTGCTGCTTCTTGTGGAACAGGGCTATCCCATAGGGAGTATGCTCAGGGTGGGCAGTGTACAGGGCTGTTGGCAGCTGTACCTATACCTACTTTTAATTATATGCTAATTAAGAGGTGAGTTACTTAGAACTTTCTAGAAAGGAGGCAGCGAGTTTCCAGAACCATATAAGGTAACTTCCAGGCCATTGCCATGGCCCGTTGCAATGGCATTTGTAAACTGTCATGGCAATGGTGGGAGTGTCTCCATGCTAATGAGCAGTGAGGGCAACTAAAAGTGTCTTTCTTCCTTGCCTGCTGGTTTCTGCTGGCTGCTTCAGTGAATCCTGTTTTGACTGAATCCTGGTCTGATCAGTGGGGTTGTGATTGGAAAACAAGTCCTGCAGGCCTCCCACCTCACAAGGCTAGGTCATAAAAGGTGATGCAGCTTTCCCCTTGTGAGCTGTGTATGTTCACACACATATGAGGAAGCCTAAACTGGACCACAGAGAAAGGCCATATGGAGAAACCCTGAGTCTACCTGAAAAGTGGGAGATGCCCAGCTAACCATCCACTCCTCCAGCTCCTGTCACCATCCAACTGCAATCACATGAGAGACCTCAAGCCAAAACCACCCAGTGGTTTCAGCTTCCCCAAATTCCTAACCCACAGAGATTGTGAGAGAAAATAAAATGATTACTGTTGTCTTAAACCATTAACTTTTGGTGTTATTTGTTCTGTATTAATAGATAACCAGAACACCTACCTTTAGGGGCTCAAGATAAAGCCTTAAACAGATTTAGTTTCATAGGGTTTCCATTCTAGATCTTTCTGATCGTTGGCAAGTGAAGAACAATGATTTTTGGTTGTAATTATCTATCAGATAGCTGTCTGGACCTGCTATCAAGTCTAAATTTGTAGATATACTTATTAAACAGATCACATTCATTCATTTATACATTTATTTATTTTATAATATTTTTATAGAGATGGTCGGGGGGGACGGGTCTTGCTATGTTGCCCAAGCTGGTCTTGAACTCTTGACCCCAAGCAACCCTCTCACCTGGCCTCCAAAAACAATGAATTACAGGTGTGAACCACCATGCTGCATTTATGAATTTAATACATCAATTGCTTTCTTAATATAGATGGGACACCTCTGACCCCTCCTGAGTGAAAAATCCATGTTCCCAAGCACCCAGGCCTTCCATTCTATCACAAGGCATGGTTATCGCTTGTTCGCTTCCATCTCTCCTAATACCACCACCAGCTAAATTCATTCTGTTATTCATCTTTGTATTGTTATCATCTAGGCTAGTGCCTGCACATAGCAGACCTATTTAAAAAACAAACCAACCCAAACAAACATGAAGCCCCCATGTAGCTGAAGGAGGGCTGCTGATTCCAAGACATAGAGATAATTTATTCAAGGATAGTCCCTATCCTCCAGGAGTTCACAATTCAGCACTAGACACCCTGTGGGACCCAGCCTGACAAGTGCAACGAGTGAGATGCCAGAATTGAGTCCTGCGGTCGAACAGAGGGACTACAGGGCAATGCACTGGGCGTGGGAGGTGGAGATGGCTCTGGGAAAGGATCATTCATTTATTCCACAAACACTTATCAATCACCATAGCACACATAGCACATAGGAAGCGCTCAATATCTGTTATTAAATGCCAGCCACTGTGCTAGGTGCCAGGATGCAACAGCAGACAATAAAATTGCAGGGGCACGTGCCCTCGTGGGGCTTACCGTGTAGCGAAGGATGACAGGCAGTGGACGGAATTATGTAAAATTGTGCTAGATGCAGAGCAGGAAAATAACAGGCGGCTGAAATTCTAGTAAGGATGTGAGCCCCTTCGGCTGAGGGGAGCCGTGGGCGGGTTCTGAGCAGGAGTGGCCGTGAGGGAGACGGACCGTAGGGGGCGGGAAGACTGCAGGCAAGAGCTGGTAATTTTAAGATGCAAATAACATTTTTTTCTGCCTGACTGGAAGAGGAGCGTTTGGTCGCTCGGGATTCTCCCGGGGCAGGGGGCTGCATTTTTAGTGTAAAATCGGTTGCCCAGCAGTGCAGGGCATGTTGTGGTGAACTGCAGCCCTAGTTCCCAGGTTTTTCATGCTTGGCACATCGAGGCTCCTCGGCCCCCAGGACCAGCAGACTCCCCATGCGCGGCTCGGATTCGGGCCGGAGCAGGCGGGCAAGGGTGCTGGAGCGGGTGCACAGCAACGCTCACCCCTGGGTTTCGGGGTCTGCAACGCCGGGCGGGCAATAGGAGGCGGAGTTTGCGCTGCGGACCTAGGCGTTGGCGAGGGCCACGCCCCCAGCCGCAGACCCTGCCTCCAGGCCCCTTTGATTGGATCAAGACCGCGGAAGGGCCGGGCGTCCCCGGGCGGCCCGAGGGTCGGGCAGGGGAGGGTGCGCTGATTGGCCCGGCGGGGATTAAGTCATCGCTAGCAGGTTCGAGCGGCCCAGACGCCGGCGGGGCGGCCGAGGCTGCTGTGAGAGGGCGCTCGAGGCTGCCGAGAGCTAGCTAGCGAAGGAGGCGGGGAGGCGGCGTCTGCACTCGCTGGCCCGCTCTCTCGCTTCCAGGCGCCGCTGCGGGTCGGCGCTGCGTTTCCTGCTCGCGAACCACTCCGTTGCCCGCGCCGGGAGCAGCAGCCCCTCGGCCGGCTCCGGGCTCGGTTCGGGAGTCTTGCGTGCCGGCGGTCACCGCGCGGGGAGCGAGCTAGCGCCACACCTGTGGAGCCGGCGGCCGTCGGAGGAGCCGGTCGGGGTCCTGCCGCGTGCGTGCTCTGGGGAGCGGGCGGCCCGGGTCCCGGGGGAGGCGCGCCCCCGCGGCTGGGCGCCGCGGGCACTATGGGGCTCCCAGCTCTCGAGTTCAGCGACTGCTGCCTCGATAGCCCGCACTTCCGAGAGACGCTCAAGTCGCACGAAGCAGAGCTGGACAAGACCAACAAATTCATCAAGGAGCTCATCAAGGACGGGAAGTCACTCATAACAGCGCTCAAGAGTGAGTGTCCCGAGCCCCGCGGGGACGCGGCCCCGGGGCGGGAGGGACTGGGAGGTGGCGCTCAGCCCGGGTTGCCCGCGCATCCGCCGGGTTTCTGCTCCCGGTACACTGGGGGACCGGTGTCGACGCCTCCGAGGCAGGAAGGATACGTAAAGCGGGCGAACCCGCAACCATCAGATGAAGAGAGAGACCCGTCGCTCTGCCTTTTTGCGTTCGGGGATGGTCGGGAGGTGACCGAGCGCGGGTGGTGCTCTGGGGCACCGCGGGTGGGCGTGCGCGGCACGCAGGTGTCCCCAGGAGTGGGGCCAGAGTGCCCAGCGCGCCGCAGCCTGCGGGCAGATCCCATCGTGTCCACAGCTCCAGCTCCCTTAGGGGCAGAGTTGCTCAGCCTTGGGTGCCCAACCGTGAGAATGGAGCGTGCCCTGCCGAGGGGGCGCTGCCTCCCCTTGGGAAAAGGCGGGTTGTGACTGCTTCGCTCCCTGTACGCAGCTCCAGCCCAGTCAGGCCGCCGGGTTCCCTGGGTGGAATGCTTGGTTTTAGCTTGCGACTCCTTGGAGTATTGGCAGCCAGTAATCTCTAAATCTAGAATCAGTACGTGCGCAGGTTCTGATTCTTGTGTTTAGCAGAAGGTGATAGGGGTGGGAGTAGAGAATCAGAGTGTTCCTTTACTCTAAACTGTGGGCGACGGTTTAAAAATAGAATGTGCATATCCCAACTCTCTCCCTCTCCTGCTCCCAAGCTCTCCCTTTTACCTCTCCCATTATCCTTGAAAACGTAAAGGTCTGAGAAGGAATGTCCATAGTCCTCAGAAAGAAGTTTAAACGTATTTCAAACATTCTTGGACCTTTTGTAAAACCATTTTTGCGTTTTTTCCTTTTGGTACAAGGGGAGAGATGCAATTTTGCATTCTGCTTCACTTTTGCAGAGCCAAAGAGTTTCTTTTTCTGGCCAAATAAGCGTGCTCTAGGGATGAGTGCTTTGGATTGTGAGAACGTTTTTGGTGCCTTTTCAGTCTCCCCATTTAAAAATAACTCAGTTCATCTTTTAGTTTTAAGAATCAGGAACCACATGAAGGCAGATAGTGGGATTGTCTCTGACTCTCTTACTTTATCTTTTTCTGTGATGGATTTGTTAGTAGGTGATACCTTTCAGCTAAGAAAGGTTGCCTTAGCAGAGTAGAGTCCTAGCTATGAGAATTGTTCCCAAGCCTCTTTAAAGGGCACTTACAAAAGTCAGGTGCCTGAGATGTCATTTTGTCAGCTTGTTGCTTCTAAAAATGAAGAGAGAGACAATGGAATGCCAGGGCAGCTCAGAGTGCCTATCTTTTGGGATGAAATGAACACAGGACTGTGATGTGATGAGGCTTCTTAGAGGCGGATTCTCAGGCTGTGCCTTACCTGAAACATATGAACAGACTCTTCCTTTGTCAATGATCAAGGCCATTCTTGGTTTAGGGGACGTGGGTCCCTGGTTTGGAGTAAGTTGGGGGCCCACTCACAGGTTGGGCCCAGGAATTTTGATTGAACCTCAGGCTGGCTTTATTGGGTTCTCTGCTTCACTCAGCAAACTTTTGGTGTGCTTGTGGTGTATTGGGTACTGCAGTGGGCACTGCAGTGGGCACTGCACTGGGCACTAAGGGTGTAGCAGTGAATATTTTGCTACCCCTGTGCTTACAGAGGTGTACTTCATTCCAGGCACTCTTCACCTATAATTATCTCATGTGCTTAGATTCATTTTGCAAATGAGAAAACAGAGACTGGGGAAAACACTTCCTCTGAGTCACACAGCTCTAGCAGCAGGACTAGAGCTTTTGAATCCACCTGGTTTGAGCCAGTGATGGAGTCCCTGCCAATGCAGAGCTCTTATTTCTGCCCCATCTCACTTGCCCGGAATGGAACCTTTTGCACCAAGCCCTAGGATTTGGACTTGTGTTTTCTATTTTGGCATTGAATCTGAGGAGGGTGCCTTTGGGTGACTGGCAGTTTTCCTACTACTATTTTTTTGAGGGCAAGAATTCTTTGGTAGGAAGGAACATTGCAGTGATAGAGTTGAAGGGTTATTTAAGCTGTCTAATGGAATGGATCAGCCCTGTAATCTGGGGGAAAGACTGATGGGGAACTAGGTGTTCTGTTCTCTCTACATCCAGCTCTATTAATGTATTCTACCACTACTAACTACTTGATCAGGTCAGGTGACCTCTTGAAATAGAGGGTGGAGTCAACCATTGTGTCCTGGATTTCAGACATTCTGGTATCATGAGATGCTTGCTATATTGTGTACTACTATATTAATGTTTGTGTATTATTTTTCTTCAGTCATGTTTATTATGTTTATAAACAGAAGTGTTTTTCCAGTACAACTTAAACATAAATACATAATTATATAAACACTGGGTTTAGATAATCTGTGTTCTCTTATAGCTCTAAACTTTTGTGGCTTTATTTTATAGCCATATTTATTTTATTTTACAGTTATTTTATAACTAGTATTTGCAGCTCTTTGGATTTAGCTTGCTTTTGAGTGTTAATCACAGGCAGTAAAACTGTCCTCTAGGGATTGCCAAAGTTCAGGTAGATCATTGTTACTATTACTTCCACTTTATGAATGAGATGCTGGCAATGGGGATGCAAATTCTTTATAGATCTAGATCCCGTAAAGGAGAAACATGCAGCAGGTGCTTGATTAAGTGAAAATATTGCGAGTTGTTTTTTAGACTCCGAGCCCTGGGTAGCAAAGGCCAGCTAAGATGTTGTATTATCCTCTGAAGTTTTGTAATTCTTTCTCCGTCACAGGCTTTGAAGAACCCATGTGGGCTAGAGGGACAGATAAGGGTGACTGAATATGTCTTGACTTTGTAAAGCAGCAAAGTTTCTTTTGGGGGTAGCCCTGAATGATTATCAGTGATTGTCTTTTCACTGAGTAATACAGCATTGAACAGAGAGGCCAAAAACCTGTTCTTGGTGTGATTCAGTAAGGTAAGTAAGTGGTTCATCCTCTTTGCCTTTTAAAGCAAGAGTAAAAAGGTCAGCATTGAGTTACATGGTTGAAAGCCTGTCACCCTTTTGTACTTGTTAGAATTAAGGATAGGCATTTTGCAATACATAAGCGCTGCTTGAATGGCATAAACTCTCAAAGGATGTTTGATGCCAACCTGCTTTGTTTAGGAGTAATTATGTTACTCAGAAAATCCCAATGGAACAAATGGATGTGGAGTTGGGTAGCAAAATATTTTCCCCAGATCTTTTGCTTTGTTTCAGTACCTTGTGAATAAAGAAAATCAAAGGCATTTCCTAATTATTTGTAAATGGTGGTAATTGACAGTTTGAATATTACTCATACAAGCATAAATGGCACTAAATTAAATTCAAACAAAGTTTTGTAGTTTTTATATAACATTGGCTGAAAAAAATCCCTTCATTTTACTCCATTCTGTGTTCTTAGTTGGACTGAATAAATTTGCATCCAGTCTGTAGTTCTCAACTCATTGACTTTGGCTTAAACCCTCCTTCCCTGCACTTAAAATCATTAGTGGATTTTTTTTTTTTTTTTTTTTTGTTAGAGCAGTTTTAAATTCACAGAAAAATTGAGTGGAAAGTGTAGAAAGTTCCCACAGAGCGCCTCATACCTGTTCCTTCCAGTTACCCCTATTTCTAACATCCTGCATTAGCATGGTACAGTTGTTACAGTTGATGAACCAATATCAATATAACATTATTAACTAAAGTCCGTAATTTACATTAGGGCTCACTATTCGTGTTGTACATTCTGTGGATTTTGACAAATGTATAATGGCATATAACCACTATCATAGTATCATACGGAATAGTTTCACCACCCTAAAAATCCTATGTGCTCCACCTGTTCGTCCCTCCCTCCCCACTAACCCCTGGCAACCACGAATCTTGTTACTGTCTCTCTAGTTTTACCTTTTCCAGAATGTTATACAGTTGGAATTAAACAGTATGTGGCCTTTGCAGATTGGCTTTTTTTTCACTTAGCAGTGTGTACTCAAGGTTATTCATGTCTTATGTCTGGGTAGCTCATTTCTTTTTATTGCTGAATAATATTCTGTTGTCTAGATGTGCCATAGTTTATCCTTTCATCTATTGAAGGACATTTTTATCATTTCCAAGTTTTATCAATTATGAATAAAGCTGATATAAACATTTGCATGCAGTTTATATGTGGAAATAAGTTTTTAGCTCATTTGGGTAAATACCAAGTAGTATAATTGCTAGATTATATAGTAATATTAATAGTATGTTTAGTTTTTTTAAGAAACTGTCAAACTGGCTTCCACTGATTGTATTGTTTTACATTATCACCACCAATGAATGAGAGTTCCTGTTGCTCTACATTCTGCTCAGCACTTGGTTTTGTCTGTGTTTTGGATTTTGACCATTCTACTAGATGTGTAGTGGTATCTCATTTAAAACAATTTAGCTATTTCCTTATGACATATGATGTTTGGCATCTTTCCATGTTGCTTACTTGCCATCTGCATATCTTCTTTGGTGAGATGTCTTCAGATCTTTTGCCCATTTTTATTTGGGTTATTTCTTATTGTTGAGGTTTGTTTGTTGTAAAATATACATAACACAACATTTACCACTTTAGTCATTTTTAAGTATATAATTCAGTGGTTTTCGGCATGTTCACCATGTTGTATAATTACTGTCTCTTTCGAGAACATTTTCATAATCACAAACTGGAACTCTGTTCCTATTAAACAATAACTCCCCCCTTTCCCCTCCCCCAACCCTGGTAAACTCTATTCTCCTGTCTCTATGAATTTGCGTATTCTATGTACTTCTTATAAGTGGAATTATACAATATTTGTCATAAATATCTGGCTTATTTCACTTAGCAAAATATTTCCAAGGTTCATCCATGTTAATAGCATGTGTTAGGATTTCATTTCTTTTCATGGCTGAATATCTTGTTGAGTTTTAATTATCAACAGCTATCATTAACAAAGACTATTCTTTCTCTTTTAAAGTCATAAAAATGTATTTTTTGCTTTCCATTTTGTTTCCCTTCAGCGTGATCACTAACACTTGGAATTGACACACCAATTTATCATGGTTGTCTCTCACAAGAACACTGTATTTATATTTATTCCTTTCAAAGCAGTAACTTGCTTCAGGTCAGCATGTTTTTTGGGGAGGTTTTTCATAAAAGCTTTATTGAATTATAATTTACATTCCATAAAATTCACCTTTTAAAATTTTATTTTTTATTGTTTTTGTTATTTGTAGAGATGGAGGTTTCACTTTGTTGTTGCCCAGGCTGGTCTCGAACTCCTGGCCTCTGGCGATCCTTCCCTCTTGGCCTCCCAAAGTGCTGGGATTACAGGCATGAACCACGGCTCCTAACCACTCACTTTTCTTAAGTGTATAATTCAGTGGTTTGTAGTTACAGAGTTATGCAACCATCATCCTAGTCTTGTTTTAAAACATTTTTAGCACCCCAAAAAGCTTTCTCATGCTCATTTGCAGGCACTGCATTTTTGCCTGAAGCCTCATACAAGCACTGATCTACTATTTTCTGTCTCTAAAGATTTATCTTCTCTGAAAAATTAAGCTAAATGGAATCATATAATATGTAGTCTTATGCATCTGGCTTCTTTCACTTAGCATGCTATGTTTGAGGCTCATCGTGTTGTAGCATGTATCAGTAGTTTGTTCCTTTTTATTGCTAGAAAATATTCCATTTTGTAAACCATAAGTTGTTTATCCATTCACCAGCTGATGATTTGGGTAGTTTCCAGTTTTTTGCTCTTATGAATAATGCTGCTATGAATGTTTGCATACGTGTCTTTATGTGTATATATGTTTTCACTTCTAATTTCATTTCTTACCTAGGAGTAGAATTTTGCTGGGTTGTATTGTAAATTTATGTTTAAGTTTAATTTAAACTTATGTTTATTTAAAAAACCTACTATACTGTTTTCCATAACAGAAGCACCGTTTCACATTCCCACCAACAATGAATGAGGATTCTGACTTCTCCACATCCTCGAGAATACTGATTGTTGTCTTTCTTTTTGATTGTAGCCACTCTAGTGGGTGTGAAGTGATACTTCATTGTGTTTTTAATTTGCATTATCCTGATGACCAATGAGGATGAGCACCTTTTCATGAGTTTGTTGATCATTGGTGTATCATCTTTGCTGAAATGTCTATTCAGATTTTTTTTTCCTTTACTTTGTCCCATGAAACTTTTGATGATTAAGTGAACAGCACTTAGTATATTTTCTCCATTTGCCCTCTTTTGGGGACTATTTGTTTCCATGTGCTTCCGTCTTAGATGTATTTAACTGATCAGTTTTCAGGATCTCAGGAGTGAGGAAAGTGGTTCTTATGAGGCTGTGGTTCAGGTTTCTGCTCTTATTAGGCCAGTGGGCATCACTCTGGGCAGATGCCACAGGCTGGACTTCCTAATTCTGGCCTGCATAAGCTAATGATCCAAGCCCTCTCAATGGACAAAATGAGAACCGGCCAAGGAAGAACCGTTATCACCATTGAGCTACTGGGGAAAGCAAGTTGTGAAGGGGACTTTGTTATCCTGTCAAGGCCATTGTGTTTCTAAAAATTAGCCAGTGGAGTAATACTACCCTAGCAGTCAAAGTAGTTTTTCTAGATTTAAGTTTCTGAGTGAGCCTCGTTTTAACTTTTAAAATTATATATATTTTTTGCCATCAGAGGAAGTTTTGTTCAGCAAATATGGAAACCCTGCTCAACCTTTACCATGTCCTCCAAAGCCCTAGACTATAGAGTAATGGCTTTTTGGATGGAGGTAACCAATGCAGGAGTCATTACTGGGGAGATTGAGTGGGACGTTTGGGGGCCAGTGGTGCGGCCAGTTGTGACTGTAGCAGAATGAAGGCAAATGCACGAAGAGATAGGCCAGGGCCAGGTCATAGGGATCTTGAATTCTAGAAAGGACTTAGGCTTTATTCTAAGTGTGATGGGCAGCCACAGAAGGCTGTGCCATGATCGTACTCATGCTTTAAAAAGATTATGTAGGCAGCTGTGTAGAGACCCAGTGTAGTGGAGCAAGAATGGAGGCAAGATGACCAGTAAGGAAACTGCTGTGATAGGTGAGGTGAGAGAAGATGGCACCGTGGGCTAGGGTGGCAGCATCACAGATGGTGGTCAGAGGCTGGGTATTTTTGGAAGTAGAGCCCACAGGATTTGCTGCACAGCATATGGGCTATGAGAGAAAAGAAAGAAGTCTAGAATGATTCAGATATTTTTGGTCTGAGCAATTATGTGAATGATGGTACTATTTTCTAAACTAGTTTGCTTGGGAAGGATTAGGTTTAGGGGTAAAATTAACAATATGAATGAGTGACCTAATCTTATAGTGCAAGGACAAAATAATATGACATGGGTAGTTGCTGAATACATTCTCATGCAAGCATCAAAGAGTATAGACGTTTACAGTGTAAAAGCACCCCCTTTTCCTAGTTAACAATCGTTGTCAGCAGTTTGGTATGCATTTTTTTGTTGTCCTTTTTCTGTATGTTTTTTTCATAAATGGGATTGTACTGTAAGGATTATTTTGTGTTTTGCTTTTCCAGTTGATCATTTGTCTTGAAGACCTTCCATGTCAGTACATGCATGTAGTGCATTCTTTTTAATGACTACAGAGAGCTTTATGTGGATATGCCATAGGTGGTATTTACTCAGTTTCCTGTTGAAGGATATTTGGATTGTCTCCGTTATTCACTATTAGAAAGCATGCTGCAGTGATTATTTGCACACCTGCTTTTGCATGTGGATTCCAGCATTTCCCTGAGATGGATTCCTTCAAGTGGAATGGTTGCTGACTCCAGTTTTTACAAGCCCTTTGACATCTATTGTTTAGGTCCTTTGCATCCTTGTAGCCGGTTGATAATTTGGTGCTCCTTTGAGTAGTTAGATTGTTTCTGAAGCTTAACCTTTTGGTTAAATCAGAAACATCCTTAACAGACCCTTCTGTTATACACTGACACTGATTCTAAAACAACCAGGGGATGGGGAAAAACAAACAAACAATAAAACGAGTGTGTGTGTATATGTGCCAGGGAGAGAGAGATGACAATTAATTGGATGTGTCCCTACTATGTATAGACGTTTACAGTGTAAAAGCACCCCCTTTTAGTTGGGTGTGTCCAATTAATTGGATGTGTCCCTATTATCAGAAAGCCCGATATGCTTTCTGAGCTGCATGTTCTTACAGGTCAGATGGGAGATGGGATGGGGCTTTGCCCATATCTAACAGTCTATTCTAACCTCCAAGCTCAGGGACCAAGAAGGAAATCGTGTTTATTTACGGTGAGAACAACAGCATTAGCAGCCAGAGGAATTTTTACAAATTATAGTGACTGGGGTTTACACATTTTTGTAACAACTCAGAATGGAGAGAGAAGAAATGATAAGTAAAACAGCTTGGCAGCGTGGGCCACGAGCTGTCATGGCATGTTTGTGTCTGGCTCATTTCACCTTGGTTGGAAGGCACAGAATGCTGCCCTGGGTAAGCTGGAGACTGGGCAGTTTCCTGCTATATTTAGAAAGAGGAGATTCCTGGGGTTAGGGTGTGTGTGTGTGTGTGTGTGTGTGTGTGTGTGTGTGTGTTTCTTTGCCAGATAGACAAAGGTTTGAGGGGTTTGTGAATTCCGGACCAAACTGTTAACTAGCTGGTTTCTGTGGGCCAAGCCAGTAGCTACTCTTTGACTCTTGCTGCTGCCACACAGCAAAAGCTCAAAAAACTCCTGTTTTATATGGTTTGAAAAGATACCACTGGTAAGTTTCAAAACTCATCTGATCTTGCTGTCAGAGCTGCTTTTAAGTTTACTGCAGTCTAATTTGAACACTTTGAAAATATGAACTGCCTCCTCCTCTGAGACTTCAGACAGATCTCCAAGCTGACTGAGTTGAACTTTGGCTGTTTCTGTGCCAAGGAGACTGTCAAACAGATAGGACCAAAGCCTTAGCAAATTCCTGACTGCGTATCTCATTTTCACACTTGTGGGTTAGGGGTAGACAATGAATGTTAGTTGAACAAGTAAAATAAGGCATTTTTACTTTAACTCATAGCTATGTTTCTTTTTAAAAGGGTTGTCTAAATAGGTAATACCTATAAGTGGTTCACATTTCAAAAGAGAATGTGAGTATCCCTGCAATGCTTCCTGTCTCCTGATCCCCACTTCTTCCTCTGGAGGCATCATTTTATCAGTTTCTTTGGTATTTTTCAGGTGTAATTGATGCATGTGCCAACAAATACACATACACATTATGTGGTAGCATGCCATATGTGCTGTTTTACCCTTTGCTTTTAATATATTGGATATCATTCTACATTGGTACATAGAAAGCTCACTCATTGTTAGATTGCATTGTATTCTATTGTATGAATTAAATATGGTTTATGTAACCATTCCCCTCATAATAAACATTTAGATTATTTCCAACCTTTCACCATTGCAAGTAATGGTGTTGTGAACATCCTGGCACCTCTGGCGTGAGGCACACGGGTGACAAATTGCTAGAAATGAAACTGCTGGACCAAAGGGTGTGTACATTTTTCATTTTAAGAAGTATTTCATAGCAGTGTTTCTGAAAAGTTCTAAGTGAACTGAATTTGATAAACCATGATTTTAGAGTAGGAAGGAAACTCACCATTTTAGACAGTTTATTACAGAATTGTCTCTGTAAATAAAATGATACTTAGAATTTTCTCCATTTTCCCCTTTCCAGTTTGTGTGTATTATTAATTCTGGGATTAAAAGCCACAGCAAAAATCATTCCCCAAACTGAGACAGCTGTACCTAGAAATCAGTTGAATGTAGGATCCGAGAGACCTTGTTTGTGTTCCTAGTGATGGTGCTGTTGAGTTTTTATCTTTGTGCGGCGTGTGCAACATTCAGGAGATTCGGCAGGTGTCGAAGGAGGGCAGTCTTCTGCCTTCTGTGACCGGAGACCATGACTCTGGTCTAGGGGACACCTTGCCTATCATAGAAGCTTCCCTGTGGGCGCTGGAATTCCTGGGAACTGGTGAGGGAGTGGGGAGTTTTGCATGACATGTCTCTCTGGCAGCTTCTCCTGCAGAGCTTAGCACTTTTCCCTGATGGAGGATAGGATCATGCCACGTGTCCTCTGCCATCTCTGTTCCAGCTCCTGTTGATGTAGAAGGCCACTTTGGCCAGGTTCCTGGCATGAAGCAGGCACAGTCCTTGTCTCCTAGATGCTCAGTGTTTTGAGAGGAGGCAGGAAAACGGGCAGCCCACAGCACAAGGGGGTGATTGCTAACAGTTTCAAAGGATCTCTGGGGGAGGGAGCAGAGGCCTGTGGGAAAGGCAACTGAAGGCTTATTAAGCCCAATGGGGCAGTGTGGTCACTAATGATCAGTCACGTAAAGAGTACCTCTGTTATTTTTACCCCACTCTTGCCACCATTTATTTACTTTGAAAAAAGTCTACTCATTACAAAATACATTTATTTCAAAAAGGAGCTTTTGAACCTGCATTCAGAAATGGCAAGTTTTGGCCGGGCGCGGTGGCTCAAGCCTGTAATCCCAGCACTTTGGGAGGCTGAGACGGGTGGATCACGAGGTCAGGAGATCGAGACCATCCTGGCTAACACGGTGAAACCCCGTCTCTACTAAAAAAAAAATACAAAAAACTAGCCGGGCGAGGTGGCGGGCACCTGTAGTCCCAGCTACTCGGGAGGCTGAGGCAGGAGAATGGCGTGAACCCTGGAGGCGGAGCTGGCAGTGAGCTGAGATCCGGCCACTGCACTCCAGCCTGGGCGACAGAGCGAGACTCCGTCTCAAAAAAAAAAAAAAAAAAAAAAAAGAAATGGCAAGTTTGATAGTTTAACTTTTTTTCTAAATATCTTCAAATAGTTATTACATCATAATCATTACATTGGAAAGTATTTGTCATTGTATTGCCTAAAATAATCCCATATTTCACCGGTGGTATGAGAGTCATTCTCTGCTTAACACTGTCCCAAGGCAGAAGTATGTGAGAGAATGGACACCATCTGTCTATCACGCCCGGGGGGAGAGGGAGGGGAGTGACGCATTCCTTAGACTTGGTTGCAGGTGTCTGGGGCAGGAGGCTGCCTGCTAGGGAATAGAGTCTGCTGAAAATCTGTTTTACTCAGTGGAATCACAATTTGAATATTCAAGTAAACACTGATAAGTTATAGAGTGGAATGCAGAATTCGTGGCTTTTCTTTTTTTTCTTGAGATGGAGTCTTGCTCTGTTGCCCAGGCTGGAGTGCAGTGGTGCGATCTTGGCTCACTGCAACCTCTGCCTCCCGGGTTCAAGCGATTCTCCTGCCCCAGGCTCCTGAGTAGCTGGGACTACAGGCATGTACCGCCACACCCAGCTAATTTTTTGTGTTTTTTTTTTTTTTTTTTTTTTTTTTTTTTAGTAGAGATGGGGTTTCACCGTGTTAGGATGGGCTCAATCTCCTGACCTCGTGATCTGCCCTCCTTGGCCTCCCACAGTGCTGGGATTACAGGCATGAGCCACTGTGCCTGGCCGATTCATGGCATTTTTGAGAGTAGATGATCAGGTGTGGATGAAGAGAACACATAGTCAGCAGCATAATGCCTGAGGAAGGGGTGACAGAGGAGTTAGGCGTGTCTCCAGCGTTTCCTTCTTAGGCCTTAGGAGGATGGCTGAACTGCATACAGGAGAGGAATTGTGGTGTGTGATGGGGGATACAGAGTAAAGTAAGGTTTGTCCTTGCTGAGTTCCTACAGGGCATACAGGTGGAGACACCCACGAGGCTGTGGGAAGCACAAGTCTGGAGCTCTGGAGGAAGATGAGGGCTACGGGTATAGGTTTGGCTCTCCCCAGGTGGTATTTGAGTCCCTGGGAGTGACTGAATCTATAAGAGTGAGACCCCTGCAGGGGTCCTCAGCCTCTACTCTCCATTGGAATCACCATGGGGAGCTCAGGACTCACCTTCAGAGATTCTGATATAATTTGACTGGGTGCAATCTGGGTATGGGGTGTTTTAAAAACTCCCCAGGTGATTCTAATGTGCAACAAGGGTGACAAACACCTGGCATGGAGTGAGAGACGAGAGTGGATGCTGAAACCATGGGGAGCGTCCACATTTAGCAGGTGGGTAGCAGGGAGTTGGAGAGGCTTTGATGACTTGATGTTTCTTCCTGGCCAGTTTGGGTGAGGACTTGTTTAGAAGCCTTTGGATTTGACCTTTGGAGCTGAAACTGGAGAAAGCAGCACAGGTGCAAGGGAGGATAATACGTATCTATTATACCTTACAATATTATTGTGAGGAACAGCTGAGATAATTGTAGATATGGTGCTTAGCAGTGTAAGCAGGCCCGTGGTAAGTGACCTGTTATTGGAATCTGCCATTAAAGTGTCCTTGTTGCAAGATAGTAGTTCTTAAAAGTGAAGGTGTGTAAGAATTCCCCTAATTGCAGATTCCCAGGCTTTACCCAAGAAAATGCTGATGCATGAGCTCTAGGCGGGCCTAGAAATCTGAATTTCCTACACCCGTGCCCCCATTCCCTTCCATCTCACCCCAAGTGATTTGCATGGTGGGAGTCCTTGGACCACACATTAAGTCTAAATAGGTCAGAAGAGATTCTCCATAAATCTAGTCCCCAAATCCTGTTCTCCCTTAATGTGCACAGCTGTGCTCTCCAGCCTCATGTGGGCACATCTCAGATATCTGGAGGATGTTTGCATTACTGCAGGCCTAGGAATGATGCAGGAGTGTTTCAGAAGTGTAAAAGTTCTAGCAGCTTGAGAACATGTCAGCCAGTGTGGCTTCACGCCTGGGATCCAGTTGTTCCGTGAGCTTGGCCTGTGAGCTGGAACCCTTCTGCAGCATTGCCAGCGGATGTGGGGGAGCTCCTGAAAGGAAACTTTTGCTCCTGGGCAATCACAGGGAAACTGTATTCCCACAGTGAGTCTTGGGTGCTCTTGTCAGGGTTAAAGTCATTTGAGGTCAGAGCCTGTAATTATGTTTCACATTTTTTTTTTTCTTTAAAAACATTCAGGAAGCATAATGAGCTAGTTGAGCTGTTGCACAGCTAGGGGAACTCAGGATCTGGGGAGAGGAAGAGAGAGACTGGCTGATGGCTCTGGAGCTGAGGTGCCCTAAACCCAGAGAGGGCTGATCTCCCCCTTCTACCTGGAGGTGCCCCTGGGCAACTCATTTCTGGCAAATACTGCTGGCTCTGTTCTGATCTCAGCTGGTTCTCACCCTGTTAAAGGAGGGCTGGATGACTATGCAGACCACAGTTGCTGCTGGTGTGACCCCAGGGTGTCACCACCAGGAAATTAGTGCTGCTTTCGCTCTGCTGTTTGCTTCTTAAGAAAATCTGTGGGTTGCTCTTCCAAAAATAAGGGTTTCTTGCATTTGTATCTGACTAGTGCACTGAAATGTTTGACACAGACTACCCTGGGCGACTTATCTAGCAGATCATCAGCCACACAACCCCTGCTGTGGACAATATGTCATTGTGGAGGCCAGGGCAGGCACTGGAGATGAGTGCCTTAGCATCTGGAGGCGAGTGCCTCAGCATCTGGAGGCTTCGGCCTCCTGCTGCATCTGTGTCTGCTGGCCAGGCCTTGCTGCAATCTCCCGGCCTTCTGACTGAAGCTGCCCTGAGTTCAGTGTGAAAGGTCAGCAGACTACCATGTTGCCAGCTCTGTTTAGAGCAGCAAGGATGGGTCTCTCTCTGGAAAGAAAGCCTGTTTCCTCTTATGTAGCCAGCATGCTTGTAATCGGTTCCCCAGCAGGGAAGCTCTGCTCCATTGCATGGGAAATTAGAGTGGAACTGATAGCTTTTGGCCTCCGTGTCTTTTGGGATATAACTTTGGCTTGCTTCTCATCTCCTCCACCTCTCCTGGCCAGTGCAACCTCATACCATACTGCAAGGAAAAGACACAGCCCAATGGGGCTTGCTTGGGATTTTGTGCTCGAAACTGTACATAATTTGTACATGAAGATGATCACGAGTTGAAGAACTTAAAATTTGCTTGTTTTCCTAAGGAATCTGATCCTTACTGCCCTTAAACTGTCTTTAAGAAAGACAATTTAAGTGTTTTTTGATGGTTAAGTAAGAAACTTGTAAAATGTCAAACTGGAGAAGGATGACTCATATCTCTTAATGTGCCGTCTCAATCAGTCATATTACTGAGCTCCCCAAATGGGCAGCCTGGGGGTAGGCGATGGTAGGCAGAGACCATGGACAATTTTTTCTAAAAACAGCTTTTTTGAGATACAATTCACACCACACAATTTACCCATTTGCAGCGTACAATTCAATGGCTTTTAGTATATGCAGAGGATTTTGCATTCATCTTCACGATTAATATTAGCACGTTTTCATCATTCCCCCAAAGCAATCCTGTACTCCTTAGCTAATATCTGTCATTCTTTCCATCCCTACCTCCAGTCCCTAGGCAACCACTTCCTTAGGATTTTTAACTCATGTCTCCAAGCGTGGGACTCTCCTGTCTGCTTCGTCTCCTGATCTTGTGAAGTCGCATACCCTTTTCCTTCAGTGCATCCAAACAATTTGCAACTCCTCGGAATGCTGCAGTTCTAACACCAGGATGTTCCGACCTGGCACTGTTCTTGCTCTTCACACATTCTTGTCCTCTGACAGATTTACTAGTGCAACCTGACTAATGCACACGCACTGCCAAGGGGGCCTGTAGGCCTCTGGTTTCACACTTCTTTTTTCTTGTCTCTCCCTTGGTGTTGATCTTGCTTTAGAGAGAGTAATTGGAATGAGAGCATGTTATTTCTGCTTGAGAATGGGTACCCCAAATCCAGTAGGTAGATGCATTCCTTTATTTCTACAGAGGAAAAAAATTTCCAGTACTATCCTGATTTGCCTGTTGGCATTTGAGGGTTTCAGCTTTAACCATTTTAGGAACTATTGACAAAAGTAAGTTTTTTATGTGCTGAAATGGTGATGGTTTGGGGGTGTCTCAGGTCTTAACAGGAAAGCCCTTCTTCCTCACTAGCAACCTTGCATTGTTCTAGGAAATTCTAGTCCAAATGTAGAGAATATGTTTTCTACCATCTGTATGTTTTCTCTCTCTCTCTCACATTTGCTTTCCTCCCTTCTTTTTCTTTCCCTTCATCTTTCCCCACCCACCCCCCTCATTTATTCACTGTCTGGCCTTCTTCCATCTCTCTCTTGCCTTGCCAAAGGACCAGAGAGGTGACTGATCCCTGGTATCTTTTTTTTTTTTTTTAATAGAGTCTTGTGCTGTCACCCAGTGTAGTAGTACAATCATAGCTCACTGTACCCTCAGACTTCTGGGTGCAAGCAATCCTCCCACCTCAGCCTCCCAAGTAGGTGGAACTGCAAGCTGGTGCCACTATGCCTGGCTAATTAAAAAATATTTTTTTTTTTTTTGGTAGAGGTGGGGGTCTCAGTATGCTGCCCAGGCTTATCTAGAACTCTTGGCCTCAAGTGATCCTCCTGCCTTGGCCTCCCAAAGTGCTGGGATTACAGGTGTAAGCCACTGTGTCTGGCCCTCATACATTTTTTAAAAAGTCAATTTCAAGAGTTGGGGTCTTCCTCTACCACCCAGGCTGGAACGCAGTGGTGTGATCATAGCTAACTGCAGCCTCGGACTCCTGGGCTCAAGTGTTCCTCCCACCTCATTTTCCTGAGTAGCTGGGACTACAGGAGCTTGCTGCCATGCTCAGCTAAGTTTAAAAAAGTGTTTTTAGACATAGGATCTTGCTGTGTTGCTCAGGCTGGTTTCAAATTCCTGGCCTCAAATGATCTTCCTGCCTCAGCCTCCTGAGTAGCTGGGATTCATCTCTGATATCTCAGTTATGGAGAAAACAAAGCCTTTGGTAAATGGAAGTGACCTGAAACAGATTTCTGGAGGTCTATAATTTTTTTTTTTTTTTGTGAGACGGAGTCTTGTTTTGTTGCCTAGGCTGGAATGCAGTGGCATGATCTTTGCTCACTGCAACCTCCGCCTCCCAGGTTCAAGCAATTCTCCTGCCTCAGCCTCCCGGATAGTTGGGATTACAGGCACATGCCACCATACCCAGCTAATTTTTGTATTTTTAGTGGAGACAGGGTTTCACCATGTTGGCCAGGCTGGTCTCGAACTCTTGACCTCGTGATCTGCCCGCCTTGGCCTCCCAAAGTTCTGGGATTACAGGAGTGAGCCACTGCATCCGGCTCGGAGTTCTATAATTATAGCTAAAATGACTGTCAGATTTGAGGTGTCTAAGATGTTCTGGTTCTACAGAACTCTTAGTTGGACTGTGAGTGGTCTCATCTGGTTAAAAAGCACTGTCTAGGGCTCCCTTTCCTGTTATACTTCCTGTGTTACATTTCAGAGTGAGAGGATGTGCTCAGAACCAGGGTGGGCACAGAACGTCTGGCTCACTGGTTAGCCGCTCTGATGGGTAACATTTAGTGGCTATTTTCTACCTCTCTGATGGGACCTCATGATAGTGTCAAGTGTCCCATTTTTATCGTTGGGGTGGGAGAGCGCCATTAAAATGGTCTTTAACAAAGTAGGTCAATGATTTGTATTTCAAGGAGAGAAATTTGGGGACATGGAATGAGAGCATGTTATTTGGGTTAGTTGAACAGTTCCAGAAATAATTATGTATTTTTAATGCCAATTAGGGACCTAGAAACCTATTTGGGGAGGTCAGGAAACTGGGTATGAGATCTGAGTCTTTGCAGGTGCTCCGTCTAGAATCTCCATGGAGAATGTATTTTGGACATATACAATGAGACCCGGATAAGATAGATGGCTTACATCTCCCTCCCTTGGACAGCCAAGCCTACAGCTGACAAAGCCACTGACAAAGCCACCAACACCTAAGGAGCAGCTTGACCCTTCTGCCTTCCCCTGACTTTCTGTCTGCATAGGTTAGTCATTAAAAGGAAAAAAAGCAATCCAAAAACATGTATTTTTTCTTAGATAACATGATTATACAGATAATACATGTTCATTAGAGAAAGTTTAGAAATTATAGATGGATAAAAGAAAATGCAAATTATGCCTATAGTACTGATTAGAGATTGTCATTTTGGTTTTATAGTCTTTTCAACAGTTCATGATCATCCCTATGTATCATTACTCTCTAAGATGGTTTTTAGTGGCTACATAATACTCCAGGTATATTGTGTGAAGACTTTTTGAACTGATGACCTATTTTTGGATGCTTAGGTTGCATCTCTCTCTCTTTTGTCCATGATTATTAACCAATTCTTTTTTTTTTTTTTTTAAGATGGAGTGTTACTCTGTTGCCCAGGCTGGAGTACAGTGGCATGATCTCGGCTCACTGCAACCTCTGCCTCCCAGGTTCAAGTGATTCTAGTGCCTCAGCCTCCCCAGTGGCTAGGATTACAGGCGCGTGTCACCATGCCAAGCTAATTTTTGTATTTTTAGTAGAGATGGGGTTTCACCATGTTGGCCAGGCTGGTCTCAGACTCCTTGGCCTTCCAAAGTGCTGGGATTACAGGCACAAGACACCGTGCCTGGCCAATTAATCAGTTCTTTTAAAGCCAGCTCCCATTTCTCTGCTTGCTCCCCAACTCCCACCCCATTTTTTTTGTTGCTGGTTTAGCAGAACCTTGGGGACGAAGAGAAGATACCTTACCAGAGTGTCACAGTATAAAAAATTTCATATGTTGAAAGCATGATTTAAATTTATTTGAACCATACTAATAGTACAGTTGACCCTCGGTATCTGTGGGTTCCTCATCTGGGGATTCAGCCAACCACAAATTGAGAATATTGGGTTGGGAAAAGAGCATCGTTATTGAACATGTTCAGATGTTTTTCCTTGTCATTATTCCCTAAACAATACAGTATAACAACTATTACAGAGCATTTACCTTGTATTAGGAATTATAAGTAATCTTGAGATGATTTAAAGTATATGAGAGGATGTGCTTAGGTTATATGCAAATACTATGCCATTTTATATTAGGGACTTGAGCATCCATAGATACTGGTATCTGTTGGGAGTCCGGACCCAGTGCCCCACAGATACTGAGGGACAACTGCAGTAGAATATACCCACCACTTAAGTGTTTTCTGTGAGTCAGATGCTTTCGTTAAGTGTTTTACAAACTTTATTTCATTGAACCTTCACAACAGTTTTAATGAGGTATGTACTGCTGTGTTCATTTATAAACTAGCAAACGGAAGCATAGAGAGATTAAGTGTCTCAGACAACTAAAAAGTGCTATTGTCAGAATTTGAACCTTGGTCTAATGCCAACCCTTTTGCTTGGAACTATTGTTAAACTGCTGACTATAAATTGTTAGCCCAGCCCTTAAATCTTCTGTTTTCTCATTTACAAAATGGGGACATGAGTGCTTACTTGGGAACATTGGAAGGGTTAAATGGAGTAGCATGTGCAAAGCAGCAGATACAAAAATGTAGCAGCTATTGCTACTCTAATCATTATTTTCACCTTTTGTGAGATAGTAGTAGTATAGACATTTAAAAAAATTGTCTCTCTGCTGTCTCTACATCTGAATCTCTGGCTTGCTCAGTGGAGATAAATCCTCATAATTATATCTAGAAATTAGACTAGACCTCATACTCTGGCCAGTATTATATTGAATTTAATCCAGATGTCTTGGTTGTAAATCTGTCTAGTCACAAGATTCTGCTATCTTTTCTGGACTGTTTGGGATGCTGAGTTATCAAAAATCATTATAAAAACAACGTATCACATGAGTGCCCCTCCCATCCCAACCCATCTCACTACCCAGAGGTGATTACTTAAGAATACTCCTTCGAGTCTAATGTAAGTGTCGTGGTACTTAACAAAAAGTTGCCTTATTTATATAATTGTTTGTGTTAAGGACTGATCTCCATTCTTTCCTCATGAATTATTTCTGTTCTCAGTACTAGAAGTTTACATTTCCTCGCACCCCCACCCATACACGCTCCTGCCACTCAGCAGACTCGAACACTTGGGCAGTTCTGGGGTAAACAACAGCACAAGACACTCTAAAACATATCTAGACTGGGTTATTATGGGATCTAGGACAAGGGAACCCTTCTTTCCTTAGGTATCCAGGACCAGGGTACTCTTTCCTAATCTCTGCTGAATTTCTGAAGTCATTTTAATTATAACAACCCACATAAGAAGCTGATTGCCCTAGAAAGGAATCTAGAACTGGGGACTGGTAGAATTTTGTTTTGAATACAAGTAAAGATAAGGTCTTTATTAATCCAGTCAACAAATGTTTATTGTACTCTAGCTGTATGGTAGACATTGTTGTAGTGTTGGGGGGATAGTTTGAACAAGATTAAATTCCAACCTTATGGAGCTTTTATTTCTGTGGGCAGACAAACAAGTAAACAAGTGAACAGGATGCTACTGGATAGTATAAAGTACCATGATGGAAATAAGATAACACTGAGTGATGGATGGTAGAGGGTAGAGGCAACTTTAGATTACATAGTCAGAGAATACTTCTCTGAGTGGCTGAATGACCTTCCATTCTGGGCATATAGTTGGTGACCAGAGTGTTGAAAATTGTGAGGCATCCCTTTATTACAGCAAATACTCTGCTGAATAGTATTTTTTCCCATTGTATTTCTCCTTCTATTTTTGTAAGCAGAATGATACTCTTACTCATTGGAATCATGACCACCTAGAACCTTAGTGATCTTGGTAAGACAGAATCCATTTCTTACATGGCAGGCAGACCAATATTTTAGAAGTCATGAACCTTATTCCACTCTTTCTCATGCAGAATTTCCCAGTGGCTTCCCATGCCATTTGTAATACAATTCTGATACCTGATCATGGTTCGTGTGACCTTGTATGATCAGGCTTCTGCCTACTTCACCTAATGCCTCTCTGACCTTCTGCTTTCTACCTCACTGTGCTTATACTTGGCTGACCTCAGATTCCTCTGATGCTCTGAGCACTTTCCCGCCACCTTCCCTTGCTGTTTTTCTGGAATGCCTTTGCTACAGATTTTTATGTCATCATCTTTTCATCCTTCAACTGTCAGCCAAAGGTCCTCTCAAAGAGTCCTCCTCTGTCCATCTGACCTAAAGTCTCAGGTTGCTGCCCCATCCTTCCCCTTCTATCTCGTTACCCCATTTAATAGTCTTTATGGTACTTCTCATCCTCTAAACTCCCCGCTGCTTGCTGAATAAATGATGTCAAATGTTCCTTCAAAGGGCCCTTCTCAACCACGTGACTTTTTTTCTAGAAGCAACTCTAAGTGTTGATGGCCTCAAGCATCTCTTGGTTCTCCTTAGGTTTTATTTTGCTTTAAAGATTTTTTTTTTTTTTTTTTGAGACAGAATCTCACTTTGTCGCCAGGCTGGAGTGCAGTGGCACGATCTTGGCTCACTGCAATCTCCGCCTCCCGTGTTTAAGCAATTCTCCTGCCTCAGCCTTTTGTCTTGGATAGACCAGGTGTGACTGCTCTGATAGGATGCCATCTGGCTTCCTTTGGGGTAGCCCAAGAAATGATGAGTTAAAAGAAGCAAGAATCAGAACTAAGTGTAGAATAATGCTGTCACCAGCCTCCATCTCCTATCTCGTTCTTTTGCCAGTGTGCTCATTCTTTTTCTCTCTTAGTTCTCTGTTGCTTTACTTTTCTCAAGTAGGGAAAAGGGGAGGGAAATGGAATGTTTCTAAATCTGTGTCAAAAGTAGCACCATGCAGGAGGGCCAGGTCTGCTTGACTGGGCCAGTTGACTTTCGGTGAATTGATGGCTTTCCTAATCTTCACACCTAGAAGAAATGGACTTTTAGCTAACTCTTAAATTGACAAAGCTGTTTGTGAATATGAAACTGCTTTAAAAATAGATATTTTGAATATTAGAGTATATATTTTCCTCCCTACCCCTCGCGTTTAAAGGTGTTAAGTTGACCGGGCATGTTAGCTCATACCTGTAATCCCAGCACTTTGGGAGGCCAAGGCTGGTGGATCACCTGAGGTCAGGAGTTTGTAACCAGCCTTGCCTGACCAATGTGGTGAAACCCCATCTCTACTAAAAACACAAAAATTAGCCAGGCATGGTGTCACACGCCTGTAGTCCTATCTGGGAGACTGAGGGATGAGAATTGCTTGAACCCGGGAGGCAGAGGTTGCAGTGAGCCAAGATCACGCCATTGCACTCCAGCCTTGGCAACAAGAGCAAAACTCCATCTCAAAAAAAAAAAAAAAAAAAAAAGGTGTTAAGTTTTGACAAATCATTTTAGTTATAGTAGCACAAATGGGAAGGTACACTTTATAAGCCTCCTGATCAATTACAAAAGAGTCATTTTTCACTTTCCTTTAAAATTAAAAAGAAATTTCTCTTGTCTTTGTCCATATTTCAGGCCTCTCGTTGGTCCATATTTCAGGCCTCTCGTACGTTGTTTGCTGACAGCGTTTCTGTGTTGGAACCACATCTCTTGTTCTTCCAGTAGATACCCTCAAGGGCATAGTTTCTGCACAGAATTTATCTGAAATCTTTAGTGACCTTTTGCAGGATTTAATATAATATCAGTTCATTTGGATAGTTCCATGTGCATAAATGGGTCTTAACAGGAATTTAGCAAACAAAAGACAGTGCCTCCCATGCAGCTTCTTATTTTTTAGGCTTGCTAAGTAAAATTTAAGCAGAAGAGACTGTCTCTGTCTCTCTCTCGGGCTTTGGTTTCTGTGCTTTTTTGTGGAACGCTACCATTCTTAGGTATTTAGAGTGGGTAGGGAGAGAGAAGGAACAGCATCACCTCTTCTCTATTTTTGCTCACACAGATGCCCTGTTTGGCGACATCTAAGCACTAGAGACTTATTGACCCACATTTTTTTTCCTCCTTCTCCTCCAGGGTACTGACTGTGCAGACATCTAGTACCACAGTTACTTCTAAAGTGTGTTGCCAAATGCAGAAATCTCTATCCCCATTGACTTCTCAGTTGGAAATTAGTTCATGACCTAGAGACGGAGAGCACCCTGGCTGTGCTTTCAGAGCGGGAATCCTTGGATGTAGCTGTGGAATGAGCAGCGTTGGAGGATTTGAGAAAATCCTGGACCTGAAATGCAAGCTGGCCTGTGTTTTCCTGATGTGCACGGTGCCTTTTATTGTGCTGATTTCTACTATCTTGATAAATAATAACATTAAAGTTCTTTCTGTGTTCAAAACCTTTTCCTTGTCTTCCTATCAAGCTGTTTTTGAAAGCCTATTTCGTCTGTTTTCAGCAACACTGAGAACTGATGTTCATCGAAGGCAGAAAGGTTGGAGGAACTTTGGCCAGTGTGGGGCAGACAGAAACCCACATGTGTTCCCCTCAGACATCAGGGGCTTTGTCAGCTGCATTCTGCCAGCTTTGTAGAACAGCATGAATCCACTCCTGCCCTCGAGTAGTGGGACCACAAACAGGACATGGTGCATGACCTGGAGGCCTGACATTCGTTCCTCTGCCTGTCCACTGGAATGACCAGGCCGAGGCTGGTTGCCAAGCAACCCTGGACCGAAAAGCAGCAGGAGAATTTGCCCACTGATTGTTATATCCCTTTGCTTTTTTTTGGTTTTTCTTTAGAGGCTTGAGGGGTCATAGCTTTGGGTGGGAGGAGATGAAGCATGCTAATTCGAAACATTGATGGTGAGTCTTAGTGTTTTAGTCTCACTGGTCCCAGCTCTAATCCGATCACTTAGTGTTAAATTAGGAGGCCTTAATGTCTCTCTGAGAGCCCTAGAGAGAGGGAATAGATGGGGAAAAGAGAGTGGAACCCCTTCAGGTCTCAGTATGGACATAGAGTATTGGTGAGGAGCTTTGCTGACAGTGAAGGCAGTGCTTGTTATCACCATTCTCTCAGTTAGTTTTATTTATTTATTTTTTCTTTTTCTTTTTCTTTTTTTTGAGACAGAGTCTCACTCTATCACTCAAGCTGGAGTGCAGTGGCGTGATCTTGGCTCACTGCAACCTCCACTTCCCGGGTTCAAGTGATTCTTGTGCCTCAGCCTCCCAAGTAGCGGGATTACAGACATGTGTCACCATGCCTAGCTAAGTTTTGTATTTTAAGTAGAGATGGGGTTTCTCCATATTGGCCAGGCTGATCTTGAACTCCTGACCTCAAGTGATCCACCTGCCTCGGCCTCTCAGAATGTTGGGATTACAGGCATGGGCCACCATGCCCAGCCTCAGTTGGTTTTAATAAGTTACATTTGTAGATGTGGTGCTTCTCTTCTGGCCACACCAAACAGGGTGTTTTCCATGGTGAATGAGAGAAGAACCAATCCAAGTGGCTTAAACAGAGAGGGAATTTGTTGTGGTATGTTGCTGGAAAGCCCAGTGATGTTCTAACTGAAGACCTGCCAGACTCTCATGACTCCAGAGGATATCAGCAGGCTCTGGTCTCTGCATCGGTCAACTCCACTCTTCTCTAGGCTGGCGCCATTCTCAGGCAGCCTTTTCCTTCAATTGGTGGGATGACTTGGCTACGATTTTAAATGGAAGCCCTCAGCATGGTTCTCATTGGCTCTTTGTTGAAGCCTGTGCTCATCCTTGAGATAATCCCTGAAGCCAACCTGACTGAACCCCAGAGTAGAGTTGACAGTGGGTGAAATAAGTGTTCTGAGAGTCAGGGGGGATGATTTCCCAGAGGAATACTGGGGTGCTATAAATACAGAAGGAGGGGGGATAGAGGCCAAGGCAATGCAGTTACTCCACACTGGCACAAGTAAATTGAACACGGTCATCTGTGGAAGAGAAAAGGCCCTGCCTTCCAGATACAGCATGGTTGTTACCCACATTTGAAAATTACTTTGGGCGATCAGGCTGTGGTTTAATAAAGTAACCCTGGAAATTCAAATTTGTAGGGGGAAAAAATCGGATAGTTTCAGAATTTTAGTATTAGGCACCACCAGGATTGGGCAGACGGTGAACACCCTAAGAATAGTGTTTGGGAGTTAAGTGCCTAGAGAGTAGGGGACAGGGATGTCAGGCAGATAGGAGGGAGAGAGGGGACTGCCCCTTTTGGGACAGATGATAAGAAATGAAAAAATGATGTATGAGAACTATTAAGTAATGCCACAGAGTTCTGTAATACCTCAGTCAACGATTGATTGTCTTATAGCCCAGCCAGTATGAGAGCTAGTTCTTTATCTTCCAGAGTCTCTTTTTCTTTATGCTATTTACATTTTGGGAAATAAACTACAATTAATAGAACTTGTTGTGAATCTGTTGATGTCTCGTATAATGGATTAGACTACAAAGGTAGGCAAGCTTTTTCTGTAAAGGGCCGGTTAGTAAATTTTTTAGGCTTTGTGCACCACATAGTGTCTCTGTCGTATCATCTTTTTTTTAAAAAAAATTTACAGCCCTTTAATAATGTAAAAACCATTCCTGACTCACAGGTCCTACAAACACAAAAGAGCCACATTTTGCCTACCCCCAGAATGGATTTTGGAGTCAGATAGACCTAGGTTCCAGTCTGGCTGTTGCCCATTGACTGTGTGGGCATTTTAATCTCTCAGAAACTCAGTTGCCTCAGTTTTCTCATCTGTAAAGTGAGGCTGATGAAAGTAACCACCTCATAGGGTTATTGTGAGCATTACTCAGAAAGTATTGGCTCTCTGGAATGATATTGTTGACTCTTTACCACCGCACAGCATGCTCTGGGGAAGAAGAGGCCAAGCTGTAATGGTCTTTGTAATCTCAGTTGTTCTTCCTCTTTTGGTGCCTCCTTTTTCTCTGTTCTGGGCAACTCTTCATCAGGTTTTGGGAACTTGGTGCCAATCTCAGTTTCATTTCTGGTGTGTTCAGGAAGTGACCCACATTTTAATCCATATTTGGCAGTAACCAAAATAAATTGGCTTGGTTCATTACCCAAGTGTAGAATATGTACTTGTTTTGCTTCCAGCCCCAAATTCCCTCCTTATCCACTTCTTCATTACATTCCAATTTATCAGCCTATCAAGGCCTCTTATTAAAGCCAGGAGGAGAATTTTTTCCAGTTTGAAAAGAGAGAATGTTAGAATTGTGGAGTTTTGTTTGTTGAACTTGGTAGATGGATGTCAGCAGGTTTGGAAAAGGGGCTGAATTTATCCCCCGAATCTCAGCCCTATTACCTACCACTTTGTACAGGTAAGTTATGATGGAATGGATAGAAATCATGTGACCTCTCAAATCCCCAGGATCCTGAAAGTATCTGCCATTCTAAAGACTTTCTCAAATGTCACCTCAGCAAGTTCTACCCTGACAGCCTCCCCCATCCCAATTCTCTGCTCTACTTTTTTATGTAGCACTTACCTTGTTTTAACATGCTGTATAATTTACTTTGTTTACTAAGGTAAGTTTTTCAGTGTGTGTGTGTGTGTGTGTGTGTGTGTGTGTGTGTTTGATCCGTCTCTGCTACTAGAATGAAAACCCCACAAGGGCAAAGATGTTTGTCATTGTTCATTTCTGTATAACCAGTGCTTATGATGGCATCTGCTGTATAGATAAATATTTGTGGAATTAATGAATAAATGCTTTGATTCTTATATCGGAATGTTTACTACATCCTATTCTCTCTGGCCAAAGAAGACATAAGACTTGGGTTTAAATATTGACTCTGCCACAAATTGCCTCTGTCTTTGAGCAAATTATTTAATCTCTTAGGACCATAGTTCTCTTATCTTTAAAATAACGGGTTAGAGTAAATGATTGCTAAAGTTCTATAGTTCTGTGATTATAATCGCTGGTTAAAAGAGATGATGTACTGCCATTAAAATTCCCACATATATTTCCTAAAAACAGTTTGAATTTCACTGGTGGGCAAAGTGAATCAAGAGTTTCAGAAAAAGTCTTTGGAGGCACCTTCTGCTTTCACTAAAACAGTTCTCAAGTATTACAGTGTAGTTGCTTTCAAGAACATTTCTGCTAGCCCTTTTAGGATAAAGTTCAGACATCTCGATAGGGCTTTCTGAGCCCTGTGGACTCTGGCCCCTGCCAGCTTTTCCAGCCTCACATTGTCTATGTGTATAAGCTCTCTGCTCCAGTCCTTCTGAATCTGTTTTGATTTTTTCTAATGGATAATGGGTTTCTCAGCATCAGTCCACTGAGTATTTCTGTTCTTTCTGCCTGGTGTCTCTGGTACCATCCCTGTCCTCCTTTGTTTGGCCAGTGCCTACTGGTTCTTTAGGTCTCAACACACAAGAGGGTGTGGACTTAGGGAGGGATTGACAATGGGGTTCCATTTCCACTGGGAAGCTCTCTAGCTAAAGTGTGGTGTCAGAAACTGTGACTAGCCTGGTTGGCTAGATCATCTGTGCAATAAGAATCCAAAAGTTGTTGGAATTGGATTGCGGAAGGTTTAGGTGGCACAGTGAAGAGTCTTTGTTCAGTGGGCACTGGGAAGTCACTGTAAGTTTTTTGAGTAGCGTAGTGACATAATCAAAATTGTGTGAACTAAATAGCCCAGATCTACCTCAAAGAACATTGAAAATATCATTTCTCTGATCTCTAAAACGTCCTTTGGGAGATAAATGCTAGGTTTCCTGCTTTGTAAATGGGGGAAAAGCTGGGATGCTTGATGATTAAAGGACTGATTTTCAGCATCATAGGAAATCTGTTGATTGATTGAGCCAGTGTTTTTATAATTAGATAGAATTGTGATCTGCAGGATTGATGAATGTTGCAAGTAGCTTTGTTCATTTTTCAAGTGGGCAACAAGATGAATATTTGAGTTTTGAGAAGCTGTCCCTCAAAGGTGACTGACTCATGGATTCTTCAGGAAGCTTTGGCAGAGACTTAGATTCTGCTTAGAAGATAAGTGATGCTTTTGGGAGTGGTCACAAGGTGATTTTTTGTATTATAGCTGTCTGTGCTCACCCTGCGTGGTTGCTTATGTTGTGTTGACTTGGCGAGATCAAAGAACAGGTGGATGCTGATTTTCCCTTCTTGGCTAGTTTAGGAATCAAGAGTTCTCTCACAGCAACCCTTGTCTGTGATTCCATTCTATTTAAACCTTAAGGCAGGTATCTCGGTTTTGCAGCTTCATTAACAAACTGTTTAAAGCTGAGTTTGAAAAGGCAAGTCTTTGGTGGTATGATCGATAATCTCCAAAGACCAGTTCCCACTCTGTTGGAGTGCTTTTCAAACTTTAATGTGCATCCATATTGCCTGGGGACCTTGTTAAAATGCAGGTTCTGAGGTGGGGCTTGACATTCTGCATTTCTTACAAGCTCCAATTGATGTTGATGCTGCTGAGTTGCCTGTGTTAGACCAAGTTTCCCTTTACTTGACCCTTCTTTTCCCCTATGTCCCAGCCTTTCTCTTTCTTGATGTCTTGGTCCTCATTTAGGGGCTACTAGCGTTTGCCAGCTGGACTCACTGATTAGCTTGTGGCTACCACTATAGCCAGGGTGGTCTTTTCAAAATGAAAATCTGATCACATATGCCACTTCAGTGCTTAGTTGTAATTCACTTAGACACTTAGTTGTCTCCCATTGCTCTTAGAATGGCCGCCTTATTGTGGTCTGGCTTCCTTTGCCTCTCCAGTCGCATCTAACACCATCTCTGCATCTTCCGGTAACAGGACCCTTTTTCTGCCCCCTTTGATGCTCATGTGCCTCCTCTATCACAGGGCCGTGGTACATGCAGTGCCCTCTGATGTAGCATTCCTCCACTTCCCTTCACCTCTTCCTTCTTTTACATCTCAGCTCAAAGGCCACTGCCTCTGGAAGCCACCTGTTTTCCCAGTCTAGTGACCTTCTGTTGTTGGCAGGCTTCTTTGGTGTATAGCTGGGACCAGCATCAGAGAAACACGCTCCGCTCGGTTGGGCCATAGTTGGATATTGTGCTCTGATTGTGCTCTCGAGTGGAGCATTGTGTAGCATTTTAGGAAGTTGTAGATTGCCTAAGCGTTGTCTTTCAAAAGCCACTCTGCCTGGAAGTGTGGTGATGGCGCAAGTACACTTCGTGGTATGTAACAAGAAGAGGAAGAGCCAAGAGTTTCCGCCCAGGACCTATCATGCCATCTAAAGCTGGGTTTGTTTCTGTGTATGCACTTGGTGAACAGTTATATATCCCTTCCCACTTCCCCATGCTTCTCCTTTTTCTACTGGTCTTGTCGTTTTATAAATGCAGAAACTATACCCTCAGGGAAGGAACTGACTAGTTCAGGGCTGTAGGATATATGGCTGACCTGAGAAAAGAATCCAGGTCTCATTGTAGCATGGAACTCCTTCATCCACCAGGCCAGGTTGGTCTGGCATTTGAGTGGTAACCTTGAAGGCCCAGTAGCTGCCTGGCAGCTTTCCTGGGCATGGGAACAGCCCTGTTTAGGTGATGCTGTTCCTTCCCAATCTGGCATACCTTGAAGAGATAACCCTGAATGTGTTCCACATTAAACCTAACAGACATCGCTAATTTGGTCACCTTTTCTGCTTTTACTCTTACTGTAAGAGTAAAGTAATGCTGCAGGTATTCACTCTTATAGCAGTGAATGGTATTAGGAGTAACAAGTGCGGTTTTCTTTTCTTTTTTTTTTTTTTTAGGCATATTGTAATGTATTTTTATTTTCTTTAGAGATTTATGTTTCTGCAGTTTGGTTCTTTCTTACATTTGTTACAACTCAGACTGTAAGATCCCCTTAGATGCTAAGCTCCATAAGGATAGGGTTCATGGCTAGATCCTGAGTAGTATGCATGGTGCCTGGCACATAGTAGCCATTCTACAAATGCTTGTCAAGATGAATGTCTTAATTTGTAATATGGTGAGAAGTTTACCCTCCATCTTTCAACAGTCCTGAGAGTGGATGCTTTGAGGCTGAGAGAATTTGTACCTGTGAATTCCTCAGCAGGATTTATTCCTTGAGCTGTAGGAATGACATATGCCTTAGTTCATTTTGTGCTGCTCTAACAGAATACCACAGACTGGGTAACTTAAAACCAACAGAAATTTATTGGCTCAAAATTCTGGAGGCTGGGAAGTCCAAGAATGAGGGGCCGGTGTCTGGTAAGGACGGGTCTGCTTTCTATGTCATCCCATGTTGGAAGGGCAAAGAGAGGATGAGAGAGGCAAAAGGGAGCCAAACCCATCCGTTTATAAGGAACCTTTTCCTCTGATAATAAACTCACTCCCATGATTACAGCATTGATTCATTCATGAGGGCAGAGCCCTCATGGCCTTATCACCTCTTAAAGGTCCTCGCCTCTTTGTACTGTTACAGTGGCAACTACATTTCAAACATGAGTTTTGGAAGGGACATTCAAACTGTAGCAAAATGTAATTGACTTCACAGCTGCTTATTCACATGCTGGAGTCACTGGCCTGATGTAGTGGAACACATAGTGTTAAATGAGCACGTTTGACTCATTGGTACAAATTTAAGTTGGTACCTTGTCCTTGAATGCAGGCTCTGAGAGAGCCATACTTCCCATTTTCTGGCACAATGATCTAGAAAGCAATACCTGCATAATAAGTAACTATAAAAAATCCAGACTAAGTTTCTGAATGGTGAATAACGTTTGCACTAACTTAAAGGCTTCAAGATTGAGCCTTTAAAGGGGAACTGGGGAGGGCTCTAGAGACATGCCGCTTATTCGCTTTCGTTCTTTAGTGACTCATTGGAGTCCTTCCTCCTCCTCTCTCTGTCTCTGTCTCTCTCTCAAACTGCCATCAGAAGGCCAAGGTCTTTTTCTTTGTCTTTTTTTTTTTTTTTTCCTCTGAGATGGGATTTCGCTGTTGTCACCCAGGATGGAGTGCAATGGCGTGATCTCAGCTTACTGCAACCTTCGGGTTCAAGCAATTCTCCTGCCTCCTCCTGAGTAGTTGGGATTACAGGCACCTGCCACCACGCCCAGCTAATTTTTATATTTTTAGTAGAGACGGGGTGTCACCATGTTGGTCAGGCTGGTCTACAACTCCTGACCTCAGGTGATCCACCCACCTCAGCCTCCCAAAGTGCTGGGATTACAGGCGTGAGCCACCATGCTCAGCCTCGAGGTCTTTAGGTCTTTTTCTTATCTAATTCCATTATTTGTGTGTGCTTTGTTAATAGACCTGCTTATGGTGTCAGTTCAGTAGTTTCCCAGCTTTCCACAACTATTCTTGTGAACCTGGCAGCACATTCTCATGTGCTCACATGTGATTTGATCCCCATAGCTGGAAGGTGTCTGCCTGCAAACTGGAAGGTCTTAGAATCAGGGTGGGAGGAAAACAGAGGCCGTGCCAGAGAGAGATCAAAATGATGCCAGGTTCATTTTTTGTTCCAGTCTAAGAAGGTGCCCAAACCTCTACATTGTGTGGCTTCTGTTCCTCCCTGATGGGGAACATCAGGTCACAGATGGGGCTCTGGGCAAGAGTGTGTGTGTTTGCCTGTACGATTCAGTCATCAGCTTACTGCAGGTGCCGTTTCCTGTTCTTGAGTCATCTTTAACTGCATGATGGTGGCGGTGTGGTTTTAGTTGGTTGGAGCACAGGTCTGATTGCTTTTTATTTCTTTTTAACATTTTTTTCTGGGCATAGCTTTGCCTCTTTCCTCTGGGTTTGAGCTGTGGAATTGCTGCAGGAGCTTTTTGCATTGTGTTTCACACATCATCTTGTTCTCCCTCTTGTCATTTTGAGGTTCACATCTGTACTATTCTAGTACTGCACTGTGGGATAATAAGAGTTATAGTCATAGCGAATAGAAATTGATGGCACTCTACATGCCAGACCTTAAAATCCTGTATGTACTGTCATTCAGTCGTCAGAATTTTATAACGTATAGTGTCACTACTGTGCCACCATGTCTTTTTTTTTTAGATGAGGAAAGACATGAGATCCATGGGAAAGACACTGGATGCCCCTTTTTGGTAAAGACAGACAAACACAGACAAACATGAAAACCCCAAACATCTTTTTGAGAAAAAGAGTGGGTACCTTGCCTGAATCCCTGGCATATTTTCAAGGCTGCCTGCTAAGGTGTAAGATTTAGTAGAGGTTTTTTTTTTTCTTTTTTTCTTTTTCTTTTTTTTTTTTTAAGAACTGTTACCAAGGAGATGGATTGCCTTCCAAAGGCAAATATGATGAAGAATTCCCCGCCCCCCCCAGCCCCCGCCTTTGGCTGCTCTTGTGTTCGAAGAATGTCACTGTACCCAACTGTTTTCCTTGCAAGGAATAGGGATGAAAGTGCCTTGTCTTAAACTTTTGTGGTTAGAGAAGCCCACAGCCCTTAGGGAAACATTGCATTTTTAAAAAGATGACTTTAAATCCATGCTGTTGATGCTTATGTCTAATGCCAGTCATTGGTCTGGGATCTGTGTGCAGAGTTGCCTTCTGTCTGGTGAGACTGGAGTGGGTGTGGGTCAGATTCTGTAACCTCGTAGAGAGAGGCTAAAAACTAGATTGAAAGAAGAACATCAGAGGGGATCTGTTCCCTCTTAAATGCCTGGCAGCTCCAGAGGCCGTGAGAGTTGAGATGAGAGGAACTATTCTGTGGTACCTTTTATATGAATGAGGTATTTGTTTACAACAATATCCAGATAATTTTCTTTTTACAGTGATGGCTACAATTTTGCCCCATCCTGTTATCATCAGTGATGAAGGCTATAAACAGATGTGTGGAAGTTGATGTTTTTCAGATTTCATTTTCATTTTATTCTGAGCATTCTTTAACAGAGCTGTACCCAGTTAGCAGATTTACCTTGTTTAAAGTTTGGTCTCCTTTTATTTTTCTGGTCCTTAATTTTACTGGAAAGATCCATGAGAAGTGAATTTGCTGAAATCTGCCAGTAGATGGAGGAAAGAAAAAGCACAGTAAGTCCTCACTTAACATTGTCCATAGTTCTTGGAAACTGTGGCTTTAAGCAAAATGGTGTACAGTGGGTTTTTGAATAATGTCACTTTGTTCAGCGTAGTTTTTATTGTAATGTTGAAGACAAAAAAATTGGTTTTGTTATATGTTGTTTTGCTTAAAGTTGCAGTTTCCAGGAACCTATTGATGATGTTAAGTGGAGATTCTGTGTAATTGTAATCATCAGTTGAAGTGGCTCTGGAGTGTTTTTGGGATTGAAGTTTCTGAGTTTTATTGACAAAAAAGTAGGCATTGGCAAAATTTTTTTAAACAGCTGTATTGAAATACAATACGCATACTAGGACACTGGAAATTTAGAATTAGCTCAGGGACACTAGAGTAGGCAGTAGACCAAGTCTGGGACTCTGATGAGAGGCCCATTGACATTATTTGTTCGTTTAAATTAGGAGACCCAAACCTGAGTTTGATTTCATCCTCTTCAAGCCTCAGTTTCCTCACTTGTAAAGTAGAGAAAATAGTACTTGGGCCTACCCCGTAGGGCTCATTCAAGGATTCAGTAAGCCTCTAGTCCATATTAAGTGTTTTGGGGCCATACAGGCCCAACTGAAGTTCCAGTGTGTGGTGGCGGGGAGAGGCCCCTTAATCCAGCCTCATCCAGACTCTCATAAAGTTTGGGAACCTTATCTTTCTGGTTTGCATAGTTTCTTATGGTGAAATAATGGTTAGTTGAACTGAAAGTGCATTGTGTCTTGTGTTTGGGAAATAAAATAGTGATCTGAGATGCCAATTAAATCTAGGGTTGCCAGATAAAATATGGGACACCCAGTAAAATTTGAACTTCAGATACATGATGAAAAAATTTCAGAATAAGTATGTCCCAATATAATTGTAGTTTACCTTAAATTTAACTAGTTGTTTTGCATTTTTATTTGTGAAGTCTGGCACCTCTAATTTCATCTCATTGTTTCCCCATGTGGAATCTTTTGGCTGCCTTTATGGTAGCTAAAAATGAGTTGAGGAATTTCACATAGGATGCAGAGGTATGATTTTATCTGCATCTGCCCCATAGCTCCTGTCCTTTGTTGTTGCTAATAGAAACCTGGCCTTTCACGAAAGGTCCCGTCATCTATTAAAACACTGGTTGCATAGCAGCCAAACATTTTTGTTGAGAAATAAGCCAGACGGAAATCTCTGTGATGACACTTCCTTCAACCTCACGCTATTGCCGAACATGCGACAAGGAGGATGTTGGGAATGGAATCATAAGAATCCTCCTGCAGCACGTCAGCAGTTCACCCTGGAGCAGTTAGAGGTCAGCAGGCAGGGACTCTCTGGTGGCATCTGGGGATGTGTTCTCAGGCTTTAATAGTGGGTAGGAAGCCTTATCTGTGGAGGAGTCCAGCAGTGAACATCCCATTCTGCATGCCAAGGGAATGCACAAATAGGGAACACACAAAAACAAAAGAAGTCAAAGTCCTGGTCCTTGATCACTGAGGAATGTATAGTTCCAGAGAGGGATAGGACCAGCAGGTATATACACTACTCTTCCTTTGTGACTTTGTGTCAGCACTGATAGGTGCTTTCCATGCACTGTCATAGTAATCCTTACAGCAGCCCTGTGAACAAGATCCTGTTATTATTCCCATTTTCCACTTGAGGAGACTGAAGCTTAGGCTGTGGGATGGAGCCTGCAGCCTTAAAGTCAGCCTGACCTAAAAGTTCCTGTTCTGTCTTGACTCCTTATCAAATATTGCAAGTATAGGTTGAATCATATGAAATTGCCAGTATGTAACAATTTTGACCTACAAAAAATGACAATTTCATATGGTTCAACTTCATCCAAAGAAGGAGACCCAATATTATATATACACACATATATATTACAAATAACTTGCTATTCTGTAACTATTACATGTAACTTGCCAAGGCTGACTAGGGTGAATGAAATATGTGGACCTAGTTTTGGGCTCACTAGAGATGCTTCTGGGAAGCTAGTTTTCATTCATTCACCCACTCACTCATTGGCTCACTCACTGAATGGAAACTTACTAAATTCTTCCAAGCATATTATTAAGCATAGGTTTGAACAGATTTTTTTTTTTTTTTTTTGAGACCGAGTCTCACTCTGTCTCCCAGGCTGGAGTGCAGTGGCACGATCTTGGCCCACTGCAACCTCCGCCTCCTGGGTTCAAGCAATTCTCGTGCCTCAGGTTCCCGAGTAACTGGGACTACAGGCATGCGCCACCACACCTGTCTAATTTTTGTGTTTTTAGTAGAGACGGGGGTTTCACGATGTTGCCCAGGCTGGTCTCAAACTTCTGACCTCAGGTGATCCACCTGCCTCGGCTTCCCAAAGTTCTGGGATTACAGGCGTGAGCCACCACACCCAGGCTGAACAGATTTTTTTAAAAAAACTTTTTATTGGACGGGCGTGGTGGCTCACGCTTGTAATCCCAGCACTTTGGGAGGCTGAGGCGGGCGGATCACAAGGTCAGGAGATCGAGACCATCCTGGCTAACACGGTGAAACCCCGTCTCTACTAAAAATACAAAAAATTAGCCAGGCGTGGTGGTGGGCGCTTGTAGTCCCAGCTACTCTGGAGGCTGAGGCAGGAGAATGGTGTGAACCCGGGAGGCAGAACTTGCAGTGAGCCGAGATCGTGCCACTGCACTCCAGCCTCGGCGACAGAGCAAGACTCCGTCTCAAAAAAACAAAACAAAAAACAACAAAAAAAAACCCATTTTATTCCGAAAAATTTTCCTCCTGCTCATTTGTAGTCAATTCTGCTCTCACCACCATATAACCACTAATCTGTGTTTTGTATGTGAGCCATTTCTGGCCATCTTGTATGAATGGAATCATGCAATGTATGGTCGTTTGTGTTTGGCTTCTTAGCATGTTTTTCAGGTCCATTCATGTCGAAGCATGTGTCATGAGCTCATTCCTTTTTATTGCTGAGTAGTATTCCATCGTGTGGCTATACCACATTTTCTTTTTTTCTTTTTCTTTTTTTTTTGAGGCAGAGTTTCACCCTTGTCGCCCAGCCTGGAGTGCAATGGTGCAATCTCGGCTCACTGCAACCTCTGCCTCTTGGGTTCAAGCAATTCTCCTGCCTCAGCCTCACAAGTAGCTGGGATTACAAGCTTGTGCCGCGACACCCGGCTAATTTTGTATTTTTGGTAGATACGGGGTTTTGCCATGTTGGTCAGGCTGGTCTTGAACTCCTGACCTCAAGCGAGCCACCCGTCTCAGTCTCCCAAAGTGCTGGGATTATAGGCGTGAGCCACCATGCCTGGCCCACATTTTGTTTTTCTATTCTCCAGTTCATAGACATTTGGATCATTTTTACTTTCTGGCTATTACATATGTTGCTTCTATGAACATTTTTGTATAAGTTTTTGTGCGGATGTATCATT
Source organism: Macaca mulatta (assembly GCF_049350105.2). Lineage (NCBI taxonomy): Eukaryota > Metazoa > Chordata > Mammalia > Primates > Cercopithecidae > Macaca > Macaca mulatta. Next base: position 151,682,363 of record NC_133411.1, read on the forward strand.
TCTCTTGGGTAAGTAACTAGGATTGCAATTGCTAGGTCATGTGGTAAGTTTCTGTTTTATGTTTAGCAGGTTTTTGAGGAAGGAGAGTGAAAAATGAGTTTAAAAATGAGTAAAAAAGACTCAAAAGTGTGACTGAGGTTTGGAATAGCTAATGAGGCAACTGTAACCTGGAATGAAGTACCAGAACCCAGAAAGATGAGCTGGACAGATTTTTAAATAGGAAGGTTAGAGGGGATCTGGAGTTAGCCAGCGATCCTGCTGCCTCTCCTTCTCTATGAAGCCAGTGTTCCTTTCTTTGCACATTTGGTAGGGCGGGTAAAAGGCTCCTCTTTTATTTGCTGATTTTGGACACAGGAATTAGAATGGCATTTTTTAACCTTCCAGTGGCAATAGTCCTTAACCGGGAAGTAGCAATGCTCCGCCTTCTAGAGCATCAATTCCCTAATGTGGAAAACCAGTCCCACAGTTTTCTCTGAGAAAAATATGGACAGTATATTATAATGGGTTATTCATAAACCTAAATTTATATAATGCAACGGTGTGTGTCTTATTCTTGGAGTGTATCTTTCTTACTATTTTGGAATAATGAAGACTTTTTTTTTTATTCTTGGAGGTAGGGTCTTGCTCTTTTGCCCAGCCTGGAATGCAGAGGTGCAAAGATGGTTCACTAGAGCCTTGACCTTCTGGGCTCAAGTGATCCTCCTGCTTCAGCCTCCCAAGGAGCTGGGACCACAGGCACGTGCCACCAGGCCCATGTATTTTTTTAATTTTTATTTTTGTAGAGACGGAATCTTGCTATGTTGCTTGGGCTGGTCTTGAAGTTTTGAGCTCAAATTGCCTGGGATTACAGTGCTAGAATTACAGGCCTGAGCCATTGTGTTGGCCATGAAGACTTTTTAATTCAGTGATGTTGATATGTGTTTTTTTTTTGTTTTGTTTTTTGTTTTTTTGAGACGGAGTCTCGCTCTGTCGCCCAGGTTGGAGATCAGTGGCACAATCTTTGCTCACTGCAAGCTCAACCTCCTGGGTTCACGCCATTCTTCTGCCTCAGCTTCCCAGGTAGCTGGGACTGCAGGTGCCTGCCACCATGCCCAGCTAATTTTTTTTGTATTTTTAGTAGAGACAGGGTTTCACCGTGTTAGCCAGGACGGTCTCGATCTCCTGACCTCGTGATCCTCCCACCTCGGCCTCCCAAAGTGCTGGGATTACAGGCATAAACCACCATGCTCGGCTGATATATGTTTTTTAATGGTTGTACATGGCATAATAAGTTATAGGCAATGAAATGTGTGTGTGTGTGCGTGTGTTTAGTTTAAGTTGGTTTTTGAAATTCCCAAATCTGGGAACTACTGTTCCAAAGAAAGTTTTGGGAAGACATTAGTTGACATGTTTGTATTTTCTCTTCTTCCTTATTTTCTGACATTATTGTGGAGTGTGGGCATCTAGAGTAATGCCTGGATGAGATCACAATGAAAAATGAGTGCAACCAAGAAAAGACAATCCCAGGTGTGTCCCCCCCACTACTTAGACATGTGACTCTGTGTTAATGTATGCAGTTGATGGACACACGCCATCTTAAATCCTTTTGGTAGTACAAAGAAGCCAGAACCAAGTTTAGTTTGGATTTCTTATGCATATTTGGGACTAACCAGCAGTTGACTCTGTTCAAGATAAGCACTTGTTTTCTATGGATATTCTGCTGAGGTTGGAGGCTCTGCACCAACTGCATGTGGTGAGGGCTTTTATAGGAGCTCTGAATCCTAAGTGTGAAGGGAGCCCTCAGGCTTGCTATACTGTGCCCATTCTCAAGGCTGGGGCTAGGGAGAGGGATTTTGCTGTAATATGATCCTACAGTACACATAGGCACGTTCTCCAGTTAATAATGACAACAGTGATGATGGTTGAAATGAAATTAATAGTGAAATTAATGGCATGAAATTAATGACAGTGAAATGCATTGAGCCAACATCATGCTAAATGCTTTCAGGCATGATGCAGTTTGATCCCAGCAACAGTTGTGTTAGATAGGTATGGTTATTCCTTTTTTGTGAGAAGCAACTTAGGGGCAGGAGTGTTTAGTAAGTTGCACACTTACCTTGCCACTGACTGGATGAGAGATGTAGAGCCCATTGCCAGAAGGGGCCAAGCCAGGGTTCAAACCTAACCTGTTCTTTTAAAGCCCTGAGCCTCTCAGGTCAGCAGTTTCTGCACCAAATCTTATTCCCAGAGGCCCAGCGCTTCAGTTCAGCTGTGCTGCTGAGGTCTTGTGTGTGAAAAGGGAGCTGGGAATGGATTCTGTGGGCCATGCTTAGCAAAACCTCCCTGAGGCAGCCCACGGCTCTGGTGTATCCAGCACACTTTATTGCTGCCCGTCTGTCTACAGACGGCTCTATTGATTCAGCCTTGGGAAGTCTTTGCCCCGGCTGCCCTCTTCACCCCTTTTGTTGATACATTCCCAGAATGTTCAAGTTCACACCCATGTTGCACTCCCGGCTCCTGAGCCTGAGGACAGGATGTGAGTGCCTGTGGTGCTCGTGGGTATCAGCGCGAGAGAGATTTGTGCTGAGCTACATGCTGGTGGCTTCCCCCTGGCCTGTGCTTGGGAACTGGGGACTTTACCCGCTGTCTTTATGCAGTTCTTATAGGCCATATTTTAATGCTGCGTCATTTCTTAGAAAGATGGGTTGAAAAGGATAAACTAGAAGCTTCTATCCATTTCTCTTTTATTTTTAAGAATGTTGTATTTTGGCTGGGCGCGGTGGCTCACACCTGTAATCCCAGCACTTTAGGAGGCCGAGGCAGGAGGATCACAAGGTCAGGAGATTGAAACCATCCTGGCTAACCCTGTGAGACCCCATCTCTACTAAAAATACAAAAAAATTAGCTGGGCATGGTGGCAGGCGCCTCTAGTCCCAGCCACTCGGGAGGCTGAGGCAGGAGAATGGCATGAACCTGGAGGTGGAGCTTGCAGTGAGCTGAGATCGCACCACTGCACTCCAGCCTGGGCAACAGAGCGAGACTCAGTCTCAAAAAAAAAAAAAAAAAAAAAAAAAAAGTTGTATTTTACGAGCACACTGATCTGAAAGGTGTATTGCATGTCTTTTCTGCTTGTTAAACTCAGCATAGTTTGAGGTGGGGAAATCCCATTCTTGTAACTGGTGTCAAATTTTGTTTAGTAGTAATTTTTGCTTTCCCTTTTTCCCTTTCCTCCCTTCCTCTTATTTTTTTTTCTCCTCAGTTTAACATTTGCCATAGTTTATGCTTAGCAACCTGTGAGATATGTATGGCTAGTGTCACTCATTTTTGGTAACATGGAGTCACCAAGGTACAAAATAACTAAGTGGAGTGTGCAGGGTCTGGCCAGAATTGGATCTAGAAATGTGGTCTTTTGATTGCTAGCCCAGCTGCTTTCCTTGTTATCACTTTGTGGAGCAGGCTGGATGTTGACAATGAGTTCTGACACTGAGTGGAATGGGAGACCCCTCCCAGCTGGTGGTCGAGCTGCTTAGAGCGTGGTCTATCTGTTTGGGACCAGGGTTGAGCTCTGAGATGGACCAATCAACCCCACGAAGAAAGAAACCCCTTCTATCACTGTGGAGTGTACCCTAGCGCCTGTCAGCTGCTCTGGAAGTTTTTGCCACCAGAAGAGGGATGCAGAGCATCTTTTCTTACCACAGCTGAACTGAGAACATATGTTTCATCCATATATGGCACCTTACTTATGAAGCTTGTGTCCTTGTCCTTTCTAATACTCTGGCACCTCGCCCATCAGATGGCTGCCCCTTCTTATAAGCTAAGTGCCTGTATGGCTGGCTGTTCTGATTTTAAGTCATGAGCTTTGACTTTTATCAGAAATTTGCAGCTTGGTTTTCAGAGGAGTTAGTTGAGTGCAATTGCATGAAATGGCAGTGTTAAGTTTTATACTGTAGAAATGTTAAACTGGAACTCTGTAAAATATGCGTTTTCAGTGTCTTTTTTGAATGGTTTTGTGTGTTTTATCAGTCATAGGCATTTTTATTACTCAAGTAGTCTGTTCATTGTAGAATGATTAGAAAATACAGATAAGCAAAGAGAGAGAGGAAAAGAAAAGAAAAAAAAATATATCTACTCTAAATAAAAGTTCCCTAAGAGAGAGGACAGGATGTGAAGGACTTTGAGCTTTTTAGAAGAAGGGGTCAGATCAGCTGGTATTAAGTCTCCACTCCCAGCATCACTCTGTTCTTCCTGTTCTGGACACTAGCAATCAAGACAGAAGTTGGGGTGTCTGAGGATGTCCTGGAGCAAGTCAAGGTGGCTTTTGGTTTGCTGCCCCAGGCAGTGAGCCCCGGTGGTTCAGGGGCCGAAAGTCCTGCAGTTAATCCACCACCTGCAAGGGAAGGCTGTGAAAAGAGAAAAATAGTTCTCCTTTGGGGTCCCATTATTTATACAGTTGCTAGCTTTTAAGCAGATAGAGAAAAAATAATCTTGCAGTCATGCTTTCCCTCCTCTTAACTTCTCCCAGATCTGCTGGAGCCATCCATTCCTTCATGCATCTGTCCATCCATCCATCCATCCATTCACTCATGCATTCATTCATTCATCCACTTACTGGCTCACTTCGTTCATCCATTCAATACCAATCTACTGTGTACCTGTTGAGCGCTAAACATTGTTGCATTTGGTTCTGGGAATGCAGCACGAATAAGATGAGGCCCTTCTGTCATGGATCTGTCATTGGACTGGTGCAGGTTATAGTGCCATTGCTTCCCTTTCAGCCTTACCTTTCTACAGCTGTGGATAAGGGGCCATGAATTTGCGAGTAAAAGTGTTTATCTCTCCCTGGAGCAGACTAGACCCCTAGGCTCTGTCCTAGAGCACAACTCACCCTCAGCCGCCCTGCAACCTGATCATCTCCAACAGGGAAGGTGAGGAGAGGGCAGTATTTGACTGACTGAATTCTTCTCAAAATGATACTTTAGTTTTGTCTGGGAGGGGCAGGGGAGCAGGTCACAGAGGGAGGGGTTCTTGGCTTTATCAGAGAAAGAAGGCCTCATTGTGTGTTGTTGTTGGAACAGGTCCCAGAGACCTCAGTACAATTCTTTGGACAGGGCTGAGCTAAGCTACCATGTATAAAATAATAGTTGAAAGAATAGTGTGGAATTTAGGGTAGTATCAAAGAGAGCTCTGTGTTTCAGCTGTCTCCAGGCAGAGGGCATGACTTCAGCCCTAGGTCAAGTCCTGTTGTTAACTTCATAATATCTTAATGAACATGCCTTTTTGTGTCTATGTCTGTTCCTCTCCCCTCTCCCCCTTTCTCTCTTTTGTATGTAGTCATTTATTAGGGATTTTGATAGAAAATTTAAAACTTAATCTTTGTAAACTCTTCCTTTTGAACTATGGCATACCTGAGTGGACCGGGTAAGTTGCAGGGATGGGGACATTTGACACAGAGACCTTTGGAAGTTCCAGGAAACTAGTATTTCTGAAACTGTAGTCAGTTCTATTATGATTTTTTGCTGCGTTGATGTAACACCTATTTCATTGTTTACCTAATATTGTTCTTTGAGAGTTCTTGTTTTTTTTTGAAGGGGCACTCTTTGTTTAATAAAGAACTAGTATAATTTACCCCAAATAGTAAGTAACCATAAGCATTGATAGGTAAACTGTAGTGTTTGTATCCTACATAAAGCGATTTGTGGTATGCAAAGCCATATACATACCACATTTCGGGAAGTTCTGTTGTAGATTGTACCAGCTGTATTCACCATATTCTTGGAGAGTCAGATGAATAAATCTACCCCCTTCCAGTCCTTTCCTCCCATCTCCCTCTCCCACACTAAAGTGAATTGTGGGGCATGACACAAGTTGGAGAGAGGCCCCAGGGAGTGTTCCAGGACTGAGGGAAAGGAGCATTTGTGGCTACTCTGTACCCTGCCAGTGGGAGTAAAAATAGACCTACCTCCTGGGGTTATTGTTAAGTTTCAGTGAGCCAGTGCATACGGACCTTGCCTGTTAGCACAATGCCTGGGCTTCCCCTTTTCCTGATCATCTACAGGCACTGGCCGCTTGAATAACTTCACTCTTTATGCTGGGTACACAGCAGTATTGCCAGCGCTGAAGCAGAAGATGCAGACATTGTGAAATGTGCTGTGGACAACCAAGCTGTCCACGTGCCAAGAGATTTATTTCCCATCTCTTCAGCAAGCTCTCTGCATCCTGGGTGGCATAGAGTAGAAGCTGAGAGTGTGGGCTCTGGACCTTGACAGCATGGGTTCCAATGCTGGCCTGTCCCTTACATGAAGTTGATAAGTACATTATTTTTTCATGTATTCAACACATAAACATTGTGTGCCTACTGTGGGCCAGCCACTGTTCTAGGCTCTAAGGATTTGCTAGTGAACAAACTGAGGGACAGAATCATGCCTTTGCAGAGCTTATATTCTGGCTTTATTTTCATCCCTTAAATGGAAGTAATAATAGACTTACCTCCTGGGGTTATTGTTAAGTTTAAGTGAGCCAATGCATACAGAGCCTGCTTATTAGCACAATGCCTGGCTTGCAGCTATTGCTTAATAAGTGCTAGCTTTTCACTTATGATACTCTTGTGCCCAGCCTTGCACCAGGCTTTGAACCCATTTTCATCATTCCATTCCTGCTTTGGCTTCGGTGGCACCCAACTGAAATATTCTCTCCTTATTTCTTGGCCTCTAAGTAATTCTTAAAACCTCCCAGCCTCTAGGAACTTCTTATGGCTTGCAGCCTCCTCACCTAATCATGGCACTCTAAGAACTAAGAACTCCTGGTCACGCCCTGAAATAAGCTTACTCATCACCTAGCTGCTGTGATGAGTTGGCATTCTCATCTCCCGGATGACGTGTTTTGGAAAGGATCTTTTGTGAAAGGCTCCCCCCGCCGTCTACTGCCTTTTCCCCCCAGTGCTTCCTTTTCGCTTCCTGTAGTATGAGGGTTGTTCAGGCAGACATCCTGACCTTGCAGTTGCTGTAAGGATCTTTTTAACCTAGTTATTTACAGGAAAACTCACTGTAGCATGGTTGGTCTAATAGAGAGGTATTTTTTCATATTTGTAGAGCTGGGGTTTCAATCTTTTGCCCAGGCTAGAGTGCAGTGGTGCAGTCATGGTTCACTGCATCGTTAAACTCCTAGGCTCAAGCAATCCTCCTCTTTTTTCTTTCTTTCTTTTTTTTTTTTTTTTTTTTTGACAGAGTCTTGCTCTGTCACCCAGACTGGAGTGTGGTGGCGTAATCTTGGTTCACTGCAACCTCTGCCTCCTTGGGTTCAAGCAATTCTTGTGTCTCAGCCACCCGAGTAGCTGGGATTACAGGTGTGTGCCACCATGCCTGGCTAATTTTTGTATTTTTAGTAGAGATGGGGTTTTGCCATGTTGGCCAGGCTGGTCTTGAACTCCTAGCCTCAAGTGATCCTCCTGCCTCGGCCTCCCAAAGTGCTGGGATTATGGGCATGAGCCACCATGCCCAGCCTCAATCCTCCCTCTTCTGCCTCCTAAGTATCTGGGACTATAGGCACATGCTATCATGTCCAGCTAATTAAAAACATTTTTTTAGAGTTGGGGTCTTGCTGTGTTGCCCATGTTGGTCTTAAACTCCTGGGCTCAAGCAGTCCTCCTGCCTCAGCCTCCTGAGTCTTTGGAATTACAGGCATGAGCCACCATGTCTGGCTTCTAAAACAGGGGTATTTATGCTAGGCCTTAGCAACCAATTATCTGTGGGAGTGCTTGACTGCATGTTAATTCTATATAATTTCTTTTTTTTTTTTTCTTTTTTAAGAAGGAGTCTCACTCTGTCACCCAGGCTGGAGTGCAGTGGCGCGATCTCAGCTCACTGCAAGCTCCGCCTCCCAGGTTCACGCCGTTCTCCTGCCTCAGTCTCCAAGTGGCTGGGACTACAGGTGCTCGCCACCATGCCCGGCTAATTTTTTTTTGTAGTTTTTTAGTAGAGATGGGGTTTCACCGTGTTAGCCAGGATGGTCTCGATGTCCTGACCTCGTGATCCACCCGCCTTGGCCTCCCAGAGTGCTGAGATTACAGGTGTGAGCCACCGAATTCTATATAATTTCTAAAGAGAAAAATTCTACTGATCATTTCTGTGTAATTGACATAAGATTTTGTACTGGGTTCCCAGCCTCTGAAAGGCAATACCAGGTCAGTCTCCATTGACTTCAGCACTCAGTGGCCTGATAGGACTTTTGTGCTCGGGCATGCCATATGGTTGTTTCAGAAGGAAACCAGACTGCTCTACCCTTCAAAGAGTGGGAGGGAACTGGGTGACGGGGGTGACTTGGACAGTGTGTGTATGAATCTGCTAGGGCTGCCGTAACAAGGTCCCACAGACAGGGCAGTTTCAATAACAAAAATTGGTGTTCTCCTAATTCTGGAGGCTGGAAGTCAGATCAAGGTGTTGGCAGGGCTCTTTTCTTCCCAAGCCTCTCTCCTTGGCTTGTCTTCTCCCAGTATCTTCACATGGTCTTTTCTCTGCTGTGCCTGTGTCCTAATCTTCTTTTCTTGTAATGTCACCATATTGTATTAGGGCCTGCCCTAATGACCTCATTTCCCGTAATTGACTCTTTAAAGACCCTATTTCCAAATACAGTCCCATTCTGAGGTACTGAGAATGAAGACTTCAACATAGGAATTTTAGGGGCCTCAATTCAGCCCTTGACAGTGTGGTTCAGGAATGCAGTTCCAGAATACACCTATGTTACCTAAGCCTTGAGTTCCTCAGTTTGGCCTCTGAGGGCCAGCAGGGAAGACAAGGTCAGCCAGCTTTAGGCTTGGGTGTGGACTTGGTGGCTACCATTACTAGTTTAATAAGATCTTACTGGTGGCTTAGGCCAGTTGACTGTTCCTCAGGAGGGTTGGCCAGGTCTGAAGTAGGTGGACAGTGCTATCCACAAGTAGGTAAGCTTTGCTTATTAATCCTTGTGTCCTGGCTACTTTCAGACAGGAGTTGAGAAAGAAGGAGTAGGAATACTTTGGGGAAGAATTTGTTGATAGTAGAAGTGGGATATTGTCCTTCAGACAAGGCTCAGAAGTTTGTCAAGAGTTGGGAACACCGTGGCTAGAGACTTCCGGTAATCTGCAACTCCCCTGTTCTTCCTGTTAGATGTGCTGTAAACAGCGACTGCCTTTAAGAGGGGTTTGGAATCTGTTGACTTTGGCTGGGATGTAGCCTAAGGAGATTCATCGGTTTCCAATTCCTGTTCTCTCAGGATATTAAGTATTGCCATGAACTGGAAAATTTTTCTTTATTAAAATTGGAGGAAGAGTTGGAGTGTTTTGAAAGAGACCTGGATCAGGAAGGGAGCTGACACCAGAAGTTCCACTGCATTCCTTCAGAGATGATTTTTATCTTTTTTGCATCGTCAGTGCTCAGTGGCTTAAATCCTCAGTGAAACAAGGTGAGATAAACAAGTAAATAAGATTCTGCAAGTACTGACATGGTAGCTAGCTTGTGAGGCAGTGTAGTATGGTTACTAAGTGTACAGGCTCTGGAGTCCCACTAACCCGCATTCAGAACCTAGCTCTACTGCTCGTTACCTGCATGACCCTGAGCCTATTATTTAACCTCTCTGGGCTTCAGTTTCCCTATCTGTAAAATGGTAACGATATTGGTACTTATCATACTGGTTGTTGTGACAATCAGATGAGATAATGTGTTAGTACCCTTAGACAATGCTCAACAGTTATAAGCCAGTTGTTACCTCTGCTCTTGTTATCAATGTAGGATGATTGAGAGGCTGTTTCCCTAGTCAGTTGGCTGGCTCCTAACTCAAGGATAGAGCAACATCATATTACTTACGGAATTACATGATTTTTATTTTTTAGAGACAGAGTCTTGCTGTGTCGCCCAGGCTGGAGTGCAGTGGCGTGATCTCAGCTCACTGCAACCTCTGCCTCCCAGGTTCAAGGGATTCCCCTGCCTCAGCCTCCCGAGTAGCTGGGATTACAGGCCAGTGCTGTTACGCCCGGCTAATTTTTGTATTTTTAGTAGAGATAAGGTTTCGCTATGTTGGCCAGGCTGGTCTTGAACTCCTGACTTCAGGTGATCTGCATGCCTTGACTTTCCAAAGTGCTGGGATTACCGGTGTGAGCCACCATGCCCGGCCAGAATTACATGATTTTTATGCTTGCTTTTCTATTTCTATTTTAGCTATGAGAACTCACTTTAATCTTTTTTTAGAGAACAACAGTTACACTGAAGGAGAACATTTCTTTTGAATGGGAAAGAGTGTTTTTTAAATTATATTTTGGGGTTTGTTATGAATCTAAGGTTGGTTAGTTTTATTGGTTAAAAAAGTTTGCTAAGTGATGAGGGTCATGGATTCGTATTCACTGCACACATTTATTGAGATGTCCCTGCTACCTTCTGGCACCTTCCCCTGCTTCCTTTACAGTGTCCAAACGCACTGGCTGTCAGCCCTGGCCCACCACAGGGCCTTTGCACAGGCTGTCCCCAGGACCTGGAGCACTTTTGCCACTTCCCCTTCTCACCACTTGCAGACTCATTCGAGCCTCACTTTCTCCAGCTAGCCTTCCTGGTCCGTCTGTGCTACTGCTGCTTTTTTCTTCTTATTTTTGTGAGACCAGGTCTCACTCTGTCACCCAGGTTGGAGTGCAGTTCCACAGTCATGGCTCACTGCAGCCTCAACCTCCTGGGCTGAAGTGATCCTCCCACCTCAGCCTCCTGAGTAGCTGGGACCACAGACATGCACCACCATGCTTATGTATTTATTTATTTTTTAATTTTTGTAGAGATGAGTTCCCGATGCGTTGCCTAGGCTGTCTCAAACTCCTGGGCTCAAGCCATCCACCCGCCTGGGCCTTCCAATGTGTTGGGATTATAGGTATGAACCATGGTGCCCAGCCACTCTGTGCTTCTGTAGGACTCTGATTCTTTCCCTTCTACAGTACAGGGATATTGCTAACTGTACACTCATTTGGGTAAAATTTGATTGAAGTTTGGCTCATCATTAGATGGGAAACCCGTGAGGGTAGGAACCATGTCTTTTTTTTGTTTACTATCATATACTGAGCAGCTGAGAGCAACTTGGTGCATGATCGACACTGGATAAATATGTGTTGATGAGTGAGTGGATATCATTTTGATGTAAGGTGTGTGAGGTACAGTGGAGGCTGCAGAGATAAAGCCTGTTCCACCTCTTCCCCGAGGAGCATCTGGTATCATAGAGAACACAATTAAATAGTGCCATAGCAGGAGTACGTGAGTGAAGCCACAATTCACAGGAGGATAGTCACTCTCCATTAGTGGAGAAGCAAAGGCATCTTGTAGGAGATGCCATGTGTGCCCTGGGCCTTGGAGAAAGAGGAGTTGAGTCAGAAGAAATGGGAGGAAGAGACACATGAGATGGAAAGAGCTGTGTGAGCAAAGGCTTGTGAAGTGCAGTGTGGCTTCAGGGAATGGGAGTCACATGGTTTGGCTGGAGTCCAGCCGCCTTGCAGGGAAGCAGTGGGTAGTAAGTTGGAATGTACGTCTCAGCCACATTGTGGCAGGACTCCAGTGCCAAGCAAGGCACTTGGGGTTGGTTTGGAGGAAAAGATAGGGGGGAGGTGTGATCAGTCCTTGAGCAGAGGGGTAGTGTGATCAGCACTGTGCTCAAGAAGATAGTGTCCAGTGTGGTTTGCATGGAGTGTGGAGGCAGGAGCAGTGGGAGGGGGAGCAGGTAGGAGACGAGTTGGGAAGAAGAGGGCTTAAGGAGAAACCTACGAGTGGGCTGTGTAGCGAGGAGAGAGAGCACATGGATGGGGCTTGGTCACTGACTAGATGCAGGAGCCAGGGTAGAGGGAGGGGACAGGGAGGGTGATGGGATTTTGCATCTTGGGCTTCTGAGACTTTAATGATGCTTTTAAATGAAGGAACATGGAAAACACTCAGCATGGTCCTGGACGTGTGGGAAGTTCAGTAAATGTTAGTTCTCTCCCCAGTGCCAGAAATCAGGAACTCAGGCAGAGAAGCAGGTGGGAGGGGAGGGGGAAGGTGGAGGTGCCGGCACTGTATTCAGGTGATGAGACCCAGCAGCTGGCTGGAACGAGCAGGAGCAGAGTTGGCACGGGACAGCGGCAAGTGCCACCTTCACAGAGTCATTGTTGAAAACAAGGGAGAGAGAAGGGGCTTGGGTAGGACCGGGGGACCATCCCCATTTCAGGGTAAGAGGAGGAAAAGCAGGAGGCAAGGGCAGAACAGTCAGAGATAAAGGGGAAGGGCACCCAGAGGATAGTGCCTTGCAGTCGTGGGTTCATAAGACAGGTCTTCCTGCTGTAGAGGTGAAGGATAAGAGGGCTGTTGGTGCCCTGTGGGTGGGATTGGGTCTGGGGTTGGGCCTCCATTTCAGCCAGCCTTCTTTGTTACTCATGTTCCCTGACCACAGACCTCATCCCCATCCCTAGTGGGGGGATGAGAGGTGGCCATGTAATAAGTACCCACCTCTCATGAGGTGGTATGGACACATCAGCACAACTTCAGTGCTGGCCTCAGTGACTTGCCAGGAGCAGTCGTTACATCCATACTTGCATCGTACTTGCCAAATTGCACTGTTCGCCCCTACTGCGGAGATGGTGGAGTGGTTGTATCAGCATTATTTTTATAGGACCAGCCATACTAATGTTGAAAAGCTCGGGAGCCTTACTTAAAATTCCTGGACAGAACCTGAAATCTACTTGGAGTTTGGGTAATCAGAGTTTTAGTTGTGATTGATTTGTGAACTTTGACAGGTTTGTTGTCTTCTCTGAGCTTCAGGTTTTGGAAATGAGATATGAATAATAGGGTGTCAGAACAGGTTCTGGGCTTGTAATTAGGTTCTGCTTTCTCTTTCTTAGCATGTCATCCAGTCCTAACACCAGAAATGTAGTTTCTGTTCCAGTATTTGTTAGGAGTTGGGACAGCTTGGGTATTGGCAGGCTTCCGTAGTTCTGCCTGGCCTGGAAGTGTATCTTTCCTTCCACTGTGCCATGTGGAACCACAAAGGAGGATGCCATGTACCAATTATTGTAAAAAAAAAAAGTCACTGTGGTTTAACCCTCTGTCTGTGATCTGGGTCCAAGCCAGGCTCCACTGGGCCTTGTTCTGGCCAGCCAAGCCATGCCCTGGTCAGGTGGCACAGCTTCTCCCCCAGCCTCTTACCTCTGCACACCCTTATTTCTTGGTGCTGTGCCCATAGGTGTGGTGTTGCTGGCTGGAGTGAGGGACTAGCACAGGAGACAGGGCTGCTGGAGGGAGGACCTTTTGGTGTCTGCACCATTTGCTGTCACTCAGACAGTAGGTCTACTTGGGGTCTCTGTCCTGTCCTTTAATCAAAAACAAGGTAGTGAGATGGCTCAGACTCTGGAGTTTGGATCTTTTATTTATCAGCTACGTCACCTTGGAGATCACTTAGTGTTTCCAAGTCTTCATTTCCTCATGTATAAAGTGAGGAAAATGACATTACCACCTTCATTGGGCTCTCAGGAAAAGCAAACTGAGGTAACAATTGTAAAGAGCCTGATCCACATGCTAACATACACAGTAACTGTACTCTGTGTTTGTTGTCATTCTTTCCCCACCATTAGCAGGAGGGAGGAGCTCCAGGGACCCTCCTGTTCGCTCCTTCTTGTGGCACCTCTCACCTGGAGTAACGTGGAGGGGACCCACATTAGAATCCCCCTTCCCTGCCCCTATGATAAGGTTCAAGCCCTACTCTCTTTTGAGGTGTGTCTGGAAAGGGTGCTCACCCAACTTCCAGCCTTCCTTCAACTCCACCTGGACATTGGAGCCAGAGCTGTGCAGCACAGTGAGTCTTAGGGGTGATTTGGTTGCAAGGAGAAACTGCCTGCTCAAACCAGCTAAAGAAAAGTTTATTGCTAGGGTGCTGGGATGTCTCTGTACCTACTTTTTCTCTAGGACAGCTGGTGTCTTCTCTTACTTGCCTCTATGGACTGGTTTTCTGCCTCAGCTCGCACACAAGGCAGAAGGAGGCCACCCCAGTCCAATTCAAAAACTCCTCAGCTTGCATGTCCAGCATCAATTAACAAGCTCCTCTGTGCCCTAATTACAAATTCCCCCGAAGAAAAGCAGATTGACCCCCCATAGGTCAGAGGTCCACCATGGTCCCTGCAGTGGGGAGTCTGGACTGTGGGTGGGTGGGCATGTTTCATCTCACTAATGGGGCAAACAGGTCATAAAAAGGGCACCTGGACAAGTCAGTCACACCCACAGGTGGCATAATTTTCTGGCCTTCTGGCAGGAGGGAAAGCCCTCTCCTCCCATAGCCTACTCTGCCAGGCATATGCAGACTGAGGCTGGTAGGCCTTCTGGAGTTTACCAGAATAGACAGCCTTCCGCATCACAGGCCATGCATGCCTCATAAAATCCCCATGTGGTTCCAGATCTCTGGATTACACAAACCGATGTTTCCCGAACAGGAAGAGTAGTCATATATGATAGGGGAGATGATTTTAGGTGTACAGTGACACAATATTTTTTACTGATAATTATATGCTTCATTTGGAAAACTTAACAACTAAGGATCAAACCTACAATTTCACAATCATTACACAGGAAATGTCATTATAGACGTAAGTAATAATGAGTTTCTTATAAAAATTTAAATAGTATGGATTTGATTTTTTTTTTTAAGTGAAGGTGGGATGATTGAATGATGAAAGTTGAGAAGCCCTGACTGGTGTTGCATACACCAGAGATTCTTACCTGTGAACCCATGGGAAGACTTCAGGAGGCCTGTGAAGCCCTTAAAGTTGTAGACAATGTTTCGAATTTACTTACCTTTCTGCCATCGTTTGTGGAGGAGGGAGAGTGAGTCATTGCTTGGTTTAGAAATTTAGTGTTGGAACTTTCTGAGGGTTATTTATTAAAGATTCCAATTTCCTTCCCCAGAGATTTTGATGTAGCCGTGGAAATGGAACCCACAAATGTGCATTTCACGTGCATTTAGATGACAAGTGCAGGTGGTTCTCAGACCTCACATTGAGGAACACTGCTTATCAAGAGATTCAGGAGACCCCAACGTTGAGAATTCAGTTCTGACCCATCCCAACTTCCTTAGGATTGTTGTGCAGTGGTTAAAACTTTCTTGTCAAGAATTTTTGAGATCTTTGGACAAAAGGTTTCTAGATAAATTTATATCACAGATTATTAAGGGTTTCTTAGGTCGCTCTCTTTTCTCTGATCAGTCATTTTGTTGTTGGGTTTGATCTTTTTAGTCCAAGATGCTTAAAAAAAAAACCAAAAAACAAAAAACACCTAAGGCTCATATTGAACATTGCCATCCTGGAGCTGAAGGCTGTGGAATAACTTCAATTCAGTGTTAGAGAGAGACAATCACAAGTGTTTGTGAGCAGCTGTGATGGCCTCCAGCATGGTTCTCAGACAGCAGGTGTGTATCTGTGCAGCAGTGGGATGGGCAGAGCTGGACCTTGCCCCAGACATGCAGAGCAGCAGTTACACTCTTCCGTTTAGGAAACAAAAGCCTTTTCTTTTGCATGATCTCTGATCTCTGCGTGTTCATAAAGGCCATAATAATAAAACATAAGAATGAAACATTTTAAAGCAATTACAGTGTGTCAGGTACATCACGTATGCATTTTCTTATTTTTCCCAGAACATTACGAAGTGGAGTCTATTCTTAATTGCATTTCATAGATGAGGAAACTCAGACTTTGAGGGTAACTAGGTAGGACAGCAAGATGACTAGCCTTCTGCCTCTGCACCTCCACTAGAAATCAAATTACCTGGGAAGGCAGTGCCAGGTTGTGGTAGGATTAAGTAGCTTTTGCTCTACTTAGAGCAGACAGGATGCCAGGAATGAGGACTCCTTGAGGTGGAACTCAAGTGGAAGATGAGTAAACTATATCTTAGAGACAGATTACAGAGCTTCTTGATATTCTGTTTTTATTTTCCTTTTATTATTCCCTATCTTTAAGGCATCTTAACTATGTTTCTGTGGACCAAGAGAAGAGAGGGTGAATTACTCACACATGGGCCAAAGTGATCAAAGGGATGCATCTCTCCACTCCACCCCAAGCTAGTTTGGTGTTGGCAGCAGTAATTGGCAGGCTTCCTAAGGTAGAGTGTTTTTTGTTTTTTTTTTAACTTGGCATTTCATGGACTGCCTTACAGAGGTGGGAGGTTCCTTTGATGGCCCATAGTAGAGTTTGGAAAACTTGCAAGTGCACTCATGCATTTTTCTGGGTAGCAGAGTCCTTGACTTCCATTATAGTCTCAGAGTCATCTGTAACCCTGAACAGGTGCCTTACAGCAAGGGGAATGCTTTATTGCTGGGCCATGGCTGGGAATTATCGTTCCTGGACCAGCAGCATCAGCATTGTCTGGGAATTTGTTAGAAATTCAGAATCTTGGGCCCTATCTGGTACCTGCAGAATTGGAACTGGCATTTTAACAGGATACCCAGGTGATTTATATGTACACATTAAAATTTGAGAAGCACTTGGACTGAGTAACCCTTCCCGTTTGGTGAGTTAATTTCCAGTGCCAACTCTGTGTTGGAGGAATTTTTATTAAGAAAAGCCATGTTTCCTTACAGCTTTGTTTAGAAAGTAGGGTGCCTCTGGTAAGTGTAATAGTTCTCATCTTTGCCCCTTAAGTATTGATGCTCAGCTGATTATAAATTGAGTCAGATCTAGATAAAGGATTTTTTGACCTATGTAGGTCAATTGACATGAGCTGTTAGGTTGGCCATAAAGGGCTGACCCAGCCCTTTGAGGGAAATAAAAAGTTGGAGATGACAAACTATTAACCTGTTAAACATACTCCAATCCCCCATTAAGCCTTTCTTCTAAGAGTTCATTGGTGGGTTTTAAGGAAATGATTGCACTGGCTTCTCAACTTGTCATGGTTACCTTGGAGCAGTCTTTACTGGTCTCTTTTCTTCTGCTTCTTGCCTTTTGCCTAGAATTGGCCCACTTTCCATCTTTCTATCACACTAAGTTTTTGATGAATCATCAACAGTAGGGCAGTTTAGTCTTACATTTGCCCAGAGTGCTGCCTGATGACTCAGACTCACAGTTAATAAATGCAGCATCTTTCGTTTTGTGATTGTGTGTTTTCTGGTGACATACATGCTGGGTTCTGTTAATCTCGAAAGGGGAAGGCTGTCTTCATTTTGGCGTGCTTTGATCTGGCAGCTTCTCCAGTTAATGCTGAACTTTAGCTCACTGTTGAACATTAACTCTCTGTGGGTGTGTTGGCAAGAGATCTGCAGGGTTGAATCTCAGTATAATTCCTATATAGGAAACAAGTATAATATGGTACTGGAGATACACACACACACACACACACATACACACACACAGTGTTTGTGAACATATTTATCAGATACCATGTATATAACTGACATATATGTATATGTATAATATAAACACACACACGTATATATCTCACCGTGTGGGTGTGTTCACACACACCATACATATATGTATACTCATGTCACAATTAAAGCCCATTATAAATTACAGTAAAGTATTCGAACTGTTGAATTGTGTGTGCTTCTTAGTGGTCTTCATCTGGAACCTTGGACACTATATTGGTTATATGACAGTCTCCCCAGTGGAGGAGTTGTTGAAGGCTAAACCCCATATTATTCTCTTTTATATCCCTAACCTCTAGCCTGGTGCCAGGCACATGGAAGACCAGTCAGTAAATAGTTGCTGAGTGATGGATGAACCATCTAGGGATCAATAACTGTACTGGTTCATCAGTGAGCCCTTATTTATTGAAATATGAATGATGTTGATAATGGCAGCTATCATTTATTGTGTGCTTACCATCAAATAGGCACTTTAAATACATTTCGTTGTGTAATTCAACAACCTTATTGGGCAAGGGGCATCACTATTCCCGTTTTACAGCTGAGGAAACTTATAAAGTAACTTGGTCAGCGTCATTCAGCTGGTGAGGGTGGAGCTGAGGATTGGACCCTTGGGCCTCTGGCTTGGAAGCTTGTGCTAAACACATGAGCATTTAATTCTCTTCAGGTAAGGGCACTGACCTATAGAAAGCGATAGGAAGCAGCAGGCCATGGCTTCCGCATGGCTCCTCTAACATGATCAGTATATGCAGATTACAAATGTCGGCTACCCCAGTGCCTGGTGCTCCTCCCTTCATTCAGTGTGCCCTTCCCTTCTGTGTGCTTTTTTCTCTTCCTCCTGCAGAAATAAAGCCACAGACATCTGAATGTGTTCCCACTTCTCCCGTTGTCCACCCTAAAGCCTGGCTCTTGGGACTCTGTGACGTTATACACCACTCTTTTTGTTTTTGGAACAAACTGTGTTACTCTGCTGTTTGCTGGTGTTAGTGGCAAACTAATCTCACAGCACTGATCATAAGCAAGTACTATAAGAAAAAAAATCCTGTTTCCTTCCTCAAAGGTGTAGGACCAAGAGTCTGGTTTGAAACATATATTTTTTTTTAGATTTTACTAAAAATCAGTGTCCTGCTGTCTTACTGAAATATGAATGTCACGGTGTGTGTGTTAACAAGTATTTGATGGCAATAATTGCTTTTGACAGATTATAGCTTGCTGATGGCTATTTAAAGGCAGTCTTTCCTTAGGTTACTTCTCTCTACCACTGCTTTGGGTAAAATGATTTGTTCTCTTGTAATGCCTGTCATGACAGAATTTTCACTTTTTAAAAGTGGTCATCTTATTTGTAAACCTGAAAAGATCTTTTCTTTCAGTGGTTTATAGACAAACAGCAAAGCAATGGATGAGTACTGTAAAAGTTTGGCGACGACTTCACTTATTTTTGTGTGTTCCAGGGCTGGATGTGACTCATGCACATTTGGGGACCAGCTCCACAATGGGTTTCACACCATAGTTTTTTGTTTGTGGAACACTCTATGAGTTTCAGTTTGTTTTTGTGTGTGCGTGTGTGGGTTGTGTGTGTGTGTACGTTTGCTGCAGTTTGCCTTCCCATGCTCTGTGTCTTAACAGCTGTGTCCTGGGATGTTCTTGCAATCCAGGTTCTTGAGGATGTGTTGTTGTGTTGTTGCTTGCTGAGTGCAGCTCTTGCTAGTTGCTCTTGCATTGGCCAAAATGGGAATATTAAAAAATCCCCAAGAGCTAAGCATGGAGTAGGAAGCATAGTTCCTGAGGGTTGTCCCTATCAAACACCACACCCTGGTCCTCTAAGACAGGACAGAGCTGGAAGTGTGTGGTCCTCAAGGCCTCAGTACTTACTGGTTTAGCTGACATCCCACAGGCAAGGCTGCAGCCCTAGCATCAGCAGCTGTATAAGCTCCGGAGTGGGTGTCCTGGCAGGAGAGCCAGACAGGTGATTTGTTAAATTATTACCTGTGTGCAGCTTCTGGCCTCTGGTGCCAGGCAGCGTGGAGCTCGGCAGGATTAAAAGGAGGTTGATTACACAGCCAGCAAAGGTAGGAGGTGAGACTGCCAGCTGCCACTGTGCTTAACTGTCGAGACACACACAGAAAATGGTCCCTGCAGCTGTGTCTCTGTGGGACTTAACATATAGTGAATGAGAGATCCAAACACAATGCATTGACAATAATAGGATTTCCTAGGTAGCCTTATTAATGGGCAGGGTACCAAGAGTGCCATAGAAGGGGCTAGGTTTTCAGCAAAATGTGCAGGAACTATGCTTTAGGAGTTGGGGAGAATCTGGCAAATGTTGAGTATTTATTGAGGATCATCTGTCCTCTGCTACTTCTGGCAGAGAAGGGAGAAAGTAGCCTGGTAACTCTTATTGGGGCAACTAGTGAAAATGGGCCAGCAACTCTTTTCATTCATTATAATTATTCATGTCTCCTATATATAAGAACAAGAGGACCCCTCTACTTCAAGCTTGGAAAGTGGGCTGGGATAAGTAGTAGAGGCAGCTGTGAAGCATACTGTTCTCTTGCTATGCGATCTTGGGGGTAATAACAGTGCCTCCTTTACAGGATAGTTGTAAGGATTTAAACCAGCTTATGTGTTGAAAGTGCTTACAACAATACCTAGCATACAGCACATGCTCTATGTTAGTAATAGTAACTGTTGCTATTGCTACTACTGCCATCCTTATAGAGTAAAGAGGGGTCCTTGTGGAGGAAGAGGGTAGTTGGGAACCAACTCAGGAGGTGGCCACAGGGGACAAAGGCCCCCTTCCATCCACTGCTGGAGGGCTGGAGGTCTTGGTGCCCTTCCTGCTTGAGGTGCACATGGGGATGAGGTTATGGAGATGAGAAGGAGGAGCCTGAAGGCTGGTCTCCTTCTCATTGTCCAGACCAGCAGGGGACCTATGTTAACGGCCTGTCCTTGGGGACTGTCTGGGTGTCACCACTCTGAGCAGCACAGGCTCCTTGATTTAATTTCTTTCCTGCCCACAGGCCACCTGAAGTTCAAAGGGATTTTTTTTTTTCTATTGTAATTCCTTAGTGGGACAATAAATTCCTTCTGGGACATGCAGGACTTTTTTTTGAAAAGCTAAGCTGCCAACACTGACTCAAGGAACAGGCAAGTAATTAAGAGCCAATATTCCGAAGTTATTCTAAAAAGGCCTTTCTGTCCAGTGGAGATTCCACATCAGACAGCAGGAAACTTTTCCTGAGCCAGAAAGTATCATTTATAGGTGTCCTTGGCGGAATCCCTCAGAACACAGTTTTAGAATCTGCCTGTGACAATGTTGCCTTTCCCTTGCTGTGTGCTGGCTTGGGAATTGTGGAATTCTGCACATGATGCATGTGGGTATTTAGTTTCTGGTGGCCGAGGGGAGATGATGAGGAAGCAAAGACAGAAGACCTAGATTTTGTTATCGATTTGCTGGTTGACCCAGGGAAAATTACTCTGTGCTTCATTGATAGAATTAGAACAGCTTTCTGTCTCACAAGAGTGTTAATGACCAGTCAGACAGTGTTGAATCTGGGAATTATTTTTCGAGGAGGGGAATATGATATGTGATCAAATTGTCTCTTATATATTTAACAGACTAATGAACTGATGCTTCCTCTGTCAATTATTATCAGAGAACGGGGCTGCTTCCTATGTCAGATTTCCAGATAACTGAAGATTGTCCATACAATTGTCATGGTAGAGTAAGACTCATATCCAGGGGTGGAGGAGGCGCTGTACACAGTTAACTCATTTAACCCCTACCACAATCCCGTCATGTTAGGAATTGTCATACTACCCATTTTGCAGAGCAGGAAATTGAAGTTTAAAGAGGGGTAAGTAATTTTTTCAGAGTTGCCAGGTTCATTCAATTATTGGATAGCCATTTGTTGAATTTCAACTACGTGCTAGCACGAGGGTTATTATCACCACGGTGAGAAGACTAGGCTTGGGCTGTCCGTAGGAGAGTCAGGATTCTTCCCAGGGATGTCTGGCAGGTGACTTGTTGCCACACCATGTTCTCCCTCACAGGATTTTAGTGGTGGGAGGTGCAGGGCCTTCTAGAGACCCCTGAGGTGGGGCGATTCCCTGCGTCCCTGGCCCCATCACCAGGTGCGATCTAGTTCTCAGCACTAAAGCCCAGGTCAGTCTGCTGTCCTCTGTGCCTGTCTCCACCAAGACCTCCTGCCTGCTACTATTTCAAATGCCAAGACTTGAAAACTTTTAAATACTTGATAAAAACCTGGCTTCCAAGTTAGGCATTTCCCTGCTTTTAAAAACAGAGGAAGCTTGAGCAAAAGCCAACATCTTTCTGGATGACTCAGACCTATCATTATGTGCTTCATTGATACAATTTTGAATCTGTATTTTCAGATTTTCATTTTCTTTCTTTGTGTCACTTGTCACCTCACCTGTGGCCACTGAGATTGTCACTAAGTGCCTCTCATTTCCTTTGGGTTGGCTGTTTTTCATCTGCTGTGAATGAGGAAACTGAGCTTCTGTTTTTTTTTTTAACCCTATTTTTTGTCAAATGAAAAGCCGGAAGTTGCTGGGTGAGACCCGGGGAATGAGTCAGTGACTGTGACAGCCACCTCTGGTGTTGGCCTCCATGGTTGGTTGTGGCATGGCCCTGTGTCCTGTGGTCATGGTCTTACTACAACTGTGGCCTCTGCAGGAGAGATCGAGAGCTTGGGCGCAGGAGTCCCCTGGATGTGGGCTCAGGTCCTGGCTCCACTGCATGTTAGTTTGGGAGCTGAGTCAGCTTAATGCCTCCAAGCCAAAGTTGTCTTGGCACAGCAAGCCCTGCATAAATGATGCCCTTTATTATTAGTGGTTGTAGAATTTGTGGTGGTGGTGTTGGAGGTTGAGGTTGGGGCAACATGACCAGTGAGTGTTTAGGTAACTGTGTAGAGTGTAGGTTAAAAGCATGGGCTTTAGGGCCAGGATGACCTGGGGTTTAGTCCTTACCTCCTCATTCACCAGCCAGGTGACAGATAATCAAGGCATACATATAGAGGTCAGTGGCATGGGCTATTGAGTTAATGTGGGAGACTGTTCCTGGCTCTTCTGCTTTACCCTCTGGTGACCCAAGTCTAAAAGCTGCTTTAGGTTTCTCGCCTCCAAAATGAAGATGAAAAAGGACCTACCTGTCAAGATTTTTGGGGGAATTAGCTTAATTAATACATATACCCTTAGTGCTTCAAACAGTGTCTGGCACATGTAAATGCTCAATAAATGTCAGCCGTTACAGCTAATGATTCTCCTGGCAGCCAGGAAGTGTAGATACTGCTTTTATTTTTCAAATATTGTCGTTTTTGCTGTAGCCCTGTAGCCCTTTTCAACACTTCTTCCTGGTCTTTGTTCCCTTGGCTTTTCTTGGTCTTCCAAGTATTGAAGTAGGACTAGTAGATGGTTCATTCTGGGAATAGTTACGCACGCTATTCAGAGGGAATAGATGCTTTGCTTTGAGTTTCCCTGGATCAAGTTTCCTCCATAGGCAGGAACTGTCTCCTTATCGGGCCCTCAGCCTGGACCTCCCTGGGAGCCACTGGCAGATTGTATGAAATAACAACAATACTCAGGGGATGAAGTATCTGTTAAAAATTACGATTGTTGTCCTCTTTGACATCTCCACCCTTTCTTATGGAAAAGATTTTGAGTGCACTGTAGCTGAAAGATTATTCCTACAGTCTGTACGATTCTACTTTTACCTGTGTCGTTTCTCTTCTTTTTTTGATGGGTTTACAGCGTATGCACTACAAAACGAGTCATTATGACTTAAGATTTTTTTATTTCTTTTAAGCCCAACATAGGTGGTAAACTAGAGTCCTTCCTGGTCAATTCTAAAATGGTTGGGAAAATGAAAATTAAAGGAAAAACTTGGAAAAGGAAATTAACAAGCATGTATTATTCTTTTCCCCCTAAGGTTTTTGCCTTCACATGGGGTTGCTTTCATTTTCCTGATAATTAGTTGTAACTAAAATACTGTGTGTCTTTGGAATAATTTAAGAAGAAAGGTTTTGCCCCAATGAGGCATCAACCATGTGCAGGGTACTGGTGATGGACGGTTGCTGTGATTGGGGTTGTTTGGTTCGGCAAGGACTTGTCATGTGGGGGATTGTCTCTATATTTTGAGGGGTTGGCAACTCTTTCCACATGCTCAGGGAGAGTTGCCACCTGGCCCGTGTGTAGAGTGGCCCAAATCTGGTTTTTGCCTCCTCTAACAAGACGGGTTGGTGTGCTAGGCGATTCTGACACACACCAGGTCCCCTCATTCCTCCAGCAGCCTGACCCTGTCCTCTGTCCAAATCAGCTAGAAGGCCTGCATATCTGTTTCACCTATTTAAGTGTTTCTGTGTGCTCCTGGTCCTCACTATTGGTGTGTTATTGGAAGTTAGCCACTGTGTTCAAAAGAAAGGCACAGCTTGATTAAATAGGTTAGTAAGTGCTGGTTAGGCATGTGCTTCTGTTGAGTCAGGGAAAGGCTGGTGGTGATAAGGAGAGGAGGCTTTGAAATTTCTGTAACCTTTCTGTCCTCTAGATTTCTGAGGTTGACACTTGGTAGAAGGGAGAGAGAATGCTGTATACCATCATCTTCTCTGCACAGGATGACAAAACGTCTGGGTCACACCTGCCATCACAGCATGATTTTTAACAGTGCCCCCTTTCCCAAAACTGTCTGTTTGGATATGGCCACCCCATGTATGCATCACACAGGTCTCTTTGAAACTTTTGTCAATAGGAATAAACCTCGTTTTCCAATGGCCTTTTCCCCCTTAGTAGATCATAATGAGAGTGAGATCACCTTCTTTTCCACCCAAATTAGCAAGAAAGAACAGTTCTGTGGATGGTTGTTACAATTCTCACCATTAATAACTTCAAAAAGCTACAGATCTGCAGAGCCGAGGGCACTTCACATCACCATTGTGGAGAGGGTGAGGTGCAGTGTGATATAATTGGTGTTTATCTCCGTGGCCTGCTTGCCACGGTGGATTAAAACAAACCAAAAATTTCAAGGCTAATTGGCTAAAATTAGATGTGTAATTAGAGAGAGCAGAAAAGCTAAAGGAAATGAATTTACCCAGTGTCACCTGATCAAGTAGGTAATGGTGAACAAAGAGTGTGTACCCAGGTGTGTCTGGCTGTCTCCAGTGCCCTTTGCTATCCACCATATTGGCCTAATGTTATCAGCTCATGACACTGAGGATGGTGTCATTCTCATCATGCAGGGGATGAGCTGATTCAGAGCATGGTCATTGTTCCCACTGCCGTCTTCCCTCAGCTAGGAAGTGGCAGAGGTTACGTTTAAGCTCAGGCCTTTTTAACCATTGTTACTTTGGGGAGGGCTAAATCGTGGATGTTTTCGACCTGATGAGAATAGTAGGAAGGGGCACTTGGTGTGAGGAAATATTGGTCCAGGGTGAACCTTTTCAAGTTTATTGGTGTGAGTTAAGTCATTTCCCTAGAATGTTGGCCAAGCCTCAGGAACACAGCACGTGGGGATGTTATTCATGTTCAATAAATGTCAAATAGCATCCACAGATTTGTGGGTTTGTAAATCCAATTGAAATGCTATTATTCAGGTTTCTTGCATGCTCGGGATTGCTCGCATTTGTTTTTGAACAGTTCTAATAAAATACCTCATTACTATCAAGTATGGATTAAATACCTGGCTGAGAAAAGTAAGGTGATTTATATATCTTCTAATTGGTGCAATTGAGAGTGACTACGGCAATGATTAAAAATTATTTTGTGGTGATAAGTTGCGGTGGAGGATAGGAAGGGGAAGCGAAGGAGTTTTCCATTTGTGTTACATTTCCACAGGTTTGGGATGTTTCTGAGAGTACATTATGGCAATCAGTCTGTTTTTCCATAGTTGTGATGACCTCTGAGTGAAGACTTGACTTTTAAAATTAATGATCTGATCAATGCACTCTTTAATTAATATAGCTGTGCAGGTGGATTAAAAAAAAACAGTCTTCAAAAAATGTTACCGATAGTATCAGTTTTCACTGGGGCAAATGACCAGACTAGCATGGTTTTGTATATTTTCTCCCAAGCAGTTCCTGTGGCAGAGATAGACAGACAGATACGCACACAGAATGTGTAGCCTCTGGGAGTCAAGTTCATCTCTTTGCCATTGTAAATACTTTGACCATTGTGATTAGTCACTCAGCCAGACTGCTCCATATCCCCCTCTCTCAGTTTGTATCATTTTCCTTGATATCTGATTCCACCTACATGCCTCCTCTCAAATCTCCATAGCTACGTCAAAATATGTATGAGAGGTTTGTTTTTTTCAGACAGGCAAATATGACCTTGCAGATGAGCTCCTTTCATTATTAAGTTTTACACAAAATGCCCTGAATACAAATTATAATAGCACCTACCCTGTAGGAGTGTTTGTGGGGACTAAAGATGATAATCCATATGAAATTCCGATCACAATGCCTGGCACACACATAGGTACTCAGCCTGTTAGTGTCTGTTTCTTTCTTGCTTTCTGTGGTTCCCTGATTTGCTGTCTCCACCCTGTTGAGCTGGTTCTCTCAAGGGTTCCACTGATCTCAATGGAGCCGGATCTGAATACTCTGTGCTCAGTCATTTGATATCTCTGTACCTCGTTCAGCTGCTGAACACTCTGTCCATCCTGGAAACAGTTCTTCTCCGGGTTTTGTGGCGCTGTGTTATTCTTATTTCCCCCCCACCCCTCTGGCCTTTCCTCGTCTCCTTTCCTTTGCTCTTTGGTCTCCTTTTCTCTCCTTGTTGTCCACAGAAGACAATCTCTGAGTTTCTGTGCTCAGTTCATTTAGGTTTTATCAGCTATCTTGTTTACTTCTGTGGATGAAATTCAGATGTTCACCCCTCGCTTGACTTCTAGGTTCCATACATCCATTTCCAACTGCATGCCTAAGTACCTCTGCCTTGATGTCTCGTGTCAGCTCAGATCCAAGATGTCTTAAATGCAAGCCACCCTCCCCTCCCTTCTCCAAAGCATCTCCTCCTCCTCCAAACCCTTCTCCTCCTCCTCCTTCTCTTTCTCTTCCCAACTCCCCACCTCCCACCCACCCCATCCCTGGGTCTTTAGATAGTGAAGCCCTTCTCTCACCACCTACTCCCTTTACCTTAATACTTCGCTGCTTTTTCTATCTCCCATTATCCAGTGGGTAGCAATTTCTCATGGATTCAACCTTGATGATTCTCCTTGCATCTGCTTTTTCCTTTCTCTCTCTGCTTGTTGCAACATAGCTGTTCCTCCTGCCAGCACCTGCATAGCCGCTTGACTGACTCTTGCAATGGCTTCTTACCTCCTGTGTGTCTCTGTTTGCATCAGATTTACTGCTCCCTCATCACTCCTCCTAAAGCACAGGTTTGGCCATATCATATCCACCCCCAAATCTTCCCTTGGCTCCCTGTTGTCTATTAAACTATGAAGACATACCAAAACTGTACACATGTCCTTTGATATATCCTGTCAGTGGACATAAGGGATGCTGTTGTTCAGATGGTCACAGATAATAGTCTGTTTTTGATGTCAACTTAGTGGTCCACTGGAGAGTGAAGTGTTACCAGTTTCCCTTTAATAAATGCTATGGACTGAATTGTGTCCCCAGCCAAAATTTGTATGTTGAAACCCTAACTTCCAATATAACTGTAATTGGAGATAGGGCCTATAAAGAGGTAATTAAGTACAATTAAATGGGGTATATGGGTGAGGCCCTGATATGATAAGATTAGTGTCCTTATAAAAAGAGGCAGCTGAAGGCACGTGCTCAATCTCTCTCTGTCTCTGCACACATGCACAAAGAAGAGGTCATGTGAGTGCACAGCCGAAAGGCAAGCCAGGAGGAGGGCCTGCAGTAGGACCTGACCTTGCTGGCACCCTCATCTTGTCTTCCAGCCTCCAGCACTGTGAGAAAATAAAGTTCTTTTTCTTATGGCAGCTCAAGCTGACTAATACAAATAACAAACACTTATTGTGGGTCTTTGTGTGCCTGGCACAGGACATCTAAGGAAGTGTGGCCCCTGCCGTTATACAGTTTAGGTAAGTCGCCCTGTCTTTGCCCTGATATCTTGCAGCTTTTGGTCAAAATGTAAGAGCAAGACACTGTGTTAGGCACTGAGTTTACAAAGATAATATCTTAGAAGGAAAGAAAGAGAAATGATTCAGTGGGAGTTGAATCTGCTCAGATGCTCAAGACACGTGTATAGCTGAAATGATGATCTAGGCAAGCAATGTAAGGAATAGATTATAATATTAATTATCTTTCAGCTCCACACAGTTCAACTTTTTTCTAGTTTTTTACTTTAAAAAATTTTTGATTATAAAAGAAGTGTATAAAAGAAGTGAAAAATACATGTACCAGTAGAACATTTGAAAAGTATAATATGGAAAATTTGTAAAGCAGTAGGATGAAATACACTCATAATCTTACCACAGAGAACTTTTATTTCTTTTTCTTTTTCTTTTTTTTTTTTTGAGATGGAGTTTCACTCTTGTTGCCCAGGCTGGAATGCAATGGCACGATCTCTGCTCGCTGCAGCTTCTGGCTCCGCCTCCTGGGTTCAAGCAATTCTCCTGCCTCAGCATCCTGAGTAGCTGGGACTACAGGCACCCACCACCACGCCCGGATAATTTTTTATATTTTTAGTAGAGATGGCATTTCACCATGTTGACCAGGCTGGTCTCAAACTCCTGGCCTCAGGTGATCTGCCTGCCTCAGCCTCCCAAAGTGCTGGGATTACAGGCATGAGTCACTGTGCCTGGCCCTTTTATTCCTTTTTTAAAAAATGTTTTTTAAAAAACATGTTCATGTATTTTTAAATGTGTGTGTACTGTTCCTGTTTTACAGATGTAAGATAATTTTCTTACCTCTTAACTTTAAACATTTAGAGTGTTTCCTTTGTAAGTTTTTAAAAACTATTTTAAGAAATATGATGGACATCTTTGTATGTACTTTTTCCCCCGATTTAAAATAATTTCCTTCAAACAGACTCCTTGAAGTGGAATTACTAGGTCAAAGGGCACAGGCATTTTTAAGGGCTTTGGGGACGTCCTACCTACCACTGATAATTTGAATTCTTTCTGTGTGAGCAAGGGTCATGTTTGGCTTTGGCATTGTGGGTGGAGGCCTGGGGACAGTGAGATGAGAATGAGATGTGGCCACTACCCCTATAGAGTCTGTGTAATCTACCAAGAGAGACATACCCAGAAGTGTGGGAGCTTTGAGGACCTTTTACTTTGTAAGTAATTTATATCGTCTTCCTGAAACAACACGAAAATTTCAAACTACCACTTGGAAATATGTTGACCTTGGCATTGGTAAGTTTTCTGGGATTTTGGGTCCTTCTTTAGACTCATAAGTGGGACAGTCATGCTTTCAGCAAGAAAGAAACATACTGATATTTAATAAGCCATGTTCCATTTTAAACTACATTTGTGTATGTGATATCGGGGTGCTTCTCTGAGGAAATTTTGATTAGTGGACAAAATATTATGAGCTTGATAATTTATTTCCTTTAGCTACATACCCCTATTTCTCAAAGAGATTTGCCAAGAGGAGGCTTATTTTAAACTATTTAAATGTAAGCTTAGCATGTATCCAGAAAAGTACACAGCTCAGAAGTGCACAGCTTGATAAATTATCACACAGTGAATACACTTATGTAATTGCAACCCAGGCCAAGCAATAAAAATTATTAGCATCCTGGAAAGCTCCATCTCATCTCTAGCCCTTCCCTCCTCTCCTAAGGCCATGGTTCTTCCTGAGTTCCAGCAACCTGGATTTTGCCTCCTGTTGAGTTTAAGATAAGTTTTTAATCATTTTGGAAACTTATTTTAAAAATTAAATTCAAAAGCCCTAGCTCATCCACTTGTATCCCTTATCTATTATGGTATAACAAATCTTTCCAAGCCTTTGAGACCAAAGATGACAATAGTGTTTATTGCTTGTGACTCAGTGGATTGACTGGGTGGTTCTGTTGTCATCTTCTGGGCTCACTTGTGCAGCTACATTCATGGGTGGGACCACAGGGCCCCTTCCCATGTGGTGTTTCATCCTGGCCATCTATATGCTATGGCAGCTTCAGGGCAGCTTTCCAAAAGGACAAAGGTGGAAGCTCTGGGCCTCGTGAGGCCTAGGCTTTGGAATTTGCATAACCTCACTTCTGCCACATTCTGTTGGCCAAAACAATTCACAAGGGATTCAATTGTATCACAGAATCCAGAGAGTGTAGAAATTGCCTCCAACTCTGGATGGGAGGAATGGCAAAGTCACGTTGCAAAGGAACATGCATTACAGGTACATGGCCATTAGCAATCTACCATATCACCCAAAGAGTGCTATGATCCTGTGTAGACCAAGTTTATTGTTAGTACAGAACTCGATAATACTGAGGCTCTACTCCACCTGGTTCATGTCTGAACACTGTCAGTTGATAGAGCCAGAATGCCTGGGGCTAGTAGGCGATGTATTGTCTCCATCTGATAGAAGAGGATTCGATCAGAAATAGAGCTTTTAAGGATTGCTTTTCTTTGGTGAATCAAGTTTGATCTGTACTAAATCATTTTCTTTTTCTTGATGTTTCTTTCATTATTTGAAATAGCCTCTGTTTATCTCATGAGGTGATTTGAAGTTAATGCTGTAACAATATGAAACCTTTTCTGGAGTTGGAATGGCTGTTCTTCAAAGCACATTGTACCTTAACCCATCAGAGGTAGAGTTAATGGTATGGAGATGTCTTCTTTTTCTTCTGGCTCTAGACACCCAGTGTAAGAGGGTATTTAGGTGGCCCCATTCATTTAACTCCTGGGTCTTGCATTCTTTATCAAAGTGAAATAGTCAAGGTAACATCAAGTCTATTTGATCTAAGATGAGTCTCTGACTCATCAAAAACATCCAACTGACATATTACCCAGACAGATACTTATAGGGTGGTTAAGTCTCACAATTTATTTGACTTGTCTTTTACCCAGGTGTCTTTTCAGAATGGAGGGAAATGGTGTTTTGGATTTGATTTGGTGATTTGGTAATGATGATAGCAAGGAGTGGGTCCTTTTTATTGAGCATTTTCTATGTTCGTGGAGTTCCCTGAGCTTAGTGCTTTTCACACATTGTCCACAGGGTTTGTGGGGAACGAAATTAGGTAACTCATGGTTAGCACATGATACATAATAAAAGCCCAATAGCGGTTAGCCACCAACACCAAGAGACGGATAATAATAATTTTCATTTAATTGAGCACTTACTGTGATCTAAATTAGATTCTGTTTGTGTTATTAACTTGTACAATCAAATCATCACAAAACCCTCTAAGATTAAGTTTTAGTATTACACCCATTTTATATATTAGGAAATTCAGGTACACAGAGTGGAAATAATTCACAGAGTTAGTAAATGGCAGAGCCAGGATTTAAACCCAGGCCAGGGCATCTGAATCCAGGGCATTGGTACCCTTTCTTGGTTCTTGGGAATGGAATATTCATGTACATTGACTTGGTGTCTAGATTGTTGGAGAGCAAAAGTAAGATATCAACCCACTTCCCTCCTCTAGTGTTTAATTCCATGTCCAGGCATCCTGGGCAGGGGCTCTGAACTGATGATGCCAAGTTGCTGCTTCACTCAGTTAATGATCTCTCTGGGGTTTTGGCTTCTCACTTAATCTGTGGTTCATTCTTCCCCTCTGAAGAGAGGAGCTGGCTTCCTTAAAGCCTGACAGCTTTTTTCCCCGGTGATGAACCAGTCATATAAATCATTTACAACTTACTCTTTAAAGAAATGTTCCTTTTTCCCAATGCCAGAATTCAAGATACTCTGTAAGGCAGGAGCTCAAAGCCCTTTACCTGGGCTAATTAGTCCACCTATGCTAATTAGACCACCTCTTCTCATTTCTCTGTTTAAGGCTTCAAGTAAGAGTCTCCCATGCACTCAGTCTGAAGTAATTGCCATCGTTTTCCTTGGCATCACTGAGTATTTTGAGACATCTCGGGGCCTATGTTTTTACAGAAGTTGTCTCTGGGTTACTTAGAAGAGTAAGGATTGGAGTAGAATTGCAGGGTACCCCAGTTTTAGTCTCCCCACGGAGCAGTTCAAAGGAATTTGAAACTCTGCAAATATAAATAAGACTTTATGGTTCATTTTTTTATTACTACCCTTCCCATTTAGAAAACCCTTGGATCAGATACCATACTAGGCATTTTACAGGTGTTATTTCATGTATTCTTTAAAATAGTTTTATGAGATTGGTATTATCGTACCTACTTTCCAGACGTGGAAACTGAAGGACAATTATGTAACTTGCCTCAGGTCAGGTAGCTAGGAAGTAGCCCAGGTGGTGCTGAGATCAGAGCTCAGATTTTTCAGATTTCAAATCCTGTTTTTTCCTGGGTTACTTACCCCATTGATGTGTCTGTCTTTCAGGCACCCTTTAAATCTCTCACAGAACACATTTGGAAACCAAAACAGTTTTTGTCTAAAATTTCTAGAACTTCTGTAGTCAGTACTCTTTCTCCACCTCATCCTCTTTCAATTTTTTCCTCTGAGTTCCTGGGATGAAGTAATGAAGTTTGGAGGCAAGAAGGCCTGGGATTAGGTTCCTTTGTAAGTTACTTGGCAAGAGAAAACAAAAGGGTAGACGTCATGAGAAAGTTTCCCGTTGTATCTCTCAGCTCAGTGGAGGATACTCTATTGGAAAGTTCTGTTCTTCCCATGAGAGGAATTAAGGAAGGGAAGAAAGATCTTGGCAAAATTCTGTTTTTTTCACCCTCTCCCTCTGACCAGCCTCAGTGCTTTGTGTTCACTTCTGCTCTCCTCTTCTACCACCCACCCTGGGTTTCTCGTAGTGAACACTTCATTCTAACTTGGTGTCTCGTTGCTCTCAGGTCTCACTTAGCTTCACTTGGAGAGGATAAGAAGGCCTGCCTTTTAGGCTTGCAGTGGCCAGTTGCGCCTGCTTCTCCTGCCTTGTGCCCTGTACTTGCCCTTTGGTACTTTGTGCAGCTGCGGAGCTTAAGAGTAAGCTAGTCCTATCTTTTCTCTACAGTAGAAGATAATTTTGAATGTGAAATCAGTATTGAGTATTTCGTAAGATCCCCGATTCTTCTTGTTCCTTTTTGGGCGTCATGGTTTATGAGATTCTGGATCGGCAGCCTTGATAGAATAGTTACATATTTATACCCCAGCTCGTTCTCTTTTCTTAGGACTAACTCAAGCAATACAGAACAGTTTTACCCCTCACATTGCTTCAGATGGAAGCGGAACAAAAGAATAGTTATTTGTGTACATAGTTTCACAGTAATCAGATCTTTCATTTTTCCCTACAGGGGTATTGGCAGATAGCAATCTGAGTGTTTGCAGGTATGACATGTTGAGGGTAGGCCGGGCACGGTGGCTCATGCCTGTAGTCCTGGCACTTTGAGAAGCTGAGGCAGGTGGATCACCTGAGGTCAGGGGTTTGAGACCAACCTGGCCAACATGGTGAAGCCGTGTCTACTAAAAATATGAAAATTAACCAGGCATGGTGGTGGGCACCTGTAATCCCAGCTACTTGGGAGGCTGAGGCAGGAGAATTGCTTGAACCCAGGAGGTGGAGGTTGCAGTGAGCCGAGATCACGCCACTGCGCTCCAGCTTGGGCAACAGAGTGAGACTCTGTCTTTAAAAAAAAAAAAAAAAAGTTAAGGGTAAAATACTGATTGATTGTGTAGTAATGTTTGTATGGTACCTTAACAAGGAAATAGGTTTTGCATTTTTCTTCTTCCTTATAGCCAAGCTTTCATTGTTCTTACCTTTTGAGCGAACAAAGAAATACAAAGGAAGTTAGTTTTATAGTGAGATGGCCAAAGGCATAATGATATACTAATGCAGGTATGAGGTCAGGTAAACCTGGGATAGAATCTAGGTTTAGCCACACTTATTGACTGTGCCACCTCAGACAGGTTGTTGAACTTCTCTGAGTTTTGCTTTTATCATCTTGGACAATAATGCCTACATTTCAAGATAGTTGTGACCATTAAAAATAATTAAATGAATTCATAAGCATCTTGGAGTGTCTTGTATATAGTGGGGCTTAGTACATTATAGTTCTTATTTTGTTTGCTACAAATGCACAGAACAAGCTGGTTTGAGGGACTTGTGTCTAGTAGTCATGTTGCAGGATCAACTTTGGAAAAAGAGACAGCTTTGGAATTATCTAGTCTGAAATTTTCATTATACAGACTAAGAAACAGACTCAGAAAAGTTAAGTGACCATGTCAAAGCTGTAGAACTGGATAGGGACAAAGCTGAGACTAGAACTCATACCACTGACTCTTAGCTTATGGTCTTTTTATGCCATCATGACTTATTTGGTCTGGATATGTATACCAGCATCTCTAGGGCAAGATTTCCTAAAATCACCTGGGAAGGAGTAGTGTTGATATGGTTAAAAAAAGTGCATTCCTGGACTCCATCCTAGATTAATGACTCAAATCTCTGAAGTATAACCAGGGATCTGCATTTTAACAAACATTTCAGACAATTCTTATGTATCTTGTAAGTTTACATTTATTTGGTAATGTAATACAAAATACATTACAAAGTGAGTTTGAGATGAGTTATTTGAGTTCACTGAGTTTGAGTCTCTGTACTTATGCTGTAATTAAGATTTGATTTTCACAGAGTTATCTGAGCACCTTCAGGCACTTAAAGAGTGCCTGGCACATAGCAAGCACTTTACAAGTGTTAGCTATAATAAGCCCATTTAATTGTTATAACAATCCTTTGAAGATTTTTCAATTTCTTTTACAGATACAGGAAGCTAATGTACAGAGCGGTCATATAACTTGCCCAAGGTCATCCAGCTAACAACTGACAGAGCCGATACTTGAACTTCTGTGTGTCTGATGCTGAAACCCATGTGGGATAGTAGATTTTTTTCAATTAAATATTGAAAGTTAAAGGATTTTTCTCATTAAAAGAATACCTCTCTGGGTTTGGTTGATATAGTTTGTTGAGACAGGCCTAAGAGAGACCTCATATAGGTAAAATAATCCCTATTCTGGTTTTCAAAACCAAAAAGTTCTGAAATGAGGCTTTCCTGAGAGTGAGCAAGCTGGCAAAAAGAATTTGTTTAAAAGGGAAAGTTTTTATTTTCAGTCTCTGTGCAAATGAAATGGATGGTTAAGGGAGAAAGTGGCAGCTGGCCGAAGAGCTTGACTCAGCTTCTTCAAGTCCAAGGAGCTCAGACACTGGAGACCTTGGGGAAGTTTTGTGTGCTGTCCAGTTTTGTGTTGTGTGTGTGTGTGTGTGTGTGTGTGTGTGTGTGTGAGAGAGAGAGAGAGAGAGAGAGAGAGAGAGACAGACAGACAGACAGACAGAGACACTGAGCTAGCCTCTGGAGTCATGCATATTATTTTCCCCATGTTCTTTTGGTTGAGGCAGTTGCAGTGGTTCAGCCAGGTTCGAGGGAGCATAGACCCCGCTGCCTAGTGGAGGAGTGCCTGTGCCTCATTTGTCATTAAGAAGAATATGTGGGATGGGAAGTATGGGTGTGGCTATCTTTGGGAAATAGAATCTGCCACACGTGTTGACTCTCCTCTTGCTAAATAGGTTCATTCAAGGACTGGGTAGTTTATTGAGGTCCTTTATCCTCATAGTCAGTGTGATTTATGGATTTGCAGATGTTAGGCTAAACTTAAACAGTTTTTGGGTGGAACCTGAACTGTGTTTACTCAGAACTATGTAAATATATGATGGGGAGTGTCTGACAAAGCCTTACCTCATCATGG